>NC_069657.1:269809173-271009173 GCF_027244095.1 Hemicordylus capensis | reverse complement strand
TTTCATATGCAACCAGGGTGGACCTTGCTTAGCTAAGGGACAAGCCATGCTTGCTACCACAAGACCAGCTCTCCTCTCCATCCTGCCTAACAAAGCAACATTGCAAGAGGAAAACCACCAGTATAGTATTGGTGCTTCTGAAGAGTTCCAGACTATCACTTTGCAAGGTCATGGAGGAATTTCATCAACCTCCCCTTCCCCCAGAACTCCTCTGTTTCACCCCAAAATGTGCATGGCCATATTTTCAGGTAGCACAGAATGATTTGTGGGGAGGCGGGAGTCATTAAAATTTACCCCCATCACTGAGCTAGCAATGGAGCTGAGTTAGCTGAACTTGTCAGAAGCAACAGTGCTTCTCCTGTTGCACCAGTGCTTTGTTAGTCAGGATGTCAGCTGCTCTTTTTTGTTTGTTTGTTTTTGCACAGAGGTAGCATAATCTGTTGATAGAACAATCTAGCAAAACAGTTTAGGACACAAGTCATTTTTAATAATGACGATTGCTCAGATGGCTATTTTGGAGAGCTTGATGTAGCACTGTTTACATTTCATGGAATGCTGCTGTACATTTCACAATGAAGTTAATCAAATGAACAGAAGCAATACATAATTAACCCAGCAGAATTCCCTAGGACTAACCTCTTGCTCTTCCAAAAATTATAATGAGCTATTAAATGGTTAGAGGTTTTCATGACCTTGATTATACATCCCATCCACAATACAACTGCTTTGGTGTCAGGGTGACCTGTTGCACCATGCAATATGATTGGCTTGGTAATGACTCTAAAGGACAAGAGTCACTTATGGAGTCACCAACTCTGCTTCCTGAAGCCCTCTTGATTTTCCTTGGGGAAAACTCCAGCCAAAAACCAAACAGAAAACTAGGATTTGTTACGATGAGAAGAATAAAGTAACTACACAGAATCTGGGGTAGGGGAAGTCCTGGAAATTAGTCCTGGAACTTCTCAGCCTCTGGTGAACTGAACCATCCTGAGTTACTTGTTGCTATTTCTTCTCCTCTTAAGTATAGCATATGCTTGGAGGTTGCTTCTTAGAGCTGAGCCAAAACAACTATGGTCACATGGGTCATGGGGGTGACTACATAAGGGTCATGGGGGCAAGTATATAAAGGGACTCTAAATAAGTTTTAGTGCATTTGGTTCTAAGAGCTTCCCTGAGCTTGGGCTGAAACGTTACGGGTGTAAGCTCCCAAGGCTTAGGAGCTTCCCTAAACTTTGCCTTCTGTCAGTAATTTAGGGACAGCACAATTCCTGGAGCTTTAAATATTGTTCTTTGGGGGCTTTTGCAGAATGATGTTTGAGCTGTGATTTCTAGGACTTGGACAGAAAGAGAAGAAAGTATTTTGATCATTTTGCAATTTGTTTAGCAGTTTGCCAAAAAGTTCCTTCTCGAACACATTTTGATGCAAAATCAAAAGACAAACATTTGGCTCAGTTCAATGCTTTTCTTCCCCACTCTTAAAAAAAATCTTTGTAAACCTCTCTGTATCGAATGCTACTATATACATAACCATTTTTGATAAATAGAAGTGTTTGGCAGGAAACATGTTGGATGTTTACAGAGCTGGCTGTAACATTGTCTGAATTAATTTCGTGTTATTGAACCTACTAAATCCAGCTTTTTAAAGGCAATTTTGAAGTTACTCTTCTGAAAGATTGTGTACTCGGTCTCTCTCTTTCAGTGGGCTGTCAGTCATCATATAAAATAAAGGCTTATTCTTATTATCAGTGGTGAGAACCAGTCGTCGAAAGCAAGTAGTGGAAAGGTCAAGAGACTAATCACTTATATCCTTTCAGCAGCTATCTCCTGTGCTAGTCAGGACTTTAGCAAGAGATAAAGATAAAAATTCCAGCTTTCAGATTTGTCTTTGATATTCTCTGATACATTCTGGTTCTATGCCTCCTGCTCCTGGGGGAAATGCCAGTTTGTCCACTAAGTGATAAGTTGACTTCTCTGTGATATTTCATTCATATCAAGGGGAGCATGAGAAATGTGCAGAGTTGAAAATGTCTGTGTCTCTGAAAGATACTGTTTGTATGGCTTGATAGGCTATCTTTAATATGAAAAGCACAACAGTTCTGGCCCTCATTTCCCCAGCTTTAGGACTTGAGTACCAGCTGGTACATTTCTGATTCAGAAATGTTTCTGAAATAATTCAGAAACACTCATCTGTGGTAGATTAAGTACACAATTCTGTAACATAGAGGACCAGTTTGGATGATACTTTGCTTTCCAGAACCAGGGAAAAGGTGGATATGCTGGGAAAGTGCCCATCTTGGCATCTTTCGTGGACATTCCAACACTCACTTGGCTCCCTTCCTTTACACATGAGGGGCAGATAATCTGAATCGCCACTCTACACATGCTTCAAATAGTATTTGGAGAGTGTGTAGAGGAGCAGTTTGGATGTTCCACCCCTCTCGACACACAAGTGATAAAGGGACACACAAGATGAGCGTCACAATAGGTGCTCTCTCAGTGTGTCCCTCTTTTAATCATGTGGGTCGGAAATGTATAATCCATAGTGGCCCACAGTAGACATTCCTATCGTTATCCATCAAAGTGGAAATAGTGACCCGGTGTGAGTCACTGTCCAAGTTCTATGCGTCAGCATATGGATCATACCTAAAGTAAAGTGTGCTGTCAAGTCTATTTTGACTCCTAGCACCCACAGAGCCCTGTGGTAGAATACAGGAGGAGTTTACCATTGCCTCCTCCCGTGCAGTATGAGGTGATGCCTTTCAGCATCTTCCTATATCGCTGCTGCCTGATACCAGTGGGGATTCGAACCGGCCACCTTCTGCTTCTTAGTCAAGCATTTCCCCGCTGTGCCACTTAAGGTGAATGTGAAGCATACTTAGGATGTTTGTAACTAATCATCTGTAGACATGGACTCCATTTCATGGTTACATTGCATCCTGTTTAGTCTGCTTTTCTATATATACTATAGATTGTTTCTATATATTATATACTTTATATACTGTAGCACTCTGACTGTGGATTAATATTAATATGTATGCATGCATGCTGTAAACATCTGAGGTGTTTTTGTTGTTCAGCATGCTCTAGTGTTTGTGGTATAAGACTGCTCATATCACCACAGCAACTAAAATGGTAGAATGAAATTAGCTTGGAAGTACATGGGAGAGATGCTATCCGACACCAGACAAGGAGAATTATAAAACAAAGTGCATTTGATTAAGCAAGTTCTCGGTTATGAAAGCTCCTGCTGCATTAATTAGGCCTAGTTCATATTTACCTGGCAGTGAGGTGGAAGCCAGTTCTCATGGAGCCATTCTGGGAATGTTTGGGAAAAGGTATTCAAATGCCTCTGAACTGGGCAAAAGGGCATCTTTTAAAGTTTATTTTGCAGGGCGAAAGCAACTGTCATTCTACCCAGCAGAGTGTCCCCCTCAGTGGCAGAGTGTCCCTCCCAGTGGCTACTGCTGTTGTCTTCCTCATCACATGTCTTTTTAGATGCTAAGTCCTTCTGGGACGCAGAACCATGTTACCATTCCTTCTGGCATGTCAATCACTTTGAGAGCTTCTGTTGAAAAATGGCACTGAAAGCAAGCAAATGGAGGAGTAATGGCTCTGCTACACTCAGTGCAGGACCAGCCCTAGGAGAGAGCATCCTGGCAAGAAGTTCCCTTCATTTATCATTGTTGCCAAATTGTGTGGCTTGCACAGAACTGCAAAACAGTGTAAGAAACGCTAGTAGTGTTCCCAGGCTTTCCCTGCAATGCCCATGTAAAGGGCCCAGTGCAACTGGCCCTATCCAACCCCAGCACGGCATCTCTCCATTAGCTGTTGCTGGTGACTCTCTTATGTTTCTTTTTAGATTGTGAGCCCTTTGGGGACAGGGGACCATCTTATTTATGTATTTATTTTTCTATGGTAACCACTTTGAGAACTTTGGTTGAACTTTGGTTGAATATCAGTAGTAGTAGTACCTCTAAATACTTTATTATTTTTCTGCCAGCTTTTTCCTGCTCTACTACTTGGAGCTGACTGAAGCCTCATAGGCCTTCTGCAGCTTCTTCTTTAGTCTTCTCTCCCCTCTCTCCCTCCACCCTTTCCTCAACTCTAAGCCCTCTCCCTCTCACCATAAGAGAGAAATCAGACTGAGAAAGGTTCTGCCTTTTTCTTCCCAGCAGACAGTATACTCAGCAACCCAAGTTCAGCTTGGTGCCCCCTCCAGATAGCTGCCCAACTTGCCCACTTCTCAGGCCAGGCCTGATGCAGTGAATGCTTTCCGCATGTCATGATACAGTAACCCCTGAAGTCACTTAAAAGGTGTGTGTGGAGCAGGGAGGCTTTAAATAGTGCCAAAAATGTCTCCCAAGGACATCACCCTCCTCAACTCAGCCCTAATTATATGCAGAACTCTCACTAAAATCAGTGGGCTTTAAAAGTGCTTAACCTTTGGCTGGATCTTAACGTGCCCACTCACTGGGAGAAAATGGTATTTCAGAAAGCCATTTACTCACAAGCATAAGACCTTTAGTCTGTAAAATGCCACAGGACTATTTGTCTTCTAGAAAACAACAACAAAAGAGTCACCTCCAGTTTTTTTTTTTTTTAAGATTTAGGAAGCACTGAAGAAATTACTAAACCGTCAGATGTCATTGTTTGTGGGTAAATGGTTTTCTGAAATAGCTTATTTTTCCCCCATTGAGATTAAGAAGAAAATATTATAGCCAGAAAACAGGGTAGGTGAAATTGATTTCATTTAACAATAACCTTCCAGCCTTGCTTCACGTCTTACTCAAATAACCTTTGTAACTAATTATAGTGGGATCTGAAAATAAAGCACTTCTAGGCTGAAGGGTTTTAGAAGTCATCAAAATTATCCAATGCTCAATGGACCAAAAATTCTATAAATTATTATCTTGCACTCCCTCACATGTCTGCCTGCAAGTTAACATCTATAGAGGTGTGAGGGGAAAACATACATATCATCAAATGTTCTATTGATAGTCAGATGTGTTAATGGTAGCAGAGGAAATCAATCATATCTAAACTCTCTTTCTTCTTTTCTCTTTGAATTAAAAACATGATAATCAGCATGTAATTTGTTCTTTGGTTTGTTTGGCTTTTTTTTTTCTGCTGTCCCAGTAAAAAACATATTAATGGTTGTACAGTGCTTGTTCGTTAAGATGAGATTTACAAACTGTATTCCACCATTATAGGTTGACTGTGCCTGGGGGGTGAGGAGAGTCCATGCATGGTATATGGAAGCTGGGACAGAAATTCAGGGCTAGAACAGAAGCGGGAGCAGAAGGTAGGAGAATCTGGAAACAGGGAACATCAAGAGCAAGGACTTGGAGCAATGCCAAATCAAAGGCTGAAGTGGAATCAGGCTGGAACAGAGGCCTTGAGAGGAAACTCGAGGAAGAGCTCCCAATGTGGAGCTGTTTATAAAGGAGCCAGAAGCTACACCCCATCCTGACACGAACTAGGCCCTGATCTAAGGCCAGTGTCTGAGTTTGCTTCACCCTCTTTCCAAACAGGCCCATTGGGAGGGAGGGCAGGCTTAAGCAGCCAGACACTCTGCTGTCATTGCTGAAACTTGGCCTGAACTCACTGTCTCTGCTGCTTCTGGATTCACAGCATTTTCCTCATCATGTCACCCAATAATAGCAATAATAATAGTGGCCAACATGATGGGCAGCCCTCCATTGATGGCAGCAAATGACAAGGGATGCTCAACATAAAAGGCAACCCCAACAGTGTAGCGATGGGGCTGTTACAGAATGACTTAAAACCAATCCCAGGCAGCCATGCAGTGCTTTCCCCATTGTTTCCAACGGAAGGATTGTCATGCTGCTGCCCAGAAATGGGTTTAAGTCGTTCTACTGCAGTCCCATAGCAACACAGTTGGGGCTGCTTTTTAAGTGATGCAGCAGCCACAGCAGCTCCTTACCATCAATGGAGGGCTGCCCGTCATGTCAGCTAGTAATAACAACCTTCAGTGACTTTTAAATGGTTTTAAATTGCCATATTTACCCAAATAGAAGACATCCTTGGATTTAAGATAACCTGCTTTAAAATTAGAGGTTAAATACAGGTTATACTGCACCTTTATTAACTGAAAAGGAACAGCACGCTGAATTGAAGACAACCCCCCAATTTCTAACATCATTGTAAAAAAAACCCCACTAGTCTTGGATTCAGGTAAATACAGTATTTTTAGTTTTTAATTGTTTCAATGGGTTATTTATTTTGCTTTTATTTGTTTTTATTTCGCTTTTATTTGTTTTTATCCATGTGAACCATCTGGAACCATATGGGTTAGGCGATATACAAATTAATAATAAATAACTAAACAAATTTATTGGCCGTGCCAATTGTGGCCTTACCTCAACCGGAAGGCCCTGTCAACTTGACTTATGCCCTCGTCACCTCTCAGTTGGACTATTGGAATGCGCTCTACCTGGGGTTGCCTTTGAAGATGACTTGGAAGCTTCAGCTGGCCTAAAATGCCCGTCTGCTTATGGGCAGCAGAAAATATGTCCATGTTTCACCTTTGTTGTGGTCACTGCATTGGTTGCCAGTTTGCTTCCAGGTCCAATTCAAAGTGCTGGTTATCACCTATAAAACTATTCAGGGTTCCAATACAATTAGAAACAGCTTGTTAAATGTTTGGGACAAATACAGGAATAGAATCAGTCCAGATATATCCCCTTTGCCATCCATTTTAAATATTTTTCTCCATGAAGAAGAAAAACTTAATACATTCAGTCTTTGGAGAGAGAAGGCATATAATATGCAAAAATTAACAATTGGAAGAGTCAAACCTAAATCCTTTCAAACTGTTACTTCAGAATGGCTCATAGAACCCCCGTGGCTTCAATATCTACAAATTAGTTTGATTATACAGAAAGAAATACAAAAAACAAGGCAGCAACCTCAGACACTTAACGAAATTCGAAGGACTAATAACGAAAAACAATCATCACTTATTGGGATTGATATACAAACTGCTGTTGAAGTACGACTCGGAAGCAGAACAGATCAAAGGCTGCATGATTAAATGGATGCAAAACTTAAATAGAACAATTGATCTTCAACAATGGGAGCATTATGGAAGGTGAATATAAAATCCACAGCAAACAGTACTTTAAGAGAAAACTGGTACAAAATGTACTTTCATTGGTATAGTACCCTTGCAACTGTTAATAAGATGGACAGTAATTACCTGGGAGATTGTTGGAAGTGCTAGAAGCAAGTGGGGACTTTCTATCATATGTGGTGGCATGTGAGTTGCTTTTTTGACTGCTTAACCCATGTGACTTGTGAGTTGCCTTCACCCTTTGAATGCTTCACCCAAGGACCCTTTGACTGTGACTGCCGCCGAGCCCTTTCATGTTGTCCTCCACTGCTGCCACCGCAGACACTTCCTCCTCCTTGTCTCTTGCCACCATGGGCACAAGAAGCAAAAGCACTGGCACAGTGCCAGCAGTGGGAGTGAGTGGCATAGAGGAGCCAGGGCAAGCCGAGGAGCTGGCAGAGCGGTGGGGATGAGGTGGCTGCATGCGTCTCAGAGGGAGCAGCAGTGCCTCCGCCAGGCACCAGGAAGTGGTGGAGGCAGGGCAGCCAGGGGAAGCTCACAGAAAAGCCCTGACCAGTTGGTTCGGCTGGATGTGCTGTCCTTTGCAGGACTAGAGGGTAGGTATAGGAGAGCTCCCTATTTGGAGAGACTGTGCCTTTGTGGAAATGGGAATATTGAGACAGTTGACCATGTGCTTCTGCACTGTTCTTTCTATCATGAGCTGTGTTCCAAATATATTGCTCCTCTCATTCTTAGATACCCTGACGATTCGGATGAATTTTATATAAACTTATTTCTTTGTGATCAACACACTTACGTCTTGCACTCAGTAGCCAAATTCTGTATGGCTGAGATTAAAATCCGCTCATGGTGTGTCAGAAATGGTCAATGTTAATTGTCCCTCCTTTTTCTTTCTTTTTAATTTTGTTTTATCCTATACTTTTTTATCTCAGTCTTCTTTGTAACAGATTCTACGTGTATATGCATGTATGTGTTTATATTGATATCTATCCTCAAGGTTTCTTTTATTTGATCTTTTTAACTTTCTGAGTAGTTTTTCCTTCTTGATAAAATGTAACATTTAAGGAGGTGATATAACTGCAACAGAAGTAAATAAAGCTTGGTTTGCTGACTTAATGAATCAACTCAGACCTTCCTGTCTGTCACCAGGTTTCACTTCTCAGCACCTTTCACATTCAAGGTTTCTTTCCCAGGCTTAACACTCCCCCATGTTTAGAGCACTGCCCCATATACTGCTAGTTCCACAGTCCCAACACATTCACCAATCAAGTCTTACACAAACCCCTGAACAATCTCTCTTGTTCAGATCACACAAACCAATCTCTCTGCTACACTCTGTCCAACCTCTCACTCCAAACAATCAGCTCCAATTACCTCCAACTGCAACTGTATTAATTCTAGACTGGATGATCAGTTGCAAGGGTTATGGTGCCTTTTACCTGTTACCTGAGGCTTTTTCATGAGTAGCTTCCACACAGCTTAAATGGCACAGCCAAATGGATGGGGATTTCTTGTGTGAGTGTTCCCCATAGTACTCCATCTTGGTAGGTTGCCTGTTCTGCAGTCAGGATCCTGTGATTGCTTCCCACTCATAGGTTATTTAAATGTTCTGCCAGCTGCTCTGGAGCTGCTCACAGAACTGTGATTTTCTAACAGCCTAGGTGGACATCACAAGAAGCATAGGTATGGCTGGCATCTGTAATAGTGAGTCAAAAGGCAAATATTTTAGGGATGGATCACTGAGAGAACATGGAGCAAGGCCAATGGCCCCACATTCCAATTTGTTGATGTTGGCAGCCACATACTGTATATATGGTTTGGGAACGCAGTCCTGGTCTAAGTTTTTCTGTCTTAGAGCAGAACTACGTGTTGCATCTGCAGCACTTGCTGGGAGACCTACCAGGTTGCCTTTATGGTCTAAATCAGTTCAGTTCAGTTTATTGTGATCTTTGATCCATGACAGAAAGTAAAAACTGAATAAATTCTCAGAACCTGGAGACTAAGTTGTCACAAGATAATATAAAAACAAATAAGCTCCCTGGACTTGAGAGAGGCGTCAGGGTGGGTTCTTGATAAGCCTCCATGGGCCTTGCTATAATATATGAAACAGCCTTTAAAGAGTCCTTTCCACAGCTCTTTACAGTTTTGAAATATTGCTCCCCTCTGGTTTTAATTTGCTTAAAGGACTACTTAGCAATGCAGAATTTACAGTTGAATCCCTATAAACATGGGCATGCTTGCTGTCCAAAATCTCCAATAGTAACTTGTCCTTCTTATATTTTATTTCAATTTGCTATTTTGTTGGAATGTTATAATTTTCCTGTGATGATTGCCTAGCTTATCTTATAATGTGGAGACATAACCTAACATTTCATATGGATTACCACCGGTTCTGTTTGCTTCTGAATGCAATTTAGGCCATGATCTCATTGGGGGTAAGCAAAATGCTGAGCACTTATAATCTGATCATAGAAATTGGCAGATTCAAGTGTACCACAGTTGTCTCACCTGCCACTTTGCTGCTCATTTTGAGGTTATACAGCTAGGTTGTAAATAAAGAGAAGATGCTGACTGAAGCAGTCCCTTAAAGAAAAATACTGATGTATCGCAATCAAGTTCTTTCAACCATATGCGTGCTTGGTTTATTCTCATCAAGAACCATCATTGCAGTATATTGCTGGAGTGTGTGCGTGCCTCACGCTTTGCCATAACAAGCACAGTCGGGTGTGTGCTTCCATTTGGCTAAGATTAGCCTTTAACCACAGATTCATGAGCATTTTCCCCCATGTTTGTTTCAGAAGCCAAAGACCCTTCCTTGCTAAAATTTTGTTCTGAGAAAGAGACAGATATATGACACACCATTTACAAAACCCCAAAGCATCTAGAAATCTACACAAGGCACGATCAAAGTGAAATACACTTTGTAGCCAAATCCTAAAACATATTTAGCCAGTTTTCACAAGCAAAAGGTGGATGGGAGAAGCGTCCAACCCAGCTTTGGGAACTGTGTGCACTCCTGGTTTTTGGTCATGTTCTTATAAACACCTAGTTAGGAGGAAGACGAAGTGATCATGTAGGAGGTTTGAGTTGGGTCAGACAGCATCATGTGTACCCAGAGAATTATTGAGGGTGGATGAAATCACATGTATCCAGCTCCTGCCTCCCACATGATTACTTCCCATCCTCCTGGGTTTTTGCAAGACATGAGCGCACACAGCTCCTGAAACCAAATAGGATGCTTCTCCAACCCACTTTCCACCCGAGAGAACTGGCCCATTCATTCAGAAGACCTGTTGGGTTCAGTGGGACTTGCTCCAAGCAGGTGATGCTCAACTGTCTAAGCTGTTTATTTGGAAGTGAGGCCAGCTATGTTTAAATGGACTTATTCCCTCAAAATGTGCATGGGATTGCAATCTAAATTTCACTGATTTCAACAGGGAAGTGAAACACATAGAGGTTATTCCCATGACCAGGAGAAATCGGGCAAAGGGAGCCTAACCCGGATCCTCCCAGTCATGTGCTACAACAGGAGCAGTGCGGCTCCCAGCAGCAAGCCTCCAAAAATACCCCTCCCCTTAAATGAGGTTAGTGGAGTGCGAGCTCCGCTAACCCCGTTTACCCAATCATGAGAGGCCATGGCATGGCTCCATGGTGCAGCGACTCACGAGGAGACCTCGCCGGGAGACTAAAACAAGCCTCCTGGCCTCGGGGGTCTCCCAGGGATGCCCTGCGCACCCATGCAGGGCATCCTGGGAAATCCCCGCCGCCCCTACTGGCTCCGTGACGGAGCTGGTAATCGTGTGGGCAGCTGATCCGACCACCCAGGGATGGTGCCCTACTCATCTGTGGGGAGAATGGGCTAAGCCCTGTTAGGCTCTCTACACTGCTTGTGTGGAGAGCCTCATACAGGTTTTGCCCATCAAAATCAACTAGGCTTTAAAAAATGCTCAATTTTAGTTAGTTATTTCCCTTAATTATCTCCTGATACTATGAAATAGACAACATTCATCCTTGACCATTAAATACCCGCTTCAAACAAGAGAGGAAGGGAAATCTAGTTGGGAAGCAATTTCTCAAATTGACTCCCTGTGTACCCACAGTTTTGGTACTGTATTTACCTGAATCCAAGACTAGGATTTTTTCCTAGGGATGTGCCAAAATGCAATTTGGCTGTCTGAATCGTGGGCGCTTCCCTTTAAAATTGAGGGCTTACACAACACTTTAAGGCAGAGGAGAGCAGGTCCATACTTGTTCCTCCGCTTGCCACCATTGCCCCAACCCGGTGCTCCCCCCACCTATGCTCACACTCTAGCAGGACATCTCTCAGCTGCCGCTGCATGGTGCCAACATGCACATGACCTCTGTGCATAGGCGGCAGCCACATATGTGCAGAGACAATGTGCATGCTGGTGCAATGCAGGGGCAGCTGGGAGATGCCCCACTGGCACATGGGCATAGCTGTGGGGAGCACCGGGATGGGGGCTATGGTGATGAGCTGAAGAGGAGCAGGTACAGACCTGCTCTCCTCCACTTTGAAATGGCTGTATAAGCCCTTGATTTTAAAGCGAAGTGCCCATGATTCAGACAGCCAAATCTTGTTTTGGCACATCCCTAGTTTTTTCAGGTTTTTGATACCACAAATCAGGAGGTCATCTTAAATTCAGAGTCCTGTTCTTTTTGAGTAAACCCAGGTGTAACCTGGATTTAACATCTAATTTTTCAGGGGGTCATCTTAAATTCACAGTCATCTTTATTTCAGATAAATACGGTACTTGAAAGGCAGTGAGGATGGCATACTGTGCAGTGAGCTGCACATCCAAGAGGGATAAGGGCTTCCTGCTTCCATGCCATTCAAGAGCCTATATGCACACAGCTCCTAAAGGTGTGGGGCTGTTCCATGCATACTAAGCTCTGTGTTAGAACATAGTTGGGAATAATGGGAATCAGTCACAGCTGCTTGTGTGACTCACCACACAGTATGTCAACCACTGTGCTATCATTGGCCTTAATCTTGGCAAAGGAGGGGAATAAAATTGTACAATGTTTCCTTCCTTCAGGCAACGGATCAGCTTGTAACTCCCTGTGCTCATTGGTGATACAATGATCAACAATATTTGGGGAGCTAAAATCCCAAACAGTTGCATTGTTTGACATTGTTTTAATGTAAACCGCCCTGAGCCACTTTTGGAAGGGTGGTATAGAAATCAAATAAACAGATAGACAGATAGTACTGAGGGAAATTACTTGAGTAGTCCCATTGAAATTAAAAGGATGTGAAGATAATCGTAACCCTCTTTTTAATTTCAGTAGGATGACTTTGAATAATTTTCCTCAGTATGTCAACCACTATGTTTGTATCTGAAATAACTTCTGTGTCTCCAGCACTTTATGTAATGAATAATCCTTTATTTCATGCAAGGTTGTTTATTTTAGAAGTTTTCATTTTTTAAAAAAACAATCTTCCATTCAATGAAAGCGAAATTCTTCAAAGATCTAGGATTTGTAAGTGTTTTAATTTTTTTAAATACCCACTTGGAATGGGTTAGGCACATCTAAATCTCCTCAGGGCTCTAATTTGTAAATGTAGCTCTACACACGGGATTCTTTAAAAGTGAACTCCATGGCACATTCATTATTTTCTTACTCAATGATGAGAGCAGCCAGGCAACCCTTGGAAGAGTAGACATCTAGTAGCGCACTGAAGCCGCCATGTCTAGGGTGTGCCAAAGATACTAGATGGCAATCCAGAGATATCTGAGCATACCGAAGTGTCATTGAAATCAAGTACATTGTTAAGCACTGAAGCACCCTGTTTGAGCTTCAGTAGACTCTAAGCACACTTAACTTTCTCTGGGGTTGTGCCCACTGGATGGAAGCAAATGGATACTAGATATAAATGCAGCTGTGATGCTTAAAACCTCAACTGAGAAGCAAAGCTACCTTTTGGCTGCTGTTTGAAGAAAACAATTCTACAAAAACTTCAGTATTCAGTAGCTCTGACATATTAATGGAACAGAGATTGTGTTTCTCCTTCTCCCCTGCTTTTTAAAATCAATTTACTCAGGTGACAGCGTAGAGTCAGGGAAAAATCAGGTGGAAGAAAAGTTGTTAAGACAGGCCCCAAACCTAGAGCAGATGGGATAAACATTTCTCTTCACTATTTGTTCTGACATTTTTTACCTAAACTTTTCAATCAGTATTGCACTGTGTCTTGGGGATAAATTGATAAAAAAATAAATAATATACAGTCCCAAGTGAACTTAATTTAATACTGTTGAGATGAAATGCAGTGGTGTGTGTGTGTGTGTATATATATGTGTGTGTGATTTTAGTTAAAAAATACACACAAAGAGTGGTTATTTTCTATCCAATTTTGCTTTAGATACCTGAGAGAGAAGGGGGGGGGACCTAAAGTATAGGGAACTGAAGTCATCTAGTAAAGCTTTTATTTAATTTTCTTTTCCCTCCCTTTTTTATTTGATTAATGTTCAGGTTTCAATCACAGCCTCAGCAGGCTAAGCCTGAAATGAAAAATGCTTGAAATAAACAAGGTCCCTGGAGAATGAAATTTCACTAGTAAGGGAGCAAATGACTTTTATTTGTCAGAGTCCAAAAATTGGTACTGAAGAGCAAGTCTGGGCATGACTTTCAAGAGCAGGAAGCTTTTATATATAGAAATGTATGCAATGGCCTCTTCTTGAAAATGCCAGTTCAGCAAAATAGCGCTCTGTGTGTGTGTGTGTGTGTGTGTGTGTGTGCGCATGCACACGCAGGCGAATGCACTACAGGTTTCTGTTCCTTGATCTAATCCTGGCAGTTTTTCCTGCTGGTTTTAGTTGACATATAAGTGGGCATAGATGTGGCACAGAAGTGCACTTTGATCAGTTTCTCCTGGAACATATGGAATGGTTAGGCAGGCAGGGGGTTCACTGAAAGCTGCTAGGTGCTCAACATTTTTGAGAAGCTAGCTGTTTTAACAATTTGGCTCTTCTTAGGTGTGGGTGAATGTCCTGTTGAATTATCTTCATGAAATATTTTCAAAGTCACTCACCAGTGTTGCACTCTGCAGAAATGGTTCAGAGGTGGCTCTTATACTGGAAGTAATGAGTTAATATACTTTTTATTTATTTGGAATTTTTATATAAAACTTTTCAACCAAAAAAAAAAAAAAAGCCCACAAAGCAGTTTTCACAACAAAAGGAATAAGAAGTTATTTTGCCCCTGTCCCAAAGGGGTCCCAAATCTAAAAAGAGACATATGAAGACACCAGCAGCAACAGGTGCTAGGAGGTATGCAATGCTGGATGTAGCAGGATCAGTTAGTATCCCTCTGCTAAATACAGAAGATTCACCACTTTAAATGGTGCCTCTTTGCAGTTAGCAGTGACCGGTTGAATAAACCATAAAGCAGAGCAGACTATGTAATATGTACCTGCAAAGATACAGAGTATCGAGTGATCTATCAAATCAGAGCAAAGGTGCAAAGATGTACAGGCGGCCCTTGATATTCGCGGATTCAGTATCCATGGTTTCACTTACTTGTGGTCCACCTGCCTGTACACTGATTTAGTTATCGCAGAGAGATAGTTTTGGCTATTCATAGTTTTCTACCCTCCCTTGATAATTTAAATTGTCCCAGTCACTTGGGCCACCTCTTTAAGTCTTCCTGCACACCAGCTGAGGAGCATGGAGAGTGGCCATTTAAACTTTAAACCCCCCTGCTGATCAGCTGATCAGTGGGGAGGTTTAAATGGACACTCTCTCTGCTTTCCAGCTGGTGAGCAGGGGAGACTTAAAGAGGCGGCATGAATGGCTGGACACTCTTTAAATGTCTCTGCCACTCATGCTGCCTGAATGAGGAACCCAAGCCCATTTTGGGGGTTAGGTTAAGCACTCCAGTATTGCAGATTCACCATATGCAGGACTTTCCCTGAACATAACCCCTTCAATATTGGAAGGCTTCCATTACAGTTGGAAAAAATAACTCAAGTTTCAATATACATTGCATTTGGCAACTTCAACTAATTATCCCTACTTTATTTCTGTTTATTATATTTTTCTTCTATCCTTTCTCCATAGAGCTGAGGGCAGTTCTCTACGGTCCTCGTTTTGTTCTCACAACAACCTTGTGAAAAGAGAGTGACTGGCTCAAGGATCCTAGTCAGCTTCATGACTGAGTGGGAATTTGAACAGGGATTTCTGAACCACAAATCACTGCTAATGCACAAACGTCTTCCCAGCCCAGAGCTATATGGTCATACCTGTGCACCTGTGCCCTGTAAATAGGCATTTCCATGCTCTTCAATGGAAAGAGCAAGATGGACCACTAAAAGAATATACTCCATACAAGAAATTGGTCCCTGATTTGTTCATGTTCAGATGAGCTCATCTGTCCACTTTTACCACTATGAATGAAATTTTATAATGGGTTACTTCCATGTATAAGGTAAAAAGGACACAACCCTGCCAAAATTAAGCAATTTTAAGAGCTATTAAGTTAAAGGGAAGATATTTAACCAGGTGTTTAACTTTCATCGCCTTCAATGGGACACAAAAGTGTTTAACTTAAGGCTAGATTGTGCCTTTAAAAAAGTTTAAAACTGGGTTTCAATTTTGGTCAGTGTTTAGCTCTAGATCCTGAGTGACTTCCAGACTAGTGTTGTGCTTGCACAAAGAGAGTTGTGCATACATAAAAAGTTTGCAGAGCCGTGCAAAGTTTTGGTGCTCCGTGACATTGCACAACTGTTAGTGGAAGGCCTTCGATGGGACATACAGCTTGTGCAACCAGTTGTGCATAGACTATGCATTTTATCAACATATTCTGCTAGAACCCTCACAGAGCTTGAAACTTATATCTGGGAGTTTCCCCTCATAACTAACAATGAACAGCTCCAACACTCTCTTTTAATTAAGGGGCAGGGCTTATGTGCATTGCACTGGTATCCTGATCCGGCTTCCCTCTAAGGTGCACATGTGTGCACACGTGCACAACCCCCCCGAGCCCCTGTGAAGCCATTTCTGGTGGGCAGGCAGTCTCTGCTGCACCCACCACCACTGCCCAACTGCCGGGCTCCCAATTTCCCCAGCCAGGAAGGGAATGGAAGCATTGCCCCATTTCCCCCTCTCCCTGGCTGCACAGCACCGTGTCTACCTCCCCGCTGGCTGGGCCTCTGCCGCCTCCTCCTTCAGCCACAGGAGGAAAGAGGGAGGAAGATGCACGGTGGCAGCTCCCCTCCGGCCACCCAGAGAGACCAGAGATGGGGGCCTGGGGGCAGGGGGAGAAGGAAGCCAGACGAGGACAGAGGGAGGAGGATGGGTGGCGGCTCCCCCCCCCCCACCCTCGGCAGCCCAGAGAGACCAGAGGTGAAGTAAAAAAAAAAAGGTTTAAAAATTAATTATTTCTGGGGGTCTGGGGAAATTTACAAAAACTAGCTGAACCCCCACAGAGCATCTGTGCAGTAGTTTACTTACTTTTAGGGGCTTAGTTGGGATAATTCAATTGGTTGGTTGTTGCTTCTACACTCCCACCACCTCCTTCCCCAGTCTCTCCTCCTGCCCCCCTATCCCCGCCTCCTTCCCCAGGCTCACTTCTTGCCCTTCCTCCCTGTTCCCATCCTAATCTGGTCTCAAATGGGCACTGGGGCTTCACCCTTAGCCCCTTCCCCTCCCGTCCTGGCCTCCTTCAAGGGGCACCAGGGCTTCGCCCCTTCACCCCTTCCCATCCCGACCCGGCCTCCACTGCCAGCTGCCTGCCCGCCTGCTTTCCCAAGCGTGCCACCGTCAGCCGCACACTTCCCTAAGCGGCCAGCTGCCTTGCTGCCAGCTTCCCCAAATGGCCCACCGCTCTCACAAGTGGTGCTGACTGCTGTCCAGCCAATCCAGCACCTCCACGGCTCAGCCAATCAGCTGAGTGCCGGGACGCACTCTCCACACATCAGGATGGGCACGTCTACAAGGATTAAATATATAGATGATTCCTGGTGTGTGTGTGTGTGTGTGTGTGTGTGTGTGTGTGTGTGAGAGAGAGAGAGAGAGAGAGAGAGAGAGAGAGAGAGAGAGAGAGAGAGAGATGTGTGTGCACACTGCCTTGGTAGTGATGCCCAGAACAAAACTTTTTCTGCTCACTGGTGATAAATATCAGAGGGAACACTGATTCTGATGTCTCTTTTTAGAAACAAGGAGGTAAAGCAATGTCTTACATGATCTTATATGATACACCCTCCACTGGGTAGACAGCTTTCCTTGTAGACCAACACTTTGTTCCACAAGAGACCAGAATTGAAGAGAAGAGGGAGTTTTGCTGTGACTCTTGCAATGAAAGCTATGTTTATAATATAGAATAAACATATAAATAATATATAAACATATTCTATATTATAAAATATAGAATTTTATAAAATTCTAGCTGCATTTTCCAAGATATATTCACTACTCCTACAATCTGTATCTACTCCTACACATTAAATGTTGCAGGAATGGACTAGTTTACATCAAAATAAAATATCATCTTTGTGATCTTTTAGGTAAAGAACATGGTTTTCCTGCTGCCCCTAGAAGCAGTGATGGCTGGGGCTGCTGATGGGGTTAGGCAGAGGGCAGGGCAGGAGGGCCAGAACAGCCTAGAACTGCATCTCTTCCTCTCTCTTCTGCCCTGGCTTTAACTTGAGCCACGAAGCTAGGTGAATGACTAGCCCATGTAGCTAAAGTTAGAACATAAGAACAGCCCTGCTGGATCAGGCCCAAGGCCCATCTAGTCCAGCATCCTGTTTTACACAGTGACCAACCAGATGCTACTGGGAGCCTACCGGTAGGTGTTGAGGGCATGCCCTCTCTCCTGCTCTTACTTCCCTGCAACTGGTATTCAGAGGCATGCTGCCTCTGAGGCTGGAGGTGGCCTATAGCCCTCAGACTAGTAGCTGTTGATATACCTCCTCTCCATGAAATTATCCAAACCCCTCTTAAAGCCATCCAGGTTGTTGGCTGTCACCACATCTTGTGGTAGATAATTCCACAAGTTGGTTGTGTTTTGTGTGAAAAAGTATTTCCTTCTGTTGTTCCTAAATGTCCTGCCAATCAATTTCATGGGATGAGCCTTGGTTCTAGTGCTATGTGAGAGGGAGAAGAATTTCTCTCTACCCACTTTCTCCACACCATGCATGATTTTATAGACCTCTATCATGTCTCCCCTCAGTCTTCTTTTTTCTAAACTAAAAAGCCCCAGGTGTTGTAGCCTTGCCTCATAAGGAAGATGCTCTAGGCCCCTGATCATCTTGGTTGCCTTCTTCTGCACCTTTTCCAGTTCTACAATGTCCAATGTTAAAACTGGAACAGGGCAAGAAGAGAGAGGAAGAGATGCAGTTGTGGCCTCTTCCGCACCCTCCTGCCTTGTCCGCCACAACCCCCCGCCACCTCTGGCCCTGGCCCTGGCCCTGGCCACCGCTGTCATACTGGCTGATTTAACAGGGAACTGCAAACTCTTGTGAATGTATTCCAGCTGCTGAACATCAAAGCTACTCTTCTGCAAAACAGAGCACTGTCCACATATTCACTTGGTCACCATCTTGGATTTCGTTCCACAAGTACAGCTGTATAGAATGGGAAAGACTGGGATGTTGTAGATAATTTTAGTTTAATTATGTGGTTATTTTCTTTTAATTTTGGAAGGTAAATTGAAATTAAAAGATAAGGGGAGAGTTGTTTTATCATTTCCATTGAAAATAACTTAAAATAATCAATCTGTCCCACATGCTGGAAAAGAAATTAGATCTTTTAATCATTAGAATTGAATACGTCAAACAGTCTGTGAGGAAATGCATGTGTTGGATAGCATTAGCAGCATCCAAATACAGTGCTTTGTGTTTCCACTTGTTAGTAACTGCAATATTACTAATTTGGTAACGCTATAAGAATGAAAGTTCAGCTCTAATAATTGGGACTTTTTGAAGTAGTTAAGCAAGGATTTCCTAATACTTCTGGTTTCAAATAAGTTAAACATCTCAATTCTAGAACAGGCCTCCATAAATTGTGGCCCACTAAGACGCTGGACAGATCAGACACCATGAAAGCTTAGTAACTTGCCAATCAGAGCAGAGCCAAGAGCCAAGGAAAGTAGTTGAGAAGAGTTTGGGGGACACAGGAGCTGCTGGGACTGGCTGGGAGAAGGGTGGCAGAAACTTTGGATCTATGCCAGATTGAAGGCAACAGACACAGAAGAGGGGAGGGAGGACTCAGAGAAGTCAAGCTGTTAGGAAACCTAGAAATGGAGGTCACAGAACCCGAAGTGGACTAAACCAATTCAAAATGACTAAACCATGTTTGCAAGGTGTAAACAGGCCTAAATCAGCCAGATAGTCAAGCAGAAGATGTTGCTTACTTGTCCCTTGCTAACTGAGCAAAGACGCACCTATTTGAAGTGGCGATTATTCTCTTTATTTAGCAGGGGAAGAGGAGCTGGCCCTGTCCATCCCCAGCACAGCATTCCTCCAGTGGCTGTTGCTGGTGTCTCTCTTATGGTTCTTTTTTAGATTGTGAGCCCTTTTTGGGACAGGGAGCCATATATATATATATATATATATATATATATATATATATATATATATTCGTAATACTGTATTCGTATTTGTGACCTATAGAAAACCTGGATGATTTGACTACAGGATGATTTGACTTCAGACATTCCCAAAGCGAGGGGGGGGGGCAACATTATATTCACTTACAACATTCTGAGCGTGTACATGCAAGCTCCACCCCAACACTGACATGCTTAGAAGCATCACCCCCTGCACTGAACACAGGGACAGCACCCCAGTCCTCTAATTATGGAAATAATCTCTTCACACTTACAGCTTTTGTCTCTGCAGACAAATATTGTGTGTTCAGCACAGGGGTGAGGTTTCTGAGTGCTAGGGCGAGTCTTGTGGGAGTACTCTCTGCTCAAGTACAGCACACACACACACCCCGCCCGCTACACACACACCTATTTTTGAGGGCTGTAATTTGAATCACATTTGCTTTAGTTTTGCATTTGAAAAATCTAAATGCAGTCATAGCTTCAAGAAGGAATGCACTTCATTTTGCATTATAATGACAGTAGAGGACCAGATGGCATGTCGTTTTCTGCTGTAGGGAAGGATGGGGGTGGAAAGAAGGAATATTCTAATCAAAGTCCTTACGCTTTTCCTACTTGACATACCACACCACTTTAAACAGCAGTGTTCTAATAAAGAAAAGAACGACAGTACTTTGCTACTCAGTGATTTGCATAATTTTAAAGAGCTGAAAATGTCAATGCTATTTTACCATAATTGTTGAAAATGATTAGCTATACCATTTATACACTCCAGGGAAAAAAGTTCATCTTTTACTCTTTAATATTAATGGGAAATAATTAAATGAGTGAGAGCAAACATTAGGTGTAAAATAGGGATGTGCACAAACTGAGATTGTGCACTGGTTCATGCACTGGTTCATAAACAAACCAGTTTGTGGTCCGACGAACCAGTTTGTGCCGGTTTGACCCAACCATGAACCAGTTCGGTGGTTTGAGTGCAGCACAGGGGAGTGGGGCGGTGAGCAGCACCTTTAAAAGAGGGGACAGCAGGCCCATACCTGCATGACTGCTGTTCCATGCAATGTCCTGCTACGGCGGCATTTCCCCAAACAACCTGCCTGTGGCGGCAGTGCCAGCACGCACATGGCTTCCGTGCATGTGCAGAGGCCATATGTGTTGTGTCACCATGGGTGGGCTGTTGGGGTGGGGGGGAGCACTGCCGCAGCAGCAGGAAAGAACCTGCTGTACTCTCTTTTACAGATGCCTTCTAGAAGGCGGCCCTGAAGAAGGGATGTCCAGGCTCCTGCTATTATGTGAAAGGGAAGATTGGTGACTGGGAAACCTCATTCATAGTGAACATCCCTCTCTGAAGGGAACAACAGTGGATGCAGCTAGAGTTAACTTGGTGACCACCAGTGGTCAGCCACTGCCCGCAACAGAAGCAGTTAATGATCCAGTGCACTTGGGCTCTCTGAATACTACTTGGGCCTTTATAGTCACTGCCAACATTTCAAGTAAAGTTGTTCTTGGTGTGGATTTTATTCAGGGGAATCATGACCATGCCTGGAGCATTAGTAAAATACATTTGTTTTTGGACAATATTCAGATACCTCTCATGACTATGGATGCTAGGAAATCAGGTGGTCCAGGAGCAACACTCCAGGCTGTTGGGAGACCTGTCAAGTAAAGTGTGCCATCAAGTAGGTGTCGACTCCGGACAACCACAGAGCCCTGTGGTTGTCTTTGGTAGAATACAGAAGGAGTTTACCATTGCCGTCTCCAGCGCAGTATGAGTTGATGCCTTTCAGCATCTTCCTATATTGCTGCTGCCCGATATAGGTGTTTCCCATAGTCTGGGAAACATACCAGTGGGGGTTTGAACCGGCATCCTCTGGCTTGCTAGTCAAGTCATTTTCCTGCTGCCCCATTAGGTGACTGTAGTGGCCCTGAGTAAACTGGTCAAACCTAGACACCATGCCCCGATACCCCTGAAAGTAAATGATTCTGGTGAAGAATCGGTTGGAGGGTTTGAGCTCAGCACCATTGATCCAGGCCTGTTGCTCAACAGCACCCTGTTTCAGGCCAAAAGTGGAATTTAGGGTTAGAGCACCAAATGTGACAGAGCAGGAAATGCAGCTCACTAAGAACCATTCATTTGGGACAGTGTCTAAAGTAACAGGTGTCTCAGAGCCCTCTCCGAGATGTAGAGGTCAAGGGCTGTGCAGCTGCTACATCAGTAAGAGAACTCAGCATTGACTTGACAGAAGCTGCAGTAGATGGCATAGCTAAAAAGCAACTGGAACAGACACTCCTGAAATATGCAAGTGTGTTTTCAGGCCCCAATCAAGAGACCCATAAGATTGTACTGAAGCCTGGGAGACATGACACAACCTCCACATCAGACTCCTTCGGTATATCAGGCCCCAGTGAAGTTAAAGTTAACTCGTATGTTGAACAACAGATGGATAGGACCTTCTACATCACCTTGGGCTTTCCCAGTAGTTATTATAAAGAAGCCTAATGGAGATTTGAGAATATGTGTTGATTACCGAAGACTATATAGACAAATGGTTCAGGATAGCTACCAGCTTCCTAACATGGAAAGTTAGGAATATATACTTTGGATAATGTCAGGAGTCAGTTTTTAAAGCAGTTTTGATCTGGTCTCTGGGTATCATCAGATTTAGGTGGCACCAAATGGCAAGGAAAAAACAGCCTTCATCACACCCTAAGGACTCTTTCAGTTCTGCAGGATGCCTTTCGAACATATGAATACTCCAAGTACCTTTCAAAGGGTTGTTAATGCTCTTACTAGGGTGTTGAAGACTGAAGATACCCTCACTTATTTGGATGGATTTCTTTTGCTTTTATAAAACGTGGACAGAACTTTTGCTGGGGTTGGAAGGGATTCTCAGCTTATTCAAGGTGCCTGGCTTTAAATTGGCGGGCAATAAATGCCAGCTTGAAAGAAGCTGCATCACCCTTCTGGGACATATTGTCAGTGAGAAAGGGCTGGAATCCCGTCCCCAGAAACTGGATGTGATTAAATTGTGGCCAGATTTGGAAGAGGTGTAATGATTCCTGGGTTTCTGTGGATTCTACTGACATTTTGTGAAATACGTCTCTGATAAAATCAGCACTTTTGTACCAGCTCACCAATAGCTTCATCTGGGATGCTGGACACCAGAAAGCATTTGAGTTTTTATTCGTGGATATTATAAGTTTGGAGATGCATCCTATTCTTTTGATCTTATCTTATTTTTCATTTTTCTCCCTCACCTTTGCATCTTTGTATTTTTAAAACTAATTAAAAAAAATATTATTTTTTAAAAGCAAGCATTTGAGTCACTAAAGGAGGGTCTGCTGAATTATGTGATTCTCTAATTTCCAGATCCTTCTCACCCATTCGTTGTCACCTGTGATGCCTCCAAATTGGCATTGGGCTTTGCCTTAGAACAGACAGATAGTGGGGCAGGCACTGGCCGGTAGCATTTGGGGGCTGGAAGTTGAATGGAAAAGGAACCCAGTACTCTGCAATAGAATATAGGTTTGGCTGTTGTGAAGGCCCTTAATTCATGGTGTACAGAGACCACAGTGATTTGCAGTGGCTACTTATCAAACACAATCTGGAGAGTTATTGGTGGATCCACAAACTGTCTGAATACACTTTCATGATTCACCATAAACCGGGCAAGCGATGTAGTGGCTGATGCTCTCATCCATATAGCAACAGTGAAAATAGATGCCACCTGGTCCTGGAAAGATGTTTTCCAGGAACAGTTTCCCTGAGCTGTGCATAGTCTGTCAACAGCTTCACTGAAGTGACCTAGCCTAGAGATGTTCAACTCCATCCAAAAGCACTTATTGATTGGTCCTTTAACAAATCTATTGGTTTATGAGGACAAAGTTATCATGCCGATTCCTTTGCAGAGGACAGTGCTCGAATACCTGCATGTTGATAATGTGGTGGGTCACTTAGGGTATGAGAAGACCCTTGACCAGGTTTCAGGCAAGTTCTGTTTTTTGTTTTTTGCTTGGCATGGCAGCAGATGTTAAACAGCGGGTGTAGTCTCTTCTCACCTGCCAGGATAAGAAAGCTCTGGCTAGGGCAGAAAGAACTTCATTCGGGGAAACGCTGCAACCTACTAAGCCCTGGGAATTTATTCAACTAGACCTAAAAATCACTGAGAAGAGCTTCTGGCGGGTCTGCGGGGAGAGCAGGCTTAGCCCGCTCTCCCCGCAGACTATTAAACCCTGGCCGGCCAGATCAGCCACCCACACGACTGCCAGCTCCGTCACAGAGCCGGTGGGGGCTGTGGGGATTCGGGGTGCACGAGTGCGTGGGGCATTCTGAGGGGACCCCCAATACCGGGAGGCTGCTTGTACCCTCCCGGTCGGGGGTCTAATCGTTTGTCGCGGCGTGCCAAGGAGGCACATGAGCATGAAGATGAGGTTAATGGAGCATCCGCACAAGCATGGCCCATCCTGCTAGTAATGGGGGTGTTGAGTGCGTGAACTGGACCATTGGTTCCATGCTTCGGACTCTCGTCAGTGAGGAACAGAATGATTTTTATTTAAAAGCTCCGTATATTGTTTTTGTGTACAATACTAGTTGGCATTCCATTATTCAGTACTCACCCTATGAGATTATTTTTGACCTCTGCAAACCCACAATCCTGTGTGACTTGGTGTTCCAGTGACGGGACCAGCCTAAGCTTCTGCTCCCAACACAGGGCAATATTTCCGCACATACTTATGTTTGTAATTGCAGGAGACTTTTGGTCACGTTGAACAAAAAATGAGGCACAATCGGGAATGCCAGGCTAGAGACAAAATGTACTATGTCCCTATCCAGGAGGGGGAGAAAGTATGGCTCTGCAAATAAAAGGACTGAGACAATGAAGCTCTTCTCTTCATTGGAAGAAACATCTGGGCAAATATCCAAAGCTTATGCCCTTTGGAGGGAACCTTATACTGTGCTGAAGAAATGTAACAATCTCTCCTTGCTCATACAGAAAGGCGGCTCTTACCCATTTGTAGTCCATAAGACCCCGATCCATCGATATTTTGAGATAGAAGAACCCGCTGCGATGGGTCAGCTCTCCTCTTTTGAGCCTATTGCAGCTGATGGGAAAGGAGTGGGGGAGACAACTATGCCTGTTCGAAGAGGTTCTGCCTTTGAGAAGGGACTGCCGGAAACTTTTAGTAACCCTGAACCAAGGCCACTAGACAATGACAACATGTCTGTAGCAGAGAGTTCTGAACCAGTCGGCCCAAATTGCTCGGAATCAGCTACCAGTGATACATGTCCAATCCAGGAAAATGGAAAAGCCTTGTTGACTAGCTGACTATGAACATTCTTAATTTGTGAGGTGCTTACTTTAGGGGAAGTAAGTTGTAATGATTGAATAAGAAACACCACTCACCAATAGGTGGTGCTGTTCCATGCTTTACTATTTAGCAAGTTTCTATCTCTTGTCTTAGCTGTTTTGTTCTATTGTTGTTACTCTGAGAGCGTTTCCCTCCAAAGTCTGTGTGAATGGCATGAGGAATTGTAGGCCCGTAATAAAGCTCTCCTGTTAAATCAGTATTACAGATGCCACAGAAGGATGTCAAAGGCCTTGTGTGCACCATATACCCAATGCTACAGGGGCATAGCTGTAATTGAAAGGGCTGGGGGGAGACAAATGTCCCTGTGACCCTGAGGAAGGGGAACCCTCTGGCTTGCTCTCCCCTTCACACCTCACTGAAGAAGGCAGGGGGGGCAGGAGTCCACTTTCTGTTCCAGGCCCCACAGCAACTTTTCTAGCCCCCTTACTCCAGAAATATTCTTTAAGATAGTTTCATATGTTGTGAGGCCTCAGCATGTACAGTAGTTGGATATGCACTAGTTGCATGCACCTGGGTGGTGTTAAAAGAGCAGCCAGTGCAAAGGGCCAGAACAAAAAATGGAATGAGATCCCTTGTCACAGTTGAGCCATGGAAGCAGCTCACTAGCCAGGCCGCCTCAGCTATCTTAAAAATGTTCCCCACATGCAGACCTTCTTCAAGGTGAGGCTATCTTCTGTTTAGATAAAATGATTATAACTGCTTGCTTTTGAAACTGTAATATCCTCTATATCAGTTCTTCTGCAAGTACGTAATTAACCTGTCAGCCCACCCTGCAATAATAAGTGTGATAGGCAGGAAATATAGTAGGAAGGAACTTCCGCGTGATATGCTTTGAAAACTTTCTTTCTCCTTCAACTGGCTTTCTTTTTAATTAAGCCCTGGGCATTAGCAGATGGCAATGAATTGTCACATTACTGTTATCAATATGTTTTTATTCTGAAGGAATAATTAAGAAGCGCTCTTAAAGGTTAAAATAAGAGTGCCATTTTGTGATGTGTACTTAAAGAAATGCTACTGGTTTTGTGAAGGCCTACATTTTAAACATGAAGAAGAAAAAGGGTCCCGGGGGACATATGATATCCAAAAGGAAATTGCGTTGTCACAAGACAGAGGCGGGCATCCTAACTAACAAAATGTGCACATTAGTAGGGTCCGCAGGGGTGCAGCAGGAATCCTTGTGTGTCCCCGCAGACCCTAGAGTGCTAATACTTCGAATGCTCTGGATGCAATTTGTTAAAAGCCGAAACACATCACTGACTTTAAGCTACATGTTTCTGCTGTTACAGAGCATGGACAGTGTTCAGAAGTACTAGCTCTCTTGTGCAACAGCGTGAGTCCAAGTCACGAAAGGGCTCCTACTGCTTACCTGCAGACCCTATAAACACATGTGCTTCAGTCAGGATGTCAGCCACAGGATATCAAGGGAAGTGATGGGACACAAAATGGATGACACAGACCTTTACACAAGTTTCACAGTACTAAAACTCCATGCATGATGGAGTGAAGATATGTAAGGACATAAGAAGAGCCTAGATCAGGCCCAGGGCCCCTGCAAGATTAGGGAAAGGTTCTTGTGCATTGGGAAGGGAGAAGGACATGTATGCTCATAGTGTGCACACTTCATTATCACATGGGAATGAGCTGGCAGATGAAGTGTCATCCAGACTGCTTCCCAAACATGTGCAAGTGTGCCATATTGAAACTATTCACATGCGCATGAAAAACTGGGTTAAGGAAGCCCAGCTTGGTTTTGCACACATGTGTGTACCGCTGGGATCAGGCCCAATCCTGGTGGTGCCACAGTAGCAAACCTGCCTAAGTGCTACCCTCCAAAGCATTCTCCTAACCCTGTTTCCATGACCATCTGACAGCCCTGGCTGCTTGTATCCAGGGCTGGCCGACTGTGGGGCTACCAGTGGGCTTCAGGGAGGGGAGGGGGATCCCCATAATGCTCTGCACACTTGCACAGTGCATTATGGGAGCCCAGGGGTGTGTGTGGAGTGATGCAGGGCAGTGTGTCCAGTACCCCAACCCTCGGAGCTACGGGCAGTAGCAAGTAATCATCTGGGCAGGCTCAAGGGAAAGGAACAGATGGGGAGATAAGCTTTTTAAGGCTTCCTCCCCACTAGCCCTCTTGCCCTTTCTCACTGCTCATGAGCAAGGGTTTATAGTGCCTGAATAGGGTGTACATGTTGCCCATGAACGACAGCCAGGTATGTGGAATGGTGGGCAAGGAAATGCAAAATAGGATGATATAATGAAACTAGTAAGTTGAGTTCACCTCCCTTCAGTAATCTAAAGTCCAACATAAAATGTTTATGGACTGGAAAATCAAAAACACAAGAGACATAAGGATTTAATCTCCAATGCTATCAATAAGAACTGCAGCATTCTTTAATCTGGTAGATGAAACATGTGAATACCTTGAAAACATCATTCAAAAAAAGAATTTGAAACTATCCAAGATAATATTTTTCTATAGCCATTAGGGCTAGAAACATGCTTTATTGGGTGGAAAATGGTATTATATGCTGACCAAAATGAGGCTCTGGTTTAGCTCACAATTTTGGCATTTTGTCCCCACACCCAATAAAGAAAAGCAATGTAAATTGGTTTAAAATAGACCACAACAGCAAGTTGATCTGTCCTCTAGCCCATTTTATAGTACTAGCACCCACGTCCAGGAAGAGAATCAGAATAACAACAGCTTGCAGTAATTATTGTTGGGTGACTCCCACCTTGCTCCATAGACACACACACACATTGCTCTATGCAGCAGATAGCCATAAATCTGATCCCTTTTCCTCATGATCAATCATTTTACAGAGTCAGGAAAACTCCTGACAGCATCACGGCACTCATGCTATCAAGCCCTCCAAGCCCCTGAGGTGGATGAAATTGTCAGTGTTTAAAGAAGCTCCCATCCCAGTTTCCCTCATGCCACCCAGCTTCAAGAGACTGGTTTGGATAACCACTCTTTCACTGCAAGAATGCCTCAGAGTGCTCTTCAGTATAGGCCTGCTATTTCTCATCTGATTCATACTATACCTGCCTGTTGTGATCTGTGCTAAGTGAATTCCTAGTACAACCACCAGTCAAGAACAATTTGAAACAACCACCACCCACCACCACCAATGGTCAAACTAACAAAAACTTCCTACAAGGCTACCAAAAGGGGAATCTGTTATTCCCACACTTTTGGCCACAGGTAGTTGGGTGGGCTGCTGTTTTTCTCTACTGGGGCACTAGGTTGGTGGATCAGTCTAATGGCTGTGTTTGCTTTCCCCCTTTGGCATTTCCAAGATCTCCTGTGTTCCTCTTCCCCTGCCTCATGCTTTAGCCACCATGCGTGGGTGGGAAACCACTGCCCTGCTGTAGAGGAAGGATGATATTCTGTTTGCATGTTTACTTGTAATTGAATGACTCTGTGAACATTATGATATTGGATTGTAACTATAAACTCATAGCATTATTCTGCATTTCGTGTTTGAAAGCTAAACTGATATGGCCACCCATTTTTAAAAAGGGCCAGCAGGATATAAAACATATTAAGTGAGAAAAATATTGCACTTAGACAATCTTGGGGAGGCAGAGTGAAAGTAACTGAGTCAAACAATGGCCCTATTCAAAATTATGTTGCACATACATGCTGGTGTCTACACATAAGTACATGTTTTTGTGGGAATTACAGTAACTATAGCCTACTTAAGATGTTATAACTTCAGCTAGTTGTAGATGTGTATAGCAGGGTGAAGGGAGAGAAAGTCCCAACTCCACTGCGTCACTCACCCATGTGCTTCCCTGTTCACAGTTAGGAGTGTGCAAACCGGATCAAATCTGAACCGGTTAGAGACATTGAACTGGTTTGGTTTGAAGGTTTGACCTCGAACCAGACACACACACACAGAGTTCGGGGGATCAATGAACATTTTTGGAATTTTTTTAACTTACCCCCTCTGGGGGGCTTCTCCAAGATGGGGTGCAGGTCCATGGAGGTTCTCCCTCACCTCTCTGGTCTTCCTTTTCCTAAAAATCACCTGGTTTGGGCATCTTTGTTCATTTCTGAACCTATTCCCTGGCCCGGCGGCCATTTTGGAGGCCGCTGTGCCTGTGCACTGGGACTCTGCATGGCCGGATCATGACCCAGTTAAAAATAATATTTTTTTTGGCCATTTTAAAATTTCTTCTTCAAAAATTTATTTTAATGTTTTGTTTTATTTTAATGTTGAACCCCCCTGAACTGAACCAAACAGAGGAGGGGGTTCCAGAGGGGGCCAAAACCAAACTGGCCCAGTGCAGTTCGAGTTTGGTTTGAACTCAGACCAAACTGGGCCAAGTGGTTTGGTGCACACCCCTACTCACAGTTACAGTAGGGCCAGTCTGAACAGGGCAGAACCCCCCTCGTTATAACTGGCATTCCCATGATTGCGAGACATTGATCCAGTGATCACAGGGAGGACGTTTCACATTTGCAATTCCAAGAAAAGCGGAACTTCTACCTCAAATCTTTGGTATGAGTTGGCCAAAGTATAAAATTAAAACAAAGATGTACAAGAATCATACAAATGAGAGCAGTCATCTTAAAAGTCAGGTTCGGCTTTTATGTTTTAATCATTTCCCCATGGCAACCATTTTGCTCCCTTAAATCATCCGGGAAGGTACTGCTTCACTTACTGTGTCATTTGGAAGTTAGGTGGCATCTACAAGGGACAGTGCATTTCTTTTGAATGTTACCAGTTAGAGGAATCTATTTCCTTGGAGTTCCATATTACTTGCTGTTTGGTAACTTTCTGAAAGTGCATGATAGTGTTACCTTTTCAAAAAGTGCTTGGAGCACTATGAAATATAGTTTAATTTGGGTTGCCGGAAGACATTTTATGATGGTTTTATTGCTTTGTTTGAATGTATGGATTATTTTAATGAATCTGTAATCCTCCTGGGGCCTATGATATGGAGAATAGTGGGATGGGATAGGAATGACAAAAACAAATAAACGAATGAATGATTAACAAATAAAATACTATGCCTACAGTAGAAATTTAGGATACGACAATGCAATTTGATATACATATTTATGACATAATTCGATGTTAAGTTATATGCTAGCTTGATACTCCCACACATTTTTCTTAAAGTAGTGCAAGAAAGATATAAAACAAATGTCTTCCAATAGCTCAAACACTGTTCAATTTTCAGAAAAAATATTTCAGATAAAGGTTGAGAATTAAAATGAAAAAGAAATAATACAGTCCACTATTTATACTGAAATGATGCCTTTTGAACTGTATAATTTACTAGTTTGAGGAGTTAGTGATTAAAAAAAGAACTGCATGAACATGAGATCACATGAGGAGCAAACTATCGAGGGAAGCTCTTTTGTTTAACAGTATAATATTCACCTGAATAATTCTGCCAAATGACAAAATAATTTTACCACATATGCAGTACAGATGTGTATTGAAATGGTTATCAATAACTACCCATCATTTCTCTTACAAAAATGAAATCCACATTAAATTGTTGACATATTGTACAAGGGTATATCAATACTACCATAACATACATACATACATATATCAGTACTACCATAACAATATGGTACTACTTCCCCTTCCTCCTTCTGGAGGCCATCCAGTGGGGGTGGGGGTGTCGGTTGCTGGGTGAACGTCTTTGCCTTCTCTGAAAAACATGGCCTACAAAATGTTGCCTGAAACAATCTACGTCACCCTAATTCATGGTAGCGCCATCCCTGTTTGGAAATACTTCACCCTAAGCAAAATGGTAGGCATTTGCTGACATACTGTGCAAGGGTATGTCAGCCCTGTAACATCGTGTACATGCAAATGATGCTACACATGAGAAAGCCCATTGGAAATAATGTGGTTACTCATGTGTAACATCATTTGCACAACTCACATGTATGCAGCATTACTGGGCTGATATACCCTTGCACAATATGAGGAAGGAGCTGGGGGATTATTTTAATAGAGAAAAGGAGAAAGGGGAGCAAAGGGTGGGTACCATTTGGTGCTCTGCATCAGGCAACAAAATGCCGTGGGCTGGCACCTTTTCGAAAAACTTCATTGCTCATTTTCTTTACATTCTTCATGTAAATAAATTGTTTTTGCTACCATCTGTTGTGTCAGCACCATTTTGTTTTAGCATCTTCAGGGGATTAGCACTGGGACCACCTTTTAAAAGTATAATGATAAAAATTATCTAGATCCATTTCAAACCGGCTTTAGAGCAGACTATGGAGTTGAAACAGACTTGGTCAGCCTGATGGATGATCTTTACCAAGTAATTGATAGAGGGAGTGTGACACTGTTAGTTGTTTTGGATCTCTCTTTGACTTTCAGTATCATCAACTATGGTATTCTTCAGGATCATTTGAGGGATTTGAGAATAGGTGGTTCCAGCCTTGTAGCCAGGGGGTGGCATGGGTACGTGCCCCCCCAATTTATCTCCCCCCACCTGACCCAGTTGCAGTTCCCCCTGCAAGTTCTCTGTGACTCACGATCACAGCCATCAAGCAATTTCTCTTTTTTCAGTCAGGAGGACAGCGGCTGCAGAGAAAGAAAAGTTAAAAACCAGCCCTGTGTTCTCCTAGCAGCAGTAGCAGCCATCTCTGATTGGTCCTCGTCTTGTGCTCCTCCCCTGCTCAGGAACTGAATGCAGTTGCTGAGTGAGGAAGCATTATATGCTCATGTTCTCTTTTTATATCTAACTATTTAGATATTAAAAAGTGTGTTTATAAGGCAAAAGTGTGTTTGTGGACTCCTCAGAGACAGAAGGGGGACTGACATTTAATTGTGAAATGTGAGACTGCATATTTTAGTCATTGATTCAGAAAATTGCAATTTCTGTTGACTATTGCATTACTTCAATATTAGTGCCCCAGGCTGCAAATCTATATATACAATTCTGTAAGACAGACCCGTTGCTAATCCCATGTGTGGCAACTCTCACGAGAGTTCACAAGCGAGCTGCCAGGAGGAGGAGAGGAAAGTGATTCCTCCCACCCCTGCAAGACTTTGATGCTGGCTATGGGCCTACAGTGGTTCAGTTCCTACCTCTCAGGTGGATTCCAGATTCCTCAGGGCTCCATCCTGTCTCCAATAGGTGATCAGAAAATTTGGAGCAGGTTGTTATCAATATGCTGATGACACCCAAATCTATTTCTCCAAGACACCATTATCAGGAAATGGCATAGTCCCCCTAAATGCCTGCATACAGGCAGTAATGGGCTGGATGGGGGAAAATAAATTGAAGCTGAATCCAAACAAGAGGGAGGTATTCGTGGTGAGGGGTCATAATTCGAGGGACAAAATAGAACTTCCTAGCCTGGATGAGGTTGCACTCCCTCAAAAGAAACAAATAGGTAGTTTGGAAGAGTTTCTGGATCCAGGCCTCACCCTGGTTTCTCAGACTGAGGCTATGGCCAGGAGTGCTTTCTGTCATCTTTGGTTGATACAACAGCTGCATCCGTTCCTTTAAGATACTGATCTCAAAAATGTGGTGCACTCACTGGAAATTTCTGAGTGTGACTATTGCAATTCGCTTTATATGGGGATGCCATTCTATGTAGTTGTATGTGGCTTTTTAACATCTGCATGAAACCACAGGGTGAGATCATCAGGAAATTTTGAGATTTTTTGAGAGATGTCTGTCTGCAGCTGCCCTCAGCTTGCCTTTTCTGTAGCTGCTCCTGGGCTGTGGAATGCGCTCTCTCTGTATATCCAAATGGAAGGGTACACAGGTTTCCCAACCCCTGCAAGACCCACCCCAAAGTCTACTTTTTCTGGGTATGGGGCATATAATCTCTCCCATCCTCTGCATCCCCCACTAAAGAACTTGAAACCTGCTATGGACTTTGCAGTAGCTGGACCTTCCTGTTGTTCTAGTGCACTGCTGTGAGAGTGCTAGAACACCAGGGCGTGGGGGGATCAGTATTAGGTGGAGCTCTGGACCAGAAGTAGAGTGAAGGGTGTGGGAAGCAAGTATGCCCAGGCGTAGAATTGAGAGGGGTGGCAGGTGGAGTGGGCACTCCCCAAATTCACTCTCAGACAGCAAGCCACGCCTTTATCTCAGGGGCCTCTCCATATGGCTCCACAAAAATGCCAGAGTATCGCACACAGCCATTTCCCACATTTCCCTTAAGTGCAACTTTTAAAAAACGCGTATATTATGCATTAAGGGCCAATCGTCATGAAAAAGGCTGAATAATGCTGCTGGCTGTATGAACAGCACTTGTCGTTACTGTATTGAAGCTGCTGTAAATCCCCCCTCATCTGAACTTCCAGCAACTTTAATCATAGTGAAGCAGGAGCAAATCGCCATTTGGAAAACCTCCAAGTGAGCCTTTCCCCATCCCCCCAGTTATGAAAATGAATTGGGAGGTAACCACCAACAACAAAAACCCTGGAATAATGCACAAAATAATATGATCTTTCTGAGGGGATAGCAAAGTGAATGAGATATTGTAATAATGAACATGAATGGAAGAAGAATTTAAAAAACAAGTTGTTCTAATCAGCCTACCTTTCTTTCACTTTCTCTGCATCTGGACTAAATTTGGTGCAACTTGAATCCACAAGTTAGATCTCTTGTACTGCAAATGTTCATGTGTCCACCATCTTGGACTGGGGTGGATGTCATCATTACAAACTGCATCATTGAGGTGTCCCTGTGTGTCACTCACTACAGCTGTTCCAAATTTGGTTCAAATTTGACAGTCCTCAAGTTAGTGCAGTTGCACCTCAAAAGTTTATGTGTCCACCATCTTGAATCAGGGTGGATGACATCATAACAATCTACACCACTGAGGTGTCCCTGTCTATCACTACATCTGTACCTAATTTGGTTCAAATCAGTAAGATGGTCCACAAGTTAGCCCATTTGCGCCTCAAATCTTCACATGTCTGCTATCTTGGATTGGGGTAGATGACATCATCAGACATTTTAAAGGGAGCCAGCGTGGTGTAGTGGTTAGAGTGCTGGACTATGACTGAGGAGACAAGAGTTCAAATCCCCATTCAGCCATGAAACTAGCTGGGTGACTCTGGGCCAGTCACTCCTCTCTCAGCTTAACCTACTTCACAGGGTTGTTGTGAAAGAGAAACTCAAGTATGTAGTACACTGCTCTGGGCTCCTTGGAGGAAGAGCGGGATATAAATGTAAAAATCATCATCATCATCATCATCATCATCATCATCATACACCACACCATTAGGGCTTCCCTATGTGTCCCTACAACTGTTGCAAATTTGGTTCAATTCGGTTAAGCAGTTAAGTTAGCCCACTTGCACCTCAAAAGTTTTATGTGTCTGCCATCTTTAATTGGGGTGGATGGCATCATCACAAACTACGCCATTGAGGTGTCCTTATGTGTCCCTGCAATTGCAGCTATTTTGGTTCAAATCGCTTAAGCGGTTCACAAGTTAGCCCACTTGCGCCTCAAATGTTTACACATCTCCCATCTTGAATCAGTGCGGATGACATCATCACAAACTATACCACTGAGATGTCCCTGTGTGTCACTCACTGCAATTGTACCGAATTTGGTTTAAATTGGGTAAACAGTCCACAAATTAGCCCGCTTGTGCCTAAGATGTTCATGTGGCCTCCATTTTGAATTGGAGTGGATGACATCATCACACACCATGCCATTAGGGCATCCCTATGTGTCCCTTCAACTGTAACAAATTTGGTTCAAATTGGTTAGGCGGTTCAAGTTAGCCCAATTGCGCCTCAAAAGTTCATGTGTCTGCCATTTTGGATTGGGGTGGATGACATCATCACAAACTACACCGTTGAGGTGCCCCTGTGTGTCCCTACAACTGAACCCGATTTGGCTCATATTGGTCCAGGCGTAGAGAAGTGAATGTAGGGGACACACGGACGGACGGACACACAGACACACACACAGAGAATGCCGGGTGATCTCATAAGCCTACTGGAAAGTAGGCTAAAAATCAGCACATGTTGAGCATGGGATGTGCTGAGATACACCACTTAGTGCCTGTGAGCAGAGGGATCCTAATAATGGGGAGGCGTGATGATGAATAATTGTACAGCTGCTTAGGCAAGTCACTCTCCCGTTGACCCACTCTAATTGGGCTTCCCCTAACCTCACAGGAAATCTAGAGGCCTTGGAAAGGAATTGGGTGACTTCTTGTATTTCTGTATGAATACAAGGCCAGACCTAATAGTGCTGTTTCACCCTTTACTGCGGCCCACTCATTATCTCAACAAACATGAAGATTAGGGCCACAAGACATGGCTGCAAGGCAAGACATGGGTAGGACTAAAACCCCTCTCCAGCCTGGGCCACAAATGAGAACGAGCTCAACAATACCAGGTCCTAGTCCACCTTTGGGTTCTTGTTCAGGTCTGGTGGGACATCAGCATCACTGTTGCTTAGACAGAGAAGAGATGAAAAGAAATTTGCCCTCTAAGGGGCAGGAAGGGATCGTACCTTCTGTTACAGCCCAGATCCTGCCTTTCTCTATAGGTCTGTCTCCTATTAGCCAAAGACAGATCTTCCAATGTCTGGACCACTGGCTGGAAACAAGCGCAAGGAACATCCAATACTATTTAAGAAATGATTCCTTTTGATCACTGCCATTTTTAAAAATGAAGAAGGCTATTTAAATGACATTAAGCAGCAAACAGACAATTCAAAAAGCATTTTGATAACCACGTCCTCCCGCAGTAATGCCCCCACCCCCATCTTGAAACCTCCTGTAGTGCCAGAGAGTTGCACTTTTAAAAATCTTTATTTATTCATTAAATTTTGCAGTACAGTGACAGAAACATGGGCTGTGTTAAAGCACAACAGAAAAACAATCTTCGCACTGTTTCTTTTCTTTTGAAAGTATATCACTTTTTGTTCATTGTGAGCTATTCAAGTGCTTAATCTGTACAACAGATGTTGTTGAGAGTGTAACACAATGCCAACTGGAGCATTAATACCCTGTATAATTTCCATGTTCCACAAAAAAACACTGTAATTCTTGCTTCCAACAAATGTCATTGCTGTACTGTCTTTAAAAAACAACTTCTAGTAGAGTGGACCGTAGTGATTTATGAGACAGCCTGAGACTGGTATTCTCTGTTAAGAGTATTCGCATCTAGGACATTCACCTATTTTATTTATTTTGTCTTATTCTTAGTATCTCATTCTCAGTTGGGGGAACAAATAATATACTAGAGAAATACACAAGTTGTAATTTAATGATAGTATCGAGCCATTCAACATCAATAGGCTTGGTTTTCAACACTAGGCAATTTAATCGAACAAACCTGTGAACCAATTCCATGGCAGCAGTGTTGGTGTGAATAGAAAATATTGGTGTGTGTGGTTGTAGGAGGGTGCAGTATTCTATTCCCACTGACTAAAAGGGGCTGCAGTTCTTTATTTGAAATGGATTTGCATAATGCTTCCTACAATGCAATCCAAAGTGCAAAGGTCCAGAAAAGAAAGACTATTTATGCTCAATTAGCCTGCTTTTATGACAAAGGGGCAATTTTTGATTAACTCATTTTAAAGCTTTGTCAGATCATAGGATCATTTCAGATCCACAATTTCATATGTTTATATGCAAATGATAAACAATCCAACACAATTTAATGGAATAGCAGTTTATTTTATCCCCCCCGCTCACACACAACACACACACTTACCTTCCTAAGCTCTTTGCCAGCCAGCAATAACACATTCTGATTTGTGTCTATATTTGCAATATCTAACCAAAAGGGGGCAGCACTCCATCTGGCAATTCTGGGTTGCACCAGATGCATTAATGACATTGCCCTCTGTAATTCCCTTTCCTCCAAAGCATGTGCAAGAAACATTAATTACAAATGAGGAAGTCAGCCATTTTGCATAGAAAAGCAAAGTTGCCTGAGCTTACTAAACTCCCATAGGAGGAGAGATTAGCTAGAATCTTTTGAAATTTGATCTTACAAAACACTGAACATCTCCTAAAAGCAGATTAGTGCTCAGTAATTTTCATTTGCACACAGAAAGCATACACCTACTCACCCCTCTAAAGGTGGTTTAACTTTAAGACATAACTAAGACTTAAGTGCTGCAAAAGCTTTTTCACTTTGGGTGGCAATTGTTACTCGTCCCTGCTTGAGTGATTTATAGAGTGGACTGCTTTTTCTTTCACAATTAGTTGGCCTTTGCATTAACTTCCTGGTTAGAATAATCTACGCTGTAAGCAAGACTATCATGATGTTGTGGCTTGCCCTCCCCAAAAGGAAAGGGATTTAGTTAGCACTCAGTTCTTCTTTCTCCTTATAGGCTTGCTTCTCTTGACTTTCTCCTTGAGAGGTTGATTATTTGCTGTGTTCATAGATCTGCTCTGGAGTGCTTGTACTCTGGAGCACTATATGGCCCCAACTATACTTTTGGGTTGCCATGGGGAATCAGCTTGACTGTGGGCGAGCAGTCTATTACAGTTTGAGAAAAGCATTGATCTGGAAATGATAAGGAAGCGTATATGCAATTTAAAGTTTTATTTGGGGCGGGAAGAGGGTACAGAAAATGAATAAGCTATTCTCACAATCACTGGAAAGCAGGCTAAGGGAGCTTAATCCACTTTCCAGGGATTGTGGGAACCACCAGGCTCACAGGCGAGCCCGGGGCTCCCAAGGTGGCTAGCCCGCCTAAAACACCCTCCCCTAAGACGAGGTTAACGGAGTGAGTGCTCCATTAACCTAATCTTTCTGCTTGTGTGTTGCCACGGTGACACACAAGTAGATCCCCGACCGGGAGGCTACAAGCAGCCTTCCAGGCTCAGGAGTCTCTCCAGAATGCCGTGGGACATCCTGGAACTTCCGGGGGCTGCGCTGCCCCCGATCCCCGCTGCCCCTGCCAGCTCTGTGACAGAGCCGGTAGTTGTGTGGGTGGCCAATCTGGCCGTTCAGCCACGAGTGGCTGCTTAGCCCCAAAGCTCTTCTCACTGATCGTGAGAAGAGCTTCGAAAAGTGGTTAGGTGGTTAGCTTAACTAACAGCATTAATAAGAATCTCACGAAGAGGTATTTTAGCTTAAGGTCCAAAATGTAGATAAATCAGGTTAGGGCTTGTTGTAGAATGGGCTAAAAATGCAGAAAGTGGAGAGGAAAGAGAAGGGGGTGAGAAGATTTGGAGGGGCAGGAGGTTAATATTACCAATCCTGGTCTGTCAGTGAATCAGGTGCACTTGTAGATGGGCAGCCAAGCAGGTCTCCTCGCAGGTGGAAAGCAGCAGAAAAGTAGGAAGAAGAAAGGGCAAGTGGCATAGAGCTTCCACTCACATGCTTGAGAACCAGGATGGTAAAGGTCTGTATGGATTCCAGTTTCAATTCTGACCCCAAGGCCATGTGGCTTGGCCAGGAGTACTTGTACTCCAAAACATGCCTGGAGGCAATGCCTAAGTCATGTTCCCTCCCTGGAGGGGCCAAAACTCAGGTAGGACAATGAGGTTCATGGTTGCAGGAGTTGGTCAACCTGGGTATAAACTCAGGGAACAAAAGGCTGGAAATGGCTTGAGTGAAGGATATGTGCAGGTTTGAATGGGTGGCCCTAAACTGATTTGAGAACTGGGATGTTCTTCCAGGTGGAGAGATAAGGTTTTCTTAACTCTTAACGACTTTGCTCCTTAGTCCTCAGCAGCTCATTAGATTGTTGACAGTGGGGTGGGGATAAAAGATACTATGGACTTCTTAAATTATATTGATAAATTATCATTACCCTTTACTTCTATTTTTTTAGTAACTATAAATGTTGTTGCCCTTTCCACTAGATTTCCACTCAAATCTAGCAGCAGCCAACACCTGTCCTACACAAACCCCAAAAGAAAAGAAAGCAGCCCATGGCTGGAAAAAGATAACTTACAGTGACCAGCCAGCCAGTGGAGAAATGAATCAGCCAATCTGTGGACTGGGACATAGAGAACTTCCTGCTTCCTCTTGTGGATGCTACAACTTCCTCCCTCGCTCTGCTACTGGAGGGAATAGCTTGCTAATCAAGGCTATTCCCTCATCTCGTTGCTTTGGGCATCTTGCATCATCACTTCCCTGGGTGTCCTGCATCACCACCTCCCTGGATTAGACACAAAAAGGCATTAGAAACATGTGTGCACTAGGGGTGTGCACGGAACCGGCTGGCCCGGTTTGTTTCAAGTCTGAACCATACCTGAACCAGACTGGGCCTATTCGATCTGGTACCCCCTTGAACCCCCCGCCCATTCAGTTTGGTTTGGGGGTTTTTGTGGACCTTTTACTTTTAAAAAAATTCTTTAATTTTTTTTAACTTATCCCCTCTAGGGGGCTTCTTCAGGGTGGTGGGGCATCCACAGAGGTTTCCCCTCCCCCCAGTGGGCTTCCTTCTCTCATAAACAGCCCCTTCAGACATTTTCCCAGCATGGTGGCCATTTTAGAGGCCCCTGTGCCTTGGCAATGGTGATAACCCAGGCCACAGAGAGGCCCATTGCACAGGCGTGGCAGCCACCAAAAGGGCCATTGCACCAGGGGAAAGGCCTGAATGGACCAAAGAACACTCGAATGGGGTTGCTTTTGAGAGAAGGAAGGCAAGTGGGGGGAGGGGGAACCTCCACAGACCCCTCCTCCCACTGCCTCGGAGAAGCCCCCCCCGAGGAGGTAAATGTGTGTGTGTGTATCTATCTATCTATTGGTGTGTGTGTGTGTGTGTGTGTGTGTGCAACCCCCCAAATGTGCTGGAGGGAGGTTTGGTCTGGGGTTGAGCCTTCAAACCTAATCGGTTCAACTTCGAACCAATTCAGTTCCGAACCTTCTCACACATTTATAGTGTCTCTTTTGCCCTTTTAGGTCTAATCCGGGGAGGCAGTGATGCAGGATGCCCAAAGCAAAGAGGTAAGGGAACAGGTTTGATTAGCAAGCTATTCCCTCCAGTAGCAGATTGCGGGAGGAAGCTGCCCACAGAGTTTTCTTTTTCTTTTCTGTCCTTTATTTGGTGTGTGGTGGGGTGTGGCACAGCCCACCCTGCCCTTACTGACTGACCACCGCTGCATGAAAGTGGGCAGCCATTTAAGACATGTTTGAGGGGACAAATAACTTTTTGAAAGTTTTGGGCACTTCTTTGCTTACCATTGGTGACCCCATTTTGATGATCGATGATTCTTAAAAACCTTTCTTTCCATTTTAAAATAGTTTTTACTGCCATCCTCTTGGTTACTATCAGCAGACTGCCAATACTTTTCTTACCCATAATGACCCAAATGAAGCATCACTGCAATCTGGAAAAACATGGCAACTGCCAGCCAGCAGCTTCTAAGAAAGGTTCTGCTATGGCAGTGAAAATTTCATTTAAAAGAGAAAAAAAGATTAAAAAGAACTGCCAGTCACTGTCACTGCATAATCAGTGGTATGTGAAGAAGCCCCTGAACCTTTCAAAAAGCTTGCCCCCAAATTGTCCCCAATTCCCCCCTAATGGATAATTGTGCCCCCTCCCCAGTTTTAAATGAAAATTCGCATTGGGCTCAACTGTTTGCTTTCCTAATATAGTGCTGAAAACAGAATGTATGCAAAAGAAGCAGGAAGCTTGCATCAAAAATAACTTTTAAAATCTAAAAGAAATTGCTTCCTAATGAACTCAGGGGGAAATATGCCCTGCCTTGAATAGGAAACTTGGCTATGGCTCTTGCTACTGCTTGGCAACAATTAATGGAGGCAATTGTGTGAAAATAGGACTCTCCCGCTCCAAGGAGTTCTCTTCCCCCCTTGCTGCTTATTAATCAATTGAAGTGAGAATGTTGTTTATGACATCGCCTCTGATTGAAGATGTCAGGGCTGTCACAAACAAGATGTGAAGATGTCTAGTGGAGGAACAGAACTTTCATGCAAATAGCCGCACATCATAAAAACAGAAAGGCAAAGTGTTGGTACAAAATAAGCAGAACTGTCTTTAAAAAAGAGCACTCTGAATTTATTTTTGCAGGCTCAGCAGCTCTTTTGACTGCTTATTATTGTTTTTGGGAAAGGAGCCAAGTCGAAGACATATTCTGAAGGGGGTGTCTTAATCCTTTCCTGCCCTTTCTGAAGCAGCCATTTTAGCACCATCTCTGGACTACCCAGGAGGCAGTGTCAAAAACATGGTGTGTAATAGCTCAGCATTCTGTTTCAGTGAATTCTAAACATCTGCTCCAATTTTTTTTTCTTTTGGAGGGTTACAGAGAACCAAATGAATGGAAGCTGTTTGATCTCATTTATATCTCATTCCAAGGAAGGCTACAGCAAAAGTTCATTAGAATCAAGGTGCTGTCCATGACTGCTGAAGAAGAGTAGGCAGCAAGAAGGAGGGCCGACCTTGTGGATGGTAGGGTGGAGAAGAAGTAAGGTCATATGAGAGTCCTACTTTGCAGAACCTTTTGCAAATTGTGTGTGCTGGAGGAGCGAGACAAGAAGAGGGCAACCAGGCTCTCCCAACACGCCACATCCCAGAGTGCTCTCTGAGGGAAATGATATCCACAGGCAGCCAGACTTTGCTGAAAATGGCACAACTTGTCTAGGCCTGGACATTCTTGTACAGAGCAATTCTTGTACATGCGTAAACATTTGAAACCATTTGGTCTGTGCTGGATTGTGGGCTGCATTTGTATCTAGGCCAGGCGTGGCCTACACGACACATTACATACACCTCCACACTGTACTGATGGGTGTCAGCCTGCCAGAATTATTATTAATAAAGAATAATTCTGGGTGGGTGGGTGGTGGGTCGCAAGTGGTGCAGGCATGATTCAGGCCTCCCTGGCTATTCAGAGATTGTGAGCTCTGCTGCATCTCTTAAAGAACTTTTATTATTTCTTGTTTACACAGTCAGACAGGTGTTATTGACTGGTTTGTTTTATCCAGTTATTAATTCGATTTCTATACCGCCCTTCCAAAAATGGCTCAGGGTGGTTTACACAGAAAAATAATAAATGAATAAGATGGATCCCTGTCCCCAAAGGGCTCACAATCTAAAAGAAACATAAGATAGACACCAGCAACAGTGACTGGAGGTACTGTGCTGGGGGTGGATAGGGCCAGTTACTCTCTCCCTGCTAAATAAAGAGAATCACCACATTAAAAGGTGCCTCTTTGCCAAGTTAGCAGGGGTTGTCATGACTGGCACTGGAGGAAAGGTCTCTTATTTTTGCTGTGTGTGTGCATGTGTTTAGGCACTTTAGCAGGCAACAAGATCTGAAAAACTGCACTCTGTGATTTCCTTTCTTATCCTTCTCTTAGACTAGTCCTTAATGACCTGATTTCTAAGCCAGGTCCCAGGGGTAAGTCTCATTCCTCACAGGCATTTCTCAACAGATTTGCCAGAGAGGAAAGGAAAGGTTAAAAATGAGTTGATTATGTAAATCTTTCTTAATCTCAGCACTCGCTAGTGCTCCAAACAAGCAGTGAGATAGAGAGATTCCTATCGGCAATAGTTTAAACATCCATTTCTAGCTTTTACTATATTTTATGAGATAGCAGGCCTTAATCTTTTCACTGCCAATGGCCAGAAGTATTTCAGCAGGGGAAATATTCTGAAGAGGTTGCAGTTTCTGTAATAACAGCAGAACAGTACTGGTGACTAGAAAACTTGTTAAATATAAGTAATAAATGAATAAGAAGGCAAAATAAAGGTGAAGCAATCCAAGTGGTAAGTTATATGCAATAGGTATTGTCTACTTCTCAAAAATAACTGATGACAGATACAATGATCCTTTCTCATGAGCAGTGAGAAAGGGCAAGAGGGTTAGCGGGGAGGAAGCCCTAAAGAGCTTACCGCCCCACAGACGAGCGAAGGTGTCCTCTTCGGCGGGCAGATCACGTGCCCAGATGACTACTGGCTCCTGCTGCTGGTAGCTCGGGGAGGGGGTTGTAGGATGTATCGCCTCACATCACCACACACCCCAGAGCTCCAATAATGCAGTGTGTAAGTGCATGGTGCATTATGGGGATTCTCCCTCCCTTCCGAGATCTCCTCAGTCTGCCAGACATGGCTGCAAGCGGCCACAGCTGGCAGACGATCACAAAAATGGAGTTAGGAGAGCGCTCGTTCTCCTAACCACATTTTGGAGGGTGGCTGCCTAGACAGGTTTGCATATGCACAGACATAATCAGGCTGAGCTTCCTTAGCTCAATTTTGCACCTGTTTTCTCTCGCTATAATGCTTGACGTGTGTGTATATATGTATGTGTGTGCTTATATATGGGGGGTGGTTAAAAGGATTTCATATATTGTATGTTATCACTGCAATCTAAATTTTAAATTAGAGCTTAATTCCTGGGACTATCTGCATGCAAAACCTTATTTTTATTTATTTACTTTTATATCCCACTCTTCCGCCAAGGAGCCCAGAGCAGTGTACTACATACTTAAGTTTCTCCTCACAACAACCCTGTGAAGTAGCTTAGGCTGAGAGAGAAGTGACTGGCCCAGAGTCACCCAGCTAGTTTCATGGCTGAATGGGGATTTGAACTCTGGTCTCCCCGGTCCTAGTCCCGTACTCTAACCACTACACCACGCTGGCTCATTGTGACGTGCTTTTCTACTGGGCTATGACCTCTCCTCTCCCAAAAAAGTGTCTGTATGCATGTGTGGGCGCTTGTGCACATGAATGCACTGTGAATTCTCTGCAGAATAACACTACCTCTTTCCATATAATCCCTACGGTTTCCTGGGAAGAATAAATAATCTTTAAACAACTTTATGTTAGTAATATAATACAGGTCCACCCCTCAGAGTACATTGTAAAACTCCTTGAATGAGAAATTGCATCTATTTTCATGTTTTTCCGTTGGCTGAACTGACTCATACCATATGTTCAATGAACCAACTATTGGAGAGAATCGGGTTTTTGCCTGGACATGACAGTAAACTGATTACGATCTTGAGTAACTGAAAGCTAGTAGACAATTAGATCGAAAATATCCATGTACCATATGGGCACATGGAAGTTTTATAATTTTACTCTGTAAATATTCTTTGCTTTTCTTGATAAGAGCGCTTTACATAATAAATTTAGAGAATGCCCTTGGCTGTAATAAATAAAATATGGAAGGTTAAATGAGAAAAGGCAATAGCTCCAGTAGTAGATTATGTTCGTGTATCTAAAAGGAATACAGCACTAATGTGATTTCAAGAATATTACATGCAAAGGGCAGCACATCAAGAAGCAGATAGTACAGAATATTCTCAAGAAAATATCTTCAAGAAGTTAGTAGGGCCTGAAGAAGTAAAGGGCTATATCTAAAAGGTAGATTTACATAAGGTCAGAAAATGAGAGTTCATTAAAAACTATTTGTGTATATAATATTTTCTACTAGCAAATTGGTATATCGGAGGGGTACAGGAGTGAATATGCTTTCATTTTAGGAAGAGATCTGATTTGCAACCATGTTAAGCTCTATTGTTAATGAGGTGGCCTCCTCACATGACAGATTTTGAGTGCCAAAGGATGTCAACGTTTAAGTTGCACTGTTGTTGTGAATCATGAGAAGCATTCTGCAGATTTTCCTCCTCAGATGCACAAATATTTTCTTCTCTCCCAAAGATAAGACCATAAGAACAGCCCTGCTGGATCAGGCCCAAGGCCCATCTAGACTAGCATCCTGTTTCACACAGTGGTCCACCAGATGCTGCTGAAAGCCTACAGGCAGGAGTTGACCTCTATCCTGCTGTTACTCTCCTGCAACTGGTATTCAGAGGCATCCTGACCATGATGCTGGAGGTGGCCTATAGCCCTCCGACTAGTAGCCGTTGATAGACCTCTCCTCCATGAAGTTAACCAAACCCCTCTCCAAGGCATCCAGGTTGTTGGCTGTCACTACATCTTGTGGCTGAGAATTCCACAGGTTTTATGTGTTGTGTGAAAATGTACTTCCTTTTCTTGATGCTAAATTTCCTGGCAATCAATTTCATGGGATGACCCCTGGTTCTAGTGTTATGTGAGAGGGAGAAGAATGTCTCTCTATCCACTTTCTCCACACCATGCATGATTTTATAGACCTCAATTATGTGTCCCCGCAGTCGTCTTTTTTCTAAACAAAAAAGCCCCAGGTATTGTAGCCTTGCCTCATAAGGAAGATGCTCTAGGCCCCTGATCACCTTGGTTGCCCTCTTCTGCACCTTTTCCAATTCTACAATGTCCTTCTTTAGATGTGGTGACCAGAATTGTACGCAGTACTCCAGGTGTGGCTGCACCATATTTTGTATAAGGGCATTATAACAGTAGAAGTTTTATTTTCAATCCCCTTCCTAATGACCCCTAGCATGGCACCTTTTTCATAGCTGCCGCACATTGAGTCGACACTTTCAACAAGCTGTCCACCACAAACCCAAGATCTCTCCCCTGGTCAGTCAAGACAGCTCAGATCCCATCAACATATACATGAAGTTGGAGTTTTTTGCTTCAGTATGCATCCAGTTTGGAGAGATCCTTTTGGAGCTCCTCACAACTGTTTTGGATTTTACTACCCTAAATAGTTTGTTGTCATCTGCAAATTTGGCCACCTCACTTCTTAAAGATTTCTCACATTCCCTGGTGTACTTCTAGACAGGCCTACAGTAATATACTCTGGTTGACCTGCTTAGGCTGCATTGGTGGACGGAATCCAGTTAGTGGTGTCCTTTAAAACGAATTCAGCTTTGTAATTTGCACATCATTGGCTTTTCTTCATTATTTATTTATATGTTTATATCAGAATATGAAAAATAAGGCAGACATGCAGTCTGAATGCAGCAAGTAATGCCTCGGTATCATACTAGATTTCTCATATTCTCATAGTACTTCCAGTGACTGTTGTTGGTGTCTATCTTATGTTTCTTTTAGATTGTGAGCCCTTTGGGGACAGGGATCCATCTTATTTATTTATTATTTCTCTATGTAAACCGCCCTGAGCCATTTTTGGAAGGGCGGTATAGAAATCGAATTATTATTATTTCTTGTTTACACAGTCAGACAGGTGTTATTGACTGGTTTGTTTTATACAGACATCGAGTCCTTCCCAAGGACCTGGGATGGCTGAATTTTATTGTCAATTGTTATAGATATCGTCGCAGAATATAGGCTGTTCCCAGTAAAGCTGCTTTTTGTAATTGGCTGATGGTGATTTCTGTGGCCCCTATGGTGTTGAGATGCTCTTCAAGGTCTTTTGGATCTGCACCCAGGGCGCCAATTACCACTGGGATTATTTTGGTCTTTTTCTGCCACAGCCTTTCAATTTCAGTTTGTAGATCGTTGGATTTGGTGATTTTTTCTATTTCTTTTTCTTCTATTCTGCTATCCCCTGGTATTGCTATGTCGATTATTTTAACTTGTTTTTCTTTCTTCTCGACTACAGTTATATCTGGTGTATTGTGTGGCAGATGTTTGTCTGTTTGTAGTCGGAAGTCCCATAATATTTTTACATCTTCATTTTCTACAGTTTTTTCAATTTTATGATCACACCAATGTTTGGCTACAGGTAGCTTGTATTTTTTGCAGATGTTCCAGTGTATCATCCCTGCTACTTTGTCATGCCTTTCTTTGTAGTCAGTCTGTGCAATCTTTTTACAACAGCTGATTAGGTGGTCCACAGTTTCATGTGCTTCTTTACAAAGGCGGCACTTGCTGTTTGTGGTGGATTTTTCGACTTTTGCTCTTATTGCATTTGTTCTGAGTGCCTGTTCTTGTGCAGCCAGTATTAAACCCTCTGTTTCTTTCTTCAAGTTGCCATTCTTAAGCCATTGCCAGGTCTTGGTGATGTCTGATTTTCCACTTATATTGTGCAAATATTGACCATGCAGTGTCTTATTTCTCCATTTTTCTGCTCGGTTCTTGACTTGTTCTTTCTTGTAGGCCTGCTTTGTTTCATTGGTGTTGAATAGTTTCTCGTTATTGACCATTTGAAGTGCATCTTCTTCACTGTTCTTTATATATTCTTCAAGGCCTCTTTTCACCTCCTCTACTGTTTGATGGACTTGCAGCATTCCTCTTCCACCTGAGCTGCGAGGGAGGTATAGCCTATCGACATCACTGTGGGGGTGCAGAGCATGATTGATGGTCATGATTTTCCTGGTCTTACAATCGAGCGTCTCTAGCTCTGCCTGGGTCCAGTCTATTATTCCTGTAGTGTATCTGATAACAGGTGTAGCCCAGGTGTTTATGGCTTGTATGGTGTTCCCGCCATTGAGTTTGGACTTGAGGATTTTTCTAACTCTCCTGATGTATTCACTTCCAATTTTTCTTTTAACTTCAGTGTGTGCGATGTTATCAGCCTGGAGAATGCCCAAGTATTTGTAACGTTCTTTCTCTTCCAGGTTCTTGATCTTGCTTCCATTGGGCAGTTCTATTCCTTCTGTTTTTGTTATTTTCCCTCTGTTCATTATTAGGGGTGTGCAATTTGGATTTTTGGTGATTTGGTTCGGGACCCGAACTGAATCACCCCTGTTCTGTTTTGTGCCCGAATATGGGCCACCCGAATCACCCTTGATTCGGTTCGGATTCAGATTTAACCCGAATCCGGATCTGAATCGATTGGGGGGGGAAGGGCCCAGGGGCAAAATTTTGGGGTGGGGTGGTAGTGCCCAATGGGTGGAAGCTACCACCCCAATTTCAGGGGGATTGGGCAAAGGGCTGATTTTTGGGGAATATTTGAAGTTTTAGTGACTTTGGGGCAGTTCGGGGGCATAGCATGGGATCTGGGCAAAAAGAGTTAGGTGGGGTGGTAGTGCCTAATGGGTGCAGACTACCACCCCAATTTCAGGGGGATTGGGCAAAGGGGTGATTTTTGGAGAATTCACACCTCAGAAGTTTTTCTGAAGGGATGTTATTCCCTTATTTTCTGAGGTGTGAATTCTCATTCAATGATAGCAAATGAGATTTTTTTCAATTAAAGAACTCCCATGACCCCACTTTCACTTTTCCACACTTGCATTTACTATGAATATTGAATGAATCAATCTACCACACTGCACTTTATGAAGAAAAACCTCAGAAAATAAAAAAAATCCAGCCCTCTGGCCAATCACTCTGAAATTGGGGATGGGTGGTAGCCTCCACCCATTAGGCACTATCTACCAGCCCACCCCACTCTTTTGGGGCAGATCCACTTTCTGCCCCCAATCTGCCCCAAAGACATCAAAACTTCAGAAATTCCCCAAAAATCACTCCTTTGCCCAATCCCCCCCGAAATTGGGGTGGTAGCCTGCACCCATTAGGCACTACCACCCCACCCCAATCTTTTCCCCCAGATCACATTCTATGCCCCCGAACTGCCCCAAAGTCACTAAAACTTCAAAAAATCCCCCAGAATCAGCCATGAGCCGAATCACCCGAATTTTTTGGCCCCGAAATTCGGGTGATTCGGCTCGGCCCCAAAAAATATCAGGGGACATCGGGGGTGATTCAGTTCGGCCCCGAATCACCCGAAATTACTCATTACGGACACAGATCGATCTGTGCCCAAAATTTTTTGCACATCCCTATTCATTATTAATGCAGCACACTTGTCTAGTCCAAACTCCATTGCTATATCGCTACTGAATATACGGACAGTGTTTAGCAGTGATTCGATTTCTGACTGGGACTTTCCATACAACTTCAGATCGTCCATGTACAGCAGATGGTTGATTTGACTGGATGTTTTAGATGTTTGGTATCCGAGGCCTGTTTTGTTTAGTATTTGTGAAAGTGGGGTCATGGCAATTACAAACAACAGAGGGGATAGTGAGTCCCCTTGGAAAATGCCTCTTCTAATGCTAACCTGTCCAAGTGCCTCGCCATTGATTGTTAACTGTGTACTCCACATGCTCATTGCTTTTTAAAAATAAATATCTGAATATTTTTGCTGACACCAGTTGTTTCTAGACATATTAGTATCCATGTGTGAGGCAATGAATCGAAGGCTTTCTTGTAGTCAATCCATGCAACACTTAGATTGTTTTTTCTTCTCTTGCAGTTTTCTAAAATCATTTTGTCAATCAGCAGCTGGTCTTTTGTGCCTCTGGTGTTTGGGTAATTTCCTTTCTGTTCAACTGGAAGCTGTTTGTTAGTTAAAAAGTGTTGCATCACTTCATCTGCTATTATTCCAGTTAATAATTTGAACATGGTTGGCAGGCAGGTTATCGGTCTATATTTACTTGGAACTGCACCTTTTGCATTGTTCAATATCACCTCCTTGCAAAATGTGATTGAACTCTTTTGATAGTTGTTTATGAAGGCTTGTTAGGTGTTTAAGCCAAAAGCCATGCAGTTCATCGTCACCTGGAGCAGTCCAATTTTTAATTTTCTTTGCTGTTTCACTTATTAATTCTGGTGTTATTATTAGATCTTGCATTTGTTGGTTACATTTTTGACCTCTTTCATCCAGCCTGCTTTTTTATGATAATCTATTGGATTGTCCCATAATCTCCCCAGAATTGCACTGTTTATTCTTTATTTGGTGTTTCTATGTTACTTGCAGTTTCTCCTTCTATGCTTTGGTAGAAATGTCTCTGATTCGACTGGAATTGGAGATTCTGCCTGTGTTGTGTAGTTCTGGCTTCATATCTGCTAACCTTCTTTGACACTGCTGTTATTTGCTGCTTTATTATTTCCAGGACTTCTCTAATTTTCCTTCAATCTAGGTGGTATTTTTGGATCAGATACTGTTTGGTGTTTTCATTCCTCAGCTTCTTGTCTTTCATATCTTTCAATTTACTAGCATCTGTTCTAAGCCTGGAGATTTTATTTTCTAATCTAATCTTCCATTTAGGTGATGTACTACTTTCTTTTTTGACAGGTCCATTGATCTTATATCCGAGCTCTTGTGTTGTTATTGTTGCTGCACTGTACATGAGTTGGTTTGTTTCTTGCAACTTATTGCTTATTATTTCTGCAAGTGCAGCATTGACATCTTTTAATACCTGAGCAAGTTGTTTTTTGGCAACTCTTTTTAGAGCTGGAAGCCGAATCCTGGTGGTTGTTTGGTTCATGTGCTCAGTTATTTTTTGCTTTAGTTCTTGTTGCTTTTCTGTTAAACGGCATTTGGGTTTTTGAGGTGAAGGCAAAGGGGAGGTTGCCTGGTTTTGATTTTGAAACAGTTCAGCAACAGTGGCATCCTCTATTTCCAACACCTCCTCCACCTGCGCCTGAGCAACTGCTTCAGTTGGTGGTAATTCTTCTTCCATGTCTTGAGCCTGTGTTGCTCTTTGCAGTTCTTCCAGCTCAATTGCTGTGAAAACTTTATTTCTTATTTAGAATCTTCTCTGGTCTGCTAGCCTTTGTTCTGTTATTTCTATATCTGGATGCTTCTCTTTCCAAATTTGGTACATTCTTTTTAAATAACTTCTTCTAGTTGGACGAGACTTGTAATAGCAGATCATTATTTCCTTGTTGGCATTTTTCGTATATTTTTTTCGGTTAAGCAACGTTTCTTCCTTTAACCTTGCAGTCTCCAGCCCTGGTTGCTCAACTGAAGATCCTGAGTCCTGTAGCCCACTTGCCACCAGATGTCCAGGGACTCCAGCACCTGGCGCGGTCCTTGTTGACCCGGGCGACGACCGATCCGGTATAGATTTATTAAAGTTACGTCTCACCATATTGTTGATGGGAGAGGCACTCTTTGTCTGGCTCCTCTGGTGAGACCTGTCCAGTATGGTTGGACCTCTGGCATAGCTCTCACCTTCCTCAGAGCACGCAAGCCCCACAACCACGCCAAAGTAGTGCCTCACTGGGGGTAGTGCCTCACTGGAGTAGTGCCCCACTTCTTCTTCTTCTTCTTCTTCTTCTTCTTCTTCTTCTTCTTCTTCTTCTTCTTCTTCATCATCATTATTATTATTATTATTATTATATTCAATTTGCAATTTTTACATGCAACCTCCCACATATCCTTTGAACTAAACTATTTCTGGTCTGAAAGTCCCTCCTTTTTTGCTGATGAAATTGTTGAAAATCCAGAAAAGATTCCCCTTTACAATAACTGAGGGGTTTGAAAAAGTGTGTGCAGTGGTGGGAGGTTACCTTTTGGGTCGTGGTGGTGCAGTTGCTCTGCAGTGGTGGTGGGCTGGCAGCGGCTCCCCTAGGCCCTGCCGGTGCTCCCCTCATGAGCCTGAGTCTCCACGCAAGCACAGAGGCCATTTGACCTCTGCACATGCACAGAGTCCATTTGCATCACCAAATTTGCATAGTGACACAAATGGCAGCCGTGCATGTGTGGTGGTCACTCTGTGCTTGTGCAGAAGCCAAAATCGGGACCCTGATGGCCTGGGTAGATGAAGGGAGCACCGCCAGGGCCTCCTGGCCTGCATCTGCTACACAAGAACTGGTGGTGCATAAGGTAATCTCCTGCCCACAACCCGCGCATGATTTTTCGTCTCCGCAATACTTGTAATGGGAAATCTTTACTGGATTCCCCTTTACAAGCATCCAAACCAGGTTGAACCAGTTCTACCCAGTTCAACTGCTCGGACCAGACGACCACCACGGTGGTTGTAAAATGGCCTCTGCACATGCTTGGAGGTCATTGTAATTTTTTAAAAAAACATTTATATGCTGCCCCTCCAAAAATGGTTCAGGGCAGTTAATAGCCTCTGCACTTACGTGGAGGTCCGAACTGGGTACCTGCTGGCCTGGGATGATGGCGGGGTGGGGTGGGGGGACATCGGCCAGGCCTAGGGGAACCTCTGCTGGCCTGCTGCTTCTGCAGAGGAGCCGCACGCTGTAGTGGTACGTAAAGTAACCTCCCGTCTGCCCTTTTTCACTCCCCCCCCCGATGCTTGTAAAAGGAATTCTGGTAAGGATTTACAAGCATCCCTTTACAAGCATCCAAACCAGGCCAAACCAGTTCAATCTGAACTGGGTCCAGTTCGTCTTGAACTCAGACCATCCCCCTTTTTGGAGGGCTGGTCTGGTTTGAGCTCGAATTGGTCGCACTGGGCCAGTTCCACTCAAACCTGGTTCGAGCTCAAACTGGTTTGCACAGCCCTTATGGAGGAACTTTGAAAACACTCTCAAGCTTAACTATACTGGCACAATTGTGCCAGAATAATTAACCCATTTCTGTGGTCCAAAGATAGTAATTCCCTTTTCCAGCATTTTTAGCACCAGAAATAAAGTTCCTATAGCACATCTATGTAAGCGTTAGACAAATAGTTTGAACAACTTACTCCTTGGCAAAATGGGATATAATAAGTGGCTGATATAAGTGAAAAAAATGTGTATTGTTTCATAAGTGATGAACTTGCTAGCATAATAATTAATGAAATAATGTTATCTTGGGGACTCAGATCCAGCTACTGTGGTTGGATTGGTTTATTAAACAAACAGTTTAATATACTAGACCAATCGTTCTTAATGTGGGATGTGCCAGATGTTGCTGAACCACAAATTGTGGTAGCTTGAACCACAATGTTGCTGAACTACACCTCCCAGCATCCCCAGCCATAATACAGTGTGGGGATGCTGGGAGATGTAGTTCTGCTGCATCTGGCAGATAACACATTAAGAACCACTGCCCCAGACAGAAAGGAAGGAAGAGAGGAAGTTGTTATTTGTTCTTCTTTTGGGTGGGTGGGTAGGAATATTTCAAAGGTCTTCCTTTTTTCTTTAGAATTCTCTCTTTTTTTGTTCAAGTAAAAAGAAAATAAGTTTGGGAGAGTTGGATAACTCATGATCAGCAAAAATTATAATTCATACAGTCTTCTAGTTAATAACCTCTTGTGCACTTTAATAATTTAAGCTAATTATCAGTGGGACTGACTTCTGTGTATACTTCAATTATAATTCCTTTTAGTACATTTTCTCTCTTTCTTTCATGTTAGTAATGCCACATGTCTTCAATATGTCTCCCGTGCCCATTATTGCTGCTCATCTCATATAATAAACTTCTTATCTGTGAGAATATGACCTTGACACAGTGGAGGAGAAAAAATCTTTAAAGGATAGCTCAATTAAAATCAAATACCTCTGTGTAGGTCTGTATGCCATTACTATTCATAAGACTATGCCATACTCTTCCAGCCACAAGTTCTCATGCAACTTGAATGTTTGTTTCAAAAGGAATCATCACTGTGAAAATAATTTTTACATTTCCATATACTCTATTGGTTTCATTAATTAGCTTGGCTTGACATAACACAGTTAAAATAATAATAATACCTAGAGCCCCTTTCAATCAATATGTGTTGGGGGGGGGTTCTAGGTCAGGATCATATACTTTGTCTCCAGCCCCAAAGTATGTGTGCTCATTTAAAGGCCTATATAGACCCTATACATGGTAAGTGTACAGGATTTTATCCTTATCTTTGGAAATTCTGGGTTTTTAATGTTATTCAATGTTAGCCAAACATTACATTAAATGTGGATGCAGGTGACTATACACATGTACAGGCTTTTGTGTGAATGACTGTACATGTGCTCATTGATAAAGGTTAGCCTCTCAAACGCATGGCATAGAGAAGAAGTGTACTACTGTATATGGGTTGAACATAATGGGTGGATAACCAACCATGCACACATACAGATATGTATATGTGTACTCTGCACACATAAGCACTATTCATTGTAAATATTCAGTGCATGTACAATCTGTGTACTGTGCACACATGTACAGTTCTGTATGCACACACAGTTATTCACACATTGTGTTCAATGTGTACACAGCAGTACACATATGATCTGAACTCTCCATTTGAGGGATTCTGTATCCTGAATGACTTTTTAAATGAATTCCTTACAAACACAAAAACACATACATGTGACTAGACACCTTGATGTATGTACAATGTAATGTCTGAATCAGGTGAGATTGTACATGCATCGAACATGATGTGTGAATAGGATGTTATGTTTCCTGTCCTGATATGAATTCCACAGTTCAATATGCATATGCTGTATGGTGTAGATGCAAATGAATGAACATAGGTTGGGATCTGCCAGCATGATCCCACCCTCTCATGCCTGCTCTATGCATACTTTTTATGCGGAGTATGCATATGTTTATGCGTACTCTATCCATATGTTTTACCAAGAATATCATGGGGTGAAAGGCTAATGTTAACCCTATTTGACAGGATGTGACTACATGCAGTTTGTACACCTGAAGTTGGTGCTTCAGCATATATATTTATTGTATTTATCTTTAAAAGCCTTAGGACGTATGTAGCAAATCCCATCGTAGGTGGCAGCTCTCACCAGATTTCCTTGCAGGGCAGAACAGAGCACAGCATTGCACAGCAGGGGGAGCCTCTCTTCGAGCCAGCCTGCTGAGGATCAAGGGAGGTTGAGGAGGAGGTGCCACCACTCGAGGAGACAGCGCATATCGGCTCCAACTGCCTGCCTCCTTACGAGGAGGATGGCTGAGCAGCTGGCAGCATGGTGGTGAAACCGGGGTTGAAGGGATGGGGTTGAGGAATAACTGGCCGAAGGGATGTGGGGAGGGGAAGAGCAAACTGGCTGAAGGGATGTAGGGGAGAATGAACTGGCCAAAAGGATGGCGGGGGGAGTGAACTGGCCGAAAGGATGTGTGTGGGAGAGAGCGAACTGGCTGGAGGGATGTGGGGGGAAGGAGAGCGAACTGGCTGAAGGGATGTGGGGGGAAGGAGAGCGAACTGGCTGAAGGGATGTGGGGGGAAGGAGAGCGAACTGGCTGAAGGGATGTGGGGGGAAGGAGAGCGAACTGGCTGAAGGGATGTGGGGGGAAGGAGAGCGAACTGTCTGAAGAGATGTGGGGGAGAATGGCTGAAGGGATGGAGGCAAAATGAATATGGGGCAGGGAGCTGGATTGGTTGCGGTGTGTGTGTGGGGAGACAGGGAGAACTAGGGGCACAGATGCTCTGTGCTGGGTCAGCTAGTTTTATTTATTTATTTATCATATTTATATACTGCCTGATATGTGTATCTCTACGAAGTGTACACAATTTAAAACATAACAAATATTAAAAAGAATAAAAACAAAACAATTTCACAGACTAAAAAGTTAAAAACTTCATGGGATAAAAACAATTAAACTGCTTAAAATTAATTTCAGTTAAAAGACTGAAAAAACAGTTGAGGATCTTACTAAAAGCAATTGGAGATGCTCTTATTTTGACAGGGAGCATATTCTAAAGCCCTGGGTCAGCCACCGAGAAGGCCCGGATCCGATTACCACTAAACAAGCTGGTGGCAACTGTAACCCGACCTCTCCAGATGATCTTAACAGGTGACAGCATTCATGTCAAAGAAGGCACTCTCTTAAATTCCCTGGACCCAAGCCATTGAGGGCTTTATAGGTAATAACCAGCACTTTGTATTTCACTTGGAAGCATATCAGCAGATGTGTGCCAAACTGGTGTGTGCACACTAGCGGTGTGCCAAACTAGTTCAAATGTGAATTGGACAAGCCTAAAAAAAAAGGGGGGGGGCAGCCAGTCCAAGTTTGAACCAGACTGAACCTGGTCTGATATGGACTGGCTCACCCTGGCTTCAGAGGATCTGCTTGTAAAGGGGAATTACAAGCATAGGGGAATCCTGCCTTTAAAAGCATCCTAAGGGTGGACAAGGGATGTGGCAGCGAGAGAGCACCTTACCAGCTTCAATGGCAGCAGCATGGCTGTGGTGTGGCAATGGCTTCTCTACCTCCCCCCCCAATCCCCCCTAGCAGTGCAGGCAGTTCTATCCTCCACACACATGCAGGCACGGAGGTCAGAACCAGGATGCCACTGGCCCACACTGCGGGGGGGGGTGCCAACAGGGTTTAGAGGAGCCACCACACCAAAGCCAGTAAAGTGCCCTCTTGCTGCCCCCCGCCCCGGCTGCCATTAGAACCCTTTTAAAGGCAGGATTCCGCTTTGCTTGTGAAGGGGAATGATCATCTGAGTGGATTATCGACAGATTAGCTATTGACAGAGGGAGTGTGAATCTGCTGTTCCTTTTGCATCTCTCTCTGGCTTTCGATACCATCGACCATGGTGTCCTTCTGGATCGCCTGAGGGAGGTGGGATTGGGTGGCATTGTTTTCCAGTGGTTCAACTCCTGCCTCACAGGCAGATTCCAGATGGTGTTGCTTGGAGATTTTTGTTCAGCTAAGCAAGAACTGAAGTGTGGGGTTCCAGGAGTTCCACAAGGCTCCATACTGTCTCCAATGCTCTTTAACATCTACATGAAACCACTGAGAGAGATCATTAGGAGGTTTGGTGCTGGGTGTTATCAATATGCTGATGACACCCAGATTTACTTCTCCATGTTGACCTCATCAGGAAATGGCATATCTTCCTTAAATGCCTGCCTGGAGCCAGTGATGAGCTAGATGAGGGACAACAAATGGAAGTTGAATCTAAATAAGATGGAGGTACTGACTGGGGAGTAGCCACCTAATAGCGCAGCAGGGAAATGCTTGACTAAAAAGCAGAAGGTTGCCAGTTCGAATCCCTGCTGGTACTATATCGGGCAGCAGCAATATAGGAAGATGCTGAAAGGCATCATCTCATACTGCGCAGGAGTAGGAAATAGTAAACCCTTCCTGTATTCTACCAAAGGAAACCACAGGGCTCTGTGGGTGCCAGGAGTCGAAATCGACTTGACGGCACACTTTACCTTTACTGACTGGGGGGGCCAGGACCCGGGAGATGGTTTAGATCTGTCTGTTTTGGATGATGTTACACTCCCCTGAAAGATCAGGTACAAAGCTTGGTAGTGCTCCTGGACCCCAAGCTCTCCCTGGTTTCTCAGTTTGAGGCAGTGGCCAGGAGTCCTTTTTATCAGCTTTGGCTGATACGTCAGCTATATCCATTTCCGGAGGTAAGTGACCTTAAAACAGTGGTACATATGTTGGTAACCTCCAGGCTTGACTATTCTAATGTACATTACATGGGGCTGCCTTTGTACGTAGTCCGGAAACTACAATTGGTACAGAATGCGGCAGCCAGATTGGTCTCTGGGATAACATGAAGAACCACATAACACATTAAAAGAACTGCACTGGCTGCCAATATGTTTCCGGGTGAAATACAAAGCGCTGGTTATTACCTATAAAGCCCTTAATGGTCCAGACGATTTAAGAGAGTGTCTCCTTTGTCATAAACCCTTCCGCCTGTTATGATCTTCTGGAGTGGTCCGATTACGGTTGCCACCAGCTTGTTTGGTGGCGACCCAGGACTGGGCTTTCTGTGTGGCTGCACCAGAGCTTTGGAATATGCTCCCTTCTGAAATAAGAGCATCTCCTTCTCTGTTTGTTTTCAGGATGACCCTCAAGACTCGCCTGTTCTTGCAGGCTTTTAATTAGAATTAATTTTAATCATTTTAACAACTTGTTTTAATAACTATTTTACGCTGTTTTTATTGTGTCATGTATTTTAATCTGTGTTGACTTGTAAATATTTTTAATTTTGTTCACCACCTAGAGATGTACATATCAGGCAGTATAAAAATATGATAAATAAACAGATAAATAAATAGTCCAGTCATGACATGACTAAGGTATGGGTAACCATGGCCAGATCTGCCTTCTCAAGAAAGGGACACAGCTGGTGCACTAGCCAAAGTTGTGCAAAGGCACCCCTGGCCACCACCTCCACCTGAGCTTCCAAAAGCAGAGCAGGGTCCAACAACACCTCCAAGCTGCACACTTGCTCTTTCAAGGGGAGTGCAACCCCATCCAGAGCTGGTTGAATCACCCTGTCCCAATTGGCTTTTCTACTGACCAACAACCCCTCCGTCATGTCTGGATTTCACCTCAATTTGCCAGCCCACCTCCAGCCCATGGTTCAGTGCATCCACTGCTTCCCTAGGATCTGATGTCAAAGAAAGGAAGAGATGAGTATTATCTGTATATTGATAACACTTCAGTCCAAAGCTCCTGATGACTGCTCCCAGCAATTTCATATAGATGTTAAACAGCATGGGGGACAATTCAGAGAATTGCAGGACCCCATAGGCCAAGGGGTAGAGCAAAAGTCCCCCAGCACCACCTTCTGGAACCTCCCCCCAAGAAAGGAACAGAACCACTCCAATACACTACCCCTGATTCAGAACAGAAGGATACCATGGTTAATACCACTGAGAGGTCCAGCCGAACCAACAGGGACTCACTCCCCCTGTCTAGTTTCTGGCATAGGTCATCCACCAGGGTGACCAAGATAGTTTCAGTCCCAAACCCAGGGTGAAATCGAGCTTGAAACAGATCTAGATAATCCGTATCATCCAAGACCCTTTGCAGCTGCACAGACACCACACACTCTTGCTTAAAGGGAAGATTTGAAACAGGTCAATAGTTATCAAAGTTGGTAGAATCAAGGGAGGGCTTTTAAAAACAGTGGTCTTAACACTGCCTGCTTGAGGTTTGATGGCATCTTCCCTTCCCTTAGTGAAGCATTAATAACTGGCTCCAACTACCTACCTGTTTTTCCCCTGGTAGATTTTACTAGCCAGGAAGGCAAGGGTCCAGAGCACATGATGTTGCCTGCACACTGTCAACATCCTCAGGCTGCATTAATTGAAAAGAATCCATCACAATCTGACCAGATAGCTGCCGAGGCACATCTCCTGGAACTGCCAAGATCCTGGAGTCCAATTCGGCATGCATGCAAGCGACTTTATCTGCAAAGTAACATGCAAACTGGTCACAGAGGGCTGCTGATAGATCTTCCCCCCATCACCGGGGGCCTGCATGAAGCAGCGCCACTGGCCTACACTGGGCAAATGCAATGGAGGCGGAGAAAAAAAGTTTCTTCACCACCATCCACCACGGAATAGTCCCTAAAATGGGTTCTAGCCCATATACGGTCAAATTCATTATGAGTCTTCCTTCAACATCGCTTAAGCCATTGTCCAAGTTGTTTCATTGCTCTAAGTTCCAAGGAGAACCAGGGAGCAGAACCAGAGAGGGCTTTTAGGAGTGACCATGTTAATAGCCCAGGCTGTCTCCATATTCCAGAAATTCATAAGGGCTTCAACAGAGTTACCAATTCCAGACACTGGAAACTCCCCAAGGCCTTTCTGGAAAGTGAGCAGATCCATAAGCCTGCAGGGGCAGACCATTTTAATTGGTCCACCACCCCTGCAGAGGTTGGTTGAAGCAGTCAAACTAAACCTCACCAGATGATGATCTGCCCATGACAAAGGAGTTATATCAAACTCTCCCACCTGCAGGAAATTCAGTTTCTATTTGACAAAAACCAGATTCAGTGTATGTTCCATCACATGACTAGGACCTGATATTAGTTGAGATAGGCCCATGGTTGTCATGGTGGCCATGAAGTCCTGAGCTGCTCTTACTGGGGGGCTCCCCATGGACATTGAAGTCCCCCAAGACAATAAACCTAGGGGAACCTAATACCACCTCTGAGACCACCCCCGCCTGCACAGGCAGGGAGACAGAGGTGCAGTGGGGTGGTCAGTACACCAATAGAACCTCAATCCTATCCCATAGGCCCACCCTTAGGGACACACACTCAACATTCTGATATTGCCTAACTGGGCTTCTGGAGAGGGGAATGGATGCATGATAAATGACCACAACTACTCCTCCCCAACCCTCAAGGTGGGGCTGCTGTAGGAACATGAAACCTGGGAGGCAGAGCTGGGAGAGACCCACTCCACCGAGATCACCCAACCAGGTCTCAGTCACACATACCAGGTCAGCATGCTCATCCACAATTAAACCATGGATGATAAATGTTTTTGCATTTACTGACCTGGCATTCAACAGCAGAACCCAAATCCTTGAGAGAGTGTTACCAGAACTGCCTGGAGCTGCAGGATTAGGAGAAGAGCCAGAAAAAGAAATAGCTCACAGTTGCCTAGACCGGTTCTCCACAAAGCCGCTCAGCTTCCACCTCCATATCTCCCTCTGCCCCCTATCCAAGAAATAGCTGACCCCAGATGACCCCCCAGTTCCCCACCCTCCTAGGCACATGCTAAGCACCACAAGTGGGCAGAGTTTAAAAAGGCAGAGTTTAATTAAAAGTACAAACACTGTACCAAATAATTGTACAAGGACTGTACCAAAAGCAAAGCCCTCTTCACACCCCAGACTACTGAAAAGTGGGCTCCTGCATGCACCACTATGTTTTGCTCGGCAATCAGGGCTGCTTGAAGAGGCATGTTGTTAACGCTGTCCTTTTTGCAGACCCCAGGTTTTTCCCAGCAATTCTGCTCCTCTTCAACTTCTGTGCCCCAGGCTTTGAGCCTTAGGCTAAGAGCCAAAGACCAAGAACCCTTTGGATCGCACCTTTGGCAAGGTGCCTTCCTTAAGTAGTTTTACCTGCTGGGGGAGGGGAGCTACATTTAACATATGTAGCTATGTTAAAGTTGCTTTTTCTGTTGTAAGTTTGGATTTCCAGAATTATAGGAACAGCGTTAACTCATTTTGTGCAAGTCATTTAATTGCCATGCCTATGTTTGTCATAAAACAATAAAATATTGAGATACTTTGTGGGCTGCCTGTCATTCTCATATAATTATATTAATCTGGCAGGCATGTATGTTGCTGTTTCAGATGTGTTATTGTGACTATTAATATTTTAACTGAAACCCCAACTTTTTCTCCCAATAAATTGTTTGTCAATGTATCTGTGAAAGTTAAATCTCTCCTATACAATTTTTCTTATTTCTTTTTAGTAGCCAAATATATTTTGGCTTTCTCATTATCCTTCTGTATATATTGCATGTATGCCATCTTCAAACATTTTGAATTTTAAAACATGTTTGAATGTTTTAACATTTTAAAACATTCAAAGTTTTAAAACATAGAATGTCTTCCAAGCTCCCAAGAAGTCATAAAAGTCTAAAGGATATGCAGAAGAAAATTAACTCTGGATCCCATGTTCCTACCTCACCATTTTAAATAAGTTTCTTAATAATTAACAGCTTTGAATGTCAAAGCTTGCAAACCTGATTAGAAGAGTGTGATATAGGTGAGGAAAGTATATTTCACCCCCAACAAGGAGGCTACAATTTTGACAGTTCCTGAGTGAGGAGAAACTTGGTGGAGATCTAGAAAAAACAGTACAGTGAGCTGTGTGTCAGTCAAGACTGCTAATAGCATAATCTCTGGGTCACTATGACCAGGAAGGCCAGAGGGAGGTGGGCCAGTAGGCCTGTTCAGAATGCTACTGAACACCAGAAAGAAGAGAAGGTGGAGGCGGTGGCTGTGAATGAATAATATGAATATACTAAGGGAATCCCTTCCCCATACTAAGGGAGATAGAAAAGGGAGGCCATGATTTAGTATATCTGACTTCTCATCTATGAAAGGACTGGTTGTATCTAACAAGTACCAAGTCGGACCAGGCAGTCTCGGTGATGGGATAGTGGTAGTCCTAATGTCTGGAATTTATTTATTTATTTATTTTTAGATTTATATATCGCCTTTCATTAAAACAATCCCAAGGCAGTTTACACAGAATTAAAAACAAAATTATAAAAATGACACAATTAAAATATTATGCTAAAAATATAAAACAAATCTGATTAAAAATTTAAAACAAAGCAGCAGCAGCAGAGACAATAATATAAAAGCCTGGGTAAAAAGCCAAGATTTAACATGCTTTCTAAAAACTGTGATGGAGATCGAGGAGTGGATAGCCACTGGGAGAGCATTCCAGAGTCTGGGGGCAGCAACAGAGAAGCCCTGTCCCACATACATGACAACCGAGCCTCCCTCATTGTCGGCACCTGGAGCAGAGCCCCCTCAGATGACCTCGTCAAGCTGGCAGCAACCCTTGGGAGAAGGCGGTCCCTCAGGTATCCCGGGCGCAAACCATTAAGGGCTTTAAAGGTCAAAACCAGCACCTTGAATTGGACCCGGAAACAAACTGGTAGCCACTGCAGCTCTTTCAAAATGGGTGTGATGTGCTCCCACCGGGCAGCTCCAGGTAAAACCCTAGCTGCTGCATTTTGCACTAGCTTAAGTTTCCAGATATTCTTCAAGGGTAGCCCCATGTAGAGCATGTTACAGTAATCCAGCTGTGACATGACTAAGGCATGGGTAACTGTAGCCAGATCTGCCTTCCTGAGAAAGGGACACAGCTGGCACAGTAGCCGAAACCGTGCAAAGGCACCCCTGGCCACTTTTTCCACCTGAGTTTCCAAAAGCAGAGCCGGGTCCAGTAATATCCCCAAGCTGCGTACTTGCTCCTTCAAGGAGAATGCAACCCCATCCAGAACCGGTAAAATCTCCTCATTCCAATTGGCTCTCCTACTGACCAACATTACTTCCGTCTTGTCTGGATTCAATTTCAGTTTGAAATTCCATTACAGTTTGAAGTTGCATTACAACATTACATCCAACCCATCACGGCCTCCAGACCCCGATTCAGGACATCCACCACTTCCCTAGGATCAGGTGACAAGGAGAGATAGAGCTGAGTGTTATCCGCATATTGCTGACAACTCAGTCCAAGTCCCCGGATGACCTCTCACAGCGATTTCATGTAGATGTTAAACAGCATGGGGGACAAGACCAAACCCTGCACGACTCCACAGGCCAAAGGCCATGGAGCCGAGCAGTCGTCCCCCAGCACCACCTTCTGGACCCTCCCTCCAAGAAAGGAACGGAGCCACTCCAACACAGTACCTCCGATTCCCATACTCAAGAGGCGGTCCAGAAGGATATCACAGTCAAGGGTATAGAACACCTCTGAGAGGTCCAGCAGAACCAACAGGGACTCACTCCCCCTGTCTAGTTCCTGGTGTAGGTCATCCTCTAGAGTGACGAAGGCAGTTTCAGTCCCATATCCAGGATGGAAGCCATATTGAAAAGGGTCCAGATAATCCGTATCATCCAAGACCCTCTGCATCTGGGATGCCACCACACCTATCACCTTGCCCATGAAGGGCAGGTTAGAGACCGGTCTATAGTGGTCCGAGTTGGAGGGATCGAGGGAGGGCTTTTTTAATACTGGTCTTACCACTGCCTCCTTGAGGCACGATGGCATCCTGCCCTCCCTTAATGAAGCATTAATAATCATCTCCAACCATCGACCTGTACTCTCCCTGACAGCTTTTATTAGCCATGAAGGGCAAGGGTCAAGAATACACAATGTCGTCCACACACTGCCCAGGATCTTGTCCACATCCTCCGGCTGCACCAACTGAAATGAATCAAACGCAATAGGACCATATGGTACCAGAGGCACGTCTGCCGAAACTGCCAGGACTCTGGAGTCCAAATCGGCACGGATGCAAGCAACTTTATCTGCAAAGTGACATGCAAACTGATCACAACAGGCTGTAGATACTTCCTCCCCCATTACCTGGGGGGATATGTGCAGCAATATCTTTCCTACAAAAAACAGCTCCGCTGGTCTGCACTGAGCAGGTGAAATGGAGATGGAGAAAAAGCATTTCTTCACCGCCCCCACTGCCACAGAGTAGTCCCTAAAATGGGCTCTAGCCTATGTTCGGTTGGATTCGTCACTACTCTTCCTCCAGCGTCGTTCCAGCCATCTCCTGAGTTGCTTCATCACCCTAAGCTCCAAGGAAAACCAAGGAGCAGAATGGGCTCCACCAAGCCGGAGAAGGTGTTTAGGAACAACCGTGTCAACAGCTCAGGCTGTCTCTCCATTCCAGAGATTCACCAGGGCCTCAACAGGGTCACCAGCTCTGGACACTGGAAACTCCCCGAGGGCCAACTGGAAAGCAAGCGGATCCATAAGCCTCTGGGGGTGGACCATTCTAATTGGTCCACCACCCCTGCAGAGGGCAGATGGAGCAGTCAAACTAAACCCCACAAAATGATGATCTGTCCATCACAAAGGAGTTATCTCAAATTCCCCCACCTCCAGATCATTTATTTTCTGGTCGGCAAAAACCAGATCTAAAGTGTGTCCTGTCATGTGGGTAGCGCCAGATACTAACTGAGACAGGCCCATGGTTGCCATAGAGGCCATGAAATCCTGAGCCACACCTACTAGAGGGGCCTCAGTGTGGACATTGTAATCTCCCAAAACAATAAGCTTGGGGGAACCCAAGGCCACCTCTGAGACCACCCCTGCCAGTTCAGGTAGGGAGACTGAAGTGCAGCGCGGAGGTCGGTACACCAGCAGAATCCCCAGCCTATCTCGGAGGCCCACCCTCAAGGACAAACATTTGAAATTCTGAGATTGCCTGACCAGGCATCCGGAAATGGGAAATGTCTCTTGATAGATGACTGCAACGCCCCCTCCCCGACCCTCAAGGTGGGTCTGCTGCATTATCTGGAAACCTGGAGGACAGAGCTGAGAGAGACCAACCCTGCCCAGTTCATCCAACCAGGTCTCCATCACACATACCAGGTCAGCATGCTCATCCACAATCAAATCATGGATGATAGATGTTTTAGTGCTGACTGACCTGGCATTAGGAAAAGAGTGCAGTTTTCATGAGAGGGCCAGTCCACTGGTGATGACCAGAGGCTCCATGAGCTTCAGGTCTCCATTGGACTGCATTCTCATGAGGTAAGCTATCCAACTATAGGGCCCCTCGCTGATGTGGGGCTCCCGGTACTTCTGTTTAATAATAGAATTCATACTCCATATCTTCCCATCTCCACTCAACCCTTCCAGACTTCCAAGGACTCCAGCCCACTCCATGTGTCCTAGCAGCTTTGGGTGCAAAGAGTTGGGAAAGATGGGGGCTGGATCCTACTTCCATGGCCAGATGGGCCAGGCTGGGGCTGGTGTTGCAGCGTATGCAAATTGGCCACCACGGGGCAGGGCACTTGCTGTTTTTAGTGATCCATGGCAAGGCATTCCACTGGGTGAGGCAACCTCCCCTCCACAACAAAACATGGATATGTGTTGCAGGGAGACCAGAATATTGGTGGGGATGGACTCCTGGTTTGCAGCCATTGCTGGGATAGAGAAAGGTGTTGCTGGGGATACCCTTCTTCAGGGCTTGCAGGAACATAGCAACCAGGATATAGCAACCAGGGATATGGCAACGCCCTTCGACTTGCATGCAAGCCTCCATTGCCTGTCACTCTCATGAGAAAGTGATCCTTGCAAGAAGGGAACACGCATCTATTGCCTGTGTTATCATCACACTGGGCTATCGAATGTGTCCATTTCCATCACTCAAGATGATTCTTCTTATGAAGTATGGTATGGCCAAGCATACATGCACCCAAGAGGAAGGGGCTGGCCCCCTCTTTGCATACAAACTTGTACAAAAAAATAGAACAGACCCACTTAAGAATGATAGGGGCTATGTTTTAACCCAAACCTGGGGTTATTCCTTTGACTGTACCCATCTTGGGCACCTCCAAGCTGGAGGCCCAAGGTTGAACATTTGGACATACATACATATATGTGCAGACTTTAGGGGACCACTCTATACAGTTAGCAGAAGCAGCACTGTCCACGGGAACCTTGATAATACAAACACTGGTCAGGCATCCAGGGAAATCAATGCCAGCTGACCAACTAGACTTGCTCAGGTATGTTATTAATGAAAAGGTCCCTCTTGCATGTGCCCCTTCCCTTCCCCAGATGGAAGGTGTCAAAGTGTCTTGTATTGAAACTGCAGTTAAAGGTCCTGCATGCCAGGCAATGTGCCAAATGTATATGTCATTTATTTATTTATTTATTTAGCACATTAATACATCCCACTGAAAGTAATGCAGTATGAAAACATCATTTGGATACACAGCCCTACACAAAGAGCAGCTTTTTTGTAGGTCTATACTTGTTAACGTTGTTATGCAGAAGCTGATTTGTCATAGCACTAGCAATAGCAATAGCACTTACATTTATATACCACTTTATAGCCGGAGCTCTCTAAGCGGTTTACAATGATTTAGCATATTGCCCCCAACATTCTGGGTACTCATTTTACCGACCTCGGAAGGATGGAAGGCTGAGTCAACCTTGAGCTCCTGGTCAGGATCAAACCTGTAACCTTCTGGTTACAGGGCGGCAGGTTTACCACTGCGCCACCAGGGGCTCATAGCACTGTCACTTTGGAACTGGCTTCTGTTGGAGGCCCAATTGTCCCCCTCCCTACTGTGGAGGAGTAACTAACATTTTGTCCTTTGGCTCTTCAGTAAGGGGTGGCTCTTCCATTTGAGTTGGGGTGAAGTTACTGTTGGGTAATGTGTATTCCTTTTGTTGGCTCTACAAAAAGTTGTTTTGGTGTTACTAGCCACCTAAAAGTGCAGCGGGGAGGTAATCTGCCTAGAGAGCAGGAGATTGCCAGTTTGAATCCCCACTGGTATGTTTCCCAGACTATGGGAAACTCCTATATCAGGCAGGAGCGATATAGGAAGATGCTGAAAGGCATCTCATACTGCGCGGGAGGAGTCAATGGTAAACCCCTCCTGTATTCCACCAAGAAAACCATATGGCTCTGTGGTCGCCAGGAGTCAACACCGACTTGACGGAAAAACCTTTCCTATGTCATTTTTTGCATTGATTTTATTGTGTTCTGAATTATTACATCACTTCCATGTTTTACCATTTTTTGTTGCTTTTAATACATTGTTAAGCCACTATGTTCCATTAATTGTGGGGAAAGTGGGTATACAGTCTTTGAAAGAAAAGAAAGGAATGGCCATTCTGCATGACCAAGCTATCTTAAAGAAGCCCTGTGTTTTACCATATAAAAGAAAGAAAGAAAGAAAGAAAGAAAGAAAGAAAGAAAGAAAGAAAGAAAGAAAGAAAGAGAGGGAGAGTCCCAAAGACCCTTCAGGAAAAAATTGTAATTTTTTCCCTAATGCCATAAGGGAAAGAAGGAAAGGAGTAAATGGACTATTTCTCTGTGAAGTAGCCCTATAATTCCTCGAAGAAGAGGCTAGGCTCTTCCAAGTATTCATATCAAAACAAGCATGTTTGAGGATCAAGATACAAGGATCAGTGTCTTTGCTTATGCTACCTATGTTGCCACAGCCTGCATCTGCTGAGCCAAAGATAATGGATATGTTCGTTCTTTGTGAAGAAAGGTTTTCAAAAGTACTTACAGGTGCAATTAATTAATTTGGTTATGCAATGCATGTAATGCAGCCCTTGAAGTCAATGTTTTTTTAAAAAGTAATTAATTGGCCTAGCACAAAATTCTGAGTTAAGTAATTATTATGTTCTATTTGATTTCAGTATATGCCAAAAGAACATCTGATTTCTTATTGCTCCTGCTATATTATCCTGTATAATGATGTGCAATTAATACTACTTTTTTTCCTCTAAAAAAAAACTTTTAGTTGCTTCTGTCTTGTGATAGATAGAGCTTGGTCCTTATGAGGCATTGCACACTTTGGTCACAATCCCCCTAAAGCACAAAGACTGACATCCCGTATACCCTTATTTATTTATTTATTTATTTAGATTTGATTCATATACCGCCCCTCCAAAAATGGCTCAAGGCAATTTACAACAAATAAAAACAATTAAGATCAGTTAACAGTTAAAATCAAAACTTTAAATAATTAAAATATTTTAAACATTAACATTAAAATCATATAAAAGCAACAATAAAATGTAAACTATAAATCTAATTAGAAGCCTGGGTGAATACATGCGTCTTCAGCACCTTTTTAACAGGGAGCGCATTCCAAAGTCCAGGGGCAGCAACAGAGAAGGCCCGTTCCCAAGTAGCTGCTAGATGAATTGGCGGCAACTGCAGGTGAACTTCTCTAGATGACTTTAATATGCGGTGGGGCTCATGGTGAAGAATATGTTCTCTTATGAGAGAGCTAATTACCATTGAAATTAGTGGGACTAGGCTGAATAAACATCCTGAGGATTTTGCTGCTACTTTGCTAACTCATGCTAATCAGAAAGACTAGCCCAAGGGTTGGTAGCACCCCAGGCGAAGAGGGCATCCTGTGCCCCATTCTCCCACATTGGTGGTCCACCCCATGGGTGGTCCACTTGATCACCCACCCACTCTCATCACCACAGCAGGCTCCCGCTGCTGCCTCAGCATGTTAGAATGTGGTCACCGTGTGAGGTGGAGACATGATTATAATGTGCTGTGGCAGGAGTGCTGACCTGCCGTGGCATGGAGAGTGAGCAGCTGGGCCCCGTTGTCCTGCTCTCCTCATTGCTCCTGCTGCCGGCCTGTTGCAGCATGGCAATGAGATTATAATGCACCACAGTGGGCCAGTGGCAGGAGTGGCAGTCACAGCAAAGAGAGCAAGCAGGTGAAGGGGAGAGCCCACTTACCTGCCCGCCCAGTTACTCATCTGCCCATTTGTTCACCCACCCTCTTGCTGCCTTACTCCTGCCCACAGGGGTGCTTTATTACCTGGGCCGTTGACACCCTCTCTGCTTGGCACCCTAGACAACTGCCTAGTTTGTGTAGTGGGTGGGCCAGCCCTACAATCAGATTCTACAGAAGGAGAATGAGTTGACCTTTTGACAATATGAGACAAATGCCAAGAGCTAATGCTAAGAGTGTAGACGGTGCATCAGGAATTTCAATATAATTATTTATTATTGTATTTTATTGCTTTATATTGTATTTATTATTACATTTTTAATCACCTCAAACAAGCAGTCTCTAGGTCGTGAATAAAATTCAAATCTTCCCTTAGCAAAATATTCACTAAGGCACGTTTGGCAAGCTGTCTCTTCTCTTGACATTCACAATAGTTAATTTGTTCTAGTGATGGCGAGACCCTCTCTTCATGTCAAGTTCAGAATGGGTCCTGGGTTAATCTGGAGTACCTCCAGAAATTAATCAACATTTACACTTAAGCAAAATCTCTTTATGTGTATCTGGAAGCCCTCTCCTGGTCTGAAGATGGGCTGAAGAGATCACTTACAGGACATAAATAAAGGCACTCTAACTAAGCTTTAGGCGTTTCTCTGAAATCTGTTGGACAGACTCCGGGATTGAAGTGGGAGTTTGAGAGCTATCCTGAGCTAGTTCTGTGCGCTAATAGATCAGGGACTGCACAATTCCTTGGAGAATTAAAGGTCAACATTTGGGGATAAGCAGCAGAGGCTGGTGAACCCTAGGGTGGTGGGGGGAAGCAGAGAGAAAGGGAGAGACTAGGACTAGGAATGTGTCCGTTGGCTTGCCTTGAGCTGGGCTTGGCATAAAGCTGGCTTGGCTCAATGCGTTTGGAGTTGAACCAGGTCTAAGTTCAAACCGAACTGGGCCTGGTTCAAGCCAAGCCAGTTTGGAACTCTACTGGTAAAGGGGGATCTGGTGAGGATTCCCCTTTACCAATAAGGGGCAAGGGGGGGCAGGTGGCTTCTCTAAAGGTAGATGCAGCAGGAGGGGCATCAAAAATAACCTTAAAAGCTCCACAGTTGGCAGCTGCAGTGGCAGTGGGGCAGCTCCCCCTACCCCCGCTGGTCTTCCCCTGAGTAGTCCATGCCAGTTAGGGCCTGGTTCAGGCCTCTGCGCAGGCATGGAGGTCACTAAAACGGCCTCCATTCATGCGCTGAGGCCATTTTAGTGACCTCCATGCCTGTGCAGAGGCCTGAACCAGGCCTGGGCTACTCAGAGGGAGGCCAGTAGAGGTTGGGCAGAGCCACCCTGCCACCTCCTGCATCCGCCACTGCCGCTACAGCTGGCGGTGGTGGTACTTGTAAGGTACTTGTAAGGTACATTTTTAACTCCCCTCCCACCCAATTTACCTTTAGAGAAGCCCTCCTGCCCCCTTGCTCTTTACTAGTAAAGGGGTGAGATTCCCCTTTACCTGTATACCTTTGAGTCCTTTCAAACCTGATATGGTTTGATGGTACATGGGACTGGACTGGGCTGGGTCTGCTTGAATTCGGATTTGAGCCAAACCAGCTTTTACGGTTTGGGGCACATCCCTAGAGAAGACTTTTAAAATGATGGACCCACTGCCACCAACAGGGTGGACCAACAGAGTGGACCTGTTCCAGGATCTTGTGCGCTCTACAGGGTACATGCCCCTCCACATACCCTGCCACCACCACTCAGCTGGCCAATAGGCATGCACAGCAGCCACTTGCGGGGTGAACGTGGCATGTTTTTGCCATGCTGATCATGCAGATGGCTGCCATGCATGCCAACCAGACAGCTGTGGTGAGAGAGGGACATGTGACAGAGCACATGCCCAGCCAAGCACACAGGATCTGGTTTGGGTGCTGGGCCAGCCCCACCTGTGGCAGCAATGAGTTTGTTGTTTTTAAAGTCCTCCTCTCTCTCTCTCACCACCCTCCTCACCCCAGGGCTCACTGGCCAATACTGGGGATAAATATGGATACTAATAACCTCTCAGAGAGAACTTTGCAACAACCCTTGGAGACATTTGCACAATTCTCTATAGTGTCTACACCATTTATGAAGACAGAGAAACACTTTGATAACTCTGCAGTGTGTTTAACTGTTCACCTAAAGGTTCTTTCTCAAGAAACATACAAGTAATCAAAATCCTGAACATTCAGCTCAATCCTATTAAAAAGGATATTCCCCTTAGGGGATGGAGCTGCTCTGGGAAGAGAAGAAGGTTTCAAGTTTCCTCCCTGGCTTCTCCAAGATAGGGCTGAGAAAGAGTCCTGCTTGCAAGCTTGGAGAAGCTGCTGCTTGTCTGTGAAGACAATACTAAGCTAGATAGACCAATGGATAGACTCAGTATATGGCAGCTTCCGATGTTCCTATGACCTTTTCAGTTGTCTATAGTGCTCCTTAGGTTTCAGCCTTAGTAAATCTCCAGGGAAAATTAAATCCATGGCCGAGAAGCAGCTCTGAAAACGATTCTCTAAAGCCTACTGATCACCCTGCTAAGTGCCCTGTTAGTCATACATAATTTGATAGGATACCAAGGATAATCTGGTATCTGAGGTGGAGCTAGACCAGGATCAGGGCCAGCTGCTGATTTCAGGGGGACCTCCCTCCTATGTGAGTGGGATAGATACTCTGATGCCATCACCACATGAAAGCTATGGGCACAGAGGGTTCAGCAGTGGGATCAGGAACCAGCAATAGGCCCTGACCCTTGACAGTTGCTCAGTGATGTCAACTCCTAACATCAACCCTGGCTAGAATTTCAAGAGCTACTGTAAATGTGTCCAAGAGGCCAAATTGTCACCAGCAGATCCCTGTGTTTAAAACTAGCTCTATCCCAAACAAGTTGAAAGAGGGATGTGTGAGATCCAATACCAAAAAGAGTGAGAAGGCAGCAGGGGCACTAAACCCTCACCTTTTCCTGGAGTGTTTCCATGCCATCTGTCCCCTACTCCAAGTGAGTTCAGCTAGAGAAAAAGAACATAGGGAGCGGAACTGCAGGGAGGTATCTGCCAGGTAAGGGAAGCTTTAGACACCCCCCCCCCACTTGCCGCTAAATTCAGACTCACCACCACACACACACCCTCCCTGTTTCTGTGACTGGGAAAGAGCTGGGTTTAAAAATATGGATCTGTTGGTACATCACATCTGACCCCAACCCAGGTGGATTTTTAAAAAACTCTTGGAATAGTAGACTCTAATTCCATATCACACTATGCTATTGAAAGTCCCTACAACCTCAACAGCGTTTTTGCCATGTGAAAAAACACGAGCCCAAAGCTCTCTCGGATGCCTTAAACTATCAGGTGGTTCTTGGGATACTGGCCGTGGTCCTTTATCATTGCTTTGGTCAATAACCATTTTAAAATAATGGTTCTGCCTCCCTTCTAAATTAGGGGCTGGGGGGACTGCTCTAGAGAGGTTACTTGTGGAAGTTTCAGATCAGGGAGCAAGAATCACTGCTATGGTATAATGTTTGCTTATGGGAAAAGTAATTTGAAATCCTCTAAAGTCTTTTAAATGAATAATTTCAGCTTTGCTATAGCAATTATCTACTCAGGTTTTTTTAGTAGATTAAGACATGTTTAAGAAAGTTATTTTTCACTGCTTCTGTCCAAGACAAACCTTCTTCAGCTGTTGCAAGACTTGGTTTCATTCTTTCAGAGATGAAATCTTTCCCCCCTTACATTTAATAGGAATGGAATGAGGCAGAGGTTGTGCCTTACTTTTTATTACAAGATGTCCCAGCCATTTGGTGTAGTAGGTCAGCTATCGTAATTACATACCTTGTTGTAGTTAATAAAATGTATGTGAGACATACATAGTGGATGAATATTAACTGCATTGTGCCCCATTCATCACATTCTTCTCTTGTATCTGCAAAGGTTGGCACATTTTACATGTTTTCAAAATGAACACAATTAATTTTTGTCTGCATGAAAGCAGATAGATTTATTAATTTTCTTGGACTCAATCCTGTGACATGGGATGATTTGCTGGCCACCTCCACGGCAATAGCTTCACTGGAATAGGAATGACCATGAAAACTGTCGTCTGAGATTCATTCATTGCTTCACCCAGATTGAAACCAGACCCCAGCAGCATCAATAGCACTAAAAAGCACTGCTGAAGAAATTCTCTTTGACAAAAATGGTTAAGTGTCAACTATGGATGAATATAATGGCCCACATACTAGTGAGTCCACAATTGATCAAAGTGATATGCATGCATTCGGCTGCAAATTGCTCAAAAAACATGCCCCCGCTGGTTGCAGAGGCAGGCTTCTCCATGCCTACTAAGCACAGCAACATCGCTGTTCCAATGCTGTGTCCGAACAACCATCATGCTGTGCTTATTAGGCACAGAGGCACCCCACCTCTGCCACTAGTGCAAGTGTGCTTTTGAGTAAATTGCATGGCCATGTATATCGCTTGGATCAGTGGTGGACTGCGCAGTATGTGGACCAATGTGTCTAATGATTACACTACGTGTTCACATGTATCTTTACTCATTACATTTATTTTTATTTGGTTCATGTAAATAAATTGCCGTACATCCCTGGAACGAGAACATGAAATGACAAATGGGTTGAACGATGGATTGCAACTCTCTTATATTTCACATCTCATCTGCACCTAAGAAGCAGCCAAATTCACTTAGTGTGCTTTTGACTCCCTTGCTAACTGGGCAAAGAGGCACCTTTTTAACATGGTGATTCTCTTTATTTAGCAGGGGGAGAGTATCTGGCCCTATCCACCCCCAGCACAGTACCTCCAGTGACTGTGGTTGGTGTCTATCTTATGTTTCTTTTTAGATTGTGAGCCCTTTGGGGACCGGGATCCATCTTATTTACTTATTATTTCACTGTGTAAACTGCTCTGGAAACTTTTGTTGAAAATTGGTATATAAATATTTAATGTATTTAATGTAAAATGCAACAGAGGCCAAGTCTAGTGCTTGGATCTATGGTGGACTGTGCAGTATGGGTACAGAGAGCTAGGAAACCATGGCTGACATCTTGACTAGGTATGGTATGCCTAACTTGTTCTTTTAATTTAAATGGAACTTTATTGAGTCAGTTTAGTCAGGCTATAAGACCACATCTCATGCTGTTCACTTTACATATGCAAACTCAGCCCACATCCAAGCATGATTCATTACCCACACATCATAAAGGTGTGAAAGGAGAGACCTACAAATGTCACGAGACTCAACTCAGTAAGTCACTGGGGAGAAGGCAAGACAAGTCCCCCAACTTGGCTGTTGGCACTGAAGGGCAAGCAAGGGGCGGCTCCTATGAGCCCGTGTCAAGCATAAAGGGGGGGAGCCCAAGCCCTTTGCCCCTCCAGTTGCTCCTGACATTCACCATTTTTTCCTCTCAGCTTGTACCTTTGTTCTGTCCCCAAGATCTCCTCCCAGGCATTTACTCCCCCAATGGCTTGTTGATGCACCGGATTTCTTTCCTCCTCTTCTTCCTACCTCTCCATACTCCACCACCAACCCTTTAGAGCCATCTCCAGTTGCCTGCTGTGGTCCTCTAGATGTGAACTGAGCAGCTCCCGCAGCTGCTGCTCTCCCTTTCCAGCAACTCTCACCATGAGATGAGAGTTTGTGCCATGGCGATTCTGTCATTGGCCAACTAGAACTGCACAGCTGGAACTTCCAAGTGGAGTATGCCAAACATGGTGCTTTGCCTTTCTCTGAGTGCCTCAAAGTCCTGGAGGCAAAAATCATACCTGCCCTCCACAAGGTGGGTGGGAGGTACACTTGCTCTACTACTGAAGATGTTACACCGATGATCAAGTATCTGCAACTACAGATAGTAACATATGCCAGGAAAAAAGTGTTGCATTAGCACCTTTGTTTGGGTCCCATTTAATTAAGGGATTTTTAATTCTTCCCAGACAACAGTGGAGCTTTCATGTAAGACTCAAATGATGTGTTGAGCCCAAAATAATTGTAGACCTTTGAATATGGCATTTGTTTAAGGTTATTATCAAGAAATGATAGACTGAAACAACCCTCACAACAAAGCTAAACATTTACAGAAATTACATTGAGCAGGAGGGAAATGCACTGTGCATAAAAGTGACATTTTTGTTTCTATTTAAAGTTGCTGTAAGCAGCACCGTTTCGGTGGAGATTTTCCAGCACCCCCGCCTTTGTAACCTTTATTTGTGACTCTGAAAAAGCCTCGTGTAAACAGTCACTGTCTCGGAAATAAATGAAAATTCTGTTCTTTTGGAAATGCCACCAACCTCAGCTGGCAAATCTATAGAAGGCGATGAACATGGTTTCCCTTTGTATGGCATTTACAGCTACACTGGCTAATTATGAAATCCAGAAAATTAGTTATGACGTGATTAAAAAAAGCATAAAAATAGAAACAAACCAATTAGATGTTATGAAAGGAAGCAAGGTAAAAGTACACTGAATTATTATTTATTTTGCATAATGCATTTCATCTCATTCAGTGTAGAAGAAAACACATAGCAAGGTCACAACCACAGCTAAATAAGCAACAAATATGTACATAGATCTGTAAATCATGTAGAGAAATAATTTCCATCAGTTTTTCTCAGGGAAGCAGAGAAAAACACTTGAATATGAATCAAATCGAAATATTCCCAACTATAGAATAACCCTAACTTAACTTCTGGGTGTCTATATATCTTGGTGTTATCTTAACATTCACTGGGTGTCATGAAAATGCAAATATTGTTGTTGTTATTATGGGGTAACTGTATCCTGCACTGGCCAGCCTTGGCAACCTTGGCAGAGAAGTACACAAAAGTACTTACTGCTGAAGGAGCGTCCATTATGCTTTGCCCTTCTCCTCATTCTGTTCTCTTGCTTGAGCTTCACGCTTTTCTGTCCTGCTGGTAGGAAATGGGCAATGGAGTCCATATTGATAGGCAGTGATGACTGGCTGACATGGAACTTCTTATTGCGAATGGTCAAAAGTACAATGACTTGGCATTCTTGTGACAGAAGGTCAAGAAGAGGTTCCTTCCTCCTGAGAACAGATGATAATGACTTCTTTCCCTGTGTCCTGGGGTGACATAAAGGTCAGATAACATTGTTAGGTGTTAAGGGGTAGTAATTGCTAGGTGAGATTGTTCCCCAAAGTTACCCTTATGGTGAACTTTGAATGCACCCTGACCAATAGGTCACCTACCAAACTTATTGAAAAGTTATACAAGGGGCAGTCATTGCTAGGTGCAAAGAGGTACAAATGCTGAACGTTTTTGCAAATTTGCCATTATGGTGAACTTTGAATGCACCCTGTCTCATAAGTCAACCAAACAAAACTTGCAAAGGCAAACCAAGTCCTAGAAGAATACATTTCATTAAGATAGTGGGTGTTTTGCAAGTCAACTAACTCAGGGGTATTGCTGTACCCCTAATGGGGCATGTTTGTACTGCCAGAATTTTTTTTTAATCATGGAGACAAAACCATTTATGGTAATGACCTGCTCTTTGCAGGTTTTGTTTACTGGAGTGTCAATGACAATGTCCTAAATTGACAGCATTTTAGAATTAAGAACCCCAGTTAATTAATATTTTGAGCCTCTAGAGGTAGCGAAATACCCCATGATAGCCGGTGAGAAACTGCCATTATACCAAGTTGGACTGTTGGCTTATTTAACTTAATGGTGGCTGACATGATGCACAGGTCTAATGGAGATGGTAGGAATTGTGGGGGTGCTGCTCCAAACTCGGAAGCTGTGGTGCTGCTGTAGTGAACCAGCAGCAGCACTACCAGCATTACCGTGTTTATTCCTGTTATTGCAAATAGGAAAACTGTGGTCATACTGGTAGTGCTACACAGCCGGTTCTCTACAGCACTGCTGTTGCTTCCGCACCACAAATCCTACAGTCTTCATTAGAACTGTGCATCATGTCAGTCATTGTTCTCATTTGTTGTCAAGACTGGCCTGGACAGACATAGGTCTAAGGACCCACATCCATCTGAAGAAGCATGACCATTGAAGCATGTCCATTGAAGAAGCATGCTGGTGGTGGTGCTAGCCACCACCACCTCCCTGGTAAATCTTCTCATACTTCTTCTGGCAAACTTTCTAGGTGATGGCGGGCAACAGCAGCAGCAGTGGTTATTCTCCTCCTTCAGTGCTGTACACCATTTTGATTCCCCACATGTCCTGGATGCTTGACCCAACATCAGAGGGTGGGGTCTCTGGGAAATCAAAATGGTGCCATGTGTTGAAGGAGGAAGGTGTCTGCTATTGCTGCTGCTGTCACCATTGCCTGGTTAGCTTACCAAGGGGCAGCGTTCAATGGGTGATGGTGTGGCATGTTGTATTGGGATATTTTTCAGAAATAAGGAATCCTTTTTAGAATGTGTCTGTGGATAGTGGGATTTGCGCTGCTGATACCAGTGCCACAGTTCTTGCTTGGCCTTTGAGTCTTTAAGAGCAGTAACAGGGTTTTAGGAGGAAAGCCCCACACCTACAGAGGTCTGGAAGAACTCCACCTGGGTCTTCAGTCCTTACAGGACTCACTTCAATCTCCAGCTGGAAATAGGTTGCTAACTCTGACGAAAGCTCTTCCTGAAATCTCCCCCCCCCCTCAAAGTTTTTCTCAATATCAAACCATTATTAAAAGTCTTCCGGATTTCTTTCAGTAGTCACCTGGAGATTGCTACCAATTCTTAGAGACTTCAGGCCAGTTGGCAACCCTAGAGAAAGGATTGTCCTGGGAAAATACTCCCAGGATATAGTTTAATTTCAGTTCAGTTTTATTTATTTACGGTCTTTGACCAGAATACTAGACGGATATCTATTTGTATTAAATTATATATACACACACACGTGTGTGTGTGTGTGTGTGTGTGTGTGTGTGTGTGTATAACACCAGATCTGTGCAGACCCAACAAGTCTAACACAATAGACTTGGTTTGGATCTCTTTGGCTTATCAAAACCCAAGAGAATGCTGGAGGCAAAGAGCATTGGAGTCTTTGACATATGTGAAACTTGAGAGATCCATTGGAAGCAGAGGCAGCCAAAGGGGGGGTGGCGCTGCGGTGTGTGTGTTGCAGTGACAGTGTAAGGTACTTTTAAAAGACATCACTGCTGACACCTGGTTGTCGGGAGCAGTGGCGCCCCATGCAGCATCCCACATGGTGGCTGCCCCACCTACTGCACTCATCTGACCTCTGTGCATGCATGGCAGCCATTTGCGTGGTCAGCATAGTGTTGCTGACTATACAGATGACCACCACGCATGCGCAGAGGCCAGATGAGTTCAGCAAGTGGGGTAGCTGCTGCATGGGATGCTAGGTGGGGTTATGCTGCTCCCGATGGTTTCCAAGTGCCACCATATCAACAGTAATATCTTTTAAAGGTACCTTTCACACACACACACACACACACACACACACACACACACACACACACACACTGCCCTCACTGGCCGCCTCTGATAAGAAGATGTGAGATTAAGAAACACTAGGGTCAATAGGATAAAGGACCCTTAGTATAAGTGGGAAGTGGATGGCTGAAGCAGGAATCTGGCCTTCATGCAAGTATCCTCTATTACATTAGAATGTATTGTTTCTTTTGGCTTTGGGAAGCAATTTCATCATATCATATATCATATCATATTAAAAATTTAAAATTGTTTGAGGAGACACTTTAATGTTACACACAGAAGATTACATTTATACACAAAGCCAAATCTGTGCACAATAATGTAAATACAAGTCAACCATTTTCACTCTATCGTATGCTACAAAAATGCTCAGGGGTCATCCTAGTATGGATATGAGATTTGTCTTTTATTTCACCATGCGTCCTGAGTGTTACAGCACAAGTGTGATCATTTAAGTCAGTTTTACACAAGAGTCATTCTTTTCTGATCAGAATCTCTGATATGATCCCTCCTGGAGGAAATATCTTAGCAACTGTATTTTTAAAGCTTAGGCAGCCATTCAGAATCTGATTACCTTTCCACATTTTCATACAAAATGGATTAATGTGTCTCAGCTTTTATTACGTTTTCAACACTTGTCATTTGGCATTAAGCTGACACTATGAAGATCTATTGCAAATCAGTATGAATGGGCAGAATGCAATAGCGTACAGAGGAAATGGTGACGGCTAAAGTCAGGCAATTTGTGTTGCTTTCACATTAGATGGAAATATTTCTAGAATTGCATTACACTTCTGTGAGGCAGATGGACAGGAAAACAGCTATAAGTTTGTACAGTATGTGGAAAGGTCCTAACTTAGTGGCAGAGCATATTGTGTGTATCAGTTTCCAGGTGCAAAACCAGGATCCTTTAGGTAAAGGATGGAAAGCCTAAAACTTTGGGTAACTACTCCCAATTAGAAATCATTATCATGCAAGATAGGCCAGTGGTTAAACTGAATACATGGCTGCTTCATATGAAATAAAATGATGACGTTTGCAGAATGTAGTTTCTCAATACAAAGAAGTCAACACAGAATAAATAACCCTTGGGGCTGCTTCAGATAATACTTCTCTGACCATCTCAACCGCACAACCAGGATGAGTGCATGCTCTAAGCATTCATGTCCTTCTCCCTTCCCAGCATGCCAGGGCACACTTCCCTAATTATGTGGGGAAGTGGTTCATCCGAACCGATCCTCTACACATGGTACAAATACTAGTTTGCAGCACATGTAGAAGAGTGGCTTGGACGAACCTCCCACCACCCACACATCATAGGATAAAGGCATCCAAGGATGCTGGGAAGGGAAAGAACATACATGGAGGCAATTCTCATGATCGGCGAAATCGGGCTAAGGGAGCCTAACCCAATTTTGCCTGCGTGTGAGAACCACCGGGCTCACAGCCGAGCCTGGTCTCACCAAAGCGGGTAACCTGCTACAGTTAACCTCCCATAAGCCCAGGTTAGCGAAGCGAGCGCTCCGCTAACCTGGGCTTTTGGACTGTGTGTTGCTGCGGCGCCACTCCACACCAGAGCAACTCACAAGTAGACCCCCCGACTGGGAGGCTATGAAGCAGCCTCCCGGCTAGGGGGTCTCTCCAGCATGCCCTGCACATTTGCACAGGGCATGCTGGAACTTCCAGGGCGCGCATGGCCTCCAATCCCCGCAGCCCCCGTTGGCTCCGTGACGGAGCTGGCAGTTGTGTGGGCAGCCGATCCAGCTGCCCAGGGCTCTGCAGGCACTCGTCTGTGGGGAGAGAGGGCTAAGCCCGCTCTCCCCGCTTAACTCCATCTGGCAGTTCCCACTGATCATGGGAACCAGCTCATGCTCATGGTGCACACACATCCTTAGCACATGTGGTTGAGCTGGTCAGAGAAGTATTATTTGAACCAGCCCTTCGCAAGAAGGCTTGGAACCCTATGGGAACCCTGCTGAAAGCAGCTGTTGGGAAGGGAGGAGTCTCAGGAGAAGAGCAACTGGCAGCGGATGGGTTAAATTATTTTTGAAATTTCTGTTCCTTCTCTGATGCAAATTATGTCCCCTAAAGACACTCTGGAAGGGGAAAGAGGCCATCAGAGCTATGCTACATATGACTGAATTATGATGTGTAGTTTGACCCATCATTAATGCTACATAATTCCGAAGGATCTATCTATCTATCTATCTATCTATCTATCTATCTATCTATCTATCTATCTATCTATCTATCTAATCTTTATACCGCCTGATATGTACATCCCTAGGCAGTGTACAAAATTTATAATAATATTTAAAAGTTAACACAGATTAAAATACACAATAAAAACAACTAGCTGGGCTAGGAACAGAGCATCTGCGCCTCTGCCAGCCTGCCTGGCCCGCTTCTCCCCCCCACACCTGGCCGCGGTTTCTGGCCAGCTTTCAAGCCAGCCTGTCCCCTCCTCCTGCCTGCTGCCTGGTCCTGGTGGGCAGGCCGGCCCGCCACCGCCTGCTCCCAGCGGCTGAGCCAGCCTGCTGGCACCTCCTCATCCTGGCATCTGGGCTGGGCCAGACTGCCACTGCCTCCTCATCCCAGTGGCCGGGCCGGCCCACCGCCACCTCCTCATCCCTATTTTCTTCCCGTCCCTGTTGCTAGTCCAGCAGCTGCTTGCGAACTCTCATGAGAGCTGCCACACATAGGATTAGCAATGGTACGCCTTGGCGAAATAAATATATAGATAGTATAAAACAGTTATTAAAACTATTAAAATTACTAAAATGAATCTTTATATATATATATTTCTCTTAGACGCACCCATCGCTAATCCCATGTGTGGCAGCTCTTGCGAGAGTTCGCAAGCAGCTGCCAATAGCGACGGGGATGGGCTAAAGGAAGAATATGGTGGTGGCGGTGGCTGGCCCACTGGCTGGCCAAAGAAAACCATGGGTGGGAGGGGGCCTCAACCAGTCTGTGAGCAGCCGTGAGCGGCAGGTGGATGGCTGACCGACAGGTGGGCAGCCAGAAAATTGTGGCAGGGGCAGGCGGCTGGGTGGTGAAAAAGAAGATGGGGGTGGGTGGGGAAGAGGAAGAAGGTGGCTGAGGGGGGTGCAGGGGAGAAGGTAGCTCCGGGCACGTGGGTGGGGCGAAAGGAAGATGGCTCCAGGTGAGTGGGCATAGAAGACAGTGGCAGGCCGGGCTGCGAGCCGGCAAACTAGATGTGCAGATACTCCTCGCCCTGCCCAGCTAATTCTAATTAAAAGCTTGTGAGAACAGGAGAGTCTTGAGGGTCCTCCTAAAAACAAACAGAGAAGGAGATCATCTTATTTCAGCAGGGGGCATATTCCAAAGCCCTGGGGCAGCCACAGAGAAAGCCTGGTCTTGTGTCTCCACCAAACAAGCTGATGGCTACCATAACCAGACAACTCTAGAAGATCGTAACAGGCGAAAGAGTTTATGACAAAAGAGGCATGCTCTTAAATAGCCTGGACTCAAGCTGTTAAGGGCTTTATAGGTAACAACCAGCACTTTGTATTTCACCTGGAAACATAACAGCAGCCAGTGCAGTTATTTCAAAACCGGTGTTATGTGGTCCCTTCGTGTTGTCCCGGAGACCAATCTGGCTGCTGCATTCTGTACCAATTGTCGTTTACAGACTACGCACAAAGGAAGCCCCATGAAGGCTCCCCCAGCTCCACCCCTCCCTATTTTCTTCTTTATCTCCCTCACTCCGAAGGGTCACCAGGGAGAGGGGTAAACAAGGGCCACCTCTCCCCTAGCTATGCCCTTGATGGGTAGGCTTGGAGATCATGCAGGGTTGGAGAGTTTCGATGGGGAGAGAATTGGTGGTCAATCTTTGCATGCCACAGTGTTGGGGACAGCTTCACGCCTGCTTTGGGCACTGGGGTGGGGGTGGAGCTTGGGTCAGACCTGCCTCCAGGTAACTCCTTTCCAATACATTTGGTTGACCCATTCAATCATCATTACCTTGGAAAGAACTGAATAGTTCCCAGCACAGTGGCTTCCATACTGTGCAAGAGTATGTTGGCCTAGTAATTGTTGGGAATTCTCTCTGGTAAGAGAAACCCTTTTTTTTCATTATAGCAGAGTGCACAGAGGCACAACACAGCGGAATTTAGTTAGGCATGCATGTATGCTGAGAGTAAAGTAACTTGGAGTCAGTTCATAGTTTCAAATCAATATAAGTAATATTTGTTAGAGAACTCCATTCTAGATAGGAAAGTGAAGAGATAGAATCTCTAATCTATATATATATATCTGGATGCAGATGGATTCTGCATCTCTGCACATATGGTGTGGGGAGAGAGGAGCTTGCATGTTGCAAGGGAGAAGGAAGGGAAGAGGAAGGAAGGAAGAAGGAAGTGGCTGGAAGGAAGGAAGTCCCTAAGAATAGCAACCTACATATCAAGGGATAGTGTCAGAGCAGTAGAGAAGGGATGACCAATGTCTTGACCCTCTAGCCCTCTGACTCACTAGTCTGTCCTCCTATGTCATTGAGACAAGAGACAGCGTATACTCCTTCACTTCCAACAGTAATATTGTATTTGTGCAATTTGCATAAGTTGTGCAATTGTGTTACATAAGAGTAAGCCCACTGGAAAGAATGGGATTACTTTTGTATAATGTGAACCAATGGCTCAGAGCTTGGGCAGGATTGCAGCCAAGTCCTGGTAGGATTCCAAATGTGTCCTCCAGCTGACTCTAATCTAGTGCCTGGTTCTCTGAGCTACTTCCAGTGTTGTAAGTTTTAAAAAACACAAACTACCCAGAACAAAACCTTACCACAGACATAACCATTCCTTTAACAAACTGTCTTTATTTGCACTTAGCACATATCTCAGATTTGGCTAAAGATCCAAGACCTTTTTGATGGAAATGTGTGTGACGAAGGTGAAATGCATGTTCAGCTGTGCATGTCCCAAGTCCTCTTTCTCCTCCCTTGAACCAGGGGTCTCCTTTGACATCTGTAGAGGGTTTGGAAGCTGATGGAAAGCAGTAGGTCCTTGGCCTGTTCTGACGATGCTCTGATCCCCACCCAAAACTGTGGTCCTATGATGGATCTGATGTGAGTAAAACTTTTACATACATATGAATGAGAGTGGGATCTTCCCCACAAATCACAAGGTTTGTTTCTATAGCCAGGGATAACATGATATAGTTAGAGATGGTATGCTGGGGTGGATGGATAATTTGTCTAGCCACCAAACTATTTTTTGTTTTTGTTTTGGAATTTGAAAACCAAGCACTCTTATGTCTACAGATAACATTAAGTCTGTACTGAAGCATCAAGCCTACTTGGCTTGAAACTCAGGCTGAATTCAAGGGGAGATTTTACAGAGCAATGCAGTCAAATGCAGGATTAAATGGGAATGATAGAATGACATTCTAAAACTCCTTGCTCCAAATTATTCTAAAAAGTCATGGTGCAAGAGGTATAATTGGCAGGAAAGCACAGAGCTTGTCAGTCCAGTGCAGTAATTATCCAGTCAAGAGCTCTGAATGAACTCTTCCCAGAATACGTCTCAAGTCTCTTCTGTCTTAGACAGTTGCTTTCTTTTCTTTTTTATATTTCAGAACAGTTGTCGTATTCCTGATTCCCCCCCCCACACACACACAAATCTTCAGTTTTCCAGACAAAGATATGTTTTTCAGTGTACCGATATAACTAAAGATTGGCTGTTGTCCTTATATTTTATGTGGAAGCAAGATGGCTGATAGAATGAAAACATTTGTTTACATACTACCATAGGCAGCAGTCAGAAATATCTCACATATGTGTGTGTGTTTCATATGAAACATATAAAATGGCATTAAATGTATGTCACTCTGTCACCAAGAATTCTGTGGCGCCAGCAGTAATGAATATGCTTTTCTCCTCAGCTGGGTGAGTGTTTCATTTCTGCCTGACAAGATCATCTGACAAGCAGACCCTGCACTGGCAATGTTGTATATTTTCAAAGGCATGTAAATTAGGTTGACAGGCTCATAAACATAAATTGGCAGGCATCCCACAGAAATGCTTGTTAAGATGCACTAATGGCATATAATAAATACACAATTCTGGGGTATTTATAACATGCGAGCCTATTTTCAGCACACAGATCAGCGGAACATAATGTGACCTACAATACATTTCGTACACAGCAGTGTGGTAGCATTGAATGGCTATTGTAGAGTTGCTAAAAGGTTTCCCAGCCCTCACAGTTAGGCTTATTTGTTTCCAAGCATGAAATACAGAGGTCACATTGGCTTGGTTAGCACTTGTGAAATTCTTCTCTTATGCATCTTATTGGAAGCTCTTGGGTACTGAATATTACAAATGGCTGTTATTACTACTCTTACAGCTCAACGTTTGTCTAATGATTTTAATTTTGCACATTTATTTGTGGTTTTTATTGTATTCAGCTTCACAACACTTCTGTGAAGCATTTAATTACTACTCCCATTGTGTTGATAAGAAAACAGCTGCTGAGAAACACTAACATAGGAAGTTGGCCTATCAATAGCCCAATTCAGACATTATGCTGTATGCGTGGCCACTGCCAGTCTGTGAAGACAATACTGAGCTAGAGAGACCAATGGTCTGACTCAGTATATGGCAGTTTCCTATGTTCCTATGTTCCTTTGAGTGTACATATGTTTGTACACTGGTACATGTGTTTGTGTGAATGACTGTACCTCTGTTTATTTTTAAAGTGAACCAGACCCTTCAAATGCATGGTACAGATAGGAAGTGTACATCTGTACCTGTGTTCAACATAACATGTGAATGACTGTATCTGTGTACAGATCTGTGCCTGTGCATACTGTACACTCGTTGTACAAGTGCTGAACATAATGTGTGCATGGGCCTTCGGTCAGCATTTTTTACAGTGGCTCTCTATGGTTTCAGTCAGAGGTCTCCAGACCTACCTCATGAACGATGCCAGGGACTGAACCTAGGACCTCCTGCATGTAGTCTACCATTGAGTTATGATCCTCCCCTAGTAACATTTTGCTCAAGGCTATGTAGAAAATCCACGGCAGAAACAATCCATGCATGCATGTCTGCCTCACTGAGTTCATTAGACCATCTTTAGATTTTGAAATGGAACAGATCAGCTTTAATGCTTTAGCTCAGTGGTGGTCCACTTTGTGGGCAAGTGTGTCACAAATCAAGTGATAACTATGAAAGAGTGGCGAACACCTTCAACTGCACCTCCAATGTTTGTCCTCTCCTCTACTGAGCCAGGTAGCAGCAGCACCGCACAGAAAGTAAAGGCCTGAATGAGGCCTGAAGACTTCCTGTTCCTGTCCAGCAAGTCACACAAGCCTTCATGGCTTTCTGCCATGAATAGCAAGGTGACCACCAGTGTTCAATAAAGATGTATATATAAAAGTATATGCATTTGATGTTTTGTAATGAATGTTATAGTTGTGAGCCACTAAATTGTGTGGACTATAAAACTGAGAAGTAGCATATAAACATTCACACACGCGCGTGCACACACACACACACACACACACGGAGCAGGCCTTCTAATCAGAGGCACTCTTACCCTGGACCTTGGGGCCCCGGCCCATGGCCTCCAATGTCTAGGGGGCCTCCTCCTGCCACCCCATACTTGATGCTGCTTCCCTACTGTGAGGCCAAACCGCTGATTTTTTAAATAATTCTAGTCGCCGGGGTGGGGGCGGGGTGAGCCAAGCAGACCTCCCCAGCCTCCCCCCTTGGTGGTGGTGGCAGCAGTAGCAGGCGGAGCAGGAACAGTCACTAGGCCTGATTGTCCAGCCCAGTGGCCCCTGAGAACTGTGAGGTACTCCAGCACACCTGCGCAGTTGGAATAGAGGGTTGTGCTGTAGCGCCTCACAGTTCTCAGGGGCCACTGGGCTGGACGGTCAGGCCCAGCGGCCACTCCCACTCCACCCTTACCACCACTGCCATGGGGGGAGACCAGAGTGGCTTGCTTGGGTCAACCCGCCCACCCCCGGCGGCTAGAATTATTGAAAAAAATCAGAGTTTTGGCCTTTCGGCGGTTGGGAGAAGCTCACAGCCATGGGGGTGGGCTTGTGGTGTCAGGGGGCTCATGGTAATGGGGGCCAGGAGAGCCTCGTGGTGGCGGGGTGGGGGAGGCTCATGACTGGTGCTGTCCAGGCACCAACATTACCTAGGTGCACCACTGCTTCTAATATTGCGGAAGTAACATTTGTAGAAAGTTCAACAGACATTGGAACCACAATACTGGAGTGTTTGACCTAAACAAAACTAGAAAATGGGGTTAGGTTCCTGCTCTAAACAACCCACTCTTGTCGCGAGAGTTGAAGGAGCAGCCTGCATGGGGACAATGGCTATTTAAACTTTAAACCTTCCTTCCTGCACATCAGCTAAGAAGTGCAGGAAAGTTTAAAGTATAAATAGTCACTCTCCTTGCTTCTCTGCTGTTGCCCAGGGAGGCAGAAGTGGTGTGAGAGGTGTAGATATTGCATCCACTCTCACCTCTTGCACTGCTTCTTTACACCTCCACACGCATCAGCTGTGAAGTGGGGAGAGTGGCTTTTTAAACCATATACCAATTTAGTTAAGGGGTAGAAAACCATGAATAGCCTATGAAACTATCCCCCCCCCCGATAACTAAATTGGTATACAGGGAGGTGGTCCTCAAAAGGTTGGAACTTGGGAAATGAACCCACAGTATTCAACAGCCAAGGAACTTGAGCTCATGTTTCCCAGCGCAAATTATAATACCAGAAGTGACAGCCAGATTTAAAAATAAAATACTTTTATTAAATAAATAAAATACTTTCATTAAAAATATATCCAATGCAAAAACCCAATCATGTTGTATATTACTGTATTTTATAGAAAAATAATTTAAAATCAACAGTGCACTGAAGAGATAAATTCACAAACCACTAAAATATTATAGAGACCTTAATATGTCATCAGTTCAACCCAATTATTTATCCTGCCAGAATTAAATCTGTTCTTATAATTGAAACATTTTCAATAACATTCATTTTTTGCATATATATTCTTCTGCCCTCCCTAATTTGCATTGTATACATGAATTTCAGATTTTTCAAGAGTCCAATGCTTAATCTCTCACTATATTATTATGGGGACTTCTGTTCCACCACTGAGCTGACAAATCCAGATTTTACTTTCGGAATATTCATTGCACACACACACAAAAAGAAGAAAGTGCACTCTGCTAGTCATTAACATAATTTTTCTGTCTCTCAATAAATATCCAATTCTAGACTCTGTGCTCTAAGATTATATTTTGTTTAAGATATGTCAGTTTGTATTCATAGATTGCCCTGTATATGGAATATTCCGGCCAACAACTTGGAAGAGGTCAGTCTACATACCCATACCAAAGAAAGGAGACTTAACAGAGTGTGCAAACCATCACACAATACCCTTTTCACATGCTAGCAAAATAATGCTGAGGATCATCCAACGCAGATTAGAGCCCTACATAGAAAGGGAAATGCCAGATGTTCAAGCTGGTTTCAGAAAAGGCCAAGGAACAAGAGACATCATTGCTGATGCATGCTGGATAACTGAGAAAGCCAAAGAATACCAACAAGAAGTCAATATGTGTTTCATTGACTAGAGAAAAGCCTTTGATTGCGTCGACCATGTCAAGCTGTGAAATATCCTTAGGAAAATGGGTGTCCCAGAACATCTCACTGTTCTTATAAGAAACCTATACACAGGACAGGAAGCCACAGTTCAGACAGAACAGAAACAGACTGGTTCCAGATCAGCAAAGGAGTAAGACAAGGCTGTATACTTTCTCCTTATTTATTCAATATATTTGTTGAAAATATACTGAGAGAAGCTAGGGATGTGCATGGTCTGGACCGGTCTGGACCGGCACTGAGGGGTGTGTGTCTACCTTTAAGGGGGGGTAGAACTTACCCCTCCCGCCGCTCTTCCCCCTCCGGCGCTGTAGTTTCAAGCGAAGTTTTTGGGGCGGCAGCGTTCCTCGCTGCCGCCCCTGCCCCCGCCGTCGCCTGGAAGTCTCCATAATAGCAGCACGCGTGCGTGCGTGGCGGTGCGTGCACGCCTGTCGCCGCTGTGCGCACGCGCACTGCCTACGTCACACACAGCATGCGTGTGACGTAGGTGGTGCGCACGCCGCCACGCATGCATGCGTGCTGCTATTACGGAGACTTCCAGGCGACGACGGGGGCAGGGGCGGCAGCGAGGAACGCTGCCGCCCCAAAAACTTCGCTTGAAACTACAGCGCCGGAGGGGGAAGAGCGGCGGGCGGGGTAAGTTCTACCCCCCAGCCTTAAAGGTAGACCCCCCCTCGGTGCCGGACCGCCGGACCAGTCCGGCTCCGAACCGGTTCAGAGGCCTCCAACATGGCCTCTAGACCGGTTCATGCACATCCCTAAGAGAAGCTGGATTGGAAGAAGATGAGCGTGGTTTTAAAGTTGGAGGAAGAAACATCAATAACCTGCGCTATACGGATGACACCACTCTGATAGTTGAGAATGCAGATGATCTGCAAGTTCTAGTAATGAAAGTCAAGGAGCACAGTGAAAAAATGGGACTATGACTGAATGTAAAGAAGACTAAACTAATGACAACAGGTACAGCAACCAGCCTCAGAATTGATAATGAAGACATTGAAGTGGTGGAAAGCTTCTGACTTTTAGGATCAACCATCAACAGTAAAGGATCCAGCAATCAAGAAATATATCTCAGACTAGCACTTGGTAGGGTTGCAATGAAGGCGTTGGAAAGGATATTTAAATGTCTTGATGTGTGTATACCTACAACGATTAGAATCGTTCGGACAGTGGTTTTCCCCGTGACACTCTATGGATGCGGAAGTTGGACTTTGAAGAAGCAAAATAGTAAAAGTATTCATGCTTTTGAACTTTGGTGCTGACGAAGACTTTTGAGGATACTATAGACAGCCAGGAAAACAAACAAATGGATCATAGAACAAACTCGAGGCACAAATGACCAGGCTCAAACTATCATATTTCAGACATGTTATGTGAAGACTCAGCTCCCTTGAGAAGTCCACAATGCTTGGAAAATTTGAAGGAAAGAGAAGAAGAGGATGGCCAGCAGCAAGGTGGATGGACTCGATTACCACAGCAATGAATGCACCACTAAGAGACCTTAAAGGCCAAGTTGAAGACAGACCATCCTGGAGAGAATCTATCTATGTGGTCGCTAAGAGTCGACACCGACTTGATGTCACTTAATCAATCAATCAATCAATCAATCAATCAATCAATCAATCGGAGGCAGATCTTCAGTTCTTTCTGTTCAACAGATATATAAGCTAAGTTGCAGGTGGACCTTGGGATACCTGATGTACAATTTGAGCTTTCTGGTGGAAATATAGACTAACAGAATGATCCTATCCTTGAGTTATGTCTACTTCCAAGTCTCGATCTAGCCAACCTTTTGCCAAAAGGAAGCAAATGATTGTGTGTCCCCTATGCTGACATGACTTCATTTGTGGAAAAAGAGTGGTGGAGCTGGGAAGTTGGTAGAAGTAGATCAGCCAGAATATTATGCTCAATCAGGGCTGCCTCTGATGACAACATAATTGTATGCCTACAGAATAAGTGGTAAAGGTCAAAATCCTCCCACTGGATTCAGTGGATATCCCCAGACAACTGTCCCTCCACCCTCTCTGCCCCCACAACTACAACAGAGGAAAGAATTCTGAAATCTTCTGCCACCAGTTGCAAGAAGAATACAGAGATGCCCCATAATGAGGTATAGTGAGGCAGTCTCCTCAGGCAGTTTATTACTGGGGAGGGGGAATGGCTCTTACTGTTTGCCAATCACCCTTGCCCTCACCACACTTCCTTTCCTTGCCATCACCCTCGTCCCCTTCATGGTGCAAGCACCCCACTCCACTTCACTCCACTCCACCCCAGCATGGGATGAGCTGCTCCTCAGCATGCTGTATTAAAAGGAGGGTGAGGCATCAGAAGAGGAAGTGTGAATGATATTGCTGGCCTAGGGTGTCTCCTTTCAGTATGACATGTGGAGCGGCTCATCCATGCTGTAGAGGGGAGGGGACACCTGTGTAGAAGGGCAGTAATGAGCAAGAAGAGAAGGGAAGCAGGTGAAGAAGGACAGGGCAGCAGGACAGGAGGAGCATTTGGTGCCTCACCTCAGGTGCCCAAAGGTCTTTTCCTGCCACTGAAAGAAAGAATAAATAAAACCCAATAGGGGAACACAGACCCCATGTATCAAGACCCATGGCATGGGGCTACATTAGCCCCCTAATGTAGTAATGTAGAGAACAGAAAGCACATAAGTGGTGATGGATCACTTCGCATAAGCAACACACAATGAGTTGCAAGGGAGAACAAAGGGTAAATAAGTAACACTTTTCTTCTCAGAACCCTTACAGGCATCCTGCCTCAGAACTCCATACACAAATATCCACCAGGAAACTCAACTTCATACCTTCATCTGGGATTGCAAGGACAATACAACCCATGCAGTTAAATATTTTCCCACCGAGTTATAATATCTTAATTAACAACCTATAAAAAGTTGTTAATTGGTGCTGACCAGTATCATTCCCTGATGTGCTAGATTCTCTTTACTGAACAATTTTAAAGAAACATCAGGAGAATAAGAAGCCTTCCCTGGACCCCTTAGTGATGGATAGTAATAGGCCAGTCTCAATCTACCTTGGTTGGGCAAGGTGATTGAGAGGGTGGCAGCCAACAAGCTCCAGGCAGTATTGGAGGAAACTGATTATCTAGACCCATTTCAAACTGGCTTTAGAGAAGGCTGTGGGCTTGAGACAGCCTTGGTTGGCCTGATGGGTGACCTCAACTGGGGAATCAACAGAGGGAGTGTGACTTTGCTGGTTCTTCTGGATCTCTCGGCAGCGTTCAATACCATTGACCATGGTATCCTTCTGGATTGCCTGGGGGAGTTGGGGATAGGGGGCACTACTTTGCAGTGGTTCCGCTCCTATCTTTCAGGTAGATTCCAGACTGTGGAGCTTGGTGACAGTTGCTCCTCAAAACAGGAGCTGTTATATGGAGCCACTCAAGGCTACATTCTGTCACCAATGCTTTTTAATATCTACATGAAACCACTGGGTGAGGTCATCAGGAGATTTGGTGCTGGGTGTTATCAGTATGAATGCTGATTACACCCAAATCTACTTCTCCTTTTCATCTTCATCATCAGGAAATGATATTCATTCCTTAAATGCCTGCCTACAGGTAGTAATGGGCTGGTTGAGGGATAACAAATTGAAAATGAATCCAAGCAAGACAGAGGTGCTCATTGTAGGGGCTCAGAATTTGAGGGATGAGTTAGACCTTCCTGCTCTGGATGGGGTTGCACTACCCCAGAAGGAGCAGGTACACAGCTTGGGAGTACTCCTGGACCCAGGCCTCACCCTGGTATCTCAGGTGGAAGCCATGGCCAGGTGTGCTCTCTATCAACTTTGGTTGATTCGACAGCTGCGTCCATTCCTTGAACAGGACAACCCCCAAACAGTGGTGCATCAGCTGGTAACTTCTAGGCTTGACTATTGCAATGTGCTCTATGTGGGGCTGCCTTTGTACATAGTTTGGAAACTTCAGTTAGTTCAAAATGCAGAAGCCAGATTGGTCTTTGGGGCAACATGGAAAGACTATATTATGTCTGTTTTGAAACAGTTGCACTGGTTGCCAATATGTTTCTGGACAAAATACAAAGTGCTGGTTATTACCTTTAAAGCCCTGAATGGCTTAGGTCCGAGTTATCTTAGAGAGCACCTTCTTCTGCACGATCCCCACCATATGTTAAGATAATTTGAGGAGGTCTGTCTTCAGTTGCCACCAACATATCTTGTGGCGACTCAGAGGTGATCCTTCTCTATAAATGCTCCTGGGCTGTGGAATACACTCCTGGCAAAAATCCACAATCTAAGTTAATTATTGGCCTTCAGGAGAGCCCTTAAGACCTATCTGTTTGGCCTGGCCTTCCAGGGTTTTTAAATTATTTTTAAACTAAATGTTTGGCCTGGTTTTCCAGGGTTTTAAAAACTGTTTTAATTGTTTTAATAATGGTTTTATGTTGTTTTTACAGTTTTAGATTTTAATAGTTAATTGATTTTAGTTTTGTTTTACTGTAAACCACCCTGAGCCATTGTGGAAGGACAGTATAGAAAATTAATTATTAAGTAAGTAAGTAAATAAGTAAGTAATAACTGGCCCACATAACGCACAGCATTACAGAGTCATAATGTTGTGCCATGAGCCTGCTTCGGACTTCAAAGCAATCCCTATTCAGAAGCAGTAGATATGGAAGTAGCATTTCTACAGGTTTCCCCACTGTCACAAATGGTGAAACCTGTGGAATCGCTGCTTCTGCATCCACTGCTTCTGAACAGTGCTGGGTCTTGCTTAGAAGTCCACAGCAGCCCTGAGGCATGACATTATGGCTCTGTAATGCTGAACATCATGTGGGCCACTGACTCCAAGGCTACTCTTCAACCCAGCTTCTGAAGACAGTTTGGTATGTGCACAAAGCCCACGAGTGTACATGATGCAACAAGCATGCCAACAATTGTGTACTAAGAACCATGCACTCCATCTTTTTACATTTGCTAAGGTAGATGGAACCCTGCCTTCCATTCTGTACTGCCTTCTCTAGGTTTGATTTCTCCATGACAACCACCTTTGACAGGCAGCAGCAATTGTCGCAAAACTGCATCACATTTTCCTAGGCATGTAAATTCTGTTGACAGGCTCATAAACCTAAATTGGCAGGCATGGTGTCCCAAAGCAATGCTTATTAAAACACACTAATGGGATAGAATAAATATGTTATTTTTGAATTCAGGTAGAAAATGTAAAACATACATATGATGTAACCTGACATTTTTCAAAAAAATGTACCTCAGTGACAATTAATGAAAACATATAGTGGAAACTTTACAGAGTTCAAAAGTTGAATATGAGAAAGAACAACAACTCTGGATTTTAATTTTGTTTTTTGCATATTCACCAGATAAACCTATATGTTGTCAACATTTCCATATTTTCCACCTGTAATCAGACACTCAGATAATTTTTCTTCTTCTTTGTGACCGTTAACCATCTTACATTATCCTAGAACACACATGATTTTTACAACGGACTTTTTTCCTTTCAAATATATTCTAATAATTATTCTCTTTATAATTGGGACGTGTTACAATGGACAGAATTGTTTAAAAAGGAAGAGCTAGTGAAGTCTCTAAATAATGGTCCATTATTTTGACATTTACACTCCTCACATCTTCCTCAGAAAGTCGCATACAAATTATTTTTCAGTTTATATCTATCACCAAAAAAAGATAAAAATGTTTGCACTTGTAAAAGTGCCATTTTAAATTATGCTGAAAAGACTCAAGAAGTTGCTCATACCGCCATATCTGGTTGTCTTGCCCAAAATGACAAAGATTTGTGGGGGGAGAATCTGGGACCATGTTAATAAAATCACTGGCTCCCATCCTGGCTAATGAAGTACCAGTAAATGGGAGAAGCACAGGTGCTTCTGAAAAATTCAGCTAGCTCAGCTCCATTACTAGTTCAGCAGTAATTCTGATGACCTCTCCTTTCCCAGGAAGCACTCTGTGCCACCTGTAAACATGTCCCTGTGAGTCATGTAGCCCTCAGGGACATATTTTCAGGTAATACAGAGGATTTCCAGGGAAAGAGGAAATCATCAAAATTCCCACACACATAGGAACATAGGAGGCCATCAAAATGCCGCCACACATATACTAGCATCATTGATACAGTAGTCTGGAACTCTTCAGAAGCACTGGTGTTTCTCTCATGGCACCGGTGCTTTGTTAGTCAGGATGTCAGCCACTGGCTTTAAGATTCCCCTCAATCTATTTCCTACTTTTTAAATTATTTTGATCAAAATATGACTCCTGCACTTAATAAGGAATTAGTCACTCATCTATTGACAACAGTTAAGCTACAATTAGTAAACATCTGGCAATGTGAAGAAACCATAAGATATGGAGCTGGTATGCACTAATATGGGATGTACTACTTCTTATAGACTGAATTTCCTCCCAGATCAAGGGAATGGCTTATCTGTACTATGAAGACCTGTGTTTGTTTGGGGTTTTTTTTTTAGAAAAGGGTCTACCCTTCCTAACATTTGTAGACTTCTCTAAGTCAATTTGTAAGTGACCAGCAAGGCCGAACCCTATCTTTATATATAAAGTAGTAACTCAAAGATAACTGAAATGCACTTAAACAATCCTTGCATACTTCTTTATTTACTATTTCTAATTTTTCTGGATTTACACTATGCTTTGAATTGTGGGAATGTATCCTGCACATTCTATTCTGTTTTATGATGTGCTTGTTCCTTCCTGAATTCATGTTTGTGCTGAGTTTGATCCAGTTATACCCTGTAATGAAAAAAGTAACAATTGAATAGGTAGACAACATCAATCATCATCATCATCTTCTTCCTATTCCTCCTCCCTCCTCCCTCCCCTCCCCATTATCTATATAATTAATTCTCTAAGGCATACCCAAGGCTAATCCCATGAGTGGCAGCTCTCGCAAGAGTTCGGAGAGTTGCGAGATTTTATTGATTGATTGATTTGATTTGATTTGATTTGATTTGATTTGATTTGATTTGATTTGTATACCACCCTTCCAAAATGGCTCAGGGCGGTTTACAATTAAAACAAACCACTAAAACAGTAAGCTAAAACAAATTAAAAACAATATAACAATTAACAATTTAAAAACATTTTAGAACAACAATTAAACAATTACAGTGATTAAAAACCCCGAAATCGGGTTTTGAATTTTAAAATAGACCAAATATTTTAAAAAACCAAATTTAGGAAGCTGAGAAAGCTTGGGTGAAAAGATGGATTTTCAGGTGTTTTTTTGAAAATTGCCAGAGATGGGGAGGATTGTATCTCAGGAGGGAGCGCATTCCGCAATCTCGGGGCAGCGACCGAGAAGGCCTGTCTCTGTGTAGCCACCAAACGGGTTGGCGATAACTGGAGACGGACTTCCTCAGATTACCTCAGTGAGCGGTGGGGCTCATAATGAAGAAGACACTCTCTTAGATACCCAGGGCCTAAGCCATTTAGGGCTTTGTAAGTTATAACTAGCACTTTGTATTTTGTCCAGAATCTTATTGGCAGCCAGTGTAACTCCATCAGTAAAGGAGTAACATGGTCTCTCCGAGATGACCCAGAGACCAACCTGGCTGCCGTGTTCTGAACCAACTGAAGTTTCCAAACTACGTACAAAGGCAGCCCCACGTAGAGCTCATTACAGAAGTCAAGTCTGGAGGTCACCAACAGAAGTACCACAGTTTTGAGGTCATTGATCTCAAGAAACGGGCACAGCTGGCATATAAGCCGGAGCTGATAGAAAGCACCCCTGGCCACCGCCTCAACCTGAGAAACCAGGGAAAGGTGTGAATCCAGAAGTACTCCCAGACTGCGAACCTGTTCCTTTTGAGGAAGTGTGTCCCCATCTAAAACGGGCAGATCAAAATCGTCTCTAGAGTTCTGACTCTGCACAATAAGTACCTACATCTTATCTGGATTCAGCTTCAGTTTATTCTCCCTCATCCAGCCCATTACTGCTTCCAGGCAGGCATTTAGGGAGGATATGCCAGCTCCTGAAGAAGTTGACACGGAGAAGTAGATCTGGGTGTCATCAGCATACTGGTAACACTCAGCTCCAAATCCCCTGATGATCTCTCCCAGTGGTTTCATGTAGATGTTAAAAAGCATTGGAGAAAGTATGGAGCCTTGAGGGACACCATACTTAAGCTCAGATTTTGAAGAGCAACAGTCTCCAATCGACACTATCTGGAATCTTTCCGAGAGGTAGGAGTGGAACCACTGTAGAACAGTGCCTCCCACCCCCAACCCCCTCAGACGTTCCAGAAAAATACTATAGTCGATAGTATCAAAAGCCACCGAGAGATCCAAAAGGACCAACAGAGTCACACTTCCGCTGTTAATTCCCAATTGGAGATCATCCATCAGATTGACCAAAGCAGTCTCCACACCATAGCCCACCCGAAAACCAGTTTGAAATGGGTCTAGATAATCAGTTTCTTCCAAGACCGCCTGGAGCTGAGAGGCCACCACCCTCTCAATTACCTTGCCCAACCATGGGAGGTTGAAAACAGGCCTATAATTGCTCAACACAGAGGGATCTGATGCAGGGCTTCTTTGGAAGAGGTCTAATGATTGCCTCCTTAAGACAAGGAGGCATCCTGCCCTCCCTCAGAGAAGCATTTATAATTTCCACCAGGCAGTTTACAACAACCTCCCTGCTAGATCAAACAAGCCATGATAGACAAGGGTCAAGAGGACAAGTGGTAGGCCTCACCGCTCCAAGCAGCTTGTCCACATCCTCGGGAGTCACAACCTGAAACCAATCCAGTCAAATCACATAAGAGGAGTCGCTGGGCATCTCCAGCTCAGACATCAAATTAATTGTGGAGTCTCCATCTAGGTCGGCCTGAATCCGAGAGATTTTATCTGCAAAAAACTCTTTAAACACATCACAGCGGGTAACTGATGACTCCAAATTCTGGTTCAAGGGAGGGGGGGCAGATACTAATCTCCTCACAATCCTGAACAACTCTGCTGGATGTGAACTCGCAGAGGCAATACGGGCAGAAAAGAACCGCCTCTTTGCCGCACGTATTGCCTGAGCATAGATCTTTAGATGTGCTCTATGTCGCAGTCTGTCAGATTCGAGTCGCGTCTCCCTCCACTTGTGCTCCAGTCGCCTACCTTGCTGCTTCAGCCCCCATAGATCTTCTGTATACCAAGAGGCCAAATTTGAAGCGGGTCGGAGGGGACACTTAGGAGCAATCGTGTCTACTGCCCTGGTGAGCAAGTTGTTCCAATTCTCAACCAGGGCATCAACAGGATCACCAGCAAAGCCAACATTAAATCCCTCCAAGGCTTCTTGGAATCTTAGTGGATCCAATAACCTCTTCGGGCGGACCATTCTAATGGGCCCCTCGCCCCTGTAGAGGTGGGAAGTGGTTGTAAGTCCAACCATAACCAGATGGTGGTCCGTCCATGACAATGGGGAAATCACAGGAGTCCCCACCCACAGAACACCACCCTGATCAGTGTAAAAGACCAAATCAAGAGTGTGACCTGCAATATGCATCGGTCCAGAGACCACTTGGGATATGCCCATAGTTGTCATGGCTGCTATGAACTCCCGAGCTGACCCAGACACATTGGTCCTGAAGTAAAGATTGAAGTCCCCCAGCACCAAGAGTCTGGCAGACTCCAACACAAGTTCTGCGACCAAGTCCGTGAGCTCAGTAAGGGATTCTGCTGGGCAGCGGGGTGATCAGTACACCAACAGAAGTCCCAGTCTATCCCTGGTCCCCAAACTCAAGTACACACATTCAATATGGTCCGATACCCTGACAGGGACCCTGGTAAGGGAGATGTTATCGCTATAGACCACAGCCACCCCACCTCCCCGCCCACGTCCCCTCACCTGCTCCTCTACAGAATATCCTGGAGGGAGAAGCTGGGACCAAACTGGACCACTAGCCTCCCCCAACCAAGTCTCGGTAATACATACAAGGTCAGCCTCTTCATCCATGATCAAATCATGGATGAGTTCAGATTTATTTTGGACTGACCTGGCATTACAGAGGAGCAGGGAAAAGCTATGTGGGTTGTTGGCAGTGCTCGCTGAGGTCAAAGAGCTGGCAGGACAGCTGGAAGGGGAGACAGCTATTAAATTTATGACTACCCTTCCCCTGGAACGGCCTGTTGACCTGCCATGGGATGGGTGAGAGGGATGAAAATGGTGGCTGTGACCAGTGAAGAAAATGCTGGCCGGTCAGTCAGAAAGCAAGGTGGTTGGGTGATGAGAAATGGGTGGGGGGGGGAGGAGAAGCCTGGCTGGCCAGAAAGCAGCAGGTGGGCCAGCCAGCCAGAAATGGGGTGGGGGTGGGGGTGGGCAGGAGAAGAAGCTGGCGCTTGGCTGTCCAGAAAGAGACAGATGGGCCAGCCTGCCAGAAATGGTGGTGGGGGGAGGTAGAAAAAACCTGCCCACCAGCCTGCCAGAAAGGGGGTGGTGGTAGTAGGAGCCACAGAAAGTGGTGGGTGGGAAAGCTGGCCAGAAATGTAGTGGTGGGGGAGAAGAAGCGGGCACTCGGCTGGCCAGTAAGTGGCGGGGAGAGGGAGAAAAAGGCAATGTGTGGGCCAGCAGGGGAAGAAAGTGGCGAGGGGGGAAGGGGGTGGGCTGGCCAGAGGCACAGATGCTCTGTGCCTGGCCCAGCTAGTTGCTGTTGTTGCAGTTGTTGTTGTTATACTATTTATTAGCCTGCTTCAGTTAGTTAATAATAATAATAATAATAATAATAATAATAATAATAATAATTTGATTTCTATACTGCCCTTCCAAAAATGGCTCAGGGCGGTTTACACAGAGATATAATAAATAAATAAGATGGTTGCCTGTCCCCAAAGAGCTCACAATCTAAAAAGAAACATAAGATAGACACCAGCAACAATCACTGGAGGTACTGTGCTGGGGAGGGATAGGGCCAGTTACTCTCCCCCTGCTAAATAAAGAGAATTACCACCACATTAAAAGGTGCCTCTTTGCCAGGTTAGCAGGGGAAGAAGGCAGCAGTGGGGGAGGGGTGGGCTGGCCAGAGGCGCAGATGCTCTGTGCCTGGCCCAGCTAGTTGCGAGTTGACTTAACACTTGGGATTAATGGGTTGGGGGTTTGTATTAGGTATGTGTGCAAAATGGATCTGTGCATTTCATGCAAAATGCTGAAAGCGTCTCATTGAAACTGTGGTTGATCTGGCTGTTTTGATGTCTTGAAACATTTTGAATGTTTCAAGTGTTCTGGCCATAGGGAACAATGGGGAACTTGAAACACCCCCTTAATCCCAATGGGTAGCTCCTAGGGACACCAGCGTTGGTTGGGTGGTCAGGCATGATGGTGCCACCTACCATTGAACCCACAAAAGAAATGGGCAAGCAGATACTTTTATTTTTATTTTATCTTTCCTCCAAAACCGCATAGGATCCTAGGCCTCCATTATAAAGAGAAATGGGAGGGCAGACCCACTTGGTGACTCTCACTCACTGTATGAGGCAGAGTTGGCCCAGGTGCTTGATGTTAGAGCAATTAGAAAGAGTAAAACAAAGTTAGTTTCAAGGCCAGACGTGGAGATCATCACAGCAATCAGCAATAAATATTACTGTTATACAAAAAGAGAGCTGCCGCTGTTCAGTTCTCACCACAACACTATCTCACAAACAAAACAAGCCACACGTTAAAGAAGGCAGGCACCCAAGTTCTGCCTTTTTCAATCTGATATCCAGCAAAACCAGATAGTTATAGCAGCAATAGCACAGCATATTATACACAGTGCCATGAAAATAAACCCACAAAATCAAACATTCTTTCCTCCTGTCCTGATGTATCCTTTTCTTCAAGAGAGGCACAGTGTAAGAATCCTCTCTGCCTTTCAGTCCCTTTGAATAAACTTTGAATTTGAAATTCCCTTCAAAATTGTCCCCTCCATCCTCCCTTCCCCCAGTCAGTGGGGGCACAGTTGCTCATGACAATACTTGTTTTGGATGATAACAAGCCAACCAAGAAGCAAAAAGAAGCATGCAGTGCCCGAAAACCAATCAGCAAGGGGGAAACAGGCCATCAAAAATGGTGCTCAGAACACTCAAAATGAAAAGGGGTCAATCTGTTTCAAGCTTGATCACCCTTTATCTTAAGGGTGTTTTGAGCTTGAAACACTCGAATCAACCCATTTTGAGCTGAAAACATTTTGCACATCCCTAGTTTGTATTAGGGATGTGTATGGAACTGGCTGGCCTGGTTTGGTTTGAGCAGTGTACCCCAGTAGGGAAAGGACAGTGGCTGTGAATGGTGTAATGGCCTTTATGTTTTTATCTATCTATCTATCTATCTATCTACCTACCATATTTTTATACCACCTGATATGTACATCTCTAGGTGGTGTACAAGTTTTAATATTAAAAATCACAGATTAAAATACATAAAACACAATAAAAACAATATAAAACAAGTTATCAAAATTATTAACATTAAAGCTTGCGAGAACAGGAGAGTCTTGAGAGTCTTCCTGAAAACAGAGAAGGAGATGCTCTTATTTCAGCAGGGAGCATATTCCAAAGCCCTGGGGCCAGAGGCGTATCTAGGGAAAATAGCGCCTAGGGCAAACACTGAAATTGCGCCCCCTGTTCAAGCATCTGACACCCATCTTTCAGATAACTTTACCATAATATCTGCTGAAAAATACAAGTCAGGCTTGTTAATCTTTTAATATTTCAAAAACTATTTAGCAGTGGACTTAGCCAGACCAAAAAATGCTGGAAAACTACAAATTGCAGTACGCTGGAGCTCATGAAATACCCAAATACTATGTGGAGGTGTACTTGGAAAACTAAACAGAAGTGCCTGTCTAATTCCCTACTATGCATTGTAGCATCACTATTTCATAAGTTTTAAAATTTGACTTTTCCCAGATACTCTGAAAATAATTAAAGGATATGCAGAGTAAACTGTGTCACTGCTTGGAATATATTCTAGTCTTTCAGAAAGACAGTTAAAATGAGAGAAAGAGAGCAAGAAACTCACAGTGGGCCTTAATATTAAGGATTTCACACTGATTCAAAGACAAACTCACCATTAATAGCCATATTATTAAGACATCACATTTAACTCACTCATCACAAGAACAAATTAAGAGCAAATGAATACAATCCTAGCTCATAAGCGTCAGCTCAGTATTCACAAGCCCTGATTCTCAGTACATAGTGCCAATCTGAATATTTGTACAGTGTCTTATATTATTATTTTTTATTTTATTTTTACCTGTAGCCCCTTTGCAGGGGCTTCCTAAAGGCTAGGGTTTTTTTTTTTTTTTTTTGCAAAGGTTCCCCCTGACCCAGCTGGCCTCTAGGGCCTCTCAGGTACCATTTGAGCATGTGCAGTGGCCATTTTTAAAAATAATCTTTTTTTAAAAGGCCACTGAAAACAAAATGGCCACTGCGCATGCTCAAATGGCCTCTGCAAGGCCTGGCATGACCTAGGGCCTCACAGAGGCCATTTGAGCATGCATGGTGGCCATTTTGTTTTCGGCAGCCATTTTTATTTTTTATTTATTTTACAAAATGGCACCCCCCTTCAAGTGGTGCCCGGGGCACGTGCCCTGCCTGCCCTACCCTAGATATGCCCCTGCCTGGGGCAGCCACAGAGATTGCAAAAGGCGACAAGGTTCATGGCAAAGGAAGCACTGTCTTAAATTGCTTGGACCCAAGCCATTAAAGGTCTTTATAGGTAATAACCAGTGCTTTGTATTTCACCCAGAAACATATTGGCAGCCAGTGCACCCTGCCTCATGGAAGGGCCACCTCACTCTAAGCGATATCCCATGGTATTTCTGTAGGTCCCCTTGATGTTCAGCAATAGCTTTTCAGTTATTCAGGGAGTTTCACTAGGGAAGAGGGGGTGGGAAAGTACCTTGTACTGCCACATATTGTGCCAGTGGTTCTCTGGATACTATCCACTGCTTCATTGGATATTTTTATATAACATATGTGGCTTCTATGTCTTCAAAGTCACACAGGGAGGGTCAATGTGTGTTACTTCCTCAGCAAAAGATGAAGGTAGTGTTGAGTTGTCCTCAGTTCTGTGGCTTACACATGCCTCAAGGAACAATGTGAATTGTTACACTACTGTTAGTTAGTGCATTATAACTTCAAAAGGTACTCCAATACTGTACTGCCAACTGTACAGAGACCATTGTAGTTATTGTAGAAACCTGTGTCTTATGTGTTAGAAAAGCAAATAATAACAAAAAATAAAAATAGTTGTACAAAGAAAAGAAACTAACTAGGATATTCATTTTAGGGTTGTGCAAGGAAAAAGAATTCATTATTCTATTTGTTATAATCATTAAAGTATTTATACTTTATTTCGTTGGCTCATACCATATTTGTTTTGTTGTAATTTGTTATAATTAGGGGAGTGCTTACACAGACCACAAAGATGGCAGCATTCTTTTCCTGGCAGCCACTGGCTTGCACACTGGTTCCATGTGAGTACAAACCTTTTCAGTCCTGGAAGTGATCTCCAAGATGCTCTGTGGCTCCTAAGAATTGCATTAGTGCTGAAAGAACACTTTCCCCACTAGGAGTGATGGGGGAATCATTGCTTCAGTGCTGATGCAGTTTTTAGAAGCCACCGAGCCTCTCTGAGCTCGCTTTCAGGAAGGGCAGGATTTGGGCTCATAGAGAACCAGTGCGTGGGCCAAGTTCTTTGACTGATGGGATGCTTTGTGCTATGTAAATGACTATTTTTGGCCTCACGGTGCTCTGGACATAGCCTTATTACAGGGACTTGTGTGAGAGAGAAACTGGTGGCCACCACAAAAGCATGGCAGCCTGCACTGGAGGCCACCATTTTTACCCAGCATGCTTTGGAATGATACTATGTCCAAGGAGAAAATCAGCACACTCTAAAAAAGGTATGCTGCTACTGCTGCCTGTTTAAACTGTAATATTTTATTTTATTTTATTTTATTTGTGTGTGGGGGGTGGGGGGGAGAGCACTGCTGCTGCCATATTGCCAAGTAAGGCTAAGCCCTCTCATAATGAAAATGACTGGATGCAGTGGCATAGTATTTGCAATCATTCTGGAATGAAGAAAAAATGAACCAAATGGATTGTCTGAGTTTTTTCCTTCCTTCAAAAATGAATGCACACACCTAGCTCATTGTTATTACTATGCTCAGCTACTAAGTTGGTATTAATCATGCAAAAGACTGGAGAGATTTATCAGTGTATTAACTTTCCCTTTTATTTTAAAAAGCTGTTTATTGTCTTATTGGCTACTAGTTTTAGGCTGTGTTTTCTTAATTTGTTTTGATATTTTCTTTATTGTTCTAAAAATCAAATCTTTACATTTGGGGAAGGGCTGTAGCTCAGTCACAGAATACATGACTTGCACACAGAAGATCCTAGATTCAAGCTCCAGGTAGAACTGGGAAAGTCATTACCTGAAGCCCTGGAGAGTTGCTACCATGCTACCAGACAGTATAGACAATTCTGAGATGGTATCTATGATCTGGCTCAGTCTCAGTGAATCTTCATATATGTTAACGTAAGTATTCTTTGAAAGCAATATGTGGTAAGGTTTTCCCTCCACCCACCCCAAAAAACCATAACAAAAATCATGATGGGATTTGAGCAAGCAGGAAAAAAATCTTTAAAATGAATTAATTGAATGGGGGCTGCTTTCCTCATCACAGGAGACAAAAGACAGATGCGGGGGTGCACACACACACACACACACACACTCCAGCCAACTGCAATCTACTTTTACCTCAGTGCACTTCTTCAGAATATAAATTTGTCTCTTGAAGTATTAATGCAGAGTGCATTAACACTTCACGTTAATGTAGTGGTCCTTGGACACATTGTTGAGTTGATGTAGGAACATAGGAAGCTGCCATATACTGAGTCAGACCATTGGTCTATCTAGATCAGTATTGTCTTCACAGACTGGCAGCGGCTTCTCCAAGGTTGCAGGCAGGAATCTCTCTCAGCCCTATCATGGAGAAGCCAGGGAGGCAACTTGGAACCTTCTGCTCTCCCCAGAGCGACTGCATCCCCTAAGGGGAATATATTACAGTTTCCACACATAAAGCCTCCCATTCATATGCAACCAGGGCAGACCCTGCTTAGCTAAGGAGGCAAGTTGTGCTTGTTACCACAAGACCAGCTCTCTTGTCAAGAATTCTAGAGCTAGTCTAGAATTAAGAGATTGTTTTCAGTAGGACCAGAGCCATTTCAGTGAGGCAAAAGGACACTGAAGCAAATGCACCATTGAAACAGCTAGTGCCACGACTCCAAGAGTTAATAGAAGGACTTAAAATATCCTGCTCAAAATAAATTTGCTAATCTGCATTTATCTAATCCTCTCATTTAATAAATTGTCTAAAAATGGCATCTTCTTCCTCGCTTGTCGCAAAGGTTTAACAGCGGAGCCTCTGAAATGAGAAATAATAATACTTGGCTTCATTACTTTTTGAAAATGTATGTGCGTACATTGACAAGTGCGAAGTGTTATAAATAATTGAAACGAAATCTGCATTGTCAAAATAAATGTCATCCTACACGTTTGCTCACTTCCTGACTAATTCATCACATTTTAGAAATTCACACGGGGTCTTTAATATTACGAGAGACTGACAAAGTCCTATTGAAGTGATATTTTATCCACCCAAGAGGAGAAAGAGAATGTGATGAAGGAACCAGTGAGGTCCCCCCCTCCTCCCAGTGCAATCTAAAGATAATCCAACCTTTTCTCTTCTCTAGAGCGATCTTTCTGTAGTGACCTACGGACCATGATGCTTATTTTAAATCTGAAAGTAGGGATGTGCACGATATTTATCGGCGCCGGCGGGGGTAGGGCTTTAAGGGCGGGGGAGAGTGTACTCACCCCCCCCGCCGCGTTTCCCCCGCCGGCGCTCTCCGAATTTGAAGCCCCTCGGGGCGGCAGCGTTCCTCCTTGCCGCCCCGTTTGCCCCCTCGGCCGGAAGTGGCCGGAAGTTCCAAGCGCGCGCGCGTCCGTTGTGCGCGCGCACGCGCGCTCGGAACTTCCGGCCACTTCCGGCCGAGGGGGCAAACGGGGCGGCAAGGAGGAACGCTGCCGCCCCGAGGGGCTTCAAATTCGGAGAGCGCCGGCGGGGGAAACGCGGCGGGGGGGGTGAGTACACTCTCCCCCGCCCTTAAAGCCCTACCCCCGCCGGCGCCGAATCACCGAATCTGCCCCGACACCCGAAACGTTTCGGCGGCCTTTTCAATGGCTGCCGAAACGTTTCGGGCACAAGCCTATCTGAAAGTCTCACCCTGCAGACCTACATCTGCAAAGGAGGCACTAATGATACCCAACCAATATATGACAGTATGACAGTAAAGAAGCCTTGCAGTGCTTCTGAAAGAACAGGTGGGAGGCACAGGTATGCAAAATAGCAGCAGCTGGTGATGAGTGAGGTGTGCATCCATATAGGGATTGCTTTGTTGTCTTCCAAATAGGTCAGTAATCTTCAGTCTTCAGACTGTGGTTGAAGTGTAAAACATGGGACCCACTTCTAATTGTTACTGTTTATGTATAGTCTTTTTCTTTCTCTGTTTTTCTTCCCCTTCCCCTCCCCCTTTTACTTTTCTCTCATATTTTTTCTCCTCCTCTCTCTTAAAACATGAATGAATGGGCAGAGGTGGAGGTAGAGCTCTGAGCACCTCCCCATTGAGATGCTGCTCTTCAGGAAAATGGAGCTGGGGGCAGACATTAAGAAAGTCACTCAATTCCTACTTCCTGGTATCTGCTGACTTAACGTATAGGTTGAGCTGAGTAATCAGCATACTGATGACACCACAGCCCATACCAGTGGGTGACCTCTCAGCTGTTTCAGGTTAAATAGCATTTAAAGCCATCCAAGCTGATGACCATCATCCCCACATCCCGCGACAGATAATTCCATGGATTAATCATGCTCTGTGCAGGCACATATCTAGAGAGTGGGCTCATGTCCGCCCCATTCCCTGGCGGCCTCTCCTGCATACCAGCCATGTTCTGAAAGTGACATCACATGCAGGGGGCATGGTCAGCTCTTGGAAGGGCTGGGGCAGCACTCCAGTCATTTTCCAGCCAGCTTCCTTGACAACTGGGTATTATTATTATTTTTTGTCCTCACCCTCACTCCCAGAGGGAAATGAGCTCTGGAGTGCCATGGCAAGCCCTCTGGGTGCTGGCCACACCCCTGCATGTGCTATCACACACAGGGGCTTGACCAGTATTTAGGGAGCATGGCCGGCTTGGTCCTCTAGAACTCATTTCCCAGGGCTGGTTGTTGTTGTTCTCTCCTCCACTCTGAGTGAGAAAGACATTCACCTGAAGGGCCCTTCCAGCCCTTCCAGGTGCTGGCCACGCCCCACTGCATGTGATGTGTAGTGCAATACAAAACAATGAATATTTATATACCGCTTTTCAGCTAAAGTTTCCAAGTGGTTTACACAGCTATAACTATATAAATAAAAAAACTCTAGTGTCCAAGTCCTTGTAGATAGGAGTGATTTTATCCACAAAATGCAACACCAATTGGTTGCAGAGGGCCAGACAAGGTCCAGTTTGATAGTCTTTGGGCCCCTCACTTAGTAGCTCTGCTGGATGACACTGAGCAGAGACAATGGTGCCAAAGATTTATTTGCTGCCATCACAACCACCACAGAGTAGGCCCTAGAAAGAGCTCAGAACTGGGTTTGGTTGCCTTTACTCTGTTTCCAGGCAAAAGTGCTCGAGCTGTTTTTGCATCAGAATTTGCTAGTTACTCAATTTTGTGGTAAGCTATTCGGAAATAGCAAAATTAACAGCAACTTAAAGATAGTGCAGGGAAGAATTTCTCTCAGCCCTATCCCCCCTCCCCCTGATTACCTGATGTGCCTTGTAATCCCCCATCCCCGAGTTATAGTACTGCCTGCATATACTTTATAACCCTGTGGGTCTCCAAATCTTTGTGTGTAAATCTTTGTAGATATATGATGTACAAACAACTACTTTGTATATAATTGTGCTTTGGCAACGTACTGTATGCTTTGGTAGTTTGTTGGTTCAATTAAAAAAATCTTGTCCTATAAAAAATCTTGTCCTCCTATCTTGGAGAAACCAGAGAGGGAACTTGGAACCTTCTGCTCTTCCCAGAGCGGCTCCATTCCCTGAGGGGAATATCTTACAGTGTTCACACTTCAAGTCTCCCATTCATATGCAACCAGGGTGGACCCTGCTTAGCTAAGGGGACAAGTCATGCTTGCTACCACCAGCTCTGGGACTGGGGGCTATAGAGAGAGGGGGTTGGTGAAAATTGCCCCTCCTTCCCTTTGCATAAACAGAACTTTTTTCCATTTGCTGAAGACATTCTTAGAATCTCGATTATTTGATTTCTTCTTGGAAGATTTCAAACATCAAATCCTGAAAAAGATACAAAGAGCACATCTAGACAACTTCCTGCTTGTGTGTGCTTTCCATTCCCCCCCTAAAAAAAGAAAGAAAGCACTTGTCTTGTGTCTTGTGAGAATTAGCCTGTAGTCCCTCCTTGAGCCACATGACAGGCAGCAAGTTAAAGGCTGCTTTTCAGGAGAGCAAGCTAAGGAGAACAGCCAGCAGATTTCCTATCACAAACATAAGTCCCAACTGAAACATGCTTCAGTACGTTTCAAGCTTCATAACATAATGCTGTCTCAGACATATGAGCAAACAGTCTATTAACAGTTTTGCAAAACGGAGTGCTGAGCTAGGCTGTGATCTACACTTACTCATTTACTTGTATTTCTAAACATTTCCAATTCAAGTGCTTAGGTCCAGACCTTTTTGGTCTCTGAGACAGCAAAAACTTCTCAAGCATGAAATGACTTGGTTGCAAGGCTGCAATTTTTGCTGAAATGTCATTTATTCTTACATGGTACAAGAACCTACAAGCTATTGATTTATTTGGTATCCTCTTTAAGAAAATTTTAGCTGGGGCTGCATGTTTAATGTGTTCATATTTTGTTTTGTGCTTTAGCTGTTCCACATTACTTCAATTACGTGGCAGCCCACTGAGGCAGAGGCACTCACAGAGACCCATTTCAATATATAATGGTTAGGAAGTGTGGACCTCAAAGAAATGTTGCTTGTCTTATCAACATTCTGGCCAGCTTCAGGCATAGCAAGGAACTTGAGGCTGCTGTGAGTTGCCACAGCCCTGGGAATGTGCATATGCTTCCAGTTTCAGCAACAACATGCTGAGATTGTTGGTGGGATCATATCATATCATATCATCATATGAGCCCACCAATCTCAGCATATCCTGCCCTACTTGTGGCATGGAACCAGACTTTTGCCACTTAAATTTGAAGTGAGGGTGAGATGCTTCAACTCAGTTCTATGCTGCAACTAGGCAGGATATACTGATACAGGTGGGTTCCTGAGGCCAGAAGTAGGACCTGTATGTGCTTCCAGGGCTGAGGCAACTTCAGGTTCCATGCTGCATGGAAGCTGGACTCTCTGCTCTCCCCTAAACATTCCTCACCCCCCCCCGTTAGAAATCTTCACATTCATCTTTTGTTTTCATTTCTTAGGCAAAAGCAGGTTAAGTAAATAGGTCTTTTACTTCTTTAAGCAATCAGGTCTCTTATGTTTCCCCCACTGTGGAGAGAGTTTTTCTTTCTTTTTATTACCAGTATGGACTCCAAAAAGTGCATCCAGTGCTGATGAGAGGAAGATGACAGCCACAGCATAACTTGACTAACAGCATTACCGGTTGGCCCTAGGTAAGCATGTGAAATTCCCACCCCAAGAAATGTGGCAGTCTGTCTGAAACTTGCTGTTTTTGTCAAAATTCACTTTGGTGATAATTTTGATCACCAACATTCACTTGGTGGCAACCGCATTTCAAAATCCACAGCTTTTCCTTGCACACAAGGAGCCATTGTTGTCTGGGCTACCTTTCAGATGTGTTGCCACAGGTGGAGGTAGCTATATGACTGTCAACTGGTTTTTGCACGACTTGCGTCTCAAAATTTTCACTCATGGCGGGAACAAGAGACAGGTCCTTTTTGGCTCTGGAATACCCTCCCAGAAGAACTTTGCCATGTTCCCTCCCTTAGGGTTTTGTTTTGTTTTGTTTTTTAAGATCTCAAAAACTACCTGTTTAGAGAGGCTTTTAAAATCTTTTAATTACAAATTGATGGACTTTGTGATGGGTTTTTATTTTTAATTGAGTTTGTTTTAATTGATTTTACACTATGCTGTGTTTTATTGTTTTAAATTATATGTTACTTTTACTGTTGTGAATCACCCCGAGCAGCATTGTACTGTATCGTGGTCACCTGACTCTTGGGGTGTCTGCAGCTGAACACTAAAACTTGATCCATTGAGAGTTCTGAGCATATTGGGCAGAAGTCAAAAGGCTCACTCAGCTCATAGGGACATATAAAGCTGCCTTATACCAAGTCAGACCATTGCTCCATCTGGCTCAGTATTGCCTCCACTGACTGGTGGTGGCTCTCTAAGGTTTCAGGCAAGAGTCTTGCCCAGCTCTACCTGGAGATGTTACCAGGAGGAGAAGCGAGTTAAAAGCCCTGTCTGGAAATGCTCATGGAGTGAGAAATGGAGCAGTAAAGGGGGGCATTCAACTTACTCTTACTTTGTAGACACCACTGCTTTTGTGGGAATGATTTATTGTCCGCTGGTTCTGCAACTATGCCCAATAGTGCCTTATGAAGTAGTTTGATGGAGGTAAAAAGCTTCCAGCGCTATATTAGGATCAAGGGGGAGATGGACCCAACAGCCTTGCCAGAGACTGTAGCATGTCAGGAGAAGTGTAGGGGCTACTAGTATAGCCAATTATAGCCAAGTAGCTAGCAGTGACCAGCCTAAGCTGTTGATGTCATCACCTGCCCCAATGGTAGTTCCACAGAACCCTTTACCTGCGAAATGCTGAGGTGGCAATATCTGTGTCTTCATCTCTGCTTTGTAATGGCCTCCGTTAAGACTGCTGGGTCCCTCTCCCTCACAGTTACCACTCATTGGAGTTTCTTCACCTCCAGCAAACTCTCTCACAAGCTTTTGCTGACTTTACCAGCTACATGCATCAGTTTCTTGAATAAGGTAGTTACAGTATATAGTTACATTTGTCTTGAGGCAAAGCGATGTAAAGCATTCCTGGTCATAAAGGGTTTAAAAGGAACAAAAGTTTAATCAACAGGATGCCTTGGGTTGTTGGCAAACACTGTCAGAAAATGATCAGTGTGAGTACTCATAGGCAGCTAATAACTTGAGTGGCATGCTTCTTCAACACATCCCAAGTATTTATGGGTTACTCAGAAAGAGAGAATCCATAAACAAGGCAAGGACAAAAAAAAGAAGCAGTTTTATTGATATCCATCTGATTTATGTTTACAGCATGTGCTGATAATAACCCCATTTGTCAGAGAGATCATCATGAATACTAATTTGGAGTTACTGAGACAAAACCCAAACAATTGATGCTTTCACTCCTTGCATTTACATAAGAATCTATTTCAAGAGGAAGAAAATGTACCATGGGCCTTTAGCAGAAAGAGTTTTGATATATATTTTTCTTTGTCCATGGAAGTTTGCCTGAAGTCTAAGAGGTTTGAAGTAGACCTTTTTCATCTTGCACTTCCTGATTTCAATCTCAAGGCGATACTTTTGCTTTCCGCTAGCACAATCAAGAATTCTTATTCGTACTGAAAACACGGAGGGGAACTATTCAATTAAGACTCTTCATAATAAACTCATGGAAAGATTTCATGAAAACCACCTTGAGGATCCAGTGATGTTGACAACTACTTATGTGCAAATATTCAATTCAGTAGTATTGTATGAAACATTCAGATAGTTTTTCAATCAGGTACTTACCAGCAGAGACCAAGTACTAGGACCAAAACTAACAGATATAAGATTGACTACTGTACTCATGTGTCAGTAGGTTCTTTACAGAACACAGAGATCTCATGCCATCAGCACTGGGTCATGGGCAGCCCACAAAGCAGCTGAAGAAATGTATTGATCATAGTTGCTTAGAACAATTTCAGTCTAGTTGAGTTACTTGCCAAGTCAAGCTTTTCTGATGAGAATGGTTTCACTGGAAGGAAAGTCTGGTTTTAAAAAAATATGAACATATATACCCTGGTTATTATTCTGAAGTAGAAAATAGTTCTGTAAGATTTGTGACTATTTAATGGGCATGAACCATAAGCAAAATGACAAACCAATTCCTGTAGGTATCCAATATTGGAAAAGGTTCTTAACCAACCAGTTCCTATATGGTCACTTTCGTCAACCTTTCTCTTGTAGAAGATATCCATTTTACACCTCAGCTCCCCACCCCACCCCCAATCTGAGTACTAAGCAAAGCTGTCCTTGTAAAAAGGCAGTTGGCTTGTGGGAACAGAGATACCTTCTGGGCCTTAGCCATAATAGAGCAATGTCCAGATGCTTCTGAACATGATAAGGAACATTGTTTCCTGCCAGGATACATGAGACTTCTATTACCCCCACCTTAATTCATGGAATGGGGGATACTGGAAATTATAAGTCCCATGCACCCTGTCAGGAAAGGACTCTCCTAAGCATGCAGACATTAAGGCTGAGGCCTAAAGGTTGTTGTTTTTTCTCTTTTCCAAGTCCTCTTCGCCACAATTTCCCTCCGTTTCCAAGGGCAAATTTGCTTAGAAATGGGGGAACTGGAAAGAAGGGCAGGCTGATGGTAGCACTGAGAAACTCACTATAACCTGATCCTGGATTTTGGAAGTTTGGGGGGCTATGAATTTCTGAAATCCACTACCATCATGACCTTTCCTATAAGCTACTTACAGTTCAGTCCTGACAATAAATCCTGTCTGTTTCAATGAGGCTGTAGGGCTTTTCTTATATTATTACTTTAGCAGTGCTGGAGCATCTGTTCCTGTGAAGAGCCATAACCATCTTTGCAGTAACCAACTGTATACCAGAGCCATTTGGTGAAAGCTAATAATGTGCCTATCTAACCATTTGATCATTGCTCAGTAGGGCAGGACTTTAGCCTCAACTCCCATCCAACTGATATTCTATGAGGGAACTCTTATTTTGTGGTAAGTATGGATTGCAGCCTTGAAAGCATTTGTATGACCATTCAGAAATACCATTTTAATTTAGAAAATTAGAGTTCACTTGGAGGCAAATATGTAAAGAGCATTCATTACAAAGGATATAATGAAATAGCAGTAATTTAGAGATTTACCGGTCAGAACATTCTGTTTCTAAACAAGACTACATACTCTGTGATTCACACTGGGTTTTTACTTTTTTTGCCAAGAAAAGTCCAAAAGTGCAATTTCAACTTTTAGATAGAATAGTTGCAAAATGACTCCTCATGAAGCACATCAGTACTAACTCAGATCAATTTTCAAAAACCACTACCACTGTATGCTCCACTTGACCTGAGTAAGAACTTCTAATTCACAGAAGTTATTAAAAACAGCCCTTCAATTAAATTGACCTGGAACACACTGCAAAGTGGCATAAAACACATTCTCTTAGAGACCTTCTTGTTGTGCCAGTGAGAAAAATGGTGCAAATATCAGAATTCTTTCTTTCTAACTACAGGGTACCAAACTGTGAGGCGAAACACTGATTGCTATCCAGTCAGAAGAGTTATTTGTTTCTATTTTAATTTCGCTTATTGAAAGAGTTCCTTTTTGCATATTAATAGAATCCAAACTCATCCGTATCAGTCCTTCAGTCAGTCTGCAGTCCTATGCACAATTACTTGGGATGAAGCTCCACAGAATTCAGTGCAGAATTCAGTTCCAGATAAACATGCACAGGATCATGGTATACAACTCTCTCTCTCTCTCTCTCTCTCTCTCTCTCTCTCTCTCTCTCTCTCTCTCTCTCTCTCTCTCCTGCACTAAATAGCACTAAAATCTATTAAAGGCAGAAATAGCAACAAGGTGGTGTGTGTGTGTGTTGGCATGTAATGGGTATTTATCCTCATCCTTAATATCCCCCTAAATGTTAGTCTGCAACAAGTTGGAGGTAGGGTTCATCTGGCCACGTAAGCTGTCACATGCTCCTGATTGCAACCATCCATTGGCATTAAAAATCCTCCATTTCATTCTTAGATGTAATTCTATCCCAACATACTCCAATTGATCCCTACATTACAAATCCAAGAGCTACCGCTGATGTGGACATATTGAGAAAATTCTCCGACCTTTCTTCTTAGGGCTGTAACATATCTCAGCAAATTTCAGCATCTTCTTGAGAAGAAACCTGAAATTATCTTTTAAATTTCATGTCAAAGAAATTTTGGTTCCAACCGAAAACCAAGTCTCTGGTGACCTGTGCAGTCCTTGGCAGAGGGAGCACAGCTCTGTGACACTCACAGGCCTTAACAAAAGGAAGCTGTGCAATCCCTGAGCTTGTTTCTGTATAACTTCTGTAAGCTCTCCTATGTGTAATTGTGGTTGGGACAGGGCTATGATGAGGCTTTTACCCTCTGCTTGAGCTTGGACTTGGGCTTACAGAGAGTAGATAAAGGGAATTTTAACTTTTAATTTGATTCTGGGAGCTGCTCCTAACTTGGTTAGACAAGCTCAGAAATGGGACAGCTCCTCCATTCCCAGGTTATTTCCCCTGAGTTGTGTGTTCCCTGCAGGCTAGCTCAGAGACTGTACAGTTCCCAAGAGCCATAAAAACCAGCTATTATGTGCATGGCTTGTTGAACAAGAAACAGATGGAATAAGGGGCAATTGAAAGCTAACGGCAGGACTTGGGCAAATAATAGGCACAATGTTCAGGAACAGTTGAAAACAAATTGAAAGATGGAGATGCTTTTTGACAATGAGCAAAATGTAAGCAAACCTAAAAAGCCAGCCTTATGAGCTGGGAAAGAACTTTTGGGAAACAGACAAGCTTTTTCGAAGAAGTTTCTAAGAAAGCTCATACATTTAGAGCTGGTTCTGAATAGAGTCAAAGCGAGTTAACCTATTGCTACTTAAGAGTACACACACACACACACCACCATTCCCTCCAAACCCCCTACTGCCAAGAAAGTGTGCTAAACTTATTAACAGTCTTTTCTGCTTCCACATTTTTTGGATGTTTTATCTGAACAGATACCTCCACATTCACCTCAACATATCTTTCAGGCAAAAATTTGTGGAAACTCTAGTAGGCAAGAGATGGTGACAAGTGGATAGACATTAACATGGAATGAGCATCATTCATAGGCCAGTTTATTGCGTATCCTTGACATAGTGGCTATTACATAGGAACATAGCAAACTGTCTTATACTGAGTCAGACCATTGGTCCATCTAGCTCAGTATGTCTACACAGACTGGCAGCAGCTTCTCCAAGGTTCCAGGCAGGAATCTCTCCCAGCCCTATCTTGGAGATGCCAGGGAGGGAACCTTCTGCATGCAAGCATGCAGCTGCTCTTCCCAGAGTGGCCCCATCCCCTAAGGGGAATATCTTACAGTGCTCACATGTAGTCCCCATTCAAATCCAAACCAGGGTAGACCCTGCTTAACAAAGGGGACAATTCATGCTTGCTACCACTAGACCAGCTCTCCTCCCTTAGACCAGCTCTGTTCCCTTAGACAGAATGCCTATGGCAATGAAGAACCACTTGTTACAATAAAATACTATAGTTCTGACACTGTTCGAGACATGAATACTGGCTGACATCCTAACAAAGCCCCAGTTCTGAAAAGTACAATTAACTCACCTACATTGCTGGCTCAGAGGTAGGGGCAAATTTTGGCAACCTTCGCATCCCCAGGAAGCAATCTATGCTATCAAAATATGCCCCTGAGAGCTACACAGACCTGAGGGTCATATTTTTGAGTGACACAGAGAGCTTCCAGGGGAAGGGGAGGTTGTAAAAATTCACACATACACATGCATGCATGCACACACAAACCAGGGTAGCATTATTCTATAACCCTTTATAGACACTGGTTATGCACTGGTGCATCTTCTGTTGAACCAGTGCCTCATTATTCAGGATGTCAGCCGCTGAGGCTATTCACACGACTGCTCGAAAGTGGGCTAAGGGAGCCCAGCCCGCTTTTGAGTGGTCGTGAGAAGCACCGGGAGCTGTGCGGCTTCCAGAGGTTAGCCCGCTTAATCCCACCCCCATTAAATGAGGTTAGCAGAGTGAGTGCTCTGCCAACCCTGTTTTGGTGACCGTGAGTCACCACGGCACGGCTCTGTGCCGCGGTGACTCATGAGGAGACCCCTGACCGGGAGGCTCCCCAGAATGCCCCACACACTCCAGCGGGGCATTCTGGGACTTCTGGGGGGCAGGTGGCCCCTGATCCCCACCACCCTTACCGACTCCATGATGGGGAGCCAGTAGTCATGTGGGAGGCCGATCTGGCTGCCCAGGGCAAGCTCCCTGCTTGTCTGCAGGGAGAGCAGGCTAAGCCCACTTTCCCCGCAGAGCCTGGTTAGGCTGTATGCACGGATCATGTGTAGATCCTCACTGTGTGTTTGCCACAGAAAAGACTCTTCTATAGAAAATGACTGAAACTCTTTGTGGACATTCAGGATTTTGGATAGACGGGAGCTTTAGTATGCAGCAGCCAAGGCTGAATAAAGTATTTCTCTCTAGCAAGAATGGCAGAACACTGATTTTGCTTGATTGAAATAGCAATGTGATTGGTAAGAACATTTTATGTATTTTAGATTGGTGATGTCAAAAAGTTCACAATTACCTTGTTTGGAATACAAATTTATCCAATTTGTAACGTTCAGCTGTATTATCAATCAAGTACCATTTCCCCAAACGGTTCTCCAGCTTGGAATGTAATTCCAAAGGTTGTGGGATTCTGAGTGTGTGGTCACAAGAGAACAGATCACGGCATCCTAAGCCAGCTGTTGATTAGGATTTGCACATGCAAAAGTTCACTCTCACTTGAACTTCCTTTGTTTTCTGGATAAGTTCATAAAATTACAAGGCCAGCTGCTTTCTAGAACTTCAAAGGTTTGTTTTTTTTTTAAAAAAATCTTATTCCCTTGCTCTAGATGAATCCCCTTGCTCTGATTTATGAGAACTGTGCGACCAGATCACCCAACGAAGCAGTCTCTGTTTGGTGCGTATCCATTTCTGTTTAGGCCAGTTCTTCTAATTGTTTCTTCCCAGCCTTTTATTGCTGTCTCCCAGCCTTAAAACCGTGGATATGGTTGTTTTGGTGGCTGAATTACCAAGGAGTCGTCCACCATTCTGATGCGGAGAACTACAAATCTTAGCACAACATTGTAAGCCCTAGGCCCGCTTCACATGTAACAGGAAATCTTAGGCCCCTTCACCTCCGGTTCCCAAACCTGAACGTGAGAACCAGACAGTTGCAGTTAAAAAACAAAACAGACCTGCGGTTTCCGTTTCCTCGAAGTTTCCTTTGCTCTGCCTTTGGTTTTCTTTTGGCAGCTTTACATGTCAACACTGGCACACAGATTCACTGCTCTAAAACCAGGGCGAAGGGAGGAAGTTCCTCTCTTGCTCCAGCTCCTACTGGCTGTGCAGGCTCTCCTTCAGGAAAGAAGGAAGCCTGCACAGCCAGATCTCCCACCTCTTTGCAGTCTTGCTGACTGCAGAGAGCCTGAGGAGCATTACATCTGGGAAGCAGGTGGAGGTGAGGGCACAGAACCTCGTATCCATTGGACCTGCAATTCAGCATTACGTGTGACCCATCCCCAAAAGTATGTCAGGACTCAGGAGAGCACCCTTGGAAAACATACATTTTCTTTTTCTAATTCCCTCTGGGGAAACTCAAAATTACCAAAATGATTTTGGATTGAACTGATTCCTCTCATTACTTTAGACAGGTGGATGAAAGCTTATGGACTTAGATCAATAATATATCATTTACAGAGTGGTAACTCACCATAGTGGACATATAACTGGATAAAGAGAGAGTTGCCTGTAACATTTATCCATATCACCAGAACAATTTTATCATGGAATACAGAGAATCAGGAGAGTAGTAAAATTGTCTTCACTATTTGAATGGATGCACAGATGACCAGCAACCCTACTGACAAATGGTAATTGTGACAAGTACAAGTTACCATTTGGCAAACAGTCCTCTATATTTAGCCCTTTTCACACTTTTGGGGAAGCTTTTTAAATGAGGCACATGGCTGGTAAGATTAGACTAAGACTTCTGTGTCACATAGAATATCACCCCTAGAAACTTTAGAAGACAAGTAAAAAGTGATGCCACAGGAGCCTTAGTCACTGATGATGGCCACGGTACAGCATAAACAAAGAGAGCTAGGGGATTCACAAAAAAAGTAACTTTTCCATCCTGGCAGTAAGAATGATGTTTGTTACTTCTACATTAAAGAGAGTTGCACTGCTATTTCCTGAGTTTCTGCTCAGTATGGACAAGCAGAGAAGCTGCATCAGCAAAACTAATTCTAGAGTAAGCTGTTCAGTCTGAGTTTATTTTTTTACACCTTCAGGCATGAGAGATTAAAGAATTTATCTCTAGACATTGGAAGCAAACCCCCACCCCCACCCCACACACTTCTTTTTTTGCCAGAGGAATGCTAGTAGGGGGGAGAGAGAGAGAGAGAGAGGGAGGGAGAGGGAGAGGGAGAGATTGAGAGAAGACTCTTGCATTCACATAATAACCTCTAGTTGGTTGCTAACTGCAAACAAAATTCAGCAAACCGCTGATTGCTGGTTGATATTTCACACACAGGTTGCAAAGAGCAAGACAGAGAAAAAGACATGAGAATATGCTTATAATCTTCTCCTTTTCCTCACAGGAATGGGAAAAGGAGGAAGTAAAGGGTTAATAATGCTTGGGCAGACACAATACAAATATAACTCTCATACTTCCAACAACACCCCCCCCCCACAACCAGCAGAAGAATCATTTTGCTTGTCTCATATATATCCTGTGACACCATCCCTGGAACACTGCATCTGAAATAGCTGGAGTTGGCATGTGTTTAAAACTGCATGCTGAAGACCATATTCCTTTTCTTTAAAGCATATCAGTGGGTGTTGTGATGCTTTGTTTTTTTATGTTTTTGTGTGAGGCTGGGATGAAGTTAAATGTACAGTTTGTGTGCGTGTGTGTGCACCAGTGTTTGAAAGACTAAGCCTTAGGGTTCCTTCAGAAACAAAGTGAGCTGTCTGGGATCTGTTTTCCTGATATACTCTCCTACACACCTGCAGTCCTGTGAGTATTGCCACCATGAATCTCAGCTAAATGCTTGAGGCCTTTTCTACCTGATTGGAATCTTCTTTTCTGCTCTGGTGTTTGTCAGTCAAGTGAGAAAGAGCCAAGCGATTGGTACTGCCTTGTGGTTGCAATGTGCACACCAAGAAAACTGTGCAAAGCAAGGCAGCATCATTCCACAATGCACAATGTGCATTGGGGGATTCTGCTAGGAGTCAGGCGCTCTAGGCAACCAACTCTGTGCGTACTCAAGCTGCATGCAGCCTCACATGACTCTGGTGTCGGGGTGAAGGGCACGCTCACACCCTTAACCCTGGCTAAAGGCTGGGGTGAAAAGTTGGGTAAGGTTGGGTGGGAGTGCCGGGATCAGGAGCAATCCCAGGGCTGCACATGAAAACTGTGAATAGCCTTATGAAGTTACATGGCATTATTTTTCCTATTGATGGCTACTGCTCTTAGGAGACTAAAAGCAGCACCAAACCTGACAGCACAGCACCATGTGATGACTAGGTGACTAGGCTATCCAGCAGTAGTTGCAAAGATGACATCAAAATCATGCTTGTTTGAATGCATTCTATGACAGACCAAAATGAGATGTTGCTGGTCATCTGCAGGACAAAATTAAACATCTTGTTCTAGTTCACTTATAAACATACAAAGCTGCCTGATACTGAATCAGACTATTGGTCCCTCTAGCCTAGGCTTGTCTAATCTGACAAGCAATTTATCTCTCTAGAGCCATAAGCAGTCATCTTTCCAGTCCTGTTCCCCAAGAACAAATTTTTTACTGGGAACAGGTATGTGTGTAAAACATGTCCTCTGGCCAGCTAGTTGTTGTATGAAATGTTTTCTTCACTGGTGAGTAGGTAGCCAAATAAAGTAATTTAAGCCACAAAATATCTTGCCGTCTCAAATGCAGGCTTTCTTCTTCACCACTGCACACCCCACTCACATGGCCTATTTGCTGAAAAAGAGAGGAGAGGATGGATTATTTAGTGATCTTGTATTGGATCACATAACGTATCTGATATATAATGGGAATATGGGCAAGACTACGGAATCCCCCCGTCTCTTGTAGAACTTTTAAGTGGTGTTTAAATGTTAAAGCTATCTATCTATCTATCTATCTATCTATCTATCTATCTATCTATTTATTTATTTATTTAGTTAGTTAGTTAGTTAGTTAGTGTAGCTGCAAATGATAAAAAAGGAATAATTTCCAACTAAGGCAGAGACTGTAGAATTTTCATTTGGAGAGTTTATTTGTTTAACTCTGGCTTCTGAGGCTGGGTATATATCACATATTTCCAAATAGCAGGCAGCAAATTAGAAGGCTGTTGTGAAGTAACCCAATAATCCATCCAACCAGCAAAAGTAATTTAACTAAGATGGAGTGAGGGCTTACTATGGAACAATCTATCACTAATGACTGGAACAGGTGCACAAAGTGTCTTAATAAATCAGTAACCTGAAAAGCACATAAATTACTTTGAAGGTTAATGTATTTTCCTCCTTGTTTCCCAAACATCTTGAAGGTATTTTCATGAATATTTCAGACACTGCACAGAAAACCTCTGTGGAATATGCTTGAGGTGCTAGATAAGGGAAGAAAGAGAAATAATGATAGTTACCTAAGTGAAGATCATTATGGACCGATGCCTCGCAGATCTTCCTAGCACTGAAACCTACTGAACTATAAACTTTTAAAGAGGACTGTCAGAGTCACATTATTAACTTTATTTAAAACTGGTTTTGCAAATCCTTTCAGCTGGTAGTGCTTGATGAAAATGTGCTGAAGATTAAATGGGGTTCTACTGAGTACCCTTGGCTCCTTCCCTCCCTCTCTCCTGCTGACCCTTGGTATGTATGTGGACTGGGATAAACTGACATGATCAACAATTTGAGTCTGAGTTTTAACATTCAGCAAATTTTGGACATGTGTTGCAATTTACATACCCTATGGTCAGCAGGGAAACACCTATATCAGGCAGCAGTCATATAGGAAGATGCCGCAAGGCATCACCTCATACTGCACGAGAGGAGTCAATGGTAACCCCCTCCTGTATTCTACCAAAGAAAACCACAGGGCTCTGTGGTCACCAGGAGTCAACACTGACTTGATGGCACACTTTACCACCTTTACAGTCAGCAGAGATATTGACTACCTTTTCAATTCACTGCATGCATCTGGTGAAGAATGCTGTTGCCTACAAAAGCTGAGGCTACAATAAACAAGTTGAACCCTATGCTCATGTTATTCCTCCTTGTGCTCACTGAACATGGGGGAAAAGAATGGAACTACACTCATCCCCCCTGCCCCACCCCACCCATGCTTATATGCTTATAGGACACAGGCATGGCCCAAACTCTGCCTCTAGTGCCTGAGGCTATGTGGTGAGTTGCTCTCTCCCCAGCAGTGCTCAGTGCACACCACTTCCCCAGTCTGTCTCTTGCTCCCCACCCCTGACCAGCCACTCCCCTACTACATATAAAAGGGATAGTACCTAATGGCTCAGCAGGGAAGTAACTTGCCTAGGGAGCAAGAGGTTGCTGGTTTGAATTCCCACAGGTATGTTTCCCAGAAACACCTATATCAGGCAGCAGCAATATAGGAAGATGCTGAAAGGCATCATCTCACACTGCATGGGAAGAGGCAATGGTAAACCTCTCCTGTATACTACCAAAGAATACAGGAGGTCACTCTGTGGTCACCAGGAGTTGACACTGACTCGACAGCACAACTTTACCTTTTCCTTTACCTGCATTAATCACAAGAGCAAGAAACCTGATTATGCATAGTTCCTGCTCCCATGGTGTATACAGGTACTACTCCATTCCCAAGAATGCACAAAGCTGCTAGGGAGGGGGAGGGGGTCAGACCGTGGGTAAAGTTCCACTTTCTCTCTCCATGTACAAGAAGCCCAGGAGAAAATAATGTGAGTGCAGAGCTTTAGTCTCTGAAGTGCTGAAGATCTCTCCCCGCCCACATTATTTTAATTATTTACAGGTTGCTATGGTCAATACCTATATCTCCCCGCTCCATTATATCTCTCTCCCCAGCCTCCCATTTTTCAGGTTGCTATGGACAATACCTATAAGTTTCTTGGAACTGAATGTATGAAGAGTCGTCATCAAGATGACTCTCTATATCTGTTTATTCCAGTTTATATCTGTTTATTCCAGAACCAGACAATAGGACTTTCCTAATGTGAAGCAATATAGATTTTCACGGTGGTCATTAAAAAAATTCGAGGTCATCTTTGGCAACAAATCATTTCACTAATCCATAGTAAAATTGTAGAATCACATTTAATTATACATTCAGTCATCTCACAGATGGCGGCAAGAACTTTTCCCCATGACTCCTTATCACTGGTGCATCATCAAAAGTGTGAAAGAACATTTGAAGTTGCCTTATACTACATTAGAGATAACTATTCTATATATCCTAGTATTGTCTTTTTTAACAGGAAGTGGTATGCTCACAGGCAGTCTTTCCTACCACCTGATTTTTATAGCGGAAGAAGATGCCAAGAATTGAACCTATGACGGTCTGCATGTTAACCATGAGTGATGGCTATTCCTCTTTGACATGAACAGTCTGAACATCAGAAACAATAACTGGCTAAACTGTATATCTGCAGGGCATCAGATACCCACAATATAGGATTTTATAGGCATTTTCTTTAATCAAATTCGCAGCCACATTATGCTATATCCAAGAGAGTGAAGATAAGGAGATGCAAGTTCCAATATCTCTTTCTCCATCCTTTCTGTCTATATATGTTCTGTCACATCCAGTTCTAACAATAATAATTATACTCCCCTCCCTAAACTTTTCATCTAACCAGAGGAAATTGAACTCTCAAATGCTTTTTCCTGTGCAATGATAAATTTATGAATGAAGGCAGACAAAATATCCCATGTTTGACATTACACAGGAGGTCAAATTCAACTGATGCACTCACAAAAGTTCTTTCTATGAATGGAAGGAATTTCAGTAAGCACAGTGGTCAGTTGCAATCCAACCAATTTTATCTACTATTTCTTGAAGTCCTATTGGTTAATTAATATTAATTGTCAAGTTGCCAACCTTAAATAAATTACACTCACTTCTTAATCATCCCCCAACCAGAGGCGTAAGTAGGGAAAACGGCGCCCGGGGCAAGCACTGAAATGGCGCCCCCCCCGCCCTCCCAACATACTACATTATACTTAGGTTTTTCCTCACAAGCGCCCGCTGCCGCCTCCAAGCCAGGCCACTGACTGGCCGCCAGACGCCAGCAAAGCAATGGGGGGAAGGGCGCGGGCGGCACGGAAGGGACCGCTCGTGGGGGAGGGGGCGCCGACGCGCTCCCTTGACTGCTGCAGCGCTGCTTCACTGAGCAGGAAACATTTGTATTAACAAAAAAAAAATTTAAAAAAATTTAAAAAAATTTTTTTTGTCATGGAGGCGCCCCCCACGTGACCAGAAAAGATGGCGCCCGGGGCACGTGCCTCCCCTGCCCCCCCCATAGTTACGCCTCTGCCCCCAACATATCCAAGGGAGGTATTTGCTTGTTATTGAACCGTGGCTCCCAACCTGGTGGCCTCCAGATGTTGCTGAACTGCAAACTGTAGCTGGGGCTGTTTGGAGCAACTACAACATTCTCGACTGTGGCCTCTTAGCTATTGAATGTCTTCCCAGAAGAACTTTGCCACACTCCCTCCATTAGGGGTTTTGTAAAAAATGAAAAGATCTCAAAATCCATCGGTTTAGAGAGCCTTTCAAAATCCTTTAATGATGAAATGATGGACTTTTTATTTTTATTTTTAAATACATTTGTTTTTAATTGAGTTTGTTTTAATGGATTTTATTGTATGCTTTCATTTGTTTTATTGTTTTAAACTTTATATTACTTTTACTGTTGTGAGCCGCCCCAAACAGTATTGTACTGGAGGGGCGGGGTTAGTGTTCCCAACAGTCCAGTATTATATGGGAAGTCCCACAGCTGAGGCAAAAATCTCTTGTCCCAAATAGGATGCTGTCTTATTGGCAGGGCCTGGGGCTCTCCCTCATCCCTCAATGCATTTGCATTGAGCTCTTTGAAGTCTGGATGAAGTCCATATTATAATGTGAAAGAAACAACACTGAAACAACAAAAGAAGCCCCAGTTGCGCAGCAAACTTGCAGGAGCAATTGCCCAGTTTCATTTACATCTTGCAAGTTGCTAATTGTTTACTCATCAGATGTAAATAGACCTACAGACTCCGGCGAATGACTCACCACTTCTGGCAGATTAAAAAGCCTTTCAGTGAGGCTTTCAGTGGGGAAGGCCCACTGGATGTAGTTTTTCACCTGACACTTCCTCTGTGTCTATGTGGGATGGTCTGTGTGAACAAGAAGCTCTGTGAAATCATGGGGCTTGTTTTGTTGTTATTTTTACAAATGCATTGCTACTCAGGCTTCTAGGATGACCCAACCCACAGATGACCCTGCCCCAGACACATACCCCCCCACACTTGTGTCCCATATTCAGGCAATGGAATGTTGGCAACCCTAGGTGAGGTATAATATTTTTAAAGCAACATCTGGAGGACCCCAGGTTGTGACAAACTGTTATAGAAGACAGAAAACAGAATGGAAAAAGTTCTGAACTTGGTTTCATTTTAGCTTATATCACACTGATAAAATACTTATTGCAGAGGACACATTATAGTTTTCAATATCTCTTCTCTTATTGTCATTCCATAATACACTTAATAATGGATGAGCTAATTCCCCTTGTTCAGCAAAAAAAAAGTTTTTCCGAAGGTAAAGCAATCTATTACGGTTGCTAACTTCACTGCATAGTTGTACAAGAAAATCTTAGGTAAACTTACTCTCCCCTCATGTTTATATAGGTATTTTGACAAGATTCTTTGGAGTTTCACCCTGCCAAATGAACTTTGAAATTGTCTTAAGACTCTGGTTCTCTTCTGTTATTTGAAGCTGGCCCTAAATTAGCAGGAGAGTAAAAGTAAACAGTAGGATCTAAACATAATGAAACCGTCAATAAAACAATCAGATTATCCATCCACAAGGGGGGAAAAGACATTAAAAGAACATTAAGGTTGTAATGCAAAACAATGGAAGTAGAAAAAATTGTTAAGAGCAACACTTACCATATGTTTTACAATCTATTGTCATGCTGAAGTAAATTTTAAAAGTAGTTAAGCAGAAGCCCTGTTGTGCCTAGGTGCAGACTGCCATATGGTAATTATTCTTACCTAACTTAAATGCATTATTTTGTGTCACAATTCTGCTTTTTACTGACATTTGATACATCTTAACCCCAAAGGGTATATTAAAATAATCAGACAGACTTGTGTTCTATGAGTCTGAGAGATACATATAACTGAATACCAAATTTGTACTCAGACTGGGTATAATTCCTCTCTCTTCACTATCTTGCAGATCTTCAAGGTGGAATAAGGAACGTGTGTGAATAATGTGGCCCATGTCTTGACGTGGTAGACAAGGCTGGACACATGGCATGTAGCTCTGGGCCGGCCTTGAACTGGTCCAATTCAAGTCATCAGTGCAAATCCCTGATGTTTCTTTGAACAAATGCAAATAGGGGAGTCAGATCTAGTTGCAATCAGGGGCAGTTTATCCATGAGGTGAGGTGAGGTGAGTCGCCTCATGCAGCACTGGTGCCATGGGGCAGTGAGTGGGGGCATCCCACCTTGCTCTACCTCTGACTATGTAGAGCAGTGATTCTCAAAGTTGGGTCCCCAGATGTTATTGGACTTCAACTCCCATAATCCTCAACCAAAGGCCACTTGGGCTGGGGATTATGGGAGTTGAAGTCCAATAACACCTGAGGACCCAAGATTGAGAATCCCTGATGTAGAGCCACCCTTCTGCATCTCCTGGCTGCAGACTGGAGGAGGTGAGGCTGCAGGTTGGTGGCAAGGCAGTGACTGGTGAGGGAGGTGACTCAACAAGAACAGAGCTTCTAGTGACACTAGATGGACACCAATGAGAGCAAGAGAAAAGGGGTCCATCGACTGAAGCGAAAAGCTCCATTCTCACCAAGTCCCCTTCCTTGCCAGTCTGCGGTTTAAATGCCTGGTTGACTATCTGGCAGCCAGACATTTAGTATACAGATCGGCAAGGGAGGGGACTCAGCAAGTGTGGGGGAGGTGGAGCTGGCACCACCCCTTGAAGCTAGGTGCAGCAGGGGGCATAGCTGGCATTAGGGGGTGTGGCCAGCTTCATCCCGGGCGGTGCCCTAGTTCGAGCCAGTGGTGGCTGCAACCACATATACTATGCTTAACCATTTTGAATTTCATGAGCTATGGATATAAGTTATGGAGTGGCCCAGGCTACTGATCACAGAAGCAGCCATCATCATGCTTATGATATTCGCTTCTTCAGATGAATTCTGTAACCGTGAGTGGTGCAGGCAAGGAGAATGAGGGGGAGTGAGTGATGCATTAGGAGGTGGGACACCCGGACCTGTTTTGGACAGCATACACAAGTATGCCATCCATTTTTCAAGACAGATTATGTAGACCAAACATAATGTGTGATTAACACAGTACACAGATTCAACCTGTAAATAGGGCTAACGAGTCCAGAAGCATCCGCAGGCTTACTGCACACATTTGTGCAAAGAGGTATATTTTGTCAGTATGGAATCCTTTTATGTAATGCATTGAGAACAACAAAATCAAAGTGACCCCTAAAGGGCAAGTTATAACTTTCCTGCATTTTTGCCCAGTATCTGCTAGAAAGTCCCCTCAGTTATTGAAGTGTGTCAGAAAGTTGCTTCTTTCTGAGCCACAGAGGAAAAACACCTCAGTGTTGTTGGAGGCTTTTGTTTTCCCCTCTCTCTCAAGAGATCATTCCATCTTCACAAAACAAATATCTTCCACCGCCTTGAAGACACAAAACTTTTAGTAGAGCTGCCAGCAACAAATCTTGCCTATTTTCTTTCATCAATGTGACAACAGTCCCCGACAACATGGTTTAGTTTCTGGGCTTTTGGCTGAAGTGTTAACTTCTAGCTGGCCATTAATAATAATAACTGACATATTTGTTGAGTACCTTTTATCCAGTGGGACTGAAAAATGACTGTTGTACCTTAAAAATGTAGAAAGAATGCATGTACTTCATGTTCTTGAAATTGAGCTACTCGTATAAGGTAGCAAGAGTTCAGACAGTGAATAATGTTTTTAACTAAGTTGGAATTAGAGGAAGAAGTTAAGAGCTCTGTCATGTTAGAAAGCTGTGTGTTCACAGCATCACTTTTGTGCAAACAAAAAAGGGTCCTTGGGTCTACAGCGCTGCTCTTTCACTAATGCCTGGCAATAGGGTGTGCACAAAATCACCTGGCCCAGTTTGGTTCGGGTTCGAACTGAACTCGGAACTGCACTGGGCCAGTTTGATTTTGGCCTCTTTTGGGAACACCCCCCCCCCATGCATTTGGTTTGGTTTGGGGGTGGGGTTTGTTGAACATTTTAAAAAAAAATTCTTACTGCCTCGGGGGGGTGGGGGCTTCTCCAAGGTGGAGAACTCATGTGGCCATGCAGGGTCCCACTGCGCAGGTGCAGCGGCCTCCAAAATAGCCACTGTAGCAGGGGATAGGCCCAGAAAGGGCCAAAGACACCCGAAACGGGTGATTCTTAGAAAAAGGAAGGCCGGTGGGGGGAGGAGAAACCTCCGCAACCCCCCCCGCCTTGGAGAAGGCCCCAGAGGGGGTGAGTTAAAAAAAATTTTTCTCCAAAAAATTGTTCGATGAACCTCCGAATTTGATGGGGTGTGTGTGTTCAGTCCAGGGTTGGGCTAAACCAAGGGTGGTTTAGCTTGAACCAATATTGAACCAGTTCAGATTCAAACCCGTTTGCACACCCCTGCCTGGTGACAGGGCCAAGATGCTCCTTTTGGAACACAGGAACATAGGCAAGTACCATATACCGAGTCAGACCATTGGTCCATCTAGGTCAGTATTGTCTACCCAGACTGGCAGCAGCTTCTCCCAGGGTGCCGGCAGGAGTCTCTCTCAGCCCTGTTTTGGAAATGCCAGGGAGGAAATTTACGACATGCTCTTCCCAGAGAGCAGGCCCATCCCCTAAGGGGAATTTCTTACAGTGCTCACATTTAGTCTCCCATTCAAACACAGCCAAGGCAGGCCCTGCTTAGCAAAGGGGATGATTCATGTTTGCTACCACAAGACCAGCTCTCCTAGCCTTTTCTTTTGGTGTTTCTCTTATATTTTGTAGTGGAAGACCAACTATTTCTATCCAGCCCAGCATAGTATCTCTCCAGTGGTGTTGCACTTCTGTTGCTTTTTATATTGTGACAAGGGAGTCATAAGAACATAAGAACAGCCCTGCTGGATCAGGCCCAAGGCCCATCTAGTCCAGCATCCCATTTTGCACAGTGGCCCACCAGTCTTTTCATGAGCAAGTAGTATATTATATGGGTACAGTAGTGGAAGTGTAGTTAAGATGAATTGTTGTTGCACCATTCCACCATTATAAGGGCTGAAGATTCTGTTGCTCATAAAATCTATAGTATCCATCCAGCTTTCCTGAAATTTCCCACACATGAACTAGGTAACAAGTGCCACCCCTTCAAAAAAAGAAGAAGAAGAAGAAGAAGAAGTGATGCAGATCTGTTGAGAAATGGTTGCAAAACAGCAGTTTAAAATACACCTAAAAGAGTGGGAATTTATTGCACAGTTTCTCAACCTGTGGTCATTGTATACCTGGTGTTACATGAGACACAGGGAGGGAATACAGGATGACGAGGAGAGAGGCAAGTTGCCCAGCATGGAGGATGGAAAGAAGAGTGCTTGCTTGTCTTTGCTGTTCAGACTTTAAGGATGCTCCAACTTACACACACACACACACACACACACACCTCCAAGCTCAAGATAGAGGCAACCATTGTGGGATCCCACCAGATGCCCAGAGACACAAGTTTTGAGTGGTAAAGAAATATTTTAAATAAAAAAACAAAATTAAAAATCAGGATGCTGGGCTAGATAGGCCATAGGCCTGATCCAGGAGGGCTGTTCTTAAGTTTGTATGCTCCCTTTGGAGCATACAATATCCTATGCTCCCCATCTTCCCCTCCATGCTCCCTATGCTCCCCATTTCTGGCAATTTTTAAAAAACACTTGAAAACCCATCTTTTCGCCCAAGCTTTCTCAGCTTCCTAAATTTTTAGGTTTTAATTTCTGGTTTATTTATAAATTGTTAAATTGTTTTTAGTTTTTGTATATGTTTCTAAATTGTTTTATGCTATTGTTAACCACCCAGAGATGAAAGTTTGGGGCGGTATACAATTTGATTATTAATAATAATAATAATAATAACAATTGCATCTGTCTTCCCCAGATTTAACATCTGCAGATATTTCTGTTATCTGAGGCATAATTATGGATGCATGTTCTTAGCAAATTCCCTACACCTGTTGGGGGACTTAAACCTATAATAATAACAAGAACAACAACAACAACAACTGCATGTGTCTTCATCAGAGATGTTTCTACCAAAGCATAGAAGGAGAAACTACAAGAAACATAGAAACACCAAATAAAGAAGAAACAGTGCAATTCTGGGGGAAATTATGGGACAATCCAATAGACTATAATAAAAAAGCAGGCTGGGTGAAAGAGGTCAGAAAATGTAACCAACAAATGCAAGATCTAATAATAAAACCAGAATTAATAAGTGAAAGAGCAAAGAAAATTAAAAATTGGACTGCACCTGGCGACGATGAACTGCATGGCTTTTGGCTTAAACACCTAACAAGCCTTCATAAACAACTGTCAAAACAGTTCAATCCCATTTTGCAAGGAGGTGATACTGAACAATGGCTAACAACTGGGAAAACTCATCTCATCATGAAAGAGCCAGCAAAAGGTGCAGTTCCAAGTAATTATAGACCGATAACCTGCCTGTCAATCATGTTCAAATTATTAACTGGAATAATAGCAGATGAAGTCATGCAACACTTATTAACTAACAAACAGCTTCCAGTTGAACAGAAAGGAATTTGCCCGAACACCAGAGGCACAAAAGAACAGCTGCTGATTGACAAAATGATTTTAGAAAATTGCAAGAGAAGAAAAACAATTCTAAGTGTTGCATGGATTGACTACAAGAAAGCCTTCGACTCATTGCCTCACACATGGATACTAAAATGTTTAGAAACAACTGGTGTCAGCAAAAACATTCAGATATTTATTAAAAAAGCAATGAGCATATGGAGTACACAGTTAACAATCAATGGCAAGACACGGACAGGTTAGCATTAGAAGAGGTCTTTTCCAAGGAGACTCACTATCCCCTCTGTTGTTTGTAATCGCCATGACTCCACTTTCACAAATACTCAACAAAACAGGCCTCAAATACCAAACATCTAAAACATCATGTAAAATCAACCATCTGCTGTACATGGACGACCTGAAGTTGTATGGAAAGTCCCAGTCAGAAATCAAATCACTGCTAAACACTGTCCGTATATTCCGTAGCGATATAGCAATGGAGTTTGGACTAGACAAGTGTGCTGCATTAATAATGAAAAGAGGAAAATTAACAAAAAGAGAAGGAATAGAACTGCCCAATGGAAGCAACATCAAGAACCTGGAAGAGATAGAACATTACAAATACTTGGGCAGTCTCCAGGCTAATAACATCACACACACTGAAGTTAAAAGAAAAATTAGAAGAGAATATATCAGGAGAATTAGAAAAGTCCTCAAGTCCAAACTCAATGGCGGGAACACCATACAAGCCATAAACACCAGGGCTATACCTGTTATCAGATACACTGCAGGAATAATAGACTGGACCCAGGCAGAGCTAGAGACGCTCGATCGTAAGACCAGGAAAATCATGACCATCAATCATGTTCTGCACCCCCGCAGTGATGTAGATAGGCTCTACCTCCCTCGCAGCTCAGGTGGAAGAGGAATGCTTCAAGTCCATCAAACAGTAGAGGAGGAGAAAAGAGGCCTTGAAGAATATATAAAGAACAGTGAAGAAGATGCACTACAAATGGTCAATAACGAGAAACTATTCAACACCAATGAAACAAAACAGGCCTACAAGAAAGAACAAGTCAAGAACCGAGCAGAAAAATGGAAAAATAAGACACTGCATGGTCAATATTTGCACAATATAAGTGGAAAATCAGACATCAGCAAGACCTGGCAATGGCTTAAGAATGGCAACCTGAAGAAAGAAACAGAGGGTTTAATACTGGCTGCACAAGAACAGGCACTAAGAACAAATGCAATAAGAGCAAAAGCAGAAAAATCAACAACAAACAGCAAGTGCCGCCTTTGTAAAGAAGCAGATGGAACAGTGGACCACCTAATCAGCTGTTGTAAAAAGATTGCACAGACTGACTACAAACAAAGGCATGACAAGGTAGCAGGGATGATACACTGGAACATCTGCAAAAAATACAAGCTACCTGTAGCCAAAAATTGGTGGGACCATCAAATTGAAAAAGTTGTAGAAAAGGAAGATGTAAAAATATTATGGGACTTCCGACTACAAACAGACAAACATCTGCCACACAATACACCAGATATAACTGTAGTCGAGAAGAAAGAAAAACAAGTTAAAATAATCGACATAGCAATACCAGGGGATAGCAGAATAGAAGAAATAGAAAAAAAATCACAAAATACAAAGATCTACAAATTGAAATTGAAAGGCTGTTGCAGAAGAAGACCAAAATAATCCCACTGGTAACTGGCACCCTAGGTGCAATTCCAAAACAACTTGAAGAGCACCTCAACACCATAGGGGCCACAGAAATCATCATCAGCCAATTACAAAAAGCAACTTTACTGGGAACAGCCTATATTCTGCAATGATATCTATAATAACAGCAACAACATTGATAATAAAATTCAGCCATCCCAGGGAAGGACTCAATGTCTGGATAAAACAAACCAGTCAATAACACCTGTCTTACTGTGTAAATAAATAAATAAATAAATAATAATAATTGCATGTGCCTTCCCCAGATTTAACATCTGCAGATGTTTCTGTTTCTTAAGGTATAATTATGGATGCATGTTCTTAGCAAATCCACCACACCTGTCTGGGGACTTAAACCTTTAACATTAAAAGAGACTAAATTTAAACTATCCATGTTATTCAGAGTGCTGTACATTAAAAAAAAAGATATGCAATAACAGTGAGATAGTATCTTTATCTACTAATAATTGATAAATAATAGCCAATAATAGTAATAATAGCCAACAACTGTTTTGTCTCATCACTGGTTCAAGCTGTGACCCATTCCCTTCCCAGATATACAGGTAAACCAAAAGGAACATTCCAGCACTACTTGTGCTTGTAAATAACAAATTAAACATCTCAAGCACATTTTTTAAATAGATCTCATAATGTATATATGAAAGTACCAATATATTATTCCCATTTACCTGCAAGCCTGAGTCCGCCCTAGTTTTACTCAAATTGCTTCTTGTACCCAAGTGCAAATAAGATTATATTACTTGCAACCCTTTCCCTTGATGCCCAGTACCTTCACTCAGTTTCTGTCTCCACTGGGAAAGCAGACTCAAATCCAAGATTTGGGGATGGTCTATATCAAGACTAAGCTACTAGATATTTCTTCAGTCTTCCAGCCTTCCTTTATTTATTTAGCCTATTTTTATATCACCCCAAACTTGCATCTTAGTCAAACAATCAACCACAACAAAAAAGCAGATCTGCAAGGATTTTACAAACTTCACTCACAGCCTTCATTACTGCTACTCAGTTTCAATCCAAAGAGCAAGCTTTAGTCCTGCAGGCAGCAATCTGATGGGGACAGGATCAAAGCAAGGAGACTGGGAGGCTGTTCTCACAAGCAGCCAAGACCAGGCTAAGGCAGAGAAGCCCAGGCTTGGCTGCCCATAAAAACCACCGGGATGCACATGGCTCCTGGTGGCACATCGGCAGCAAACCCACCTAGGGAGTCCGCTTCTTAAACCAGGTGAAAGGAGCAAGTACTTCCTTAACCCCATTTACCTGATCATGTGCCCGCACATCTGCTTTCAGCTGGCACTGAAAGCATTGACGGGCACCTGCCCATTGCTGAGGGAATCCCCACAATGCACTGCACTCTTGTGTGGTGCATTGTGGGACCTCCGGAGCTCAGTGCTGCAGGCATGTAGTGCAGTTTGTCTGAGTGCAGTTCGTGCTTCCAACAGAAGAACTTGGTTGTCTGGGGGTAAGGTTAATTAAAACCGCCCAGAGACGTAAGTTTTGGGTGGTATAAAAATATGTTAAAATAAAATAAAAGCAGCCATCCCCCCCTCCCCACCTGCTCTCAGCAATCATGAGAATCACCTGTTTCTTCAATCTTTTTACCTCCCACTATGTGCATAATGCGAGGCATTCTCCTCCAGTCTCTGGCCCTGGGGCTCACAACTCAAGACCAAGTGCCTGTTGGCTCTCCACCATCAGCTTGCACTTCAGGCAAATTACAGTGCTTATAAATAGTTGGAAAGGCAGACCAGCAACAGGCCCTGTCAGTAACAAACTCACTTCCCACAAGTGTTCCTTTAGCAACTTCCAGTCAGCCCTCTCCCAGCACCTCAGCAAAGCTATAGTTCTTATACATGCCAGGAAAAAGAAGGCCAACAACAAAATCTGTCAGTAACACACTTTTCCAGGTGGTCCTTCTGGCCACCCCTTTCCCAGCACTTCAGAGAAGCTGCAGTGTGTATATACCTGGGAGGGCAAGACAACCAGCATCGTCACTAGTAGAAATGGCCCCCTTCCGCCCGGTGGTGCTCTTTTAGTCAGTCCTCTCCCAACACTACAGGTAAGCTGCAGCTCTTATGAATAATTGGTGTGGTGGGGGGTGGGGGGGGTGAGGCAGCAATAGGCACTTTTAGTAACAAACTTCCCCACAGGTGCTCCTTCTAGCTTCTTCCAGCCAGCCCTCTCCCTAAAATGATAATACATTGGGTTATTTTAAACCCCAAAAGGTGTGCCCTTTTCTTTATTTTCTAACAAAGACGAAAGAGGAAGCAGTTCTGTACATTTTTTATTTCTTAAAAAAATGTTAACTACCCCTTAATTTGGACTGTAAGCATCATTAATATTCATTTGTATATAATTGTCTTAATTTTTAGTCATAATGACTTCAGTAACCAACTGTTTGATTGATGGGACTTGTGTCTTCTCCGTGAAGGAAATAGGTTGTCTTATTAAAAAAAAAAAAAGGAAGAAAACAGCCGTATATTCATGCACGGTATTTTTAGCTGCCTTTAATTACAAGCTAGCTAAATAAGCATGCAAACGGTGCCATGATTGATAGGATCTTTCTGCAGAAGTGATTGTCATAAAATGGGAAGGTATTCAAGTCAACTGTGTTCTAAAATGAATTGGCCTGGCATCTGCCTGGTCCTCAAATAGCTGCATGCAGCCCTAAAGACCTGCAAAGACAGGGGTATTTGAGGCAGGCTTGCAAAACATGTGGTCCAAGTCAGATACAGCCCACCAGATACAATCTGTGGCCTGCCATGCTTTTACAGCCACCAGGGGGTAACCAAGTTCCTGGTGAGAAGTCATATATTGCTGGTGTGCTGAGTAGCTGAGTGGGTAGCAAGTTGTGCTGGGTGATTAACAGCGCCAGCTCAAAAATGCGCACCACTTGCGGAGGCATCCAGATGACACTGGCCATGTCCCTGATGCTGACACTTCAGTCTAGCTTCAATATCCCCATTGCTGGAGGAAGGGGCAAAAGTGGCTTCCTTGTTTCAATCCAAGTCTTGCCACCTACTCCTGCTATGCATGCCATTGGAATGCTGTACATGCCTGCTCTAAAGTGGCAGCTGTCCACTATGTGACAGGTAAATGCTGAGGTTGATGCTACTGGACACCTTTCCCTCCACATTCCAGAAGCCAATTGAGGCCAGGACATCAGGTCTCATACAGCATGATGCAAAAGAAGAATGGGTTTTGCACAGTGACTTACAGTATTTACAAGGAACTAGAAACGCTGGAAAAAAAACATTATGAGCCAAACTAGGATTTTTTATTTTTCTAAAGTTATCTTAATAGAGACATTCAGTGGCAGCCGGTGGACACTGGGACGGTTGGATGGCAGAGCGAAAGGTGGCATATCAGTCAGTAAAAGCTCCTGCTGCAGCCTGGCATCTACACAGCCAACCCACTGCGTGCCTGCTGTGTGCTCCACTCCTGCTGCTCAACTGGCTGATGAACATGCCCAGAGGCCATTTGAGAAGTCATCACGGCGAGTTTATGCACATGTTTATCAGTCGGTTGAGCAGCAGAGGCAGGTCACATGGTGGGTCGGCCATGTGGGATACCGGGCGGTATGGTGGGAGCTTCTACCAATCATTAAAAGTATACACCTTCTACCGCACCCCGCTGCCCCAGTGTCCATTCACTGCTACTGGAAGCATCCATAGTGGCCCAAATTCAAGCAGAGGGTCCCGTGCACATCAATAGTATAAGCAGAACATGCAATGTGTAAGGACCACTAGAGAGAGGCTCTCGCCACTTATTGTGACTATAAATTCCAAAAGTTAACTATGCATTACATAAGATGTGTGTAGGGATGGCAGGCTCTTCTTCCCCCCAACCATATGCACATTTGTTCATACATCTCAATGTATCTACATGCATATGTTTGATGCCTTGATTGTGTGGAGAGGTGTGTGCCCATGCAGTCACATTGCAGATGAACATGCATATGGTGGGGTGTGGAGACTACCAGCACAATGCTGCCTCCCACCTTACATTGAACATGTAGAGCTGTGCCAAAACTTCTAAAGAATGCTTGTACCTCCTGCATTTCATTGCCATTTGGCCCTAGTGTTTACATTTTGCCATTTTGCTTTTTAGATACATTTCCATGAGTGATTCTTGAGTTATCAGGATACTGTTTACATGACCCAACCATATAGCCGGGGGCAGATTACTTGGGTCTTTCCCATTCTTATTCTGTGACTGGGGGACCTCTGCAATTGATATAAGAACCAATGCCTGAGTGCGCTATTAATGTCTACTGCAATCGCAGGAAGTGACTCCTGAGCATTCTCATGATGGTTCTGTGTTCATGCCTCCTGGAAAATATCACTTGCAATACATAAATATGATACACACAGAAAGCTGTATGCATGCAGTCAAGACCTTTGTGGGTAAGGATCCCAGTCTCTCCAGCTGCATGCTGTTTCTTCCCCGTACCTTTTTAAAAGCAAAGAATAGCACTGCTTCATCTTGCTTGAACAAAAATCAGTATATGTAAGGAATCGATGATGATGATGAAGCCAGAGTTGTAACTCTAAGGACAAGATACTTCAAAGGAACAAATGAACTCTCTGTACTGAAAATAGGGATGTGTTGAAAACCTCCACAGAATTTTTGCAAGACTTTTCAATGCTTTTCTGTTTCCCTTGAAATAGCTCAAATCCTGAGCAACAATCTAAAATTTTGCCCCAAATTTCACTTATATTTGTTGACAAACTAGGACTTCCCATCCAAGAAAATGGTGCAAGGCCTATCAAAACCTCATTTCAATTCTCTTGAAATTTCTTGGATGTTCAGCTGACTAGGAATCCCCATATTTTCCGTGAGTTTATGGCAGCTCTAATTCAGGCGTCAATATCTTATCAAATGTCTTATTACTGTAGGGGGGAAATATGGGAATATTAAAATCTTACTAGAACTATTTTTCAGTAGAACATTGTTTTCCAGGTTTAGGTGTCAAATGTTGGAAGGATTTTAAACTCAAGGGAAGGAAGGTTTTACTGCACGGCAAGTGTCACAATTAACAAACCAGACTTCATACCAAGTACTATGCTGTAACAAAATATGAACAATCATGCTAGAAATTGTTTTGTACTGCATATTGGTTAATACAGGAGTAGTACCATATGTCCCTGTTCAATTCAGCCTGACCTCCTTAGTGAGGAGTTCCAAAGCATGGATGTGACTTTGTAATGTGTCCCACTTGCATCAGTGTGACTTGGAGAAGGGCTTCACCAAAAGATCTGGACAGCCAGGCAGATTTGTACAGAAGGAGGAAGTCATTAAGAGTCTCTGGTGCTAAGTTAAGGGCCTTACAGGATAAACACAAGCATCTGGAATTCTGCCTGGAAACAGACCAGCAGCCTGTTGTAATAAGGAATCATGTGCTCCTAGTAACTGGCCCCAGTCAACAACTTGGTTGTCACATTTTAGACCAGTTGTAGTTTCTGGGCAATTTTCAAAGGCAGCTCTTTGTAAAGCATGTTGCGGCAATCCAAATGGGATATAACAAAGTTGCATGCAACAATTACAAGGTCAGCTTTTTCCAGGATCAGCTGGTATATCAGCCTAACCTTGGGCAAAATTACTCCTGACCACAGCCACAATCTGGCATTTGGGAGCAAAGCCAGGCCCATGAGCACAACTGGAATGTGAACCTGAGTTTTGAAGGGGAGTGAAACCTCATCCAACCCCAAGTGACTAGACACACCTCTGTCTTGTAAAGACAGCAAAGGCAGTAAAGACTAGAAGCACCTCTGTCTTGTACAGGCCACCTCCAGCCTCAAAGGCAGGATGCCTCTGAGTACCAGTTGCAGGGGAGTAACAGCAGGAGGGAGGGCATGCCCTCAACTCCTGTCTGAGGCTTCCAGTGGCATCTGGTGGGCCACTGTGCGAAACAGGATGCTGGAATAGATGGGCCTTGGGCCTGATCCAGCAGGGCTGTTCTTATGTTCTTAAAGATTATGTTTCAATTTACCATAATTTTGTAATTATAACACACCTCTTTCCCCTTTAACAACAGCCCCAGTCCATTACTTCATGTTAAATAGCATGGATAAAAGGCAGTAGTGGCCAGTGCGGGTGGGGCGGCGGCGAGAGGCACCTTTAATAGTAAAGCAATCAGTGCTTACCTCCACTCTCACCACACCTGAATGCCGCTCTTAGCAGCAGTGCAACACCCAGCACCCCCTGCAGCGGGGGATTGCCTCTGTCAGTCACCTGGCCTCCGTGGAGCCAATCACCTGCCAGCAGCCAGGTGAGTGGTGGAGGTGATCCCCTGCCGCAGGGGGTGTTGGGCAGCGTGCTGCTGCTCCAAGCAGCATTCAGGTGCAGGGAGAGTGGAGATAAGTCCCAATTACTTTACTCTTAAAGGTGTGCTCGTAAAGGCTGCCACCCCCGGTGGTACCCGCACCTGCTGCTACTGGTAAAAGGTCAGAACCCTGGCCAAGCAGAGAAGCAGCAGAGAAGGACCTACATGGAAAATAAATGAAAATCATGCCTCCTAGACCTATTCTTGCCAGGCAGCTTAAGATTATCATAGCTGGTGTTATTAAAAAACAAAAAACAAAAACCACTGAGGGATCCAGCAGAACCAACAAGGATGCACTCCCCTGTCAAGTTCACTGTGTAGTACATCTACCAGGGTGACCAAAGCTGTTTCTATACCATTGTTAGGCTGGAAGCCAGATTGAAATGGATCTAAATAATCTGCATTGTCTAGGAAATCCTAGAGGGCCCGTTTATCAGCCACACACGATATACATACTGGAGGGAAATCAACTCTGTTGTTGACTTATTCTTGTTGACTGAAACAGAAAAGGCCATAAACTTGGTCTTAGTTAGCTATGAAACTCAAGGTAAGTACACAAAGCATTGTCCTCCAAGATATAATTAGAATTAATGCAGTTTAAGCTGCTGTAACCCACTGAGGATTGGAACCTCTAGCTCAAACACTTGAAGCATGAGGGCACTTCATAGGTGACATTTTGTGCTCGGGAGCCAATTCCTGTGAGGAAAATCCATGCATGCAGTGCTTTTTATGAAAGGCATCTCTACATTAATAATAGCATGCTTCGCCTGGTAGGGTGGGGGGACCAAATAAAATAAATACAAACATGCAATAAGCCCTGATGCTTGCTTAGTCAACTGCTGACTACATTATTCCACTGGCAAAATCAGTGATGAAGGCAGCCATTTCAAAATGTCTGCCTTTTGAAGGGTTTGGTCTTCTAGTATAAAGCCCAGTCTAAGAAGTGGCTCCCAGTCTTAGCCCTTCACCAGTCCTTGCCGCTCTGACATAAAGCAGAAATAAATAAATGGTGTACTTTTGGTCTGACCTCATTTTGTCTCTCCCGGAAAGTGAATGATATTGACAGTGGTAGTGATTATCAGGTATAGCGAATGGTTGCCAATTTTAGTCCAGTCTGAGTAGCTAGATGAAGCTGATGTACTGCATAAGTGATGAGCACTAAACTCCATAGGCCTATCTGTGCTGAGCCTTACAGTTACAGACATAAAAGTCGTTTACCTAACAATGGTGCCACTGCCTGACATCAATATACCTCCAAATGTAGCACTAGGAATTTGGCGCCATGCAATGATCATGAAAAATATCTAGGTAAGGCTGGAAGTTGCATGGAAAAGGGAGATGTGAATTGTACAACTCATCCATGATTCTTATATGCTCAATATGCATGTTCATATAGAAAACTTATGCTAAAGATGAGGATTTCTTATACCCTTGATTTCCATCCTTTATTCATAACATCCCAGCAAAGGCTCGCCATTCATTAGCTCCCCTTCTCTAGCCCTGAGTTATCAGCCAAGAAACCTGCAGTTTTGCTCTCTCCTGTTTCCTGTTGTATCCAACCTTTTCTAGTGATATTATTTGGTCTTTGAATCTTTGAATCCTTGTCAGAATAATAAGGGCCAATATCACAGATGAGGTACTTTGAAGAGCTGGCAGCTGTGGTTTCGGTTGCACCTCTGAATTGTGCAGAACAAAACATATGTGGATTCATAAAATTTGTCCTATATTAGATAATAAGAGCTGATTGTAAAGTTATGAAGACAGCTTCTACCACCTGGCAGTTTTTCACACAGGGCTTTTAAAGCCCTTTAACTCACTTGTCCTCCAGAATGGAGGGTGTGTGTTCACATATTGGGTCAGATTTACCCCGAAGTCCCTGCGAGTTATCCGGGACCAGTTCACACACAATTCAGGTTTTTCACTGTGCATTAGAGTGTAGCCCGATTTATATCCTGGGTAAAAAAAATTCCACTATTTTCATCGGTTTTGGGGGGACAACTTTGAGTTCGCAGTAAAGCCTCCCAGTAAAGTCGTGGTAAAACCTGCTGTGTGTAAACATCCCAGGAAGGATACTGGCATGCAGAATGATCTTTGAATAATCTATATATTTATTTCTCCTGGGTGTCCCTTCGAATGTGCGTCCCGGCACCCAGCCTGATTGGCTGGGCGGTGGAGGCACCTGACTGGCTGGCGCACCCAGGAGGCCAGCAGCAGGCCAGGCCACAGTGACGGTGGCGGCGGGTCCAGCCCGGCTGCGTAGGCAAGGCAGCAGGCCCGGCCGCGGAGGCAGCACTCAGCCCGACAGCCTGGGCCCATTCCGACCCGGAGACTGGGGCAGAAGGTGGGGAAAGGGGGAAAGGGGCAGAAGGTGGGGAAAGGGGGAGCTGGCCCCAAAGAGGCCGGCCGCAGAGGTTGACAAGCGGCGGCAACGTGCTTGGCAGGCTGCGGAGGTGGCCCGTGGCCTGGCAGGCCTGGCCACAAAGGCAGCACTCCGCCCGGCAATGGGCTAAGCCACGGAGGTGCTGGGCCCGGCCGTGGAGGCGGCTCATGGCCAGGAGGTGGCGAGACCAGCCGCCGAGGCCAAGCACCCGTGGGAGGCTGGAGTGGGAGGGAACCAGGTGGCGGGACTTCCCTGTTCACTGCCTGAGAGGAGGAGTGGTGGCGGCAGGGCCCTTTTTGGCTGCCCACCGCCCGGTAAGGAGAGTAAAACGGGGAGGAGGGGAGGGGGAGGAGAGAGGAGGGGAGGGCAAGAGAGAGTGGGGGAGGGGAGGGGGAGGGCAAGAGAGTGGGGCAAGGGGGAGAGGTGGAGGGTAGGAGAGATTGGGGCAGGGGGAGGGAGGGCAGGAGTGACTGGGGCAGGAGGGTGAGAGAGAGGGGAGGGAGGGGAGGGGACAAGAGAGTGGGGCAAAAGGGAGGGGAAGAGGGGCAAGAGTGTGGGGCAGAAGGGAGGGAGGAACAGCCGGCCCCGAAGAGCGCACAGATGCTCTGTGCGGGTTGGCTAGTGATATATTATTATTTCAAAATTATATAATAATATAATAACAAACTTGTAAACTTCAAAATAAATTTGTAAATACAAGCTGGGCTTCAACATCCCTAGTGATTACAGGATCAGGACAACCAAGGTCTGGAGAAGCAAGTATCAGCGAAAAAGGGGCAGAAGCAAATGACATAATCCTGGATGGTCAAATGTTCAGGTTCCTGATAAATCAAGTCAGACGAATGGCATATCATTTTCTACTCTACCTGCAGCTCCCTGTAGGATTTCAAAAAGGAGCCTTTCCCAGTCCTACCTGGAGATGCCAAGATTTGAACCTGGGATTTACATCACGCAGAGCAGGTGCTCTAGCACTAGCTACAACCTTTCCCTGAGGAAAGCAGTATAATCTAGGCAAGCAAGGAAGGTTGGGGGCACAGGTTTAGTGTAACAGGATCTTCTCTGTAAGAGAGAAGTTGCTCAGGCTGAAGGGTAGGGCTTCAGGTATGGAGGGGTGGAACTACATTGTAGGTCAGATGATCAGTTGCTGAGGCAGCTAGTAGGACTCATAATGCCATCTAGATCAGAGATTCTCAATGTGTGGGTCCCCAGATGTAATTGGACCTCAACTCCCATAATTCCCAACCAAAGGCCACTGGGGCTGAGGATTATGGGAGTTGAAATCCAATTACGTCTGGGGACCCACATGTTGAGAAACCCTGATCTAGATGACACATGGGTAATAAAATCTGGCCTGCAATTCCTTTGGCAGGTTTGGTGGCATGAGCATTAAAGCTGTTGGGAGTCCTGGTTGGAGACACCTGATATCTTACAGTACACTGATAATTTTTCTCTGAGCATGATCTCTAGACCGAGTCAGTCTGAGCAGCATTTCCTTAAAAGCCGCTAAATGCGGATGTAATACTCAAGAGGGTTTCCACATTGTGCGTGCTTCAGACTGGTGTCCTCCATCGTAACTGTGGCATACAGTGTGTCCCTTTAGAAAAATGCCTCTTTGTCACTTTGGAATATGGCTAGATACTGCCCTAGCAATTTGAAGTGAGCGTACAAATAATCTCAGTTAAATAGCCAAAATGTCATGTGGCTAAGCTTTCAGTGGAAACAGGAAGGCTGACAATGGTCATTTGCGCCTGCAGGACTTCTGCACTTCTGACCTGAGCTCCTGAGGCCATTCGTGCCTCATGACTGTTCTGCCACAGGCAACGTTGCCAGACCAAGCTTCAGAAATAAGGCACACTCTGAAGCAGAGGTATCAGCAGAAAGTGAGATGATGTCTCATTGTGTTGTTGGGCACTGTGGTGTTCTAAAATAATGGTTTTAAATATTGTTTAAATTTGTTTAAACACTGTGTTCTTTCTTGTTGAGATGATGTGGCATAAGGGTATGCCTTTCAAATAAGGGGCCAGCTCCAAAATAAGGAACAGGTGACAACAATACAATAGGAATCTGTGAATGTAGATGAAACAAGGTATATAAGGAACAGTATTTCACTCATAGAGCATGATAGTGACTGTAATAATTTTGTATAGGAGAAAGAGGTGACAGGAACGACAGTTACATATCAGAGATGAGTGAGATTCCCCAAGATCATCTCAGATAGGCTTGGAAGTGAACTGAGTTATTTATCCCCACACCAGTAAAGACATGAGGCATCAACTAAAGTTAAAGGGTGCAACTGATTCATCTCTCTTCCAATTACAGTGCTTGTAGGGAAGGACATAGATTTGTATATTACAGGTATCTGAGCTAAAACTCTGCCCTTCTGTGTGTCTCTTTACAGGAGCATTGGGAAGGTACGGCTCACCAAGGGAGGTTGTGACTGAATATTATTGAATGTCTATATCTAAAGTGAAAGTGTGGAAATTAATGGGAGGCTTGTCTGCTTCTCTGAAACCCTGGCACTCCTGCATGAAATGTTGATGGTATCAATCCCTGTCAAGGGTTCTCCATCAGCTCTAAGAAAGGTCTACCATGTCTGAAAGTTTCTTCTCACTCTGACTGAAAATAATATATTTGTTGAAATTGTGATGATTTTGGATGCAGACTCCAGAGGTGGGTTTGCCGCCACACCACCACCGGGAGCCAAGCAGCTCCCAGAAGCTCTCACATGCAGACTCAACCGGGCTGGCCTTCCTCAGCCTGTTTTTGCTGGCACGTGAGAACAGCCCCATAGAATTCCACAGTAAATAAGTCATGGAGAAGTCTGGCCAGAACAGATGAAGATGCTTCTTTTTCCTCTTCAGAAGGCCAAAGCATGGGAAGGGTGAAGGAAGAGCATGGAGCAGCATCATGCTCAAGAAAGAGGCCAAGTGCACCTGTTCTGCTTTAAGTAAAACCACATGCAGTCTACCACACAGGTGCTTGGGGATAACCTTCAGAGAACAGTTACAGGTCACTAGCTTCTCTGTCAGTTGCTCCTGTCATCCTCCCTCTCAGTTCATTCAGGGTGCATTGCCACTGAAGATATCATCACATTTAAGCACTTGACCCCATTCATGAGGATGGGTGGCTTACAGACATGGATGGCACCTTACCAGTCGAGTAGCTACTGTACCTAAGCACCATGTTTGCGGGAAATTGATGCCTCAGATATGCACACCCACTCAAAGAACAACTCAAAACAAAATTAAAACTCCTGTGACACCAAAATACATATATCAGTTTTTTGTCCAGATGTTCATGCTATTGTTGTGATGTGGCAAGGTTGCCACTAAAAAACAATGCCATATCCAGAAGACATGCCACATCTGTGGCATGCTGAAACATTTTTTAGAAGCAAGCATAGTGCAGTGATAAAATAAGAAACTCCTCCTGGAACCAGGATGAATTAGGCTCAACTTGAAATCTGTCTTGCATAAGGCAGTACACCTGCTCTTCCAATCTGCTGTCTCAAACAGCAATCCTCTTGCCATAACTGAAAAATGGGTATATAAACCTACCATTAAGGGCTTTACCATATAAAGTAATGCATGACATGAGCACGACACCTGAAGGCTCATAAGCCTAGAGCAGTGGTTCCCAACCTGGGTTCCTCTAGATCAGGGATTCTCAGTGTGGGTCCTCAGATGTTATTGGACTTCGACTCCCATAATCCCCAGACCCAGTGGCCTTTGGCTGGGGATTATGGGAGTTGAAGTCCAATAACATCTGGGGACCCAACGTTGAGAATCCCTGATCTAGGTGTTGCTGAACTACAACTTCCAGCAACCTCAGCCACAAATTGTGGCTGGGGATGCTGGGAATTGTAGTTCAGCAATATCTGGTGGAATCCAGTTTGGGAACCCCTGGCCTAGAGCCTCTGTTCATGTGATCTTTTCCCTCCTTTTAAAGAGAAAGAATTACATCAACTAGTTATTTGCATTCACAGTATTATGCATGGATTATTGCATACCTGCTTCTCCACTGCAGGAAGAACATAACTGGCCAGGTGAGTGAACTTATGTGTTATTTATTATTTATTATTATTTTATTTTATACATTTATATACCACCACAAACCAAAGTCTCAGGGTGGTTCACAAGTATAAAACAATAAAAATAAACAAAACATTAAAATAAATTAAAACTACAAAAGCTGCTTTACAATATTTAAATTACAAATGTTAAAAGGCCTGGTTAAAAAGATGAGTCTTCAAAGATCTTTTTAAAACCGCTAAAGATGTGGAGAGTCTTATGTCAGCGGGAAGTGCATTCCAAAGTCTTGGAGTGACAACCGAGAAGGCCCGCCCCTGAGTGTCCACCAAACAACTTGAAGGTAGCCACAGACGGGCCTCCCCTGACGAACGCAGTGGACGATGGGTATCATGCAGAAGAAGATGCTCCCTTAAATACTGTGGGCCTAAGCTGTTTAGGGCTTTATAGCTTATAACCAGCACTTTGTATTTTGCCCGGAAACCTATTGGCAGCCATTGTAACTCCTGTAATATAGGAGTAATATGGTTTCTTTGAGATGACCTGGAGACCAACCTGGCTGCCGCGTTCTGTACTAATTGTAGTTTCTGGACTATGTACAAAGGCAGCCCCACATAGAGCACATTGCAGTCATCAGGTCTGGAGGTTACCAGCAGATCTACTACTGTTCTGAGGTCATGAATCTCAAAAAACATACGCAGCTGGTGTATCAACCGAAGCTGATAAAAAGCGCTTCTGGGCTGGCCACTGCCTCAACCTGAGAAACCAGGGAGGAGTGTGAATCTAGACGCACTCCCAGACTGCATACCTGTTCCTTCTGAGGAAGTGTAACCCCATTTAGAACAGGAAGATCAATATTGTTCCCTGAGTAACGACCCCGCACAAGTACCTCCATCTTGTCTGGATTCAGTCTCAGTTTGACCCTCATCCAGCCCATTACCGCCTCCAGACAGGGATTCACGGAGGATATGGCTTCTCCTGATGATGCTGACATGGAGAAATAGATCTGGGTGTCATCAGTGTACCGGTAACTCCCAGCTTCAAATCCCCAGATGATCTCTCCCAGCGGTTTCATGTAGATGTTAAAAAGCACTGGAGACAATATGGAGCCCTGAGGAACCCCATATAAAAGCTCAAGTTTTGAAGAGCAACAGTCTCCAAGTGACACCATCTGGAATCTGCCTGAGAGATAGGAGCGGAACCACTGCAAAGCAGTGCCTCCTACCCCCAACTCCCTCAGACGTTCCAGAAGGATACTATGGTTGATAGTATTGAAAGCTGCTGAAAGAAGTACCAACAGAGTCACACTTCCTCTGTCAAGTCCTAATTGGATATCATCCATCAGGCTGACCAAGGCAGTCTCCACCTCGTAGCCCACTTGAAAACTAGTTTGAAATGGGTCTAGATAATCAGTTTCTTCCAAGGCTGCCAGTTGCTGGGAGGCTACCACATTCTCAAACACCTTACCCAACCATGAGAGGTTGGAGATAGCCCTGTAGTTATTAAACTCTGAGGGTTCCAAGATAGGCTGATTAAGAATAGGTCTGATAATTGCATCCTTTAAACAAGGGGGCATCCTGCCCTCCCTCAGAGAGGCATTAATAATTGCCACCAGGCTCTCTACAACAACCTCCCTGCCAGATAGTGTAAACCACGTCGGGCAAGGATCAAGTAGACAGGTGGTAGGATGCATTATTTGAAGCAGCTTGTCTACATCCTCAGGAGTCACAAACTGAAACTGATCCAGTTTAACCACACAAGAGGAGTTGCTCGAAACCTCTGCATCTGGTACTGTGATAATTGTGGAGTCAAAATCTACATCGGCTTGAACACGAGAGATTTTGTCCACAAAAAACTCATTAAAAGTGTCACAGAGGGCAACAGATGGATCCAAATTTTGATTCAAGGGAGCAGGGGGTCCTACTAACCCCCTCACAACCCTAAAAAGCTCCGCTGAACATGAGTTTGTGGAAGCAATACTGGCAGAAAAGAAGTGCTTCTTTGCTGCACATATAGCCAGAGCATAGATCTTTAAATACACTCTATGTCACAATCTGTCAGATTCGAGTCGAGTCCTCCTCCACTTGCGTTCCAGTTGTCTACCTTGCCACTTCAGCTCCCGCAGATCTTTCGTGTACCAAAGAGCCATTTTTGAAGCAGGTCGGAGAGGATGCTTGGGAGCGATCACATCTACTGCCCTGGTAAGTTGACTATTCCAATTTTCCACCAGGGCATCAACCGGTTCGTTGGCTGAGCCGACATTAAATCCAACCAAGGCTTCTTGGAAACCTATTGGAGCCAATAACCTTCTTGGATGGGCCATTGTAATAGGCCCCTCACCCCTGCAGAGGTGGGATGTAACTGTAAGTCCAACCTTAACCAGATGGTGGTCCATCCATGACAATGGGAAAATCACAGGAGTCCCCAGCCACGGAACACCACCCTGATCAGAGTGAAAGACCATATCAAGCATGTGACCAGCAACATGCGTCGGCCCAGAGACCACTTGGGATAGGCCCATAGTTGTCATGGCTGCTATGAACTCCTGAGCCGCCCCAGACAAACTGGTCCCATTGAAGTGGACATTGAAGTCCTCCAGAACACAAGCCTGGGGCACTCTAACACCAAATCTGAGACCAGGTCCACAAGCTCAGTTAGGGACTCTGTTGGGCAGCAGGGTGATCGGTACACCAACAGAAGTCCCAATCTATCTCTGGTCGCCAAGCATAAGTACACACACTCGATATGATCAGACATTCAGACAGGGATTCTGGTAAGGGAGATATTATCCTTAAAGACCACAGCCACTCTACCTCCCCACCCACATTCCCTTACCTGCTCCTCAACAGAGTATCCTGAAGGGAGAAGCAGGGCCTAAACTGGGCCACCAGCCTCTTCCAACCAAGTCTCTGTAATACACACCAGGTCAGCCCCTTCATCCATGATCAAATAATGGATTACTTCAGATTTATTTTGGACTGACCTGGTGTTAAAGAGGAGCAAGGCAAGGCTCTGCGGGTAGTTGGCACTGCTCCCCAAGGTCAAAGAGCTGACAGGGCAGCCGGAAGGGGAAACAGCTATTAAGTTTCTGATTTCCCTTCCCCTGTGATGGCCTGCTGACTTGCCAATGTAATTTCTTCTATTTCCCACCACCACTGGAATAGTCACCCTGAGACCAATAGACATGCCCCTCCTTCTCCCCATCTCCAGACAGACTCAAAACAATCAAAACAATCCTACCCAGGCCAAACTCACTCCCCCCCCAGCCCAGTGATACTGAGCCAAGAGCGGTGGCCCTTACCCTCATTGCTTCTTGAGGTGGCTCCCCAAGGGGGTGACCCCTTTGGTATTGCTGCTTCACTGGTGGCCCACTGGCAGCCTTGTTAAATAGCCCAAGGGTGGGCAGGTGGAGCCAAAACTCCTCAGTCATGTGAGCCCAAGGGCCCCACTCCTGCCAACACTCAAACACGCAGAGGAGGCAGGCAGAAGTCCCTCAGGCAGTTGGTGGCAACAACAGCAGCAAAGGAGCAGCACCCAGTAGGCAGACACAGTCTCCCACCCTGTGTCTTCCTGCTGGTAGATGGTAAGTGGTCTCCTTCTCTGCTGGGCACAGGTAACAGGCAGCAGCTACCGTCCTAGCCACTGGCAGCCTTGTTAAATAGCCCAAGGGTGGGCAGGTGGCACTGTACCAATACAAAGGGCAGAAAGGGCTGCATCTTCATAGTGGTTCTTCCTACATACATTATGACAGGGGTGTCCAACTGCAGCCCTCCAGCCGTTTTTGGCCTGCAACTCTCATCATCCCTGGCTACCAGCCATTGTAACTGGGGATGGTGGGAGCTCTAGGCCAAAAACAGCTGAAGGGCCTCAGTTGGACACTCCTGCACTTTGTTAAGAATATTGGCAGTTAATGTCAAAAAACTGCCTTCATTTTTTTCTGGTATTGTTTTAATCGTTACAATGAGCACCACACCAATTTGGGTTTCGACTTAGCTCACACCAGTTCCCACCTGTATCCAGTACAGATACGGGAGGCCCATGTTGAATCTGCTTTTGCTTGGTCTGACCAGCAGTAAATGAGCAGATTAGGCAAAAGTTCCACAGTTGTTCTTTGCATTCCTTCTTGATGTTCAATGATAGGCTAACCAGGAAGTCTCGTTGTCGCTTTCTTACTTCTTTGTAGTTTTGTATATTATTTCAGAAACATTATTTTCTTCACTGCATGACAGCAGTGATTAAGATCAGAAGTAAAAAGACACAATTAAATCAAAATGAATATAATTTCAAGTGAAAAAGGGGATTCACTCCCCCCCACAGCTAGCCTAGATACTTTTCCTGGCTCCCAGAACTGTTACTTTATGTTTCCAGAGAGTCTTCCTTCTTAAGGCACATGAGCCTCAGGTACTTGCTTAATTATTTTTACTGGTTCAGAAAGCCTGAGGTGCACATGGATACACATGTACTCATTCATCTCTATTTATTAGATCCAGGCTTAGATGTTAACCAATTCCCCTTGCACACAGATACCGCCAAACAAACCCAAATTACAACACCGTCTAAAGACCCAAGGAGCATATAAACAAATTGCCATCCATATGCTAATCCCCTCAGCCCTGGAGAATTCGAAGACCCAAACTGAGTGACTTCAGAAGAGGAAGAGCAAGTCTCAGCTTAAGAGGCAGATTGGAATTTTGCAGCAAGATAATGAAAAACCCTACGAACAAACATGCCATGGAGGCAAAAAGCAAGAGAGAAGTGAGCACAAGGCAATTAATATTCAGCACAAACCTCTGTAGCATGCCATCTAGTAAACAGAGGATAGTCGACACTGAAATCACACGGCAAACTCCATGAAGTAAGAAAACAGATGGGTTTGTGCATACTGGGAGACATGCCAAAGCACACTGGAGAGCAATGTGTTAAGTGGCAAGCATCAGGACACCAGGACAAGTTAGGATGGGAGCTGCCTGAGATGGAATTCTACCAGCAGGGCGGGCGAGATGTATGAATTGTAGTTTGCAAGCACTTGGAGTCACACTTCAGAGAATTTAAAATGATGTGAGATTGTGAGTGAGAACCACCTATTTTTATATGCCACAACTTCTTCTCTCTCAATTGGCAGGGGTCTGCATCTTCCCAGCCCTGTTGCCAACCAAATCTCCCTTTTTGCCATGTCTTATTTCAGTGTTCGGATTCCTTTGTCGTTGATATTAGGTCATGTAGCCTTTCCCCTTTCCTTTGGGCTTCCATTCCCAGATCTCCCACCATCTCATTTTCTGTTAAGTAGGAGTGTGCCGAACTGGTTCGAATCAAAACGGGCTGGTTTGACCAGTTTGGTTTTGAGACAGACTGGCCTAAAGAATAATAATTTTAAAAAGGCAATTGGTCCACTGAGTGCCAGCGTATGCTGCTTGGCCTTACTGACTGAGCTCCCTCCTGGTCAGACTCCAGCTTAAGAAGCCGGAAGAAGAGTGACCTCTTTGGTTTTAGGTTTCTTTTAAATGGGGCAATTTCTTTTAAATGGGGCCTAGTTTGGGGTAAGGGATGTCCTCCAGGAGGGTGTAGGCACTAGCTTCCGATTGGTGCCAACTGCCGCCCCAAACCCCAAAGCAGTCGGGCACTCCTGTGATTTTAGGTGAGTTTTTTAAAAGTCCCCCCCCCCTGAATTTTGCATTTCCCTCATAGGGGACAATGGGGATTTGAAGTGGCCCAGCCAGCCCATTTTCCCTTTTGTGGGGGTGCCTAGGCACCCCAAACTGGGTTTGGGGGCACAGCAGGTTGTGCCACAACTCCCCCCAGGCAGCCCCAAGCCGGTGGGGTTTATGGTTCCCCCCTCCCCGGATTTTTTTGTTTGTTTTTGTCCTTTTAACAGTACCGCTATCAGAGTAGCTTCTCTGGTTTGTATATATGTGTTTATGAAGAGTTCATCAGGATTCATTGAGAGAACTCATACAGCAGCAAGTCCAGACACGAATGGGATTCTTGGTGGCTGTATGAGTTCTCTCAGTGAAATCCTATGAAGAACTTTACATACATACATACATACATACATATATACGTATGAAAAGACTAGAGAAGCTGCTCTGATAGAGATAGACTGATAAAAGGTCGTGTGTGTGTGTGTGTCCCCCTACACACACACACCAGAGAAGCTACTCTGATAGACTGTTAAAGGGCAAGAAACTAAAATAATTCCTGAAAAAAACCCATAAACCCCACTGGCCTGGGGCTACCTGGGGGGAGTTGTGACACAACCTGTTGTGCCCTCAAACCTACTTTGGAGTGCCCAAGCACCCGCCAAAGGGGGGATGGGGCTGCCTCAAAATCTCCATTATTCCGTATGGGAGAAATGAAAAGTTGGAAAATCTTCAAAAAAATCATTAAAAACCACAGGAATGTCTGATTGCTTTGGGGTTTGGTGGATGGTTGGCCCCCCTGGGTGCCTACCACCCACCCTGGTTTTGCTATTACTCCCCTACAACTGGTACTCAGAGGCATCCTGCCTTTGAGGCTGGAAGAGGCCTATAGCCCTCCGACTAGTAGCCGTTGATAGAACTCTCCTCCATGAAGTTATCCAAGCCCCTCTTAAAGCCATCTAGGTTGTTGACTGTCTCTTCTTCTCCACTGTACATCCCTGCATGCCTGCCTGTGTCTGGATAACACCATTGCCTCAGATTGGTCCTGGGTCTCAGCTCACAGCCTGACTCATGGGTCAGGGCACCAGTCCATCATCACTGGCCACACCTGTGGCGTGCATGCATGTCTGCATGTGTCAGTGGCACTAACAGGCAGACTGTGACACATCTGATTTTGGAGTTGGCCAGGGTGGGGCAAACTGCCTGTGGTGTTACAGTGGGTGGGGGTGACCATGAGTCATTCACCCTCCATGTCCTGCTCAGGATAGCCCAGAAGGGGAAGGCTGGCCTTCAGGAAGACCAGCTGCTCCATCAAGTCAGCATCAATGCATGTGCAATGTGGTATCACTACGTCCCCAGCCATGGAGGAGAATACCCTCTTGTTCTGGACACTGGTTGGCAGGCCTGAGAGGAACAGCCCAGCAACTACTGCCAAATCCAGCCAGACTCAGCGATGCATTGTCCAAAACTGGATCAGCTCAATCTCCTGGCTTGCCACTGGCTCCTGCAGGTACTGCAGAACACACTGCTCAGTACTGCTGCAGCACTAGGTGGGCTCCTCCTCTACCTGGCAAGGCACCAAGGAAGAGAACCACTGGGTGGAACGCTGAGGCAGAACTATTGGCTCCCTTGGCCCTGCCAGGGACACCATGCTGCTGGACCAAAAATTGGTGATGCTGCTGCTTCTAGGGGTGGACAGGTCTATTAGTGACAGGTCTAGTGGCTTTAGGCCATCTCCAGCCTGAGAGGCAAGATGCCTCTAAATATCAGTTGCAGGGGAGCAACAGCAAGAGAGAGGGCATGCCCTCACCTCTTGCCTGTGGGCTTCTCAGAGGCATCTGGTGGGCCACTGTGTGAAGTTAGGACTACGTAGGCCTTGGGCCTGATTCAGCAGGGCTGTTACGTTTTTATGTGGACTGCACACTAGCAGTAAGCATTCGAGCACCCTTCTCCTGGTTGTGCCCCAGCCTCCTCTCCTCAGCTCACCTGACCTCTTCAACCAGGAAGTCACTCAACCTGGACAGCTGGTCAGGGGTAACAGCTTTACCCAGGGGCGTAGCAAGGTTGGAGGGGGCCCAGAGACAAGATTTTAAAATGGGACCTCGCTGATATACACACACAAACACACTTCACAATATATAGTGCACTCACACTCACATCCCCATTATGAATACGGGGAATATCTAGTTCACATTGAATCTAGTTTTTTACTCTCTGCTCCTGCCGATCTCCAAGAGACTCAACATAATTCATAGGGAGTGCAACATGGGCGGGTGGGGAGTCATGTGATGTGCCTCTGGGGGGCCCCTTGAGGCAGTGGGGCCCCAAGATGACTGCCTCCCCTTGCCTAATGGTAGTTATGCCCCTGGCTTTACCCTTCATTCTTGGGTCACATAGGCAGAACAAAATATGTGCTGCCAATGCTCCCAAGGGTGTTGTGAGCCAATCCACCCCTCCAGCCCTAGCTGACCTGTCAAGGTAATTGCTTCCTCAGTGGTCAGCATGGTCTGGAGCTCACTCATCATCTTCTTGACGAAAAGAGTGGCAAAGCCTGGCTTAGTGTTGCTGTCTTGGCACACAAGTTAATGGCAACAAAGAATGTCTCGAGTTCCAAGACAATGTCAGAGATGAGCACCCAGTACTGGTTGGAGAGATCACACACTTCCAAGCCACGCCAACACTGAATATGCAAGATGGCATCTGCACATGCTCAGACATCATTTCCTTCCTAATGCTGCCCAAAGGCTGCTGGGAACAGAGAACTTCCTGTTCCCAGCAAGATGCAGCTGGGGAAACAGGGAGCCCGGCTGCTGAATACAAACAGCACCACAGGGGTGGTGGGCATAGCAGAGGAGCAAGGGAGTGGCAGGTAAGATCTTCCATCCTCCTTTTAAAGTGCCTGCTCTCTGCCCACCCTCCCCCACCCCCATGTGCATGAAATGCTTTGTGAACATCCCTAAATGACTGCTTAGTCTGTTTAAGCTATTGGCATAGATGTTCTCTAATTATTTTTAAGGTACTTAAACATAATATTAAGGTACTCTTGCATTTCCAGCCATGAAATAGCTAGATGTTGGTAGCACCAAGGCCCCCTCCCACTCACACAGCTGTAGTTGACACAAATGCATTCCACTGAATTTGCAGTGGAAGGTTTTTTGTTTTGTTTTGTTTTGTTTTGTTTGTTTTAAAGGAGATCAACTCTAGGGGCCATCTCAGATACATGTAACACTTTTCAGAGCCAGCTTACCTCTTCTAACACTTTATACAAATTAAAGCAGTTGTTCCAAAAATACATTCACCCATTTTGTAATGTGTGATGTCATTGGTGCACACACTACTGCTGACACCCATCACAATACAAGGCCACTTCTTCTGCAAATACAGTATAACAGTCTTGCGAATTCTCTGCTTCCTCCCAGCCTAATGCCAATGGAACTCTTTCCATTGAGAAGAGTGGTGTCTTTGGGAAGAACAGTTAAATGCTCCTCCCATGCACTGCACTCCCAGCCCTGATTGCCACCCACCCCCCCAGCCCCGTGACTCTTATTTTATTTAAGGATAAATCCCAGCCCAAATGATGCATTAAGCTACTCTATTAAGGGAGTATTTAGATGACATGTGAGGTGATGGTTTGGATGACACCCAATGTGATTTGGGATGGGAAATAGCACACTGGGAGGATGAGCAGGACATGCTCGCCCACATCCCTGAATGTGTATGGGTGATGCTGGTTGGGATGTATAGTCTGAACTAATCTCCAGTTTGCCTTGCCACCTCACCTTTGGCTGATATTCTGTTATGATGTTCATATGGTTATAGTATGTGTTTACTCAGTTTTCAAGGAAAGAACATGATTTGCCACCAACTGGTTTTGGAAAACCAAGTGCTGAGTATGAAAATAACTAAGTCTCTGGATCCTCCCCCATAATCAGCAGTTCACTCCATCTTCTCTAAGAAGAGACCTCTTCTCCCTGGACTCTGTCCTCAGCCCAGGCACCAATATAATGTCCTTTGATGGCTGTGACTCCAAAAGGCTAGAGGTAACATCTGTAAGGGCTGCACTTTGTAACTTATTTATGACCCCCCCCCCATGCAGTGTGAAGGGTAGGGAATCATGAAATGTAATATTGTTTAGGGATGTGCAAATTGATTCGGGTACAAATAGATTTGTACCCAAATCTAGGTGATTCGGAGACAAAACAAATCACCCCTGTGGTCCATTGGCTAGATTCAGGTACAAATTGAATCGCTCCTGATTTGATTTGAATCAATTCAAATTTCAGATCTCTCCTATTAATTCCCCTAGATTCCCAGCTTTCATTTTTAAAAAACAAAAAAACAGCTAAGCTCTAGCCCTTATAGCAGTGGAGTTATGGAGCAAAATGTGTGGTGACTATTTTTCAAGTGTTTGGATTCTTTGGTGTATAATAACTTCCACTCAATGAATCCTTATGAGGATTCATTACACACCTTCATTTTTTCTATTCATTTTGACTGTCTTTTTGACAGTGCCAACTGTCAACTGCCATGTGCCAACTACACGCCACTCCCACTCTCAAGGCATTGGGGTACTACTCAGTTTAAGTTAAGTGCCTAATGAGTAGAGGCTACCACCCAAATTGCAGAGGAATTGGGCAAATGGCTGATTTTTGGTGAATTGTTGAAGTTTTAGTGTCTTTGGGGTAGATTTGGGGCATAAAGTGGGATCTGGGGTGGAAGAGTGGAGTGGGGTGGTAGTGCCTAATTGGTGGAGGGAGATTGGGCAAAGGGCTGATTTTGGGGCAATCGCAGGGGGATTGGGCAAAGGGCTGATTTTTGGTGAGTTGTAGTGTATACGTCTTTAAGGTTTCCCCCATAAGGTATAATGGAGGTGTGTCGCTTCACGTCAGGGGAAAAGGGGTGGCCTAGAGCAGTGTGGGGTTGGTGGTAGTGCCCAAAGCGGGCAAGGAAGCTACCAGATTTTTTTCAAAGGATTTGGGCAGAGGGCTGATTTTTGGTGATTTGTTGAAGTTTACGCATCTTTAAGGTTTTTCTCCATAGGGAATCATGTAGGTTTCAGCAGCCCCATAACTGCACTTGGGGGGTGCTGGGGTGGCCCAGAGCAAATGACAGTGTAGTGAACAGAGGGTGCCAGCCACCCCCATGGGTTTCTAACCCATGGGGTACAGGGTTCTGTTGTTTCTGGGACCCATTTTTTAAATCTGAATTGATTCAGATTCAGATTAATTCGGATCTGAATCACATCTTGGGTGATTCAGATGGGTCAGATTTGGACCCAAAAACAAATCAGGGGAGTTTTGATTCGAAACACCAAACATCCTAATTGCACACCCCTAATATTGTTTTCCCATTCATGTATGTACTTATTGGCTGGGGAAGAACTTCCCAGCAGTGGCTGATCCCTATTTCAAAGAAAACAGAGAGCAGATTGGGAAGTTTGAAAATGGAAACTAAGAGTACAGCTCAATCTATATCCCAAGGCTTCTTCCAGACAGCAATAAGAAGTGTTGGAACAGTGCTTTCCCAGGAATGATTTTACTTTGTTTCTGCTTTAGCAGACCTTTAATAGTCCTAGCCAGCACAAATCCATGCCCTGTTCACATGCACAACAGGATCCTAGCACAATTTGCTCAGTGCCACCTGCTGGCCAGCACTTGCTTTCTGTGAAGTCCCACCATTGGCCAGAAAAGTCATAATTTAAAAAGTAGTTTACAGAAAGCAAGAATTAGTCAACAGGTGGTGCTGAGAAAATCATGCTAGGACCCTGCTCCACATCTGAACCAACTCTGCATGGATTCAGGCTGACTAGGACTATGGAAACCTGATAAAGTGTATGGAAACAAAATAAAATGGTGCTTGGAAAAGCACTGTCCCAGTGCTTCCCATTGCCATCTGGAAGAGCCCTAAGTGTGGTAGAAGTGGTTTCGACAGACATTTGCTACCTTGAAAACAAACATATTGGAATGCAGCAAATGTATAACCATATTAAGTAGAACTGTGCATGGGCTGAATTACTGGCCTGATCCTGATAATGATCCATGACATTCTTGCATCATGCACATCATGTACAGTGAGGGAAATAAGTATTTGATCCCCTGCTGATTTTGTCCGTTTGTCCTCTGACACAGAAAAGACCAGGCTATAATTGGAATGGTAGGTTTATTGTAGCTGTGAGAGACAGAATAACAACAAACAAACCCTCAAAAGCCCAGTGCCCAAAAGTCAGCGATGGATTTGCATTGTAGTGAGGGAAATAAGTATTCAATCCCTTCACAAAAGATGTCTTAGTACTTGGTGGCAAAACCCTTGTTGGCAATCACAGAGGTCAGACGTTTCTTGTAGTTGGCCACCAGGTTTGCACACAACCCAGGGGGGATGTTGTCCCACTCCTCTTTGCAGATCCTTTCCAAGTCAGAAAGCTTTCGAGACTGATGTTTGGCAACCCGAACCTTCAGCTCCCTCCACAGATTTTCTATGGGATTAAGGTCTGGAGACTGGCTGGGCCACTCCAGGACCTTCATGTGCTTCTTCTTGAGCCACTCCTTTGTTGCCTTGGCTGTGTGTTTTGGGTCATTGTCATGCTGGAATACCCATCCACGACCCATTCTCAATGCCCTGGCTGAGGGAAGGAGGTGCTCACCCAAGATCTGACAGTACATGGTCCCGTCCATCATCCCTTCGATGCGGTGAAGGTGTCCTGTCCCCTTAGCAGAAAAACACCCCCAAAGCATAATGTGTCTACCTCCATGTTTGACGGTGGGGATGGTGTTCTTGGGCTCATAGGCAGCATTCCTCCTCCTCCACACACGGCAAGTTGAGTTGATGCCAAAGTGCTCGATTTTGGTCTCATCTGACCACAACACTTTCGCCCAGTTCTCTTCTGGATCATTCAGATGTGTATTGGCAAACTGCAGACGGGCCTGTACATGTGCTGCCTTGAGCAGGGGGACCTTGCGGGCACTGCAAGATTTCAGTCCTTCACGGCATAGTGTGTTACCAATTGTTTTCTTGGTGACTATGGTTCCAGCTGCCCTGAGATCATTGACAAGTTCCCCCCGTGTAGTTCTGGGCTGCTTTGTCACTGTTCTCATGATCATTGCAACTCCACGAGGTGAGATCTTGCATGGAGCCCCAGACCGAGGGAGATTGACAGTTATTTTGTGTTTCTTCCATTTGCGAGTTATCGTGCCAACTGTAGTCACCTTCTCACCAAGCTGCTTGGCGATAGTCTTGTAGCCCAGTCCAGCCTTGTGCAGGTCTACAACCTTGTCCCTGACATCCTTTGACACTCTTTGGTCTTGGGCATGGTGGTGAGTTTGGAAGCTGAGTGATTGCTTGCTTCTATGGACAGGTGTCTTTTATACAGGTACTGTAACAAGCTGGGATTAGGAGCACTCCCTTACAGAGGGTGTTCCTCATCTCAGCTCGTTACCTGCATATAGTGAAAAGACACCTGGGAGCCTGAAATCTTGCTGGTTGATAGGGGATCGAATACTTATTTCCCTCACTACAATGCAAATCCATCGCTGATTTTTGGGCACTGGGCTTTTGAGGGTTTGTTTGTTGTTATTCTGTCTCTCACAGCTACAATAAACCTACCATTCCAATTATAGCCTGGTCATTTCTGTGTCAGAGGGCAAACGGACAAAATCAGCAGGGGATCAAATACTTATTTCCCTCACTGTAAGGGATGGCATATATCACATCAAGCCGATGATCAGTATTGGCTCAATGCATCACCTTTCCTTTCCTTATCTCACCTATAATGCAGCAGGAAAGGAAGCCACATCATGGTGTTGTGTCCTGTATTACTTCTCTAGAGGCTTTCAAACAGAGGCTGGATGGCCATCTGTCATGGATGCTGTAGCCAATTTCTGCATCGGGCAAATGGTTGGACTGGAAGACCTCCAAGGTCCCTACTACAAAATACAAGCTACCTGTAGCCAAAGATTGGTGAGAACACAAAATTGAAAAAGTTGTCGAAAATGAAGATGCAAAAATATTATGGGACTTCCAAATACGAACAGACAAACATCTGCCACACAATGCACCAGATATAACTGTAGTCGAGAAGAAAGAAAAACAAGTTAAAATAATCAACATAGCAATACCAGGGGATAGCAGAATAGAAGAAAAAGAAATAGAAAAAAACCCAACAAAATACAAAGATCTACAAATTGAAATTGAAAGGCTGTGGCAGAAAAAGACCCAAATAATCCCAGTGGTAATTGGCACCCTAGGTGCAGTTCCAAAAGACCTTGAAGAGCACCTCAACACCATAAGGGCCACAGAAATCACCATCAGCCAATTACAAAAAGCAACTTTCCTGGGAACAGCCTATATTGTGCGATGATCTCTATAGTAACAGCAACAACATTGATAATAACATTCAGCCATCTCAGGTCCTTGGGAAGGACTTGATGTCTCGATAAAACAAACCAGTCAATAACACCTGTCTGACTGTGTAAATAAAAAATAAGTAAATAAATAAATTAAAACAAACATTTGCTGGGCTTTATATGAGTCTGACTCAGGTACTTTTCCAAGCTTCCAAATTAGGTTTTGGAAGTTATATGGTTGGTTAGATGTCCACATTTCTTACCAATTCCCACTGTTTTGTTCCTGCTTGCTGCCTAGTTTTAAACTTACAAGATTTCCAGACAGTTAACTTTTTTGAGTTGCAATTCAGTACAAGTTACTTATCGCCCCAATGCAAATGAAATCTCTGCTGAAAATTAATTTGGAGTGCCTGGAAACAGAGTTGCTATGTTCACCTGTTTGTAAATGATAACACCAATAAACAGCCTTTTAAATAGCTTGGTATGGTACTTAGTTCTCTTACATTTTATGGTCCTAAGCACACCTATGATAATGCATCCTTTTAATCTAATGCATGCTTCTCACTGTGAATCACAGTGGGTCATCCCAATTGATTGCTGTTTGTTTCATATGGAATATGTGCAGAGAAAGAGAATCCAAGCTGTGACTAGCACAAGTTATTTTTTTTTAATTTTTTATCGTGAGCCTACCAGATTTTCAAAGTTTTAGAAAATGTGACCTAAATGATACTGGTTGACATTCTGTACAGTGGAACATGGGTGTTAGGGTCCTGCTGTGCAATGTGAAAGGCAGCCCCAATGGTGTTGCCTACCTGACAAAGCAGCTGTGGACAGACTTAAGACTGTGTCCGGGCAGTTGCAGAGTACTACTTCCATTGGAAACAATGGCTGGCATGATGTGCAAATGTAATGGGGATGAGAGGGTATTGTGGCACCATTACTGTGGTCAGACAGAAGCAGCGGCACTGCTGGGGAGGATGGTGGTTGCGCTACCACTGTTACCATAGTTTATCACATTGTGGCATGCTGGTAGAACAACCACCATCTTCTGTGTCCACAGCAGCAGTGCTGCAATACCCTCCCATTCCTGTTACCCTTGTACATCATGTCAGCATGCACAACCCTGACCCTGACATTATTCCACTGTGTGGAATTTTGGCTGCTGTCGAAGGATGCATGTACTAATTTAGTTTTTTAAATATATGTTATATACATACAGAATATAGGAAACATGTATACAATACTTTAGATGAGAAGGTATGTTCTAATGGACCAAGGCAGTGGTTTCCAAATTATGGGATACCTCATGGGCAAGGAAAGTATTGGAAGTATATTCCCAGACTGCCACTAGTTGTAGTTAGGACAAAATGATTCTGAATAGGCAGCTGATTTCTAGGATGGAGTTACAGGTTCATCACATTAAAAAATCAAAAAGTGATTGTAGAGTCTAGAGGAAGACAACGGATAAATATCTTTTAATATTCTGCTAACTGAGCAAAAAGGCACCTTTTGAAGTGGTGATTCTATTATATTTAGCAGAGGGAGAGCAACAGCCATCCCTCCAGTGGTTGTTGCTAGTGTCTTATTAACTTTCGTTTCTTTTTAGACTGTGAGCCTTTTGGGGACAGGGAGACATTTTTATTTATTATTATTTTTCTATGTAAAACACTTTGAAAACTTTTGTTGAAAAGTAGTATATAGATATTCATCTTCATCATCATCATAATCGTAGTATCAGTACAGATTTATCATCATCATCATCATCATCATCCTCATCCTCATCCTCATCCTCATCCTCATCCTCATCCTCTAGCACAGAGGGACATAACTCTCTAGGACAATATTAATTACCATCCACGTCTCTTGGATCAGTATAATATCGAAGGCAGATAAATATACAATAAAAGTACAATCATTCCTCTTGGCAGACCACCCTGTAATATCCCATGACAACAGAGTGACAGCATCAGGATCGAAGGGCAGTACCCCATCAGCCTTGTCTTTCCAATTAACGGTTGGATGGAATGAAGATGCCTCAAACTCCTTCTCCAAGGGAGGAACTTTATTTCTTTTGACAAATAGGGAAACTATGAGGACAAAAACTATTGAAGAGGTTAATGTAAATGAGGAAGAGCAGATTTGTTAAGTATCTGTGTTGGTTTACAGTTTATGGTGCAGTAGAGATGTTCCCAAAATGGTTTTTGCATTTTGTTTCGAGCTCAAAACAAAATGCAGATGGCCGAAATGCTTTGTCACAACAGCAGCTGATCTGGTTCTTTTGACGGAACAAAACTTGAAATGTTTCATCCATAAGGAACAAGGGGGAAATTCAAAACACCCAATTGTTCCCCATGGGTAGCTCCTCAAGATAGCAAAGTGGGTTGGGTGGTAGGGCATAATAGGTACTACATACCACCCAACCCACAAAAGAAATGGGCAGGTGATTTTAAACAAATTTTTAACTTTCCCCCCAAACCCCCATAGAATTGCATGCCAGTGCCAGAAAACCAATCAGCAAGGGAAACACAGACCTCCGAAATGGCAATCAGAACATCAAAACATTTCAAATCTAAATGGGGTTGTTTTTGTTCTCAGCTTGAAATAGGCCCTTTATTTAAAGGGTGTTTTGTTTTGAGCTCAAAACACTCAAAATGGCCCATTTTGAGTAGAAACGTTTCTATGTTGATGTTTGGCACATCCCTGTGGTGCAGGATGACCCACAATGATCCTGTATAGCAGTTTAACTGGTTCCATAGTGAGACATAAAATTCATCAAATACTCTAAATGAAAATGGTTTATTAAAATGATTAAAATCAGCATTAAAATGTTGCTAATTCAATGGAGCCTGATGAATACTGTAATGCTTTGAAAGGCACACACAGGCACCTGCACTAGCTTCACACATTCTCAGCTGCTTCCTTATATGATTCTTCTTTGTTGGATCAGTCTGATGAATGGATGAGAGAAAGGGAAGTACTAGAAGGATGTATCTGATGCTTAAATTTCATAGGTTGCAAAGGGAGCTCAACCCCCTTACCTTTTATGCTGCTCCCATTCCTGATTTTAGACAGTTACAGGGAGATCATGATGGCTAAATCTAGGGGTGGAGAGTCAGGAGGGCTTCTGAATTTAATTAAGGGTTCCACATCTTTCCCCCCATAATACAAGCCCCAAGTGTAGGGCTAGTTTTAAGAAAATATTGAACATAATTGAAATAAATTAATTGGTATAGCATGTTGGTGTGCACATTTTAACAACAAAATTAATGGATGCTTTCTCTTTGACTGCCACTCTCAACTCTAATATAGGCAGTGGGTAATATGAATAATAAAGGATTGTTTGCACTTGGGTGGTAAAATTGTCAAGCAGAGTAATGGTTTGAGGCTCTTTGAAAGAGTTCATCGCACTTGGGAAGGATGATTTCTAAATGAAAGATATGTAATGAATTCCGCTCAGAGACATCAATTGTCATATACTACAATAAATATGGAGTGCTGTCACAAAGCCTATGAATATCAATGGCAATTAATCAAAATGATCAGACTATGCATCCTTGCGCCCTGGGTCTCTCTGAACTTTAAACTTCCAGGGAATGGAGTAAATCACTATTGTTCTGTTTATATTACTTTGTAGAATAGAATACTGAAGATGAAGATGATAGCTATTCACACTTCATACTACTGAGATGAAGTGTGAATAGGTATTACAGTATATTAGAAGAACAGCCCTGCTGGATCAGGCCCAAGGCCTACTTAGTCCAGCATCCTGTTTCACAAAGTGGCCCACCAGATGCCTCTGAGAAGCCCACAGGGAAGAGCTGAGGGCACGCCCTATCTCCTGCGGTTGCTCCCCTGCAACTGGTATTTAGAGGCATCTTACTTCTGAGGCTGGAGGTGGCCTATAGACTAAGGATATACTCACAATCGCACACACAGGCAGGCGGGGGGGGGGAGGCAGGAAGGAACCTACCTTCCCCGCAGATGACCGTAAATATGCTGCTTGGAGCATGGCTCACGCTCCCAGACAATCCATACGGCTCTAAGCAGCACAGATCTCTGGAGGCTGGGATGCTATGTCCTGGCCTCCGGATACCCCGCAATGCACTATGCAATGAGCACAGTGCATTGGGGGATACCCCTGTGAGACAGGCACTCTAGGCACCCGATTCTGTGTATGCTGCGGCTGTGTGCAGCCCAAGCATAAATATGACCCCATACCTGGGGTAAAGAGTGCACCCATGCCCTTTGACCCAGGTAAAAGCCTGCGTACAGAATTTGGGCTTGCTAGGGAGGTAGTGTTGGGATAGGGCTCAATCCTGGAGCCCCACGTGAGCAGCCTTACCCAGGTAGGGCTTCTCTTATCTGGGTAGGGCTGCCTATGTGCATAGTCTTTATGAGTGGCAAGAAATCTCATGGCATCTCTCAGCAGCCGCCCAAGACGTTTTGCTGCTTAAGGCAAAGACAATATGACATTCCCACATCCGCAGGTGGATACTCAGCATTCCCAGGCCATGGGAACACACAGTCAGACTATGCTGCCATACTAGGCAGGGACATTCTTAGCAGAAATCTGGGGTGGGAAAAGAGGTGTGCCTCAGCAAGGCAAGGAAGAGCAGTGGCAGTGGGTGGTAGGGTGGAATCTGTGGGGTTGGAGGGTCTGGCACTTGTTGTCTTCTGCATCCCTTCCTACAGCTCCACGTGAGATGACCACCTCATCCGGCTTCACAGTTGGGCTGTCCCATCTCTAAACAGGATAAAATAATGACTTTTCTTTTGGGATGCTTTCAGAAGAAAAGAAGAAGAGCTCTGCTGGATCTGGCAAAACGTCCATATAGCCGGTATCCAATCCAGTATCCTGTATCCCATAGTGACCAGCTGAATGTCAAGCAGCCTGCAAGTACAAGGCAGTTTCTGCCTAGCAATTCAGTGCCCTACTGCTTTGGAATGTGTGTATTCTGTTTATCTATTGTGGCTAACCGGCATTGAAAGACACATCCTCCAAGTCTACACCAGTAGCCAACACCACATAATTCCATGAATTATGGCCTATGCAAAGATGTCCCCCCCCCCGCATTGTCCATGTCCCAACTTGCCCTGACACTTTTCCGTGCACAGACGCGCTCCTCCCATATTATCGATGCACCAATTCAATTGTACAAATTGGATCTCACAGTGAAGCGAATGGAGCTCTTGGGGGCGAGGGTAAGTTGGCTTAAGCATGGCATCAAATGACTTCTAACATCAAGGAATACTGTGATACAAAGAATGCAGCTCTTTTACTAAGAGGCACACTACCAAGCATCAGAATTCAATTACTTGCATTATGAAGGTTCCCTCCCCTCTAGACATTTCAATTATTATTACAGTTGATTGTGTGTGTCTGTGTGTGTGTGTGTGTGTGTGTGTGTGTGTGTGTGTGAAATATTAACAATCTTGCTAATAATACTTTCCCCCCTCCTGAGCTGAAGTTTTTGCTGTAATTGTCTTCTTTTACAAGCCTAATCTCAATTAGGGAAATGTATGAAACTATGTATTATGTACCTGTTTTAGGGAAGGATAGCTCTCCAGATTTATAAATATTTCAGATTAGAATAAAGGCTAGTGTGATTTGCTGATCCTTTCTTGTCACTGTCCTACTTTTCACATTGTCTGCCTGACAAAAAGTTTCCATGCTTTATCTACCTGATTTTATAACAAAAAACCCTTTGGGGACTAATTAGGATTTTTATAGCAAAGTAATGAGAGAGATTTTCCTACTCTCCTTTTTTTTCTTTCTCTTGACTATTTTGTGCCTTAGGTTATTCTTAGGGCTCATACAGTCAGTTGTAATTTACAGAACGATGTGTGTTGCTTTCCTACATCAACAGAGCACGTAGAACAAAAGGGGATTCAGCATGGATCATGATAAGGTTGCATCTGTTTGTGGTTTGAGGCTTTGAGCAAAAAAAGAAATTTCCCAATTTTATTTTAATGGAAGCTTGAAACAATAACAGTAATTACATTGCGGAATAGCTTTGTTTTATAAACTTGGGGAGAATATGCCCCCCCCCCAATATTCTCTGAAATTTCTCAAGGGGAGAATATGAAGAGGAGGGGATTCTGATAAATTTCTATGACATTCTCGAATTTTCTTCAAAATTCTCCTGGGGGATCTTTTTCTTCAGCATGACAGCTAGCTTTCTGGAAATAACACCTCCCCGCCCCATCCCCAGCATGACCTTCATTCAGGAGAATAAAATAAAGACAAAAAACAATAGCAGCCAGCCACTATTGAGAGGACAGAAAGAATGGAGACATCTTGGATTGTTGCTTGCTTTCTATAAAAGGGCAAGAGAATCATTCCACAAGCGACTGATAAAATCCACTTAAGTTTATAACCAAGTTTATGAACAAAATCACATTTTTTCCAAGATCAGAGAAACAAAGTTCATCATTGTCTGGCCAAATGTTTAGTCTAGCATCGCAAAATATTAATTTGCAGTTCTAAAGCCGACTGAGCATCTGAAGCCCTGATTTTGCAAACAAAAGGGAAGAGTCAAAAGGAAAAGGCCCTCTCCTGTGCCCATCCTTCCATTTAGTGCTGCGTGCCACTGAATTTATGCCTCTGCATATGGTTCACTCTGAGCATGTGCTGAATGCCTGTTCAGTTCGGCTCAACAATCCATGTTACATGAATCTAAGTGTTTGCACAGTTCCTGAGCATATGGAGAGTCTTCAGAGCCTTCAGATCCATGCACAGGAGTGAGTGAGAAGTGTGATGTAGTGATTTAGAGAAGTGAAGAATAAGACTGGGGGTGGGGAAGAAATGTAGTTCAAATCCTCATCTCAGCCATGGAGCAAAGCATGTGACTTTGCACTAATCATGAGCTCTCATCATAACCTACCTTACAGGGTTGTTGTGAAGATGAAAGAGGGGTAGAGTTTTAAAGTTGGGAGGCATCTCTCTCTCTCTCTCTCTCTCTCTCTCTGGTAATTTGTCCAAATCCAGCTTCCCTGACAGGTGGCCATCCCACCTTTGTCTGAAAACCTTCGATGAAGGAGAGCCCACTACTGCATGACATGGCCTGTTGCACTCAGCAACACCTCTTAAAATTTGGAAATTATTCCTAATATCGAGCCTAACTCTGCTTCCTTGTACTTGTAGCCCATTGGTTCTAGTCCTGCCCTCAGAAGCTACAGAGGAAAAGGCTGCCTCCAAAATTCATTACAGTCATCCAGGGGCTTTCTCAGATGGAAGGTTTAATCATGGGATTACGTGACTAACTGTTAGTCGTATAGAAGCCTCAGCATGAAGCTGAAATAATAATTCTGGGGGCATTCGCATAGGGCTGCTTGGATGCGGTGACCCCTCCGTTCCTTTCAAATTTTTCCTGTGGATCATTCATACCGTTTGCTCCTGGGTCTTTCTCTGGCCAATGGTTTTCTATAGTAGACAGGATACCATGCCTCCTTTTTTCCCCTACTGCGCATGCGTGCGCTTCTAAAAACGTTCATTTTGATGAATAAAAAACATTTATTTGGTTTTTTAAAAAAACATTTTAAAAACTTATTTTTAGGGGGTCTTCCACAAGATCACCCAGCTGGCAGACTCCCTCCCTCCCTCCCTCCCTCCTGGCTGGAAAACAGCTGCAGAGGAAGCAGGGAGAGCAAGCCAAGCCAGCTTTTCCTGGGCGGGTGGAGAAGCATGGAGGTGGAAACACAGATCCTTTTTTCTTTCTCTTGTATCGCCCCCTGCCCCATTGGTCAGTGGTCTTGTGGAGGACCATCAACTTGGAAAAGATGGTGGTCTTGTGGAAGACCACTGAATTAGCAGACAGTGGCCTTGATGGTGTTCCTCAAGAATACACACACACACACACACACACACACACACACACACACACACACACACATATGGCAAAGAAAAATGTTGCTGCTCTATCACTCTGACCCCTCCATACATCTCAGAAAAAATATTGGGGAACTTCAAAGTATCCCCAGAAGCCAATGTAGAAAGTGGAACTTTATAGCATTGGGATAATTTAGGCTAAGCTCCATTGCACAGGGGGAAACCCAAATCATGTACAGAGGGCTCTCCGATACCTCACAGGGACTTCAAGGTAAATCCCCCCAATGTGTGAACGCACACCCACCACTCCTGGGGAACTTCGAAGTAAATTTGCCATCTGGGAAAGACCCAGGTAATATATTCCTAAAGTCCCTCCCCTGCACAGTGGGAAATGCTGGTGGGTGTCTGGGCTTGGCTAGTTAGCATCATCTGTTCTAATATTAGCCTGGAACAGAACCAAAAAAAAAAAGCCCAAGGGACTTTATAGAGGAGCCTTTTTAATTTCCCTCTTTGAACAGCAGCTTCCGTCATGCCATATTGCAACCTACGTTAGAAATTCAAAAGGAGTTTGTCATCAGTGCCAGCCCTTCCACAGAACAACCTGACGAGAGCTGAATGTTCACTAACCAGTCTGCCCACCGAGTCGATCATTCACACTGCTGCTGTGGACATAATTGGAGAGAAGCTGTTCCAGCACGGCATTTGAGGTAGCACTCTCCTCTTCTCCTGCCTCCTTTCCCTTGTCCTTTGGCAATTAAACATGTGAGGAAGAGGAAGTGAGGCTGCTTGCCCCCTGCTGGCTGGGTGAATGTATCGCCACCCAGTGAACAGATATCACCACTACTATGCTGCAGCTGAGCAAAGAGGGAAGGAGGTGGGGGCTGAGGGACAAGGGGGCAGTGTTTGGTGCCTTGCCTCAAGACACCAAGACATGAGTCTTGGGCTGCTAAAGTTTGTTTTTGTAATGGCTTTTAGTCATACACAATACAACATGATGATGATGATGATGCTACAGTTTGTCTTAAGGCCTGTGGAGATGGACAGACTAAGCTGTTCAACAGTGGAACAGTCTGCCTCATAGGGTGATGTCCTGTCCCAGCAAGGGAGCTCTAAGGAAAGGACTCTTTTTGTGGAATGCTTGAGTGGAGGGGATGAAGGCAGTGGATGAATGTGGTACTGGAGAGACAAGTGATGGCCAGGCAGGCAAGTCAGTTAACCTGTCCCTGCTGTTGGACCAGTGGCAGTAGCGATGGCAGCAGAGGCACTGGTGGATGAAGCTGGATGAGGCAAGCAGGCAAAGTGCACTGTGGGAGGGGGATGCCAGTGGGGGAAGAGGGTAGCACTAGGGCAGAGGCGTAACTAGGGAAAACGGCGCCCGGGGCAAGCACTGAAATTGCGCCCACCGCCGCGCCCCACCGCCGCCCCCCCCCAACATACATCTGACTGACACACATGTGTTTTTTCCTCACAACAACCCTGTGAAGTTGGCCTGTATCTCAAACATCAGAATTATGATGCAATAATGATACATACTACATTATACTTAGGTTTTTCCTCACAACAACCCTGTGAAGTTGGCCTGTATCTCAAACATCAGAATTATGATGCAATGATGATACATACTACATTATACTTAGGTTTTTCCTCACAACAACCCTGTGAAGTTGGCCTGTATCTCAAACATCAGAATTATGATGCAATGATGATACATACTACATTATACTTAGGTTTTTCCTCACAACAACCCTGTGGAGTTGGCTTGTATCTCAAACATCAGAATTATGATGCGATGATGATGATGATGATTATGATGCCCCTCCCTCACGCCCTGGTTCTGTTCCTGACTTTCCCTTGTGAGTGACTGTATTTTAACAAACCGAAAACCAAGGACTCCAGAGTAATTCAAGGGACTAGGGTGATAGTACTAAAGACTCCTTATTCATGCCTTCCTTTTTAATCCACTTTTTGCCACTTTTTGAGCCACTTTTTGGCGCCCCCCAAGTGACCTGCCGGGGTGGCGCCCAGGACACGTGCCCCCCTGCCCCCCCTATAGTTACGCCCCTGCACTAGGGGGCAAAGTGATCAGAGTGTGCACTGGAACTCTTTCCTCATCAAGGGTTATTAAAACAGGCGCTGTGTGGCTCTCTGGCAGGGATCCTTGAGCAGTTTCAGCTCTGATGCAGAACATGTGTCTGAAGTTCTGTTAAAAACTAGAGGAGAGCTGGTCATGTGGCAGCAAGCATGACTTGTCCCCTTAGCTAAGCAGGGTCCGCCCTGGCTGCATATGAATGGGAGACTAGAAGTGTGAACTCTGTAAGATATTCCCCTTAGGGAATGGAGCCGCTCTGGGAAGAGCAGAAGGTTCCAAGTTCCCTCCCTGGCTTCTCCAAGAGATTCCAAGAGATTCAAGGCTGAGAGAGATTCCTGCCTGCAACCTTGGAGAAGCCGCTGCCAGTCTGTGAAGACAATACTAAACTAGATAGACCAAGGGTCTGACTCAGTATATGGCAGCTTCCTATGTTCCTATGTTCCTAACTAGTTCTGCAGGGCCACTACCCTTATTACCTCTACACTTTCTATAGGAGTCATACTGTGCTTCTTCAACTTCCTCAACGCAATTTGTTTTCATTGCTTCTTGTACCAGATATACCAGCCTGATGTTTGTAAGTCTCTAGATAACGTACCCAACATATCCCACAGCTTCAGTGCCTCTCTCTCTCTCTCTCTCTCTCTCTCTCTCTCCAATGCCCCCTAGTTACAGTTCTGTTCACAAACTCCCCCGGGCCCTCATCCTCCAACAGCTCTTGTGGCTACTGATCTTTTTTTAACCTGCCCATTAGCAGTTTTGAAGTCTCCAGCCCTGTCTGTGCTCTCTCATTCTGAGTGGCTGTGCTCCCCTTCCCTTAGCAAAGACTGCAGTGTTAAATCATGTTAAACTGTGGAGATCTTATGAGATGAACACATACCCTGCAGGGAATGAGTGGAGACCAATAGAGACATTTCTGCTTAACATTAAGTTTCCTCTAGATACGAGGCAACTGTGCCATCAAGCCCTCTGTGGGATGCTTTTTCTAATTATGACATTTCCCCCCCTAGAAACGGCTGGTCACAGACAGGTCACAGAAAATAAACATGTTTGAAGTCAGTTTAATAGCGAGAAGACAGTGTGCAGAGCAGTCTTGTAGGCTTAGGCCAAATATACAGCTTCTTTTTAACAGGAAGTGCTTAAGGAGCTGAATCGTCCCTCCTCACTGTTAGTAGCGACATATAACCAATTGGTGGTAAGGCAGCAACCTCTCCCAGGAATTGTTACTTATTTCAGGGGAAAACATTCAAGCTACTGGTGGCTCCCAGCCTTCTGTGGAGTAGCTCTCCAGTCATTTGGGCTGACTTCTCCCTCCTTTCCCTTTCAGCCAATCTGATTGATAGGCTGAATGGGAAGCACGATGGCTGTGCCATTTCCATTATCTTTTTCTTTGGGTGCTCAGGGTTACTTTTACTTTCTCTCTCTCTCATTTCTCTCCAGTCTCTCCCCCCACAAATTAGCCTCCCCTGCTTCTCTCTGGTCCTGCAGCAAAATTCTCCTGGTATTTAGGGGGTTCGAATGTTACCATCTCTTAATCCATCAATGTAAATTTTTGTACAACTTGCTATTTTGTGACTGGCTTTGCCTCTTCAAGCTGCCATTTTGTGACTGCCTCCCCTGCGCCCCCCCCCCCTGCTGCTTCATGCTGGTAGCTCCAAAGTTTCGGGCAGGGAAAATAAAGTAGCTTCCGGAAGCCTTAAGTCTGTCCATCTCTGACATACAATACACAAAGAAGGAAAAGGTGATGGAGAGAAATGCTTGACAGGCTATACTGATATAATGCAAATTAATAATGGACCAGGACCAGTGATCCCTCTAACAGGGATTCCCAGATGTTGTTGACTACAACTCCCAGAATCCCCAGTGGCAATGGCTTTTGCTTGAAGATTATCAGAGCTGTAGTCAACAACATCTGGGAATCCCTGTTAGAGGGAACACTGACCAGGACCCATGGTCAAACTTGTCAATTTCCTTTTAATCCAAAATTAATGCACCTTTGCTTATCATGTGAAAACTTATTTTTGCATCAGGGTTCGTAAGAATGAGAAGCAGGTACAAATATATCAGAACCATTTTAGAAAAAAGTGAGTTACCTTTATGTGAGACTGTTCTAGAAAGAGTGCAGGAAGGTTTGAGGAAAGGGCCTTGGGGAGCCATAAGCACTAGGAGAAGGGAACCAAACAGGAGAACTATCAACCATGTGACCTTATTCTGTAGGAGTAGTTTAGTTCCTGAAACTAGTTTTGTGTCACTTGTATGTCACAATCACTTTCATAAACATGAAGATGGAATCACAAAATCGAACATGTGCAACTTTCAGATTTAATTAAGAACATAAGAACAGCCCTGCTGGATCAGGCCCAAGGCCCATCTAGTCCAGCATCCCGTTTCGCACAGTGGTCCACCAGATGCCTCTGGAAGCCACAGGCAGGAGTTGAGGGCATGCCCTCTCTCCTGCTGTTACTCCCCTGCAACTGGTACCCAGAGGCACCCCGCCCCCAAGGCTGGAGGTGGCCTAGAGCCCTCTGACTAGTAGCCGTCATTAGACCTCTCCTCCATGAAATTATCCAAACCACTCTTAAAGCCATCCAGGTTGTTGGCTGTCACCACATCCTGTGGCAGAGAATTCCACAAGTTTATTATGCGTTGTGTGAAAAAGTACTTCCGTTTGCTGGTCCTAGATTTCCTAGCAATCAGTTTCATGGGATGACCCCTGGTTCTAGTGTTATGGGAGAGGGAGAAGAATTTCTCTCTATTCACTTTCTCCACCCCATGCATGATTTTATAGACCTCTATCATGTCTCTCCGCAGTCGTCTTTTTTCTAAACTAAATAGCCCCAGGTGTTGTAGCCTAGCCTCATAAGAAAGGTGCTCTAGGCCCTTGATCATCTTGGTTGCCCTCTTCTGCACCTTTTCCAGTTCTACAATGTCCTTTTTTAGATGTGGTGACCAGAATTGTACACAGTACTCCAAGTGTGGCCGCACCATAGTTTTGTATAAGGGCATTATAATGTTAGCTGTTTTATTATTAATTTTATAATATTTTATAAATATTTTATAAATAATTTTATAATTTTATTAATTCTATGTCTTAAGGTTAACAAATGTCCCTGCAAAATTTTCTGGAGGCAGCAAAATCCTCTGTCATTAATAGCATGAGACTGGGCATGGAGGGCATAATTTCTGTGATGTCCTGGAATGTTCATAGACCTTTTAACTGCTCAGGGAACAAATCATTCAATCAATAGCTTGAAATTTCTGCCTTTATGAAAATATGGAGAAACTCTGTGGCTGACACAGTGCTCAAACTTTCGTACACGCTGTAACACCACATGCAAGTGGTTGCAAAATTGCATTCTTGCACACATGCAAAAATTGAACAAATGCATTTGCATGATAGTATGACCACTGGAAATAATGTCTGTACTCTTGCTCAACTGCACTCGTGCAGTTGTGTGGACATTATGTTACAGCATGCATGGACATTTGCTCAGTATGTCAACCACTTTGCAGCAACCTTTATCCTTATTATGGCTAGTGATCTTTTTATGAGCATACAAAATAAATAAATAAATGAAGGGATAACAACCAGTGTTCCCTGTAACAGGGATTCTTAGATGTTGTTGATTACAACTCCCATCATGCCCAGTCAAAGGCCATTGCAGCTGGGGATGATGGGAGTTGTAGTCCCCCAGCACTGTACCTCCAGTGACTGTTGCTGGTGTCTATTGTATGTTTCTTTTTAGATTGTGAACCCTTTGGGGACAGGGAGCCATCTTATTTATTTATAATTTCTATGTGTAACCCCCCCTGAGCCATTTTTGGAAGGGTGGTATAGAAATTGAATAAAAATAATAATAATAATAAAATAGTCAACAAATTTGGGTAAACCCTATTGCAAGGAACACCGATAACAACCCTTCTTGAACCATGTGATGTATGAGAATTGAGCTGAGCATACGTATCAGTTTCGGTATTTACTTTTGTCTCCATTTCCTATATTTAACACAGATGAATTTCACTCCTCCCTTTTCTCAAGCATCTGACTTATTTTCAAGGAACTCTTATTCTGTCTGCAACACCTTTTCCTTCTTTGACTGCACTAGGGGTGTCCATGGAACTGGCTGGCCCGGTTCGGTTCGAATCTGGACCAGACTCAAACCTGACCGTACCAATTCGGTCCTGCCCCCATCAACCCCCCGGTTCAGTTCGGTCTGGGGGGGCGGTTTGCAATTTTTTATTATTATTTTAAATTACCTCTAGCCCCTTTGGGGGGCTTCCTAAAGACCATAGGGAGGGTCCGCAAAGGTTTCCCCTCCCCCATCAGCCTCTTAAATCACCGCTGCGGCCCATAATATGATCTTTTTTGGACCATTCGGGCCTCTGTAATTGCACACGGTGGCCATTTTGTCTGCCACTGCACATGCACAAATGGCCTCTGCAAGGCTCTGGGCCATGCCAGGCCTCACAGAGGCCATTTGCGCAGCATGGCAGTAGGCAAAATGGTCGCCGCACACAATTACAGAGGCCCAAATGGGCCCAAAAAGATAATATTACGGGCTGCAGAGGTGATTTAAGAGGCTGGTGGGGGGAGGGAAAACCTTTGCAGATACCTCCACTGGTGGCCTTTAGGAAGCCCCCTGAAGGGGCTAGAGGTAATTAGATTTTTAAAAAAATTCACGAATTGCTGCGGGGGTTTGGTTCCAGTCTGGATGAGACCGGGGGTGGTGGGAGTGTTCAGTTAGACCCCAAACCCCCAAACTGAACCCCCAAACTGCTGAACCCCTGAACCAGTTCTCACATCCCTAGAGTGCACCAAGTATTACTCACCAGATGCTACCTGACACTTTCCAAGGCTCTCGCCCCTCTCTTGGGGTGGACCCATTCCAGGGCACCCTGCGCTTCACAAAGAAAAGATAACTCTCCGTGGGCTCCTGCTGCAAAAGGTTCATTTACAGATTGCGTTTGACCCAAGATGGTTGTACCTTCCTGGAATCAGATGGTGACCTTCCCTATTTACTTGGCATTTGGCTTGTCTAGGGATGTGCATGAAATTTGCAGAAGTCAACTTGAATTTGAATCGAATTCAAATTGATTTGATTTGGAACCATTGAACAGAGTGGAGATTCATTCAATTCAATTTGAATTCACCCCAATTAAAATTGAATTTGGGTTGAATTCACTCAAATTCAGGTGAATGCAAATCGATTTGAATGACTCTCCACTCTGTTCAATGGTTCCAAATCAAATCAATTCAAATTCAAGTCAAATTAGAATTGATTCGTGCAAATTTCACGCACATGCCTAGGCTTGTTCATGGTAGAGTACTGTCATAGGCTAGATTTTATGGGATCTAAGGACTGATTTTACACTCGTGCATACTAGTTTTACATTGGCACAATGATATTTAATGTACATGATAATAATTTTGATTCAACCAGTGCTCATACAGAAAACCATCTCATAGGACGCTCCTGTTCTAGCCACTGGAGCCACTGGATCTGCTTAAAACAATTCAGCCTGGGGCATGGTAGAAGCTGAAAAATACTTTAACAGGGTATTTCCCCAAAGACTCTCCCTGAAAACAACCATCTCCTCCCCCCTCCAAGTTAGTTATAGACTGTATGACATTAGATAGGTTGGAGGTACAAATGCACCCCAAAGGAATACCCTTATTTATTTTCCATGGGATAATTGCTTAGTTTGAATAATGTATGCTATGGCTAGGTAATGAGCGGGAAAACAATGTCTAAACATGATCCAGTAGCACTTTTTTTATTGTATCTGTGATTTGACAGCAGAAGCAAATTGGAATTGACATCACAAGACATAATACACCCCCTCCATTTCCCCCCTATGGAATTAAAATACAATCCAATTTCCCCCCCAAAATTAATGTAAGTATGAAGAAGTCACAGTCTGCAATTTCCATTCTTAACTGTAAGACTTACACTTTTCTCAAGATGATATATTAGAAAGGAAACACTATAGATTTTTTATTTGTTGTTGTTGTTGTTGTTATTGTGATAACGTCATCATCATGTCTTCTGTTGTACTTAAGATATACGGTTTTTGTCATAGTCTATGACTGAGGGATAGTGGCATATGGCTAACTGGGCAATGAGACACTTTTTAAATTAGTGGTTCTCATATTATGTTTGGCAGAGGAAGAGAACCTGTCCCCCGCAAAGCAGTCTCTCTTTCTTCTCTCTTCTCACATAGTCTCAACTCAGCATAGCATCCCTCCCAGTGAATGTTGCTGGTGTTTCCTTGGGTTTCATTTTAGACTGTGAGCCTTTTGAGGACAAAGAACTATCCTGTCATTCTTTTTAATATGTACATTACTTTGAGAACTTTTTTTTATTGGAAAGTAATATATAAATACTCTAAATAATAATACATGTCTGGTATGATCCCTGACCTGGATATCAGCTCTGCACCTGCTCTTAAGGAGGTGGGACCAGAACTAGATCCAGTCCAAGGCCCTGACATTGAGCCAAAGTCTGAAGGAGCTCAAATCCCTAAACCACCAGTTCCTCCCACATCTTTGTGCTCTGCAGCATCTGCCAGCAGTACCAGCAACTGGCTAGGCAGGATCTAACAGGGAGGAGGAGGAGGAGGAGGAGGAGGAGGAGGAGGCGGCATCCCAGACTCTAAGCCACAGGCTTCTCCTTTAAGGCTTCCGTTCTGCAGGTAGGGAGACAGAACCCAGGAGGAGGAGCTTCTAGGGGCGTGCAAACAGGTTCAACGTCAAACATGTTTGACATCGAACCAGTTTGGTTTGACCATTCAGGGTCGAACTGAACCACCCCCTGTTCGGTCTGACCCCAGACCGAACACCCCCAAAAGTTTGGGGGGTTCGCGAGCTTAGTTTTGTAAAAACAAAACAAAACATTTTTGTATGTTTTACTCCCCTCAGGAGGCAGCGGGGGGTGGGTGTCTGCAGAGGTTCACCCTCCCCCCGCCAGCCTTTAAAATCACCCCCTCACCCAATTTGGACACTCTTCGGCCAGTTTTCGGTCTTCACCCTGCGGCCCGGCGGCCATTATGGAGGCCATGCACCTGTGCACATGAAGTAAAAAATACAAAAATGTTTAAAAAATTTTGAACACAACTAAGCTCGCAACATCTCCCCCCCCCCGGACTGAACTGAACTGGGGATATTCGAGGGGGTGCCAGACCGAACTGGCCCAGTTGGGTTCGAGGCCGGTCCGGCCCAGAAACCAACTGGGACAGCCAGTCCATGCACATCCCTAGTAGCTTCAGCTCAGAGGTATTTAAGCACTCAGTCTGCCTCTAACTAGCACTGGAAGAAAGTGTACCTTGGAACTGTCCATGGTGCTGCACTCTGCTTCACTTTGTCAATCTCATGGGTTCTACTCTGGAACAGGACACAAGAAAACTAAGCATATGAGGAGAGAAAGGAAGCTAGTTTGTTGGTGTTGTTGTTGTTAGAAGATTATTTCATTCATTCATTCATTCATTTGACTTCTATTTGGGTAAACAATCTGAGAAAACGAAGCAATGCTGACTCCCCTTCTCAGCCAGTCACATAGCCACAGAGAATAATGATGGAAAGATCTATACAGAAGGGCCAAGGGGTTCTGCCCCCCTTGAATAGAGATGGGGGAATCATACCCCTACACTGTTCTAAAACTGTAAGTAAAGGGGCATCACAAAAACTAGGGGACCTGATATCCTCGCCCCCCCCCCAACTTGAGCACTGGTGAAACTATGAGCCGGGTCTCACAATCCGTGAGACCCGGTTTTGCAGGGTGAGCGGGGAGAGTGGGTTAAGCCCGCTCTCCCAACTCATGAGCAGAGAGGGAGCCCTGGGAGGCCAGATCAGCCACCCACATGATTGCTGGCTCCATGATGGAGCCAGCGGGGACTGGGGGGAGCGGGGGCCAGTTGGCCTCTGCAAGCTCCAGCATGCCCTGCACAAACATGCAGGGCATGCTGGTGAGACCTCTGGAGCCGGGAGGCGGCTTTTCGCCTCCCCTCCTGGGGTCTACTCATGATCAAATAGCCCGGGTTTATAGAGCTCTTGCTCCGCAAACCCGGGCTAAAGGGAGGGGTACTTGAGCAGGTTAACTGCTTGAGAACCACTGGGCTTGTAGCCGAGCCCGGTGGTTCTTACGACTGGCAAAAATTGGGCTAGGGTCTCCTAGCCCAATTTTTGCCGATCGTCAGAATAGCCCCTCTACCTACTGGCTCCATTTGAACCCTGTAGAGGCATTTTTTGTAAAGAGGGCTAAGACCTACAAATGCTTGACATCCAAATACATGTAGGTGTTTGTGGTAAGAGCACTATTGTGTCCTAAAAAGGAGAGGAGAACTTCTTAAGGCATGAGAGGACACTCACTCAATCGTCTAAGTTCTAGATGGCTGCCATTGTGGTAACCGTACAGAAATATGGAGGGTATTCCTTCACTGCTGCTAGTCCCTAGGCTCCCATCCTGCACCTTGCATTTCAAAACAGATGGTACACACTGGAGATGGATGGACTGCTGCACGAGCAGATGAACTGTTGGTTCGGGGAGGAAGCAAAGATGGAGAGCTCAGAAACAGTGCTTGTTTATCAACGTGAATGGCGTATGAGACAGTGAAAGGCAAAATTTTGTGTAGTGATGGGACGCAAATAGGAGCAGAGCCCCCCCCAAGTGATTTTCCTGTCCCTATATGAAATTTTCATTAAATCCTCATATTCCAATTGTCTCAGTTACTTAAAACCTCTGCTTCTTGAAATACAGCTTACACATACCACACAAGCAAAAGTTAACTGTTCACACCAAGGAACAAATACAAGACATAAAGGGGTGAATGATCTAAAATGTCTGATTTTGAAATTCAGAGGAGTTACAGGACATGCCCAGTGCCCTGAAGAAACAAGGAATAACAGTCAAAATTTGTAAATTGCAGAGTCAAAATACTGTAGCCTCCACCTCCTGTGGTATTGTTACTGTTGCCTGCTTGTTATGCACTATTAGTACCACTTTCAGTGCACCCATGACAGCAATACAAGAGAAGCAACTGCATCAGACATATTTGGTGTCTATATCAAATAGGTTTTGTATGTGCACAGTGCAATGAGAACATACATGTAAGTGTAAAAGATGTTTGGAGAAACATCTGTGAACCCCAAAGTGGGCCGGCTAAGAGGGAAGATTATTATAGAAAGACAGAAAAACCATATATAAGGTTGGATCAAACAGGGTCCATATAAATGAATGTGTGGAATTTGGACACAAATCTTGATGTATGGATGGAGGAGTTGACAAGCCTAAAGGTATGCAGTTGGAGGAAGGAAAGTGGGGAAGACACTGGGTGATTCCAGACAGAGAAATACTGGCTGGCATCCTGACTTAAGAAGCACTGGAGAAACAGGAAAAGCACCAGTGAAGAGCCAGTGCTTTTGAAAAATTCCAGACTAACACTGCACCTGTGCTAGTGTGTGTCTGTGTGTCCCTGTTCGGAAACAACAACAAACCTTGGGTAGATGAATCTGTGAAGCTTACCCTGTGAAGGTTAATCTGTGAAGCTGGTAATCATGTCACAGATAATTGAGCAACCTCTGGTTTCTGAACAGAGGAATTACTCCTCTTCCTCTGCTGCATCCCAGCAAGCTCTGTTTCACTCATGTCGCCAGACTGTGGGCAAGCCATTGGCTGCGATGTTAGACGGGGCGTGCTCAGTGCAGTCATGCCTTTTTGGCATCCATCACCTACCTCTGGCAGGGCAAAGAATTCCTCACAACACTTGCACCACTGACATTGCAAGAACTCTCAAACTACATGGTCATGTACAAGCACAATTATTGACACCCCAGGATGGCAAGGGGCACTTCCAGACTGTAATGAGGTCTTGGGGGAGGGACACTGAACTGACACTGAATTGGGGCAAGGGGTGATGGGTTGTTGGCTGGGTGGGTGGGAGAAGGGACAGTCCACCGGAAAAAGTGATGCCATGTCATTTCCGTGCAGCTGGTCCTGTAGCCTAGGAAAGATCTCATGCAAATCAATTGTGACTGCTGTTTCTGGGAACTGTTACCTGCCTTGAAAGGTGGCACGTGGTGAAGCCATGTCACCACCACCCTTGGTCAGAAGGAGTGACCTGTGTTTTATGCATCCAAACTCAAATAGAAGGGGAGATTTCCACATGTGTTTTGCAGTCACTGCATTTAAAGGGCTGTCATGGGGACTCCCCTCAGTAGCAGCTGCAGTGCTAACCTATACCCCACCATCAGTTGGGAGCATACAACCGCTGCAAGTGGACTCCCCCCTAGGGGGAATCTGCTTGCTGCATTGGGCTTAAACATCCAGAAAAGTGGCTTTTCACTTCTGGCTGTGAGGATCCCTGCATTCCCCTTGTGGGTGGGGAAAGATAAACTGTCTCCCTTAGTTGGGGAAGAAGGGACTTGGGGCCCTTTTCCTCCCTCCCACAGGAAGAGAGTATTGGGCCCCTCTCTTCCCACTTCTACTGGTTAAAAATGGACTGCATGAGTGTTCCCTCTACTTTCCCCTATATGTGTATAGACTGTGTTTTGCTCCAGCCATCAGTATCAGGCCTCTGTGTGTGCACGTTCTTTCATAATGAGGCCCTCCTGACCGGAATCCAAAATTAACCCAAGTAGACATTAAAAAAAGCTGTTGCACACACACATTAGCACACTTTGACTGGAATACCACGCTGCACCCGGCGATACCACCCCTGCCTTTGGGGACTTAAAACAAGTACCCATTCTATCTTGGGTTTACAATGGGGGAAAGGCATTTTTGGGATGGGAAGGGGAAGAAGGGAGTATTGCATGCACCACTCCAGATTGTGTTTATCCAATTAATGGTTTGTTTTCCTTTGCAGGAACGCATTCCTCTGAAGCAGTATTAGTTACATCCTAGAAAGGGGGCCAGGCTATACATTTAGAATGCTTTGAAACAGATTCCCACTTGCAGCTTATGGTGGCCAAAGCAGTCAGTTGTTACTTGTTGACCAGTATTCCCTCTCAGGTGTGGGCAGAGTATCAGCTCCGAGAGGTGAACAGCAAAAAACATGGCTGCTCTAGAACTGACATGTTTCTGGGAAGCTCCAAGCTGACCTCTCTGTGGTTGCAGGAGGAACTTGCATGGATTATAGCATCAGCAGGATTTGGATGGCACAATGGTGCCTCTGAATTTCAGCAGCAAAACTCAATACCAACCAAGGCTTCGAATTCAGGGTTGGAAGCAAAAACAAAGCCACAGTTGGGTGATAAAACTGCGATTTCATGCATTCAGATGATCACTAACTCAAAGCTCTGGCACATTTTCCTTTGGTTTGGTGTTATGTCTGAACATGACCTGTTTATGTATGCACACAAGTGTGTGAATTCAGTGACCTCCCTTCCCCCAGAAACCCTCAATGATACACAAAAATATGTTCTTAAGAGCTACGTGACTCTCAAGGACATATTTGTGGGTGGAACAGAGCACATCTTGGGAAGGGTAGGTGGTCAAAAGTTGCTCTCACCACTGAACCAGCAATGGAGCTGAGTTGAAATGTTGCTTCTCTTCTCCCATTGCACTGGTTCATCATCCTGAGTCAGGACACCAGCCATTGTGTTTGAAAATGCAAATTCTTTCCAATTATCCACTCTGTATATCTCCCCTTGCACAATTTCACAGTGTCATCTGCTGATCATTTGCTGCCAATCGATCATGAAAATTGCATCTTTTGAGGTGACCTTTAAAAGGGGGGCTTAATAGATGTGATTTTTAAATCATGGACTAGCAGCAAATGGCCAGTAGATGCCACTGTGAAATTGAGCGACAGGGAAATATGTCATTTGGATGTCAATAACCAAAAAGAACTTGCATTTTCAGATACAGTATTTATCCAAATGGGGATACACACCGTTGTTCTTCCCTTGCTGTTTTCAGCCAGTCTCTATAGGTGGTATTATTGATGCATCCGGGTGTTATTGATGCACCTTTGGTGGCTAGGCCTTCCGGGCCCCAGGCAGATAGTGTGTGATGCAGCCGCCTAGACTAGTTCAGGCCTTGAGAATCAGAAAGATGAGTAAGCAGACTCTTCCAAAGCCAGGAAGCCTGAAGGAGCCTTCTTAACATCAATGCCAATGCAGTGCTAGACATCTCTCACTGTTCTCTATACTTTTCAAAGTATGGCTGGTCTGGTAGTCTAGAGTGCAATTCACCTGTGCTCTAGAACTCCTCTGTTAGAGCAGAAACATGTCACTTGACCCTCAGCAACATGTCCATTCTCTAACAGAGTAGTTCCAGAGCACAGGTGAGCTTTGAAGGTATTTTTTGTTCCTGCACAAGAATATAACACCACAGGCTTGCACTTCAGAATGAGCGGAAGCCAGAGCACGAGCTAGTGCTGCATGGGCACTGATATCAGAAGCACCCATGCTTGGTTAGTCAGGATGTCAGCCATTGTTTTTGAATTGGATGTGCTTTCTTTTGGACTTCACAAGTTGCAGACCAGAATGGTAGGAGCTGCAACCTCATACTGTTAATGCATCCAGAAGCTTCCCTACTGATGCTGCACTTATGCGTGAGGTGGGAGGGGGTACAGAGTGGTCTTCTTGACCTCCAATGGTTCCCTGTGCTCTCCAAATCTCTGTCCCTGAGGGTTGTGCATCCCTCAGAGACATAGTTTTGGAAGGCATAGGGCACTTCCATAGATAGATCACCTAAAAATCGCTCTCCCTCAAGACATGCAGGTGCAGCAGCAATGAGGAAGCCTCCACCTGCATTAACAGCAGTCTCCCACTCTGAGAACTCAGTTCCCATTGCATACTTGCTCCTTTGCGCTGGATGTCAACCATAGTTCCTAGTGAAAATTCATTATAACATTATAAATTTATGTTCTTTAAATGTACAGACTATTCTGCTAAAAATGAAGTTCCAAATATTGTAGGGATTTTAGCATCTGCAAAAATAAAATAAAATTAAAAAGCTTGGGTATCCATGTATAAACACTAAAACTCTGATGGATTTGGTTATATGAAATGGATTTGCAGTAAGGGATTTTTATTTTTTTTACAACTCGGTTTGCAGAGATCCGTTCAGTTTTCAGAAATTAGCACCATATAAAATCTCTTTCCAATTTCATCTGACTGTGATTGTGGGGAAAAAGAGATTTCAAAACATCAGTGTACATTTAATTGCCATAGGGAAATAAAATTACAAAGTTTAGTAATACTATAAAATTGTGCACTGTTATGTAAGAACTTACAAATTTCAGACTCTCCAAGGTAAAATTATTATACTCTAGAGTGTCACAAAGGCGTTCAGAATAAAGCAATATAATCAAGCTGCAAAGAGCTGTTACTTTTGGATGAGCAAAGGAGTAGCTACTAGGGATGTGCACAGAATGGGATTTGTATGCCGTTCCAAACTCAGAACAGAACACAGATCCCCTTGAACATTCTGTTGGAACAACCAGCTGAGCCAATTGTTCCGATGGAATGCGCTCGAAACCTTTCAAGTGTTCTGAGCATTCTGAGCACCATTTTGGAGGCTGTTTCCCCCTCGCTGATACTGGCTTCCAATTGGCTTGCGATCTCCTTGCTCCTTGATTGGCTTGTTGTGAATGGCATTCTGTATCAAGCTCGGAACACTAGAAATGGCCCATTTCGAGTTCGAACATTCCAAGCTTGGAACCTTCTGCACATTCCTAGTAGCTAAAAACAAAAAATGTAATGGCTATCAATACAAAAATGGAGAACGAATAGTTTTGGTGGGCTGATATAAATGGTGTGAATGAGCAAAGAAAAAGGAGCTAAGATCAATTGGATGAATTGTTTCTATTTTCTTATGCAGCTATGTAAATTGCTTAATTGCAGTTGTAACTGCAGTGGACCCCTACTAACCTGGCAAAGTTAGCCCCTTTAAAGTGGTGAATCAGGGGCAGAGCTGTAATTGTGCAAACAGGTTCCAAGAACCTGTGCACAGCTGCCACTGGGGCTGCCATGTTCACTGCAACAGGCAATTGGTGGTGGCCCCCTGGCACCACTGCTTTCCCCACTGTATGTGGGGTGCCCCTATTCTCCCCGCCATACACGTGCGCATTTGCGGCAGTGGCGGTGGCAGCCTCCCTGAGGAAACAGCCTGGGGTAGGATTCCTTGCCCCCACTGCTCTCCTTGCTGCAGCACCTGGCTGCCGTGGTAGCAACAGCACTCAACTACCATGCCAACCAATCAAATGGCCAACATGCATGCATGGGGACCTCTGAGTGGCGGGGGCAGGATAGTCTATCTTGGGCTGCTCAATGAGAGAAGCTGCCCCTGCTGCCGCTGCTATGCACATGTGGGCGGGCAGAGAAGGGGTGCCTCACAGGCACAGTGGGGAGAGAAGGGGCCCTCGGGGGCCATCACAATCAGGTTGGGGTGGCTGCCTATGCCCACCCTATACCACTGTGGTAAATCTCTTATATTTAGCAGGGGGAGAGCAATTCTCATTATTCAGGGTAGCATAGTATCTCTTCAGTAGCTGTTGCTGGTTTCTATTCTTATCGTGTGTGTGTGTGTGTGTGTGTGTGTGTGTGTGTGTGTGTGTGTGTGTGTGTAAAATCCCCCAACCCTTTGGGACAGGGAACCATTCTCTCATAGCTTTTGCTATGCAAACCAAGAATGTTTTTTGTTGTTAAGTAGTATATACATATTTTTAATAAAAATAATTCCCATGTCCCATTAGCCAGTGTCTTCCAAACTTTTGATCATGTATTTTTAATGTATTAAAATGGAAGCCTACTTTTCTTACACTGAACAGGATTTACTTTTAAGGTCAAACTATGTTATGAGAAGTGTGTGCTTAGTGCTTCTATGATTGCATTTTAAAAAATAAATAGCAAGGGTCCGATCCAAATTTTGAGTGTGGTGTTGGGGAGGAAGGCCTTCACCCCTTTTAACCTGCCCTGTTCTGTATCAGCCCCCCGCCTAACTGGAGAAGAGAACGATAATTTGCCCTGGAATGAGAGATTCCATTGGCACCAATGAAAGCTTCAGTCGCAGAACATATAACAGCTTTGTGGGGGTATTTTCATCAGGACCACAATGCTCACAAGGGATAAAATGCTCTCCCCCTGAGGACTATGGTCCTGATTCTGATCACTCCGTGGGTTGCTATTTTATTTAAGAAAAAATATGAAGTAATGAACATTTAGAATTGGGGGTCCAACCAAACCCCAACCTGAAAACTGGTTCAGAGAACCAGAACTAAGGTGGCCAGGTCCACATCACCAAAAGAGAGGACACAGAAGACATATCACACACAGAGGACATATCACACACAAAAAAGGACACTAGTTTGCCTAAAATGTGTTCCAGTTAATTTCTATGTATAGATGTAAACTTAGAAATATGACCATTTGGGGAAAAAATAAATAAAACTTACCACGTTTGAGATGTCTATGACCAGGTGATGTGGTTCTGCTCAGTCTGCTGTCTAGGTGCTAAGCTCCGAGGGCCCTTCCTTCTGTCTGCTTATTGATTCTCAGTTCACTTCTTGGTTAGGTGTACCAGCCCTTCATCCAGCTGCAAATAGAAGGGCACTTTGCAGCCCAGCTATTTCATTAATCCAACCTCCAAATCCAGATCATTTTTCTAACCTCCCAAGCCAGTTTGTCTGCACCAAGAAACAACTTATTGGAGAAGATGTACATTTTTAAATACTCAGCACAGGCAGCCTGCAGTAAAAATAACAATTTATTTTCAACAACACACCAACATCTAAAATGTAACAAAATGTGTTTTAAATACGTAAACTAACTATGAGGCAAAATAAACTAGCTCAAGACAACCAAGGCCCATCTTCAGCCACGCCAAAACACAAGATAGCATTTAATCCAGAATGGTCAAGAGAGTATGAATGCATTGCAAAAACAGAAAAGGAAAGCACCATATATTCTGCAGCCTTTTTAGGTGTGACATAGATAGCAACAGCACAACAAAAAAGACTTGCTGGGAAACCAAATCAAAAGCATCATCTGAGCACTGTATCCTGTTCAAAAACATTTAGACTGTATCAAAGCTAATGATCTTTATTTCTTTTTGGCAACTTTTTGTTCTTTTCTTTTTGGTAAGGAAACATCTCAAACTATTGCATTTGCCACAGAGATAGTGGGGGAAAAACTCTTTGCCTTTGACCTAAATGTGAAGTACGGGTGGGCACAAACCATTTGCGCCCAAACCAGTTCACCTCAAACTGGGCCAATTCAGCAGCTCATTCATGAACCAACCCGGGGGGCAGTTTGGTCTGTGGTCAAAGTGGACCAAGACTGGTTCAGTGAACTGGTTTGGCAGTGAAGGGGCAACTGGGTGAGGATGGTGAGAGGTAGAAAGGTTCTTACCCAGCCAGCATGGCTGCCAGCACTGCTGCTCAGCCCCCACCCCTGCAGCGTGGCCCCAAGTATACATAAAGTTTTGTTTAGGAGTACATGGGTGGCCATTTGCATGGAAGCCATTTGCATGGCATCCACGCATGCACGGTCACCATTTGTGTGGCCACACAATTTGCAAGGCCATGAAAATGGCCTCTACACATCCACCGCTGCCATGTGGGCATGGCATGTGGGAATAACATTAAGATCAAAAGCAACATTCAAAACAAAAATGTGTCTTAAGACAAACGTTTAGAACATAAGAACAGCCCTGCTGGATCAGGCCCAAGAAGGCCCATCTAGTCCAGCATCCTGTTTCGCACAGTGGCCCACCAGATGCCTCTGGAAGCCACAGGCAGGAGTTGAGGGCGTGCCCTCTCTCCTGCCATTACTCCAGCACTTTAAAACAAAAAGGGATAGCAAATGTCACCGCCCTGTATAAATATGATTTTTTTAAACATTGTAATTGTGCTGTTTTTGTAAAAGAAAAAAGAAAAAGAAACCCACACACATGCAAAACCAGAAAAGGTTGGCCTCAATCCACATAAATGGACTTTCTTGATGGATGTGTATGCCAAGCTGCCTCTTCCACTAAAGTGTCTGATAACAGCATGCAGAGGTGGATTTGACCATGGACCTCAGGGACCTCTGAATGACCGGGGGCTTCCTGGAGCCCCACTGCCCCACCTGCCACTGCCCAGCTGCTGCTCCAAGACAATATTTGCCATCTCCACTGCTGGGGGGTGGAGGGGTGAGCAATGAGTGGAGCAGGCCTCCCCCTGCACAACGGTGGCCTGTCTGGCAGGTGCGCCTGTGCAGTGTGAATATGAATGTCACGTGTACGGCATGCGACATTCCATATTCACACCATGCAGGTGCACCCACCAGACAGGCTGCCATGTCAGGGAGGCCTGCTATGCTTGCCGCTCACCCCCACCCCCCAGCATTGAAGATGGCAAATATTGTCTTGGAGCAGCAGCTGGGCAGTGGCAGGTGGGGCAGTGGGGCTTCAGGAAGCCCCCGGTCATTCAGAGGTCCCCGAGGTCCATGGTCAAATCCACCTCTGCATGCTGTTATCAGACACTTTAGTGGAAGAGGCAGCGGTACGGTGGCAGGGCAGAGGCAGGTGTGGGGCAGTGGCAGGATAGGTGTGGGGCAGTGGTGCCCCCTGATCATTTGCAGCCCCCTCCCTGGAGACATGAGCAATGGTGGGGCAGCTGCAGGATTTTTAAAAAAATTAAGGTGGGCCTCATGGCGGTGGGGGCAGGGGTGGTGGCGGCGGAGGGGCCTCCAAAGCCCTTCAGGTCTGGGCTGCTTTTGGACCTAGGTGTGCCCCTGACAGAATGATATCACCATACACTGAAATATTTCAGCTCACTGTTTCCCTACAAGGTTTCTGCCCTTGAGTACTTGTCCCTGCCTTGACTATGTCAGTCCCACTGAATTCAAAGGGGGTGACTCCCAGGTACATGGGTATAGGATTGCAGCCTTCCCCCCGCCCCCCCCCAATCCTACAGACGCCCATGTTTCTAGCCTGACTCAAAGCCTCATGTGCATCCCCACAATTGGTCCTACCTGAAAGTAGATTACAGGTAGGGCCAGATATTAGGCGGGGCCAGGTTATGGAAGGGTTCTTAGGAGCAGCATGGATGGCAACATTGAGGACTAGAGCTGTAGCTGGCCTTCAGAGGAAAGCAAAATGGAACCTCATGTTTTTCCTCTTCCACTACTAACAGAAAAGGGAAGGGGGAGAGATAGCGATTTAAAAGGAGGAAGTTGTTTGGGGTGTGATTTTCATAGGGAATGAAGGAGAAAAGGGAGAGCATATGTTTTTGGTGTTCTGCTTCAGGCAGCAACATTTCATGGGCAGGGACTCCCGCAGATGCATACAACTCAAGGTGAATAAGGATATATTTCAAAGGACCAAGCTACTCTCTCTGTTTTGACTAAATGAAGAAAGCTTTGTGAATGGGGTAGTGCATTGTGCCCATTGGAGCGCCAATGCTTATAAGAATCCATCAGATCAGAGCATTTATATGTGTCTTTCATTGTATTTATTCCCCTGCCTTCTTTATTTTCCTCTTCATTCTTATGAATGATTTTTATATCAGGGCCGCACTCTGAATACTACAGAGTCTTAAAAAATATTTATGATGCTGTTGCTTCACAGGTTTAGTGGACCATCTAATCAGCTCTATAAGGCTTTTTGGGAGATTTCTGAGTGTAGGAATGTATAGCACACATAAAATAACTGGTTCTTAGCTGGGAATATTACAGTCTTTAGAATCATGCATACTTTTATCACACCCTTTAAAAATTTTATACTATGTATATACACAGAAAGAAAGCAAGAGAACTGTCTAACACTAACCTATTAATTTTTCTTTAAAAATTCAACTTTATGGTTTCAATTTTGGAGCTGTGGAAAAAAAGAACTTTATTGTCTGAGCAAAGGGCTGAAATGGTTCTTACCTTTCTAGATAGTCTTAAGTCATTTTAAAAGAAAGTTTATTGGTACTTGAGTAACCAATCAAGCCTTGCTGGAGATATGTTGAACCATAAAATGAGGAAACTATTTTCCTTGAGATCAGAGAATAAGTGATGAGGTGTGAACAGGGAATATTTTGAAATTTTTCTCATCCAAATTTCTCCTCTGATTTTAGAATTCTGAATTATTATTATTATTTCTTGTTTACACATTCAGACAGGTGTTATTGACTGGTTTGTTGTTGTTGTTGTTGTTGTTGTTGTTGTTATTATTATTATTATTATTATTATTATTATTATTATTATTATGCTATTTACACACAGTCTACCAGATGTTATTGTCTGGATTTGGTACTTTAATTATCGGGACTTTTCCAAGGGTCTAGGATCACGAAAGAAAAATTAATGATAGTGCCGTAGTATTTGTGCTGTCCCGAGTAGTGTGGCCTTCTGTAGTTGATGTGTTGTAATTTTATCGATGCCCAAGGTGTCAGATGGTGTTCAAGTTCTTTTGGTACTGCACCAAGGGCACCAACAACTATTGGCACCACTATTGTTTTCTTTTTCCAGAGCCACTCAATTTCAATCTGAAGGTCCTTGTATTTAGTTATTTTCTCCAACTGTTTTTCATTGACTCGTCTATCCCCTGGGATTGCAGTATCAGTTATCAGAACCCAATTCTTCTTTATGACTGTCAGATCCGGCGTATTGTGCATTAAATGCCCATCAGTTTGTATTCAAAAATCCCAAAGCATTCTTGCCTCTTCATTTTCTGTGACCTTCTCAATTGGATGATTCCACCAATTCTTGCTTGCTGACAATTTGTAATTCTTGCAAAAGTTCCAGTGGATGATGATGATGATGATCATCATCATCATCATCTGACATACTGCGCAGGAGAACATTGATGGTTGCAGCACCACTGGTGCCCCTGTGTGTGTGTAAACACCATTGATGGAGCTGCGCTTCAGAGCAGTACAGTATTGCTCCGTTGTAAAGTTGTGCAAACACAGTTTGCGACATGATACCCATTATTTCTGATGGGTGTTGCACATCTGCATTTGTGCAAGTTTACAAAGGAGTGGTACTGCCCAGCAGCACAGCAGCACTGTCGATGGTGTTTATGCACACACATAGGGGCACCAGTGGTGCTTTAACTGGCAGTGTTCACCTGTGTGGTATATCAGCCATGATTATTTAGAATATTTATATAGTGCTTTTCAACAAAAAGGTTCTCAAAGTGGTTTACATAGAAAGAAGAATGAGAAGATGATTTCATGTCTCAAAGGGGTCATGATCTAAAAGGTAGCACGGGGAGACACCAGCAGCTAATGGAGTGCTGTGTTGGGTTGAATAGAAACCTATGAATACCTATGGTCGCAGGGGCGTAGGGAGCTTGCCTGCAGCTGGAGGACATAGTCTAGCTGGTGGCTCCCTCTCCGCCTTTGATCTTTAATCGCATGTGCAAAGTGTGTGCCCCAAGCAATGCCCCCTTCATCTGATGTAAGGTGTAGGAGGCGTGGCCAATACCAGGCATGGGGCAAGTCCTTCCTGCTCTGATTAGGAAGGGGTTCCATGGGTGGTGACTCCTGTGATTTCCCCATTGTCATGGACAGACCATCACCTGGTTAAGATTGGACTCACAGTCTCAACCCTCCTCCGCAGGAGTGAATGACCTACTAGGATGGTCTGCTCCAAAAGGCTATTGGATCCTATAAGATTCCAAGAAGCCTTAGAAGGTTTTAAGGTTGGTTCTGCCAGCGATTCTGTTGATGCCCTGGTTCAGACTTTGAATAATGAACTCACGAGGGCAATAGACATGATTGCTCCCAAGCACCCTCTCCGACCTGCTTCCAAATTAGCCCCTTGGTATACGGAAGAGTTACAGGAGCTGATGTGGCAAGGGAGACAGCTCGAGTGCAAGTGGAGAAAGACTCAGCTCGAATCCAACAGATTACAATACAGAGCACATTTGAAGATCTATGTTCTGGCAATGCATGCAGCAAAGAAACAGTTCTTTTCTGCCCACTTTACTTCTGCAAACTCACATCCAGCAGTGTTGTGAGGGGGCTAGTATATGCCTCTTGTCCCCTGAATTTGGATCCATCAGTTACTAGGGATGTGCAAACAGGTTTGAATTTGAATTGGTTCGGTTTGAAAGTTTGAACTCGAACCAAACTGGGCATTGAATTGGCAACGAAGGTCTGAGTTTGAAGCAAACAGAGTCTGGTTCTATTCAGACCCGTTCAGACCAGTTCAAACTGGTTTGAGCCTCCAAAACCTGGTTGGGTGGTAGGCACCCATGGGTTGGATGGTTGGCACCAGCTACCACCCAGACCCCATAGCAATCAGACACTCCTACGATTTTTAATGTTTTCTTGAAAATATTTTTTGGATTTTCCACATAGGATGCTGGAGACTTAATAATGTCTTAATAATAATAATATAATGGAGACTTGAACCGGCCCATTATTCCCTAAGTGGAGCACCTAGGAATGCAATGAACAGTGTGATCTTAATTGCTGTGAACTCTGAGATCACAGCAATTAAAGTCAGTAGGTCAGGTCACAGACTTATACTTATATGAATGGGGGAGGAGACACCTATTTATTGAACTGAAACAGGCTATAATCTTTTACAAATATATATTTTTAAAAACCGTAAACCCTACCCACTTGGGACTGCCTGGTGGGGGGGAAGGGTGGCCATACCTGCCATGCCCCCAAATCCAATTTGGGGTGCCCAGGTACCCTCCCAAAGGGGGGGATGGGGCTGCCTCAAATCCCCATTATTCCCTATGGGAGAAATGAAAAAGTTGGAAACATCTTCAAAAATTCATTAATAATTGCAGGAATGTCCGATTGTTTTGGGTTTCAGTGGGTGGTAGACAACCCTGGATGCCTACTACCCACCCCAGTTTTGTGCTCCTAGGTGCTCCACATAGGGAATAATGGGCCAGTTGAGTCCCCATTATACCCTATGTAGAACATTTTAGAACTAGTCCGAATTGGGTTCAAGTTCGAACCGAACCCTGCGAGAGGGGGTTTCAAGCAAAAGCAAAACCAAACCTTCCCACCCTGGTTCGAAGCTGGTTCGAATTCGAACCAAACAGGCCAAGCCGGTTTTGTGCACACCCCTAGCGGTTACCCTTTGTGACATTTTAATGAGTTTTTTTAACAGATAAAACTTCTTGCATTTGAGTTGAACTAGACTCTACAGTTACCACAGAGTCTATTGTGGAGGTGTCCAGCAGCTCCTCTTGTGTGGCTAAATTGGATCTATTTCCGTTTGTGACTCCCAGGGATGTGGACAAGATACTTGGCACACTACGCCTCACCACCTTTTCTTTCAACCCTTGCTCAATATGGTTTATACCATCTAGTAGTGAGGCTATTGGAGAGGGCTTTGTTAATATCGTTAATGTTTCTCTGTGGGAGGGCAGGATGCTTTCTTGTCTCAAGGAGGCAATTATTAGACCACTCTTGTAGAGGCCTGCATTGGATCCCTCAATTTGGGCAATTATAGGCCTGTCTCCAACCTCCCATGGTTGGGCAAAGGTGATCAAGAGGGTTGTGGTATCTCACCTGTCTTGGAGGAAGCGGATTATCTGGTCACATCTCAAACTGGCTTTCGGGCAGGCCATAGGGTTGATACAGCCTTGATTGGACTGTTGGATGAATCTATTTCTCCATGTCAACTTCATCAGGAAATGGCCTAACTTCCCTAAATGCGTGCCTGGAAGCAGTAATAGGCTGGAGAACAAACTGAGGCTGAATCCAAGCAAGACGGAGGTACTCATTGTGGGAGGTCAAGACTGAGGAAGTGGTTTAGATCTGCCGGATCTGGATGGGTTGCACTCCCCCAGAAAGAGCAAGTACATAATCTGGGAGTTCTTCTGGATCCAAACTTCTCCCTAATTTCTCAGGTTGAGGCAGTGGCCAGGAATGCTTTTTATCAGCTGATTCACCAGCTACGTCCATTTCTGGAAATAAGCTACCTTAAAACTGGTGCATATGCTGGTAACATCCAGATTTGACTACTGCAATGCACTCTCTGTTGGGCTGCCTTTGTATGTAGTTTGGAAAATGCTGTACAGAATGCAGCAGCCAGATTGGTCTCTGGGGTTGCCTGAAGAGATAATATTATACCCGTTTTAAAAGAATTGCACGGGCTGCCAATAAGTTTCCAGGCGAAATACAAAGTGTTGGTTATTATCTTCAAAGCCCTAAATGGCTTGGGCCCGAGGTTTTTAAGAGAGCACCTTCTTCTTCATCAACTCCATCACCTGTTAAGATCATCTGGGGAGGTCTAGTTGCGGTTGCCACCGGCTTGGTTGGTGGCGACTCAAAATCGAGCCTTTTCTAGGGTAGCCCCAGGACTCTGGAACATGCTTCCTGATGAAATTAGAGTTTCCCCCTCTCTGAATTTTTTAGGTCCTTTTAAAAGGACCTACAAGCATTCCTGTTTCGTCGGGCTTTTAGTTTATAGTTTTGGTTTTGGAGTTTTTATTGTATTTTAAATTGTTTTAATTATGTCAATATTTTAATTGCTTTTATATTGTGAACTGCCCAGGGACCTTTTTGTATGGGGCGGTATATAAATGTACTAAATAAATAAATGTACTAAATAAATAAGTCAGAGTTTGGTTTGTTCAATCACTGACTGGGAACTCCTTTCCCTACCTCCGCACAGAGGCAGGGAAAGGAGCTCCCAGTCAGGTGTTCAATAAATTGCTGACTGTGGAAACTCATCAGGGGCTGACTTGCCCCATCCCTGGTATTGGCCACACACCCTGAATCTGACATCAGATGCAGGGGGCGTGGCTACTGCCAGGGAGAGGGGCCACTCAGACCCTGTCCCATCCTCCTCAGTCAGGGTTTCATTGAGATACTGACTGGCTGGGCTCCCCCTGCCCCCAGAAAGCCAGCATTTCAGTGAAGCCCTGGCTGGGGAGGAGAGGGGTGTGCCTCACTAACAGCCAGTGAGTGCTTCATTTGCTGGCTGGGCATGGGAGAGGGCAAGGGTGTGCCCTGGCCGAGGGTGAAGAGCAGTATTCCCTCTAACAGGAATTACCAGATGTTGTTGACCACAACTCCCATAATCCCCAGCCAAAGGCCACTGCAGCTAGAGATACTGGGAGTTGTAGTGAACAACATCTAGGAATCCCTGTTAGAGGAAACACTGGTGAGGAGGTGCCTTGGTGGCCCCCCAGAGCCTGGTGGCTGAGGGATGGTTGTCCTCACTTGCTCTGTTGTCTCCATGCCCCTGTATGGTGGGTTGATTTGAGACTCATTGATCTGCCCATCCCATAAGATCTTGTATGGAGGTTGCACTCCGCATTCCCTTACCATCCCACCAGGCTTCCTCTGTGGTCATCTTTCTTTATGGAATTCCCTCCCTTCTGAGGTTGGGCTCACATTCTCCCTTTCTGTATTTAGAGGCAGGCTGAAAACTGTCTTGCTTATGCAGGAATTCTAAATGGACGCTGACTCTGTAGGTATAGTGAGGGTGTGTGATTCTCCTCTGGTTAGACTGTATGTTTGCTCCTTTATAATATCATGTTTGATAAGATAATTGAATGCCATTGTTGTAAACCTTTTTGAGGTCCCTTGTGCGGGAAAATCAGGATATAAAAGTTTATATAAATAAGCTGATATACAAATAAGGACAGCTACTCTCTGCCTGCTAAATAGAAGAGAATTACCACTTGGAACAGATTCATTAGAAATCCTCCATTATCCCACATTTAAAATTTCCACATGTTTTACAGTGCACTGTGCATGTGCAATTTGAATAAGATTTCATTTCCATCATGTCTTCGCCTCCCTTTCTGTTAGCAGTGTACCAATGCACACTTGCACATGGACAAAACATCATACAAAAGCAATCTTGATCTGATCAGGTGCATGACTGACCTCAAGGAGAGGGTGAGACCATTATTAAAAAAGCCCTCCCTTGATTCCTCCAACCTGAACAACTATAGACCGGTCTCTAACCTGCCCTTTTTGGGCAAGGTGTGGTGGCGTCCCAGCTGCAGAGGGTCTTGGATGATACAGATTATCTGGACCCTTTTCAATCTGGCTTCCACCCCGGGTAAGGGACTGAGACTGCCCTGGTCACTCTAGTGGATGTCCTATGCCAGGAACTAGACAGGGGGAGTGCGTCCCTGTTGGTTCTGCTGGACCTCTTGGCGGCATTCAATACCATCAACCATGGTATCCTTCTGGGCCGCCTCTCGAGTATGGGAATCGGAGGTACTGTGTTGCAGTGGTTCTGGTCCTTTCTTGGAGGAAGGGTCTAGAAGGTGGTGCTGGGGGACTACTGCTCGGCTCTGTGGCCGTTGGCCTGTGGGGTCCCGCAGGGTTCGGTCTTGTCCCCCATGCTGTTTAACATCTACATGAAGCCGCTGGGAGAGGTCATCCGGGGACTTGGACTGAGTTGTCAGCAACATGCGGATGACACTCAGCTCTATCTCTCCTTGTCACCTGATCCTAGGGAAGCAGTGGATGTCCTGAATCGGGGGCTGGAGGCCGTTATGGGTTGGATGTGGGCTAATAAACTGAAATTGAATCCAGACAAGACAGAGGTAATGTTGGTCAGTAGGAGAGTCAATCGGGATGAGGAGATTTTACCGGTTCTGGATGGCGTTGCACTCCCCTTAAAGGAGCAAGTACGCAGCTTGGGGGTATTACTGGACCCGGCTCTGCTTTTGGAAGCTCAGGTGGAGGCGGTGGCCAGGGGTACCTTTGCATGGCTTCGGCTAGTGCTCCAGCTGCGTCCCTTTCTCAAGAAGGCAGATCTGACCACAGTTACCCATGCCTTAGTCACGTCAAGGGTGGATTACTGCAACACACTCTACGTGGGGCTGCCCTTGAAGAACATCCGGAAACTGCAGCTAGTGCAAAATGCGGCAGCTAGGGTTTTATCCGGAGCTGCCCGGTGGGAGCACATCACACCCATTTTGAAAGAGCTGCACTGGCTACCAGTTTGTTTCCGGGCCCAATTCAAGGTGCTGTTTTTGACCTTTAAAGCCCTAAATGGTTTGGGCCTGGGATACCTGAGGCACCGCCTGCTTCCAAGGGTTGCTGCCTGCTTGACAAGGTCATCTGAGAGGGCTCTGCTCTGGGTGCCAACAATGAGTGAGGCTTGGTTGTCGTGCACGCGGGACAGGGCCTTCTCTGTTGCTGCCCCCAGACTCTGGAATGCTCTCCCAGTGGCTATTCGCTCCTTGGTCTCCATCACAGCTTTTAGAAAAAGTGTAAAATCTTGGGTTTTTGCCCAGGCATTTATTTGATTCTCTGCTGCTGCTCTTTATAGTTTTTACTGCTTTTATGCTTTTGTTTTAAATTTTTAATCAGATTTGTTTAATACTCCCCCCCCCACTTAATGTTTTAATTGTGTCTTTTTTTTACCATCTTGTGTTAATTTTTTTTTTTTTTTTTGCTGTAAACCACCTTCGGATTGCTTTAATGAAAGGCGGTAAATAAATAAATAAATAAATAAATAAATAAATAAATAAATAAATGACTGCCTCAAGATCTCTTTTCTGCAGTATTTTACCAAACAGGACATGACTTATTGGAGTGAAAGGCATGAAAGCGAGTGTAATGTACATATATCTTACTGCTATCTGCAGAAGATTTACAGTTATAATAAGCACTCCCCCCTAGATTAGAGACCACTAGCCTACACTTTTACAGAATGCTGCTTCATCATTGGAAGCTTTTTCTGCTCATGGAAGGAAAGATTTATGCACAAAAGGCCCATTTCCATTCATAGAAGGACCCTTTGTGTAAGTGCATGCCTCTTTCCATGAGTGGCAGGAACTTCTCTTATGATGAAGGACCATTCTGCAAAGGTTAGGATGCAACACACAATGTTACTGTGCACAGGTGGATCTCGTTATTTGCGGTCTGCGTTAGGGATGTGCGAACAGGTTCAAATCTGAAACTGTCATGGCTCAGACCTCTGAGTCAGAAGAGTCAGAGGAGGAACAGGAGGACTTGTTTGGGAGTACAGGCTTAGAGGCACAGCAGCAGGATTTGGCTGGGAGAACAGACTCTGGAGCTGAGTTAGAACAGCTGGCAGACATGAGGGCTGAGGAGACTGATCAGGAGGAAGCTGGAATTTCACCTGTGTTAAGAAGAATCGCAAGAGAAAGGCTCAGTAGGAGACATGCAGGCGCAAGATCTCACAGGAGAGGAAACAGAAGTGCTGAGGCAGGAAAGCCTGATTGGCTGCCGGTTATATTGAGTCCTATATTAAGCAGACTGTTCTTGGCACAGATTACTGTCAGCAATGTTGCCTATTGCACACAGTATGAGTACTTAAGAATTATCCAGTCTTTCGTGTGTCAACCTGTCCTTGTTCTGTTCATTCCTTATTCCATTATTTCAGTTATTACTCAGTTATCGTAGACCTTTAAAGCCCTTAATGGTTTGGGCCTGTGGTACCTGAGGGACCACCTGCTCCCAAGGGTTGCTGCCCGCTTGGCGAGGTCATCTGAGGGGGCTCTGCTCTGGGTGCCAACAATGAGGGAGGCTCAGCTGTCATGCACTCGGGACAGGGCCTTCTCTGTTGCTGCCACCAGACTCTGGAATGTTCTCCCAGTGGCCATTCATTCCTCAGACTCCATCACAGTTTTTAGAAAGTTTGTTAAATCTTGTCTTTTTATCCAGGCTTTTACACGATTATTTTAATTGCTGCTTCTATGTGTTTTTACCCATGTATAGTTTTTATGCTTGTATTTTATAGATTTTAAATTTGTTTTGTTTTTATATTTTTAGCTTAATACTTTAATTGTCATTTTATTGTATGTTTTTTAAACTTTTGTAAACTGCCTTGCGATTGTTTTTAATGAAAGGTGGTATATAAATTCAACAATAAACTAAAAGTTTGAGGGCTCAATGTCGATCTGAACCCCCCTGATTCTGCTCGACACACATACATATACACTTACCTCCTCAGGGGGGCTTCTCCAAGGCCGCAAGGGGGTCCATGGAATCATGACCCGGCCATGCAGGGCCCATTGCACATGAATGGCAGCCTCCAAAATGGCAATGGGAGAAGACCCAGAAAGGATTGAAGATCACCCAAACTGGGTGCTTTTTTAGCAAAATGGAGGCCTATGGGGGGAGGGGGAACATCTGCAGACCCCCCACCTGTGGCCTCAGAGCAGACCCCCCACCTGTGGCCTCAGACCCCCCCACCTGTGGCCCCCACCTGTGGCCTCAGATCTGCAGACCCCCCACCTGTGGCCTCAGACCCCCCACCTGTGGCCTCAGAGAAGTACTGTGGCCTCAGACCCCCCACCTGTGGCCCCCCACCTGTGGCCTCAGTACTTACCTATAGGCGGTAAGTACAAAAGAAGTTTTTTTTTAAGAAACAAATCAGGAACCCCCTGAGCCAAACTGAATTAGGGGGGGTTTCATGGGGGGCAAAACTGAACTGGCCTAGTCCAGTTCAAGGCTGGTGTGGCCTTGAACTGAACCAGGACAGCTGGTTTTGTGCACACCTCTAATCTGCATAGCTGTGGTCAGAGAACATGCATCCAACCTCAATATTTGCAATGAAACAAAGGGTTAAAATCCATGGTTCCAAATCCACCAAATTCATGGTTCCTAGGAGGCTGGAAATGATCTCAAGTCATATCCGGTCACCATTTTCCTTAAAGGAGCCATTTTGTGGCTCTTCTGTTAAAAAAAACTTTTCCCCTGTGATCTTTTGTGGAAAATTGGTCAAATAGGCAGTTTGGGGAAGCATTGCTGAACACCTGGAGACCCAGGGAGCACAGTACATTACTTTGTTTCTATTATTTCCATCATTTCCCTGACTTTTTTTGCCCTCCAGGAACCTAAACCCCCCCAATTCCCATTCACCCAATGACTCATTATCCACAGTTTTGTTATCTGCAGAAACTGATGGGAGGTCCACCTGTATTTCTAGCATGATTTTTTTTTAGAGAGTACGATAGGTCAGGTACAGTTACTATATGTTGTTCCATGTTTAATTTAGCATGAGTTTTAAGTGAATTGGACAACTAGAAGTCCAATTCCGTGCATTTTCCTAAATTAATGTCACTCAGAAAAATGGTGGCCCAAAATGGCAGCCTTCCTCCACTTAGATTTTAGTAGACTTTGTTTGTAAGCATACTTCTCTGATTCTGAAAAGCCACATATTATTTTTATTGCAATTCCTTTGAAATCTTTCTATAAAGCAGCTGGCCTAAGCAAGAATGACTTCCTCAGTCTTATTTGTACCATATTCCACTGCAACTATTATTGGCTGAAGTCACTTTTTGCCCTGTTTAGGCTATCTGTATGTCTGGGATTGGGAAGCCCATTGACTAAGAGGCATATTTCAAATGCTCACTTGTTCCCCTCAAGGTTTTTCATTTTTCTAGAGAAAATACAAAACAACTGAAAGCAATTTTGCTTCTGTTCTCTGACTCACTGCAATAAACTACACACAGGGGTAGCACTAAAGGATTTGATTACTTCAGGTGTTGGAAAGGCTAGGGAGTGAAGCAAGTTGGGCAGAAACTCAGACAGACAGAAATGAGGAGGCATAATGGAATCTTAATATAGGTTTCAATTTCCCCACAGAAAAGAACATTACAAATAGCTATAGTCATGGACCCAAAAATGAGATGGACATTAGGCCAGACTATTATATTAGATGGTGGGAAGTTACATGACAGATTTATTGATAATCTAAAATGTTTTCTCAGGTTAATAAGCCCAGGTTATGTAGCTGCACTGTGCACTTGTTGCTGATGTTACTTCCCGTTTCAAGTTGTGTGTAGCTTCACTGCATTGAAAGATCTGCCTTGTTTCATCCCCAGAAGTGCCAGTAATATAGTGTGCACTCCCCTGGATTCAGCCATGCAATATTGTGTATAACCTGTGGGATATAGATAGGTCTAATAGCTAATAAAGTTGTCTTGACTGAAATGGGGAAAAGGAAACATGCAAATCCCATGAAAGTGGCAGGAAAGAATTTACAAAATGCAAGCGTGTGCTTATTCATTACTATCAAAAGAAGACACAATGCCCCTGAAGGATGGGCAAAAAAGCAAAACATGACCTTTAATACAAAATCTGGTTGCCCCAACTAGGTACATGCTCAAAATGTGATCCGGTGTCTGAATCATGGGCACATCCCTTTAAAACGCTTTAAAACCCACAGCCCCTTAAATATAGAGGAGAGCATACCTGCTTCTCCTCCATTTGCTGCCACTTCTGTAATGGTGGAGCTCCCCCCAGCTATGACCACATGCTGGTGGGACATTTCTCCGCTTCCCCTGCATGATGCCGGCACACACATGGCCTCTGCACATGTGCAAAAGCCATATCTTTATAATTAATTCTCTTAGCCAGCCTGCGTGGAGATGTGGCAAGGCAATGCGTGCCGGTGAGGGAGGCACCTGATTGGCTGAGCTCTGTTTGGCCGGTGGAGGCGCCTGATTGGCTGAGCTCTATTTGGTCTGAGGAGGTGCCTGGCTGTTGTGAGGAGGTGCCGTCTTGGCTGCAGCGTGGGCTGGGAGGTGGGAGGCAGTGGGAAGGACTGGCCCTGGCCTGGCGCCAGAGGGGGTGAGTGGGACATGCATGCCCAGTGAGGACTGAGGAGGAGAGGAGGAAGAAAGTGCCGGCAGTGGCCGCCGGCCAGCCAGCGGGTGGAGGAGGGGGGAGAGAAAGGCGGCGGCGGGCAGCGGGCAGGGGGAGAGTAAGGTGGCGACGGGCAGCAGGCAGGGGGAGAGAAATGCGGCGGCAGGCAGTGGGTGGAGGGAGAGAAAGGTGGTGGGCAGCAGGCGGGGGGAGAGAAAGGTGGCGTCGGGCAGCAGGCGGGGGGAGAGAGCGGCGTCAGAGATGGGCAGTGGGTGGGGGGAGAGAGCAGCGGCGGCAGGCAGTGTGCGGGGGAGAGAAAGGTGGCGGCGGGTGACAGGCAGGGGAGAGAAAGGAGGTGGCGGGCAGCGGGCAGGGGAGAGAAGGCGGCTGCGGGCCGCGGGCAGGGGGAGAGAAGGCGGTGGTGGGCTGCGGGTGGGGGAAGAGAAGGCAGTGGTGGGCCGCGGGCAGAGGGAGAGAAGGCGGCAGTGGGCCGCGGGCCGCGGGCGGGGGGAGAGAAATGTGGCGGTGGGTAGCGGGCGGTGGAGAGAAACGCAGTGGCCCAAGAAGGGTGGGGCCCTTCTTGGCCGCCCGCCGCGGCTCTTCATATGGGGAGGAACGGGAGGGGAGGAGGGCTGGAGTGCATGGGCTGGAGGGAAGGGGAAGAGAGTTGAGACGGGGCAAGAGGAAGAGGGAGGGGGAAACAGCCGGCCCCAAAGTGCACAGATGCTCTGTGCGCGGTTGGCTAGTTATTATCTATATATTTAATTCTCCTGGGTGTGCCAAGGAAAAATGCGTCCTGGCAGCCCAGCTGATTGGCTGGGCTGCGGGGGCGCCTGATTGGCTGGCGCACCCAGGAGTGTCCGCTGGCGACGGCATTCGGCCTGCTGGCAGTGGCAGCATTCGGCCCGCTGGCGGTGGCAGCATTCGGCCCGCTGGCGGCGGCGGCACTCGGCCCACTGGCGGCAGGCCCCAGCCCGGCTGCAGATGTGAGGCGGCGGGGGCGGCCTGGCCTGGCAGCACATAGTTGGTGGCGGCGGGACTCGGCCCGCCCACGCAGATGTTCTGCGCCTGGGCCCACTAGTTATTATTATTACATTTAGATCCCGCTCTTCCTCCAAGGAGCCCAGGGCAGTGTACTACGTACTTAAGTTTCTCCTCACAACAACCCTGTAAAGTAGGTTAGGCTGAGAGAGAAGTGACTGGCCCAGAGTCACCCAGCTACTATCATGGCTGAATGGGGATTTGAACTTGGGTCTCCCCGGTCCTAGTCCAGCACTCTAACCACTACACCACACAGGCCCTCTCATATGCATGCCAGCATCATGCAGGGGCAGCTGGGAAATGTCCCGCTGGCCTGTGGTCATAGCTCGGGGGAGCACCGCCATTATGGAAGTGGCGGCAAATGGAGGAGGAGTGGGTATGGACTTGCTCCCCTCCATGTTAAAGGGGCTGTGTAAGCCCTCGGTTTTAAAGGGATGTGCCAGTGCTTTGGATGCTGAATCCCGTTTTGAGTACATCCCTATCTCCAACAAGACACTGAAACGGATCCACAGAATGTTGGGTTAGATCCTTCCTCTAATGTAGGGATGTGCGTGGATCTGACAAGGCCACCTCGGATTGAATCCAGCCGAACCAGACCCAGTCTGGTTTGACCACCAGACCAGTTCGAACCAGTTCATGAACCAGTTTGGGGATCTACTCATTAAGGGGAATCCAGTAAGGATTCCCCTTTATGAGTAAAAGGGTGGGGGCTTCCGAGAGCTAGAGAGTGCAGGAAGGGTGTCAAGGCTATTTACTTTAATCAGCGTCGGTGGCGGTGGGGGCAGCAGCTCCCCATGCCCACCACCCCCACACCTGCCAGTCTCCTCCAGAGTAGCCTGAGCTGGTTGCAGCCCAGTTCAGGCCTCTGCATGCACTGGCCTCAGCTGGCCTGGGCTACTCAGGAGGAGGCCAGCGGGGTTGCGGGGAGCTGCCCCCCACCCCCCCACCGACAATTAAAGTAAGTAGGCCTGATTCCCCTCCCATGCCCTCTACCTCTAGGAAGCCCCCCTGCCCCTTTACTCATAAAGGGGAATCATCACCAGATTCCCTTTTATTAGTAGACCCCCGAACTAATCCGAACTGGTCTAGTTCAAACGGGCCGATCCAGTTTGAACTTGGACTGGCACCTTCTTTGGGGGGGGGCCAGTCTGGTTTGAACCCAGAACACTTTAACCGCCCTAATTTGAGTCAACTCAGGGTTCTCCAATGGAAGGTCTGTCAGAACATGCAACCCACTTTTAATATATATATATTTAAAAACAAATCCCTAGTCCTAGTAGCTCTGATTAAAAATATAACTGTATGTGATCATGTTAGGGAGGTTATTCATCAGAGGAAGATTGGACATAGCTTTCTGATGGTAAGGGAATGTGATTCAGCCCAATGTCTAGTCCTGCTCTGCCCTAACAAAGGCTATTGCCCTCCAGTGTCTCGTGAATAGCATCCCATCTCTTCTTTCACCTCACAATTTTCCCCTCCCAAAAAATCATATGGTGCAAGACCCATCAATAACTGGCACATCAACAAATTAACATAAAAATTAACATAAGTGATACATAATTTTCTATAATTTATTCTAAACTGGGTTTTGTAGCTGTTGGATTTGATCAGGAACAGAGAGAAATGAAGAATTCTAGGCCAGATGCATTTTATTTGTTTGTGTAGCTATTTATTTATTTATTTATTTGTCAGATTTGTACACCGCCCCAAACTTTCCTCTCTGGGAGGTTAACAATTATGCATATTAGCAATGCATTTGTTCATTTAAATCTGAAATGGCTAAGCATTACCTTCATTGTAGCCCCTGGTGGCGCAGTGGTAAAACTGAGCCCTGGTGGCGCAGTGGTAAAACTGCCGCCCTGTAACCAGAAGGTTACAAGTTCAATCCTGACCAGGGGCTCAAGGTTGACTCAGCCTTCCATCCTTCCGAGGTCGGTAAAATGAGTACCCAGAATGTTGGGGGCAATATGCTAAATCATTGTAAACCGCTTAGAGAGCTTCCAGCTATAGAGCGGTATATAAATGTAAGTGCTATTGCTATTGCTATTGTGCCTAGAAGGTCAGAAATGGACAGCTGGATCGCAGAGTTTGTTATAACATTGGATATTTGCTATGTTTAAAGTTCGCTTGTTCTATCTGGTTTGCCATCTGTTGGGCCAATAAAAAGTATAGACTGTAATCTGAGATGGGGTTTAAACTTGTGTATTTATAAAATACACGAAATATTGCATGGACAAAAGGAAGCTTTATAAGCTTCAAGATACTGATAGTGGATTCAGCTGTAGATTCATGTGACGAACAATGGGATCACACTCTTACTCTTGCTTAATCTTATGTAGGATTAACATGGGTTCCACGTTGGGTCTTCAATCTGTAAATAATACTTTCCATTTGCATTGCACTTTTTGAGTATGCAAAGCACTCCACAAGTATTGTCTTGATGTCTTCATTGCAAGCAGCCTTCAAGGTAGGTAAGTATCATTATTCCAGTGTTGCAGCTGGAAGCTGAGACTGAGTGGGAGTGGCTTGTTTAAGACCACAGAGTGAATTCAAAGCAGAGATGAGAGAAAGTTCAAGCAGGGAATGTTCAGATTCACAGCTCTGTCTCTTAGTCAGTGAGGTTGTTCTCACGACCAGCCCTACCCAGGTAGGGCACTGCTAGCCCAGGAAAGGCTGGTCATGAGAAGCACTGGGATTACTTCCGATCCCAGTGCTCCGCTGCGAGGTAGCCTTGGCTTGAATCCTGGGGTAAAAGTGAGGTAGCAGGATGAGTGTGTGGTGCATTGGTGCATTGTGGGATTTCTGACAACTCAGCTGCCTTTCCCCTGCCTCTTGCTGGTCACACAGCTTTCCTGGGCTTGCAAGCAGTGGCGCTGCCTATGGGCTTGAATCGTGTAGTGGGAAGGCAGGTAGGCTCCAGCCGATTGGGTGGTGTGAATGGCCTCACTATATTACACCAGCTGTGTTTGCATCAAATACAGGGAGCCATAAGCCCTATTCAGACATTACGCTATGTGTGTGTGTTCACACTTACATGGTTTGGTGTGAATGACTGTATCTGCGTTCATTTTAAATATGAACTTGGGTGCAGATTCCTCCAATGCAGGGTACAAATAGGATGTGTACTTCTGTACATGAGCTGAACATAATGTGTGACTAGCTGTTCATGCATTCATATTTATATCTGCTTCATGCTGGTTGCTGACCAAAATAAAGAGATTGATTGATTTATACCTGCATATACTGTACACAGATGGTACATGCATTGAACAGAAGTAAATGGGGCGATTGTGTCCATTGGATCAGTGTCTTTTGGTTCAGTATATATTTTTTAATATTTAAAAGTTGTGTGTTTAACTTGTCAGATAGTGATTCAAATTGTATTCTTTTGGCACTGGAAGCACTTGTATACACAGCGGACTTTGGGTTATTGCTCTGAGTTCTCTGAAGGAAATACATTCACTACAATGGTACCATAAGACACCATCATGGCTGGTGCTGCCTGCATTTCCTGTCACATTTTCCTCTTTCCCAGATCTGCAGGAAGCCTCCCAGAGACCAAAGAAGATCATGTAATGGGCTGGCAGCTTCTGCCAGCTGCCTCTTTGCCACCCCTGCGTCTCCATTATCTATGCATCCTGGAACTGGACCTTCTAGGAGTACACGAAAACAATTGTACCTTCTCCATAGTGCTTTGGTCACAGCTGGAAATGAAAGCCTGAAAGATAAACTTTATGATAGTAACTAATATTACAAATTGTAACACCGCTGGGTAAATCATAGAAGCCATGGAAGAGAACATACGGTAAGCCTGTTTGTCAAGCAAATGACTTATTCATGAGTGTTCCTAATTCAGATTCCTTGTCCATGAATATTCATGGATTATGCCTGTGTAACTGGATATTGTAAAGAAATCTAGGTTAATTACAACAGAGGCTCTCTGCTGGCATTTGCACAGTGGTCGTTGGGAACAAGTTGGAAAGCCTTTGTGGAGTCCCAGCTGCAAGTGCTTCATGTGATTTGAGAAGTGTGCAGAGGTCAACAAAGCAAATATGTAGCAATACTTAGATGGATGCCGATTGCTGGCATCCACCCAGCTGATTTGTAGAATGGACATCATTAAGAGGCAGGAATCTTACATAATAAATAATGTGACAGGGAGTTGGATGACAGACATTCATGTGGAGACAGTCCTTGGCAGAAAGGGATCAACTGGCCCTTGGGGCTATGTGTCATTAGAAGCTGAGTCAAACCCTTCCCCCTGTAGCCTTGGCATTAAGCCACAGATTTTGACTGTAGAAAGGGAGAAAAAACCCTTCTGTTCTAAATAAAATGTTAGCAGAGGTTGGCTCTCTGTAGATTCACTGACCCAATGTTCCCAACCAGAGGCAGAGTTAAGCAATTAGCAGAGGAAATTTGCTAATCAGTTCCCCATCTGTTTTCAGTCCTGATAGGACCTCCTATATCACGTGGGAATATTATATATTTAGCATTGCTTTCTCTTCCAAGCAAACTGCAAGACCTCTGCATGATGATTTGAATTGACATGACCTCAAGATTGATAAGGCCTTTACGATGATTTCCATTGTGTGTGTTTTTATAAGAGGGAAAATCTTTCCCCCTCTCCTCCTTCAGGGCAAGTTAAAAGATGTTGGAGGAAAAGCAATTAAATCCTAGCCCGATTTTTGTGAGCGTAAGAACCTCTGGGCTCGCAGCCGAGCCCGGTGGTTCAGGAGCGGCTAAACCGCTCCTGTTGCCCACCCGTTAGCCCAGGTTTGAAGAGCAAGTGCTCCGCAAACCCAGGCTATCCGCTCGTGAATAGCCGCGGCGCCGCGGCTACTCGTGAATAGACCCCTGTCCGGGAGGCTTAAAAGCAGCCTCCCGGCTCGGGGGTCTCCCCAGTATGCCCTGCGTGCTCACGCAGGGTATACTGGGGCTTCCGGGGGCCGTGTGGCCCCCGAGCTCCCCAGCCCCCGTCGGCTCCATCTCGGGGCTGGACATCGTGTGGGTGGCCGATCCAGCTGCCCAGGGCTCCCTCCCCACTCAGCGCCCTAAACCGGGTCTCAAGGATTGTGAGACCCAGTCCATTGTGGAACTGGTTCGCATCAAACTGGGCTGGTTCAACGGTTCAAAACACAGGCCGCCCGCTCAGCGGAGATGTGGTTCTGGTCTCCGTGCATTAGAGTTGTCATGCCTCCCAAAATTCTGAGTTTCATCTGGATTTCAGGCATCTCACCCAGATTGCTTAGCCCACTCAGATTTGCCAAGATGTCAACTTTCTTTTTTTTTTTTTTAAAAAAAAAGCTAAGCTCTAGCAGAGTTATGTAGCAAAACATGTAGTCACTATTGTGCTAAAAAATTATTTTCATAATATGAAAATTAGGCCTCCGGATTTGGAAGCCCAGAAAATGGCAACCCTGCCATGCATCCACAGTGTTCAGAACTGCACTGCCACCACACAGGCGGCTTATATTTTAAGAACAATCCGATCAGTGATTCAGCTGGGGATGGGGATGGGGGGAGCAGTGGTGAGCGATGAATGGTAGCTGGATAAGAGACTTTAACAACTTTTCTTGCTGCTCCCCCACCCCTTTACTTGCAATCTTACCCGATTTTCCTTTACAAAAATTGCTGCCAGAAATACTGAACCGGTTTGATTGAATGGACCAGACCGGCTGTTCAGTTTGACTGAATCGGTCCAGCACAATAGTTGGAATTGATTTGAATTCCATAGAAGATTCCCCTTTACAAGTAAATTGGTGGGAGAGCAGCAAGAAAAGTTGTTAAAGTCTCTTATCTGGCTCCCTGCTCCCTGCTGCTTCCCTCCCCCATCCCCAGCCAAATCACCGGTCAGATTGTTCTTAAAATGAACCATGTTCTTTGGTTTCATGCACACGGCTATATATTGCTCTTCCTAAAGTGGCCTAGGGCAGTTCATTTCAAAATCAAAAACACATAATAAAAGAATAAAAAAAAATAAACCAGGTTAAAATCAAAATTAAAACTAGATATCACTAAAAGCCAGGCTAAAAAAGATTTTTTATGTAATATTTATGTTTGATTGTAAGGCTATGCATTTGCAGGCCATTTGCAGGAGCTCTGTTGACTCTCTGGCTTCCACCTTAGGAATCTACTTCATGAACTCCATGATCACTTGACAAGCTAGGGCTCTCTCATGGCACTGTGGTAGTTTGTATTCAGATCACGTGGGATGCTACCTGGATGGACATGACTAGTCTTCCTGAGCAGTTGTGCAACTGCCAGAATTGCTGGGTTTTCAGAGGCTTAAGACTATGACTATCTCTTAAAGTACTGGCACCCTTTGCAGTTTTGAGCAACAATGCCTTTATAGCAATGGCACTTAGCAATAGCACTTACATTTATATACCGCTTTATAGCCGGAGCTCTCTAAGCGGTTTACAATGATTTAGCATATTGCTCCCAACATTCTGGGTACTCATTTTACCGACCTCGGAAGGATGGAAGGCTGAGTCAACCTTGAGCCCCTGGTCAGGATTGAACTTGTAACCTTCTGGTTACAGGGCGGCAGTTTTACCACTGCGCCACCAGGAGCTTTATGAATAAAACAACAACAAAGAGGTCATTCACACAATCGAAAACTGTGTTCTACCCAGGTTTGGGAGCTGTGTGTACTCCCAATTTTTGATTGTGTGGAAGCAAGGTTAGAGGAAAACCTGGGTAGAAGTGATTGTGTGGAAGCAAGGTAGGAGAAAAAGCTACCCAGGTTTTCCTCTAACCTTGCTTCCACACAATCACTTCTACCCAGGTTTTCCTCCTACCTTGCTTCCACACAATCAAAAATTGGGAGTACACACAGTTCCCAAACCTGGGTAGAACACAGTTTTCGATTGTGTGAATGACCTCATTGACTACAGAACAGCCTACAGACCTTTCCCTTGAACAACAAATATGTATCATGTGACATCTTCTCAGAGAGATATGTGGGGGTTGAAAGCTTTAGAACATCTCCCTCAACCAAACTTATCACACCATAGTGAGATATTATTAAAAGTAAAGAACACACATGATAGTAAGGTTTACTTACCACGGCTGACTTAGGAACATAAGAACATCCCTGCTGGATCAGGCCCAAGGCCTTTCTAGTCCAGCATCCTGTTTCACACAGTGGCCCACCAGATGCTCTGGGGAGCCCACAGGAAAGAGGTATGTGCATGCCCTCTCTCCTGCTATTCCTCCCCTGCAACTGGGATTGAGATGCATCGTGCCTCTAAGGCTAGAGGTGGCCCACAGCCACCAGACTAGTAGCCATTGATAGACCTGTACACCTTGAATCTGTCTAAGCCCCTTTTAAAGTAGGGATGTGCACAAACTGGCAGATGGCTGGTTCAATGGCGGGGGTGGGTTACCTTTAAGGAGCAGGGAGGGGGCTCTTACCCCCTCCCCCACATTTCCCCGGCCAGCACTGTGGTCAAAATCGCTGCATGGGGCATCAGTATACCCGCTCGCCACCCCGCTCAGTGTCAGACCAGAAATGGCCAGTGCATGTGTGCACGTTGCGCTGACCGGTGTGACGCTGACTGGGGCGGCAAGAGGGTATGCTGCTAACTTGCTTACATTTTGAGCACAGCGCCAGCACGGGAAACGTGGGGGAGGGAGAGACCCCTCCTTGCTCCTTAAAGGTAACCCCCCACTGCCAAACCGGCCAATCTGCCAGACCTCTGAACTGGTCTGGAGGTCCGGAAAAGGACCACCAAACCAGTTTGTGCACATCCCTATTTTAAAGCCATCCAAGCTGGTAGCTGTCACCACATCCATTGGCAAAGAATTCCATAGATTTATTATTTTATTTTATTTATTTTTTACACGTATATCCTGCTTTTCTTCTGAGGAGCTCAGAACCAGGTATAACCAGGTGTACATGGTTATTTTTATCCTTACAACACCCCTGTGAGGTACATTAGGCTGAGAGATACATGACTGGCCTAGAGTCACGCAGTGAGTTTCATGGTTGAAATGGGGATTCAAACCCAGGTCTTCCCAGTCCTAGTCCAACACGCTAACCACTAAACTATGCTGGCTCCCTTATGTGCTTGTGAAAAAGGTACTTCCTCTTGTCAGTCCTAAATTTCCAGACCTTCAGTTTCATGGGTGACCCCTGGTTCTTGTGTTCTGAGAGAGGGAGAAAAATTCTCTCAGTCCACCCTCCCCACTCCATGCATCATTTTATACACCTCGATCATGTCCCCCCTTTTCCAAGGTAAAGAGCCCTAGATGCTGTACCCTAGCCTCATTAGGAAGGTGCTCCAGGCCCCTGGTCATCTTGGTTGCCCTCTTCTACACGTTTTCCAGTTCTACAGTATAGATACAATGACCAAAGCTGTATGCAGTACTCCAAATGTGGCTGCACCATAGATTTGTATAAGGGCATTATAATATTAGCAGTTCAATTCAATCCCCTCTCTAATGATCCCTAGCATGGAATTAGCCTCTTCCACAGCTGCTGCGCACTGAGTCGACACTTTCATTGAGCTGTCCACCATGTATCTCCTGGTCAGTCACCGACAGCTCAGATCCTGTCAGTATATATGTGAAGTAGGTTTTTTTTGCTGTAATATACATCACTTTACACTTGTTTACACTAAAGCTCATTTGCCATTTTGTTGCCAATTTCTCCACTTTGGAGAGATCTTTTCTGCAGCTCTTCACAATCTGTTGTGGATTTCACTACCCTAAATAGTTTATTACCATGCGCAAATTTGGCCAATTCATAGCTCACCCCAACTTCTAGATTTTTTATGAATACATTAAAGAGCACAGGTTCTAGTATTCATCCCTGGGGGACCTCCCTCCCTACCTACCTCAATTGTAAAAACTATTGTTTTATTCCTTCCATCTGTTTCCTGTCTTTCAACCAGTTACTGATCCACACATGAACCTATCCCCTTATCTCATGACTGCTAAGTTTACTCAAGAGCCTTTGGTGGGGAACTTTGTCAAAAGCTTTTTGGAAGTCCAAGTATACTATGGACCAGGTCTCACGATCAGTGAGACCCGGTTTTAAGCTGTGAGCGGGAAGAGCGAGCTAAGCCCGCTCTCCCCGCTCATGAGTAGGCAGGGAGCCCTGGGTGGCCGGATCAGCTGCCCACACGATGGCCAGCTCCGAGACGGAGCCGGTGGGGGCTGGGGAGCTCGGGGGCTGCGTGGCCCCTGAAAGCCCCAGTATGCCCTGCGCAAGCGTGCAGGGCATACTGGGGAGACCCCCGAGCTGGGAGCTGGCTTTTTGCCTCCCGGCTAGGGGTCTACTTGTGAGTAGCCATGGTGCCATGGCTACTCACGAGCAGATAGCCCAGGTTTGCGGAGTGCTCGCTCTGCAAACCTGGGCTAAGGGGTGGGCTACAGGAGCGGGTTAGCCGCTCCTGAGCCACCGGGCTCAGCTGCGAGCCCGGTGGTTCTTACCCTCACAAAAATCGGGCTAGGATTTTCCTAGCCCGATTTTTGTGATTGTAAAAATAGCCCCTATGTCAACTGCATCACCTTTATCCACATGCCTGTTGACACTCTCAAAGAACTCCAAAAGGTTAGTGAGGCAGGATTTGCCCTTGCAGAAGCCATGCTGGTTCTCCTTCAGCAAGGCCTTTTCTCCTATATGTTTAACAATTTTGTCCTTAAGTTAAGTTTGCTTTCCATCAATTTACCAGGCACTGAAGTTGAACTGACTGGCCTGTAATTTCCCAGATTCCCCCCTTGATCCCCTTTTAAAAATCACAGTTACATTGGCAACTTTCCAGTCCTCTGGTACAGAGCCTCATTGTAGTGACAACTTACATATTTTTGCTAGGAGATCAGCAATTTCACATTTGAGTTCCTTCAGAACTCTTGGGTGGATGCCATCTGGCCCTGGCGATTTGTTACTTTTTAGTTTTTTAAGACAGTGCAGAACATCTTCCCTTGTCACCTCAAATTCACCCAGTTCCTCGGCCGCTAAACCTGAAAAACTCAATTCTGGAGAGGGTATATATATGGTCAGTATCCTCTGCCATGAAGAGAGATGCAAAGAACTCATTCAGCTTTTCTGCACTCTCCTTATCCTCCTTAATAATCCATTTCACACCCTCATCTTCTTAGGGTCCAACTGCCACCCTGACAGGTTTTCTGCTGCTGATATATTTAAAGACATTTTGGTTATCCCCCTTGACACTTCTAGCTATATGCTCCTCAAACTCTCTTTATGCATCTCTTACTGTCTCCTTGCATTTTTCTTGCCAGAGATTATGTTCTTTTTTGTTCTCTTGATTTGGGCAGGACTTCCATTTTCTAAGGGAAGTCTTCTTCCCTTTTATAGCTTCCCTGACTCTACTTGTTAGTAACACTGGTATCCTCCTGAACTTGGTGGTACCTTCCCTCCTTCTTGGTATACATTCCAACTGAGCTTTGTGGTTTTAAATAAGTTTCATGCTTTCTGGAGTGATTTGACCCTCCTGACATTCCCTTCCACCTTCCTTTTTACTAGTCCCCTCATTTTTGAGAAGTTTCTTCTCTATGGCTCTCTATTTCCAATATCTATGGGCGCATCACCCAAGAAAGGGATCCCTGCTAAAGGAGTGTTTCCCTCTTCATCAAACCGATGTCCTCCTTCCCTGAGACCTTCACTCTCCATGATAGTAGAAGCGCTGCCAGCCTGGGACTGGGATACCTCTATCACATCCCTGAGTGTCTCATCCATACACCTCTCTGCATTCCTGAGCTTCTGCAGGTCAGCCACCTTGGCTTCAAGGGAATGAACTTCTTTCCTGAGAGCCAGGAACTCTTTGAACTGAGTGCACACCCAAAACTTCTGCCCCTCAGGGCAAATAGTCATACATGCAACACTCTGTGCAATACACTGGGGAGCACCTCCTTCCCTGCTGGCTTTTTACCTTCATAACTGCTGTTATTGGCTATTTAGAGTACACAGAGCTTGTTCACTTGAAGCTACTGTATGTATTGGCTGCAGTTGTCAGCTAATTAAAGGTTTTAAGCTTTGTCCTCCAAGAAAATTAGAAAAGTTGGTTAGTACTCACCTTATTCTTGTGCTGGATGTCTCCTCTATGATGAAGGGGGACCACTTATGCACCTCTCCACAGATTTCCCCACCAATCCCCTGTTAAACGTCTGCAAAACCCCTTCAATATCTGTGAGCAAAATTCCTAGGAGCAAACCTCCTCTGGTCGAGAGGAGAGCTGGTCTTGTAGTAGCAAGCGTGACTTGTCCCCTTAGCTAAGCAGGGTCCATCCTAGTTGTATTTGAATGGGAGACCGCATGTGAGCACTAAGATATTCCCTTCAGGGGATGGAGCTGCTGTGGGATGAGCAGAAGGCTTCAAGTTCCCTCCCTGGCTTCTCCAAGATAGGGCTGAGAAATATTCTTGTCTGCAACCTTGGAGAAGCCACTGCCAGTCTGTGTAGACAATACTGAGCTAGATAGACCAATGGTCTCACTCAGTATATGGCAGTTTCCTATGTTTCTATGTTCTGAGCCTTGTATTCAAGATCAGCAGGCAAACTGACTCTCCTCAGTCATGTGACCCCTCCAACAAGGTGATTCACTCACCTAGAATGAATTCCCCACTCAGGCTAACTCCTCTGTCAAATACATAAACACTTCCAGCCAGCCAGAAATCAAACTCTAGAAAAGTACTAGGCTTAACAAATGTAGTTTCTCCTTTCCCTTTTGCTTTCTTGGTGATCTTTCTCTTTCTTTCTTTCTTTCTTTCTTTCTTTCTTTCTTTCTTTCTTTCTTTCTTTCTTTCTTGTGTTTCCTTGCTGTTTCCTTGTTATCTTCTTTAGGAGAGAAATGCACCTACCATTTGGCACATGCTGACTAATGTTGCATGCACCGAAAAACACATCCAGAGTTTCCAATGAGCGAGGGGTAATTTTTGTCAATTCCCCTTTGCAGTCATTTTTCCTGAAAATATTTCAGTGCCTCCTGAAAATATGTTCCTGAAGGTTGTATGACTTTCAGGGAAGTGTTTTCAGGTGGCACAGTAGGCCACAGAAGAAGGCAAGATTGGTGGAAATAGCCCCTCCCTTATTGTAAGCACAGAGTGTTTGGGGGTATGCACAGTGTTAGGCTAGATGTCTGCTCATATATATTTGATAAGGTTAATGTCTACGTTCACTCTAAAAGATTGCATAGAGTGGTAAAGAGTTAACAGTGATTCTCTGCTTGTTTCAGAGTACATGCCCATTGTATAACCACCATCTTTGTCTTTTGTTTTTTACCACTTGACACATCTTGGAATCAATTTTGACTTTTTAGGAATCCTATGAACATTACACTATTAAGTCTACTTTACTCCACTTGTCCTTTGAGTACCAACCAACACATAAACACAATAATTTATTATTCAGATCAAATATATGATTTCATAAAGTTGTTGCCCATGGAATTTTAAAGAAAGTTGTGCATTGCACTACATTTCTTGGCACCCCAATCACTGATTAATTATACTGTTAAATAATGAATTACATTTATTATTGTTCATTTATGTTTGTTTTGTCAGATTTCTTTTATTTGAAACAACTGCAATCAATTGGAGAGGGGAAAAGAGAGAGAATATTCAATATCTATGCAATTACGATGTCAAAATATCATTATGTAGTTTTTCTCTTCTGCATTTTGTGATTTACAGTTCTTATTTTATTTGTTTTTACAATCAGTCTGTAAAAAGAGCTAAGGGGGTGCCCAAAGATTCCCAATGAGGCTCCTACAATCTAGTTATTACACTGGTACGTAAGTTACCATAGTGGTTCTTCTATCCATTTCAGAGTCAATGTTCCACTTTGTTTCTTGCTTCATGTTTTCATTGAATAAGTGATCACATCTATGCACATGTGCAAAATCTGTGATTTTCAAATTCAGATGTGAATGCTTACAAAATGGAATATTCAAAAACTCAGAGACATATTGGTGACTAGTTAGAGTGATTTAAATGTGATTATCAACATTCCATGATGTATGTTGAACAAGCATGTCAAACAAGCAGGGAAATACATGCCTATTTTAACACAGTCACAAAATTATTGAAACATATGTATTCATCTGAAATTCTACACATGCATGTGTGATTGATAACATTTAGCATGTTTTGGGTATTAACTGTCACAGATCTATGAAAGCTCAAAGATAGAAAAAATTAATTTGCCAATTCTACCATGTTTTTACACGGTGCAGAACTTCTCCTTTTTAAAATTATGAGTACCACTCATATGAAAAGCACTTCTATGCACTAGAATCAAGCTCAAATATTCATAAACAACTCTTTGTTGATAGCTCTTTGTAGACTAGGTGCTAGTTTTAAAACCAATTAATATACTTATTTTGAAATGTTTGACTGGGATTTCAAAGCAGACGCTAACACAAATCCTTTATCGCATTTTTATTTTAATAATTTTCTGTAGTGTCTGATATTGGATATGCACAGCAGAAGCACAGCACAATGTTCATGTTGTTGGTTAAAATAGTATGCCTTCTTTAGAAACATGGTGAACCTATAAATGGTTATGAATAAGCCATACCACATCACATTTATTAATAACTGATCAAGCACAGCAAAAGCTTTTATCTGAACACAGTCTGGTGGGAGTCCAAAATACTCTAGAAATATGTGTTGAAAGGGGATATCGCCGCCAACCAGGATAGATGATAGAAGATTGTGTCTCATTGTCCTTAAGAGCTCTACATCTCCCTTCATAGATTGTTCATGATTAGCAAGACTGATGCAACACAAATGATTTAACAAACTGAGGAACATGACTCATGAGAGTGATTATAGAATTACTGCTACTTTTCCTTGCCTTCCATTAGAGGATCTCCATATGCTATATGATAGCGGTTTAGGTAATTATGCATAATATGGGAAAAAATAACTTTTCTCTCTCTTTCATAATAAAGACATGGGGATCACCATATTAAATTGATTGGCAGTTGAGTCATGACAGACAGTATGTGGAAAAGACAGAAGGTACTTTTCCACATACTGAATAATTAATGGAGATGGGCAAGCTCTCCAAAGCTCCCCTCAGATTAACTTGGAAATGATTCAAGATCTTCTGGGAATAAAAAGTCTTAATATTTTGTTTTAGATAATCCAAGGCCAAGAAAAATGAGCCATCTCCCTCTGTCTAATTTAACAGAGCAACTCCACCATTGAGGATGCATGGAGAGATAACCAACCGTGGATGTTTGTGTCTGTAGCATCTAAATGTTTCCCCTATACAATGTAACTAATCTCCATGGCTCCATTACATTTTATAGGCGTGACATCAGCAAAAACCATGGAGGAAATACACCCCCTTGTAGAGGACATGCTCTTACTTCCCCTGAAGCATATTATTTCATTCTCCACCATGTAATAGAGACACAGAACTCATGATATTGTATCAAATTCAGATGCTTCAGGGGCAAAAACAGAGGATGCAGGAGGTAACCAAACCATTGCAGGTCCCATTGCAGGCATGGGGGTGGGGGTGGGGGTGGGTTGTTTGGTTTCTTTCCCCTCCACTTTGTGTTGCTGCAATGTCTGAATTCACCTCCTATTCAGTGTTTGGCTCTAAAATAAACAGGGGGACAAGGGAACCTGGCCATTCTTCTTCAGTCAGATTCTAATCTGAGCTGAATAAGAATGTGTGGACTCATATAGTTCACCTCTGCTTCAAAGTGAGCTGTAATGAGCCCTCAAAGTTCTTTCTGAATTTGGCTCAGGAGAACATTGCTGGCATCTCTTAATTTATGGAATTTACTGTTACAAGATGTGGTGATGGCAACTAGCTTGGATGGCATTAAAAGGGGATTAGACCAAGTCATGGATTATAGATAGATCAATGGCTGTTAGGCATAATGGCAATATGAAATTCTAAGGTGATTCTCATGACTGCAGGAAAGTGGGCTAAGGGAGCCTAGCCCACTTTCCTGCAGTCATGTGCTGCTCCTGGCAGCAAACCACAGTAAGTACCCCTCCCCTTAAACAAGGTTAGCGGAGCCAGCACTCTGCTAACCCCACTCATCTGATCGTGAGATGCCACGGTAGAGCTCTGCAGCATGGCAGCTCTCAAGGTAACCCCTGACAGGGAGGCTAACACAAGCTTCTCAGCCTTGGGGGTCTCCCCAGTGGGCACCAGGTGATGCCCACTCTCTCCCCAGTGTGACAGAGCCAGTACTCATGTGGGTGGCCCATCTGGCCACCCAGGGACGGCTCCCTGCTCATCTGCTCAGTAAGGCTCTCCACACTGCTCGTGCGGAGAGCTTCTGTTTTCACAGAGATCATGCTACTGAATTTTATTTGCTGGATAACAACAGCAAGTAAAAACTATCGTCTTTACCCCCTTCTTGATGACTTCCTGGAGACATTAGATTGCTCCAAGGAATGGGTGATTTTCATCAGTCTCCCCACTCCTCTGTAGCTGACTGTCTCCCAAAAATATGTTCAGAGGGTTGTACAACCCCCAGGGACATATTTTTGCTAGTCACATTATTCTAATTGTACAGTTGCACAACTGTACAGTTTGTACAGTTTGTACAGTTGTACAGTTGTACAGTTCACATTGTACAGTTGCACAACTTTTCACTAGGGTGGAACTGCCTTGTAGTGCAACACAATTGGCAGTGTCGACACAGGAGCACAGGCGCGCCTCCAATCACCCGCATTACACTGCACAGTATGTGAGCCAGCGATATCAAATGTGTAAACATGTAAAGCGGGCCATTTATTTTCTGTAGTGAGCTGGGAATTGCCAAAATCTGTTTTACTGACACTGTTCCACAGCATCAAATTTGCTAATGAATTCCAATTTGGCTGCTTTACATTGTAGTCTCCTTTGAAACATTTGTTGGACACTTTAATCATGTCCTAGATAGAACATCCTAGGAGATCAAAAAGCTACTCCTGAATATTATTATAATGTATCACCAATTTGAGCCCATTATTTCTCTTGCATAGAAACTGACCTGTTTGGCCTCTGTAAATAGTAGAAGGGCATTGTTGGCAGAAGATGGTAATATTACATTAGAAGATGTGCAGGTAAATGAATCATTGACAATATGGTGCTGTTTGATCCTCTGATCATTTCACATAAGTACAGATAGGGACAAAGTTAGTACTGGGATTTGTTATAGGGGTTTGTTCCGGGCTCTCTATTTTTGCTGGTGAGCAACTATTCCAGACTGGGGGGATCTGTTTGTATTTAAACAAAGACAAGACTCCCTTTCATAGGTTGTGAGATAAAATATCATCTTTCAATGTGAACTGTAGGGGGCTGCATTCATATTTGGATAGAGTGGAATCTGAATCAAATGGGAGCCATTCAGTCCAGTCAGAAACTGAAACTGCAGCTCTGAAACAAACATGTTGGCAAATGACTGAGGATGAATAGGTACAAACAAGTTTCATTTTCAGAAAATCTAAACAATTTAAACATCTTATTTTATTTTAAACAGCTGCTGAACCAAACATCTTCTACAGAGTATTTTCTAAGAGCATATTTTACTATTCTTAGGGATGCTGAAGGGGTTCAGGGGAGACACAAACCATGGCAATTTGGGGTGTGTGGGAACAGAATAAAATGGAACAGAACAGAGTGTTGTGAACTACACCTGGTTTCACACTCTGTACATGCTCAGAGGGAAAGAGGCAAAGTCACATCATACACAAACTGAATTGGTTCTTGGAGATGGTGACCATGTAGGATCTGGGTGCGCAAACCGAGATAGAGAGAGACACACTCAGAAAGTTCAATGGTCTTTATTATAAAAAGTTGCTCATCAGGATAAAATAATCCACATTAAAAAACATGTTTCCGATTCAAAGTGTAGTGTAATGTGCCTAACTAACATATGTGTGTGCAATCAGTAATTACAGCTATCTAACAATCTAACAAATCCTACATAAAACATTTATAGAGAAGCAGAGAAAGAAGAAGGGGGGGGCTTAGGAAGTGGGGTAGCAGTGATTAGTAAGGAGGAGGACAGTAGGGATCCAAGGCTTGCGAAGGCAGCATAATACCAGGATCAGAGGCTTGAGAACGGTGGATCTTTCAGCTGCAGGAGAGAAGCTTTTGGCTGGAGACAGGAGCTCTTGGATCAAGCATGCAGTTTGCTCAGAGCACGGCTGAGAGTCAGAGCACCATGGCTGGGGAAGTCTTGACTTCTCACTGCGCAGCAGAAGTCACAAATAGTCCCTTCTCCCATGGACAGAGTTCCTGCCTCTAGCCCCGCGGCTTGGGCAGCAAACCCTTGGATTGCTCATGAGCAGATCTTGCTTGTAGGCACAAGACTGCTTGTAGGCAAGAGACTGCCAGTTCTCTGTCCAGTAAGCTATTCTTTATAGTTGTATCTTCCTTTGATCTCCCATCATCTTTCCTGGGTCCCAAAAGGTGACAACTTGTTGCTACCTTCTGGATAATGTCTTTTAATTATTCAGGATATTAGCCCAGTCCAGGGAGATCTTAATCCTATCTTCTGTTAGCTGCTATCTTGAGGAGGGGACATTGCCCAAGGCAAATCTGCCTCTCTGAGCTGCAAATGGGCATCTTCTCTTGTCCCCAGATTTGGGCCTGGTCCCAGAAGGTATTAGTAAAAGGACTAAATCTACACGTGTTCTCCTAGGGTGGAATTTCTATAGACAGCAACTGAGTAATCCCCTTTGGACATAGCAGAGCAATCATTGACAAAGATTAACATAGACTTCTTGCAACAAGAAAGGGGAGATCAACCCCTGGCCTCTTCCACAGACATTATCTGATAGTGAGTTACATTTTAGCATATTGATTAGCTCAGGCCTAGCCCTTGTGTTTCTGTGAGTGCCCATTTCACAATACAATGCTGGATTGCCTCCTCCTTTACAGAGCAGTACATGAGGCAGGCAAGAGACCTGGGTGTCAGTTCACCTTGAGTTCAGGCATTTTAATTGAACTCTTATAAAATGAAATCAGACACAGGCTTGGGTTCCATATAATTCTGGGTTGGTGGCTCTGAGTTTAATGTTGGGGTCAGAGGGGTGTTCCCAACAAGAGCAGAATAGAATTTGAGAGCTGGAAGGGAACTGTTATAGCACCCCTGACAGATGGCCTTCCAGCCTCTGTTTGAACTACTCTAGAGGAGGTGAACCCATCACTGGATGAGCCAGACCAGCCCAGGGTCAAACAGCTCAGCCTGTTCACCTCCACAGGCCATAGGGCAAACTGTAGTAGCCCAAGATGTTTTGGTGCTAGAGGCAATACCCCAAACACCATCCTCTTGTCCCTTTGAAAACCTCCAGTGAAGAGAAGCCCATCACTGCATGAGGCACTCTGTACCATTATTGAACAGGTTTAGGAACTTCCTCCTAAATCTGCATCCTTGTAATTTCAACCTGTTGGTTCTAGTCCTGCCCTCTGGAGCAACAGCAAACAAGTCCATTCCTTCTACGTGACATTCCCTTGTATATTTGAAGATGGGTTTCATATTTTGCCTTAGTCTTCTCTTCTTCAGGCTAAGCACACCTAGCTCCTTTGATTTTTCACGTTTGATTCTGTCTCCTAAGGTGTTAGCTTTTGGAGACTCACCTTGCATAAGTGTGCGCGTGCGCGCGCGCACACACACCTGCTTTGCATTATCTGAAAATCTGATAGGTGCATGTTCTACTCCCTAAACCAAGCTATTTCTAACAGTATTTAACTGTATGGAGCCCAGAACACAGCTCAGTAGTACTCTATGCAACACCTCCCTTCAGCTTGACATGGAGCCACTGAAGGCTAAAATCTAATCCTAACATTATGTACAGAAGTGCCTTCATCTATGCTTAAATAAATAAATAAATAAGAAAATGGGGGTGATCTGGAAAATCTCACTCATTGAAGACCTAACCTTGCAAGTAGAAATGCATGAACAAATTTCACAATGTGTGCTGCTCTCATACAGGTGAAACTCGGAAAATTAGAATATCGTGCAAAGGTCCATTAATTTCAGTAATGCAAATTAAAAGGTGAAACTGATCTATGAGACAGACGCATTACATGCAAAGCGAGATAGGTCAAGCCTTAATTTGTTATAATTGTGATGATCATGGCGTACAGCTCATGAAAACCCCAAATCCACAATCCCAGAAAATTAGAATATTACATGGAACCAAGAAGACAAGGATTGTAGAATAGAACAATATTGGACCTCTGAAAAGTATAAGCATGCATATGTATTCAGTACTTGGTTTGGGCCCCTTTTGCAGCAATTACTGCCTCAATGCGGCGTGGCATGGATGCTATCAGCCTGTGGCACTGATGAGGTATTATGGAAGACCAGGATGCTTCATTAGCGGCCTTCAGCAATTCTGCATTGTTTGGTCTCATGTCTCTCATCCTTCTCTTGGCAATGCCCCATAGATTCTCTATGGGGTCAGGTCAGGCGAGTTTGCTGGCCAATCAAGCACAGTACACTGTATACTTTTCAGAGGTCCGATATTGTTCTATTCTACAATCCTTGTCTTCTTGGTTCCATGTAATATTCTAATTTTCTGGGATTGTGGATTTGGGGTTTTCATGAGCTGTACGCCATGATCATCACAATTATAACAAATTAAGGCTTGACTTATCTCGCTTTGCATGTAATGCGTCTGTCTCATATATCAGTTTCACCTTTAAATTTGCATTACTGAAATTAATGGACTTTTGCGCGATATTCTAATTTTCCGAGTTTCACCTGTATATATTTGTAACTCCTGCCCCTTGATTGATATTTATTTATTACATAAGGGAAACAAGATTATTTTTATTGTAAATATTGCTGCTCAGAATTATCACCATTCCCCAGTTCTTTTGGCCATCATTTTTCTTTGTCCTCATGGCCACTTATTTCCTTCCAGTGTACTCTTTACAGCCATCTTCATTTATCTTTCTGCACATAATCAGAAATGCACACACGTACCCTTCCAAATCTCTCATTATTTTGTACAGTTTCATTTTTTAATGTTCTAATCAGCAAAATGTGTGGGGAAAGGTCTTAATGACTAACATTTCCTAAATGTGTTGCTGATTAAAAATAAAACAATGAAAACATACAATGTAAGGAGATAATTGTGAGAGTGTATATCAGTATTTTGGAATATCCACATAGGCTGTGCTTACTAATATTGACTGAGCTGGGTTCAGAAAGCTTTCACATTATTAACCCCTTTCCCTCATCTTCCATGTTCCACTTCTGCAGTGCCCTCAGTTGCCCTTACTCATCCCTTTGACTCCTCAACAATGAATACATATCAAAGCTATTCAGACGAGCAGAAAATAGGGTTACCTTATGAAAGCAGATAGAACCCTATTTTTACCTCATAGCAAACAGACGGGCACATGCTGCAAACCCGGCAGGGAGTGTGAGCGACACATGATTAACTTTTTAAGGTTCTCTCCAGCCCCAGGTAGCATTGCTGGTCCTCCAGCTACACCCCTCACAAGAGCAGTTCCCTGAGTGGACGGGGCAAGCACGTGACCCAAGGAGACCACTCAGAGGGCTCCAAGCTGCAGTCCCTCTTTGCTGCTGCCTGATTGGGAGGCTCAGTTAACCCTTCCCTGGCAACTGCAGCACTGTCAAAGGCACAGAACTCCGTCCCCATGCCCAAAGCTCCCTGCTCACAACAAGGCAGGAGAGAGAAGAGAGCAGCTGCAGCTGCCAGCAAAGGAATAGCCAACATGAACACACACAAACCCCAACACACACCCCAGATCCAGGAAGGACACAGCAGATGCCCTCTGGAGCAGTTGCCAGATGCCGATGAGAGCAATCGGCCCCCACAACTAGCCCAGGCACTAAGCTGGTGGCAAGGGCGATGAGATGTGTCTCCTACCACCCCTGTCCAGTTGCCCCCCTGATCACAAGCAGGCAATGGGGAGGTGCACCTGCACTCCTTGCCACATGTGCCACCACCCACTTCACTCTTGCTGTGGCAGCCCCCATCGCCCCATCCCACTGTACAACAGCATGGTTTGGGAAGGCAGAAGGAGGAACCTGCCTCACCCCCTCACCCTCCCCGCAGCTGTGGCTTCCGTGCCACCCCCCCATCCCACTGTATAGTGTGTGTAGATTGTAAGAACCCCCCTTCCCCCCCCACTGCTGCTGTAGCCAAGTGGCGACTCTGCCTCCCCATCAATCTGCCACTGCCACTCCCTGGCAGCCTCCCAAATAACAGGGAGCTCAATCTGCAACTCATTTTGGTCCTCTGCGCGTGCACAGAGGCCACTCACGTTACCAGGCGAGTGGGTGTAGGAGCTGCTCTGCCCGCCACTGAGCCCCCTGCAGCCACCGCAAGCCCTCTGCCGCCGCTGCCATTGCCACCATGAGGCTGAAACACTTTGCAAGTATCCCAGTCACCATGTGTGCATTGCTCCCCGCCCCCGCTAGAGCAGTGGCGGGCAGAGCGGGAGCGGCTGCTGGGCTGACCATCCGCCTCTGTGACCCTTGCGTGGACAGTCTGTCAATCCAGCAGTCATGGTCACTCTTGTTCCACCCCCCCCATCAAGGGAGCTGGCTCCAGCCCCCCACCCCACCCTGCCATCACTCTTGGTGTGCAGGACTCATGTCACACCAGAGCAGGCACACGCACTCTACACATGCAAGCACATACATATTGGGGTTGCCAATATTTCATTGCCAGAATGAGGGACACATGTTTGGGGCTGGGGCCTTGGGGAGAGGTCTGAGAGGGGGCAAGAGAGTGAACAAGTGGGTGGGGAGGGGCGTGCAAGCATGCAAGTGGCAGGGAGGGGGCGAATGAGCGGACGGGCACGTAAGTGAGCGGGCAAGTGAGCAAGCAGTTCCTCCACACTCGCATCACCCTATGAGTGGTGCTCTTTGCCACGCATCCTTCTGCACTCCACCCATCTATGGGTGGGGATTCTCTTTCTTCCCAGGGATCTTGCACTGGGACTGCACCGCCTCCCTTGAGAAGAAGCAGCCTCATATCTCCACAAAGCTCACCCTGTCATGCCATCCTGCAACACCCTGTGGTCATGCCTATCTCCCTACCAAAGGACCCGAGGTTTCACTGTCCATACACCTCATCTCCTCTCTCCTCTCTGGCACAGGTGCCCATTGGGCAGGCTAACACAAATAAGGGGGGCTATGTTCCAAGAAGTTGGACCCAGCATCTTTCCTCAAAGGAGAAATTCACATGGATTACAGTGTTTCAGAGCATGTGCAGACAGCAGTGCCTGAAGCCAAAACTCTGCATGGCTGCTGCCTTGAGCTCCTGTGCCTTTTGTGCCTAAATGTCACCCACAGGCAGGGAACACTCTTTGCTGTGTGCACTGGCCCTCCTACCTCTGGGAGGGGAGCCCCGGTGGGTCCCCGCTAATCGAAGCCGTTCTCCCCATGGCAGCTGCTCTCTCCTTTGATGCTGCCACCCTGCTGCAGGCTTCTTCTTACCATATGGAAGGCAAGCATGGACTCCCTCCCCCCCCAGGCACCAGGACAGGAAGGGGAGAGCAGTAGCCCTATCACCTGTGCAGTTTAGGAACCGGTGGAGCCCAGAGCAGTGTACTACACACTCAGGTTCCTCCTCACAACAACCCTGTGAAGTAGGTCAGGCTGAGATAGAAGTGACTGGCCCAGAGTCACCCAGCAAGTCTCATGGCCGAATGGGGATTTGAACTCGGGTCTCCCCAGTCCTAGTTCAGCATCCTAACCACTACACCATGCTGCAGGCAAGAGCAGCTGCAGGCAAGGGCAGGGACACTCCTGCTCTTGTCCAGTGACTTGCAGGGGACAGGGAGGAGCACAAAAATCCCCATTCAGCCATGATACTTGCTGGGTGACTCTGGGCTGTGACTTCACTCTCAGCCTGACCTACTTCATAGGGTTGTTGTGAGGAGGAACTTGAATATGTAGTACACTGCTCTGGGCTCCTTGGAGGAAGAGCGGGATATTCTATATTATTAATTCTTCAAGATGGGCCATGCCCCCTGCAAGGCGGCTGGAAAGCAGTTTGACATTTGGATCAGGGGCACTGTGAAGCAGCAGGGAGCTCGGAGGCTGGGGGCAGCTTCGGGAGCTGGACAGTTGGCTCTGAGGGCTGCGGGTGGCAGACGGTTGGCTGAGCTGCGCCGTGAAGCAGCAGGGAGCAGGGAGCTCGGAGGCTGTCAGGCAAGCAGGTGACAGTCCCTGGCAGTGGCATGGGAAAGCAAGGACTGCAAGACAGAGACAGAAAGACGGAGGATGGAGAGCACAAGCATGAGACTTGCGGGGGGGGGGAGACTTGCAGGGGACGAGCGGGGTAGTGAGAGTGAGTGAGAGCGTTGCGGGAGTGGTGAGAGACTTGCGGGGGTGAACGGGGGTGGCGAGAGTGAGTGAGAGTGTTGCGGGAGAGGTGAGAGACTTGCGGGGGGCAAGTGGGGGTGGCGAGAGTGAGCAAGAGCATTGCGGGAGTGGCGAGAGACTTGCGGGGGGATAGCGGGGGTGGTGAGAGCAAGCGAGAGCGTTGTGGGGGTGGCGAGAGCGAGCAAGAGTGTCGTGGGGGTGCAATGCCACAGGCTCAGTGCAAGACCACACAGATGCTCTGTGCAGGGTCAGCTAGTATAATGTGAAATGAATGAATAGTATGACATGTGTCTGTGCAACTATTCCCCTTAGGGGATAGGGCTGCTATAGGAAAAAGGATTTGAGCTCCCTGCCTGGCATCTCCAGGTCAGGCTGAGCGGGAATCCCACCTGAGAGCCTTGGGAAGCCACTGCCAGTCTGTGTCGACAGTACTAAGACAGTACTAAGCTGGATGGACTAATGGTCTTACTCAGTGGAAGGCAGCTTCCTATGTTCATATTTTCCCTTGGGCTCATTTGCAAGCTGCCTGCCACTTTAAGGAAGCTCAGTGCTATTTGCTGGACAGACTTTCCCCAAGCAAACTTCTGCTGTGCTTTGCAGCCCACTCTGTTATCCAGGCTTTATGGTATCCTGGGGGAGGGAGCCTCAAGCAGCGTCCCACAGTGTTCCGTGGCTCCACATGGGCACTGGGAGGGGGTAGGCAACCTCCCCTGCTTGCTGAACCTGGTTTTAGAGGAGGGGCTGGGAACTGGGTGACCCTCTTTTGACAGAGCCCTATTTGAGGGTTTGCCGAGGTTCCATAAGGTAGTGCTAACCCCGCCTTCAGACCTCAAGCCCTGTTTTTGCTGGTTGTGAGAATAGCTTCATCCTCTTGTTTCTCACTCTTTGCAGGAGAGGTGGGACTTTATTTCAATATCCTGGTGTTACCAGAAGTAAACCACCCAGAGACATAAGTTTTAGGCGGTATAAAAATATGTCTGTTAAATAAATATATATATATATATATATATATATACTCACACACAACACATGTAACTCCTTATACCATTGATAACACCATTTTCAGACATAAGAAGCACATGCCTGAAGTCATTCTTAAGTTTGACACTGAGGCGGGTCTCACGATCAAAGAGACTCGCCTGGGGAGGGTGAAAGGGGAGAGCGGGCTTAGCTCGCTTTCCTTGCAGACGACCAGCCAGTCTGCTCTGGGTGGCTGCAGTGGCTGCCCACACAACTGCCAGCTCAGTTATGGAGCTGGCCAGGGCTGGGGAGTTTGGGGGCCGTGAGGCCCCCAGAAGCTCCAGTATGCCCTGCACGAGCGTGCAGGGAATGCTGGAGAGACCCCCGAGCCAGGAGGCTGCTTTTAAGCCTCCCAGCCGGGGGTGTTCTCATGAGTAGCTGCGGCACGGAGCCGCACTGCCGCAACTCATGAGCAAAAAACACAGGTTTATGGAGCACTCGCTCTGCAAACCCGATTTAAGGGGAGGGTTACTTGAGCAGGTTACCCGCTCAGGAACCACCGGGCTTGCAGCCGAGCCCGGTGGTTCACACGGTTGTAGAAAATCCTTATTGAACTTTCAAAACACATGAAATTAGAAATGAATGTTATGGTTCCTCCTAGGAAGCACAACAATGTTGGTGTGGGCCCTGGGACAAGAAGTGAAGATAGGCCCCTGTCCCTAGCTCCCCACTTCCTCCTCTCCCCACACTCTTTACTGCAGAAGAATGGTAAGGACATCGTGAAAAAACAAAAAGATTCTTGGCACACCCCTATTAAAATAATAGCACACTCCCCATGCACACAGAAACATACTCCAGTAGTTGTACATGTGCACATATACCTACTGCACAGTCACTTCCTATGACCAGACATAAACAATACTTCTATCTTTCTTATATCCCATTCTGAAGCTGTTCTCAGCTAGGGATGCCCAACCTGGCTAAGGCTGTGCGTGAGAACTGCCAGGATTGGGCCTGATCCTGGCGGGGCAGCATCATCTAGCCCCACTTTGAAACCCAGCTCTTAGCCAGGGTTAAGGGTTTGAGTGAGCCTTTAACTAGGGCTCCAGTATCGTGTGTTTACTGGAGCTATGTTCAGCCCCAACAGACACAGAGATGGGCACTCATCTCCTGGGAGAATTCCCCAAAGCATCATGCATGTTGCATGGTGCATTGTGGGATGTCCAGAGGCTAGGACAACAGGTCCCAGCCTCCAGAGCTCCATGATGTGCCATGCAGCATAGAAAATCTGGGAGTGTGATCTGTGCTCCCAGCAAGGTCAAGCGCTCCTCTGTGGGGAATGTGAGTTCAACCAGCCTTCCCCACATCTGCACCATCTGGTGTAGTGGTTAGAGTGCTGAACTAGGACTGAGTTAAAATCCCCATTCAGCCATGATACTAGCTAGGTCACTCAGGGCCAGTCACTTCTCTCTCAGCCCAGCCTACTTCACAGGGGTGTTGTGAGGAGAAACTTAAGTATGTAGTACACTGCTCTGGGCTCCTTGGAGGGAGAGCGGGATATAAATGTAAAAATAAATAAATAAAATGAATAAATTCTGCCTGCATCCCACCCATCCAGTTGTGTGAACGGCCTCTCTCTCTCTCTCCCCCCCACCACTCCCTCTCCACATGTTATGATGTATGGGTAAACCTCAGTACAGAACCCCCAAATGCATGGTACAGATAGGAAAATTATATGGAAATTGTGCTGTATCTGTGTTCAACATAAAAAGGCTATTCTTATGAGCAGCCTAACCCAGGCTAGAGCAGCCCAGCCTGGGTTAGGCTGCTTGTGTGCAGTGCCAGGATCAAGGCCGATCCTGAAGCTGCTGCCTCACCTAACCCTACTTTGTATCCTAGCCTTTAGCCAGGGTTAAGGGCATGAGTGTACCCTTAACCCCAGCACCAGGGTCATGTGAATGCTCAGGCTGCACACAGCCCAAGCATACACAAAGTCGGGCGCCTAGAGTGCCCAATTCCCAGGGTAATCCCCCAATGCACCACACTCATTGCACAGTACACTGAGGGATTCCCAGAGGCCAGGAAAATGGGTTTTAGCCTCCAGCAATCCGCACTGCATGGAGCAGCGTGGATCATGTGGGTGTGTGGTGGTACACCAAAGATGTGACAGAAGAAGGTCTGTGGGGAAGGTAGGTGAAACCCCACCTCCCTCACGCTGCCCTCCCCACCCCAGCAGTGATCATGTACATAGCCTTAATGTATTAATATTTGTACCTATGTACACTGTAAGCTCAGTATATGAGTGTTGAACAAAACACGTGGACAGGGCCCACCTTCTTTTTCCCTCCCCTCCCCCCCCACATGTCCAGATTTTCCTCAGGATATCAAATTCCAGATTTTGGTCCAGGATTTAGGGCTAAACTGAACTCAGTTGCTAAATAATGTTATTGGAGTGGAGAGCAGAGAAAAGGAGTAGTATGGTTTTACTCTGTAATAAGGGCAGGACTCAAAAAGGGTCCATGAGCTCTTTTAATTTAAAGGGGCTATTCTTACGATCACAAAAATCAGGCTAGGAAAATCCTAGCTTGATTTTTGTGATTGTAAGAACCACCGGGCTCGCAGCCAAGCCCGGTGGTTCTGGAGCGGCTAACCCGCTCCGGTAGCCCGCCCCTTAGCCCAGGTTTGTGGAGCGAGCGCTCCGCAAACCCGGGCTATCTGCTCTTGAGTAGCTGCGGCACGGCTCCGCACCACGGCTCCTCGCAAGTAGACCCCCGGCTGGGAGGCTTAAAAGCAGCCTTCCGGCTCGGGGGTCTCCCCAGTATGCCCTGCGCACTCATGCAGGGCATACTGGGGCTTTCGGGAGCCGGCCATCGTGTTGGCTCCCAATCCAGCCGTCCAGGGCTCCCTGCCCGCTCGTGAGCAGGGAGCCCGCTCTCCCCGCTCAGCACCCTAAACCGGGTCTCACAGATCGTGAGACCCGTTCCAAGCTATTTTAAGTAGGAGATCTGTTGCTCAGCCAGTGGGTCACTCCTTCAAAACCCAGGGTCATTTGTCCCACCTTGTTCAATTCTAGCTATGCCCCTGGTTCCTCCCAAGGTGAAACATCTGAAAATTATCAAATGAATATATGAAGTTACATTGATCAGGAGGGTTCTGCACATGTTTAGATATTACTCCCTGCAATGTAAAGAATGGAAACAGACTCCAGCTGCAATACAGAAGTTTGCTTCTTGGAGCAATGTTTTCAGCCTGCTTAATATTTCATGCATATTCAATCATTTTATGAGACACTTGTAAGTCATTTGACATTTAATAGATCATACTTTAATTATTAACTTTTGATGCTTATTTGCAATGCTTAAATACCATGCTAATTGTTATGGAGGAATGAACAAGAAGTATTTCAGCTGTAGAAGAAGATATCTAGGAATGCAACTTTCAACGCATATCCATAAGTCAATGTCCATCCACTGTATTAAAATTAGAGACAACACTTATATAGCTAAATGAAATTAATTTCCAGATATAAAGTTAGTCTCTCTCCCCAAAGGAACAGAGATGGTAATGATGTTAATTTTCACCCTACCACTTCTCTGGGTGCTACAGATAAAGACAGGGCTAAAAAAAACCTGGTGTAAGGCACATTGCAATAAATTTGAAAGTAGCGCTATTTAAATATGGAATGCAGAATATTGCAGATCTAATAGTAAACCACATTTTTTATGGACAAGGCTCCATTGAACTCTTATTTTCCAACCATATCAGTAGGGTAATATGAAAAACTGAAAATGCGCAACAAGTACAGCTTTGAAGATGACATAGCTCAATAGTAGAGCACATGCTTTGAATGAAGAATATCCGATGTTATGTTCTCAGCATCTTCAGTAAAAAAGATATTAGGTAACAGGACTGGAGAAGACCTTTGTCCCCTGAGATCCTGAAAAGCTGCTGCCAGCTGGAATAATGACTCTCAGAATGGGAGAGTTGGAAGGGATCTTGGAAGACTTCATTCAGCATCTTGCTCAGTGCAGGAAATGGCTACAGGGTCCCTGACAGATGGCTGTCCATCATCTGACTGAAAAAAATCAAGAGGAGGAGAGTCCCACCACCGCACAGGACAGACAGTTCCACTGTCAAACAACTCTACAGTTAGGGAATTCTTCCCAATGTATCGCCTTAATCTCCTTCCTTGTAATTTCAGCCTGTCTCCAGTCTTCAGGAGCAACAAAGAACAAATCCACACCTTCTACAGTACACACTCCAAAATCTGAAGAGGGCTATCATAGCTCCCCTTAACCTTTGCTTCACCTGGCTAGACATACTTAGCTCCTTCAACCATTTCTCATAGGACTTGGTGTCAAGATCACTCACCTTCTTTGTTGCCCTCCTCTGAACCCCTTCCAGAGTATCAGTGACCATACAGCACAGGGCTCAGAATAGGGTATACATCCAATATAGCTTTAAGTAAGTCAGTAAAATGTGCTGTCAAGTCAGTTATGATTTCTGGTGCTCACAGAGCCCTGTGGTTTTCTTTTGGTAGAATACAAGAGGGGTTTACCATTGCCTCCTCCTGCGCAGTATGAGATGATGCCTTTCAGCATCTTCCTATATCGCTGCTGCCCGATATAGTACCAGCGGGGATTTGGACCAGCAACCTTCTACTTGTTAGTCAAGCATTTCCCCGCTGCACCATTAGGTGGAAGGCAGAAAAGGAGCTGCACTCTCCCACTGAGGGCTGCTCTGAGCTCAGCCAAAGGCTTGTCTAGCATGAGGCTTTCCCAGATGGCAGGCTTAATCGCGGGATTATGCGACTAACCATTAGTCTCATGGAAGCCACACACTGAAGCAGAAATAATAACAGTTCCGAGGGCATTTGCATAGGGCTGCTTGGATGCACTGTCACCTCCGTTCCTTTCAATACTTCCCTTGGACCATTCACACTGCTTGCTCCTGGGTCTTTCTCTGGCCAATGGTTTTCTAGAATAGGCAGGATGCCATACCTCCTTTTCTTTTCTTTTTTGTACTGCACATGCATGGTGTGAGCTTCTAAAAATGTTCACTTCAATGAATTTTATATATATATATATATATATATATATATATATATATATATATATATAAAATTTCAAGCTTGTTTTTACAGGGTCTTCTGCAAGATCACCCAGCTGGCATCCTCCCTCCATCCCACCCCACCCTGCCCACCATCCTGACCAGAAAGCAGCTGCAGCAGAGGCAGGAAGAGCAAGCCAAGCCAGCCAGGCAGGTGGAGAAGCATGGAGGCTCCCCCACTCCCAGTGGTCTTATGGAAGACCATTGAATCAGCAAATAATATGGTCTTGGGGGTGTTCTGCTAGATCATCCGGCAATTATTTACAATGCAAAGAAAACAGCTCTATCACTATGGCCCCTCCATACATCTCAGAAGAAAGGGGAATTGTGCTCACGTAGACCGCAGCATCTTCCGTTGATTCTAATGTTAACAGAAGCAGCTTCCATTGATGGAGTGCTATACAGCTTTGTGCCTGGTTGCACACACATCAGTTGTCTGCACACTCTACTCCTTGTTTTTTGAGGATGAGAATCACACAAGAAATTCAGAAAAGGAGCTCAACTTCTGTATATTATTTATGGGCACAAAACTCATGGATTGATTCTTAGGGGATTCGTAGCTGTGAATGAAATATTAAATTCTTTTTTTTAAAAAAAATAGTGTTTGCTCTAGTGAGGCCTTCTGAGTATTTCCATATTACAGAAAATAATTTTGCTTCCTAAACATATTAACATGGAAGTAAGTCCCATTGATTCTGAGTCAGTTTGCCTAGGATTGTAGCCTTAAACATATTACTTGTATTGCTTCATCGATCCATCAGTTTGAAGTTAAGCAAGAAGTTAATTTTCTGAATTCCAGGATCTTCAATAAGAAAATCAAACAAGTGAAATGAACCAAACAGGAATGAAATAAAACACATGAGGCAAAACACTCTGGGTGGGAGGGGGGAAATGCTAACAAAATGATATACTCTGAAGTTCTATTCAATATAGTTCTATTCAAGAAAGAAATCTTGGGTCATAATAAAAGGCTTGCTGAATATGAGATTAGTGTTCTGAGTAAACCAATGTTAGTCACCCCTGCTAACTAAGCAAAGAGGCATCTTTCAAAGTGGTGATTCTCTTATATTTAGCAGGGGGAGAGCAACTGGCCCTATCCAACCCCAGCACAGCATCCCTCCAATGGCTGTTGCTGATATCTGCCTTATGTTTCTTTTTAGATTGTGAACCCTTTGGGGACAGGGGACCATTTTCTTGATGTATTATTTATTTTTCTATGTAAACCACTTTGAGAACTTTGGTTGATGAGAGGTATATAAATATTATAGTAGTAGTAAGAGTAACTTTAAATATGTTAGGAATTATATAGTAATAAAATGTTATAAAAAGCATATGAAACTGTCTTATACTAAGACTGTTGACCTATCTAGTCCAGTATCATCAGCTTTTTTGGGCAGCATCTAAAGTTTCAGGACAGAGGCCTTGTCCAAATCTTGCCTTCTTAGACCCTTTAATTAGAGATTTGGGGACTTAATCTAGGATCGTAGGTGTGTACTTTACCCCTGAGCCAGGGGCATAGAGAGCTTGTCCATGGCCGGTGGACAAAGTCATCCTGTTGCTCCCCCTCCCCCTATGTGTCACCATCATGTGCATGCTTCACCCCAAGCCAAGTAAGAAATAAGAGGGAGAAAGGGGAGGGGTGTTTGGTTTGTGGTGTCTTCTCCCCCCCACCCCACTGCACCTCATTAAAGAGGAAGAAGGTGGGTTGCAGCACAGGGCTTGAGTTCTCTCCTGCAAGATCACTGAGCAAAAAGGTTGGCCATGGTGGGGTAGGAGCCCGGGGGGGGGGGGAGCTGGGTAGAATGTCCCTGTGAGGGCTACATTGGCGGCAGTGGTTGTGTCAGCTGCACTGCTGTTCCTGTTACCACAGCTCCAGCCTCTCTCGCTCTCTGGACATAGACGAGTTGTTGTCCCATGGTACAGAGAGAGGGGCAGAGCTCCATCAAGTTGAAATACCCTTTGAAGCAGCCCAAAGCCTCCCTTGCTGGCATTAACCTAAATTATCCAACCAGGAACCCGGAGCAAAAAAGTGTGCGCGCGAGAGAGAAACACATTTGGAGCGAGGTCACGAGGCGACAGAAAAAGAGATACATGCAGATACCTCCTCCTCCTCTCTTCTGAAATGGTTAGATTACATGTTTCACATTTTATCTTATCAGAGGCTGCACTAATTTTGCAATTCCCTCTTCTCCCCCACCCCACCCCACCCCACCCCAGCATTCACTTGTCAACACAAGTTGATAAAGAAACCAGGAAAGTTTTCTGATTCAGGAAAAGAATCAGATAATGGTACAAAATAAAAGGAGCAGGGAGAGGGGCTTCCTACTTCCCACATCTACTCCATTATCAGCATTAGTCCTGCCCCTTGTATCTGATGTCAGATGCAGGGGCGGGGCCAATACCTGGGAGAGGGTCAATTTGGGACCTCTCCCATCCCTCCCCAGATATCATTTCACTGAAAAATGGGCTGGCTGGGCTTCTCTCCCCGCCGCAGTACAAGGGTCGCATACAGCCCTCTGGGACTTTGTTTGCTGGCTTGCAGATAAGAATATCTTGAAGCAACAGCAGGAGCCATGAAGAACTCTTGGCCTATCCTCCTGACAAGCAGCAGCGTAATCCAGTGGGCCACTTGAATCCAGATATCCTGTCTCTGGGACAGAATCTATTTTCTCCCTGATTCCATCCCTCTGCCCCCTCACTTTAATCAATTTTAATAATTAATTTTAATGTAATAATGTGCTGAAAATTGACCTCAACCTCCACACAGCAAGTCATGGTTGGTTCTGGCCCACCAGGGCATTTGAGTTGTGCACCCCTGTTCTAGGGCACAGCAAGGATGGAGGGGGCCCTGGGGCAAGTTTTGAAGATGGACCCTCACCTGCCTTAGCTGCCCACTGCTGTCTCCCACCTCCCCCTCACTGCCACCTGTCTTCACTTTGAAGCCCGTTGCTTCCCTGAAAATATGTTCCTAAGGACCGTGCATGAACAGTGGGCTTCAGAAGGAAAGGAAGATTGGCAAAAATTGCCCCTATCCCCTCATGCAGTGGCACTGCATTAATCTGGATGTCAGTCACCAGTACGGTGCTGGTCTGGATGTCAGCCACCTTTTATTTACTTTGGAGTCTCTTCACATGGTGTAGTGGCTAGAGGAGACCCGAGTTCAAATGCCCATTCAGCCATGACACTCACTGGGTGATTCTGGGCCAGTCGCTTATCTCTTAGCCTAGCCTACCTCACAGGGTTCTTGTGAGGATAAACATACAGTGAGGGAAATAAGTATTTGATCCCCTGCTGATTTTGTCCGTTTGTCCTCTGACACAGAAATGACCAGGCTATAATTGGAATGGTAGGTTTATTGTAGCTGTGAGAGACAGAATAACAACAAACAAACCCTCAAAAGCCCAGTGCCCAAAAGTCAGCGATGGATTTGCATTGTAGTGAGGGAAATAAGTATTCAGTCCCTTCACAAAAGATGTCTTAGTACTTGGTGGCAAAACCCTTGTTGGCAATCACAGAGGTCAGACGTTTCTTGTAGTTGGCCACCAGGTTTGCACACAACCCAGGGGGGATGTTGTCCCACTCCTCTTTGCAGATCCTCTCCAAGTCAGAAAGCTTTCGAGACTGATGTTTGGCAACCCGAACCTTCAGCTCCCTCCACAGATTTTCTATGGGATTAAGGTCTGGAGACTGGCTGGGCCACTCCAGGACCTTCATGTGCTTCTTCTTGAGCCACTCCTTTGTTGCCTTGGCTGTGTGTTTTGGGTCATTGTCATGCTGGAATACCCATCCACGACCCATTCTCAATGCCCTGGCTGAGGGAAGGAGGTGCTCACCCAAGATCTGACAGTACATGGTCCCGTCCATCATCCCTTCGATGCGGTGAAGGTGTCCTGTCCCCTTAGCAGAAAAACACCCCCAAAGCATAATGTGTCTACCTCCATGTTTGACGGTGGGGATGGTGTTCTTGGGCTCATAGGCAGCATTCCTCCTCCTCCACACACGGCAAGTTGAGTTGATGCCAAAGTGCTCGATTTTGGTCTCATCTGACCACAACACTTTCGCCCAGTTCTCTTCTGGATCATTCAGATGTGTATTGGCAAACTGCAGACGGGCCTGTACATGTGCTGCCTTGAGCAGGGGGACCTTGCGGGCACTGCAAGATTTCAGTCCTTCACGGCATAGTGTGTTACCAATTGTTTTCTTGGTGACTATGGTTCCAGCTGCCCTGAGATCATTGACAAGTTCCCCCCGTGTAGTTCTGGGCTGCTTTGTCACTGTTCTCATGATCATTGCAACTCCACGAGGTGAGATCTTGCATGGAGCCCCAGACCGAGGGAGATTGACAGTTATTTTGTGTTTCTTCCATTTGCGAGTTATCGTGCCAACTGTAGTCACCTTCTCACCAAGCTGCTTGGCGATAGTCTTGTAGCCCAGTCCAGCCTTGTGCAGGTCTACAACCTTGTCCCTGACATCCTTTGACACTCTTTGGTCTTGGGCATGGTGGTGAGTTTGGAAGCTGAGTGATTGCTTGCTTCTATGGACAGGTGTCTTTTATACAGGTACTGTAACAAGCTGGGATTAGGAGCACTCCCTTACAGAGGGTGTTCCTCATCTCAGCTCGTTACCTGCATATAGTGAAAAGACACCTGGGAGCCTGAAATCTTGCTGGTTGATAGGGGATCGAATACTTATTTCCCTCACTACAATGCAAATCCATCGCTGATTTTTGGGCACTGGGCTTTTGAGGGTTTGTTTGTTGTTATTCTGTCTCTCACAGCTACAATAAACCTACCATTCCAATTATAGCCTGGTCATTTCTGTGTCAGAGGGCAAACGGACAAAATCAGCAGGGGATCAAATACTTATTTCCCTCACTGTAACTAGGTACACTGCTCTGTATAGACTGCTCCTTGGAAGGAAGAGCAGGATATAAATGTAAAACCAAACAAAAACAAACAAACTCCTATTCGGGAAAGAAAGCAATGATAAAAGGTTAGCTACAGGTGAAACTCGGAAAATTAGAATATCGTGCAAAAGTCCATTAATTTCAGTAATGCAAATTAAAAGGTGAAACTGATATATGAGACAGACGCATTACATGCAAAGCGAGATAAGTCAAGCCTTAATTTGTTATAATTGTGATGATCATGGCGTACAGCTCATGAAAACCCCAAATCCACAATCCCAGAAAATTAGAATATTACATGGAACCAAGAAGACAAGGATTGTAGAATAGAACAATATCGGACCTCTGAAAAGTATACAGTGTACTGTGCTTGATTGGCCAGCAAACTCGCCTGACCTGACCCCATAGAGAATCTATGGGGCATTGCCAAGAGAAGGATGAGAGACATGAGACCAAACAATGCAGAATTGCTGAAGGCCGCTAATGAAGCATCCTGGTCTTCCATAATACCTCATCAGTGCCACAGGCTGATAGCATCCATGCCACGCCGCATTGAGGCAGTAATTGCTGCAAAAGGGGCCCAAACCAAGTACTGAATACATATGCATGCTTATACTTTTCAGAGGTCCGATATTGTTCTATTCTTCAATCCTTGTCTTCTTGGTTCCATGTAATATTCTAATTTTCTGGGATTGTGGATTTGGGGTTTTCATGAGCTGTACGCCATGATCATCACAATTATAACAAATTAAGGCTTGACTTATCTCGCTTTGCATGTAATGCGTCTGTCTCATAGATCAGTTTCACCTTTTAATTTGCATTACTGAAATTAATGGACTTTTGCACGATATTCTAATTTTCCGAGTTTCACCTGTATGTGTTTGCTATAATTATAGCACCCAATCTACCCAACTTCTGTAAAAGTGAAGTGCATTGCATTGTTTCATCCTTACATTGCAAAGAAAGAATGGGATAGATACAACAAAGTTAGGCCTACAGTGACTACTAGGGATGACAGTAAAAAGTGCAACCTCCATTTTCTTTTTGGTGACAGTTGTCTACTTTTGAATATTGCATGCAAGGGACTCACAGCAGGAGATGGATCTCACTGTCCATGCCCGCTTGTGAACTTTTCCAAGATGTTTGCCCGGCCACTGTCTGCCGTCGACAGGATGCTGAGCTAAATGGGCCATTGATCTGACCCAGCATGGCAATTTTGATGCTCTTAAAATAGAAACATCTTACAGCTTCAGAATACATTTTACAAACAACTTATATTGTATTTGTGTGTGGGGAGAGAGATATGTCCATAAGACCTGTCATGCCATCCAACATTTTCTGCATGCCAAATAAAAATAAAAGATTGTTTTGCAATAAAAGCCAACCTTATGTATTTTGCAGATAGTAGTCAGTGCTCCTCCAGAAGAGACGCATGCACTTGAAAGATTAGGCTTGTTTGCTACGCATGATGTATCCATATCTTTGCACGGTTCCCAGTGTTGTTAATTTCTGTTTCAAATGGAGAAATATAATGAAAAAATGCTTGTTTGCGGGAAATGTCATAAGGAAATACTTGTGTGTATTACAGTCCTTCAGCATCTATGATTTATGTGATGGAAGTCAGAAGCATGCTGTGAGGAGCCAAGCCCAGAGATCGAAACAAATATGAAACCTAGAGTACTACAAAGGACTTTGCCATCCTAGTTGCTTGGGGAAATGTTTTTATTAGACTGCCAAGGAGGTGAAGACAGAATAGTTTTGCCTCATGTCGAAGCTTTGATTCGCTCCAAGTTCCTTAGCGATATTTCCTTGATCTGACAAATGTGGCTGCAAATACAATGATAATCTGATCATTTACACAGCTGAAGTGACTTAACATACGTCCAGACATGTTTTGAATTCTTAAGGCCCTGAATCAGGAAAATGCCAGGAGATAGTTAAGCAGATGTATCACACAAACCACAAGACACAAGCACACACTTAATGTTAAACAATTATTTCTTTGAAGCCAAAATTGAATCCCCTTTTCCCAGATACCTGTGTGTAATTTAGGAGGGTGCAGTTATTGTGTGCAGTTATTGCTATCGAGCAAGAGGAGGATCCACTTCATTCTGTTTAGCATTTGTCTGAGTTGACTATATTGGTGATGAACCAGTCCTGAGGGAGCAGTGATCCATTTTGACATTTAGAGTTACTCATGTCTGCTTTCTTCTCTCAGTTTTGATCTCCTCAACCAGCTGCATCTAGGAGAGAGAGAGAGAGAGAGTAGGGCCAAAATGAACAACAAACTTTCCAGTCACATTCATAAACATTCTCATTACAGTATATCCAAGAATATGATATGCTTCATGGTGAAGCCCTCCCTTCGCAGAGTGACAAGAGGAGGGATGTGCAGTAACATAAAACACAGTGAACCACAGGGACATATTTTCATGAAGCTCAGTGAGGGTTGTGCAGCCCTCAGGGATATATTTGCATGGTGCAGGAGCACTTTCAGAGGGAAGTGAAAGGAAGTGAAATTTGTCTCACACGTGCAAGTGCTTGTGCTTCAGAAACAGGAACACATCCATTGCATGCATGCTTTTTTTGCCTGCATAGATGCAGCATTAGAACTGACCTTATAATAGTTGATAACATGATATTTTGCTTGCAGCAGTGAAACTGGGCCAATAAAAAAACAAAACCAAAGCAAGTTGGGGGAGGGAGAGAAAAATGACATAGTACCAACAAATCAAAGGCAAAAAAGGGGAAAGTTTTGTTTTTGTTTTTTGTTTTTAATCCACTCAGTTTAACTCCCTGGTATCGAGAACCAGAAATTCTGCAGTGATGTAAGGGGATCTTTCTTCATAGCCCCAGGGGTTTAATTGAAATTTTTTTTGGAAACTAAAAGCCTAATTATTGTGAAATCATCCATAAAACAATCTTATGATATCAGTGGTGACATTCATGTCAAGATGTGAAAACAAATGAATGACAAGTTTAAAAATTATTAATCCCTAAAATGAAAACAAGGAACTTAAAATAAACTTGTTAATTACTTCTGAACAGCTTCAGAAACAGACAAAACATGCTCTTTGATTTTCAACACCAAAAATGGTGAAAACAAGCAAATGTAATTATATTTTAGGAAGTTTTTCAAAATTAGCTGACTTACTTAGATACTAAAACGTAAGTCCTGTTTTAATAATTTGTCTCCCAGTATGAACTCTCAACATACTTTGATATACGGATATTAAAAACAGTCACATTCTTTGCATAAAATAAAGTTCTAATAAATTAAAGGGTGGCTGAAAAAGCTAATATTGCAGCTTGTAATGAAAGCAGAGGTGCCAATTTAAACCTGCCATATGTTATTTTCACTGAAAATGAAAAATGTACTGTGTGAATAGATATGGATGCTGGCAATAAACCTGTCTGAACTTAGGGTCTTTAATATTGCTCTGATACATTTTTTTCCATTAAGAATAAGGGACTTTGACCTGGAAATTATGAAGGGGATTAAGATATGCATCAGTAGAGAGATTTATGTCTAATGTTGACAAATTATTCATTAAAGTTTTATGTAACTTGCCCACTGGGATTATTAAATAAGATTATTGTGGCAGTTCCTATCAATGTATTCATCTTTCCTTGGTGAAAGTCACAATGAGGTTTTGGACCGTTCATCTAAGATGCTGGTATAATTACGAGAAAAAAGATATATTCTTCTTCACTTGGTCAACTTCACAGGGTTTAATCTCCTTATTATCTTGCTTGGTCCTCATGTAGACAATAACTTATTTCAATAAGCTGAAGCCACATTGGATGAGCTGATTTGTACAGTTGGAATGTGGCTTCAATAATGTTTATCTATCAAGAACACTGATTTAAATTGCCTTGCCAGTTTTAGTTGAAGACTGTAATCCTAAGCACCCTTACTTGCTTCCACATCCTCAGAATGAAGACATGGGTCATAGTTATTCGGTCGAACTGTGGACCACAACTGTACTAGCTTATATGTCCCAACTGCAGCATAACTAGTTAAAGCATGTTTCTCTTGCCTTATTGCAACTGCCACCAAGGTGAGAACTAGGAAACCATGTTCCTTCTGTTGTATTCTCACCTGGCTCCATGAATCAGATCAGTAATGTCACTGGCTTTTGCTCTTCATTGTCCATGCACCTTAATGGTGTGCAAAGGAGACTCTGACAGTTTCAGCATCTCTACACTGATGAGCACTTCAGAGATGAAGGAGTGATTCCCTACTCCAGATCCCTCAAATTAATAAAACACAAGAAGTTGGTTTGAGTAAGCCTCCATTCAGGGGCATAGCAAGGTTGGAGTGGGCCCAGAGACAAAATTTTAAAATGCCCCCCCCTCACTGAAGTAAATTTTTTATCTATCTCTATCTCTGTCTCTGTCACCTATGTGCCACACTAGAACATCATCTTAAATTATTTTGTAAAAGGTTTGGTAAATTGTGGACGATGTAAGTCATTTAATGGTACTAGAGAAAGACATGCTGTTCTGGTAGCTCCAGGTCTTAACACTCACATCAATTTCGGAGGATGAATACAACTGAAGGAAGCCCGGGTGGGTGCGCGGCTGGGGGAGTCAGTCATGTGACTTGCCTCTCGGGGGGGCCCCAAGGCAGTTGGCCCCCAAACAACTGTCTCCCCTTGCCCTATTAGAGTTATGCCCCTGCCTCCATTCATGGCACCGGTGCCTTGGGATGCTCAGAATTATAATATTTGCCTCTCCTTCCCTCCTGCCACCTTAAGCCTCCTATCTGTGACCCCTTGGATGGAGAAGGATGCAAGGTTGAGGAAATCAATGACTGAACTTGAATAAGATGACTAGATGAAAAGTCTAATTGAAAAAAAGGTTCACTCCATGTGGTCAGAATAGGAATGACCCTAATACTTGTCTAAATTGCATTGCCAGTTTTAGTTCAAGACCCTTTAGTTTAGGGTCCTAAACACCCTTACCTGTACTTGCTTCCACACACCCAAAATGAATACATGGGTCACAGTTATTGGGCTGAGCTATGGACCAAAATTTTACTAGCTCATATGTCCGCAATCTGCAATAGAACTAATTAAAGCAAGTCCACTTTGTGGGGTGGCAGGTTATTATTATTTTATTATTAATTTGATTTCTATACCGCCCTTCCAAAAATGGCTCAGGGCGGTTTACACAGAGAATAAATAAATAAGATGGCTCCCTGTCCTCAAAGGGCTCACATTCTAAAACAAAACATAAGATAGACACCAGTAACAGTCACTGGAGGTACTGTGCTGGGGGTGGATAGGGCCAGTTACTCTCCTCCTGCTAAATAAAGAGAATCACCACGTTAAAAGGTGCCTCTTTGCCAAGTTAGCAGGGATAATAGCAGGTTGCTGTCGAACTCTAAGCTGCAGCTTGAGGAAGGCATGGTTGTCTTAAATGGGCACAGTCTGAGCCCATTCTCATGACTGGAGAATGGGCTTGGAAGGGGTGAGGGGAGGAAGCCGTGAAAAGCTTACCTCCCCCGCAGATGATCCCATCCATGTTGCTGGGCAGCCAGATCAGCCGCCCAGATGATTGCTGGCTTCTGCTGGGAGCAGGGAGGGAGCAGGGAGGTTTGGGGGCCAGGAGGCCCCTGGAGGTTCCATCATGCACCGTGTGAGTGCACGGTGCATTATGGAGAGCCTCTTGGCACTGGCCAGGAGTCAACTTGTGTGTGCAGGTGCCACATGAAGCCATGCAGCACCAACACACAAGTATTTAGCCCACTTTTTTGGCACCCTTGTACCCAAAACCTGGGCTAAGCGGCGGGCTCCCTAAGTGGGCTTGCTGCTGCACTGCCACCAGGAGCTGCATGGCCTCTGGCAGTACATACATCCCCCAAAACTGGGCTGGGCTTCCTTTGCCCGGGTTTCAGTGCTCATGTGAATAGCTGCTTTGTCTTTGTTTGTGCTGCATGAGGCTTGTGCAGATAGCCATGCTGACCCCCATGCCCCATCCTTCAAAGGAGAAGGGACACAATGCTTCTGCACCCACACCTTGGTGCTGGAGCACTGTTGAACTAACACACAACATAGTACAAGTTAGTACTTGCAGCCCATCCTTCCTCTAAAAAGCTCATGACTGAGCAAGGAATCTGAGTCTCCCATGTCCAAATCCCACACAGTCGACTACATCATTCTGGCTTTCTTTTTCGGAGACTGAGTTGCTTAAGCTGAGCTGCATTGGAAACGTTGTCCTTGTAAGTTTCCAAACTCAAAGAAAAAGCTGGCAAAATAAAAGATGAATTGATTAACAGGTCAGAGGTTGCCGTTCGAATTCCTGCTGATATGTTTCCCAGACTATGGGAAACACCTATATTGGGCAGAAGCAATATAGGAAGATGCCGAAACGCATCATCTCTTACTGCGTGGGAGATGGTAATGGTAAACCCCCCTGTATTCTACCAAAGACAACCACAGGGGGCTCTGTGGGCACCAGGAGTTAATATTGATTCGACGGCACACTTTACCTTTACTTTACCACCAATGGTACTGGTTATTGTTGGCTGCTCCTGTACCTGAGATAATTCCACCCAGTTTTCTGATAAAGATCACCCTAAGCACTGAGCCATTCATTTATTTGCCACTGATTTCCATAATAGCCTTGTGGCATCCCTTTGTCATAAGATCCAAGATCTGAATACTATCTGACTGCAGAATGGATGATGCTAGGTCCAGGGGTATCTTAGACTGTGTAGAAGTCTGAGATGAATGCTGCAGACTCACAAGGGACCTTGTCCCTGGTGGTGGCTAAAGCAGCCATAATTCAGCCAGGCTACAGATGTCACCAAGGAGGGATGAGGGAAGAAAGCATCCCTTCTAGATTTTTCCCAACTGTACATCCCATTTTTGTATCACTGGGGTTATTTGAGGAAAATTACTTTTCACATACTCAGGGTGCTTTTCTCTAACAACAACAACAACAACAGGGATGTGCACAAAACTGGTTTGCCTGGTTCGGTTCAAATTCGAATCAGGTTTGAACCAGGAGGGGGTGGTTCGGTTTTGGTTTTGCTCGAACCTCCCCCTGGTTCGGTTCAAATTCGAACCAGTGGAGGTGGTTGGCACCCTCGCTCTGGGCCACCCCAGCATCCCCCAAGTGCAGTTATGGGGCTGCTGAAACTTCCATTCTTCCCTATAGAGAAAAACCTTAAAGCCGCTTGTGGGGTGCTGGGGTGGCCCAGAGTTAGTGGTTGTCTAGTGCAAAGAGGGTGCCAACCACCCCATGGGTTGCTAACCCATGGGGTACTGGGTTTTGGTGTTTCGGAAGTGTTCTGAGTGTAGATTCTTTGGTAGCATATAAGATTTTCAATGACAAACCATGAATCCACTCTAATTGCTAACCTTAAAGACACATAAACTTCAAAAATCACTTAAAAAGCAGCCCTTTGCCCAATTCCTTTCAAATAATTCTGATAGCTTCATGGCCCCCCTTGGGCACTACCACCCACCACACTCTGCTCTAGGCCACCCCTTTGCCCCTGACATGAAGCTATACATTTGCTGACACCTCCATGCTTCTTTATGGAGAAAAACCTTAAAGTCGCGTAAACTTCAAAAATCACTTAAAAATCAGCCCTTTGCCCAATTCCTTTCAAATAATTCTGATAGCTTCCTTGCCCACCCTAGGAACTACCACCCACCACACTTCACTCTACGACACCCCTTTCCCCCCGATGTGAAGCTATACATTTGCTGCAATCCTAATTATTCTCTATGAGGAATTCAAAAATACTTTAACAATTCACCAATAATCAGAGGAGTGTCCAATTGCCTTGGGGTTTTGTGGTGGTAGGCACCTCTGTCTTTCTACCACCCACCCCACTTTTGTGCCCCTAGGTGCTCCACAATAGGGGATATGGTCTGGTTCTGGTCCCATTATACTCTATGAGAAAAATAATTGAAAATATTTCAAATATTCATAAAAAATCATAGTACTATCCGATTGCTTCAGGGTTTGGGTGGTTGTTGGCACCCATGGGTGCTCCACAATAAGGTATAATGGCCTGGTTCGAGTACCATTATACCCTATGAGAAAAAAATAAAAATAATTTCCAAAACTTTATAAAATATCGTACGAGTGTCTGGTTGCTTTGGGGTTTGGGTTGCAGGTACCCCTGGGTGCCAGATACCATCCTACCAATTTTTGAATGTCTGAACCAGTTTGAACCAGTTTGAATCGAACCACCCCCTGGTTCGGTTCGAATTCGAACCTGCAGCTCGAACCTGATGGCTGGTTTGGCTCAAATTTGAACCTTCGAACCACCCTGGTTTGAATTTGAACCAGTTCAAATTTGAACCCATTCGCACATCCCTAAACAACAACAGTGTGGGACAAAACATGCCCCTTCCAAAATTCACTTTGTCCCCTCTGTGTGCAACCCGCCCCCCGCCATGATTTCTGCTAGTGCCAACACTGTTCCAAGTCTTGTTCCTATATCGACTCTTGATTCCAGCAGAGTGGATACATCCATACTTCCTATCTCCTGCTGCTGCAGAACCTTGACAGAAAACTGTGGGAATACTATTACCTGAGGAGAAGTGGAGGCCTGTGTGACAGTGACCTAGTTTCATCAAATTCTGTGGCTAGTTATCAAGCTTCTCCTAATGTTTGTGCACGGCTGAATCTTGCTATTATGATCAGTCCACATATTATTATGAATAAGAATATGGACAATAATGAAATCTAAAATTATCTCCAGTTATTATAAAAGATCAAAATCTCACCCCAAGTCTGTTTGGGTTGGGGCTTTGACCTGCCTTATAACTGGATAATGAAGGCCTCAAGCTTTTATTTCAGGTTTTTTGTTGAAATGTCATAAAATTCTCATATTAGATGCAGATAAAGCATTTAGCCAGTTTGAACTTAAATATATATTCTTAGTACAAGCAGCTATGGGCTTTGAATGAAAATGTACAAAAGTAGACTGGAGCACACTTGACCCAAAATGGCAAAAAAGATGAGCAGCGATAAAACAGATATCCTCAGTCTTCTATGCTGATTGAGGCCTAGTCTCTTCCCCCCACATTTATACTCAGAAGGTTTTTCATTGCAATCTCAATTCACACCACATACAACCACAGACTTCCATATTCTTTCAGAGGACAATAAAACTGACAAAGGAGGCCATTTGCTTTCTAAATGCAATGTGGACACAATAACATTCTTCCTGAGAAACCAAATGCAAGCTTCTGTTACCTTTTGATAGATATCCTTAAAAAGTGTACATTAGATTTCTTCATTTATCTGAATATGAACAGATCAAGTCTCCTAATTATAAAAACAAACAATTTAGATCTCAATGTCAACAGCACTTCTATTTTTAATATTCTGTCATCTGAATATTTCAGACGATATTTCAAATAAAATTATTTTTATCTTTGCTCCTCCTGCTGCCAGCTCCTTCCCTTTTGTCCACCATGTCAGATATCCTTCCATCCTTCCCCTGATATGATCTCTAGGCTAAGGGCCTAGTTTGGTTTGTCTTCAGTCTGAGGATCTACAACCTGCTTTCACTGCCTAAGTGGTTCCCCCATCCTCCGTCCATTTAGAGTAGAAAGTGTTACCTTGAACAATGTATTAATCTATTATCTTTGATCATGCTATATCATCTCTTCTGTCAGAGCTGGAAAAATATGCAGTGAGTGAGAAAAGCTACAATTCTATACACACTTACCTGAGAGAAAGTCTCACTGAACTCAAAGCCGTATCACTAGATGAGATATGGAAGCTCTGTGTTTGGAACTCTCGGTGGCTTCTCCCTACCTCAACCTTTTACTTACATAAACCCTTTACTTACCCTTTACACCATAGCCCAGATCCAAATCCCTCCCAGAACTATTAGCCACAGAGGTAAATCAATACAGTCACAGTAGCAGCTTCAGGCTGGTGATTTAAGTTGAGGGATCAGTGCAGGGGTCAAGGAATAGACCCTTCTCTTCCCCACGCTATGGTCCCAGTCCAAAGCAGATTCCCTGGAGCTAGTTGGGTCTCTAAGCAATTTGAATAAGCATGCATTGAGAAAAGTATACAACCTAACAGAAGCTTTGCCTCCTTTCTATCTGGTCACTCTAAATATTTGATCTTTCCTGCATCTTGATGTGTAGAAAAACACACTTTTTGGTCTTTGTCAGAAACCAAAAGTGTTATTTTAGGTAGGATGTAATTCTGCCAATCTGATTCAAAGCTCTGTAAGAGCATGCTTATTTTCCTCTACAAAGGTTCCCAGTGTCATTCTGGTGGTGCCCAGGGGTTAAGAAACCAATAGCAATAGTTCTTATTTTTGTTCTGGCTTACTTAGTGCTTTTGAATCTGTCCCATGCCGTGAAAATGACCTTTTGCCTTCTCTAACTTTCTGTAACTAATCAGCCAGTTGTTATGATATAATGGCTCTCCCTGCAAAGCAAGTGCTGGTGAATTCAGTAGAGGGAAGATGGAATCCTGAGACAAGTAATTCACAAAGCCTTGTTAGAGGACTAAGGCTTTCGTATTGCTGGCAAATTGAATGATATCCCAAGGGGTTCAATTTAACAACAGTGATCATCCGCTGGTTAGCACAACCTTTTTCTCTGGGACTTCTCTGGAAGCTTTCCCCCTCTTTTCTTCGGAAAAATCTCCTTAGCTTTGGAGTCTCCGAATTTAACAAGTTCTGCTCAGCATGCCTATGGAATTTACAATTGATGGATTTTCTTACCATGCCACACTATCTTCACCTTTGTTAAAGAACAAAAACAGAAAAAGAAGGAGAAGTAAAACAGAGGCTTAACAAGTTGTTTTGCTTGTATAGAACATAAGGTAAGAGACTTGCCAAATTAATGATGTGGTTCTCATGATTTTTCCTACAATCCAGCTGCTTTAGGCTGTAGCTCTACACATTCTTAAAAGAACTCAATACAACTTATTTTTTGTTTTGTTTTTTAAAGTCTAGCCATTGGTTCACTTTGCAGTTTCATGCTATCCCTCTGTCTAATAAAAATCCATCGAGGTCATTCACACTATCAAAAACTGTGTGTGTGTGCTCCCAATTTTTGGTCGTTTGGAAGCAAGGTTAGAGGAAAACCTGGGTTGAAGTGGTTGTGTGGAAGCCAAGTAGGAGAGAAAACTACCCAGGTTTTCTTCCTACTTTGCAAATGGCCTCGGTGTATGCACAGAGACCGGGTGAGTGCTGGAGCTGTGCAGCTACTTCGCAAGAAGCTGGGTGGAGCACCACCACTCAAGGCAGCTTGTAGGTGCGGCGGTACCACTGGTAAGCCCCTACTATTTAACTTTTAAAAGTGCCTCTCTCTGCCCCACCCTGCCCCCTGGCATTGTCCTCACTGACCGCCACTGAGCTGAAGGTATTTTTGACACCACTAGTAAACCGCACAAAGCAATTTACAAGAAACAATAAAAGAGGAAGCATCACTCAAAACAACAAAACTGTTGTCATGACCTGAGTTAGCCCTCTTCTACCCAGGTAGCATTGTGGTAGCGGGAGCTCTCCTGATCCCACCACTCCTCCCCTGGATAGCCCTAATCAGCGATGTAGACATAAAGTAAGGTAGGAGGACAAGCACACATTTCCTACCTAACTCTGTGGCTGTCTGGGTTGCCACACTGCCGGCAGTTGATCCTGAGCTGCCGGCAGTCTTCTTTATGATAGAGAGTGTGCGTGTGTGTGGGGAGGAGTGGCTGGGCAGTGCAGGGATTCCTAATGCACCACACTGCTCCGACAGCCTGAGCTTGCTCCCTACTTGCCACTGGGCTTGCTGCCGCACCACTTGTGTGGGTGCATGAGTAGCAGAATTCTGATGGGCATATTGCTATGGGGGGGAGAGCACCCCCTGTGTCTCCTGCCTACCCCAGCCTGCCCCCTCGTGGTCATGTGAACAACTTCATTATGTAACATAGGAGCAGAAAACAAAGCCAGATAAAGTCATCAGTTGGAATGAAAACCTATTCAAAAGCCAGGCAAATAAACAAGATTGTAATTCACCTGAACATATAGCAGCGTTGGGACCAAGGGAGTCTCCCTGGGGAAAGCATCCCAAAGACGATGTCCCACAACAGGAAAGATCTTTTCACAGTTCATCACCTGCCTCATCTTAGATCGTGGTAGGGGTCACAATCAGCCTCTGAAGAGGCTCTCAGCACTCAGGTTCAGCCTCCTTCTCCCATTGTGTGGGCGAAGGATCCTTGAGGTACTACAGTCTCAAGCCATTTCAGAACTTTTTGGGAGGAGGCAATGGTAAACTCTTCCTGTATTATATCAAAGAAAACCACAGGGCTCTGTAGGTGCCAGGAGTCGAAATTGACTTGACGGCACACTTTACCTTTACCTTTAAGGTCAAGACAACCAATTATATCGCCAGAAGATGGGAGTGTCTCCCAAGGCCTCTGTGATGACCCAGAGGCCTTTGAGGCAATTATGTTTCATTAGGAGAAGCCATAGGTCAGATAAGATCTAGCCATGCATAATTCCAGGGAAGGGGTGTGGGGGACCAGAGAGAAGCAGGCTGGGATTGGTTGTGGCCTGGAGGCTACCAGTTGGACATTCTGTTTTTGAATATTGTGATTGTCACAAATCAGTTATTTTTCTCCTTTCCTGTTGTTTATCCTAGAAACATTGTTAAGCTGTACATGTTTCCTTGGTGTGACCCACTGGCCAATTCAGAATTGGAAACTGAACCCCTGTCCTCTTCATGACAAAAGTTTTCTCTGTCCTAGTTTATGATGATTTCAGTGTGTTAAAGCTTAGGTCGTTTTACCACCAATAAAAGACAAAACTGAAACAAGACTAAAAGCAATCCCGCAAAGGGCACAGCAGGTGGGCCAGCAAGCCATCCACTCTCCTCACTGTTGTGGGACTTTGATAAACCCTCTAATCTTTTAAGCCGAAGGAACTATTCTTGCCAATTGCCAGCCTCTCATCTAGCTGCTTTTAACATCATTAAAGTAGTAAAGTTTGCAGTGTTATCAAGACGTATTATGCAGTTGCCTGTCTCGATATATATGCAGTGAAATATCACCTTGTAGCATTGTCCTGACCCCCTTTTTACCCCCTTCCAAAACCACGAGGAACCCCAGGGCATATGCAATTCAGTAGAGGCTCAGGCATGCAATGTGCACTTAGGATTGAAGGCAAGAGCTGCCTTATTTTACTAGCAAAATAAATCCAGGAGTACAAAAGTAATACACTCCCAGACGTGAGGATGAGAGACCTTCCTCCAGGCTATGGATTATATAGCGCATGTATTTGGGTTACATTAGCATTTCACATGACACAGCCTGGATTTCAGATACATCTTACAACAGTGTAATAGCACAAAATGGAGAGTCTCCAGAGAAATAAAACTTGTCCAGGATGGCAGTCTCTTTATGCTGTGTTGCAGGACTAGAAGTTTGAAGCTTCCTCATTTTCTTCACCTGCCTCCATTTGGCCAAGCAGCTTGGGGTTATACTGAGTGGAATCGTTTTGTTATAGGGGTGTGCACGGACTGCGGGCAAATGCTTGACTAACAAGCAGAAGGTTGCCAGTTCGAATCCCTGCTGGTGCTATATTGGGCAGTAGCAATATAGGAAGATGCTGAAAGGCCTCATCTCAAACTGCATGAGAGGAGGCAATGGTAAACCCCTCCTGTATTCTACCAAAGAAAACCACAGGGCTCTGTGGGTACCAGGAGTCAAAATTGACTTGACGGCAAATTTTACCTTTCCAGACTGTTTACTGTGGTTCGATCCAAATCTGAATTGATTCAAATTTTGACCAAACTGTGGGTCCCCAAACTGGTTCGGTCGAACTCATCAGATGGACTGGTTGGATTAATGAACCAGCTCAAACTGGTTCAAAATGGTTCACGATCAAACCACTTGAACCGGCCCAGTTCGTGGTAGACTGGTTTGTGATTGAACCAGCTCTGCACATCCCTACTTGGTTATGTTTACATGGTATATTGATTGCTGTAGTTCCCTTAAAAACATATGGCCCTTCTGGAACAGATCAATGGTAGATCTAGTTGAGCATATTTTTCTAACAGTGCTTAGTCAGGATGTCTATATGGATATCATGAAGGCAACATTTGTTCCCCTTGTTTTTCCCAGCTATGCTCCCAGCAATGCTCCCAATCTCTGAACACTGAGGTTCCATACAGCCATTGTGACTAACAGCTAATCAATCCTATACAAATTTTATTTTATATTTTTTTACATGTTTATCCTGCTCCAAGGAGTCCAGAGCAGTGTACATGGTTATGTTTATCCTCACAACAACCCTGTGAGGTAGGTTAGGCTGAGAGATAAGTGACTGGCTTAGAGCCAACCAGTGAATCTTGTGGCTGAACAGAGATTTGAACTTGGATCTCCTCATCCCTAGTCCAACACTCTAACCACTATGCCGTGCTGGCTCTCAAATTTGTCTCATACACCACCAAAGCTAGTGGCCATCACTATATCTTGTGGTATTCAACTCCATAAGTTATGTGTTACATGAAGAATACTTACTTTTATCTCTCTTGAACCTACTGCCAGTCACTTTCAATGGATCAACCCAAGTTTTGGCATTCTGAGAAAGGAAACATTATTTCTCTCTGTCTGGTCTCTCCATGAGCCGGCTCTCACAATCAGTGAGACCCGATTTGTGAGAGTGAGAGAGCAAAGTGGGCTAGGCTAGGCCCACTCTCCCCGCATACGAGCAGGGCGGGAACCCTGGGCAGCTGGATTGGCTGCCCACATGATTGCTGGCTCTGTGACGGAGCCGGCGGGGGCTGGGGAGTTCGGGGGCCATGCGGCCCATGGAAGCACCAGTATGCCCTGCACAAGTGCGCAGGGCATACTGGGGAGACCCTTGAACCGGGAGGCTGCTTTTCAGCCTCCTGCCGGGGGGTCTAGTTGTGAGTAGCTGCAGCGTAGAGCCACACCGCAGCTACTCACAATTAAAAAAATGGTTTTGCAGAGTGCTTGCTCCGCAAACCCGGTTTAAGGGGAGGGGTACTTAGGCGGGTTAACCTGCGAGCCTGGCGGCTCACACGGTCAGCCGAAATCAGGCTAGGCTCCCTGAGAGCCTGGCGGCCCACACAGTCAGCCGAAATCGGGCTAGGCTCCCCTAGCCCGATTTCAGCTGATCATCAGAATAGCCTCCATGTCTAGTATAGTTCTATGATGTGCTAATGATGAGCAAACGTAGCATACTGGTTAACTTGTACAAGGCAACTATGAAAAAAGAGTTGACCTTTGGTAAAGACTGTTGTGATATGAGGGAGATGCTATACAAAGCCACCCCAAAAGAAGCATGGATGATATGAATGTAAAATGCTTTTTCCATGCGAAAAATCAAGTTGCTACAATGGTTGCTAAAATGTGCTACAGTGAGGCTATTCACACGTGCAAACTGGGCTAAGGGAGCCAGCCCAGTTTTGCATGTGCATTTGAGCCACTGGGATTGGGCCGATCCTGGCAGCTATACAGAGGCAAAATCTCCTATTTAGATCAGAATGAGGTTAAGGGAGCGAGTGCTCTCTTAACCTCATTTTTGTGTTCGTATGTCAGCAGCAGTGACTGCTTGCAGCCGCAGCTGGCACACTCAGGGAGGGGGGATTCCCATAATGCACTGCACACTCATGTGAATTGAATGAGAAGATTGTACCTGCAATTATTTATTTAATTGTTTCAGAAATGGTCCTGCCTTCTGTCTCCTAACAAGACACATCCAATACAGCTAACAGACATCATTAAAACACCCCATGAAAACCATACAAATAATTGAAACAACACAAGTCCAAAAGCAGAGAGAGAGAAATAGAGAAAACACAAGCCGTTCAACGGAAACACAGGACTGCAGACCAACTAAATCAATTTAAATGCTGGGAAAACAAAAACACGTCATACCATCTGCAGAACACTGGTGGCGTGAAAGTCAAACAAATCTCTTGGGGCAGGAGGTTTCACAGGCTGGATGCCATGGCAAGGGCAAAAAAAGCTCTCTTGCATATCACCACCAGCCATCACTAGTGGTGACGAGAAACACAAGAGGTTATCTCACTTGGCTATCTCAGGGGGCAGGAGGCCTCATATGGGGAGAGGTGATCCTTTATGTCCTAAGCCATTTAGGGCCTTATGTAACAATCAGCATTGTGAATTATCCATGGAAACAGACTGGCAGCCAAGGAAGATGGAATTACAAAGGTGTGATGTTCTCAGCAAAAATTGTCCTCAGCTAGGGTGACTAATGCTAGGGAAATAATCTTCAGGCAAAGACAAATAAACTGCCTTTGGGTAAAGGCAAAAAGAGATATAGAAATGTATAAAAATATAAAGCAAGGGAGAACTGACTGTTCCAGGCTGGCCCTGTCAGAAAGAGAAAAAGGAGTAAACATAAGGTTAAAACAAGGTAAAAGAATAAACATAGAGGTGGTTTCCACAATCAGTGGGACCTGCCTGGGGAGGGTTAGCAGGGACAGCGGGTTTAGCCTGCTCTCCCTGCAGACAACCACACAGAAGCTATTCACACATGGGTGCAAAATCAGACTAAGGAAGCCCAGCCCAGTTATGCATGCATGCATGCATGTACTGCCAGGATCGGGCCCAATCCTGGCAACACCACAGCGGCAAACCCGCCTATGGAACCTCCCTCTAAAATGATGTGAGGAGAACAAGCACTCTCCTAACCCCATTTTTCCGCTCGCTTGCCAGCTGTGGCTGCTTGCAGTGACGGCTGATTGACGCCGGTGCTCCTGGTCAGCTCCAGGGAGATCATCATTATGAAAGCTCAGGGGCGGTGGGGTGAAGTGTCTGGAACCCCGACCCTTGAAGCAATCAGCGGCAGCCGATAATTGTCTGGGTGGGCAATCCACCCGCCCAGAGGGAAGGACCTGCTCGTCTGTAGGGAGGTAAGCTTTTTGAGGCTTCCCCCCCACTAACCCTCCGTAGCTCTCAAATTGTACTGCCCCCATTCTGTAAATGGGGTGAGAATATTACATGCTGAGGTCATTAACACAATCACAAACTGAGGTTTTTCTCATGACAAGCCTAACCATGCCTGGGCAGCACCAAGCAGGGTTAGGCTGGTTGTGAGAAGTGGCGGGATCCCTCGTGGATCCCTCCCCTCCCCTCCTGCATGACCCATGGGCGGAACTACCATTAGGCAAGGGGAGACAGTTGTCTGGGGGCCCCACTGCCTGGAGGGGCCCCCCAGAGACACCTCACATGACTCCCCATTGCCCCCTGCCCAGCCCCAAAGCCCCTCAGCCACTTGCCCTGTTTGCACTCTCACCTGCTTGTCCTCCTGGCCGGCAATAGAAGCAGCAGGCAAGCTGCTAGGAGCTCCTTCTCCCCGCCTCTCAGCTGATCGGTGGGTGGGCGGAGCTTCCAGGGAGGCCTTAGTGAAGCCTGAACTGGAGTAGGCCTGCAGGCCCCAAGCAAGGAAGGAAGGAGGCCGGCAGGCAGGCAGAGTGGCCCCCACAGTTCCCTGCAGCAGACCCTCTGCCACCCAGCCCAGCATTTGCTAGGTAGAATGTGAACTCCTTTTTGTGGTCTCTCCCCCCGCCCCCGCCGATATATAGGGATCTGCTTGCCATAGGGCTTTGATATGGGTGGGGGGAGAGACTGAGAAGTCTCTGAATATTTAATTTAAAACAGACTGAAAAATGTGCTGTCCTATAAGTGGCTTTTTTCATGGCAGAAAATTATAAAAACTTCTGGAACAAACAATATTATATTTATTTTATTCATTCATTCATTCATTCATTCATTTATAAATGCACTTATGTTCAAGATGCAACCCAGAAGGTCTGAGTGAGAACTGTGAAGCATGTGTGGTGCTTTTATTTTATTTTTCTTGTGTGTGAACTGCTCTCCAATAACTTGCAGGGACTTCAGGGTCAATCTGGCCAACATGTGAATGCAGCTCCTCCATTCCAGAGGAGATGTGTGTTAAAGCACTTTAAAAGCCTCGTGTGAAAAACCTCCTGCAATCAAACTTGACTGAATTTGTTCAGAATTCTGAGAAAACAAACATAGGCTCACTCTGCATGGTTTAAAGTCTCCTTTGCTAATCTGCAGTGAGGGGGCCATTTTAATAATTAGCATTGCTAGTGTGTTCTAGGCATTAAAAGTAGCACAAATATATAGTACTCAATGTATATCACTATATACTGTGAAGTGTGCATGTGTGTATTCAGTGAAATGTATTTCCAGGCAGCAAACTTATTCTGAAATATCAGACTTAAATCCTTGGGGGCCTGGGGTGTGTGGAGGCCCTGCACTTTGAGGGGCTGGGGGCCCATTTTAAAATCTTGTCTCTGGGCCCACTCCAACCTTGCTATGGCCCTGCCCTGACCTCCTTAATAAACCCAGCTTTTAGCCAAGGGTGCTCTTGCACCCTTAACATGGCTACTGGGAATTATTTGTGTGCAGCCCAAGGAATCACAGAGATGGGCATATAGAGCACCCATCTGAGGGGGGAACTTCCCATTGCAATGTTTGTGCTGCGCATTGCATTGAGGGATGCCTTGATGCCTGAGGTCTCAGGTCCCTCTGCCCTGCTGTGTGCTTCATGGAGCTTCCGCCTGAGCCCTCCCTGCCTGCCCAGAGTGATCGTGGGAATTGCCCCACTGTGTTCTACCTGGATTTGGGAGCTGTGTGTGCTCCCAGTTTTTGGTTGTGTGGAAGCAAGGTAGGAGCAAAACCTGGGTAGAAGTGATTGTGTGGAAGCAAGTTAGGAGAAAAAGCTTTTCCTCCTACCTTGATTTGATAGGACACAGTTTTTGATTGTGTAGTAAACTTGACAATCCATGGCTACCTTTCTCTCTCAGTTAGGGAGTCTCCTTGTCTTCAGATACTGTCAACTTTTAGAGAACTGCAGGGTAGGAAACATAGGTAACTGCCATATACTGAGTCAGACCCGTGGTCCATCTAGCTCAGTATTGTCTTCACAGACTGGCAGCAGGGGCTTCTCCAAGGTTGCAGGCAGGAATCTCTCTCAGCCAGGGGGGGAACTTGAAACCTTCTGCTCTTGGAGAAGCCAGGGGGGGAACTTGAAACCTTCTGCTCTTCCCAGAGCAGCTTCATCCCCTGAGAGGAATATCTTGAAGTGCTCATACATCAAGTCTCCTATTGATAAGCAACCAGGGCAGACCCTGCTTAGCTATGGGGACAAGTCATGCTTGCTACCACAAGACCAGCTCTCCTCTCCAAGGGTCTCCTTGGACCCTCTCCAAGTCAGGGTCTGACTTGTCTAGTGTGCTCATAAGAACATAAGAACAGCCCTGCCGGATCAGGACCAAGGTCCATCTAGTCCAGCATCCTGTTTCACACAGTGGCCCACCAGATGCCACCAGAAGCCTACAGGCAGGAGTTGAAGGTATGCCCTCTCTCCTGCTATTACTCCCCTATCTTCTGCTGTTACTCCCCTGCAACAGGTGGCCTATAGCCCTCTAACTAGTAGCCATTGATAGACCTCCCATCTATGAAGTTATCCAAACCCATCTTAAAGCCATCCAGGTTGCTGGCTGTCACCACATCATGTGGCAGAGAATTCCACAAGTTGATTATGTGTTGTGTGAAAAAGTACTTCGGTTTGTTGGTCCTAAATTTCGTGATAATCAATTTCATGGGATGACCCCTGGTTCTAGTGTTATGTGAGAGGGAGAAGAATTTCTTTCTCTCCACACCATGCATGATTTTATAGAGCTCTATCATGTCTCCCTGCAGTCGTCTTTTTTTCTAAACTAAAAAGCCCCAGGTGTTGTAGCCTTGCCTCATAAGGAAGGTGCTCTAGGCCCCTGATCATCTTGGTTGCCTTCTTCTGCACCTTTTCCAGTTCTACAGTGTCCTTTTTAGATGTGCTTTCCCCCATTAGGAAAACAGAAGCCTGATGGCTGGCTTTCCCCTCTCCCCACCTGCCCGTGCGGCTGCTGAGCCGCGCCACATGTCTGGGCATGGCCCGCCACGGGTTGCTTTATTTATTTTTAATCACTCTTTACCATAGAATGTAGAAGGCAGCATGCTAATAAGGCGCTGGAAACAGCTTATGCAACAAGGACGAGGGAGGGGAGGGGGGGAAGAGAGAGGCAAAGGAGTGCACACCACCCCGAATCTCCCTGCAGAACTTTCGGCACGTTCGCGGGTTGCACCCTGCTAGGCTTGCAAACCCTGGCCACCCCTAGCTCCCCGCAAAAGCATGCATCGTCCCCCACAACACACACTTTTTTTTAACAGTCCAAACAGATCTCCTTGCAACAACAACAAAAAATCAAAATCAAATAAGGTTAGCAATTATTGCACAGTGCATTTGAAATCCTGGAGAAAGATATGAAAGATCTGCTGCATTGCAATTGATCTCTCCCCAACATGTGGTTTTGCAGGCAGGGGTGTATCTATTGTAGGGCGGGCAGGGCACGTGCCCCGGGTGCCACTTGAAGGGGGGGTCGCCATTTTGTAAACTTAATTTTTTTTTAAATGGCCGCCAAAAACAAAATGTCTACCATGCATGCTCAAATGGCCTCTGTGAGGCCCTAGGCCATGCCAGGCCTTGCAGAGGCCATTTGAGCATGCACAGTGGCCATTTTATTTTCAGCGGCCATTTTTTTAAAAAAAATAATTTTAAAAAATGGCCACCGCACATGCTCAAATGGTCCCTGTGAGGCCCTAGAGGCCAGCGGGGGAGGGGGAACCTTTGCAGACCCCCCCATGGCCTTTAGGAAGCCCCTTGAAGGGGCTACAGGTAATTCTTTTTTTTTTTTTTAATATAATATAAGTCACTGTACACATATTCAGATTGGCACTATGTACAGAGAATCAGAGCTTATGAATACTGAGCTGAAGCTTATGAGCTAGGATTGTATTCATTTGCTCTTACTTTGCTTCTTCTGATAAGTGAGTTAAATGTGATGTCTTAATAATATGGCTATTAATGGTGAGTTTGTCTTTGAATCAGTGTGAAATCCTTAGGATTAAGGCCCACTGGGAGTTTCTTGCTCTCTTTCTCTCATTTTAACTGTCTTTCTGAAATACTAGAATATATTCCAGACAATGTCACAGTTTACTCTGCATATCCTTTAATTATTTTCAGAGTATCTGGGAAAAGTCAAATTCTCCATTTATTTTTAAAACTTATGTAATAGTGATGCTACAATGCGTAGTATTGAATTAGACAGGCACTTCTGTTTAGTTTTCCAAGTGCACCTCCACATAGTATTTGGGTATTTCATGAGCCCCAGCATACTGACATTTGTAGTTTTCCAGCATACTTTGGTCTGGCTACGTCCACTGCTAAATAGTTTTTGAAATATTAAAAGATTAACGAGCTTGACTTGTATTTTCCAACTGATATTATGGTAAAGTTATCTGAAAGATGGGTGTCAGATGTTTGAACAGGGGGCGCAATTTCAGTGCTTGCCCTAGGTGCTATTTTCCCTAGATACGCCTCTGTTTTCGGGTCTTAAAAGCAAGCGGAAGGCAGTGATGGGGGAGGGGTGTCTCATTTTGAAATCTTGTCTCTGGGCCCACTCCAACCTAGTTACGCTTCTGCCTCCAAGGCATCCTTCCCTGTCCTTCTATAGAGTTTATATCCAGGGATAACAGTTTCCCACTGGTTCTCATTGTTCTACCATGTATCTGTTATGCCCACTATGTCTATTTCTGCATTAGCAACCAAGCACTGCAGCTCACCCATCTTGGCTCTGAGGTTTCTGGCATTGGCATATAAGCACCTATACACTGAATCTCTTCCCTGGTGTATGCTTTCTTTGGACTCTTTGACCAGCTGGCACAGCCTTCTGTCTGCTCTTTATGTGGTTCTGCTCTGTTCTCTTCTGTTTTATCTGAATCTTTTACACCGTCACCCCTTATGGGATGGCATTTGCTGAACTGGATACTGTCCAGCTTCTGTCAGCTATTCCCCCAGGCATCATTTTAAAAGCTGGTCTGCAACCTTTTTGATTTTAAGCACCAGCAGCCTAGCTCTATCTTTGTTCAAGTGCAGTCTGTCCCTTTTGTACAGGCCTTGCTTCCCCCAAAATCCAGTGCCTAACAAATCTAAACCCCTCCTCCTGGCACCAACATCTCATCCACGCAATGAGACCCCTCAGATCTGCCTGTCTTACTGTACCTGTGCGTGGAACAGGTAGCATTTCTGAGAATGCTACTTTGGGGTCCTGGACTTCAATATGCTACCTATTGGCCTAAATTTGGCTTCCAGGACCTCCCGACTACATTTCCCCACATCATTGGTGCCAACATGCACCATGACAGCTGTCTCTTCCCCAGCACTGCCTATCTAGATGCCAGGGGCGTAGCAAGGTTGTAGTGGGCCCAGAGACAAGATTTTAAAATGCACCCCCTCAATGAAGCTCAGTTCATGAGGTAAAGAAATCTTAAATGAGGCTGAATAGTGGTAACAAAAAGCATAGTAAAATTTTATACACACACACACACACACACCCTATGTGCCACAATAGAACATCATCCTAAATTATTTTTTAAAGGTTTTGTAAATTGTGGACGATGCAAGTCATTTAATGGTACTTGAGAAAGACATACTATTCTGGTAGCTCCAGGTCTTAACACTAACATCAATTTTGGAGGATGAAGACAACTGAAAGAAGCCTGGGCGGGTGTGTGGCTGGGGGAGCCAGTCATGTGACTTGTCTCTGCCCCCCACCCAGGCAGTGGGCCCCCAGACAACTGTCTCCCCTTGCCCTATTATACTTATGTCCCTGCTAGACGCTGCATGATGTACGCAACCTTCACACCAGGCAGGTAAGTCACTGTGCGGTCAACACGCGGGTCACAAACCCATCTCTCTATACCTCTAATGATCAAATCTCCCATTACAAAGAGTCTCCCACCCTCTTGAGGAGTATCCCCTGTGCAAGAGGATATGGGCTCATCGTCCATGGAATGGGTCCCTTCTAAGGGAGCATTTCCCACTTCCTTAGAGTTCAACAGCAACCTGCTATTACCCCTGCTAACTGGGCTAAGAGGAACCTTTTGCTGTGGTGATTCTCTTTATTTAGCAGGGGAAGAGTAACTGGCCCTATCCACCCCCTGCACAGTACCTCCAGTGACTGTTGTGGTGTCTATCTTGTGTGTTTTTTTTAGAATGTGAGCCCTTTGGGGGCAGGGAGCCATCTTATTTATTTATTATTTCTCTGTGCAAACCACCCTGAGCCATTTTTGGAAGGGCGGTATAGAAATCGAATTAAATAATAATACTAAGAACAAATGCAATAAGAGCTAAAGTTGAAAAATCCACAACAAACAGCAAGTGCCACCTTTGTAAAGAAGCAGATGAAACAGTGGACCACCTAATCAGCTGTTGTAAAAAGATCGCACAGACTGACTACAAACAAAGGCATGACAAGGTAGCAGGGATGATACACTGGAACATCTGCAAAAAATACAAGCTACCTGTAGCCAAAAATTCGTGGGACCATCAAATTGAAAAAGTGGTAGAAAATGAAGATGTAAAAATATTATGGGACTTCCGACTACAAACAGACAAACATCTGCCACACAACACACCAGATATAACTGTAGTCGAGAAGAAAGAAAAACAAGTTAAAATAATAGACATAGCAATACCAGGGGATAGCAGAATAGAAGAAAAAGAAATAGAAAAAAACCACCAAATACAAAGATCTACAAATTGCAATTGAAAGGCTGTGGCAGAAAAAGACCAAAATAATCCCAGTGGTAATTGGCGCCCTGGATGCAGTTCCAAAAGACCTTGAAGAGCACCTCAACACCATAGGGGCCACAGAAATCACCATCAGCCAATTACAAAAAGCAGCTTTACTGGGAACAGCCTATATTCTGTGACGATATCTATCATAACCACAACAACATTGACAATAAAATTCAGCCATCCCAGGTCCTTGGGAAGGACTCGATGTCTGGATAAAACAAACCAGTCAATAACACCTGTCTGACTGTGTAAAATAATAATAATAAAATAATAATATAAGTTGTCACTACAATCAGGCTCTGTACCAGAGAACTAGAAAGTTGCCAATGTAACTCTGATTTTCAAAAAGGGATCCAGGGGGGAATCTGGGAAATTACAGGCTGGTCAACTTAACTTCAGCACCTGGAAAACTGATGGAAATCCAAGCACACTTAACTTAAGGACAAAATTGTTAAACATATAGGAGAAAAGGACTTGCTGAAGGAGAACCAGCATGGATACTGCAAGGGCAAGTCTTACTTCAATAACCTTTTGGTCATTTATTTATTTATTTATTACATTTTAAAACCGCCCCATCCAAAGGCTCTGGGTGGTTTACAACAACTTTTAAAAGACATAAAAACAAACAATTCAAAATACAGTGCTAAAAACAATATAAAAACAATTCAAAAACAAAACCATTTAAAACCAATTAAAATAGTTTTAAAAACACTTTACAAACCTTGGAAGGCCAGACCAAACAAATAGGTTTTTAGGGCTCTCTTAAAGGCTGATGGCGTGCCTAAACTGCAGATATCTGCAGGGAGTGCATTCCATAGATCAGGAGCATCTACAGAAAAGGCCCGGTTCCAAGTCGCCACCAGACGTACCATTGGTAACTGGAGATGGATCTCTCCAGATGATCTCAACAAGTGATGGGGATCATACCAAAGAAGACACTCTCTCTTCTTTGAGAGTGTCAACAGGGATGTGGATAAAGGTGATCCTGTTGGCATAGTATAACTGGACTTCCTTAAAGCTTTTGACAAAGTTTCTCATCAAAGGCTCTTGAGTAAACTTAGAGTCATGAAATAAGGGGCAAGGTTCATGTGTGGATTAGTAACTGATTGAAGGACAAAAAACAGAGGGTAGGAAGAAGTGGGGTCCACCAAGGATCTGTACTGGGAGCAGTGCTCTTTAACTTGTACATAAATGTTCTAGAAATTGGGATAAGCAGCGAAGTGCTGAGAGTTGCATATGACACTAAACTATTTAGGGTAGTGAAATCCACAACAGATTGTGAGGAGCTTCAAAATAATCTCTCCAAATTGGGTAAGTGGGAGACAAAATGACAAATATGGTTCAATGTAAGGAAGTGTAAAGTAATGCATATTGGGGCAAAAAAACCCCAACTTCATATATATGCTGATGAGGATGATATCTGGGCTGTCAGTGACTGACCAGGATAGAGATCTTGGGGTCATGATTGACAACTCATTGAAAGCTGTGAAAAAGGCAAATTCCATGCTAGGGATCATTACAAAGGGAATTGAAAATAAGAATGCTAGTATTATAATGCCCTTATACAAATCTGTGGTGTAGCCACATTTGGACTATTGTGTATAGTTCTGGTCACCGTATCTTAAGAAGGTTCTCGTAGAACTGGAAAACATGCAGAAGAGGGCGACCAAGATGATCAGGGGCCTGGAGCACCTTCCTTATGAGGCAAGGCGACAGCATCTGGGGCTCTTTAGTTTGGAAAAGAGGCAACGTGGAGAGCCAGCATGGTGTAGTGGTTAGAGTGCTGGACTAGGAGCGGGGAGACCCGAGTTCAAATCTCCATTCAGCCATAAAACTAGCTGGGTGACTCTGGGCCAGTCACTTCTCTCTCAGCCTAACCTACTTCACAGGTTTGTTGTGAAAGAGAAACTCAAGTATGTAGTACACTGTTCTGGGCTCCTTGGAGGAAGAGCAGGATATAAATGTAAAAATAACAACAACAACAACAACTTTGGGGAGTCATGATCAAGGTATTTACAATAATGAATGGAGTAGAGATTGTGGCCAGAGAACAATTTTTCTCCTTCTCTCACAACACTAGAACCAGGGGTCATCCAATGAAACTGAAGTTTGGGAATTTTAGGACCGACATGAGGAAGTACTTTTTCAATTTCACAGCAATTAATCTATGGAATTCTCTGCCACGGGATGTGGTGATGGCAGAACTCCATGGAGGACAAGTCTATCAATGGCTACTAGTCTGGTGGCTATAGGCCATCTCCAGCCTCAGAGGCAAGATGTCTCGAAACATGAGTTGCAGGGGAGCAACAGCAGGAGAGAGGGCATCCCTCACCTCTTGAATGTGGGCTTCCCAGAGGCATCTGGTGGGCCAGTGTGTGAGAGAGGATGCTGGACTAGATAGGCCTTGGGCCTGATCCAGCAGGTCTGTTCTTATGTTGGCGTCAGGATTGGGACAGGTATTGTATTGGAGTCAGAACAACAAAATTGAAAAGTAACTGTGGAGATATTCACTGTGAACCTAGAAGAAAAACAACACAACACCAGAGAGAAGTGAGGTAACATCAGAGCATCCAAAAGAAAGTTACCTCATATAAGATAATCACACAAGAAACCAGAAATCAGCTGGTGGCTGCTAATGTGAGTGGTAAAAGGGGACTAAAAGTTGAATGTAATGTTTTTAAAAGTTAAATATGCACAGGACAGGCATGCTGGTGGGCAGATAGGGCAGAAGATGGGGTGTTTTTTTGCAGCCACAATCTCAGAAATACACACCAAAAAAACCTTTTAACTGCTCCAGATTTTTCCGGAGAGGACCCGAACTGTTTTGGTGTGACTAAGTTTGGATTTGGACTCTCTCTTGAACCCTCTGATTCTGGTAAAATGAGACCATTTTACAGATATGACTTTGCACAAGCCTAGGAAAGACCTCAGTTTTTGTAAGCCCAGACAGTCAAAAACCAAGTGTATATTTGAGCCTCCAGGTGGACTGCCAAAGGTGATGGCTCACAGTTCATGCAAGCCTGGGATACAGATCCTTGAGATAATTCTAGATACATTTTTAAAAATAACACAGGGCTCATTAATCTCAAAACCTATGATCTTTTCAAACTTAACACTGGGCTCTTCAAAACTTTGGAATAATGCATTTTCAGACGTTAAAAGCACACATTTGTTGTTTGCTCCAAAGGTTCACCTCAGCGCTCTAAACTAAATTAACTCTCAAAGGGAAGTACATGGCTTTCCCTACACCACAAGTGTCACCTACATTGTTGTGCAACAAAATAAATAAATATAGATCAGAGCCTCAGGAATTGCTGAGCCATTAAAACAGTTTACACAGCATCATAGATAATTACAATTATCCGCCTCTTAGGGATATTGGAACTGCCAATTCTCTGCAAAAGGAAAATAAATAAATAATTCAGAGCAGATGTTGACAACTCAAACTGGTTTAGCAGGGAGCTTCAGGCAGAGCTGTCAGCAGTAAATGTGAAAATGCTGATAGAACTAGGAAATAGTCTTGTGGTATATCTGTGTGTTGTTTTTTTAAGTAGCAAAAAATGTGCATACTATGGATGATTCGTTTTAGGAGACAAAAAGAAAGGAAAAGGCCTGTCAGGTTAGTTTGGATCATTAGGAATGTCAGCTTTAGACCAGAGAAAGGCTATGTGGGTGGAACGGATAAGATTTGGCCTAGCACAAAAAGCCAGAGATGTTTCTGCCACAGCATTCATATGGATATTTTTGTTTCCCTCTTACTTACTGAAACACAAACTTGTATATCTGTGTTGCATTTAGCCACACTGAATCATGGTCGAACCCATCCTCTAGACCAGGGATTCTCAATGTTGTGTCTCCAGATGTTTTTGGACTTCAATTCCAATAATCCTCAACCAAAGGCCACGGGGGCTGGGGATTATGGGAACTGAAGTCCAATAACATCTGGAGACCCAACGTTGAGAATCCCTGCTCTAGACTCCCTCGCCCTCTCTTCCTTTGGCAAATCCAGCTGCAGACCTATATAAGGAGCCTTGATAAGAAATTGTACAGAAGCCTGTTAATAACGTCGCTCAGTTACCAACCCTGCATGGGGGCTAAATCCAATAAACAACGGTTCTAAAGAGAGCACATAACCCACCAAGAAAAATTTATCAAGGCTTGTCAGGGGCTTCACAATCCTCCCTCCTTGTTCTTGCTCTTCCAGGCAGACAACAAACACTGATATTCATTGAAATTTGTGGCTACCATATATTGCAAGTCGGTGCAAGGGTTTTTTAAAAAGGCATTTAATCTTTCTTTCCATTTTAGGCACCTTCGACGGCCATTTGAATTACACATATGGCCTGTAATGCAGCAGCAGCATGGGCAGTATGGCTAATACCTTGCTGACTTGGCAAAGAGGCACCTTTTCACGTGGTGATTCTTTTTATTTAGCAGGGGGAGAGTAACTGGCCCCATCCACCCCCAGCACAATACTTCCAGTGGCTGTTGCTGGTGTGTGTCTTATGTTTCTTTTTAGATTGTGAGCCCTTTGGAGACAGGGATCCATCTTATTTATTTGTTATTTCTCTGTGTAAACCGCCCTGCACCATTTTTTGAAGGGCGGTATAGAAATCGAATTAATAATAATAATAATAATAATAATAATAATAATAATTTGATTTCTATGCTGCCCTTCCCTTGCCATTGCATCCACAATCTCATGGCCGGCTAAAGTATTTGAGATTGAGTCCAAACTCAATGGCGGGAACACCATACAAGCCATAAACACCTGGGCTATACCTGTTATCAGATACACTGCAGGAATAATAGACTGGACCCAGACAGAGCTAGAGACGCTAGATCGTAAGACCAGGAAAATCATGACCATCAATCATGCTCTGCACCCCCGCAGTGATGTAGATAGGCTATACCTCCCTCGCAGCTCAGGTGGAAGAGGAATGCTGCAAGTCCATCAAACAGTAGAGGAGGAGAAAAGAGACCTTGAAGAATATATCAAGGACAGTGAAGAAGATGCACTTCAAATGGTCAAGAACGAGAAACTATTTAACTGCAATGAAACAAAGCAGGCCTACAAGAAAGAACAAGTCAAGAACCGAGCAGAAGAATGGAGAAATAAGCCACTGCATGGTCAATATTTGCACAATATAAGTGGGAAATCAGACATCACCAAGACCTGGCAATGGCTTAAGAATGGCAACTTGAAGAAAGAAACAGAGGGTTTAATACTGGCTGCACAAGAACAAGCACTAAGAACAAATGCAATAAGAGCAAAAGTCGAAAAATCCACAACAAACAGCAAGTGCCGCCTTTGTAAAGAAGCAGATGAAACCATGGACCACCTAATCAGCTGTTGTAAAAAGATCACACAGACTGACTACAAACAAAGGCATGACAAGGTAGCAGGGATGATACACTGGAACATTTGCAAAAAATACAAGCTACCTGTAGCCAAGAATTGGTGGGACCATACAATTGAAAAAGCTTTCGAAAATGATGTAAAAATATTATGGGACTTCCGACTACAAACAGACAAACATCTGCCACACAATACACCAGATATAACTGTAGTTGAGAAGAAAGAAAAACAAGTCAAAATAATCGACATAGCAATACCAGGGGATAGCAGAATAGAAGAAAAAGAAATAGAAAAAAATCACCAAATACAAAGATCTACAAATTGCAATTGAAAGGCTGTGGCAGAAAAAGACCAAAATAATCCCAGTGGTAATTGCCGCCCTGGGTGCAGTCCCAAAAGACCTTGAAGAGCACCTCAACACCATAGGGGCCACAGAAATCACCATCAGCCAATTACAAAAAGCAGCTTTACTGGGAACAGCCTATATTTTGCGACGATATCTATAATAACCAACAGTATTGACAATAAAATTCTGGCATCCCAGGTCCTTGGGAAGGACTCGATGTCTGGATAAAACAAACCAGTCAATAACACCTGTCTGACTGTTTAAACAAGAAAATAATAATAATAATAATAATAATAATAATAATAATAATAATAATAATAATATTAAATAACTAGATTTGATTTCTATGCCACCCTTCCCTTGCCATTGCATCCACAAGCTCATGGCCGGCTAAAGTATTTGAGATAGTTCGATCCCTGACAAATTTTTCTGGTACAGATCATGAAGTTAGAGAATTGGTTATTGGCTGTGGGGTTTTTAATAGCTTTTTTTGCAGATAAAATCTCGCTGCTCCGCCGGGACCTCCCCCTTACTCTTGATGCAATTGAAGGATTGGAGGCTCCATGGTCATCTACTGGGCCAATTTTCGAGAATTTTAACCAACTTTCAGAGGCCGATGTCAAAAAAATTCTGATGGCTATGAGGCCTACCACATGTCCCCTAGATCTTTGCCTATCCTAGCTGGTGAAGGCTGCCTGGGAGGGGTTGCAGACCTCCCTTGGGGAATATTATCAACCTTTCCCTGGAGGTGAGGATTTTCCCAGGATAGCTGAAGGAGGCATTAGTTAGGCCACTTTTGAAGAAGCCATCGTTGGATGCCTCGGAGCCAGCTAACTACCGCCCGGTATTGAATTTGCCTTTTTAAGGTAAAGTGATAGAGCGAGCGGTAGCAGTACAACTTCAGACTTTTTGGAGAATGCAGTGATTCTCGATCCCTCTCAGTCTGGGTTTCGGCCCGGGTGTGGGGTAGAAATGGTCCTTGTCGCCCTAGCTGATGATCTCAGTCGCCAGCTTGATAGGGGAGGGTTGACGCTGCTGTTGCTGTTAGATCTCACAGCAGCATTCGACACTGTGGACCATATTCAATATTCAATATGTTCAATATTTATATGCAGCCGTTAGCAAAGCTGGTGAGGAGTTTTGGGCTAGGGTGACACCAATATGCTGATGACACCCAGCTTTTCTTTTGATGGACGGCAGGGCTGAGGACACTATAGCCCAGCTGACCAGGTGTTTGGAGGCGGTCGCAGACTGGCTGAGGCAAAGTTGGCTACAGCTTAATCTGGATAAGACTGAAGTTCTGTGGCTGAGCCCAAAGAGGTCAGGGGGAGTTTTCAATTACCAACTCTTGATAGTGCTTGTTTGATACCTCAGCCTACTGTGAAGAGCTTTGGCATGATTCTTGATGCCTCTTTCAATGTGGAGGTTCAGATCATGGAGGTAGCTCAAAAGGCCTTTTTTCAATTATGCCAAATACAGCGGCTGGCCGCCTATCTGTCCCCTCCAGATTTGGCCACTGTGATCTATGCGACGGTCACTTCCAGGTTAGATTATTGCAACTCGCCTTATGTGGGGCTGCCACTGCGCCTAACAGAATGCAGCATCAGAGGTCCTTACTAAGGTGCCTTGGCGAGCACATGTGACACCTTTGCTCATTCAGTTGCACTGGTTGCTGGTTGAGTCCCGAGTTAAGTTTAAGGTATAAACCTTAACATTTAAAGCCCTACACGGTATGGGCCCTCCATACCTCCAAGACCACCTTGTTTGATATGTCCCTCGCCGGGTCCTGAGATCAGCCACAAGTAATGCCTTGGTGATCCCGGGCCCTACGGATATTAAACTGCAGTCAATGAGAGCCAGAGCCTTCTCAGTGGTGGCCCCGACTCTATGGAACGGTCTCTCGGATAATATTAGAGCTCTCCATGATCTGTTGGCCTTTCATAAGGCATGTTATACTGAAATGTTCCGCCGGGTGTTCGGTCGCTGAGATAGCTAGTCGTAGAGTGATCCTGTAATCCATGGTTATTATGTCATGTGGAATGAGTATTGTATGGGGTTGTGGTTTATGAGGCTATGTAAGATATATTTTTATGGAATTGTGTTGCTGTGTATGTTTATTGCTTACTAGTATGTGTAAGCCCGTTGTAATAACGGGCTCTAGTGGGGGGGGGGGTTTCCCGCTGCCGCCTCACCCGCCTCGGGCGCACTCCTTGGGCTGACACCTCCGCCGCCGCCTCGGGCGCTCTCTCCGCCCGTCGTTTCTTGTGGCGGCGGCTGCCGCCATCGGAGCCAGTCACCCCGCCACGGCCACCACCTTCTTGGCCCGCACTCCTTTGGCCGAGGCCGCGGCTCCGCCGCCTCCTCGGCCGCACTCTCCGCCCGCCGCTTCTGCTCCTTCTGGTCTCCCATCTCCGCGCATGCCCAGAACGGGCGAAAAAGACACGGGCGGCACGGACGAACGCCCAAGGCTTTTATGGGTAAGGATGAGCCGCCCTGAGCCGTATGGGAGTAGGGTGACGTATAAATCTAACTAACTAACTAACTAATAATGGCTATCTTAAGGAGACAATTGCATGGTGGAGCTTTTTTTTAGTGTGACTGGTTACAAAAAAGAAATGCTGTTCATTTTAATTTGAAAACATAGAAATGGAAATGAATGGGCAATGAATGAATGTTTTGAACATGAAGCTTCCAAGCACTGCCATTCTTTCAATTTGTTTTGTCGTATATACATTTTAGAACAAATGGTGGCAGCCATTTGCCCCACAGTTTTGGAAATAGGCCTTGATTAGGTGAATAAAATATGAGAACTTTCAAGAACTGAGTCCTAATAAGGCAGGCAACATTTCCAGTGTGCAGAAATTTACATATTCCTGTACTGAGATCATTCCGAAAAATGATTGTGACCTCTGATTATAAATTTTTAAAAGATAAAAACAGAGGCAGAAAAATAAGCATCTTTGCTTGTGTTTTCCAACTAATTCAAATAATAGATTAAGGAATGAGTCTAGAAGAGATTCTATCCCTTCGTAACATCTGGACCATGAGCAGATAAATAAATAGAGAGAAGCTCGCCTGCCCTTTCACATATGGATGTAGCTGACCTATTGCCTCAATGCACAAGAAATGTAAAAATGATTCTCACTGAATGCCAGAATGCATAGTTAATTGGCTTCTGATTTCCAGCACTTTGAAATGACACAGACGGCTGTGAAGCTAGCATCTTTTAAACTTAACCCACACGTCCACATACTGTACGTGTTTAAAATGTCATTGTGTATATGAGAGGGAGAAACTTCTTGAGTAACCTATTGTCTATTCTGTTGTGTATCTCAAAGTCATTACATGGGCATAAAGAGCTGTCATTACAGATCCAATTATAGGAAAGAGGCTGTAAATTGCAATGAAGTCAATGGTTCCAATTCAGCATTGTCCTGTAGATTGAGCAGTCATTTATATCACTGTAAAGTGACTTCAAAAACAGTAACAAATCGGTTCAGTGGCATTTTACACCCGTTTTGTTCAGGTATTGATCTCCTTTTGAAAGGTGCAAGGTAGAAATGGGACAAATCAAGAACTTTAAAAAAGCATCTTGTGCTTATGATATGACAGGCTAGGGCCCAGCATGTTTCCTGGATGGTTTTTAGTTCCCTGGAATGAACAACAGATACTGGGATACTAGTCACAGATACTAGTCACAATGAACTCTGCCTCCAATAAAACTCTGCCTCTCATCCTCCTACTCAGTTAATCTACTGTGAAACAACTGTTGGGAAAAAGAAGATGGTGATGATGATTGGACAAATGGTGGCACTGGCTGAGATGAGCAACTCATTGCAGTGAGACTTTGAGGCACAGTGAAGGAAAGGAAAGGAAAGGAAAGGAAAGGAAAGGTTGTGCCGTCTATTTGGTTTTGACTCCTGGCGACCACAGAGCCATGTGGTTTTCTTGGCAGAATACATGAGAGGTTTACTATTGCTTCCTCCTCTGCAGTATGAGATGATGCCTTTCAGCACCTTCCTATAGCTTGGCTGCCCAATATAGGAGTTTCCCATATTCTGGGAAACACACCAGCGGGGATTCGAACCAACAGCCTCCTGCTCTCTAGGCAGGTTACTTCCTCACTGGTGGGCTATATATGTGGGAGGAGCGCAGGAGATGGTTGCAGTCTGGTTTCCCTGATCTTGCCTGCTCAGTCAGAGCCAGGGGAGACATGACCAGTAGAGGTGAGAGCAGTGGTGAGGGCAGCGGGGCAGCAAAAGGCACCTTCAAATATCAATTAGTAGCTTACCAGCATGACCACAGCACCTGAAAAATGTAACAAGCAGCAGCTCTCCGCCCAGTATCTCATGTGGGGCAGCAGCACTCTGCTCAGCATCCCACATGGGGCGGTGGTGCAGCCCTGGCCTCTGAGTGTGTGCAGAGGCCATTTACATGTCCAGCATGCACAGAGGACAGGGCCGCGCTGCCGCTGGATGTGGGATGCCGGGCAGAGTGCCACCTCCCTGCATGGGATACCACGTGGAGCACCACTGCTTGAGACAGTTTGCAGGTACTGTGGTAACACTGGTAAGCACCTGCTAACTTATTTTTAAAGGTGCCTCTTGCCACCCCACTCCCACCGCCACTCTCTCTGGCTGCTACTGGACATGACTATATGCTCAGATCGCTATTGAGTAGAACACACTGGCCAACATCCTGACCAAAACTGTATATAAAAGGATGCATGGCTGCAGTTGTCATATCTGGAGAGTCCATCTACTTCCCACCCAGTGCTGCCTGTTGTGAGAGACCAGGTGGGTGCTGTGAGAGACCAGGTGGTTCCTTCTGCTGTTGCCTGCCTGCCTTTGCTTCCCCTGTGGGGCTGCAGCCTCCGGTTAACATCTGCAGGAGGTGTGGGCAGTAGGGATGTGCACGGTCCGGCCCAGTCCGGACCGGCACCGACGGGGGGCCCTTTCTTTTAAGGCGGGAGGGCTTGCTTACCCCTCCCGCCTCTTCGGCCCCCTCCAGCGCCCGTATTTAACTTAAAAGCGGGGCACTGGAAACCAGCCGCCCCCGCCGCCGCTACCGCCGCCCCCCCGAGCACATTAGCAATTAAGGGTGCCCCTGCCGTCGCCCGCCCGCCAGCCAGCCCTCCCTCCCAGCTGCCCGCCCGCCCGCCCGCGTGTGTCCTTACCTAATGCTTTAAGTAAACGAGAGGAGCTACCGAATGGAGCTCCTCTTGTTAGCAAGGCCTCCAGAGGACTGAAGGCGCTTTGCGCGCGCGCACATGCACACACCGCAAAGGACACCGGAGGCCCGGTCTACCCGCCGGGAAAAGGCCGGGTAGACCGGGCCTCCGGCGATCGGAGGCCCGGTCTACCCGCCGGGAAAGTCATCTGAGGATTGAAGTCATCTGAGGAGGTCCGTCTCCAGTTACCACCAACTTGTTTGGTGGCTACACAGAGACGGGCCTTCTCGGTCGCTGCCCTGAGATTGTGAAATGTGCTCCGTGCAGAGATACCTCCCTCCCCATCTCTGGCAATTTTCAAATAACACCTGAAAACCCATCTTTTCACCCAAGCTTTCTCAGCTTCCTAAAGTTTGGGGGTTTTAATATCTGGTGTATTTTAAAATTCAAAACCTGATTTCAGGGTTTTTAATCACTGTAATTGTTTAATTGTTGTTTTAAAATGTTTTTAAATTTTTAATTGTTATATTGTTTTTGAATTTGTTTTAGCCCTTTACTGTTTTAGTGGTTTGTTTTAATTGTAAACCGCCCTGAGCCATTTTGGAAGGGCGGTATATAAATCAAATTAATAATAATAATAATAATAATAATAAATAGGTAATTGGAGCCCTGGGTGCAGTTCCAAAAGACCTTGAAGAGCACCTCAGCACCATAGGGGCCACAGAAATCACCATCAGCCAATTACAAAAAGCAGCTTTACTGGGAACAGCCTATATTCTGCGATGATATCTATAACAACTGACAATAAAATTCAGCCATCCCAGGTCCTTGGGAAGGACTCGATGTCTGGATAAAACAAAGCAGTCAATAACACCTGTCTGACTGTGTAAAATAATAATAATAATAATAATAATAATAATAATAATAATTATTATTATTATTATTATTATTATTATTATTATATCCCTACTTCAGAAATTCAGGTGCTTGTGTGCAGTATAACCTCCTCTTCCTGTCGAAGTGCTGAAGCAACTGGAAATTATGTCCCTGGGGGCAACCCTCAGAGATACAATTGTGCATTGCTCAGAGCATTTCCAGGGAAGGGAGATTCCCCACACATAAGCACCAGTATGTCCAAAGCAGCAGGGATTCTAATGCTGCGCCCATGCATCCCTTCACTTCATGCACACAGCTTTAGTCAGAATCTGTGAATGCAGTGAAGGGATGCATGGGCGCAGCATTATTGGACTTCTGGGGGCTGTGATGAAGTGTCCCAGCCCCTCAGCCTCTGTACTCTTGGCTGCTACCGGCAATCATGTGGACAGACGATCCGCCTACCCACAAAGAGAAGATCAATTGTCAGCAAGCAGGTAAGTGCAAGCAGCCTTCCTCCCCCCACTCCCTTGAGCCCTTTCTCACCAATGTTCATGAACTGATTTTTAAAAAAATCAATTTTTACCAAATTAAATCACCCTCTTTTTGTTTTGGGTCCAGATCTGGTCAGCTAGCACAGGGGTGATTTGTTTTGTTCACAAATCTCCCCAAATAAGTAGATTTGGGTACAAATCATTTTGTACTCCAATCGATTCATCCAAATCGATTCACTACCTGCAGGCGCAGGCAGTGATTCTTTCAGCAGCTGGAGGGGGGTGAAAAAAATTCTCTTCTCTTTTCCTCAATCCTGATAGCAGGAACAAAAAGCACAGAATCCACTCCAAGCAGCAGGCAGGCAAGGCAAAGCAAAGCTCCTCTGACTCTCTCTCTCTTCTCCCACGAGGCAGAAAGCCAGAACGGTGGCTGGCTGCCTCCTTAAGTACATTTGAAAATCCCTCCTTTAAACTCCCCTCACACTTGTCCCTCCTTTGACCCTTCCCCTAGCCATTGTGGGGTCAGTCACCACTGGCAACACAAGATTTGAATGGAAATGAGCCAATCTGGAACCTAGGGGGAATCGCCAACCAATCATTGCATGCTGTAAGTCACCAACCTGAAACTTGGGAGGGCGCAACTTTCAAAAAATTTCCCTGACACAAAATGGAGACAGCAAGAGAGATCACCACAAAATGGAGGTCTGAATCTACAAATGTTTCAGGTCCAAAATCTGGGTGATTTGTTTTGTACCCAAATCTGGCCAGCTAGCACAGGGGTGATTTGTTTTGTCCACAAAATGCCCCAAACAGGTGGATTGGGGTACAAATAATTTTGTACCCGAATCGATCCACATATCCCTAATTAATAGCCCAATGCAGGCATTATAGAAAATGAGTGTGCTGCATCTTTGTACAGCATCCCTGAGAGTTCCTTGGAAACCCCAACTTCACACTGATGCAGCCGAAAACCCTGACCCCCCACTTTTCACTAGGGTTGCACAGGGAACTGGCTGGCCCAGTTTAGTTCATCTGAACCGGACCTGGACCAGACCGGGCCAGTTTGGTCCGGCACCTCCTTGACACACACACACCCGTCAGTTCAGTGCAGTCAGGGAGAGCTCACAAAACTTTTACCAAATTTTTTTTTAAAATTGCTATTTAAATTTAACCCCTCTGTGGGGCTTCTCCCAGGTGGTGGTGGTGGGGAGGGGTTCCATGAAGGTTTTCCTTCCCCCACCAACCTTCCTTCTCTAAAAAATGGACCCATTCAGGTGTTATTTGTTCTGTTTGGGCCTATCCCCCAAATGGCTGAATGGGGCCATTTTTGAGAGAAGGAAGGCCAGTGAGGGGAGGGGAAACCTCCATGGGGGAGGGGTGTATTTTTTAAAAACAAAATTTAAGTAAAATAGCAATAGCAATAGCAATAACATTTATATGCCGCTCTATAGCCGGAGCTCTCTAAGCGGTTTACAATGATTTAGCATATTGCCCCCAACATTCTGGGTACTCATTTTACCGACCTCGGAAGGATGGAAGGCTGAGTCAACCTTGAGCCCCTGGTCAGGATCGAACTTGTAACCTTCTGGTTACAGGGCGGCAGTTTTACCACTGCGCCACCAGGGGTCTGCGAACCCTCTGAATGGGCGGGGGGTGGGTGGGTGGGGAGTTTGGTCTGGCATCGAACCAAACTGGGGATGATTTGGCTCAACCCTGAGCCTTTGAACCAAACCAGTTCAACTTCGAACTGGTTCAGTTCAGAACGTGCTCCCACTTCTCTATTTTCCACAGTTACAGCATTGCTCTGCAGAGACAAATGCTGTACTCATGGAGAAATTTTTGTGCTATTTTGGATTGTGTAGTATAAAATTAAATTAAATAAATAGAGGATGCTTTCTTTTTTCTGTGGGGGTTCCATTTTGGCCTATTTCCACAAACAGGGTAACTGCAAAAAAAGAAACTTTGAGCCTATGGGGATTGGGGGTTTAGGTTCCTCAGCAGACTTGTGTGCTCACATCACATTAAAAAGTGTGTGTGTGGGGGGGGCAGAAATAAAAGTAGTAAACCACATTACTTTGTTCTCCAGCTCTCTAGCAATGCCCCCCAACCCTCCCCCCCAATCCTCATCATTTTATGTATGGAAAAGTCACAAAATGGCCTCTGGAAATGACACCAGAAGTTATTTCCAGGTAGCATTGGGCCACAAATAGCTGAAAATAACCTTAGTCTTAGTGCGTGAACAAAGAAACCAAGTATCTATACCACAGAGCCAAAAATAGCCCTAGTTTTAGTGTGTAAACAAACAAACCAAGTCTCTGTACCACAAATAGCCAAAAATAGGACTATTTTTAAACCCTTTTTAGCCATGAACAAATAAACTGGGTTTCTATGACCCAGCCACAAAAAACAGAAACCATGACAGGAGAACCTGTGATAGAAGAAAAATGATGGTCTCCTGTTAATAATAACATCTTTGCTGTGATGTGGAACACTGGGGCAAATGGAAAACTCTCCCCATAAGTACAGCATTTGTCTCTGCAAACAGAATGACTGTAGAGAGCGGTGGGGTGGGTGGGAGTTCAGACCGCATTACCATGGGATCTACCAAGCATGCTCTTGGGGGTAGTCTACTATGCGAGTACTGTAGCTGACATTTTGACTAAAAAGCATGCACATAAACAGCTGCTTTGCACATACAATGGGACTGCTCCCACGGCTCTGTGGGTTCCCATACACACACTTTCCCCCACACCAGAGCAAGTCGGCACTTCCCCTAGAGTGCTCTCCTGTGCTCTCAAAGACCTCTGCCACAGTGGAAACATGTCACTATCCTCAGTTGGCAGATGGACAAGAGAACAGCCTCTTGATACAATGAGCTGTGAATTCCCTTCTCCATGACAAACAGGTGGCAGATGGAAGAGACCACCTGGCTGGCATTCATTAACCCTCCTATACTTGGGAGGAGAGCTGGTCTTGAGGTAGCAAGCATGACTTGCCCCCTTAGCTAAGCAGGGACCACCCTGGTTGCATATGAATGGGAGACCACATGCATGAGTGCTGTCAGATATTCCCCTTAGGGGATGGAGCCGCTCTGAGAAGAGCATTTGCATGCAGAAGATTCCAAGTTCCGTCCCTGGCATCTCCAAGACAGGGCTGAGAGAGTTTCCTGCCTTCAACCGCTACCAGTCTGTGAAGACAATACTGAGCTAGATGGACCAAAGATCTGACTCAGTATATGGCAGCTTCCTATTTTCCTATGAGCGATACAAAGGAGGTATGTAAATAGAGCTTCGCAAGTACAGTGTATCACTACTACTACTACCACTACTACCCTTCACATTCATATTTATATCCACAAAAGCAATCCAGCTAGAAATCTAAAATTCACTCCTGACACATTAAGTTTAAAATATGAACGTAAATAGATTATTGTCTGTCACTTGGCACACCACCCCTCCCAGGACCAAGGGGAAGGGAAAAGCGAGCTGGAAATGTTGGATATAAATAAATAAATCCTCTGCTTTGCAGCCTACTTAATAAATTATGATCCTTTAAAAAATAGCCAGACAAGATTCATTACTAAAAAGGCAATTTCTTATAAGCCAGCTTTCCCCTGCCCCGAAGCCATAAAATTATTCACTGATCTCCCACTGTGCTGCCACTCCAATTAGAGTTAAATGTTGAACTTTATGTTATATATCTAGTATGGATAGTTTCAAAGTGCATATCACAACTTGCATTTTTTTAAAAAAAAAATCTAATAAAATGGTGTTTAAAAGGCTATTGAATGTTTCATAAATATACAAGGAGTCACATTTGTTATACTCCACAATTAGATGCAGAAGCTTTAAGCCTGAATATCAATGCATAATTTCCACTAACTTAAAAATTGATCTGCCAGAGTCACACACCCTCTAGCAGGATTTTAATTAAATGAACTTCACTCACCTTTTCCCACTAAATTCCTTAGATTCATTTTCTGTTACAACTGAATGCATTTTCCAGCAAAGTTGTAAAACTATAAAATGATGTTTAGTCAACAACATGCTTAAATGCAAAATGCATGGAAGTGCTTGTGCAGAGACAAAAGCCTAAATATCTATTCACTATATGCAATGTTGAACTAATGGGACAGATAGACGACAGACAGACATTCAATTGTTTGTCAATCATAACAATGTTGTTCATTAAAAGACAGAACTGGGCCGTAGTGGTACTAGTGGTAGTAGTAATAGTTATTGTTTTTGGTATGTAAATAGTAGAGTGGTACATAAATGTCATATTCAGATAACTCTAAGTAAATACAAGGATTCATTGATCAAGTGATAAGTTACCAAGTGTGAACACTTAGCAAGCTGGTCAGCTATAACATCTTACCAAATGGTGAAGATAATTTTGCCACTTTCTTAGATTTCTTTCAAGTGTGGATCACAGGGGCATAGCTATAATTGAACGAAAGGGTTCAAAGAACACGGGCCCCCAGCTCCTGAGGGCCCTCCAGCTCCATCCCTCCCTATTTTCTTCATTATCTCCCTCACTCTGGGGGGCCACCAGAAAGAGGAATTAGCACGGCCCCCTCTCCCCTAGCTACGCCCCTGGCCTCCACCCTGCCTTTTGTCCCCAGCCCCCCTCCTCCCAAGATGCTCGAACCTGCTGGTAGTGGCTTCCGGTGCCAGCCGAATGAGCGCAGATCTGGAGGGAGGCTCAGGTTGTCCGATGAGAATTTGGGCTGGGCGGGCGGCAGCCCTTCTAGTCTTGCTTCAGTTCCATGGCTGGGGAGGGGGGCCTTTGGGCAGCGCCACCACCCCCACCCCCTCCCACTGAGCTGACAGTGGGCAGCAGCTGCAGGACTAGGTCGGGCCAGGTCCAGGCACGGCTGGGCAGTCCCAGCGGCCAGCGGAGAGACTCTCAGGGTGCGGCTATAATTGAGTGGATGGTTTCAAAGAACCTGGGGCCCCCAGCTCCACCTCTCCCTCTCACCTTTCTTCATTATCTCCCTCACTCTGAGGGGCCATCATGGAGAGGGGTGAACACAGGCCCCCTCTCCCCTAGCTATGCCCCTGTGTGGATGTGTAGTAGAATTCTCCATACCACCTGGTAAAATGTTAGAGAGAACTAAGCTACCCTGGAGTGCATTCTCTTACCCAGGGGAAACTTGGTTGCCTCAATTACATTGGCCGAGTACCGATGTAGTAAACCAGAGATCCCTTCACCTTCAGCTTCCAAAGCTTGTTGTCTGAACTCAGAAAACTGGAGTTAAGGGCAAAAAGGGACCTGAGGTTTCCCTCGCCAAACTCCACTACAGACCTTCAGTCAGAGTGGAGTTTCACCACCCTTTACATCAACATAATATGTGTCAACATAATATGTGAATGGTGGTACTGCTGTTAGGGGCTCACAGAGTCAGAGTTAAGCGAGGAAGCTCCTCCCTCACTCAAGCCCTATTGGCTGTGTGAGCTGTCCTTCTGTCAAGAAGGAAGCCCACATAGTCAGCTCCCCTGCCTCTCTGCAGTCTTGCTGACTGGAGAGAGGCAGCACTCCATGTCATCCAAACATAGATGGGAGAGTGGAGGGAGGAGGGCACAGGACCTAGGTTCCATGCTATATCTGAACTGGGCAATTGTAAAGTGTGAAAGTGTTAGCTTTTTCCATATCCCCTTCCCTCTGAAGGCCACTGTGCCTCACGAAAATATGTTCACCTGGACAACACCTGGGGCTTTTTAGTGTAGAAAAAAAGACAACTGTGGGGAGACATGATAGAAGTCTATAAAATCATGCAGGGTGTGGAGAAAGTGGACAGAGAAAAATTCCCCTCCCTCTCACATAACACTAGAACCACGGGTCATCCCATGAAACTGATTGCCAGGCAATTTAGGACCAACCAATGGAAGTACTTTTTCACACAGTGCATAATCAGCTTGTGGAATTCCCTGCCACTATCATGTGGTGACAGCCAACGACTTGGATGGCTTTAAGAGGAGTTTGGGTAACTTCATGGAGGAGAGGTCTATCAATGGCTACTAGTCAGAGGGCTATAAGACACCTCCAGCCTCAGAGGCAGGATGCCTCTGAGTACCAGTTGCAGGGGAGTAACAGCAGGAGAGAGGGCATGCCTTCAACTCCTGCCTATAGGCTTCCACCGGCATCTGGTGGGCCACTGTGTGAATCAGGATGCTGGACTAGATGGGCCTTGGGCTGATCCGGCAGGGCTGTCTTATGTCCCTGAAGACTCTGTGACCCTCAGTGACATATTTCCAGGAGGTTCAATGGGCTTCAGGGGGAAGGGGAGATTGGCACACACACACACACACACACACACACACACACCCATGCAGCTCCTCCCCGCTTGTGCAGTAGCACAGCATTGGTGTGGAAGTCAGCACTGTTGCACCAGCTCAATGTTAGTCTGGACATCAGCCATTCACCTCTTTTCACTCCGGTGACAGATTCACAAAGTCACTACATGCACACCATGGAAACTGATCCCTAAACTAACCAACAGCCAAGAACCAATTGCCTAATACAGGCAATTAATGATTGCCTGTAGAAGAAAAGGGACCATAGCTTAAGGAGAGAGTAAATACTTTGCATGCAAAAGGTCCAAGAGTCCATTGCTAGCATCTCCCTTTTGAAAGGATGTGAGGCAGCAAGTCTGGGAGAGATGGCTGCATGAGGTCCTGAAGATCTGTTGCCAGTTAAGGTGCACAAATACTGGGCTAGATGGACCCACAGTCCGATTCAGCATGAGGCAGCATCATAAGTGATCACCCACTATAATGACTCCAAGGAAAGCAATTTACAGCAACCCAGGCTATGACTTAGAACATTTTAGAGCACCTTCTGCGGCATTATTATTTCGAAAGAGCAAAAGTAAAGCACTGTTAACTGTATTTACTTGCAAAAGGCTATAGCTCATTCTAGTCAGAGAAAACATCTGTAAGCGCCGGAATAATATAAAACAGCCATGCACATCAGACTATAATGAACAGGTCAGGCTTGGTTCAACTGCTGGAGCAAATTGCAGATGGAGAGACACACATCTAAATGAAAGGAAGGGAACAATTCCAGCTGGCTTTGGCAGAGATCAGCCAGGCCTGCACTCATGGCTAGAATGCATAATAAACACCTGATCCTACGCACATTTACTTGGAAGCAAGTCACACTGATGTCAGTGGACTTGACTCCTTCAATTGCTTACAACTGCAGCAAAGCTGAAAATTGCAGAAGCGGTGCCTAAGTATAATAGACAAAAATGTAGCACAAATGCCACCAACCGTGTATGTCATTCAGGATTCTTCTTGCTTCTTTCCCATCCAAGAGTTCAGGGTTTTTATACCTCACATAGAAACACACACACACACACACCTTCTTTAATATGCATAGCATCAATTTTCTCATATGTGTACAGCTTTCTGATGTGTTCTGATTTTCTACCAAATACTGATACCAGTCTGCCAAATGTTGCAATTTGGCTAGCAAAATGCTGCTTCTCTAGTTTGGAATTGCATTGAACAACAAAAAGTGCATGATGAATTTTGGAATACTGAATATTTTGGAAATAAGATACTAGATATAAAGTTCTAAATTCTTTGGGTGTACTCCAGTCTTAAGTTAAGCACTTTAAAGTTCCATTGATTCCCATGGGAGGGAGTTAAGCATGTGGTTAAGTCTCTCCCATTGACATTAGTTGGTCTAAAACAGGGTTTCTTATCCTTGGGCCTCCAGATGTTGTTGGACTACAACTCCCATCATCCCCAGACATGGTCTTTGTGGCTGAAGATGATGGGAGTTGTAGTCCAACAACATCTGGGGGCCCAAGGTTAAGAAACCCTGGTCTAAAACAGACTCAGCCTCAGTTGGATCCATGTCCTAACTAAAGGTATATTCCTGGAAAACAGAGAAATTGGTATTTTGCCGTTAATATTTCAAATATTCTTTGGAGCAAAATAGAAATGTAGAAACACATCTTCACACCGGCCTACAGGGCTCTTTTAAAATTATCTATATATTACATTACTCTACTATTTTTAAAACTTCTTATGAAATACGTCTATGGCCGCCTTCGGACATCATGGGAAACCTGAGGCAAACCCACCTCATGTTCACCCTCGTGATGTCCGAACAGTCAGAGCTGCATTTCTGGTACCCAGCCGCGGCTCCAATTCCCACCCGTCCCTCAGCCTTCAATTGAACCGTCATTTGTTAGTAAGCTTCACTTACCTTAATGAGGGTCCAGAGGCTGAAACATGTCATCTGGTTTGGGCAACTCACCCAAACTGGAGTCAAGGGATGAAGTTCCTCCCAAGGCTTATTCTCAATTGGCTGGAGCCTCCAGACCCTTCAAGGATCTCGGAAAGTCCGTGTAGCCAGTTCCCACCCCCTTGCAGACTCTGAGACCACAGTGCCGGCTTATCTGGGAGTGTGTCAGGGGATAGGCAAGAGAACCACAGGTTCACGAAACCCACGGTTCTGAACAACATCCAAAGGCGACCTACCTATTTCACTTTGTCAAATGCTGGGGGGAAATGCATTCTGCTCACTACGGTATTTGGTAAGATCCCTGCCAAACTGGAATCATTACTGCAATTATCTGTGAGGGTATCATTGTGAAAAATATGGCCATGCCTCCAGCCTCATGCCGGAGAGGGAGGCTTTGCCCCACTGGCCCTTTGAGAAGCACATGAGGCCCAGGGTGGGGTTACAGTAGGCACCTGGTGGGAGTGGGGCTCTACCCTCGTTGACAACAATCTTCCTACCCGATGCCTCAAACAGCATGATTTTCAGAGTTGTGCATGAACCAGTTTAGCACCTCTTTAGGGAAGCGCTGAACCAGCTTTGGGTGCCTGCAGCCAAACTGGTTCAGCAGGGTGGGGAGCAGTTCCCTTAAAATGCAGATAAGCAGGTCCTTACCTGCTCCTGCTCCACCCCGCTGCTTTTCTGGGAGTGGCACCCACTCTACAAAAGGCCTTGCACAGCTGCTGCAATGCTCCCTGCAGTCTGTGTGCCGGTGTGGTGCGCAGGTTGCAGGAAGCAGTGCCACAGCCATGCATGGCTTTATGTAGAGTGAGCGCCAAGCCTGGAAGAGTGCTGGGGTGGCACAAGAGCAGGTAAGGACCCGCGTACCTGCTTTTTAAGGGAACCGCTCCCTGCCCCACCCGCAGCTGCCCAAGCCCAATTGGGCTCATCCCTTCTTTCTGACAGATTGGCCTAGTTGGAAAGTGCTTTTGTCCACACTATTCTGTCATCTTTTGTTTTTTCTAGATCACAGCTGGCAGGGTCAGTGTGGGCAAGGGATAGGAGTAGGGATGTATAATTGGTGATCACCTCTGAACATATTTGAGCAAGTAGGGCTAGGTCCCAGGGCGTATCTAGGGAAAATAGCACCTAGGGCAAACACTGAAATTGCGCCCCCCCCCCCATCCAAACATCTGACACCCATCTTTCAGTGGAAGGTGAAATGCTTGTATTGTGTTAAAGATTTATCAGGCATGAGTACAGAGTAAATATTTATCAGGCATGAGTACATCCATTCCAAAAGAAATATTGATTTCTGTTCACTATTATATAGCTTCTTTTCCACTGAAGGTGAAATTGAATATTTCTTTTGCAAATGAACGCTCCATGTTGTAGCAGATTAACTGATACAGCTGAAGATTTTTTTCTTTTAATTTACCCAAGAGCGGGGGGTGGGGGGAGGAAGGTGGTTGAGGAAAATGGTTGCATTTAGTGGTTAGAGGGTTGGACTAGGGCTGGGGAGACCCAAGTTCAGATCCCCATTCAAGCCATGAAACATACAGGTGACTCTGTGTCAGCCACTTATCTCTCAGTCTAACCTCTCTCATGGGTTGTTGCAAGGATAAACATAACCATGCAGTCCTCTGAGCTTCTTGGAGTAAAAACAGGTTATAAATGGGAAAAACCAACACATTAGGTGCTTGCACCAGCACCTGATTGCCTAATCCACACCTGATTACCCAATCCACATCTGCCCCCCCCCCCCAGCAAGCACTTCATTTGCTGCCTGAAAGCATCTATTCCCCTTTCTCTCTCTCCAGAAATGGAGAGAAAGGAAGAATAGATGCTTTCAGGCAGCAAGAGCTGCCTGAAATGACGCCGAAGAGCTTGCTTAGGCTCTTCAGAGCTTGAGGCCACACCCCTTTGACATCACATACAAACGGGGCATGGTCTTGAGCTCCGAAGAGCCTGAGAAAGCTCTTCAGCGTCATTTCAGGCAGCTAAGGCTCTTCAGAGCATGAGGCCACGCCCCCTTTGACATCACATGCAAAGAGGGCATGGCCCCACATCATTTCAGGCAGCACTTGCTGCCTGAAAGCATCTATTCTTCCTTTCTCTCCCTCTCTGGAGGTAGAGAAAGGGGAATAGATGCTTTCAGGCAGCAAACGCTGCCTGAAATAAATGGCAAGTGCTGGGGTGGCATCACCCAGAATGCAGTTGGGGCAGCGGGGAGAGGCATGGCAGGCACTTTGTGCTCCCCCTGCAATAGTGCCCAGGGCACATGCCCTGCCTGCCCTACCCTCGTTATGCCCCTGGCTAGGACTAGGAAAATAAAGGAAAGATTGTGCTGTCGAGTTGGTGTTGACTCCTGGTGACCACAGAGCTATGTGGTTTTCATGGTAGAATACAGGAGGGGTTTACCATTGCCTCTTCCCGTGCAGTATGCATTGATGCCTTTGAGCACCTTCCTACATCGCTGCTGCCTGATATAGGTGATTCCCAAAGTCTGGGAAACAGACCGGTGGGGATTCAAACCAGCAACCACTTGCTCCCTAAGCAAGTCATTTCCCTGCTGAGCCATTAGGTGGCATCTAGGACTAGGATCCCTCCCTATATCAGGGGAATCACCAGTGGCTTGGGCAGAGGGGCTAGGCCTCTGAAATTACCCTGACCTCTTCTCCAGTGGCTGCTGCTTGTGTTTCTTTTTAGACAGTAAACCCGTTGAGGACAGAGAATCACCTTCTTAGATTACTGTTTTTCTATGTGCACCACTTTGTGAACTTATTGTTGAAAAGTGGTATATAATTAGTAATAGCAGTAATAGTTAGAGGTTGGCAAGGAGGAGCAGTGATCCTAAGTGGCTTGATCCACTGCCCTGGAAGGATGGGGTTCCCCAAACAGGCTACAGGATAGGAAGCTATTGTTTGAATTCTGGCCTCAGTGTAGAACCCACACTGCTTTGGGGACAGGGTGGAGAGTTTGAGCCTGGATCCATTCAGAGACTGAATTGTGACTGGGTCAATTCATTCTTGCCATCACAGGAGTTGCCCACCATCACGGGGAGGGCTCTGCTGTCTTCAGATAAGCCCCATCATATGAGTGAGCATCAGGGCTTGCACATGAGTGACACAATGGGGCGGGACTTCTTCTTCCTCGATGTACACAGCTACAGCAGCGGAAAGTTATAATGTCCGAAGCTATCTCAAGTCTCACTGACCCACGTAATGTGAAATGGAATACCAGCACCGCTCCACTGATGCCGGTCAGTCCTGATGGTGTTGCACAAGGGTGCAACTACTTAAAACTGGTGGCCTGCAGTTACACAGCCCCACTTTCATTGTTGCCTGTGGAAACAGCACTGTACAACTGTGAGGGGCACATCTTTAAGCAGCTGTGCAACTGCTTTCTTGCAAGGTAGTCAGGCTGCTTGTCACATATGCAGCAATGCTGGCTGATGGGCAATACGAGTGCTGCTTTGTGCCCCATGTTGGCCTCTGAATTTAATGGATCTTAGGTGTTAGTAACTTCTTAAGGCTGCACCCTTCCATAGAAATAACTTCCATTATATTCAACAGAGCTTCCAAGCACATACGTTCTCCTTGCCTCCCTTCCCTTCAGATTTAACTAGTGTAATAGCGACAGATTTCAGGTACCTGGAAATTAAATGCACTCACGACTTGTGTTATTTGTTAAAGTCTCTTTGCTTTCCACCCGTTTACAAGCAAAAAAGAAAGAAAAAGAAAAAAAAGGCCCTCTTGTCCTAAAGCCCAGACAGCCACACAAAGCATTTTGGGTTCCAAATTATTTTGGAATGAACTTAACAAATTGCAACTGCAGCCTGAGATGTTAACTGACAGCTGTTTGAGCAGGAATGCTAATTGCTTTCATACTAAATTAGCCATTGCTGAAATTAAGCAGCACCACAGCAAAACAATTACAGCAGGCCTAGTTTAAGGGAATGTTGGTGGAGTCTGGCAGTAACCTCCTACAGCAGCATTGTTGGCATAGCAGCAGCAGCAGCGAAATGTGGGACTCTGAATTTTCATTGTGTTGCAATAGTTAACTCCATTTCCACCCTGCGGTTAGCCATCCACCATGCATGCTGGGCACTATATCCCCAGCAATTGCCTCACCAATCCTGAGGCCCTGGACTCCAGCCTCTTCAGAACCACACAGAGAACAGGGCTAGATAGGAGTCCCCCAGCACAGATAAGAGCAAGAAGTCTTGCTCTTAGGCAGGCCTGTAGTCAGCCTCAAAATTTGGGGGACAGGATTGCAGAAGTCAGGGGAGGCAGGTCATAAAATGTTCAGTGAAAACAGTCAGTGAGGCTGGGGAGGAAGGAGAATTTTTTGGTGTGGCAGGTACACACCATGCCACCAGGTGGCTATGGGCCTGCTCTTAGGCATGCATGATTCAAATTCTATGAACTGCCTTTTCACTGCTGCCTCTAAATATGCACTTTCTGGCTCAATAATTGTGTATAATGCTGGTGTCTTCAAATATATCACACTTGGAGCATGCAAAAACAATCATTTTCTCCCCCCGCCCTTTTCTTATTCTCTATTCATTAAGATTGCATTTCCTGGTAATCTCAATTCATTTTGTTTTTGTTTTTGTTATTTGTTGTCTGAAAGAAAGAGTGTATCTTACCGGTTACAACTTTCTTCTGAGAGAAGTTTCATTTTGCAGCCCTCTACTTGGGGGAAGCATGCGGTTTCCCCCATATTCCGCCATGGCATAATTAGTAGCCACCATTTTTAATGGGAGTGGCCATTTTTTTAACCTGCTACAACACTGCATCACGTGGAATATGTGTAAAACAAAATGGCTTCTGCAAGCAGATGGCGGCACGATGTAGCTACTTTGCAAAGGAAATGCACCACTGCACCAATAAGGTATCAAAATGGACCTCAAAATGGCACTTGTTTTCTGGGGAGAGCTGGTCTACCAATTAGGATCAGCGTGTAAACCAGCCTTCTGCTCTGGCAAAATGGCACACAAATCACCCAAATTGGTTTGAGTGATTCGGGGTTGATTCAAGCCAGCTGAATCAAGAACAACAAATCATTTGGGGGTCTGCGATTAGCTTCAACCTCAAATTGAATCACAGATTTTGATTCATGCACACCCCTACATTGCACCTGTCATTGGGAACAAGACAAGCTTATTTAACTACAGAAAACATCAATCTGTAGGCAAATAGACTCTCCATTAATGAATCAGACAAAGTGCCAAAAATTCCTACCTGGCTCCCAAAAGGACAACCAGCTGAAACCCACATTGTCCCCTGATTAAGGTTGGGTGGGGCAAAGGTCCCATACCCAAGATGGGGCTCTGGTGAATGGCAAAGTAGCATGATATATTCTTTTTTGAATAAAATATTAATAATCACAAAAACAAATGGCAATGAACATGGGTTCTTTGTCTTATATTTATTTGTTCTGGGGTGTACTCATTTCAAAATGAACAGAAATGGATAATTGGGGACTATTAGTTTCTGTTTTCATTTATTCCAAAATGGATGCACGTGCCTATTCACAGTTTTGCAGCACATATGTCCAGGCGTCACTGGGGCATTACATTCAAAACCAACAAAAGATGCAATACCTCAAGTGTGAAATAGCTCTCTTTCACACAATATTTGAACACAGTTCTCCTTAAAAGTGAAACAATGCCCCCCCAGTCATCGATGTTTGCAGACTGAAAACACCACCAGCCTTTTTAGTCATGACAAAAATAGTCTGGAGCTAAAATGTCTGTGAATATTTGGAAATTCATGCCATGGATGATGGGAAATGTTGAGGCTGAAGTGATACCAGTCCATTTCCAGGGCCAGTTTGGACGACATTTAAGAACATATTAAGGTGACTTATACCAAGTTGGACCATTGGTCCATCTAGCTCAGTATTGCCTACACTGACTGGCAGTAGCTCTCCAAGTTTTCAGGCAAGAGTCTTTTCCAGTGCTACTTGGGACCTTCTGTATGTGAATCAGATGCTCTGCAACTGAATTTATGCCCCGATCCCTTTGGGAGAATATCTTACAGCAGACAGCACTCACATGTAGTGATTCATCCAAATGAAAACTAAGCTGACCCTGCTTAGCAAAGGGGACAATTCATGCTCATTACCGCAAGACCAGTTCTCCTCCCTTGCTTCCTTCAGTTGACCATGAAAATAATGGCTCTCTCCTCACAGTGCACTGTTCCTTATGTGTGTGGGGAGGGTTTGTATGAACTGACCATCCACACACACTCAAAATACTACTTAGTATTATTTGGAGTGCATATAGAGGGGTGGTTTGAACCAGCCATACCCTGTGATACAAGACTGGCATTCTGGGAGACAAAATGTACATGCTCATGGCATGCTTATGTCTATGACACAAGGCAGGCCAATTGTCATCAATCATCCAAACTGCCCCAATGAGAAATATCTACTTTAACTCATGTAGTTGTTTAGGATACATTAGATACTATTTGGGTCATCTATTTCCATGTTTAGCCTGTGTTTTCAGAACTCACTACAATCAAAATTCAAAGTCAATGTGGTGTTAAATAATTTGTTTTAAGGAAGATTATCAGGAAGTCAGAAAAGTGTAATAATCAGGGGATTTATTTGTAATAAAATATTTAATGAAAAGGCAATCACATAATGCCTGAATGATTTTTGAGTTAGGTTGCAATGTGATAAGCTTCTTAATAAGCACAGTAACATGACATTGTAAAGTCATAATAAGAAATAGATACACCTTATTCTCTTTTTGGCTGAGGACATATATGAAAGTGATATACCTTATTTTTCTCTTTATCACTGTATATTTGTGTAGCCCAGCAACTAATGGAGAATTTAAAGACTAATGGATCAGTCTTTAAATATGGACCAGTGACTTACTGTCTGCCCTCAATTTTGCCCAGTTCAGACACCTCCCTATGCTCCTGATTTCATGGTAAATGGGTAGGGACATATAGGCAGACATCTTCACTGCATAAGTCTTCTCCCTTAAAAGGAAGTACAACTATATGAGCAGAGGCGTATTTATAGGGGGGCAGGGGGGACACGTGCCCCCGGCGCCACCCCAGCGGGTCACATGGGGGGTGCCAAAAAGTGACTCCACCCTCCCCCGCCCCTCCCTGGATCGCCCGCCGAGTGCGGCGGGCATGTGGCAATGATGTGGCGGGCGGCGGGTCACCCGCGGCCTGCCGAGTATGGCGGTGGCTGGTGGCTGGCTGGCCCCGTGGCGGCCCGAGCAGCGGCTCGCCTGCCGAAGAGGAGAAGACGCAGAGACGAAGAAGAAGAGACGCAGAGCGACGCAGAGCCTGCCTCCTGGCCCGGCGTCGCCTCCCAACTGTGCAGATTCTGCCTCCTGGCCCGGCGTCACCTCCCAACTGCACAAATTCGGCGACCCGCTGAATTTACACCACCACCGGCGATCTGGGGTGCCGCCGCGCCCTCATAGGTATGTGGGGGCCGGGGGGGCGCCATTAGGGCCAGAGCTTGCCCTGGGCGCCGTTTCCCCCCGGTACGCCACTGTATATGATTCAACCTTCACATCTATGGGCATCCACCTGCAGCACCTGCATCAGACACTGGTTGTTCACACGACCGTTTCTGGGGCGTAGAGGGTGGGCTAGAGGGAAGGCAGGGTTGAACCTATCTTCCCCCAAGATGATCTTTAATCCACTGTGTGGTGTGCAGTTCACGTGCCCACACAATCCATGTTGCTCTGAGCAGTGTGGATCTCTGGAGGCTGGGAAATGAAGCTCGGCCTCCAGATATCCCTTAATGCACTGCAGAAGGAGTAGGGATGTACATGAATTGAATTATCAGATTTGATTCAAATTCAAATCAAAACTGACCAATTCAATTTGAATTCAAATAGAATTGACCCCCAAACTTGGCTGATTCAATTTGAATTTGAATAGATTCAATTCGGATTCAAATCAATTTGCCTTATTTAGGTGTGCTTTTTGACCAATCAGGGCACCTGGATGGTTTTTAGAAGGTACCAAAATGTCCCAAACTGTTGTTGAATAGATTCAAATCAATTCAAATTCAAATCTGGCTGATCTGATTCAAGTTCAAATCCTTTTTAGTCCAGATTTAAGTCAATTTGATTCAAATTTGAATCACTTTGCACATCCATAACAAGGGGCTTGAGGGATTACCCCTCAAGCTGGGTGCTCTAGGCATCCAGCTCTGTGTGTGCTCAGTCTACCTGTAGCCTAAGCAGACACATGAACCCGGACCTGGGTAAAACCCTAATTAACCCAGGGAGGCAGTGCCAGGATCGGCCCCAATCCTGGCACTTCACACAAGCAACCCTACCCAGGTAGGGCTGCCTATGTCTGAGTAGGGCTGCTTGTGTGAACAGCCTCATTGTGTTCTGAACAGGAGTACAACCTTCAACTGATTAATTATATGAACTGTTTAAAAACCCTTAAAAATGACTAAGAAGGCAGGCCCAATTAATCAGGCATCACATTTAAATATACATCCTTCTTAATATGTGTTTATAAAAACTGCTGATGGAAGGCACCATCTTAGAAGAAGTATATCTGCTTCATTCTCAAAGGAAGAAATATGTTTTCCAAGGTGGCAATTTTTGTGATATACATACACACACCAGCGAAAAACTAACCAGTTTTATTCATATGGGTTAAATCATAGATTTAACACAGAGAATATATCATATTTTCTTTAATTGTGTGACATCCTTATTTGAGATCACAGTGGAGTAGCACAGTTTCTGTCACAAAAACATGATCTTCAGACCAAACGAGTACTGAGCCAAGCCACTGCAGACCTGGTACACAGAGCTTCAGCTAAGCAGCACATTTATTTGTGTTTAGGTCCTACTTCTCCTTTGCAGGATCCCTACTTATCATCTCTTTGATTATGGAGGATTATGCCAGTGCAGAGACATGTTTCAGTACACAGAACTAAAAGTGGCTTAATTTTTTTGCTTCTAAATTTAAGTAGGTATGGAAATCTAAATTTCCATAGCAATTTGTGAGATTTTTGTTTTATTTGAAAAGACAGATTTCTCATATGGGAAATGGATCTTGCAAAGGAGAAATAACCTTCAAGGTAGTTGGAAATGATAATTATTCTATAATTAAGATTGGAAATGTGTTTCAGTATTCAAGGAGCAGTGATTTCAGCTGCAGTGGAGTGGATAGGAACGAATGAAACTGTTTCAGTTTTGCAGTGCTGTGTCTTGTGTGTAAATATCTCAAAATGTTTGCTAGCAACAGTTTGCTCATCATGCAATAACAACCCTAAAGACTGTAATAGTAATAACAGAGTACAGAGTATTGGAGTAACCAATATTATTATTTCTACTATGAATATTTATATACCACTTTTCAAGAAAAGTTGTCTACACATAGAAATATGTGTAGACAACTATGTAAAATGTGTAAAAATGTGTAAAAATGTGTTTTAATTTGTCTATTTATAGAAAAATAAATAAGAAATAAATGTATAGGAAATAAATAAGATGGTTCCCTGTTCCCAAAGGGCTCACAATCTAAAAAGAAACACAAGATAGACACTAGCAACAGCCATGAGAAGGATACTGTGCTGCGGTTAGATAGGGACAGTTGCTCTCCCCTGCTAAATATAAGAGAATTGCTACTTTAAAGGGTGCCTATGGTGCTGTGGGAAGTTACTTGCCCAGGGAGCAAGAGATTGTTGGTTCAAATCCCTGCTGGTATGTTTCCCAGACGATGGGAAACACCTATATCAGGCAGCAGCAATATAGGAAGATGCTGAAAGGGAGATACTGCACGGGAGAGGGCAATGGTAAACCCCTCCTGTATTCTACCAAAGGGCTCTGTGGTCACCAGGAGTCGACACTGACGCAATGGCACAAATTTACCTTTACCTTTGCTGAGTTAGCAGGAATCTAACTGTTTCCCCCCCCCTATGTTTTCATGTGCAGGGGTGGAAGACATTTGCAGGGAGCATCAGAAGGTGGGAAGGAGATGCTTAACTGTTTTCTGATCACAGATTCATCTCTTCAAATGCTCCCCAAGACCTTTTCATTAATAATTTACTCCAACCAGGCTAAATATCAGAAGCCATCTGGGAGTAATAGCTGGTGCAGGGGGGAACATTTTTTTAGGGGGACCCCTCCTTCCATCCAGCCAACCCTGCAAAGCAAATGTAGGTCTGGGAATAAAAAATTGCAAAGATTTATGCGCTTAAGTTCACATTAGATGTTTCCCTGCTACCCCCCATTTGGACTGGCCTCAAGCATTCGAAGGCAGGGTTCCATTCTTCAGAACCCAGTAAAGCTGGTAGTTATACTTTTTAGTAGAGATTGCTTCCAGTAATTCCTTGCCCTATTATCTCATTCCTGACTGAGAGATTTCCAAATGAAAAGCTAGAAGTTACTTTCAGGGAATTGATGACAAGCTTACAATGCCTGGTGTCTGCTGATTAAGTTTCTACTCCAACATATTTTCCTTGGGATAGGTGGATGGCTGATGCAAGTATTTTTAATAGAGCACAGAATTACTTTTAAATATATCTGCAGACACTATAAGGCCTTCATCTTGCCCCCTGTACCCTTTAAAAAGTACCCCCAAATACAGTATGTCACCTAAGCAAATGATAATTGTTGTTGTTGTCGTTGTCATTATTACTTCTGATTCTATCAGAAGTTTCTTCTATTTTTTTAAATTAAAATGGAGGTGGGCAGCCACCACTCATAATTTTCAAGTATTTGCAGTTGCAAGAAGCATTGCACGATTGGGTGTATATACAGTATGTTTCCATTCCACCCAAGTCAGACTTGTCAAATGCATATTATCTATTTAGTTATGCACAAGATTTTTAGCCAGCATTATAGCATATAGCCTTAAGGTGGCTTACAGTACAAAACTAAAAACAAAACTTAAAACAATAAAAAGCATAACAAGCCCAGGAAAAGCAACAAATAGAAACAAAAACAGCCAATAAAAGCTCTGTTAATTAAACAGCAAATTAAATCAATGAAAGAGCCTCTAATTTTAAACATCATTTATTTTATTTCTCTCCTATCATTCCGTTGCGGTAGAACTCAAGGCAGCACTTGTTGAGCCTCCCGTTGAGACACTGGCAAGGCCAAGTCCTGCTTAACTTCATCAAGGTGGCTGCATTACATGCTCTCAGACCATCAGCTGGGATGGTAGGGTTATGCACAATGCCTGGCTCAGTTTTGGCCCCGTCAAGCTGGACCTGGTTCAAGTTTGAAGAGCCAGCTTGATTGGCTCAGAGTCTGCTGGTCAAAGGGAATCTGGTGAGGATTCCCGTTTACCAGTACAGGGGCCAGAGGTGGGGCTGTCCTAAGTATGGGGGGGAGGGGAGTAAACGTGTACTCACAAGTATGAGCCATGACTGTGGCAGCCACCATGTGTGTGGGGATGGGGGGGGCAGCTCCCCCCCCCACTGCCAGCCTCCCTCTGAGTAGCATGGGCCAGCGGGGGCCCAGTTCAGTCCTCTGTGCATGTGTGTGGAGCATTTTACTGACCTCCGTGCATGTGCAGAGGCCATTTGTATGACCACACCGTTCTGTGCATGCACAGAGGTCAGTAAAATGGCCCCTGCACATGCCCAGAGGCCCAAACCAGGCCTCCGGTGACCAAGGCTACTCAGGGGGAGGCCAGCCATCATGCCCCTGCTGCAGCTGCAGCTTGTACTTGAGAGTACTTATTTGCTCTTCTTCCACCCCCTCTATACTTAGGACAGCCTCCCTGCTCCTGTACTGATAAAAGGGAATCCTCACAGGATTCCTTTTTACCAGTATAGCTCTGAGTTGGCTCAGTTTGAACTGGTCCTGGCCAGTCGGATTCGACCCTGAACCTGTCAAGATGGGTCGGCTCGAGGTCGAGCCCGACTTGAATTGAGCCGGCTCACACACCCTTATGGGATGGTAGGAAAAAGAGAACAGGGTGGATGGTGTTTCATCAGTTCGGTGTCACCACTGAAAAGACCCTATATATAGACTAATTACCAAAACAAAAAACAAAAAAAACCTCGCACTTTTGTTTGCAGTCTTTTTTTTATTTGCTGGACAGAACACATACTTTCTTAGAAACTTAAAAGAACAAGAAAGAAGCTCCCAAGAGTGCATTGTAACTCCAGGCCATCACAGCAATATCTAACATTTAAGTGTGTAATGGTCATGTTCCCACATCCCTTTCTTTTTAATTTACAACTTGAACATAGTATCTCAAATAACTTTTGTTTGTTTGTTTGTTTGTTTGTTTGTTTGATTTATATACCGCCCTTCGAAAAATGGCTCAGGGTGGTTTGCAACAGAATAAAAACAATTAAAAACAGTTAACAATTGACAAGCAGGAGATATTTCCTCACTGAATCAGGATGTTGCTCAGAAACCAAATTATCCTCTGGCATAGGGGACACCTGCCCACCTCGGACTTCTTGGCAAGATGATGTTGTAGATGTCCCCACATCACATTTTTTTGAAGTTTCAGCACTCTAAATTGACTCTGTTGCTCTGGGTACTCAACTATCTCAGGTGGTAGCTCAGACTGGCTTGAATTCAGATGTGATCTTGATGTTGCCTGGTCACTTGGCCAATGTTTAAATAATTTTTTAAAAGATAGAGGCACTGTTTGTTCTTGGATTCTACTAGGAATTCAGATTGGTTGCTGATATTTTATCCTGTACCCCTAAGTCTCCCTTCCTAACATGATGATCATAGCTGTGTTTTTGACAGTCCTTTTTCTTTCACATTTCCCCCTCTATATTATGTCCACCGTATCAAACTGGTGGCTCTCATATTTAGCAGGAAAAGAGCAACTGCTCCTGTTAGCCCAGCATAGCGTCCCTTCCAGTGGCTGTTGCTGTCATTCCCTTGATTTCTTTTTTAGATTGTAAGCCCTTTGGGGACAAACCATCTTGACTTCTCTTTTGCTGTGTAAACCACTTTGAGAACTGTTTTTTTTTGTTGAAAAATGGAACAACAATAATATGGAAGAGATATGGCTTTGAAGAACTTGGGCTGATTCCTTTGGCTATACAGCCTGGCTTTAATCTTTTTCAGGGTTCCTAACCCTGATTAAAATACTGCAGGTTAGCTATATAGGACATCCTTTATGGCTGTTATTTTTAGCATATTTCTACCTAATATAGTTTGAGTTCTTTCAGCTAATTTCATCCAAACAAGTTGGGCAGGGCCTTTTTGAGAGGCCTGGGAGCAAAATGTTCATTTGAGCGCTCGCTTCTTCTCTCTAGCTGACCTACTGAGCAACATTACATATACAGTGGAATGAAACATTTGCCCAATAGCACAAGAGGGATGTTGTGCAAACACACAAATTGTGCAGAGTTGTGTGTAAGCCTGGCTATTGTTTATAATGGCTGCACTGTCACACAACTCAATTGTGCAGCTTTTACACTTGGGTAACAGTGCTCTTGCACAATGGCACAAATGCCACATTCTACCAGTGCATAATGTTGCACAATATGTCAGCCTGTGTCCATGTATAACCCAAAATATTCGAATGAGTTGATCCTGGGGTTAAATTGTAACTCAGTGGTTCCCAAACTGGGAGCCTCCAGATGTTGCTGAACTACAGTTTCCATCATCCCCAGTCACAATAAATTGTAGCTGGGGCTGATGGGATTTGCAGTTCAGTAACATCTGGAGGCTCCCAGTTTGGGAACCACTGTTACTGATTCATTTTACTGTCTTGAATAAAAAGGATTGATCTGATCATTTCAAATACCGAACCAGAATATGGATCATGCCCCATCCATATGTGGGGTCTGACACAATTGCCTTTTTGCCCACCCCCGGACCTTGAAGTCGAGTCTTTCCCCTTAGATCACTAGTGTTTGTAAGATCCTTTATTGCCCTTTATATTTATATTTCACTGATCCTACCTTTGGAATACTTCCCAAAGTAACAATCTGTAACATCACTTTTCCCTTTACCTATGGATTTAGGTTGGCTTTATGCTCTTGATAAGCCTCTTCATTTTTTCGCAGAGGCGTATCTAGGGAAAATAGCACCTAGGGCAAACACTGAAATTGCGCCCCCTGTCCAAACATCTGACACCCACCTTTCAGATAACTTTACCATAATATCAGCTGAAAAATACAAGTCAAGCTCGTTAATCTTTTAACATTTCAAAAAATATTTAGCAATGGACGTAGCCAGACCAAAAAATGTTGGAAAACTACAAATTTCAGTATGCTTCGGCCTCATGAAATACCCAAATACTGTACTATGTGGAGGTGTACTTGGAAAACTAAACAGAAGTGCCTGTCTAATTCTCTACTATGCATTGTGGCATCACCATTACATAAGTTTTAAAAATCAATGGAGAATTTGACTTTTCCCAGATACTCTGAAAATAATTAAAGGATATGCAGAGTAAACTGTGTCACTGCTTGGAATATATTCTAGTATTTCAGAAAGACAGTTAAAATGAGAGAAAGAGAGCAAGAAACTCCCAGTGGGCCTTAATACTAAGGATTTCACACTGATTCAAAGACAAATTCATCATTCAGCTCAGTATTCACAAGCCCTGATTCTCTGTACATAGTGCCAAACTGAATATGTGTACAGTGACTTATATTATATTTGTTTTAAATATTTTTTACCTGTAGCCCCTTCGGAGGGTTTCCTATAGACCATGGGCGGGGGGGGGGGGGTCTGCAAAGTTCCCCTTCCCCCCACCGGCCTCTTAATTCACTGCCGCAGCCCATCCTGAGCTGATTTTCGGGCCTGTTCAGGCCTGCAAAGAGCAGTGTGGTGGCCATTTTGGAGGCCGCCATGCATGCTCAAATAGCCTCTGTGAGGCCTGGCATGGCCTAGGGCCTCACAGAGGCCATTTGAGCACGTGCAGTGGCCATTTTGTTTTTGGCGACCATTTTTAATTTTAAAAAATTTTTAGAAAGTGGCACCCCCCTTCAAGTGGCGCCCGGGGCATGTGCCCAGCCTGCCCTATGCTAGATATGCCCCTGTTCTTTCAATCAGCCTCTTCACCCTGTATCTACTTCACGCATAAAGGCTGACTCTACAATTACTTTGTAGGTTCCACATCCCCCGCCCCCCGCAACCACCCTACAATAGAATACATGTGAAGACAACCTCCTCTGTCCTTTCTTTCTTTAGGCAGCAAGCTGTCTGCTTTATAGGATGTGGAGAAGCCATCTGAGAAAATTCTCCAAAGTTTATCTTTGGGAGGAACCCTGAAATTCTCTTTGAATTTCATTTTGGAGGATTCCAAGCCTTACTTTTCCTCTGGCATGGGAAGGATCACTTCTCATGGCCTTGTGTTAACTGAGACCTCCCTCTCTCTACATGTTCTGGCCAAATATCCAGTTTTTAGACATTTATGACATTGGGACATTTCATGCTTACAAAATCCTTTATGATGAAAACATCTTTCTGAGGCCAGGCCCCTTTGCATTTTATTTACAGAGTCCATGTGATTTTCCTTATTTTCTAGAAGGAAATCCATTAAGTTGCTGCTTCCATAGCTGATGCCAATTCAATACTTGCCAGTTCAATAGTTTTGGCCCAGTTCTGGTATCTTTATGCCAACGTTTGAATTTTCTTCTCATTTACTCCACTAATGAACCTGTCTCTCAATGTATTATACAGGAAATTGTCATCTGGGCAATGTTTGTTAGCTTCTAGAGTACAGTTACAGATTTTGATATAGACTTTCTTTCTTGTCTCATGGAATTTAAAATGTTCTAAAATAGTGTTAGTCTGGAGTACATTGTTCTCTCAATATAGTGCGTGTGTAAACTAGGGATGTGCATGAATTAATTTTTTTAATTAGATTTGTGCCTGAATTGAATTACCCCTTATTTGTTTTGTGTCCAAATCTGTCCCCCTGAATCACCCCAGATTTGATATGGATTTGATTTGATTTGGATTTGGATCGATTCAGACCACATACATAGGTCCCAGGGGCACCAAATCTGGGTGGTGGGTAGGTCCCCATGGGTGCCACCTACCACCCAAATTTCAAGGCAGCGTGGCACTTGGTTGATATTTAATGATTTTTTTTTAGTCTTTGCTGATTTTGGATATTTCCACCATAGGGAATAATGGGGATTTGAAGTCACCACATCCTTACCCTAACATGGATCCCCAGCTTTCATTTTAAAAAAAAAAAAAGCGTAGCCCTTGTAGGAACAGAGTTATGGAGCAAAATGTGCAGTCACTATTTTTCAAGTGTTTGGATTCTTTGGTGTGTAATAATTCTTCCTCATAATGAATCCCTATGAGAATTCATTATACACCTTAATTTCTTTTTCATTTTGATTGTTATTGGACAGTTCTAGCTGTCAACTGCCATGTGTCAACTACACCCCGCCCACTGGCAAAGCAGTGGGGTCATTTTTTAAGGAACTTTTGAGGTGTTTAGACTCTTTGGTGTATAATGAATCTTCATAGGGATTCATTATGAGGAAAGGTTATTAGACACCACCAAAAAGTCTAAACACTTGAAAATATTCCTTGAACAGAAATTGAATAGTACCCCACTGCCTTACGGGTGGGAGGGGGGGTGTAGTTGGCACATGGCAGTTGACAGTTGGCACTGTCAAAATGAATAGAAGAAATGAAGGTGTGTAATGAATCCTCATAGGGATTCATTGATGAAAAGTTATTATACACCAAAGAAACCAAACACTTGAAAAATAGTGACCACACAATTTATTCCATAACTACAAGTGGACTAACTTGTACCCAAATCAATTTGCACATCCCTAGTGTATTTGAGGCACAAGTGGACTAATTTGTGAACCACATAACCAATTTGAACCATACTTGCTACAGCTGTATGGATACATAGGGACACCTCAGTGGTGTAGTTTGTAATGATATCATCCACCTCATTTCAAGATGGCGGACACATAAATGTTTGAGGCACAAGAGGGTTAACTTGTGGACTACCTAAATGATTTCAACCAAATTTGGTAGAGTCGTAGTGAGTGACACACAGAGACACCTCAATGGTGTGGTTTGTGATAATGTCATCCACCCCAATTCCAGATGGCAGATGTGTGAACATTTGAGGAACAACTGGGCTAATTGTGAACCGCCTAATTGATTTGAAACAAATTTGCTACAGGTGTAGCAAACACATAGCGACACCTCAAGGGTATAGTTTACAATGATGTCATCCACCCTGGTTCAAGATGGCAGGTGCATGAACACCTATCTATCTATCTATCTATCTATTTGATTTATATACCACCCTTCCCAAATGGCTCAGGGCGGTTTACAATTAAAACAAACCACTAAAGATAAATAAAGAGCTAAAGAGCTAAAACAAATAAAGAGCTAAAACAAATTAAAAACAATATAACAACAATTAACAATTTAAAAACATTTTAAAACAACAATTAAACAATTACAGTGATTAAAAGCCCCAAAAGCGGGTTAGAATATTAAAACAGATTTAAAAACCCTGGAAAGCCAGGCCAAACAAATATGTTTTAAGGGCCCTCCTGAAGGCTAATAGAGAATTCAAATTACGGATTTCCTCAGGGAGCACATTCCACAGCCTCGGAGCAGCTATAGAGAAGGCCTGCCTCTGAGTCGCCACCAGGCCAGCTGGTGGTAACTGGAGACGAACCTCCTCAGATGACCTTAATGTGCGGTGGGGATCACGCAGAAGAAGGCGCTCTCTGAGATACCTCGGGCCTAAGCCGTTCAGGGCTTTAAAGGTAATAACCAGCACTTTGTATTTTGCCCGGAAACATATCGGCAGCCAGTGCAGTTGTTTCAAAAGGCACATTTGAGGCACAAGTAGGCAAACCTGTGAATTGCCTAACCGATTGGACCAAATTTAGTCCAGTTATAGAGATAGTGAAAGGAAAGTAGGCAGATGAGAAACCTTTCTCATGATTGCAGAGAGAGGGCTTGAGGGAGAGCAGGGAGGATGCCTTAAAAAGCTTACTTCCCTGTAGATGAGCTTTGGCACCTTGCTGGGCCTAGATGATTGACGGCTTCTGCTGGCAACAGGGTGGTTTGGGGAGTTGGGAGGCACCCAGAACTCCCATAATGCACTACATGAGTGCACAGAGCATTATGGGGACCGCCCTCCCCACATGCCGGCTGGGAGCCCCATAGTCTCCCAGCCTCAGCTGCAAGCAGCCAGGGCTGGCAGATGATCAGAAAAATGAGGTTAAGGGAGGACTTGAAGGCAAGCTCCAGATTCAGGTTTACCACTGCACTGCCACTGGGAGCCAAGTTCGGTCGAGCCAAGCGGCTCCCACTGGTTCTCACATGCATGTGAAACTGGGCTGGGCTTCCTTAACTCCATTTTGCTTGCATGTGAGAACAGCCTCTAGTTCTTACTAGAGCAACTTGTTTTTTAAAATCAAATTCCATTGCAGTTTTAACCCCATTTAACACACACAAGCTACAGTGAGGAAGAAGGGAGAAGGCAGCACACAAGGCACTGCCTCCCCCTTCTTGGACCACTGTAGCTTCTGAGCACACATGGGGATGGATGGGGATAAAACCATCCATGCGCTCACAAGCTACAGTGATGGGAGAAGGGAGAAAGGGAAGGCACCAGGCGGCACAGAGAATGGCCGATGGGTGAGGCAATATCTACAGGTGGTTGGGGTGAGACAGGATATCCATAGTCACCACCCTCAGGTGCAGGCACCATCCGAAGCCAGCTCCTCACCTCATTCGGGAGCTGCCCCAGTTCCATGTCTGTAACTCTTTTGCCTTTGTTTGTGTTTTTTCTTCTCTAATTGCATATCTTGTTCTCAAGTTTCTACATAATTACCAAAATTAATCTTGATTTTTTTAAAGCCATGCCTACACAATTTGTGACTCACCAAGTTCATCACTGCCCAACAGCCATGTATTAGTGATGATCTTACAGGTGCTGGACTCTCCTGTTTTTTTCATGAGAGGGAACAACAACAGGAGGTCTATATTGCTTCTCATGGCCTCTGTGCATGGCTGGTGAGCTGCATTCAACTTGGTGCACTGCAAGCCTGGAGTAATCTCTCACCCTGCAAAACAATCTGAAAATCAGCTTCCATTGGTGGGTGAGTGGGGAAGAAAAGGATATGTAATAAAAGTCACTGCCCTCTAAATGCAAGAGCTTTTCTTTCTTTCAAGAGCTTTTAAATTACCTTCATTTTGGGATTGGGGAGCTGTATCTGATGCCTGATAAACAGCTTGATTTCCTTTTGATTTGGCAAAAGTTTCTAAAGAAAATAAAAACAGCATGCTAAATGGTCATGGCAGCATTAAGATATTATCAAGACTGTTATTATCCATCTTACACAACAGGTTAATAAAAGCAGATAATCACCATGTGGGTTAATTCAGGTCAGGAACGGCACAAAAGAATTTGCCAGCTATGAAAAAAATAATCATTTGCAGAGCTTGAATTGACAATGTGCAAATAAATAATCCCTTATCCTCATAATCACAGAAGTTCACTCGAGGGAGCCAAGGGGGGATGAAATGGGATTGGGAAATAAATTAATCTAGTGATGGAGCTCTGGCATGAGGATAGGGACATGACAAGGCTTTTGTGCAATGTCCTCATTTCCAAGGAAAACCTGGAGAGGAATCAAGTTTATCTTAGCAAACCTTAGAGAGAGAGAGAGACGGGTGGTATTCTAAGTTAATGTCCTAAAATACTTTATTTATAAGTCCTTTAAAAGTACTTTATTCACTTTGACAAATAAATGAGCCCTTTATCATGACCAGTGAGAAAAGGCAAGAGGGTTAGCAGGGAGGAAGCCTTAAAAAGCTTACCTCCCAGCAGACAAGCAGGTCTTTCCCTCTGGGTGGGCAGTTCGCCCGCCCAGGCAATTACCAGCTGCTGTCGGTTGCTCCAAGGGTCTGGGTGCCGGATGCATCACCCTGCCCCCAATGCTCCCATAATGCACCACACAGGTGTGCAGTGCATTATGGCAATCCCCCCTCCCCTCCCCGGAGCCAACTAGGAGCCCCGCAGTCAGCCAGCCGTGGCTACAAGCAGATGATAGAAAAAAACAGGGTTAGGAGAGCGCTCACCCTCCTAACCTCATTTGAGAGGGAGGCTCTGTTGTGGGTTTTGATGCTGCAGTGCTTCTGGGATCGGGCCCAATTCTGGTGGTACACATGCATCTGCAAAACTGAGCACACGTGTGTGAATAGCTTCAATAAATAAATACTTCTTAGGCTAGTCCTTTGGATGTGAAATACCCACTTTGGAAAACTAGTGGGTAGGGAAGTGCAAATTGTTTTGACATTGAAATGTTTTGACTCGAAACAGGCTGTTTCAAGTGTCTTGAGCTTGAAACAAAATGCCTTCTAAATAAAGGGCCTGTTGCAAGCTTGGAACAAAACATCCCTGTTTCAAGTCATATAGAGCAGTATTTTGGAGGCTTGTTTTTCCCTTGCTGATGGTTTTCTGGCACTGGTTTGCAAATTGGCTTGTGATCTCCTTGCTTCTTGGTTGGCTTGTTATACAAATGAAGTGTTTTCATGGGCAACTGTGCCTATGTTGGCTGGGGAGCCCAAAGGACGGAGTGGCTCTAGTTGAACTTATGGCTATGGTTGCTGCTATTTATTTATTATTTTATTTATTCCAGATAGTGGAGCTTGGTAATGGTTGCTCTTCTAAACAGAGCTATTATATAGAGTACCTCAGGGCTCCATTCTGTCACCAATGCTTTTTAACTTCTACATGAAACTGCTGGGTGAAGTCATCAGGAGATTTGTTGCAGGTGTTATCAGTATCCTGATGATACCCAAATCTATTTATCATCATCATCATCATCATGAAATGGCATTCATTCCCTAAATGCCTTCCTGGGCAGTAATGGGCTGGATGAGGGATTACAAATTGAAGCTGAATCCAAGTAAGACGGAGGTGCTCATTGTGGGGGATTGGAATTTGAGCGATGAGTTAGATCTTCCTGTGCTGGATGCGGTTACACTCCCCCAGAAGGATCAGGTATGCAGCTTGGGAATGCTCTTGGATCCAGGCCTCACCCTGGTATATCAAGTGGAGGCTATGGCCAGGAGCACACTCTATCAGCTTCGGCTGATTCGATAGCTGCATTCATTCCTTGAAGAGAATGATCTCAAAATAGTGGTGCATCAGCTGGTGACCTCAGGGCTCAACTATTGCAATGCGCTCTACGTGGGGCTGCCTTTGTATGTAGTTCAGAAACTTCAGTTAGTTCAAAATGCGGCAGGCAGACTGTTCTCTGGGGTAACCTGGAGAGACCATATTATGCCTGTCTTAAAACTGTTGCACTGGCTGCCGATATGTTTCTGGGCAAAATACAAAGTGCTGGTTATTAACTTTTAAGCCCTGAACGGCTTGGGTCTGAGCTACCTTAGAGAGCGTGATCCCCATCGCACATTGAGGTCATCTGGGGAGGTTTGTCACCAGTACGTCCAGTGGTGCTGTGTACCAGCATGTGTATCACATAAAGTCACTCACTTCCAGGAAAGGGCACAGTTGGCAAACCAGCCAAAGCTGATAGAAAGCTGCTAAGGGTGCTGCTGTGACAGCTGTTGCAATGCTAGGAATTAAGGAGTCATATTTGTATATGAGAGAGCAACTTGTACCAGTGATGTTATTGCAATGCAGGTGTTGTGGCTGGCAGTGGATTCTGGGTCGGTGAATCATTTTTGGCCATTTTTGGACTGTGTTTGAAATGTGTGTTCTGTGTTGGGAGGGAAAGATTTCCTTTCACTGTGTGCTTCTGTGGTGTTTTTCAAGGCAGGATTGCAAAATGCATTGCAAACTACAATGCAAAACTTGTGTGCACTCTGTGAGTGCACTTGTACCGGCCATAGGGAACAATGGAGAAACTCAAAACACCCCATTGCTACCTACCACCCAGCTCTCAAAAGAAGGCAAGCAGGCAATTTTAAACAATTTTTTAAAATTAATCATTAATACTTTGTTAAATATCACCTGCTTGCCCATTTCTTTTGTGGGTTGAGTGGTAGGTATCACCCATCATGCCCTGCCACCCAACCCACTTTGGTGTCTCTGGGAGCCACCCATGGGCAACAATGGGGCATTTAGAGTTTCCCCATTGTTCTCTATGGCTGAAATACTCGAAACGTATTGAGATTTGTTCAGTCAAAACAAGTGGTTTGACTGCTGTTTTGATGAACTGTTTCATTCACCTATGTTTTTTTAATAGCTTGAAACAAAACACAAAATCCATTTTGTGCACATCCCTACTATTGGGTATTGTTTCCATTTAAGATTCTTTTTGTTTTAATGTCTGTCATTTTCTTAAATTTTTTTTTATTGTATCTCAGCTGTTGTGAGCTGGGCACTGCAATATCCTAATCCTCAGTGAGTAAAAGAGTCCAGTTCTGGAGTCAATTCTAACCTTCTTTGATGAAAACTTTAAAGCATAACAAAGGGTTGTTTTTATTTTGTATGTTGTTGTTTTTATCATCATCATCATCATCATCATCTGTATACTTATTTCTCATAGACGTGCCAGAAAAAATATGTGATGGAAATCTCGCGAGAGTTCGCGAGCAGGACAGAAAATGGTGGAAATCTTGTGTGAGTTCGAAAGCAGGACAGAAAATAGCAATGGCGGCTGGTGGAGCCGTGCTGGTGGGCGGGGGCAGCTGACAGGTGGAGGCAGTGGGCGGAGCCACGCTGGAGGGCAGAGGCAGCCGGCCAGCAGAGGAGGAGGCTGGTGGGAGGAGGAGGCTGGCGGTGGAGCTGTGCTGGTGGGAGGAGGTTGCTGGCCAATGGAGCCGAACTGGTGGCAGCAGGCAGCTGGCTGGCGGAGCTGCACCAGCTGACTGGAGGATGAGGTGGGCGAGCAGGAGAATATGGGCTGGCAAGAGGAGGAGCACTGGAGGAGGAGGTGGCTGGCTGGCCGGCCGAGGGCGGCTGACACACGGGCAAGTGGGAGAAAGTGGCTGGGCCCAAATAGGGGTGCAGATGCTCTTTGCCCAGGCCCACTAGTTAATATTATTGTATTTACACACAGTCTACCAGATGTTATTGGATTTGGTACTTTATTAGGCCTTACAAAGGGTCTAGGATAACTAAACAAGAATTAAAAATATCATCATATATTCGTGCTGTCCTGAGTAGTGTGGCCTTCTGTAGTTGATGTGTTGTAATTTTATCAATGCCCAAGGTGTCGAGATGGTGTTCAAGTTCTTTGGTACTGCACCAAGGGCACCAACAACTATTGGCACCACTACTGTTTTCTTTTTCCAGAGCCGCTCAATTTCAATCTGAAGGTCCTTGTATTTAGTTATTTTCTCCAATTGTTTTTCATCGACTCATCTATCCCCTGGGATTGCCATATCAATTATCAGAACCTGATTCTTCTTGATGACAGTCAGATCAGGTGTATTGTGCGCTAAATACCTATCAGTTTGTATTCAAAAATCCCAAAGGCTTTCTGCCTCTTCATTTTCTGTTACCTTCTCAATCGGATAATTCCACCAGTTCTTGCTTGCTAGTAATTTGTAATTCTTGCAAAAGTTCCAGTGGATCATTGCAGCAACTTTGTTGTGTCTTCCCTTATAATCAGTCTGCATGATTTTCTAACAAACAAGGTGCTCAATTGTCTTATCCGCTTCCCTGCATAATTGACACTTACTGTCTTTCTGGGTCTTATCAATTTTTGTTTTTATAACATTTTTTTGTAGTGATTGTTACTGGGTTGCAAAAATGAGACCTTCTGTTTCTTTCATTGTTGTTGTTGTCGTCATCATTATATTTTACAGTGGTTGACATGATGCAGAAAATTACTCAAAGAAGTCCAATTGAAGTTAAGCATTGCCTAACGTGTCCCATTAATTTCAATGGGACTGCTTTGAGTAATTGTCCTCATCATGCCAGCCACTATTTTCATGCCCAGCAGTAGCTGGGTATAGGAATTTGTGTTTTAATAATAATGACTTCCTTCTCAGTTTCCCCCATTAAATTTATTTATTTATCAGTGGTTTGCACCATGGTGACCAACTTATTTTACAGTAGACCCACTGATGCTAATCCATAGTCTCTGGATAGTTCACTCTCATGGCCACTGGAAGCATTTCATCACAGCATCCCAGTGGTACAGTCTCCAGTTTGAATAGGCTGGGGCAGAATTGTGCAAGACATGGCTGTAGTATGGACACATTTAAAAGCAACTGGTATAGTCTTCCGAGCACTGCCTTGATCTCTTTTGTTCTCCAGGGCTGCACAAACTCTATTAAATAAATGGATCCCACACAGCTGCACTGTTTCATGGACTGTGCCCATTATTTTCTGGGATCGTTCCAGCTGTTTGGAGTAATGAGAGCACATTAGATTGCAATGGGGCAGGGACCTCTCCCTCAGGTTCATGGAACATATGCCTTTCGATTTTTACTTATGCTGCCCTGTAAACTGCCATACATAGTGGCAGTAGTATAACAGAAACACATAGTTTCTCCCTTCATGCCATGGTGGTCCCAGTCTTGCTGTTTTGGTTATCATTGCAGCAAGATATCATGATTTTCAACTTTCAGGTTGAAATGTTTACTTTTATGGGGGTACAGATCAACTCTTTTTTTTTTGCTGTGCATAGCTCTATCAAAAAGAGCATTATTAGGAACATAGGAAGTTGCCATATACTGAGTCAGACCATTGGTCCATCTAGTTCAGTATTGTCTACACAGACTGGCAGCAGCTTCTCTGAAGTTGCAGGCAGGAATCTCTCTCAGCCCTATCTTGGGGATGCCAGGGAGGGAACTTGGAACCTAGATGCTCTTCACAGAGTGGCACAATCCCTTAAGGGGAATATATCTTTCAGTGCTCACACATCTAGTCTCCCATTCATATGCAACCAGGGCAGATCCTGCTTAGCTAAGGTGACGTCATGCTTGCTACCACAAGACCAGCTCTCCTCTCTTATGACTTGTAAGTGGCTTCTCCAAGGTTGCAGGCAGGAATCTCTCTCAGCCCTATCTTGCAGAAGCCAGGGAGGGAACTTGGAACCTTCTGATCTTCCCAGAGCGGCTCCATCCCCTGAGGGGAATATCTTACAATGCTTACACATTAGTCTCCCATTCGTATGCAACCAGGGCATACCCTGCTTAGCTAAGTGGACAAGATATGCTGGGCTTCTTGCTGGGAAGGGAAGGGGGTAGTTTACCAATACCACTTGAGGTATTGGTAAACTCTCTTTCTCTGTATATGCTATATGTAATTCAGCTTCTGTGACAGATTGGTACAAAGAATTATACTGTGAGGAGGATGGGGTCGTGGCTCAGTGGTAGAGCATCTGCCTAGCATGCACAAGGTCCCAGGTTCAATCCCTGGTATTTCCAGATAGGGCTGAGAAAAAAAATACTGCCTGAAGCCCCAGAGAACTATTGCTGGTTAGAGTGGACAATACTGAGCTAGAATGACCAATACTCTTACTCAGTATGTGGCAGCTTCCTTCCTACGTTCCTATGACTGGACATAATGAATCAGATTAATGTTGCATCTATGCTGCCAATGTTTAATCCTGGTTTCTAAGAGTTGCCTGAAAAAATAGACTCCATTATGTCAGTGATGCTAGAATTCCACTCTTGGTTGCTAATGCTACGATAACAATAATGCATCCAGGTGCGCGTTATGGAGTTAATCGGTTGCTTCCTAGATCCTGCAGGCTATGTTCTGTGCATTATGCAGATAAAGACAATATGTTAACAATTTGTGTAGTTTAATTTAAAATCTCTCCTATTTACAGCCAAATTATGAAGAAAATTAACAATCACTTTTAAGTTTGCCTGAGAAGGCTGAAATGGTTATCCTTGAACACATCACTAAATTAGTCATGATTGGTACAAAATGAAGGGGGAAAGACTGATGCTATAATGTGCAACCAAACACAAAAACAGCTAGCAGGTGATGGCCAGCTGGAGAAGCTCCCACCTTCTTTTTCCAAAGGGAACATAACCATCTGTCACTGTTTGGCTGTCCAGACTAAGGAATCATGGGTCAAATGGCATTGAGGCTTTTTCCATGGGTGCAGGGGGGAAATGGTTGAAGGGAGCATATAAACATCACTCTGTTAATGACAAAGCACTCCTCTGAAGAAAAAAAGTATTAGGAAAACTTTGTATAGAAGGCAGATAAATAGAAAAAACAAGTACAGAAGAATCTGCTTTGAAACTGTGAAATTAATTATTGAGGAGGAATGGTAGGGCATATCTTAAGCAGAATATTTAATTCTGTCTGAGACATTTCCAGTGAAATTCAAATCACTTTAAAAATATTGGGCTTTTCAAGTTAAGATTAAAGTATCTTCAGGATAAAAATATTGTGAGACTACAGAATACTTGTTGCCATGATGTTGGAAAACACAACAGCATCTCCTGGAGGAATGCCCATTCTGTAGAATCAGTCCCAAACTGTAGATTTCAGTACATCTGCCAGCTACTTTGGTATATTAGTCTGCTTAAATATAACTTCAGATTTCAACAGCCACGTGCAGCAAAATACAAGGGCGCACAGGCCTTATTTGTAAGTAATTTTCCATTGAAATCACATGAAGTTTACATACCTGTGCATATATTTAGGAATGTGGTCGAAGTCAGGCTTTGCAGTAGCAATGCATCCTCAGTGGCCAGAAAGTAACATGACAGACTAGTATGTGCTTCAAACATACTATACTGAATGTAGCAGAGGCAGCTTCAGTGCTCTGGTGACACATGCATTTCTCATGTTCCAAAACAAGCTCATATAACTGTTTCTGCATGTTGTGAATGGGGAACACCTGCTTATGAGGGGTGCCTGCCAGCTGGTATCTTGGATGTCATGCTTCCTGTTATGTCACACCACTCAAACAAGTCGAAAGAACTTTGTAACAGAACAACTTCCCCAAGTAGTGATTGTGTTTTATGCACTTGGCTTTATTTTTGCTGTTGACACTTTCCTTTCCATTGCAGTGGAGCAGTCTAAAGATGGTATGAGCAGCAGGCTGTCAGTGCAATGTTGCTTACCTTTAAGTAGAGTTGGAACTGATTGTTCAAAGGGAAAATTCAAAAGAGCATGTCAGAGTTTCTCCGAAGGAGAAACACTGGAGAAATTTCTCAGATGGTTCCCTTTAAGGTAAACAGCCAATGAAAAGCATGGGTCATTTCACAGACTGGAGTTTGTTTATTATATTTTTACACCATTTTTTTAAGATTGTGAGCCCTTTGGGGACAGGGAGCCATCTTATTTATTTATTTATTTCTCTATGTAAACCGCCCTGAGCCATTTTTGGAAGGGCGGAATAGAAATCGAATATATTATTATTATTATTATTATTATTATTAGTAGTAGTAGTAATAATCAGAAACTAAAAGCTTAAAGCAATTTAAAACCACAGGTCTTGTTAAAAAGATTGGGTGAATAAATGTGAATAAAAGCTTGGATAAATAAAAAGTCTTTAAAGACTTTTAAAAAGTTGTCAGAAATAGGGAGGCTTTTATTTCGGCAGGGAGCACATTCCAGAGCTGCAGGGAAGCAACAGAGGATGCCCATCCCTGTGTGGCCACCAGATGAGCTTGTGGCAACTGCAGACAAACCTCTCCAGATTATCTAAATGGGTGGTGGGGCTCACAGTGATGACCCCACAAAGTATATCCTTTGTAAGATATACAGTGGGAGGTGTGTTCTCCTAATTTTCATCTTAAAAGTAGTGGTGTTTTCATTTCATAACAGATGATAAAACTGAAATGGATAGGGCCCTTTCATTTCATTGTTATTAGTACAGTAACAGTTAAGTGGCAGTACTTACATCCTAAGTACTGCAGCAAGCATGGAACTGAAAGCTCTGTGCTCACTGTGGAAGACTTCCCCATGAAAGCAGTGCACAGTGCTCAGAGGGGAGGGTGAATTTTGGGGATCCTTCCTTCTCTTCAAAATGCCCTGTGCCTTGCATAAATATGGGCAATATTCACTCCCCATCTTTCCTTCTCCCGGAAGTACTCTGCATCATGTGAAATTATGTCCCCAAGGGCTATCTGACCCTCAAGGACATATTTATGCAAGGCACAGGACAATTTGAAGAAAATTGTCCTGTACCTTGTGCAGTTAGAATAAGACCGCCACAAATGGTGTGGCATTCACATTCCATGTCTGCAACAGCAGTTAAGATGTCTACCAGGATTCCCCACACCTGCAGAGGAAGAAGTATGAGGCTAAAAAAACAAGGTAGATACATGTAGGCTAAGTTCTAAGCAAGCACAATATGTGAGGCAATAGGACATATTGAGGCTCTTCACATAATTCGTGTGAAGAGCTGTAAGGGGGTTTGTGGGGAAAGCAGGCTTAGCCTCCCAGTCAGGGTCTACTCATGTGCCACCGTGCAACACACAAGCAAAAAGATGAGGTTAACAGAGCATTCGCTCCATTAACCTCATCTAAGGGGAGGGGTATTTATGGAGGTTAGCTGCTGGGAGCCGCGCAGCTCCCATTGCGGGCACACAATCACCCAAAAGCGGGCTAGGCTCCCTTAGCCTGCCTTTGGGCACTCATGAGAATAGCCTCATTTTCTGCTTAACTGGTACAGAAGTGAAACCATGATGTCTTATTTTATAGTTTACATGCTTTTTGGTACATGAGTGGGTTTGTAAGTGATTCAACTCTTCTTTTCAAACTGAAGTAACTGTTTGTATTTTTTTTGGTTTTTAAATAAAATTAAATTTATTAAATTGAATAGAAAGTAGTTAGATAGCAAATGCATGTGTCTCTTTAACTGCTAAAAATTTGGAACACTTTGTCTAAAATATGGCAGGCTTGATCCCTTGAAGGTGTAGCAGAGTGGCTGAAAATTGCATGCCCTTTGGATGAAAAGCACAGAAGGTACAAGCCGTAGAACAAAGTTGAGTTTCCTGCTGAAAGCAAATGGAAATGAAACTGAATGAAAACAGTGGAAATAAATGAAACAACAACAAAATAAATGTGCTTTGAATAAATTAATCACTCAATGGATGAAGTTTTCAAGGATGGAAATAAGTGGATTAACCCAATTAAAAACATGTTCCTCCATACCCCTACTTAAGAGGTAGGCAGCCCACCTATTGGGTTGAGTCAGTGCTGTTGGTTACATGTCTATTTGTTGGACATTGCTCTCAATTTAGAATAAATCTGTGAACCTTTATTAAATTCATGTATGTTTCATGTCTCCATTTTTAGGTGCGAGAACAAAGTAAGGAAAACACAAGACACTGCTTGCAGCTAGAGAGATGAGGTGGTGGGATGGTGGTTGTTTGGAGGCTGTAAAAATTGTGAGTAGCGGTATTTAAAAAGCAAGAGCTCTAAGGGGAAAATAAAAACCCCACACCAAGAAAATACAGGCAGAAGCTTTATCTGCTGGAAGGTTCATTTGCATGCAAAAGCCTATCCACTGAAATATGCTACAGTGGTTCCTAGTTAGAGGGTATCTTCATTGATAAGCAAATTGCATACAATCTGAGCCTTGGTAGTTAAAATCAGCATGCTCACTTCATTATCAGAGGAGACCATGAAGTATGTGAGCTGTCTAAAATGGGAGTTAACAGGTGAAGGGGAACAGGAACCACTGCATTTATTTCATCATGGCCTAGGGTTACGAGGTCCAACCATAGACACCACTGTGATGATGAGTTCATGCATAAACCCACCTGTCTTGATGTGGAATCACACCATTCTGCTTCCTGCAGCTCCCATTTATTCAACTGTGCCTCCTGGCAAATAGTTCATTTACACAATGATGCATCCGCCTTCCAGTTACTTTTATGCATTTCACAAAGGCAACCTCCTGTGGAAGACAAGGCATACTGTGATTTGACCATAACCTATTTTATCCAAATGGAAAAACTAAAAAGCACTCCTGGCCAGTTTCTGTAACTGCAAGATCCATGAACAAAGATTAATTCAATAACACCCCAGTGCTGGAAATCTGAGTGAGCAGAAGCTGAAAAACCCATCAGTGACTGACTGATTGATTGATTAAGTACTGTCAAGTGGGTGTCAACTCTTAGCGACCACATAGATAGATTCTCTCCAAGATGATCTGTCTTCAACTCTTTTAAGGTCTCTCAGTGGTGCATTCATTGCTGTCGTAATCGAGTCCATCCACCTTGCTGCTGGTCATCCTCTTCTCTTGCATCCAACTTTCCCCAGCATTATTGAGTTCTCAAGGGAACTGGGTCTTCGCATAACGTGTCCGAAGTATGATAGTGTGAGCCTGGTCATCTGTGCCTCAAGTGGAAATTCTGGATTGATTTGTTCTATGTTCCATCTGTTTGTTTTCCTGGCTGTCCATGGTATCCTCAAAAGTCTTCTCCAGCACCAAAGTTCAAAAGCTTTTTCTATCTTGCTTCTTCAAGGTCCAGCTTTCGCATCCATAGAGTGTCACGGGAAAAACCATTGCCTGAACGATTCTAATCTTTGTAGACATGTCACAGCATCTAAATATCATTTCCAAGACCTTCATTGCAACCCTATCAAGTACTAGTCTGTGGTGTATTTCTGGACTGCTGGATCCATCAGTGAAAGCAGCCTCAATATCACCCACCTACCAATGCTGCAAGGGCACACTGGTATTTTGAAACAGAAACTAGGGTTCAATGATAGAACAATTTTTCCTAGACTGGGAGCAAGACATTACCATAGCTCTGTCTCACTTGTCTGTCCAATGCATATAGCTGTGGGTGAGCTCTAGATGCTGTTAGGTTGAGCAGATGAATCTAGAAAAGAATGAGATAATGGTAGTTAAAAGGCCTATTTTTTTAAAGTATTGATTTATGAAATGCATGCATTGAATAGATCTGTGCATGGTAAAAAGGTTGGATTCAGACAAGACATGATACAATGCAGAAGTAGCATTGGTAAGGAGAGGAACATGTTAGCCCCTCCTGCCAGTCAGGTTTGGTCCGGTCGTTGCAGAACTCCGACATTCTGTTAGACTCCCCTTGCCCTCTCCTCCTTCTCACCTCCTTTACTTGTAACTGGTGGGGGCAGTGGACGGGTTGCCTCACTTCCTCTTCATTCCAGAGGGAACATTAAATCAGGTGACTCAAGCTGATTTAAAGCAGGCCTGCTCAACATCGGGCCTCCTTCAGATATTGGCTTACAACTCACATAATCCCTGGCTATTGGCCACTGTGGCTGGGGATTATGGGAGTTGTAGTCCAAAAACAGCTGGGGGGCCTAAGTTGAGCAGGCCTGATTTAAAGTGACAAACAACAACACCATAGTTATGGTGCAGGTAACTACACCCCAGGGAGTCAGCGAAGCTCTTCTCATGATTGGTGAGAAGAACTTCTTCTGGGTCTGTGAGGAGAGTGGGCTTAGCCTGCTCTCCCTGCAGGTGATCAAAAGGCCGCCCACATGACTGCTGGCTCCATCATGGAGCCAGTGAGGGCTGCAGGGATCGGGGGCCGTATGGCCCCTGGAAGTTCCAGGATGCCCCATGCAAGTAAATTGCAGCCTCCCGGCTGGGGGTCTACTCATGTGTCGCCGCGCACCGCAAGGACACACGAGCAAAAAAATGAGGTTAATGGAGTGCTTGCTCTGTTAACCTCATTTAAGGGGAGGGAGAATTAGGCGGGCTAGCCACCTTGGGAGCACCGGGCTTGCCTGCGAACCCAGTTTTCCCCACAATCCCTGGGAAGTGGGTTAAGCTCCCTTAGCCCGCTTTCCAGGGATTTTGGGAATAGCTTCAGCCTCTAACACAAGGTCTGATCTCCCCTGGATGAGGGAAACAATTGGGCTGGCAGCCACCAGTAGTCCAGAGGTTGCTAGACTTCTCCAAAGCCACAGAATTTACTGTGTTGAGGAGAGCCTTGGGTCTTCACCACCCCCCTGACTTGCAAAGCTCTGAGTGGTCAAACCATACAAACCCCCAAAGTAATTTGATTCCCAGACACCTCCAGGCTGCAAAACCCTGAGGTGATGTTCATTGCAAATCCCCTTTCATGCCAATCATGCCTGTTGGTTTAATTTATAATCCCCATTCTGTACCCACCTGCAAATCTGACCAGGACTTCTCTAATTTCTTGCAACACTGTTGGTTTAATTTACAATTCCCATTCAGCAATCACCTGCAGATGTGATCAGGACTGCTCTAATTTTCTTATAAAGATAAGAAAAGGTTTATCTGCTTATAAAGAGGCAGACCTCACTCCTACTCCTTTTGGATAGGTCACAGAGCAGCATGTGACCCAATGGCATCCCCATGTGTTCCACTACCCCATCCACCCCACCTAGGGGTGTGCACAAAACTGGTTTGCCTGGTTCAGTTCATATCCAAACCAGACTTGAACAGTACTGGGCATGTTCGGTTTTGTGCAACCCCCCCCCCCCCGGCTCAGCTTGAATTTGAGCAGGTTTGAGGGTTCAAACATGAGCCTTAATTTTTTCTAAAAAAATTATTTATTTATTTATTTATTTATTACATTTATATCCCGCTCTTCCTCCAAGGAGCCCAGAGCGGTGTACTACATACTTGAGTTTCTCTTTCACAACAACCCTGTGAAGTAGGTTAGGCTGAGAGAGAAGTGACTGGCCCAGAGTCACCCAGCTAGTATCATGGCTGAATGGGGATTTGAACTCGGGTCTCCCCGGTCCTAGTCCAGCACTCTAACCACTACACCACGCTGGCTCCACTTATAATGTTCAAACCCCTGAACTGGCCCCAAGCCAGAGGAGGGGGGTTGGGTTTGGCTCAACCTTGATGTTCGATGTTGAACTGGCTCAAAGTTGAGCCGGTTCGCACATCTATCACTTCAGCATCATTCTGGGCAGCAAAGTAAGAGCAGCATTGCTTGAAACAAGCCACCATTTCCCTCTTGTAGGAACATAACAACTGTGTCCATTCCATTGTCATAATAGGGATTGTGTCAAACATCAAAGCATCAGAGGAAGAATCCACTATTTGTGCTCCTGAGTCCTGATCTCTACTGTGTTTATCTGAAGGATTGAACAGAGTCTACATGCATACAAGTTGTACATGTATAGTCGCTATATGTATGGTCAGGAGTCCCTGCAAGATTCACAACTGCATGGGGATAGCCTATGTTCTTCATACAACATGTATGCTCATAGGATCGGTTCAGACTTTTGGATGAATGTATGGAGGTCAAGAGGAAGGACAGTGGGAGTAATCCCAGTTCCTCTCCTTCCATGCATTTGCTAATAATCCACAGTGTGTTTTAGTTGCATGCTTTTAAATATGTGTGCAGCTATTAAATGAAAATGAGAATTCTTGATTTTTAGGCATTATCTTGAGAAAATGTGTATCTAAATTGCAGCACTTTAGCAATGTGAAAATAATCATCCTAGAAATTACAATGATGCAAAATTTTCTGACTTACACTTGATCTCTGATCTTCACAGCTTTGGCTATGAATTAGCCTACTAATAATAGAAAACTGGAAAGAAAAAGCCATGAATAACAAAAATACATCCCTTGTGCTCCAAGTAAGGGGAAGTGCCATATGCTGGACATCCAGAGGCTTCATTTGTACCAGTGCACTTGTCAGTTTTCATTTCATTTGTTTCTGTCTGCACCACCTTGCCCTTCTTTGTTCTTATGTAGGGGTGTGTGAAAAAGAGAGTGGTGTTTCTTCATTTGGTGATTTGATTTGTTCAGTTGACTCCTTTCAAAAATGGCCTCATTTTAAGCTTCATTTGAATGGCCACCTTATTTCAGTTTTGCTTTGCTTTTAAATTGTTTCCATTTGTTTCAAAGGTCAAATTCACTGTAAATGTGTCACTTATTTTCAGAACTGGATGATATTTGCAGATGTGGAAGTTATCTACAAAGTGATGAAGACTGCCAAACTTCATCCAAATAGCTGCTGGGTTTTTTTATTCTAGTGGCAATTGGAATGTGACAATTTTCAGGGGTGTTTGCTGGTCCTCCTAGTGTTTTGGGGGACAATTTGCATGAAACTCAGAAAATGTTAAGGTGCACCCAGCTAACATCACTGAACATTTCCAGAAAGATAGGTGTAGCGATTCAGGAGTTATCCATGAACATAGTTGGAGATGATAATTTTTTGTCATCTGCCTCAGGGATGTGCACAAAACTGGCAAAGCCAGTTTGGCTTGAATCTGAGCTGGATTCGACCCAAACTGGTCCGGTTCTGTGCACTGTCAAACCAGACCCAGTTCCAAAGGGCTCGGAGCATTACTGGTAAAGGGAAATCTGGTCAGGATTCCCCTTTACCAGTAAAGGTCAGGATTCCCCTTTATCAGTAAAGGGGCGGGGGGGGCAGGGAGGGGGCTTTCCCTAAAAGTAGAGTGAACAGGAGGGGAGTAAAAAAAAGTGCTGCTAGTGGTGGCTGTGGCCATGGTGGCCTCAGGGAGAGTGACTGGAGTGGCACTTTTCCCCACCCCTGCTGGCCTTCCCCAAGTAGCCCAGGCCAGATCGGGCCTGGTTCGGGTCTGGTTTGGGCCACTGCACAGGCATGGAGGTCATTAAAATGGCCTCCATGCATGTGCAGAAGCCATTTTAGTGACCTCCATGCATGTGCAGAGGCCCAAACTGGGCCCAAACTGGCCCAGGTTACTCAGGGGGAGGCTGGCAGGGATAGGGGGAGCAGCGGCCCCACCCCCACGGCGGCAGCCACCAGCACTTTTAGGGTACTTTTTTACTCCCCTCCCAGCCACTCTACTTTTAGGGAAACCCCCTGCCCCCCACCACTGGTAAATGGGATTGGGAATCCTCACTGAGCCAATTCAGTTCAGTTCATAATGGGCACAGTTCGGTTCAAATTTGGACTGGCCAGTTCATTAGCTTAAAGGTAAAGTGTGCCGTCAAGTCGATTTCGACTCCTGGCGCCCACAGAGCCCTGTGGTTTTCTTTGGTAGAATACAGGAGGGGTTTACTATTGCCTTCTCCCACACAGTACAGAGATGATGCCTTTCAGCATCCTCCTGTATTGTGCTGCCCAATATAGTACAAGCAAGGATTCAAACTGGCAACCTTCTGCTTGTTAGTCAAACATTCCCCCACTGCGCCATTAGGTGACTCTAGTTAGCCATTAGCTACAATCCCAGACAATTTTGTTCTGAAAAAGGTGCTTATTTGAGCTGTGTGGGCAAGTACCACTGATCAAAGTTCTTCTGGTGTACAAAAATGAATCTACACACATACGAAAGAAATCACTTTTCTTTTTCTTTTTGCAGATCAGTCTTCAATATATACAAGAGTGATACCCTTGCTGATATGATGACTTCCCCACTGAAATCTGGTACAATGTCCCTATTTATATGTAGGACGCCTTCGCACATAACAGCAAACCTGCCCCCATTTCCCCTGTGTGCCCCCAGATGACCCTGATTGGCAGTCTGGAAGACTGCAAGGGAGGAGGAACTAGCTGCATGGGGTTCCTGCTTCATATGAAGGAAAGCCACGGCAGCCAATTGAGAACGAGAGAGGACGGAACTTCCTACCCGATCTCTGTTTTAGGCAGCTGGCACAAACCGGAGAACACAGCGGCAGAGTTTGGATGACACTATGCCACTTCAGGATCCAAAGTTTTGGCAGTGAAACTCAAGTGCAACTGAAGGTTCAAATTCAGGTTTGGGGTCAAGAACTGACCCGCAGTTCAGTGATGAAACTGTGGGTTCATGAATTTGGATGACCACAAACCTGAACCTCTGGCATGGTTGCCTCCAGTTTGGCATTATATTCAAAGGTGGCCATAGTGTATATGTGGAACAGAAATGAGTTACATGCTCCTGAATAACTTCTAAAGAAGAAAGTAACATTGTTCAGTTTTATTCATGTAACTACAGCTGAGCCAATGTTGGTGTAGGAAATCAAGGCATGGTAAAGAAAAGTTCTGCATTTAGAGAAATTGTATGATTTCAGAGAAAACAAGAGCATTCATTTGCGGGGAAAGAAAGTAATTCAAACAAATGCCAGTGTGACTTCTGGATTATATACACTGACTTACATAAAGGTCTAACTGCTCTGAAAACACAAACTAAAAATAATTATTAAGTCACAAGCAGTAAAAATGTGTTTTCTCTCAACTGCAGCCCTCAGTACCCAGTCAGGAGTATTATAATGCTTAATTAATTGAAGGGAAACTATTCACATACAGTGATATCAGCCATCCTTCCAGAGTTGTTTTACATTCTATGCAGGAGGCATTGCAATTTTAGGCATTTCTCCTTCAGTGAATTAAAGCATAATACAATTTTCTCTTTTGTTTCCAGTATATTTTCCACATCCAAAGGATTGTTGAAGTACATATATTTAAAAGCAATGTATTTGCCTTCGATAAGCTCTGTTTTTATGCATAACTATACATGAATTTCCAGCATGACTCGGCTGCCCGATACTACATTGGCCCTTAATAAGGAACAAAAGACTGAGGATGTTCTAACAGGAAATGTTTAATACAGTGGCCTGACTTTAAACTTACTTATACTGGAGTAAGGTCAAACTACACATTGGACCGAGTCTCACGATCCATGAGACCTGGTTTGGGTGGTGAGCGGGAAGGAAGCCCTGGGTGTCTGGATTGGCCGCCCACACGATTGCCAGCTCTGAGATGGAGCCGGCAGGGGCTGGGGAGCTCAGGGGTTGCGTGGCCCCCGGAAGCCCCAGTATGCCCTGCACAAGCACGCAGGGCATACTGGGGAGACCCCCAGAGTCGGGAGGCGGCTTTTTGTCTTCCCTCTGGGGGTCTACTCGTGAGTAGGCATGGCGTGAAACTGCACCACGGCTACTCATGATTTTGAAAACCAGGTTTGCAGAGCGCTCGCTCTGCAAACCTGGTTTTGGGGCAGGGTTCTTGAGTGGGTTACCTGCTCTAGAACCACTGGGCTCGCAGCCGAGCCCGGTGGTTCTAACAATCTGCAAAAATCGGGCTAGACTCTCCTAGCCTGATTCTTGCAGATCGTCAGAATAGCCCCATTGTTATAATGCAGGGAGGCCAATCCTGATTGGAACTGTGGCGGCTGTGTGGGGGAGGGTCACAGTCCTTCTTTGGCTCATTTCCCACCCTCGCAAAGTAACAATTTCCTGTAAATGAAATTACAACTTGAAATAGCAATTTCTGTAAATGAAACTAAAAGAAAAAAGAAAAAACTGTCAACATTTCAGACTTTGGTATTCACCTTTCACTTTGAAGGTTGACCTAAAAAATGGAACTTTGATTATAGATGAGTGGTTTGGGTTTACCGGGAAATCTCAGAGACTGGGTCTATGACTTGTACCAAGTGTTCAGCCTGTTGGGTCACTAGTTATGCAGGTCTGCTCTAGAACTAGAAGGGTCACTATTCCAGCCAGTTGCCCCACCTTCCTGTGTTCCTCCCGTCAATTCTCCCCATAGCTGTTCTGCCTGCGTAGAAGGTTGCTTCTGTCCTGGAAAGTGGCTCATTGAGTATAAGGTGCTTGATGAATCAAGTGCTTGACATTCCATGCATTACATTCCTCATCAAGCACCTGACATTCAAGTGGATGCTTCTCAGGTGAGGTGATCGTAATGGGTTGTATATCCACACTGAACCATGATGAGCTGGTCTTGTGGTAGCAAGCATGACTTGTCCCCTTAGCTAAGCAGGGTCTGCCCTGGTTGCATATGGATGGGAGACTTGATGTGTGAGCACTGCAAGATATTCCCCTCAGGGGATGAAGCCGCTCTGGGAAGAGCAGAAGGTTCCAAGTTCCCTCCCTGGCTTCTCCAAGATAGGGCTGATGAGAGAGATTCCTGCCTGCAAGCTTGGAGAAGCCGCTGCCAGTCTGTGGAGACAATACTGAGCTAGATAGACCAATGGTTTGACTCAGTATATGGCAGCTTCCTATGTTCCTCCGAGTGGAGTGAACTGGCTTAAGGGCACACATCTGGAATGAATGCTCAGGAGACAAATGGAGATTTAGCACAAGATGCCCTTTTTTCTTTAAATGCCCAACCAGAACTCAAATAGATATCACTACCCAAAATCAATGTATTCTAATATAGTGTGACAAAAATGACATCTATGAAAAATGAGACAAGAGGAGGAAAGAATCCAGGGAGGGGGTTGAGACAGACACATATATTTCATGGAGAATGAGTCATGCTACTGGCTGTCAGGTAACATAACCTTTGGTGGATGAGATTTTCCATATGGGAGGGGGAGGAGATATTTTAGTTCATTGGATGATAAATCAAAAGCAAATTAAAGGTTTATGTACATGTTACATCATTCCTCATACGTTGTTGAGCTAAGGGACAACTGCTGCATTTACCTCATGATCACTGGAAGCCTATTTGTAAAAACAGAACCTCTGATCATGAGTTCCATTTGTATTCTGATGGACACACATAGCTTAATATTTATGTATCCATCCCTTTGCATGTGTTAAGCTGTCCCTTCTGTTTAAGTAAGTGGGAAAGAAATTTGGCAAGCATCTGCACGTAAAGCTGATTTATATTGGCATCAATGCAACGAGTATCTAAGGAAGCCTTATTTTAAGGCCAAGATATTTTATCAGTTTGCCTATTTTTTAGAATCGTATGCTGCTTTTTGCCCTGCAGCCCCAAAGTAGCTAACAACATAATGGACAGTTTATCATAGTTAGGATCCTAAACTGGTCCAGCACAAAAAGTTAGGAGCTAAGAAGAGCTGAAAAATAAGTTGCAGAGATGTAAAACCCACCAGCCATTCCCTCCACTCCATGGGCACACTGCCAACACACATCTACCATGAGGCAGCACTGACATAGCTCATGCAAATAGCTACTTCCAGGAGGGGGCTTTCAGTGCACATCTGAAAGTAGGACAATAGGTAATATAAATGTCATGGGGAGGGGAGTTCCATAGCCCGGGGGCTGCCACTGAGTGGACCCTATATTGTGTGTTTGCCAGCCAAACCTCAGTCAGCATGTGGTGCAAAGCCTCTCCTGATAGATGGGTTGAATCACATGGGAGCTTGTTGTAAGTGGGGCTTGATCCAAACTCTTGTGTGCTTGTTCTGTGACTGAAATGCCTTAAATCAAGTCAAATCAAGTAATGTTCTTCAGCAGGAAGCATTACCACTGTTAGAACAATCTCTATATATTCAGACTCCCTCCCCCTTAATAGAAACTTCAGGTTTCCTGGAATCTGGTTATACAGAAATGATGTTTGAAATGCCATCATCATAGAACATAAGACAAGCCCAGCATCATTGTTTCCCACAGTGGCCCACCAGATGCCTCCAGAAAGCCCACAGACAAGAGGTGAGGGCATGCCCACTCTCTTGCTGTTGCTCCCCTGCAACTGGTATTTAGAGGCATCTTAGTTATTAATTATTTATGTATTAACTTATTTTTATACCGCCCAAAACTTACATCTCTGGCCGGTTTGCAACAAAATTAAAACAGAGAGTAAAACATTAGTTAAAACAAAAATGAAAAGTTTAAAACATTACAACAATTAAAAAAACACACCTTGCCTCTGAGGCTGGAGGCAGCCTAAAGCCACCGCTCTAGTAGCCATTGATAGACTGTCCAATATTTTCTATATACTGAGACAAAGAAATCAGCTCATTTTTTTAAGGCCTCCCAACGTTGCCCTAGACATCTGATTTTTGTGGGCACACTTGAACTCCGCTCACTTCATCCTCAGAAATTAATGGAATGCTAAATGCAGTTTATTCAAGGGAGTGACATTTCCAACAGTTTAATAGTCTGCAAAGATAGTCACAGGTTCCTCGTTTCAGTAGTGTGTGAAGCTGGCTATAAAATAAGGCAGTGTGGCATTACAACAACTGATTTATGGCCAATTGCTATACCATCTTTTGTTCAAGCAAGAGGAGAATTCCTTGGAACTGAAGCAATGAATTACAAGGCACCCAGTGAATCATCTGGTCAGGACAGAATATCCATCATCAAAACCAGACCCAACATTTGCCTGCCCAAAACTTCTTTGAAATCCTTCAAACTTCCTTGACATTCTTCTACCTCCCTGAGCATCTCGCTCACCACTGACCTATTCTAGTGTATAATCTTAATGTTTAACCTTCCTGTCGCTTGAATTCATTTGCCCTGATATAGAATTCTCTGTGAACACAGTAGCGCACATGGAGTTCTTATGCTAATATACTTAAATGGAAAGTACAAATCACTGTCTAGGAAAAGAATATACACAGAGATCTGCTTTTTCCACTGAAATGAATGGAGTAGCTCTTGTGGGCGAGGAAACTCCATGATCACACTGAAGTACAGTACCTGCACCTTTAAGAAATCACCAGATCAGTGCAATTGCTTCTACATCTGGTAGGCTTCTACCTGGATATCTCTTCCATCAACATCCACACTCGGTTCAGATTATCTAGCAAAGATCTGCTCCATGTCCCTTGCTTGGCAAAGGCCAGATCGATGGTCTTATACACCATCCGTTCCTTTGAGCCAATATTTATTGAGGCAAGATCCATTTTCGAGAAAGCATTTCAAGTCAGCATTAAAAATGCTGCATTTTAAAAAATGTGTATGTATTTAGAGGCTTTTAAAAATCCTATCTTTCAGACCATAAAGCCTAACAAAAGTGGCATTCAAAATTCAATAAATGCAATTTAAAACACAAGGTACAGTGGTTGGCACACTGCACTAGGGTGCATCAGCCCAGTAATGTGTGCACACAAGTTGCACAACTGATGTTACAGAAGAGTGAGCCCTTAGGAAATCGTGGGCTAATGTATAACATCAGTTGTGCAAATTGCATGCATACAACATTATGGGGCTGATGTACCTGTGCCCAGTATATCAGTCAATGCAACACCAAAACCCTCTAAAACAGTGCCTAAAATAACCTTTATAAAACAGAATTTTTGTCCAAGATTCCTTTACAAATGTATTGAGTGCAGAACCCCCAATTAATTCTCCCCTATAAGGAAGGGAAGAAGCCCATTTTTCTTAGTCACCAGTTCTGATTCTTTTGTCTTCTGTAATCCATGAAGCCTGATCACTTTTCTTTATTCTCGTTAAGTTTATAATTCCTTGCCAGGAGGAACTTTTCCCTCCAGTCTTCTCCTAAGCAGGCAACTGGCTCCTTACACCTCTTTTCTCCCACAAAAATATAAATTAGACATTATAGGATATTCAGTACTACCAGCTATTCTACTATGTACGTTACCAGATGTATGCAGAATTTGATTTTGTTTATTCCTAATTCTAAAGACCTCCTAGAAATATCAGTGACAGGAAGTTATTACCTTTTTTCACCTTTCTCAGATCAGTCAAAGATTTGAAGACTGGAGAAGAAAGGAAAGTGACTTTTAAAGTGCTACCTTTGCTAAAAGCTACATTTGTTTCGGATGAAATGTGTCATATATCTCCCATGTGGCGTTGTCCTGTCTGATTTGTCTTGTCACATTACTTCTCCTATCATGTGTCACATTACAGAAGGTCGACCCACTTTAGCTAACAATAAGACACACATAAGGAGAGTGGCAGTAGACTACATGGACGGGTATTCAGGCTCTGCACTTCACCCCTCAGCCTTGAAATGAAGAGCAAATGCCAGCAAACCGTCTTGCTACTCATCGAAAAGGAAAGTAAATTGCCAAATTCTCTAAGGACAATAGTCTAGAGAACTGATGGAAGTTAATTTAGGGACTTCTGATACATTCCTTGCTGGACCCATACTCTTATTTAAGCTAAATGGCAGGCCATGAACTCCAGAAATGCACAAGACATTCTTCAAATAGCCTACAGTATTGGGACAGAGAATCCAATAGTTCAACAGCGTTGGTAGAAAGAAATGGACCTTATTCACTGTTCATAGGGCCTGGTCTGAGCTGGAGCAACTCTTTTGAATTCAATGAGGTGGCAGCAGTGTGACCGAGATATGAATCAGGCCAAAGCCTTTTATTTTATTTTATTTTATTTTATTTTATTTTATTTTATTTTATTTATAGTGCCAGGCATGCAGCTGATACTCAGTAAACAGGAAATAAGAACAGAGGAGAAACAATAAAGTGATACTCAAGACAGAAAGAAATCACTCTAAGAAGCTCTCATTAAGAGGACAGCTTGTTGTGAGTAAATGTCAAGAGGATTCTGTTTCCTCATTATGTCAATGGAGATGCTTAACTTAATGCTGTCAGGGTGCCAAGCAGAGAACTCTATGTCTTTGCTTTAACTTGTGTATACTAATTTGCACCTTCTGTCGAGTTGTATGTTTGATGGTCATCAGTTTTCCATCAATTAAAGAGCACTGTGCTCTTCTGTGTTTCCAGAGAGCTATCCTGTTCTCTAGACAATGGTCTGGGATCTGAAGGGATTTTGGCAACTTAGCCTGAGTTCCTGGTGGATGCACAACCTCTCACAATGGTTCCCAACGTGGGTTCCTCCAGATGTTGCTGAACTACAACTCCCAGCATCCCCAGCCACAGTAAGTTCTAGCTGGAGTTGATGGGAGTTGTAGTTCAGCAACATGGGTGGGTGGGGGGGACCCAGGTTGGGAACCACTGCTCTAACTTTTCACAGATGAAAATAGGGTCATGCCTGTCTGATGGGGAATGGTGTAAAAATCTGATTACAAGCATGCCACAAATGGAAAGCAGAAAATAAAGTACATGCAGAGCATAATATTCCAGATTTTAAAAAGCCCATGTGCCGAGTCCATACCCTTCAACATTTCATGAATGAAAATAGGAATACAGTTATAAAAACTAATTCTCATACCAAAGATTACCACCTAAGCACCCCTGCCCCACCCACTAGTCTACCCACTATAGATTCGACCCACTCTATGCTCTGCACTGCACAATGTCTTAGGGTTGTGTACCCATTTACCTGCAGGTGCTCTAGAGACCCGATACATCCCACCACTCAACTGGAGATTTGATTTCTAGAGACACTGGGAAAGGAACTGACTCTAGCAACTCAAGTGAAAAAATGCACACAAAACACCCCGGTCGTATTCTCTCCAGTAATCTTTTGTATTTTGTTGTTTCGACATTTGGGGATCCTGTAGTAGAGAGCGTGGGGGAGGAGTCAGAAAGGGAAAGGAGAAGGAGAAAACGGAGTGGTTGCTGCATGAGCCCTTAGTTAAATCTACATAAGATGTCTTTGTGTGTATGAAGGAAGCAGCTATAAAACATTTGGGGATGAGATTTTGAACCAGCTAAGCATGTGAGCCTGCAAAGCCTATGCATGTCCCTGCAACCTCAATGTATTGCATTTCTGGGCCTACATTCCTAAACTGCTTTCTACTATCACTGCTGCTGATCGTTTCTTCAGCTTCCTGAGCTGCAGGACCCCTGAAAGTACTTTCCCCTTCTCAATCCTGGACTCTGTTGTTCACTAGATGCCCACTGCAACATGGCTCAGATCCCACCACCACCATTTCTCTTGCTCACCCCAGGAGAAACTCCCTGGATAGTAAACTCTTGTTTACTAGCACAGAGACACTTGAACCATCCCTGGGAGTGGTAAATGAAGAGCATGCAGCGGCGAGGAGCAACCCACCATCTCTCCCCGTAGACTGTCTGCCTATTCCCTTAAATGACTTCTATGCTTGTGCAGGGAGGCCATTTAAAGGGATAGACCAGTTTCTTTTTGCTAAAACATTGGTGTTTTTGCATAAAAACACTGGTGTTCAAGTTTAAAAAAAAACTCTGGGCTATCCCCTGAAATGGCCTCTGCACACACACCAGGAGGCCATTTGAGGAAATAGCCTGGTGTTTTTTCATTAGAACACCAGTGTTTTGGCACAAAAACACCACTGTTCTAGTGAAAAGAACACTGAATGATTCCTTTAAATGGCCTCCCTGCATGTGTGAAGTGTGAGCATCCGGCAGGCCATGGGGCGGGATGGTGGGTCATGTTGCCACCTCCCTGCTGCTGCACACTTGGCATTTACTGCTCCCAGCAGTGGTTCATAGGTGCGTCCACGCCTCTTGTTTTTAAAAGCAGTGGACAGTGGCCCCAGGGGGATGGTAGGTCAGTTGACTGCTCCCCCACACCCCACACCCTTGCAGGCTCTGCACAGATCAAAGCTGCCCTGTCAACTCTCTCTTTTTCTTTTTCTTTTTCTAAAAAAGGCTGAAAGAATGCTCCCTCCCCCCTCCCAGCTTTGAACCCATCTAGGCCAGATCAGTCTGGCACCCCTCACAAACCCCCCAGTTCAGTTCGATCCAGGCCAGACAGAGGCCAAGTGCACCGGCGTGCGGGCTCCATAATGGCTGCCATGCCTCTGGGTGAAGGCCGAAAACCAGCTGAAGAGTGGCTGTACCGGCCGAGGGGGGGGGCATGAGGAAGACCAGCAGGGCGAGGGAGAACCACCGTGGACTGCCCTGCCATCTCCAGGAACTCCCCCAAGGGGAGTAAACGTATTTAAAAAAAAAACAGTTTCAAGCTCATGAACATCGGGGGGTGTTCAGTCTGGGGTTGGACTGAACAGGGGGTGGTTTGGTTCAACCCTGAATGGTCGAACTGAACTGGTTCGACGTTGAACACGTTCAATGTTGAACCTGTTTGCACACCCCTACTCCCCCCATACAGGTTGAATAAATTCAAATTTGAATTGTGGACAGGGATCCATCTTATTTATTTATTATTTCTTTGTGTACACCGCCCTTAGCCATTTTTGGAAGGGCAATATAGAAATTGAATTAATGATGATGATGATGATGATGATGATGATGATGATGATAGTGGTTCAGTTGGTAGTGCCCCAATGGGTGCCTACTACTATCCAGATTTCAAAGAAATTGGTGAAAGGAGTGATTTTTAAAGAATTTTTGAAGTTTGTGTGTCTAAGCTTTTTCCCCATAGGGAATAATGGGGAATTCAGCAGCCCCATAACTCCAATTGGGGGGGGGGGGCACCGGGGTGGCCCAGAGCAAGTGGTGGTGTAGTGCACATAGGGTACCAACCACCCCTATACCCACAAGCCCATGGGGTACTGATTTTTCTTGTTTCTGAGGTGTTCTGAGTGTAGATTCTGCTGTACCCCTGCTAACTTGGCAAAGAGGCACCTTTTAACATGGTGATTCTCTTTATTTAGCAGGGGGAGAGTAACTCGTCCTATCCACCCCCAGCACAGTACCTCCAGTGACAGCTGCTGGTGTCTATCTTATGTTTCTTTTTAGATTGTGAGCCCTTTGGGGACAGGGACCCATCTTATTTATTTGTTATTTCTCTGTGTAAAACGCCCTGAGCCATTTTTGGAAGGGCGGTATAGAAATCAAATCAAATCAAATCAAATCAAATCAATCAATCAATCAATAGATTGATTCTCTGGTAGCAAATGAGAGTGGATTCATTTTCAATGACAATGAATCTACTCTAATTTGCTACAACTAATTGAAAATCCTTCTTTGAACTCCCCCCACCTTTGCTCCTTCTTCGACCCTTCCATTGGCCAATGTGGAGTCAGTCTGGAGTGGCAAGAGCCAAAAGAGTCAATCTGGAACCAGGAGGGAATTGTCAGCATATCAGCCCATGTTTTCATTCACCAATCTGAAGCTTGGAAGGGCGGAAAATTCACATCAACATAAAACACAGAATGGAGACTACATGGAGATCACCACAAAATGGAGGTCCGAAACAACAGAACGTTTGGCTCTGAAATCCAGGCAATTTGTTTTGGAGCCGAATCTTTTGGGACTTTCAGAGGGATGATTTGTTTTGTGCACAAATCTCCCAGAACAGGTAGATTCGGGTACAGATCATTCTATACTTGAAATGTTTCGCACAGCCCTACCCAAAACCCACCTCCTGAAATTCAGGCTGGCCAGTCTAAATCCTTCCAAACTCAATCTTCTCAATTGATACTGCTCCAGGAAGTGGCAGCACAAGAAAGGAGGAGCTACTGATGCAACTGATATGGAGACTCTACCAACAAAGCCAATTTTGCTCACTGTTGTGCATGGAAGATCACTTGCAAAAGGTGCAAGAAAAAGGGGCAACTTTGCTAAGGTTTGCAAGTCTGCTGTCCGCTCCATTACTGATTCACTATATGATAAGGATGAGGCAGATGAACCGCTTCCTGAAAGCATTTTAAGTTTAACAAACTCAGAGCCAGTCCACATTGTCAAATAAAACTTCTCCACATTATCAAGAAAAACCTAATGACCATGACATGCAGAAGATAGCTGATGCTGGTTCTCCGTGCACTATCATTTCCCATCTGCTCTACAAGAAACACCATACTACATCAGATCTGCACCTGCAGCGTTCAAACATCCACCCATAGGGATATGGAGGTTCCCCTATTGCCACCAATGGATACTTCACTGCTGTCCTGGAATACAAAGGATGTATAGCAGAATGGAGAGTATGTGTCACAAAAAGGAGTCTCAATATTGGGCTGGAAACATCAGAAAGATCCACGGATAGTGTCAGACCCAAATAGCATGGAAAGTGTGTTATAGATGATGGAGAATCCATATGCTGATATGATTGCTGATTTCTTGGATGTTTTTGCTGATACTCCTGGCAGTGCCATACATTTCAAACAAAACATTCAGATGAAGGCAAATCCAATACCTATACAACACAAAGTGAGGAACGTACACATAGCATTGTGCCAACCACCTAGAGAGGAGCTCTTAAGACTACAGCATGCCGACATCATAGAACCTATTGATTCATCAGAATGGGTCTCTCCCATTGTTCTTGTGTGGAAATCAAATGGTACACTTTGAATGTGCATAGATTTAAGAGATGTGAACTCCAACATGATAGTGGATTGTCATCCATTACCCAATAGCAATGAAATGCTGCTTACTCTGAAAGTGGCCTCAATGTTCACAACGTTGGACTTGTCTTTGAACTATCATCAAATTCCTCTGCTCAAGGGTTTTCATTACTCAGGCTTCATTGTTCCAGAGGTTCTTTTTCAAAATAAAATACTGCTTTTTGGATTAGCCTCTGCAGCTTCCGTATTTCAAAGAATGATGCATGCAATTTTTGAGACTATGGATGCCATCACTTACTTTCAAGATGGCATTTTACTGTATGACGAAACCATTGAAGAGCTTGATGCTAAACTGAAAGAAGTCTTAAGAAAACTCAGACAACATGGTCTTACTATCTTTGCAGAGAAATGTCAGTTTTGCACACACTTGGTGATGTACTTAAGGAGAGGAGAGCTGGTCTTGTGGTTAGCAAGCATGACTTTTTTCTTAGCTAAGCAGGGCCCATCCTGGTTGCATATGAATGGGAGACTTGATGTGTGAGCATTGCAAGATATTCCCCTCAGGGGATGGAGCTGCTCTGGGAAGAGCAGAAAGTTCCCAGTTCCCTCCATGGCTTCTCCAAGATAGGGCTGAGAGAGATTTCTGCCTGCAACCTTGGAGAAGCCACTGCCAGTCTGTGAAGACAATACTGAGCTATATAGACCAATGGTCTGACTCAGTATATGGCAGCTTCCTATGTTCCTACTTGGGACACACACTATCTCAAAGCAGCATACATCCCAAAACAGACTTGGTGAACACTATTCGGGAAGCACCAATGCCACAAAATGATGCATTCCCATCATTTTTAGGACTATGTGAGTATTACTCTACATTTGTTAGATAATTTGCCTCCAAAGTTGCTCCATCTTTTTAAAAAGAATGTAGCATTGAACGGGGATGCATCCTACAAGGCTAGTTTTCAGACTATCAAATGGGCCATTGCTGCAAGCCCTTCTCTCACTTCTGACACCAACAGATATGCTGTTGTAACTGCTGATGCTTCTGAATATGGTCTGGGTGCTGTTTTGACTCAACAAAAGGGGGACAGGGAAGTTACAGTTGCTTTTGCTTCCAGAATGCTTGCGGCTTCAGAGAAGATTTTGAGGCTATTCACACGATGGGAGGAAATCGGGCTAGCGGAGGCTAGCCCAATTTCCTCCCATCATGAGAACCACCGGGCTCGGCTGTGAGCCCGGTGGTTCTTAAACAGGTCACCCGTTTAAGTAGCCCGGCAGTTAAACCGGGTTTGTGGAGTGAGCATTCCGCAAACCCGGTTTTTCTGCTCGTGACTTGCCGTGGCGCAGCTCCCCGCTGTGGCTACTCACAAGGAATCCCCCAACCGGGAGGCTGAAAAGCAGCCTCCCGGCTCGGGGGTTTCTCCAGCATGCCCTGTGCACTTGCTGCCCAGAGCAGACTGTCTGCTCGTCTGCAGGGAGAGTGGGCAAAGCCCACTCTCCCCTCAAACCCTCCCCAAATGGCTCCCACTGATCGTGGGAACCACCTCATATTCTGTCATTGAAAAAGAAGCTCTACCATGTTTCTGGGTGATGAGGCACTTCAGAACTTACTTGCAGGGCAGAAAATTCACTTTATGGTCAGACCATAAAACCCGATATGCTTTATTTACTATTCAGGAATCAAGTCAAGCAACCCCAATAATAGCCAAATGGATCACCAGAGCTATGGATTTTGATTTTCCAGTGTCTTCGGAACACAACTGCAGATTGTTTATTTCAATTGACACTTCCAGGCCAAGAGGAGATCCCAAGACCAGGATGAAGGAGTAGTAATTGTGCAAACAGCTTCATTCACTCATGGAGTGATAATGAATGGAAAGTGTACCTCTGTGCTGATCAAGTGCTTACTGAACTTAAACCTTACATAACTAATGGATGGTCACACAAAAACAAGGTACCTGAACATCTTCAACCATACATTCACACAGCACGTGAGAGGTCTCTACTCAATGAGTTGGTGCTGAGGACTGATAGTTTGGTGGTGCCAACCTCCTTACAAGCAAAAGTGGTCAACATTGCCCATGAAGGTCACCTGGACATGAGCTTGACTAAAAGGTGAATCAGAGAAAGATTTTAGTCGCCAGGTATGGACAAACATGTTGAAAATGTAATCAGACACTGTATGGCTTGTGCTGTATGTGACAAATCACAGGAGACTTTTACCACCCCCTTGAATCCAGTAGAGTAACCCAATGGTCCCAGGGAAAAACTTGCTCTGAATATAAAATTTGCTCACCAGCTACGGCCCTTTCTGGACAGAGATAGCCTGGCCACAGTGATCCATGCTTTTGTAACCTCCAGACTGGACTTTTGTAATGTGCTCTATGTGGGGCTGCCCCTGAAGACAGTTTGGAAGCTGCAACTAGTGCAGAATGCAGCAGCACAACTGCTGATTGGCACTTCTGGCCAGATGCACATCACGCTGGTCTTAAAAGAACTCCACTGGTTGCCAATTTGCCACCGAGCCCGATTCAAGGTTTTGACATTGACTTCTAAAAGCCCTGAACAACCTAGCCCCCAAATACCTGAAGGAAGGAGAGTTAAATCTACATAAGATTTATTTGTGTGTATGAAGGACAAAATGGCAAATGCAGTTCAACTGAATGTACAGAAAGGGCTAATTTCACAAACTATAGACTGGGTATTCCATCCTGCCCAACATTCTCCTTCCTTCCTTCCTTCCTTCCTTCTGATGAATTCAAAGGCTTGCATGTTACTTTGTGATTTTTGTTATTCCTAATAAAGGTATTGTCTTACTAGCTGTGTGTGCAGTTGTTTTTCAAGTTAGTTTTTCAGACTGAGATGACTACACCATTGTTCTTTTTTAAGAATAGAGTTTAGATAGCTGGTGAGCCAAAAGGAAAGATTCAAATTAAATTTATTATGGACCAGGACCAGAAAACAAAAACTAAAATACAAAATGACAGGGAAATGAATACAACTTACAAGAGCCAAAAGAGTTTGTTGGCGGTGGTGGTGGGGGGGAACGATTTGGATCCAAAGGGCCATGTGTGGAGCAGCAGTCTTCTAAGACCCCCTGGCTTGACAAGCCACTCAAGAAACCTTTGTGAGTAGACTATGCAGCATGTGAAGAACAATGATGGTCTGGGGATGAGAAAAGAAGATCTGCTCTGCATGCATAGAAGCTTTTGAGTATGCCTAAGGAATTCTTTCATTTCCTGGCCCAAGGCTATAGCATTATCCATTTTTAAAATAATTATAAGAAATCTGATACTGACATTTCTTCATTTCAGCCACAACTTAGAATAGCCACACTGAAAATTGCTTTCGCTGTGGGAGAGCTGATTTTCACTCTAATGCGAAGGAGTTATGAATATCGTGAGGAATCATACTTTTCTGAGACCTTTAAGACTAGGTATATATTTGGAAAAAGGCAACTATGCACTTGAAAAAAAAATCTTGCCTCCAGCATTATGTTTATTGCATTTCAAGGAACAGCTTGGGAAGAAGACTCAAATTTAAGACAAAGGTCTCTAATCCCAGGAAAGTGAGCTGAGCTAAGTGGGGCAACTTAGTTGCAGTCCTTTATTTTTGAGGGCAGTTAGGCAGATCACTTTCTCATAGCTTATAGGCACACTCCAGCAAGAGTTAATTGTTTCTAAAGGCCACTAAAATTAATGGCTAACAGTCCTAGCAGTGGTAGAAGTATATAACAGGTGCTGCATCCATGGAAGACTCTGCAAGACTGAGGTACTTGACTTCACAAATTGGCTGAGTAGCCCTCAGAGACATAGTTATGGAGGGAGGAGAGAACAGTGAAAATTGCTACTCCCTCCCTTCGTTCTCATTTGCCTGCTCAGCAACATGCCGGGCTGAGCTCTCTTCCACAGACACAGTTCCTGTTAACATACTTGTAACATTACAAGGAGAATCAGCCATTAATGTTAGCTCCTGTTCTGCACTTCCAACACTGCTAGGAATGTCAGTCACCATGGCTAATTTCATTGCAACTAAGAGATAACGCAGATGTTACACTTACTTTACAATGTTTGCTCTTTCTGCATGGTGCTTGTTTATAAGTGAAACCACATTCAGGATGCACGTTGCATCTCTTGCTTCTCACCTCAGGCATCCACATCATTAATTCTGTGGTGATCTCAAGAGCTAAAGTTCTCTCACAGTATCATGATTATTTGTATTATGATCGCATGGGACCCTGCTATTTTTAGCTGCCAGTGCCTAATCTTGTGGATCCTTTCTAGGATTTCAGTTCTCAGTAACTCAAAGCACTAGCAATTCTACGTGCCCAAATGAAGAGACAAGAAAGTAACACAAACTCTGGCAAAAGAAATGCAAGGTAAAAATAAGGGAGGTGAAAGGAGATTTTGAGGAACATTTAGCTAAAAGCATCAAGGGGAATAACAAAAACTTATCTAAATATATCAGAAACAGGAAACCTGCCCAGGAGGCAGTTGGACCATTAGACAATGAGGGAGCGCAAGGGATTATTAAGGAGGATATGGAGGCCGCAGAGAAGCTAAATGAGTTCGATCTTCACAGCAGAGGATACTGAGCATAGATCTTTTTCTGAACGAGGCTTTTGAGGGATGGAGGCTAAAGAACTGAGTCAGATAGAAGTGACAAGAGATGATGTTCGAAACTGTCTGGAAAAATTAAAAACTAGCAAATCTCCAGGGCTGGATGGCATCCATCCAAGAGTCCTTAAAGAACTCAAATGTGAAATTGCTGACCTCCTTACAAAAATACAGTATATAACTTATCCCTACAATCAGGCTCTGTACTGGAGGACTGGAAAGTAGCAAATATAACACCCATTTTCAAAAAGGGATCCAGGGACAATCCAGGAAATTGCAGGCCGCTTAGCATAACTTCGGTTCCAGGCAAATTGATTGAAAGCATTCTCAAGGATAAAATTGTAAAGCACATAGAAGAACAGGCCCTGCTGGGAGAAAACCAGCATGGCTTATGCAAAAGTAAATCTTGCCTCACTAACCTTTTGGAATTCTTTGAGAATGTCAACAGGTGTGTTGATAAAGATGATCCAGTTGAAAAATTCCCCCCTCCCTCACATAACACTAGACTCATGGGTCATCCCTTGAAACTGATTGCCAAAAAATGTAGGACCAGCAAATGGAAGTATTTCTTCACACAATGCATAATCAACTTGTGGAATTCTCTCCCATAAGATGTGGCGACAGCCAACAACCTGGATGGCTTTAAGAGGGGCATGGGTAACTTCATGGAGGAGAGGTCTATCAACAGCTACTAGTTGGAGGGCTATAGGCCACCACCAGCCTCAAAGGCAGGATGCCTCCTGCCAGTTGCTGGGGAGTACCAGTTGCAGGGGAGTAACAGCAGGAGAGAGGGTGTGCCCTCAACTCCTGTTTGTAGGCTTCCAGTGGCATCTGGTGGGCCATTGTGTGAAACAAGCCCATGGGGTACTTGGTTTTGTTGTTACAAAATCCACTATTTTGATAGTGGATTCTCTGGCCATTCATCATTTTGCACAAAAGATGATGTATGAACAAAGATGAACAAAAATGTCCATTCATCATCTTTGGTGCAAAACGATAAATGAACTAAGAAGTACTAATTTCAGGGGAGTACCAGTTTCAGGGCAGAACTGAAAAGATGATGATGATGATGTATGAACAAAGATGAACAAAGATGTCAATTCATCATCTTTGGTGCAAAATGATCAGAGAATCCACTATCATTTTGCACCAAAGAATCCACTCTCAGAACACCTAAAAAATTGCAAATAACACAAAACCCATTACCCCATGGGCTTGTGGTTTTGGGATAGTTGGCACCTCATGTGCACTACACCACAATCTGCTCTTGGCCACCCTGGTGCCTCCCACATGGAATTATGGGGCTGCTGAAATCCCCATTACTTCCTATGGGAAAAAGCTTAAAGACGCACAAACCTCAGAAATTTGTTAAAAATCACCCCTTGCCCAATTTCTTTGAAATTTGGGTGGTAGCTTCCTTCCACCCATTGGGCACTACCACCCAACCCACTATGGCCACATAATGAAGGTCCAAATCTCTGAATTTTTTCAGGTCCGAATCTGGGTGATTTGTTTTGTACCCGAATCTGGACAATTGAGCACAGGGGCTATTTGTTCTGTCTACAAATCTCCAAAATCAGCTAGATTCAGTATAAATCAATCGTTTGTTACCCAATCGATTTGCACATCCCTAGAAACAGGATTTGCACATCCCTAGAAACAGGTTGCTGGACTAGATGGGCCTTGGGCCTGATCTAGCAGGGCTGTTTTTATGTTCTTATTTACATTTGCCCCCTTAATTTCGGCTAACAGCCGGGCTTCAGTGCTGGGTTTAGCGTTGTGGATCCTGGCAGTTCTCACAGGCAGCCAAGCCCAGGCTTGGCTGCTTAAACCTGGGCTTGGTTGCTCCTGAGAACAGCCTCAATGTATCATTTAGAATGAAGAATACATGTGACAGCAACCCACCTCAGTTACCCTGTCTGCTCATACCTTGGTAAATATAACATTTGCATTATTTCCATTCAATTGATTTCAAATAGGGCTTGTTTATCATTAGCTTTTGCTATTTTGTGACTTATAAGAAGCTGTTGTTAATATGAGAGGAGTCCTGCTGGTGATATCTGGTCCAGCATCCTGTTTTTAACAGTGGCTGGGCAGATGCTTCCAGAAAGTCCACAGGCAAGTCAATAGTCCTCTTCCATTCTTTGACCCCCTCCCCTCAGCAACTGGTTTTTCAGTGGAATACCAGCTCTGAACCTAGAAGTTATACTTGGCTATTGTTGAAGAGGCATGGGAGTTGCCCTTATGTTAAGGTGAATGGGAACATAATCGGGGGTGGGTGGGGCGTGTGTGACATTTACAAATCTCAACATTCTATTGATTATAAATGCGACACCTGTTAAGCAGTTAAGGGAGGAGAGTTAGTCTTGTGGTAGTAAGCATGAATTGTCCCCTTTGCTAAGTAGAGTCTACCCTGGCTTGTATTTGAATGAGAAACTACATGTGAGTGCTTTAAGATATTTCTTTTAGGGGATGTGGCTACTCTGGGAAAAGTATCTGCATGCTTGCATGTAGAAGGTTCCAAGTTTCCTCCCTGGCATTTCCAAGATAGGGCTGAGAGAGACTCCTTCCTGTAACCTCAGAGATGCCGCTGCCAGTTTGTGTAGACCAGGGATTTTCAATGTTGGGTCCCCAGATGTTATTGGCCACTGGGCCTGGGGATTATGGGAGTTGAAGTCCAATAACATCTGGGGACCAAATTTTGAGAATCCCTGCTGTAGACAATACTGAGCAAGATGGACCAATGCTCTGACTCCGTATAAGGCAGCTTCGTATGTTCCTAAGCTAATACCTTGAAACTTGTCATGCATGATCTACTTAATGAGGTCTACAAATGTGCCTAATTTCAAAGCAATCTGACAAAAATGTCCACAAGTGCAAGAAGTTTAAAAGTTCTGAAAATAGACACATTTACCATTTTTTGTCCAAGGCATATCAAATATTTCTTTCAAATTTTGGTGAAAATGGCTGGTGTATACTGTTCAGGCTTGTCTCAGAGGGCAATCTTTTTTTGGTTTGAGGATGTTTTGACTTCATAAAGCAGTAAAGGATCAGTTCAATGCGGGTCATCTTTGCTGGTGCCAGGCACTCCATCCTCCCCATCTTGATTTGGGCCTCAAGGATCAAGGAAAAGTATGGATGATGAAGGTTAAGTTGTAAACAAGGACAATTTGTGACATTGCACAACATCATTACTGATCATGGGATACGCCTTTTAAGGCATCAACTTTAGGTTCCAATTTTCCAGCTTTGTGGTGCTTGAGCCAAAATGAGACAGTCTTAACTGGATAAAGAGGCACCTTTCAATGAGGGGATTCTCTTTTATTTAGCAGAGTGCAATTCAGCCCCAGCACAGCACAGTATCCCTCCAGTGGCTATTACTGGTGCCTACCTTGTGTTTCTTTTTAGACTGTGAGCCATTTGGGGTCAGGGAACTGCCTCCTCCTCCTCCTCATTATCTAAATATTTAATTCTTTTGGGACATGCATGCCCAGGATTTGGCGGCGGAACTCTTGTGACATGCTACAAGAGTTCTGAAGTGAGGGCTGAGGAGGAGAGGGGGAAGAAATTACTGGTGGTGGCCGGCCGGCGGGCAGAGGAGTGGGGAGAGAAAGGTGGCGGCAAGCTGTGGGAGAGAAAGGCGGAGGCGGGCGGTGGGCCGCGGGCAGGGGGAGAGAAAGGTGGTGGTGGGCCATGGGTGGGGGGGGGGAGAAAGGTGGTGGTAGGCCACAGGTGGGGGGAGAGAAAGGCAGCGGCAGGCAGTGGGCAGGGGGAAGAGAAAGGCGGAGGCGGGCCTCGGGTGGGGGGAGAGAAAGGTGGAGGTGGGCCGCGGGCGGGGGGAGAGAAGGGTGGCAGCAGGCAACGGGCAGGGGGAGAGAACAACCACAGTGGCGGCAGGTGGATGGGGGAGAGGAAAAACGGTGGCGGCGGGGCCCATCTTGGCCGCCCTCCATGGCTCTGTGTGTGGGGAGGAACGGGAGGGGAGGAGGGCTGGAGAGCGCAAGGACAGAGGGAAGGGTAAGAGAGGAGAGACTGGGGCAGGAGGAAGAGGGAGGGGAAAACAGCCGGCCCCAAAGCGCCACACAGATGCTCTGTGCGGGGTTGGCTAGTTATCATTATTTGTATTTAAACTGATTTTGTTGGAAAATTGTATATAAGTACTAGTAATAGTTAAATCTGCCCTTAAACAGGCATGGATTTTTAAAAAAATGATTGCATAGCTACTAGCTATTGGTAGATGTATCCTCCATGAATTTGTCTAATCCTTTTAATAGTCACCTAAGGCAGTAGCCATCTTTAACAAAAGGAAAGTTTGTTCCTGTGCAAAAAACGTCATAAGTTAATTATATATTTTAAGCTGCATCTATATACTTATGTGCTAATTGGGCATGTTATTCAATACAATTGGATGGAAATAAAAATATTTATAAAAGTAGCAGAACTGAATAAATAAAGTGGGGCACTAGACTCTTAATATGCAGCAGGCTGTGGCTGCTAAAATATATGGCTGGGATGAAAACTAGCCTTGTTTTTTTTCAGATTTTGAGGGTCATGCAGCTGACAGCTCTATGAGGAGTAATAAATACATTGTTCAGATGAACTGTTCCCTTATCCATTATTGGATAACCACCTGTAGTGGCCTAGCACAACAGTCAAGTAGGCTGGCTGGCAGGATGTAGAGATGTGCACGGACCTCGGTAAGCAGTGTTGGAGCAAAGACCCTGTTTTAAGGTCATCAATAAAAGTGCTGGACTCCTCCCCTCTTTGTTCTCCCAGTGTTAGTCTCCATTTTGTCTCTCCTGAGATGGCTGTTTGTTTTGGTCTCTCTCTTCAGCCATGAGCTATAGCTAAAATTAAGCTGCAGGCTTTTTCATATTTGTTTGTAACTTTTTCTTTAAATACATCCTTGTAGTTCTTCAGTGCTAAAGAACTGTCTCAAGACCTCTTGCTTTGCTGCTTTCTCATCAAACTGGTTTTGCTTTGATATTTGGGGACTGAACTGCCACATTGATGGAGGAGCGCCACTGCTGCACATAAATATCCATGAATAAATAATCAGTAAAATTTTAAAATTAATCAAAGACAAGCTCGCTGCCATAACAATACTGCAATAGAACAGAATTTGGCCACCTTAAAGGTGACATCTAAAGTTCTATCCGCAAGAAGATAGGAAACATAAAAATCTCCTGAACAACCTGGGAAGGGTGTCAGAAGAGGAGTTAATAAGGAACATCTTAAATATCTATATAATGGGCAGCGCAACAAAACATGTTAGATTGATTCAACTTCCCCCATACCACATGGGCATAATCTATCCTCCCTAGGAATCCCCAGAAACCTCCCCAAGAGCACCGCTGAAGGTAACATATCATGTCTTGCTCTGAAAAAGGCCCTCTGATAACATGTCATGCTCAAGGCATTCAAATAAGCAGCAGGGCCCAACTAGAACTGCTCAAACTCAGCCTCCTTTTAGTACAATCAGGGATTCGGGAGAATTCTTGTTGGATCTCAAAGTCCAAGAGTCTTTGTTTCAGGATCTGCCTAGCCTGGTCATGACTTAACAGGACCAGGTAGTCCATAGACGGACCCAAGGACACAATTTTGTCCTGAATAGTCTGGGCCCAAGTGGGCTGGAATACATCCGCCAAGATAAGAGAAATCCATCCTTGGGGGCACGGGATCTGACTTTGAGCCAATAGGACAAAATAGACAACTAGGCCCAGACCTCGATCTTCAGAACACCCAATTCAAACCTTAATAATTCATTGGGGATGCATCTAGGTACTCTAAGTAGAGCCCTAAGGAAGTCATTTTGAACCACATCCATAGACTTGTATGAAGGAAAAGGACCAAGTTGCGCCCCCATATAATAGCTGGCTCCTAACTTTGACCACAAATAATTTCAAGGCGGCTGAAATGATCTCACCTCCTTTAGAACAGAAAAATCTCCAGATAGCCAGAGAACTTCTCCGTGCCATAAGAATAACTGGATCTATATGCGCCTTCCAAGAACCCCTTGCTTGCAGGGTCACACCGAAATATCTATATGTATAGACCTGTTCTAACTGTTGATCTTCAATCGATCATCTTAACTGCCTAGGTCTCCTTGCAAAAATCATTAATTTGGATTTAGAGTAATTGATCAGAAGATGATTGGCTCTACAGTAGAGGGCCAATCTTTTCAATGCTTGCCTCAGGCCCACCGGAGTCCTAGCTAAAATAGCAGCATCGTCTGCATAAAGAAGAAGAGGAATGCACACACCTGCTGCAGATGGTGAATGTAGGCTGGAATTGGTTAAACAAGGGGCCAAGTCACTGAGATATAAATTAAAGAACAAGGGGTCAAGGATACATCCCTGCCTCACTCCTTTATAGGTAGGTATAGGTTTTGAAAGCTCACCGTTAGGATGACATCTAACCCTGATGTTCGAGCCTGCATGAAGCTGTTGCATTAAAAAAAGAAGCCGCTTGTTGATGTTTGTTTGAGCTAGCTTCTCCCAAAGCAATCCTCTAGATTAGGCTCGGACTAGCCCACAGGGCAACAGGGCATATTCCCGGTGCGCCCTACCCGCAGGTCGCCCCTGAGCCCCAACTCCCATCCTTAATTACCTATTCTGCTCAAAACTCGGTGCCCTCCCTACATACATTCCACCACCCTCTCAGTACCCCCAGTCCGGCCCTGCTCTAGATATAAGTCAAATGCTGATTTAAAATAAATGAAGGCCACGTACAAAGCCGACCCAGGCTTAGCTCCATATTTTCCGATCAGATGACGGAGGATAAAGACCTGATCAATGGTAGATCGTCCAGTTCTAAACCTGGCCTGCTCATCCCCCAAAACACTCTCATCCTCCATCCAGGCATGAAGTTTGGCTAAGAGGTGCCTGGCATACAGCTTTCTGACTACACTTAACAGTGAAATAGGCCTATAGTTTGAGGGGAGATTTCTTTCCCCTTTCTTATAAATTGGCACTATAACAGCCATACTCCACTCTTTTGGAATTTGTCTAGTGGAGTCTATATAGATGAAAAGCCTGGCCAGCACAGCACATATTTATTTATGGCATCATAGCACTTCTTGAAACAGAAACAACATTTTCTGGTGGACAGACAGACAGACAGGGAAAGGAGGAAATAGTTGTAATGTTCATCACTTTCACAATATGATTGAGAAAATAAGCTTTGAATCATGGCCTGGTATTTCTTTAATAGCCTAATAAGCAAGAGAGAAACACAATATATGAAAAGGTTCGTGTGCCCAACTTCTCTTTTGGAAACCATTTTTAACACTGCCTCCAGGAGAGACTGACAGGCATGCTGGGTACAAAATAATTAAGTCAAGAATAGGGTGGCAGATGGCTCCATCAGGAAAAGGCATTTTTGATCACCGTCTGCCTGTGTATTCAATGACAACTGAGAGAGAATGAGAGGGGGAGGGTGGGAGATAGATGTTTAAAGAAAATGGACTTTACTCAAAACTAAGGATGTATGAGCTGTCAAATATTCATATCTGGTTCTTGAGTTTGGGAATTCTCTTGATCAACATTCATTTCTCTCTCTTTTTGAAAACCATTGGAAGCTATGGGAAGCTCTGTGGACATTTTTACTTTTAGGCGTATCCCATATGCAAATGCTGGCAATGGATGATCAATTAGGAATCAGTGCTAAAAAAAGAATAAAGTTACAGAGGTATTTGCCTCACTCTCAGCTTTCTCTCTCTTTCTTCCTACATCAACCCATTTCCTCTCTGCTTTTTCAAAACAACAAGCGACCCCCATCTTGGCTACTGTCTGAGTTAAGAATGACCACTGCCAAGATCAGTGTAGTTGCTGCATGCAGTAAGAAGATAGTAATCCTTGGGTTCCACTAATGGAAGGAGTTTATGCTTTCTGGTAGAAAAATGAAGCAGCATGAAGAAGCAGGCCTGAGGTATCCGTAGGCGGATCAATGCAGAGGCAATAGCTGCAATTGCCCATGGCAGCAAATTTTGGGAGAGTGGCAGATCTTGGGGTGGGGAAAACTTGTTTCCTTTAAAAAAAAACATTTAAAACTGCTGCTGGCAGCAGCAGCGGCAGTGAGAGTTCCACCCCACCACCACAGTTGGTGGTGAGGATGAAGCCCCCCCTTACTTCTACATGCCTTAAAGCAGCTTTTGCTGTCTGGTTAAACTCACGAATGGCGAGGGAGAGCTCATTTCAGCTCCTCTCCTCCCTCCCAAATTAGTGCACGCCCCGCCCCGTCGGAAGCTCCTTTACGGTAAAATGGCAGGAGAACTTCCTCCCCCACCAAAGCCCTCTCTCCCAATCCCTGCTTTAAGAGGCTGCATTCTGCTGCAAATGCACTGGGATTTTAATGAAAAAGAGGGACTTGCCTCTCTTTCCTCGGTGCTTCCCGGCCCAGCAGGCAGCAGCCACTGTGTGGTTGCTGGTCACTGGCTGCTCCGTCGTGGGGTGTGTGTGTGTTAATCTTCACCACCGACCCCTACCCTCCTTGCTGTGGCCATGGGGGGGGAAGCCTACAGGCGGCAAAAGGGTTAATACGCCCCTGGAGGTATCTCCCCATGTGATGTTTTCCTTCCAGAGTAAGTTTAGGCAGGGTAAAATGGCAGGAGAACTTCCTCCCCCACCAAAGCCCTCTCTCCCAATCCCTGCTTTAAGAGGCTGCATTCTGCTGCAAATGCACTGGGATTTTAATGAAAAAGAGGGACTTGCCTCTCTTTCCTCGGTTGGAGAGCCCTGGAAAGATGCAGGGTCTGGGGCCAATCATCCAGTGTGGGCCCCTCTTCCAATTAATTTTAATGGCAGCAACAAGAGCAGGGCCCAGGAGGCTGCCCTACTTGCTCTGCCCTAAGCCCCCAACTTAGGAAAGCAGAAGCTGTTGCTGGGAGGGCTGGCAGGGAAAGAGGTGATATTGGCCACATTCACACATAATGCCAAACTGGAAATCTGCCAAACTGGAGTTGAATGGGGCAGATGCTGGAATTCGTGTATGTCCAAATGCATGAAACCGCATTTTCATGGCAAAAGTGACTTGCGGTTTCCCTTGCCAAACTCCAGTTTGAACCTTCAGTTTGTAGTGAGTTTCACTGCTCCAATCTGAAGTATGAAGTGGTACATTACATCCGAATGCGGACACCTCCATAACTGGGGTTTCGTGTTGTTTCTGTAACCGAAATCATAGAAAGGATGGCCCAGACCCACCCATGGACGTGCCTGCTCCATGCCTGCTATGCCTTTCACTGGCCACCTCTTCGACCACTTGGCCTGCCACCTGTCTCCGCACTCCTCAAGCCATTGCCAGGCAAGAGGGATGCTACTACATCCCTTCCCAAGCTTCTAAGTCTGTCAAAGTGAAAAGTCATATTGGGGGATGCCCACTTTCCACTGTGTTTCTTGCCCCTGCCTCCTCCACTCTGGCAAACAGAAGGGAAAGGTGATGGGATGGCAAGACAGGCACTCTGTGTTTTGGACACAGAAGTATGTTCACAAGCCCAGTAGTCATGGTGGCACATAAACCGAGCAACGCAATTAAATTGCTGCAAAGATAGCATAAGGCAGGGCAGTGATTCCCCAGGGTTGGGTTCATAAGGCAGCTTCACCTAGGAATTCTTTAATGGTTCCACTCTATTTTTGGTACAATGAAGTTGGGGAAGGGGGCACTAGCCACTTACCCTTGGGTAAAAGCATGCAGTCTCTGGCATTACTCATCAGAAGAACTGTCCAACAGGATTATTATTATTATTATTATTATTATTATTATTATTATTATTATTATTAATTTGATTTCTATACCGCTCTTCCAAAAATGGCTTAGGGCAGTTTACACAGAGAAATAATAAAGAAATAAGAGGATCCCTGTCCCCAAAGGGCTCACAATCTAAAAGGAAAAAGGGGGAAAAAGATAGACACCAGCAACAGTCAGTGGAGGTACTGTGCTGGGGGTGGATAAGGCCAGTTACTCTCCCCCTGCTAAATAAAGAGAATCACCACATTAAAAGGTGCCTCTTTGCCAAGTTAGCAGGGGTACAACAGAATCTACACTCAGAACACCTCAGAAACAATAAAACCCAGTACCCCATGGGCTGATGGGTATGGGGATAGTTGGTACCCTATGTGCACTACACCACCACTTGCTCTGGGCCACCCTGGTGCCCCCGCAAGCGGAGTTTTGGGGTTGCTGAATTCCCCATTATTCTCTATGGGGGAAAAGCTTAAAAACACCCATCACAGTGTAGATTCTTCCTGTGTGATGGCAATGGATGCTGCACCAGAGTGGACCACTCTCTCATGAGAGTGAAAGGCTATGGAGACATGCCTGTGGGCCAGATGGCTGCTGCTGCCTAACTTGATTGCTCAACACAAGCAAGCCATGGGGATGGGTACCACAGTAACACCTTTCCTTGTCCTGGCGACTGCCATGAAGAAGTAGTCCAAGCAGTCCCTCTGCCAGTCCAGTCACCCATTGGCACATATCCATATTTGTTTTTGCCTACTATGGACACCCTACTTTCCTGGGATCACTGACAATTGGGGGCCCCCTCACCCATGACTCTGCAGATGCTGATCTGCATATGCTGCAACACCAGTCCAAACCCGGGAAATTTGAATGAAATTCTGGTGTGGGGCTCTTACAAGGGTGGCAGTGCAATTGCTGGCAATAGAAGGGGTTAAATGCCATCTAAAAGGATTTAAATACCTTTTTCCTGCTGAGGGTGAGTGGTCCATTCTGAAAAGTCATGATCACGCTCGGCACGCCTCCTTGAAGATTATGGCCAATGGCTGCTGCCTGGCAGATGTTCTGACACCTTGTCCACTGTCTGGTAATGCGAGTGCTATGGAGCTTGATGGGATGCAGCCTTGGCGGACCAGAAAGAGGGAGGTACTCCCTTGTCTTGAAACCACCCAGGCTACTGTTGGACGAACATCTGCAATATGATTTACAGTTTCAAAAATTAACCTCAGGTTTGGTTACCCACAGCTTGCCATTATGAGCGAATATGGTGGGTTTTTGTTAGAGTCTGGGCACCTTGATGAGGTGAAAGTGAAAGCGAAATTTCCATCCCCTCCAGCAATTAGACTAGCTTCTGGCCCTCGTCAGCGCTTATACAACTAACACCACAGTACTGAACTCTAAGGGCCCAAATCAGTAGAAGGTGTGTTGGGCCTAAATAGAAATTGACTCAGTAATTTTAAACTGGGTGGAATTCCCAAACACCTTCCATTCCAATGTCCACCATCACTACCAAACTGTTCTCATGGTCATTACAAATGGCAAAGGCGTTGTGGATTTTTTTCACACACCTGGAGAGGAACAGATAATCTCCAGGCCTACTTCCTGTCCCAGGTTGGCACAATACTCTTCCTCTTATAAGAACATAAGAACATATAGCATTAAGAAAAATGCCAATATCTGGTTTGATCTATGGCACACTTGGAGAAAAGTGAGCACCACAAGTGCAGAAACACCAGTGTCACAAGAACATGAGTGAGAAAAAAAGGCTCTTAAAAAAAAACACAACACATGCTTTTGGAACAAAAATTGGTACCAAGTCCAAAAAATTCTGCATGTGCTGTCTTGCGGAAATATACTGAATACTACATTTCCCATTTTCCCCCTATACAACTCCATTTCAATCATTTCACTTTTAGTGAATATGTTTTTTAAAAAGTTGGGAGTGATTACCTCTCTTGTTTTATTAAAGAGATAATCAGAGCCCATTGTTACAATGAAAGGGAGGTGGGGAAGAGGAGGAATCCATTTCCTTTAGTACCTTGAGAGAGCAGCATCCTAACTGAATCTCATCCCACACTCAGGGAACCTAATGCAGAATAATAATCATCTAAATTTAATATGAAAAAGAAAATATTGTATGTTGATGGTGAACTTGATGAATTCTAGTTAAATATTGCTTTAATAAGAAGAGTTGGTAAAATATGAAAAAGTATATTTAATACAGTTGTCGCTGATCATTCTTTTAACCTCCACTTATCATTGCAGAGCAATGCTCCAATCTCTTGAAGACAGCATGGAACTTATTAAACACCAGTGATTTTAGTTAAAGATTGTTTTTAGGAAGCAGAGATTTAATCGAGGACAGCTCAGTTTTGCAACTAGAGGGCAGAGATCTGATTAAGAATACACACACCCTGAGGCTATTCTCATGATGGAGGGAAACCCAGCTAAGGGAGCTCAGCCAGGTTTCCCCCCATTGTGAGATCCACCAGGCTTGTGGGCAAGCCCGGTGGTTCAATGGTGGCTAACCCACCTAAATACCCCTCCCCCTAAATGAGGTGAATGGAGTGAGTGCTCCATTAACCTTGTTATTTCGATGGTGTGCCATGGCTGACACACTTGGTGTGGGGGGAAGAGGGGAAGGGGATCCTAGGAAGGCACCACACACTCGTGCAGTGCCTTCCTGGGGTTCGGGGGGGTGGGGCACCACACGGCAGTGCTCCCCTTCTCTGATCCCTGGAGCTCCCCAGAGAGCCACGGCTGGGCCCAACTGAAGTCACCGCTTGTCTGGGCAGCTGACCTGGCCACCCAGCAGTGAGCAACTGTTCATGTGCGGGGAGAGTGGGCTAAATCTGCTCTCCCTGCCAAACCGTGTTTAGTATTTATTTGATTAGGCTTTCAAAAAATAGATGAGCACCGGAGAATCATTTTTAATCCTACAATTATCTTTCTCTGTGGAACTCAGGAAGCTGTAAATAAGGGCTTATATGTCCTGCAGCACCATTTGCCCCATGGTGGGGTTTTAGCACTTGCAGCAATACTGGTGCCTAAGAGGGCAATACTAAATTATGGTATTCATCAGTGTTGACAATTGTGCGATCACACATGGTGCACCACTTCCATTGGGAATAATGTAATTGCGTAGTAGTTCGGATACTGCGCTGTTGTGCGGCAGCATGGTTACATGTGTTAGAGCCCTGCACTGGTACAGGCACGGCCTGTATTAGGCTGCGGGACATGCAAGCCAAAGATATTACATTTTTATCCTCATAACAACCCTATGGGGTAGGTTAGACAAAGGGAGAGATAGGATTGTCTCACAAAGACATATAACTCAATGGACAATCTATATGATCTTACAATTATGAGCCTTATTCCATCTCTTCTTCCCCAGTGTACAAATCCTTCCTGAAGAGATAATGGCAATTCACAATACCAGTCACTGAACTGTGAAAATTCTTATCACCATCACTGCTGTTATAATTTTTAATGTCACATTCTCCAACATTTTACAAATGAAAATGGAGGCAAGGTTATAACATCCTTGAACTTATTATATAAGGATCAGTAACTACATAGGAACCTAGGATGCTGCCATATACTGAGTCAGACCATTGGCCTATCTTGCTCAGTATGGTCCTCACAGACTGGCAGCAGCTTCTCCAAGGTTGCAGGCAGGAATCTTTCTCAGCCCTATCTTGGAGATGCCAGGGAGTGAACTTGGAACCTTCTGCTCTTCCCAGAGCGGCTTCATCCCCTGAGGAGAATATCTTACAGTACTCACACTTCTAGTCTCCCATACATATCTAATTGGGGGGGACCCTGCTTAGCTAAGAGGACAAATCATGCTTGCTACCACAAAACCAGCTCTCCTCTCCCACTGATTCTTCATGCACACCCAACCGTTTCCACCCATTCTGTCTTATTATTATTACAAATATTTATATATTACTTTTCAATAAAAAGTGCTTGGAGCAGCTTACATAGCAAAATGTTCTGTGTAGATGGCCAAGGAAGAGCCATCCAATGAGAGTGGAGTTTGGCCATCAGCCTTTTGAAACATCACCACACAGGCTGTACTATCTCCTCTCCTTTCTACCCTCAATTAACATCTAACACCAATTTGGCTGGCTTACTTGATATACCTGCCAGCATGCCCAAATTGTGTTAAAGAGGAGTGCGACACACACCTTCCTTCACATCCAGATGCTGAGGCTAGTCACATGCATGTGTAAAACTGGGATAAGGGAGCCCAGCACATGTGAACCGCTGTGGTCACGGCCAATCCTGCCGGCACCACGGCGGCAAACCTGCCTATGAAGCCTCCCCTAACCCCATTTGAGCTATCATGTGTCAGCTGTGGCTGCTTGCAACCACGGCTGGCAGACTTGGCGAGGGCGAGGGCACTTGCACGATGCATTATTGGAGTTCCAGAGGGTGGGGCAATGCAGGGCAGCACGTCCGGCACCCCTACCCTTGGAGCTGCCGGCAGGAGCCAGTGCTTGTCTGGGCAGGAGATCCACCTGCCCAGGGACATTGTGAAGATCGTCTCCGGAGAGGTAAGTGCTTTCAGGCTTTCTCCTTGCAAAATGGGTAGCCCTTTCTCACTGCATGTGAGAAAGAGCTCGCTGTCTCACTGCTGCCTAATAACATGGGGGAGGAGTTCCTCTAAACTGCACCTCAGCATGCAGATAACATTTAATGTACATGTCAAAGGGCTGTCTGAGTGAACTGCTCCTCATGATTAAGTGGCAGTGGGATGAACAACCTCAGGCGAAATATATATGCTGATGCTCTTCCCTCATGTGATTAGGACAGCCCGTTGAGATTTTCATCCAACTGGGCCCACTATCCCATGAGAAAGACGCAAAAAATAGGTAGGTGAAGACCACAGGTGCCTACTCTGGTAGGGGTATTATCAAATTCCAATCTTGTTAAAATGTGCAATGGAACACATAGTTCGAGACCCCTTCCATCCCAGCAGATCAGGACTTTATAAGATAGACCATTTCCATGCATTCTATCCATTCCATACATTTGTGGGGAAGTACGTATTTTAATATGTACTTCACAACATATTATTGTGCCAACTGTTTAGATTGAAAATATGTGGAAATATCTGAAAAGTGTATTTAAAAATGAGGGGGGATTAGTGATGGGGCGGGAATCTAGGGATTTTTAGTGGAAGAGATTGAAATGGAAATCAAAGGAAAATGTGTAAAATTTGGATGAAAATCAAGAAATCTGTCCATCCATCTGGACTGTTCCCACAAAGCAATTTAACATGAACTGTCCTGTGAGTGAGAAAGACAGAAAGGGAAATTGTACTGATTTTGTACACACACACACACACACACACACACACACACACACACACACATCACCCACTATTGTATGCTGCTTTGTAGACTCCTGTTGGCAAATGGGACAAATATCTACTAAACAAGAACACAAATACAATATGTAGCTAATAGGGTTGCATTCACCTTTTAAGTCACAAGTGATTCAGGCCTATTCTTCACTTTCTCTCTTGATAATGCTTAATACAAGGGGTTGTTCACCAGATTAAAGAAGTAGATCCTAGGACACTGGTCAATTAAATTTGCATATATTTGCATAAGCAGAAAATAATTCTGAAGAAAAGAACATACTTTATTTTCTAAAAATGATGGACACATGTCACAACAGACCTGATCTTAAAAAATAAATTCTCTCTTCTCTCATACACCAAAGAAGGTAGCACTGTAAAGACTCAGTGGCACTAGCCAAATACAGGCATTCCCTGACATACAAACACCCAACTTATGTACGACCCATACTTACAAACAAAGCTCCATAATGTACTAAATTAATGAAGTCCCCAACTTAAAAACGCCAGCCCCCACATACAAACAAGCCATTCCTCATAGGAACTATATGTGTTCCGAGTTATGAATATCCAACTTAGAAACAATGCAACCCATTTGTAAGTTGGGGATTCTCTGTACATGGCACTTATACATACATCCACCAATGTGGCATACTAATTGCATATCATGCACTAAATGGTCCTTGGCCGTCTACATAGAACAAACAGGACTGTCTTTAAGACAAATTTGATATTATGAGCAACAACACCCAGAAGCCAGTCAGTAAACATTTCAATCTACAGGGAAACATGATCATGACCCGAGAGTAATTGCTATTAAAAAGATACTGTAAGTCCTGATGGATGCATGGAACAAGAAACAGCTGAACAGGAGTTCATTTTTAAAAACTGACACTGTTAACCAAGGACTTAATAGGGATTACAGTTTTCTCTTACACTACAAAGATTCTACTCACTGGCTAACATGACATCCTAACTAAGAAGCCTTTCTTGACTTGACTTTTGGACAGAAACTTGTCTTGACTCTGTTACTCCCATTTGGGTACCCTAACATTGCCTTGCCTTTACCCACAATCAGCTTTCCAACTACCTTACAAAATATCATTGCTGCTGGTGCCAATTCGAGCTAATCCCACCCCCCCACAGATCCTAAGCATAGTCACAGGGCATGACAGCAACCACATGGCTGAGCAAATGGGGTAACACACCACTGAGCCAGCAGTGTAGCTGAGTTAATTGAACTGTTCAGAAGCACCAGTGCTTCTCCCATTGCACTGATGCTTCCTTAGTCAGTATGTCAGCCACTGGAGATTATTACTGTCCTTTAAAGAACTTTAGCATGCTTTTAACTGTCCTTTCTGCTGGGCTTCAGCCAGTTCCTGCTTTGCATCTGTTGATGTGGGTTGTTGCTCATGCTCAAATAGATTATCTATCTATCTATCTATCTATCTATCTATCTATCTATCTATCTATCTATCTATCTATCCATTTATTTTCCACCCCTCCAGTACACTACTGCTCGGGGCGGCTCACAACAATAAAATAGATACAAGACACAATAAAAGTAATAAAATTAACCAAGCTGAACAAACAAGTTAAAAGTCAGGTTAAAAACCACAATCATTTAGGTTCAAATTAAAAGTTATTTTAAAAGCTAAAATCTGAAAATGATAAAAAGCTAAAGAACCTACCAGATATAACAAAAAATGGAGCATCAAAAAGCCTCCTTAAAAAGGTGTGTTTTAAGTTGTTTTTTTAAAAACACTGAGGGGGGGAGCATGGCGAAGCTCTTCAGGGAGGGCGTTCCAAAGCCACATCTTGATGGTTAGTCCACAAGTGCTAACAGTTTCCCTTGTTCGTTCTACGACAATAAACTAAAACAGAGCTGACAACCTTGACCCTCCAGCTGTTAGCTTACAATTCCCATTACCCCTGGCTCCAGTGGCCAATAGTCAGGGATGATGGGAGTTGTAGTCCAGCCACAGTTGGAGAGCCACTCCTGATTTACACTCCTGATCGGCAGTAAAAACTCCGAAGAAGAAATGCTTCTAAGTTGGTACTCGCCAGCTTAATATAAGCATTCAGCTTCTATGAATGCTTACATTAAAGAATATTTTTTAAAATTAAAAGTCTGGTTCCCATTGAATCGGAAGTCTTTACTTGATCAAAATGTTTGAAATCAATTATTCCAACGGATTCCGAATGCCGCCACAGTGGTTAATACTGATAATTTCCCTACCTCCAGAGTATGGTGAGACTGTGAGGATAAACGATGCCCAATGGAGCATCCCCTAGCTAAGGACGGTTCTTTCAACATGTTCTACAAAATAATAAAATACAAATGGAAATCACAGCACTGTGCTGTGATTCAGCTTCCCCCTGCAGAAGTCTCTCCTTCTGGGAAGATTGATGTGAAGCTGAAATCTTTTAACACTGAATGAATAATGTCCTGCAGTTGGAATCACTGCTCATATGGGACCTCCATTTGCACTAATTGACATAACTATCACAGTCTCCCACACACACGTCTAAGTATAGACAACGGAAGCTGCTGCTTTTCCATCTCCACTACACTTTGCATTACAGAACTGTTCAATCAATTCCCTTCAGTAAAAGCTGACCAATTTCCCACTTCTAGCCCGAACTCATCAATATTCCCCCTGCACACCAGCCTTTGAAGAACTTCAGTACATTTTTAGTTCCTTTCTCATCTGCTCAGATCTATTTAAATACCATGAACTTTACCTGGGTGAGGCCTTCTCACATCAGTCCCTGTTTCATTACCCTTCCACCCTGACCTACAACTCACTCGTGGACAAAAGCAAGTTTCAAATGACAGCTATCCTGAGGAAGTCTGATGTGTTGTTCAGGTAGATTAGCCAAACAAAGCAAGGTGGACCTCAAAAAGTCCTGTGAAATCTATTTATTAAAGCCCTCCAGAAAAGTTTGTCAGGCTTAATGCTTTTCTCAGCTTTCTTTAAAGGGTCACCTCACTTTGGATTTTTAGAATTAGTGCTGCCTCTCTCTCTCTCTCTCTCTCTCTCTCTCTCTCTCTCTCTCAATGCTTTCTTCTTCCAGACTTCCAAAGCATGTCAAGGAAACCTTCCAGCACCATAACATGCTCTGAAGGGGCCTGTGTGCAAGAACTGAATGTGGCATGGGCCCCAAAGGATAATTTCCCCATAGGGTTCAATAGGAAACTCAGACAGATGAAAAACTCCTGAATGGCTGGGCAGAAAGCTCTGAAATTTCACATGGTGTTAAATTAAATCAAGCACTTAATGTTATATCATGATGATAGCATTAAAGGCCCATTCACATGTTTTGTTCAGCACTCATACAATGAGTATACAGTGTATACAGGTACAATCATTCACATGTTATGCTGAATGCAGATACATAAGTACACTTCCTAACTGTACCATGCATTTAAAAATTCTGTACGCCAGTATGTATTAAAGGCCTGTATGAACACAGGTACAGTCATTCACACAAACACGTGTTTAAGTTTCTAAAAATGTTTGCAAGTGTCATAATCTGTGACTCCTGAGGATGTGGACAAGCTGCTTGGGGCAGTGCAGCCTACCACTTGTTCTCTGGATCCTTGCCAAACTTGACTGCTTCTATCTAGCAGGGAGATTGTTGGAGGTGGCCTGGTTAATATCATAAATGCATCGCTGAGGGAGGGGAGGGTACCTCCTTGTTTGAAGGAGGCAATGGCAGAGGCGTATCTAGGAAAAATAGCGCCTAGGGCAAGCATTGAAATTGCACCCCCTGTCCAAACATCTGACACTCATCTTTCAGATAACTTTACCATAATATCAGATGAAAAATACAAGTCTGAAGGTCACATACGTCACATATCTGAATATGTGTACAGTGACTTATATTCTATTAATTTAAAAAAATAATTACCTGTAGCCCCTTTGGGGGGCTTCCTAAAGGCCATGGGGGGTTTGCAAAGGTTCCCTCTGCCCCCCCCCCCCCGATGGCCTCTAGGGCCTTACAGGGACTATTTGAGCATGTGCGGTGACCATTTTTAATTTTTTTTTTAAAAAGAAAATGGCCATTGAAAACAAAATGGCCACTGTGCATGCTCAAATGGCCTCTGTGAGACCTGGCATGGCCTAGGGCCTCACAGAGGCCATTTGAGCATGCACCGTGGCCATTTTGTTTTCAGCAGCCATTTTTTTTTAAAAAAATAATTTTAAAAAATGGCGCCCCCCCTTCAAGTGGCACCCAGGGCACGTGCCCTGCCTGCCCCACCCTAGATACGCCCCTGGGCAATGGTTAAACCGCTTCTTAAGAAGCCTTCCCTAGATCTCTTAGCAATGGATAGTTATAAGTCAGTCTCCAATATCCCTTGGTTCGGCAAGGTAATTGAGAGTGTGGTGGCCTTCAGGTGTTTTTGGAGGAAACTGATTATCTAGACCCATTTCAAACTGGCTTTAGAGCTGGATATGGGGTTGAGACAACCTTGGTCGGCCTGATGAATGACCTTTACCAGGGAATCAACAGAGGGAGTGTGACTCTGCTGGTTCTTTTGGATTTCTTGGTGGCGTTCGATACCATTGACCATGGTGTCCTTCCGGATCGCCTGGGGGAGTTAGGAATAGGGGGAACTGCTTTGTAGTGGTTCTGCTCCTATCTCTTGAATAGATTCCAGATGGTGGAGCTTGGTGACAGTTGCTCCTCAAAATGGGAGCTGTTATATGGAGTCCCTTGGGGCTCCGTTCTGTCACCAATGTTTTTCAATATCTACATGAAACCACTGGGTGAGGTCATCAGGAGATTTGGTGCTGGGTGTAATCAGTATGCTTATGACATCCAGATCTACTTCTCCTTGTCATCTTCATCATCAGGAAATGGCATTCATTCCCTAAATGCCTGCCTATAGGCAGTAATGGGTTGGATGAGGGATAACAACTTGAAACTGAATCTAAGCAAGATGGAGGTGCTCATTGTAGGGGCTCAGAATTTGAGGGATGAGTTAGAGCTTCCTGTGCTGGATGGGATTGCACTCCTCTGGAAGGAGCAGGTATACAGTTTGAGAGTACTCCTGGACCCAGGCCTCACCTTGGTATCTCAGGTGGAGGCTATGGCCAGGAGTGCTTTCTATCAGCTTCAGCTGATTCGTCAGCTGCATCCATTCCTTAAAGAGGATGACCTCAAAACAGTGGTGCATCAGCTGCTATCCTCCAACCTTGACTATTGCAATGTGCTCTATGTGGGGCTGCCTTTGTACGTTGTTCAGAAACTTCAGTTAGTTTAAAATGCGGCAGCCAGATTGGTCTCTGGGGCAACCTAGAGAAACCATATTATGCCTGTTTTGAAACAGTTGCACTGGCTGCCAATATGATTCCTGGCAAAATACAAATTGCTGGTTATTACCTTTAAAGCCCTGAGCAGCTTAGGTACAAGTTATCTTAGAGAGCACCTTCTTCTGCATGATCCCCACTGCACGTTATGGTTATCTGAGGAGGTCTGTCTCCAGTTAGCACTGGTACGTCTGGTGGCGACTTAGAGGCGGACCTTCTCTGTAGCTACTCCTGGGCTGTGGAATGCACTTCTGGCATAAATCCATAATTAGAGTTCATTAGTGGCCTTCAGGGGAGCCCTTAAGACCCTGGTGGTGCAGTGGTAAAACTGCCGCCCTGTAACCAGAAAGTTACAAGTTCGATCCTGACCTGATCAAGGTTGACTCAGCCTTCCATCCTTCCGAGGTCGGTAAAATGAGTACCCAGAATGTTGGGGGGCAATATGCTAAATCATTGTAAACCGCTTAGAGAGCTTCCAGCTATAGAGCGGTATATAAATGTAAGTGCTATTGCTATTGCTATTGCTATCCATTTGGCCTGGCCTTCCAGGGTTTTTAAACTGTCTTTAAACTGTAAAGGTTTGGTCTGGTTTTCCAGGGTTTTAAAAACTGTTGTAACTGTTTTAATAATGGTTTTATGTTGGTGGTTTTTTTAACAGTTTTTAAAAATTTTAATAGTTAATTGATTTTACTTTTGTTTCAATGTAAACCACCCTGAGTCATTTTTGGAAGGGCAGTATAGAAATCAATCAATCAATCAATCAATCAATCAATCAAACAAACAAACAAATAAAACTTGACAAAACATGAGAGAAAGTTGCAAAAGTTCGGAAACGGAATCCCTTACTCTGTCTATCATTTAAGCCTAATTTTGAGGGAATTGCCCCCTGCCTTCATATAAAAGGTAAAGTCCCCAATTTTTGCACCCCCATGTTATAAGTGATTGGGCAGAAAGTACTCAAAATTCATATGCTGGTAGCACATGATTGTAGCATTAAGTGTGTGAATATTCAAAGAGATCAATCTAATGGGCTTTTAAAAAGGTTTTTGCGACGAGTGCACTGATCTCCCTGAATGTCACATATTTAATGCTATCATCATGTAGGGGCATGTGAAATCTCAGAGCTTTGTGCCCAGCTATTTGAGTTCTTAATATTTTTGAGTTTCCCATTGATCCCTATGGGGAAATTATGATTTAAATCAGAAATGTGGGTGCAGTCCCCCTTAGTGGTGGCGCATGTTCATTGCACATGTTTGCTCAATTCTAGATCCACCTTGAACCCTCCCCATATTCTGCATTTTTTTTTTTTTGGAGACAAATGCTGAATTCATGTATGCCTGGGCCCTGGTCAGTGAAAGGGCTGTCAATAGAGGGTGTGGTTAGCCAGCACTTTCCCCCTCATATATTCTCCTTGCTGGACACAGATGAGGGACAACTTCTGAATAAGGCTATACTCTTATTTCTGTTCTGAAGTAATTTATTGGAATTTAAAGGCATACCCTGAAGAAGATTAGTAGTTGCATTAGAGAGACAAATGGAGAGATAGGGGGGAAAATAAACAAGAACAGAGACATAAAACAGACTTTTAAATATTTCCTTTTCTTTGTGTATGCATTTTGAAGTATAGGAGAAATTCCATGCAGAGGAGACTGTGAAGTAAATGATGAAATATTCAATAGCAAACCCCATACTGTGGACCAGATTCATTGAACTTGCCTCAGAGAGGTGAAAATTAAATTTCCAAGAATAGAATTGCAATGAAGACTTACATTAAGTAACTCCTGATACACAGTGGGCCAGTTTGGATGACATGCCCCTAGTTCACGTGATCAAAAGGAGGATGCTCAGAGTGTGCACCCACTGTGACATCTTTTGCACTGTCCCATCACTCTCAGAACGCCCCTATATTGCAGGTGATGGAGGGGCTGTTCATCTGAGCATCTGTTCTACACAGACTCCAAATGTTGAAAGTAGCCAACTGGAGATATATAGTATGTGTGATGAGATCACAACCCTAGTCAATCAGATTTAACTATATAGCAAAGTTATAGCTAAAGTCCCATATAGTAATGTTGCTATCTGTTATCCTTAGTCGAACTCCTGGTGGCTTCTCATACTACCCTCAGCCAGCAGCGCCGCCGCTACAGAGGCCATGGGATGCCGCCAGCCACCACACCAGCCACCGCCGCACTCGGTGTATCATATGTGTGGGGGAATAACTGGAGTGCACTGGCTAATTATGCCTCTCATGCTGAATCACCTCCCTGCATGCAACGCTAATTGTAGCACCAAGCAGAGACATTGGAGGCTGTGACCAGGGAGCATGTGATAGGCTCCCATGCCCCCTCTAACCATGTTCAGCTCAAACACAGAGATAATATCTGCAAAGATAATGTTTTGCAAAGGAATCAGAATTGTGAGGCACTTATGTTTACTGCCCATTGCTGATAACATTGAGTCATCATGAACAGCCATTCGGCGCAAGGGCGAAATGCACACCTGAAGCTCCATGGCAAAGGACTTTGCAGTTCTCTCCAGCGGAGGGAAGCACCCCATTGTGCTCAAGACAAAAGTATGTGAGCAGTCGGCTGCCTCTCCATAGAAGTGAATGAGGAAGTTTTGTTGAACTCCACAAGTAAATGGAACCACACAGGGAGTTCTGGAGTGAGGCAAACCACCTCAGTTGAGTGTGTTCATCTTTACAGACCCTAGAACAATGCTTCCTATCAAAAGCACTTTGGAAATTATTTGAATGAATTGATGGATGGATGGGTGGGTGAATTTATTATTACAGTCAGTGACCAGCAATCAAAAAATAAAATGGAAAATAAAATGAAAGTAAAATCAAATCAAAAACAGGACTCGGTAATAGAGGAACATAGGAAGCTGCCATATACTGAGTCAGACCATAGGTCCATCTAGCTCAGTATTGTCTACACAGAATGGCAGCAACTTCTCCAATCTTGCAGGCAGGAATCTCTCTCAGCCTTATCTTGGAGATACCAGGGAGGAAACTTGGAACCTTCTGCTCTTCCCAGAGCTGCAGCTCCATCCCCTAAGGGAAACTCGTATCTTACAATGCTCACACTTCTAGTCTTCCTTTCATATGCAACCAGGGTGGACCCTGCTTAGTTAAGGGGACAAGTCATGCTTGCTACTACAAGACTGGGTCTTCTCTAAAAGTATCCCAATATTTACATACAGAGGTCTCAATTACAATTAATCAACTGCTCCTGTCTCAGTTTGCTTGCTGTGGCACAGAATCTTGCTATTCCAGCGATAATTGCTGTATACTGGTCTGCCAGAAGGAATGAAGTATAATACTCTTCTGATCGACCTGGCATGTTTTTAAAGAGTGGTTCAATCCAGGCATTGTGAATGTCCCTATAATATAAACAGAATAAAAGCACAAGTGAGATGGACTCAATATTTTATTTATTTGTTTATTCATTCATTTATTGTTAAATGTATATACCGCCTTTCATTAAAGTAATCCCAAGGCGGTTTACAGCAACAATTTAAATACAAGATGGTAAAAAAAGACACAATTAAAATGTTAAGTGGGGGAAAAAATTAAACAAATCTGATTAAAAATTTAAAACAAAAACATAAAAGTAATACAGATTATAAAGAGCAGCAGCAGAGAATCAAATAAATGCCTGGGCAAAAAGCCAAGATCAGTGGCGTACCGGGGGGAAACGGCGCCCAGGGCAAGCTATGGCCCTGAAATGGCGCCCCCCGCCCCCACATACCTGGCCCGGTGTGGCGGCTGGCGATTCAGTGGTGGCGGGGTGGCGGCGATTCGGTGGCGACGGGTCGCGAGTGGCGGTGGGGGCGGCGGGTCGCCCGCCGAGTGGCGGTGGCAGCGGCGGGTTGCCCGCCGAGTGCGGCGGTGGCTGGTGTGGTGGCTGGCGGCATCCCATGGCCTGTGTAGCGGTGGCGCTGCTGGCTGAAGGTAGTATGAGAAGCCACCAGGAGTTCGACTAAGGATAACAAGACTTAAATCAGGTTGCTTCTCCATATCCACAATACGTTGTTTGGAAATGACTTGTTTAATTGCATGCATTACAGAAGGTGGTTCATTAGGAGTCCCAAACTGTTACAAATAAAGTTTAGTGGCAAGCATCACTGAGATTATTAGGACCACCATATTATCAAATAGGAGGGCAATTTTGAAACATTCACTGTCAGGTTTAAATACATCAACGACTTAACCGACAGCAAGATTGTTCTCGTTATGAATAAGATGAAAACAAAGCTGCAACTGCATGATTCATTTTTCCATAACGATGGATATACTTTAATGGTTTTTGGATGGCTAAAATTATTGGGGCTGAAGCTTTCCCTCAACAAAACCTGTAAGCTCCTTCCTACATGAAATTAAAATGCTCCTCTTCCTTGGTTTCTTTCCCCTCATCATTAAATGTGTTGAATACTGTGTTCTTACCTGGGGGAGTGTGCAAGGCTTGTAATATTTATAAAGCGAACAGCTACTCATCTCACGGCCATTTCTGTTGTATGTATTATTTATTTCCTGGCCTTCCCTCCCACCACTCCTAAGTTAACGTATCTTTAAGAACTGTGATTAATAAAACATACCAATTTGAACACTGTGGGCCCTGTTCCCAAATACTGTTATTCAGGCCATTTCTATGCAAATGTCACAGGAGAGAGTTTGCATCACCAAGTTTTTTAAAAAGGAGAAAGAAAGAAAATTTAGTCTGGGCGACATCCTTTTATATTAACTATATGTTTTTGATGACTTTCTTTTGCTGCCTGTTCTAACCAATTCCCTAAAGGGCTTGGACATTCCAGCACAGAAAGATGCTACAATTAAGAGCACATTATACCTGCCATTTTTAATAAGGACCATTGCTACCACCCCCAACACAATATTTCTTCTTGAGTTCTAAAACATTATTCGGTTATTCATCTATAAGCAGAAAAAAAAGAGATAGAACTATAAGGATATTCCACAACTTTTTAATTTTATTTATTTCAGATTTATATACTGATTTTTTTTTACTACTGAAGAGATGCCTGAGGTCATGTACAGTCATTATAAAACCCATTAATAATAAAAATCAAAAAGGTAAACATCAAAACACCATAATAAAACTGAGCTAAAGACCAGCACTGCCCAACCTTGAAAGTGTTCTACTGTATGTGCATTTAACATGTGAATTGCTGTGCCTGTTTACTGTTCTGTTCATGTGGATCAGAGGTGTCAAACCCAATTGGGTGGTGGGTCAGATTTGATTCTGATGCACCTCTGGGGGGCTACACATAGCCTTGCAATGCATTATGTCACCTCGCATCTGCCTCATTCTGCCTTCTGCCTTCCTCCTCCTCCCTCTTTCTCCCACTCTCCTCCTCTCTCCCTTGCCCAGCCACATAAATTAGCGGAATGCACTACTTTTACATTGGAATATGCTTGGAGAAAATGTAATTCTTTTTGTTAATTTTTAAAATAAATTCTTAATATCATACTTCCCAATGGCCTAAGGATAACAAATGTTACATACACAATCCTGCCTATGAAATTAGCTGAATGCACTACTTCTTACACCAGAATATGTTCAAGCAATTTTCTAAAACATTATTTTTTAGTAAAGATTCTGAACATAACCATCATATTTTAATGGATATTGTTCCCAACAGATTTTTACCACTCAATATTGCGATCAATAATTCCAAAGCAACATCATGCCCAAGAAAAGAAGAATTCTTCTCCCGCCTTCCTTACCCTCCACTCACCCTTATTTCTTACTTCCTTTCTTCCTCCGTTTTTCTCTCTTCCCATCCTCCTTCCTCCCTTACCAAAAGAAAAAGCACCCTGCACCATCCTCTGACTTTGTCCTCCTCCTCCTTTATCTTCCTCCTCCATCCTTCTCTCCTGAAAGGCAGCATGGCAGCAGTGGAAGGAAGAAAGCAACCAAGCCATGGCTTCTGCTTGGGTGCATGGGATGGGAACAGGGGAGAGAAATACCGGCAGCAGTGGGGGAAAGAAGGAAGTCAGCCAGACATGCTGCTGCTTTGGCATGCTGCAGTGGGGAAGAGACATGGTGGTGGCAGCTTGTTCTGTGGATGCTTTAGGTGGGCCGGTCAATTGAGCTGTGCTGGTCTGATCTGGCCCGCAGGCCAGCAATGTGGATGCTGTGTGTGTTGAACATAACAGGTGAATAGGGCTAATGAAATACACCTTCATTGACAGACTATTCCACAGGGTGGGTACCAACATAGTGAATGTGTGGCTCCAGACATGTACAGTTCCCTGAAAATGGGACACAGAGCAGCACCACTCCCACAGATTGGAGGGTGTAATGTGGGAGGAGGGCTGCAGGATTCCCAATTGTAGGAATTTAAAAACCGTCTACTGCACTTGGAATTGGGATCCAAAGCTAATAGGAAGCCAGTGCAGCTGAGCCAGAACTGAAGCAATATATTTCTTGGTCAAGAGGAATTCTGCACTAACTGAAGCTCCTGGTCCCTCTTCAAAGGAAGCCACATGTAAAGTGTGCTGCAAGAGTCGATGCAAAATGTTAGCAAAGGGTTATTCATATAGGCCAAACCTTTGTCGGAGAGAAGGGGTCACAACTGGCACCCATAGACTATGTTGGCGAAAGACAGTCCTAGTCACTTTAACTATCTGGAAATCCAGCAGTGATGCAGAAGTTCCCCGAAGGTTGTCATTTAACACCATCCAGGAAAGGTACAACCAACAGACTTCTGGACCTAGGATCATCATAAACACTTTCTTGGCTGGACAGAGCTTCAACATATTAGCCCTCATACTGCCCATAAATGCATTCAGGCATTCATTCAGGACTGAGCCTCTGGAATTGGTTAAAATGAAACTGGGGGCAATCAGCATATTATTGACACCATACTCCAAAGTGCTGGGCAGTTCCTTTCACCAGTTGTAGATAGATGTAACAAAGCATTGGCGACAAGATGGAACTTTGTGGTATCCCATGAGTCAGTTTCCATGGAATAGAGCAGGGATTCTCAATGTTGGGTCCCCAGATGTTATTGGACTTCAACTCCCATAATCCCCAACCAAAGGCCACTGGGGCTGGGGATTATGGGAGTTGAAGTCCAATAACATCTGTGGACTCAACGTTGAGAATCCCTGGAATAGAGCATCATTCGCTGAGGGCTTCCTCCAGTACCAACCTGTCAGGCAGGGCAAAGTTAGATATGAACACATTTTTCTGGACAAAGGATGGACAACAATAAACCATACCTTGGGCTATGTTCAAACATGCAGGTTCACTCCCATGCACAATATTATTGTCTAAAATTAAGAGGACATGAAGATAGTCAGAATTTATCAGATAATGATCTGAATAGGAATTTTTCAGTCATTGAAGGAAATGCATATGGGGGAAAACATAGCTCTCATTGATCTGTATATATTAATACAAAGGGAAATTTTATGTGGGGCTATAAAATATGTTCAGTGTACATGTCCAGGAAATGCTACGAACAAAGTCTTATTATTTCTTGGAGATGCAGCTCCTGATGGCATTGACTCTTAGCACCAGCAACCCTATTGACCACTAGGGGCATTAGGGGTAGTGATAGCAGAAAGGGCATTCCCTTTCTGACCCCTCTTCCTATATTCTACTTCCCTTTTAGACTGATAGTCTCAGGTTTCATTCTCTCACCTGAGAGAGAGACTTCTGTCTTCTACCTTCCCCTTCTTCTTGTATGTAGCTAGCAACTGGCGAGGCATGTAGGTCTTAATCTATCTCCCTGATGGATTTCCCAAATGATGCATAATGAAATAATAACAGAATTGCACAGCCTGCAATAGTTTGAATAATAGTTCTCTGCAAGAGAAGCTGCTTTACCTGTGAGTGCAAAGCACTGTCAAAGCTATGTCCCTCTGGTAGTATTCCATCCCCCATAGGTTACAGCGACCGACTGTGGAATGTGGATATGTAGAAAAGCTGATATGACTAGGATGGAGCTGGCTGTCTGCCCGTGTACATGTTTGTGGTTTGTGCCTGGCCTTGGTTAGGTACTCTGGCAACAACATGCTGTTTTCTTGTGTGGATGACTTTTGAATTTTTCTTGTATAAAAGTATGGATGTTTGAAATGATTCTTTGACCTGCACATTGGCATTAGCCAAGGCAATACCTCTGTACTTAAGGCAGAATAAAATCTTTGATCTTAAAGTCCTCTCGCCTGGGCTGATATTATTATTGGGCCCCATCCGCCCAGGAACGAACCTCAAGTCTCGGTCATGTCTACCATAGTACATCACAAATAAATTACTTTATTTAGAATTCTAACTCCATGTCTCCATACAATATTAATTAGCAGTGCTCCCTTATCTGTGCACTTCCGCTGTAGCTGGGGGCAGATAAAGAAATCTCCCCTCCTGAGCTCTCTAACAGAATCAAAGATACCATTTCAGATTTTAAAAGTGTGGGAAGGTAAGCTACAGCAGGATTCACATATCCTCTCATGGATTCATTCAAGGTAAAATTGTGAAAAATTGTGTATTTTAAGAACTCTTTTATGTTACTTTCTTTTGTATGCCTCGTCACTACAGTACAATGTTATCAGAAAAGGACAAAGATATACTTTATTTCTGAGTCACGGTTTTGTACCCAAGAAGCCAGCCATTCCGCATCAGAGGGAAATAGCATCTGCATACACCAAACAACAGAAATCTACTGGAGTAAGAAATTGAAGAGTTCTGCCAATTGCAGCTTGTTCAAATGGTGAGGTCCTCTGAAGTCATCATGCATTGCATTCAGACAATCAAGATCTATTGAGTGGCTGCAAATATGTTTCACTGGGCCAATGGGGGCCCCATCTTTTCCTCAGTTCAACTATGAGTGAACCTCATTCACTCAGAACAGTGCTACCTTAAGGACCAGTGGTGTAGCAAGGTCTGGAGAGGCCTGTGTTAAATAAATGATGATGATGATGATTGGTGGCACCATTAGGAGCTTCATTTTTTTTTATTTTGGGGTGGCGGTGGAAGCCGCTGCCATCACCACCACCAAGTCTTTGCCCCCTCCCCTCTTTTTCTTTGGCAGCCAACAGCTCTGCTTGCCCTTACTGGCTCACCCCCGTGCCATCCCTAGCTTGCTCGCTGGTTCCTGCCCCTCCTCCTTCTCCACCAGACTGACCCTGCTGCTCTGCTCACCTCTGCACTCATGGCTGCACTCAAGGCACCTGGCTCCACTCCATAGCATGTATATGTATGTGTGTGTGTGTGTCTGTGTACGGCTTACACAGAGAAATAACAAACAAATAAGATGGATCCCTGTCCCCAAAAGGCTCACAATCTAAAAAGAAACACAAGATAGACACCAGCAACAGTGACTGGAGGTACTGTGCTGGGGGTGGACAGGGCCAGTTACTCTCCTCCTGCTAAATAATCACCACGTTAAAAGTTGCCTCTTTGCCCAGTTAGCAGGAGTATAGGCTGAGGAGCTTCTAGATAGCAGTGGCTAGGCAGCCCACAAAATCTGAATTTTTCCCATTGCGGATGTTCAAGGGACACATTTGAACATCAGTAGCACTGCCTCGGATGAGAAGGCATTCTCTTTGCTCACATAGAGAAGAATATTAGAGGACAATTATCTGTAGGAGTGGCAATGGGGAATCCTCCAGTGTCATAGTTCCAAGTTTCAAAAACTTATAACCTGTAGGTAGTCTCAGAGGTTTCAATGGCCCATATGCTTAAAATCTAGTACACTGTAAGCCTCCCAGAGATGGAAGTTTGGGGTGGTGTACAAATATAATAAACAAATAAATAAATTGCAGAAGACTACAAGATAATAATAGGAATGTGCACGGAACCGGCTGGCCCAGTTCAGTTCGAATCCTGACCGACTGAGGGGGTTCAGTCTGATACCAAACCAGGGGGGTCAGTTCGATATCGAACCACCATACCAAACAGGTTCAATGTCAAACCTGTTCAACATCAAACCTGTTCACACATCCATAGTGAGCCCTTTAGGGCCAGGGGACCATTTCTTTCATATCTATCTATCTATCTATCTATCTATCTATCTATCTATCTATCTATCTATCTATCCTACTTTGGGAACTTTTGTTGAAAGGCAGTATATAAATATTTGCCATATTCATATTGTAGTCAGTCAGATGCTGGAGATCTCTCTCTCTCTCTCTCTCTCTCTGAGCAAACAGACAGGGGGCAAAGACTGAAGTTGTGCTGCGTCTCTGGTAGGCTGCCATAGATCATTGGTGGCCTGCATTTGGCTTGCTGATCCACGTGTTATGTACGTAGGCTGTACGAATATTTACAGCACCTATTTCTGATTATACATTTGCTTCTCTCGATTCTGCTTTTGACAAATATTCAGGTGAACAAACTCTCTGAATTAGAATATGCATGAAAACCATGATGCTTAAACTGATATTCAAAGGCAATCATCAAAAGCGCTTATTTGCTAAATGAATTTCTTCATTCTGGAAATCTGATTGTACACATTATATTGCTCATTTCAGGCAATAGAAACATGCCAGGTGACCCATGTATATCATTTAAACAAGTGGGTGATCAATGAGCTTCTCTAAATAATGAGCCATTTAAGGACTATTCTAGGATTTAAAAACCTTCAGCTTCAGAGAAAAGTTTAGGCACTCACAATTCATTTGTACACTAAAATGCAAGAAAAATTGAAGGCACCCATCTTAACTTTTGCACTTTGTAACCAGTAAATAGGTTCTAAATCACATATGTTTTGCTCACTTACAATCTACAATATTTAGTTTCTGCCATATGCTGCAGGATTTAATGTCCTGTATATGTCAGCCTAATTACTTCCTCTTTATTCCCATAGTGTCCTCTATTATTAAAATCCAGTGACTGATTTTTTAAATTATTATTTATTTTTTACATTTATATCCCGTTCTTCCTCCAAGGAGCCCAGAGCGGTGTACTACATACTTGAGTTTCTCCTCACAACAACCCTGTGAAGTAGGTTAGGCTGAGAGAGAAGTGAATGGCTCAGAGTCACCCAGCTAGTATCATGGCTGAATGGGGATTTGAACTTGGGTCTCCCTGGTCCTAGTCCAGCACTCTAACCACTACACCACACCAGCTCCATGGTGGATATAAGAACAGCCCTGCTGGATCAGGCCCAAGGCCTATCTAGTCCAGCATCCTGTTTCACACAATGGCCCACCAGATGCATCTGGGGAGTCATGAGCCTAGGTGGTCACCAGACAAGTAGCTATTGATAGACGTACCCTCCAGGAATTTGTCTAAGCCCCTTTTAAAGCCATCCGAGCTTGTGGTCATCACCACATCTCATGGCAAAGAATTCCATAGATTAATTATGTGCTGTGTGAAAAAATACTTCCTCTTGTCTGTCCTAAATTTCCCAGTCTTCAGTTTCATGGGATGACCTCTGGTTCTAGTGTTGTGAAAGAGGGAGAAAAATTTCTCTCTGAACACTCTCTCAACTCCATGCATAATTCTATGCACCTCAATCATGTCTCCCCATAGTCACCTCTTTTCCAAACTAAAGAGCCCCAGATGCTGTAGCCTTGCCTAATAAGGAAGATGCTCCAGGTCCCGATCATCTTGGTTGCCCTCTTCTGCATCTTTTCCGGGTGTACAATATCCTTCTTACGATATGGTGACCAGAACTGTATACAGTACTCCAGATGTGACCACACCATAGATTTTTATAAGGGCATTATAATATTAGCATTTTTATTTTCAATCCCCTTCCTAATTATCTCCAGTATGAAATCTGTGTTTTTTACCACTGCTGTGCACTGAGCTACCACTTTCAATGAGCTGTCCACCACAACTCCAAGATCTCTCGCCTGCTCAGTTACTGACAGCTCAGATCCCATCAGTGTATATGTGAAGTTGGAGTTCTGTGCCCCAATATGCATCACTTTACACTTGCTTACATTGAACCGCATTTGCCATTTTGTCACCAGTTTGGAGAGACCTTTTTGGAGCGCTTCACAATCTGTTGTTGATTTCACTACCCTAAATAGTTTAGTGTCATCTGCAAATCTGGCCACTTCACTGCTTACCCCAATTTCTAGATCATTTATGAATAGGTTAAAGAGCACTGGTCCCAGTACAGATCCTTGGGGGACCCCACATCTTACTTCCCTCCACTGAGAAAACTGTCCATTTATTCCTACTCTGTTTCCTGTCCTTCAACCAGTTACCAATCCACACATGATCCTGTCCCCTGATCCCATGACTGCAAGGTTTACTCAAGAGCCTTTGGTGGGGAGCCCTGTCAAAAGCTTTTTGGAAGTCCAAGTATACTATGTCATCCAGATGACCTTTATCCACAGGGGCATAGTAAGGTTGGAGTAGGCCCAGAGACAAGGTTTTTAAATGGGGCCCCTGTTTACTGAAGTTATATATATAACCTATGTGCCACAATAGAACATCACCCTAAATTATTTTTTTAAAGGTTTTGTAAATTGTGGACGATGCAAGTCATTTAATGGTACTAGAGAAAGACATGCTGTTCTGGTAGCTCCAGGTCTTAACACTCACATCAGTTTGGGAGAATGAATACAACTGAAGCAGGGGCGTAACTAGGTTGGAGTGGGCCCTGAGACAAGATTCTTAAATGGGCCCCCCCGCAGAGAAATTTTTAAATAATAATAATAATAATAATAATAATAATAATAATAAAAATAAATAAATAAATAAATAAATAAATAATTTGATTTCTATACCGCCCTTCCAAAAATGGCTCAGCGCGGTTTACAAAGAGAAAAAGGTGCCTCTTTGCCCAGTTAGCAGGGGACTTTTATTCTCACATTTCTGTCCTCATTCAAAACATACAAAAAACAGATGTTCAAAATTGAGCAAATGAGAAGAGAAGAATTATATGGGAGTAAAACCTTTTTTAAAAGGAGTCAGGAAGCGCATCTTTGGAGGCTCAAATGGATACCTTTCAGGCACAACTATTTCCAAGTCAAAAATTCCTTTTTCATATGGTGTATTTGCAAAACCAAGGATTTGAGCTTGAAGTTCATCTAAGCGACTTCCAGTCTGCCAGCAAGTAATACCCGGTGGTGGCTCTGTGGACAGCAGATGCAGCTCCCTTTTCAATGGTGAAACTCTCTGCATTGTGCTCCGTTTTCGAAGAAGAGCTCTAAGAGCGGAGCCGAATGCGCTCAGGGGTGTAGCAAGGTTGGAGTGGGCCCTGAGAAGAGATTTTAAAATGCCCTCCCCCCCAAAGTGCAGGGCCTCCACACACCCCAGGCTTCCAAGGATTTAAGTCTGATATTTCAAAATAAGTATGCTGCCAAGAAATACATTTCACTGAATACACACACACACACACACACACACACACACTTCACAATATATAGTGATATACATTGAATCTATATATATATTTCTCCTGGGTGTGCCCAGGAGAAATGCGTCCCGGCAGCCCAGCTGATTGGCTGGGCTGCTGGGGCGCCTGATTGGTCCTGGCGCACCCAGGAGAATGGCGGCGGCGGCCATGGCCGGGGAGCCAGGTGGGCCTGGCCGCGGATGCGAGGCGGCGGGCCTGGCCGGGCCCGGCGGCGGAGGCGAGCTGGCGGGCCTGGCCTGGCCACAGATGTGAGGCGGCGGGACTGGCTGGGCCTGGTCCGGCCATGGACATGAGGCGGCGGGACTGGCCGGGCCGGGCCGGGCTGCGGAAGTAAGGTGGCGGCGGCGGCCGAACTCGGCCCAGCAGGTGGCGGCTGCACTCGGCCCCCGCAGGGCGGCGGCAGCTGCCGCACTCGGCCCAGCTGCGGTGGCAGCCATGGCCAGGGAGCCAGGCAGGCCCGGCTGCGGAGGCGAGGCGGCGGGCCTGGCCGGGACTGGCCGCGGAGGCGAGGCGGCGGGCCTGGCCGCACCGCAGGCCAGGCCGCAGCGGTGGGCCAGGCCACAGCGGGCCCCAGCCCGGCCGCAGATGTGAGGCGGCGGGGGCGGCCTGGCCCGCCCAACAGCAAGGTAGTGGTGGTGTGGTGGGGTGGGGGCGGCCCGGCCGCAGCAGCGGGCCAGGTGGCGGCGGGCCCCAGCCCACCCGACAGCGTGGTTGTGGTGTTGCGGCGGGGCGGGGGCAGCCCGGCCGCGGCACTCGGCCCGGCCGCGGCGGCGGCACTCGGGTCAGCTAGTACTATATATTTGTGCTACTTTTAATGCCTAGAACACACTAGAAAGACAAATTATTAAAATGGCCCCCTCGCTGCAGATTAGCAAAGGAGACTTTCAACCATGCAGGGTGAGCCTATGTTTGTTTTCTCAGAATTCTGAACAAATTCAGTAAAGTTTGATTCCAGGAGGTTTTTCACAAGAGGCTTTTAAAGCCCTTTAACACACATTTCCTCTGGAATGGAGATGCTGCATTCACATGTTGGCCAGATTGACCCTAAGGGGGAAAAATATAAAAGCACAACACATGCATCACTGTTCTCACTCACGTCTCAGTTCTCACTCAGACCTGGGTTGCAAAACAACTTGAACATAAGTGTATTAATTAATTAATTAATTAATTAATACATAAATTTGTTCCAGAAGTTTTTGTAATTTCCTGCTATGAAACAAGCCACTTATAGGACTTTTTAGAGGTTTTTTTTATTCCAGCAAATTTTCCAATCAGTTTTAAATTAAATATTCAGAGACTTCTCAGTCTCCCCACACCCCAATCAAAGCCCTATGGCAAGCAGTTCCCTATATAGGGGTGGGGGTGGGGTGTAACCACAAAAAGGAATTCACATTCTACCTGGCAAAGGCTGAGCTGTCTGGCCTGGGAAGAGGGTCTGCTGCAGAGAACTGTAGTGGCCACTCTGACTGCAAGCCTTCTTCCTGGGGCTTGCCAGCCTACTCGAATTCAGGCTTGACTGAGGCCTACACGGAGGCCTCCCTGGAAGCCCCGCCCACCCGCCGATCAGCTGAGAGGCGGCAGGGAGAAAAGCAGCTTGCCTGCTGCTTGGATTGCCGACCAGGAGGACCAGCAGGAGGGAGGGCAAACAGGGCAAGTGGCTGAAGGGTCTTGGGGCTGGGCAGGGGGCAATGGGGAGTCATGTGAGGTGTCTCTGGGGGGCCCCTCAAGGCAGTGGGGCCCCGAGACGACTGCCTCCCCCTGCCTAATGGTAGTTACGCCCCTGAACTGAAGGAAGCCTGGGCGGGTGCATGGCTGGGGGAGTCAGTCATGTGACTTGCCTCTGGGTGGGGCCCCCGGGCAGTGGGCCCCCAGACAACTGTCTCCCCTTGCCCTATTATAGTTACGCCCCTGTTTATCCACATGCCTGTTGACACTCCCAAAGAACTCTAAAAGGTTAGTGAGGCAGGCTTGCCCTTGCAGAAGCTTTGCTGGTTTTCCTTCAGCAGGGCCTGTTCTTCTATATGTTTAACAATTTTGTCCTTAAGTATGTTTTTCATCAATTTACCAGGCAAAGAAGTTAAGATGACTGGCCTGTAATTTCCAAGATTCCCCTGGATCCCTTTTTGAAATTGGAGTTACATTGGCTACTTTCCAGGCCTCTGGTATAGAGCTGGAATGTAGGGACAACTTACATATTTTTGCTAAGAGATCAGCAATTTCACATTTTAGTTCTTTCAGAACTCTTGGGTGGATGCCTTCTGGTCTTGGCAATTCATAAATTTTTAGTTTTTCAAGACAGTTTAGAACATCTTCCCTAATCACCTCAAATTGGCCTAGTTCTTCAGCCACTAAATCTGAGAAGCTCAATTCTGGAGAGGGTACATGGTCCATATCCTCCGCTGTGAAGACAGATGCAAAGAACTCATTCAACTCCTCTGTGATCTCCTTATCCTCCTTAATACAGTCATCACTCGCCAACCACAAGGGTTCTGTTCCGGGGAAACCTCACGGTTAGCGAATTCACAGTTGGCAAGCCATTGAATCAATGGCAAACAGGGAATCATGGTCGCAAAAGGACCAGAAATACAGTAAAACACAGAAAAAATCCCACCAAATCACCATAGGTCAGTAACAGGAGTGAAGGGGAACCCCCAGAAATAACCCACAAACCTCCAAAATCACCCCTGACCAGTGAAAATCACCACTGCCCCCCCAATCACCCTGTGACCTCCCCAAAATCACAAAAAACCCAAATTGAAACAAACAAACAAAAAACCCTTGCCTAGCCATGGATATGCCAGTCATGGTTAGCGAGACCTATCGCAATTTCCCAGTCACAGATACTCAAAACCACAATTGGGAAACCCACGGTTGGCAAGGCATGACTGTAATCCCTTTCACATCTTCATCATCTAAGGGGCCAACAACCTCTCTGGCAGGTTTTCTACTTCTGTTATATTTAAACAAGTTTTTGTTATTCCTCTTGACACTTCTATCTGCTCCTCAAACTGTCTTTTTGCATCCCTTATTGTCTCCTTGCATTTATTTTTCCAGAGTTTATGTTCCTTCCTGTTCTCTCCATTTGGGCTGGTCTTCCATTTTCTGAGGGAAGTTTTCTTCCCTTTATAGCTTCCCTGACACTACTTGTTAGCCATGCTGGCATCCTCCTGAACTTGACAAGACAAAGTTACTCAAACTATTCAAGATTTACTCTTAAGGACTCCTTAGGATGGCTTCACATGACCAATGGTGAGTCTGTAAGTGGGGAACATGTCAGTAAATGAAAGGAACCAAGAGCATGCACTCCTGGCAGGTGCGACAACTTAACCCCCCTAAATCTGCTTCCTGAGCTGTCTGCCTGACGTTCTCTTGACATTCCCCACCCAACTTCAAATCTAGGTTTCAGAAGTTAGGCAGAGGTCAGGAGAATGTCAGGCAGAGATTGTTTGGAACCAGAACCTTTAGGATATCAGCCAGTATAATGCTTGGAATGGATTATCCAGAAATTATTCAAGAACAGATCAATCACAAAGATTGCAGTCCATAAATGAAATAATTTGGCAAGCCATTTTATGTGTGTGCACATTTCTGGAGTGAGAACAATTCAGCAAATTCTGACACATTTCTAGCCTAAAGACATTTTGTTGGAAGAGTACATCTGTGTTAAGTCTTGTGGGAAGAAAGGGTCAACTCTTACATTTCTCTTTTATTATATTTACTTTTACTAGGATTAGACTTTTATTTGAACTGCTTCAGACAATACTGCAGAAAGATAAAAAGAAGCTTAGTAGGGGGTTCCAAATTTAAAATCTTCTAAGAAAAATAATATGAGATGCTTCTCCACAGTTGCTTGTGAATAATTGCTCAGACACACTTCATTACTTCAAACACTAATGTAACTTGATTGAACAAACTGCACAGTAATCTACAAGCACACCACTCCAGGTTCCTGCTTCCTGTTTCTGTGTGAGAACATCCTTTCTCTCAAACTGAGACCCAAAATGAATGTGACAGTGTTTGTGCTCTCTTTCTCTCTCTCTCTCTCTCTCGGTCATTCTCAGCCACAAGGCTCCTAGTCAGGAGGACCATGGTGTGCAGAAAGATGAGATTTAATGTATTGCCCCTTCTACAGCCAACAGTTTGGGGGGCCCTGTAGCAACTTAGCAACCACAGGGAAAGGATTAAATTTCCCCTTCCTCCACAACAGGGCCCAGATCCAGAGCACCTCTCCCTGCAGCTGGTTCAGATTCAGGGCCAAACAGTGGGTCCATTCACACAATCTACCAGGCAGGCAGGCAGGCAGGCAGGGGAAAGGCTTCACAAATCTTGCCTTTCCCCCAGACAGTCATCCTTTGCTTCGTGGGAGCAAGGACCATGTTCCCACATGATCCATGCTGCTCTATGCTGCGTATAGCAGGGCAGATTACTCTGAGGCCGGGACTTGTCATCTTGGCCTCTGGGTATCCCACAGTGCACCACACACCAAGCTCTAGGCCCCCGTCTCTGTGTCAGCATGATTATTATCTGTGAGCTCTGTGTAAAATTGATTTTTCATTTCGCAGAGGATTTTTGGGACACATGATCCTGGCAGCCGGGTTAAGGGCGCTTTTGTGTCCTTAACCTCAGCTAAGAGCCGGGCTTCAGTGCTGGGTTTGCCGCCACAGTACCAAACTGAATCCAGATTATGGACTCTGCCTAAGTCTGGGCTTGGCCACTTGTAAGAACAGCCTCAATGTCTTTAAAGTGGTATCTAGTTTGGCCCTGCCAGACACACTTTTCAAAAGTGAATCCAGTCTTCTTCAGCATAATATAAGTGATGCCAACCAAGTCTGCAATTATCCGGTTGGGATGCAAAGAACTGAGCATCATTTCCCCAGAGATTCTTGTCTGGCTTCAAATGTTAAAGGAGATGCTATGCATGTGCAATCTGTATTCATCAAACCAGGCACTCAAAGCCAGCTGCTTTGATGCATGCCAAAAACCTCTTTAATGTTAACCCATTATTCTCAGTGAAACTGTTATTGACTGCCAAGACTCTATGTGAACTATAAAGCCAGCTGCTTGTTGGATTACTGCGAACTAGATTACTTGACTAGGTAGTGTTTTATGGGATGATGATCTTCTCTACCTCCATGTATTCTGTGTATGCATATGGACATTATTTCAACCTTCCGCTGAACATGTGATGAAGGTAAGGGGTGATGCATGTGCGATCTATGCATGCAGTGAATGGATGGAGAGTCTTGTACTAGGCTCCTTGGATGCTTTCTATCTGCATAGAGCTTTGGGTCCATTTGTGTGAATTCAGAATTATCCCATGTGATGGAGTGTTCCCTGGTAAGCTTGGCAAGTAAGAAAGTAAAATTTATTTATTTATTTGTTTATTTATTTATTTATTTATTTATTTATACATCTTCTATCCTGCTCTTCCTCCAAGGAGCCCAGAGCGCTGTACTACATACTTAGGTTTCTCCTCACAACAACCCTGTGAAGTAGGTTATTCAACTTTATTCAATACGCATAGCCATAGGCATTCCGCCAAATAAAACAAGTCCAGCTTGGTCACATATAACTCAGTCAGCCTACCTTCACAGTTTCAGTCAGCCTACCCCGAGCAGTAATGTACTGGAGGGGTGGGGTATAAATGTTTTAAATAAATAATAATCTATATAATAAAAGCCTTGCCTGTCCGTCCGTGTCGCCCAGGTGTGTGTCCGTGTCTCCCTTGGCCGTTCTGGGCATGCGCGGAGCGCATGCCCAGTACAGCCGAGGCAAAAACGGACACAGGCACCAGGCAGCCATGTTGGTTGCTTGCCCGGCCGTGGAAAGGCCAGAAGCGGCCGCTGTGAAGCCGGGGAAGAGGCGAAGCCGGGGAAGCCCCGCGAAGCCGGGGAAGCCAGGGAAGAGGCGGCGGGGGAAGCTGGCCGAGGTGCGGGCAAGGCGGTGGCGCAGCCATGGCCGAGGCCTGGCAGCGCCGCCGAAGCCAGGCGGGGGGAAGAGGTGGTGGGGGAAGCCGGCCGAGGTGGTGGCAGAGCTGCCGCCGAGGCCTGGCGGCGCTGCCGAAACCGGGCGGGGGGGAGACTTTGGGGCCCTTGCCCGGCCGGGGAGACCGGCCGCGGCATGGAGGCTGGTGGCGGCGGTGGAAGGGGGAATGGCAGGGGGGGCCCCCGGAGCACACAACTCTACTAGCGCCCGTTATTTAACGGGCCTCAAATCACTAGTCAATAATAATACCCTTGGTCAGCCTACCCTCACTACACACCCACCCTGCCCTTTGTGTCAGCATGTTTGCCTCAGATGTATCCTGATGCAGGTGGTGTGGCTGACACTGGGGCACAAATATATAGGCCCTTACCCACTCCTATCCAGCCAGTACTTTGTTCACTGGCTTTGTTCACTGGCTCCAGCAAGCAAGAGGAAAGAAAGTGTGTATGTAGGGGGGCAAGGGAGTGCTCTGGCAGCCCTTGGGTGCCAATGGCCCTGGGACATTTGTGCTCATTCTTTTCTCCATTGTTCATATGTGCTTAAACTCAATACAGAGCTTGATTGATACAGAGCCTGCACTATTAAATAAAAAGATAGCCCTTAGTTCCTAACATTTCAGATAATTAGCCCATATCTTTAGGGCTGCCAAGGCATATGAAGCTACACACTGAGAGGTCCCAGCATCTTGATCTGATAACAGATAAAGGTAAAATGTGCCGTCGAGTCGGTGTCGACTCCTGTAGCATTTATTCTTCTTCCAAGTCTGGCTGGTGAGAAGACAATATCTTATCAAGCTGTGTATCTCACTCTGAAAGATACAGAAGGCAGTGGAATAAATAATGGGACAAATCTTCAAACTGAGAGTGGGCACAAATACAAAACCCTTGTGCCAAAGGAATTTGATGGTATCCACCATCAATCACTGCTGTTGACATAGCTTGAAATCTTAAGGTTGTAAATGCCTGGCACACTTTATGGGAAGTTATATTGAGCAGGCAGCAGGCTCTCTGATGGCTAGTCTTCCACTTGCCATAGGATGGAGAGAATGTGGTGGTTGTGAAAATTCCCCTGTCTGCTCTGGCATCATGCTAGAAGATCCACTCTCTGGGTTTCCTAGGATTGTTCAGAGAGAACAAATCCAAGGATGGAAGAAAATGTTATTGAAGCAAACTATAAAAAAGGCAGTTTGCCATTCCTTTTGCTTATTTCAAAGCATTGCTTCAAGAGGAACTTTCTTTCCTTAGGGAAATCAATTTATAATAGCTAATGAGAGCATTATGAATACAGGCTCTCACTGACAGCAATCCAAGTTCTGCCCACATCAGGGCAGCCAGAATTCCTGATGGAAGCACCAATAGACTTTTGAGAAACTGGTCTTATATAGTTTCCAACAGCTAAATATGGTGGCTATTCAATCCCCATAGTTCTGCCCCAAATAACTGTGGTAGAATTTTGCTCTGAAACAATTTAAGATGGACCTCCTCTTGTGTAGTAAAATGTCAATACAGCCCCTATCATCTTTGCTGTTACCACTTTAACATTATCTGTATGAGTCCACCAAGACAATATTTCACTGAAAAAGATACCCAAATATTGAAACTTTGTTCTAAGACAAATCTTTCAACAGACCATGTGAGCTTCTTGGCCATTTCCAAAGACCATAAAATTTCATTTTGGCATAATTAATTTGGGGTTTATCTTCTCTACAATATTTGCCAAATTTAAACAACATTCTTTTCAGCCCAACTTTTGCAAGTAAAAGAGGATCATGTCATCTGCATACAGAAGAATAGAAGCTTTTCATGAGCCAAGAGAAGGAGGGAAAAATTTGGTAGCAGATAGACAAGAAATAACATTGTTGATATAAAGGCTGAAGAGTAATTCCAACCCTGTTTCACTCAATGCTTGGTTGGAATCGCTGGAATGTCAGAAGGCTACTTAAGTATTTGGAGGAGGACAAACAGTTGCCCTCACCATGAGATAAAGGCATACACTGGGAGAGCATTGAGATATTGGTGAAAAGCATGACAACAATTGTGCTCTTGGGATATCTGCCTTTTAAATATGTGGGCATAAGTGGGGGAGGTATCATCCCAAATGGCCTTGTGTGGTGCAATTGCAGAGAAACTTGTACCCAGAATGGGTATATAGCTTTGTGGTAATATCCAATCAATGGACGATAATTATTTGGATTCTGCCTATCTCCCTTTTGTGATTAGGAACAGTTATATTAAGCATCCAACCCTCGGGTAATATGCCTGTTGCATTAGTATATGTAAACAATTTAGCCAAAAATGGTGCCCACCAATTTGCAAAACATTTAAATCCCTCAACTGGCAACATATCCTCTCCAGAAGCTTTATTTAGGGCTAGGGAAGTGTCCGGCAAGGCTGGCTGTCCTTACCTCCGAGGACGGAGTGGTGAGAGGGCCCAAGGGACAGGTGGCAGCCAGGGAGAGATGGAGGAAAGACTGCCAATGGGCAGGGACTCAGCTCCAGTGTAGGAGCAGAAGGGGAGGAGTGTGAGGATAACATCAGCAGCATGCCTCTCAAAGAGAGGGGGTCTGAGCAGGAGGAGGGAGAAGGGGGATTGGCATTGGCAACAGTCAATTACAGGGAAGGGGTGTTGGCCTTGTAACTGGGGGTGGGCAATGCATAGCCTGTGAGGAGGCATATAAGGAGCCGGCCGGGGATGAGAGGCTGGCTGGTGGAGAGTGTCAGGGTCCCCCGGAGAGGGGCAGGCACAAGGAACAAGCAGCCTGGGACAGAGGAGGCACAGGGTGACACTCAATCCCCCCCCCGTCCCTGCTCTGAGGCCAGAACCGATAAGACTAGCCAGGCTGGGTAAAGGAGACAGAAACGTGTAGCCGGACAGGAAGATGGTAACCTGAATGCCTGGGTAAACTAGATACAAATATTTCTTCTGAAAATTGCAGTGGCTATGGCATAATGAATTGCACGGTTGTGGATTATTTCAAACAATACTTTCCAACACAAATAAAAGGGGACATGGCGAGAGCGCACCCATCATGACATCTTTCACAGATATCTCCTTTCCAGAACATTCCTTTTGGAGAGTTGGTCTTGTAGTAGCAAGCATGAATTGTCCTCTTTGCTAAGCAGGGCCCACCTTGGTTTGTATTTGGATGGGTGACTCCCTGTGAGATCTGTAAGCTATTCCCCTTAGGGGATAGGGGCCACAGCTCAGTGGAAGAATACCTGGATGCTTGCATGCAGAAGGTCCCAGGTTCATTCCCTGATATCTCCAGGTAGGGCTGGAAGAGTCTCCTGCCTGGAACTTTGGAAAGCACTGCCACTCAGTACAGTCAAGATGGACCAATGGTCTGACTAGGTATAAAGCACCTTCCTGTGTTCTTATCATTATCACAAGTGGGGATGGTGGATCATCTGGACTACCCACTTGCAGTACATGCACTCCAAATACTAGGTGTGCATGTAGAGTGGTGGTTCAGACAAATAGTCCCCTTCCTTATGAGATAAAGGAATGCACCAGGAGGGCATCAAGACAACTCTGAAAAACCTCACAACTGGTGTGCTCTTGGTGTGTCCCTCTTTTAATCATCTGGCCCTGTACAGGTGGAGGGTCAGGATCATCTGAACTAGCATTGTATGGTGCAATTATAGAGAAACTTGTATCCAGAAAACTATAACTTCCATAATGCACTGACCCAGAAACTACAGAATCTATGTTTCAACTGATGGCAGAAGTGCCAAGGCAGAATGAAATTAGAAATTGCTTTCATTAAAAGTGGATTTTCTGTCTACCCCCTACTATTGCAATCACAGCTTTTTTTTTTTTCCTTTCACATACTCGACAAAATTATTTTTACATTGGATGAGACTTCTGAACTCCTTTAAACTCCTTTAAACAGGGAAGACAAAACAATTTCAGAGAGGTGATTGAATAGTGAAAATCCATTGAAAAACACTCAGCATCTACTAGATTTTATGTGATCCATTGTTCACAGACAGCAGACACACAACAGTTCGCTTTATTGTTACACTTGAAACTAATGCCCTTTGTTCCAAATGTAAAAGTTAATTGGTAGCTAACTCACTTTGATGACATGTTTGGTGTGCTTGAGGGATATATTTTTCTAAAGGGCCATATTTTCAATAGATTGTACCTTGCAAGACTTACTTAAAATTGCCATTAGAACTTGGCAGAATTCACCTTCCTCTGTATGCAAATGTTTTCCCCACACTTAAACATCTTCATAATAGTGTATATTATTGAGGCAGCAAAGTAAACAGAGACAAAGCCTAGAAAAACACAGATAAAGATGGAGCAATTATTGCACAGGCAGTGTACAGCCCTGTAATTCTGAAGATGTTTTATTCAGCCTTGCATTTCAAATAGGCAACTCTCCCTCCCACCCATCCATACACAGCTCTAAAAAAAAACAAAAAACCCCTCTCCCAAGTTGATTGTAGAACTGGTGAAATCTCTGAGCTAATGCTCCTGCTTGGATGGTTTGCCACTTCCCGCTGCTCTCATATGACTGCGGGGAGGGGATTGTGCTCTCTGCCCCCTTGAGGCAAGCACGGAGGCCACCATGTTGGAGTTCATCATGTGACGCAGGCCAGCCAATCAGATGCTAGGAGCAGCATTTTAAGACACCTGCTCCATAGAGCTCCTTCTCAGTTGCTTGCACTGAGCAGCCCTCCCTCTCACCCTTCACAGTGAGGAGAGTCCGGTCACCATTTGAGGCCATGTAGGAATTTGGGGGGTCACACCTGATGGGCCTTGGTGTGGTCTTTTTTCACCTACTTCTCACTGAAACTGATTTAGGGTTGTCACCTTTTGATTGGTCACTTTTGCCAATGAGTGTGGGTTAGTTTAAGTGGTTTAATTGGTGTTAAGTAGTTTAATTGGTGTTTGACTGGAGGACCATTTAAGGCTAATAAGCAAGCCGAAGAACAGCCCTTGCAGGTTTTGCGGCCCTTGGGCTGGGATCCTCCCCTACTCGGGGGCAGACCGGCACCCAACACTCAGAGTTTTACAGCCTGGGTGGGTGGGGCTTCCTGACTTCCCCTCAGTGGGGTTTCACTCCATAGCTGTTATGATGTCCGGATCCCATACGGGCGGAACTAACACCCAGTCTGTCTCCTGGGGTTGGGCGGACCTCCTTATGAGTCTGACCCTTAGTTGGGGTAACCACACTCTGAATTGTCATGCCTCACTGCAGGATCTGTGTTATCTACATTAATAAAAATGGCCCTAGGTCATCCAATTATACTTTTTTTGTCTTTATTGGGGCCTAGGGGTGCAATGGTTGTGGGTGTTTAGTAGATTCTAATATAGACTTTGCTTGCTTCCACATTACTGTTTTTCTGGAACTGGCATCATTGCAGTGCACCTATCCTCCTGTCCAGTGGGAAATATGCTAGTGATTCAGCTGCCTTTCATTAAACCCTTAAAGGCTACAACTGCCAGCATGTGTCCCTCTCTCCATTCATTTACAATCCATGTTGGTTTCTTTTCTTGCATTTCCTTTTATCACATGCTAAGAGAACGTCTTCTCTGCCATGAGACCCACCGCCCACTGGGATCATCTGGAGATGTTCATCTGCAGTTGCCACTGGCACAACTAGTGACTACTCTGGGATGGGCCTTCTCCGTTGCTGTCTCAAGGCTTTGGAATGTGCTCCCTGCTAAAATAAGAGCCTCTCCATCTCTTAAAACTTTTTAAAAGGCAGTTAAGACACATTTGTTCACCCAGGCTTTTAAACAGATTTACAGGGTTGTTTTTTGTTTTTGTTTTTTACAGTTTGCAACATTTTAACATTGTGTTAAATTTTAAATTGTGTTAATGTTTTAATTTTGTTTTAATTTTTATTGTTTTTATTGTAAACCACCCAGAGATGTACATTTTGGATGGTATAAAATATGTCAAACAAACAAACAAATGCTTTAATTATTTATTTTCACAGACGCACTACACTAGAGCACTGCTTGGGGAGGGTGACTAAAGGGTCTTGATTGTGTTGCCCTGATCTGCAGAGAGGCTTGCAAAGAAAAGTGAGAGAGATTCTTCAGTCACAGCTGCTGATATCCCAAATGACATGTGCATGCGTAATCAAAGAAGCATATGTGCTGTAGATGTGGTCCCCCTCCCACAGTGTGGACACTTGTTCACAGGGAGTAATTTTTGCCAATCTACCTTTCCCCCAGCTCAGTGGGACCTGAAGTTATGTCCCTGATGGCTGTTTGACTCTCAGGGAAATAATTTCATTTTGTACCGAGTATGCCCTCCATGCACAAGTGCCTGCACTACCGAAGTAGAACTGCATCCATTGCATGCATCGTTTGGTTGCAAACATACAACATGTGTGGCCAGTGTTGTGTTCTATATATTTATTATTCTGACTGGACTTCATTAATTTCAACCAGTGTGTCATAGTGGATAGAGTGCTGGATCTGGAGCAGAGAGAGCCGGGTTCAGCTCACCACTCACCCATGAAGCTCAGGGGGTAACCTTGGGCCAATCACTACCCCTCAATGTAACCTACCGCACATGGTAGTTACAATATTACATTAGGGTTGGGGGACTATGCACTGTATCCTGAGCTCTTTGGAGGGTGAGAGGTATACATACTGTACATAGGTTTAATAAACCAAGCATTTGGGTGCTTTCTGACCTAGGAACACAGACAGATTTATTGTTCCCTGAAAGGTTACAAACTGAAGAGATACTTCATAGGGTAATCAGGGTAAACCAGCAAGCAGTAAAACAACACCCACTTCCTGCATCGTGCATGGAACAAATAATATATCAGTCACACTAATGAACAAATGATAATCAATCATGAGCAATCAGTAATAATCACAATGATCAGTCATGAACAGATATAAGCAGATGATCAATATTGTCCTCAGAGTAAAGGTACATAGCTCAGTATGCCTAGGCTGACTGGTAGCAGTTCTCCACAGTTTCAGACAGGAGTCTCTGCCAGCCCTGCCTGGAGATGCCAGGGAGTGAACCTTGGACCTTCTGTCTGCAAGCAGATGCTCTACCACTGAGCTACAGCCCCATCTCCTATGGGGAATATATTACTCACATGTAGACAGCCATCCAAATGCAAACCAGACCCTGCTTAGTAAAATGGGACTATTCACATCTGAGACCAGTTCTCCTCCCCATGTCCTCCATGGTAGTTCTTGGGAGGAAGAGGGTAAAGCAGGTTGCAGGCACAATTTAAGCACCTTAGCAGTCATGGAATAAGGGGCAAGGTTCATGTGTGGATTGGTAACTGGTTGAAGGACAGGAAACAGAGGGTAGGAATTAGGGATGTGCACGGAACCATGGAGGCATGGTCCGGCACTGGGGGGAGTGTGTCGTTAAGGGGGGGCGGTAGTACTTAACCCACCCACCCCCGCCGCTCTTCCCCCTCCGGTGCTGGACTTTCCAAAAACGTTCTTGGGGCAGCAGAGTTCCTCTCTGCCACCCCTGCTCCCGTCGTTGTCTTCAAAAAGTTAAAGTACAAAGAGCTGGAGCCACGCATGCGCCCTTTGTGGCACGTGCGCGCTCATCTTCGTGCACACACACCAGCGGCGGAGACGAGCACATGCGTGCCGCAAAGGGTGCATGCATGGCGCCAGCTCTTTCTACTTTAACTCTCTGAAGACAACGACGAGAGCAGGGACAGCAGGGAGGAACTCTTCCGCCCCAAGAACGTTTTTGGAAAGTCCAGCGCCGGAGGGGGAAGAGCGGCGGGGGGAGAGTACTACTGACCCCCCTTAAAGACACCCCCCCCCCGCCGAACTGCCGGAACACCGGAATTCCGGACTGGTCTAGAGGCCTTTTGTATGGCCCCAGACCAGTCCATGCACACTCCTGGTAGGAATAATTGGACAGTTTTCACAATGGAGGGAGGTAAGAAGTGGGGTCCCCCAGGGATCTGTACTCGTACCAGTGCTACTTAACTTGTTCATAAATGTTCTAGAAGCTGTGGTAACCAGTGAATTGGCCAGATTTGCAGATGCAACTAAACTATTTAGGGTACTGAAATCCAAAACAGATTGTGAGAGGATTCGAAGAGATCTTTCCAAATTGGGTGAGTGGGTGACAAAATGGCAAAGGTGGTTCAATGTCAGCAAGTGTAAAGTGATGCATATTGGGGCAAAAAAACCCCAACTTCACATATACACTGCTGTGAAAAAGGCGACTTCCATGCTAGGGATCATTAGGAAGGGGATTGAAAATAAAAATGCTAATATTATCATGCCCTTATACAAATCTATGGTGCGGCCACATTTGGACTATTGCATACAGTTCTGGTCACCGTATCTTAAGAAGGATATTGTAGAACTGGAAAAGGTGCAGAAGAGGGCAACCAAGATGATCAGGGGCCTGGAGCAACTTCCTTATGAGGCTAGGCTACAGCATCTGGAACTTTTTTGTTTGGAAAAGAGTTGACTACCAGGAGACTTGATAGAAGTGTATAAAATTATGCATGGAGTAGAGAGAGAAGATAGTGAGAATTTTTTCTCCCTCTCTCACAACACTAGAACACTTGGCTATCCCATGAAATTGAAGGCTGAGAAATTTAGGACCAACAAAAGGAAGTACTTTTTCACATAGTGAATAGTTAATCTATGGAATTCTCTGCCATGAGATGTGGTGATGGCCACTAACCTGGGTGGCTTTAAAAGGGGCTTAGACAAATTCATGGAGGACAGGACTAACAGTGGCTACTAGTCTGAGGGCTGTAGGCCACCTCCAGCAAGATGCTTCTAAATACCAGTTACAGGGAAGCGAAAGCAGAAGAGAGGGCATACCCTCATCTCTTGCCTGTGGGCTTCTCAGAGGCATCTGGTGGGCCACTGTGTGACACAGGCTGCTCAACTGGATGGGCCCTGGGTCTGATCCAGCAGGACTGTTCTTATGTTCTAAGTGCCTCCTGTTCCATTTTCCAACAGGTATCTTCTCTTGGTGCCCACCATTGTATATGCAACCTTCTGTTGCACTCATACATTTCTGGACCCAGATCAAGGATCAGGTTTATATATATATCTTTCATAAAACTTTCCTACCTTTCTCATTTTGTTTGTGTTTTGTAGAGTTTTAATCATTTTAATTAGTCTGCAGTGTACATCTATTTTACTAATACCCATCTGCCTGTGTTTTCTTTTGTACTGCGTATTTTGATCTCCAGCTGGTTTTAATAAAAAAAATTGTCAATAAATGAAAGAAGTCTATTTTATTGCATATGCTACAGTATTTCATTCAAACCCTTTTTCCCTTTGAGAATAACAAATCATAAAAGCATTTTTATCAATCACACCATTGCTGTTTACATAGCAAACATATTAGCTTCAGTGAAAACAGGATAATTCATAGGAAAGCAGGCAGGGGCAAATAAGAGGGCTACGGATTAGCACAAGTCCCTCATGCTAAAGAGTTCTCACAGGAAATGAACTGTATTGATGCCTGTTGAAGCAATTCTCATTATTAATCACTGACATATTACTTTTGATTAATGTGAAAGTGCTTTTGTATGTCTTCATGGGAAGTTTATTCTAAATCCAGTTCTTAAAGGCAGCAACTGAAGCGAAAAGAGTGAAATTTCCTGAGAGTTGCCCAGTGATTCTATTACTGGGATGGGATGCACATTTATTTCTCCTAGGTCTGTCCAATGCTTTGATCTGACTCAGGCTCACTTCAGAGACTCTTGATGTACATACAGTGCCACAGCTACTGGGCGATGTGCTTGAATCAAACAAATACTTTAGCATTTGCAAATCTGATTTGAGCATTCTTTCACTAAACTTAGAGAAACATTAGCGCTTTCCTCACGATCAGTGAGAAGAGCTCCGGGGCAGCCTGCGGAGGTTTGGCCTACCTTCCCTGCAGACAATCTGCTGTGCTTCTCTGGGTGGGCGGATTCTCCTGGAAGCTCCGGAGGTTGGGGTGCCAGGACACACTGCCGCATGTCACCCCGCCCCTGGAGTCCCAATAATGTACCACATGATCCCATTACTGGGATCCTCCCCTCCTCCCCAAGTGTGCCAGCTGTGGCTTCAAGCAGCTGCAGCCGACACATGATCAAAAAAAGGAAGTTAAGGGAGTGTTCACTCCCTTAACCTCATTTCAGCAGGAGGCTATTTTGGCAGGTTTGCCGCCTTGCAGCCCCCGGGATCGGGTGCGTTCCTAGTGGTTCACATGAGCATGCCAATCCGGGCTGGGCTCCCTTAGCCTGGTTTTGCACGCTCGTGTGAATAGTCTCATTGTTTCCGTAAATTCTTCAGATGTTGATGAGGAACTACTAAACTTGCTTACAATTTTGCTTCGGATGAATTTGAGGGGCAGCTCTAGCTCTGGGATGCAGATAGATCTCCTGCAGGAACAAGGACTGCAGGGACAGCTTTGGCCATGCTTTCTCCTACAGCATTCACAGAACTGCCACGATATTGCTGTGCATGGGGAAGGCTTACCAAGAGTTCCCTGCATCTCTGTTTAGGTTCAAGTATTTAAAATACATATATCTGCATTTTGTGAAAACTTCTTGCTAACGTTTAAAGTTTTCTATTTCAAACATAGAGCTATATTATTGGCAACCAATCCTCTATAACTTCCTCCCTGAAATTCTAGTATATTTTTACAGACACCCTACTGCCCTCTGGATTCCTCAGTTCCCTTTATTGATTTTTGAAGTCCTTGGGGCTGGCACTGTGGAAACAAGCTGGACTGTAATTTTTCATTTTGGGTTTGCTGTTATTACTTTACCTGACTCTCTTGCTTGGTTTTTGCATTTGTTCATCATTTTGAAATGTATACCCTCTTTAATTGCATTTTTTCCTTTTTCTTTTTAGAATTATACTAGGATTATAGCCTTGGAGAGGATTCTAGGGAATACATTTTAGTTTTCTTCAAAATATCCCCAGCCTCTGGCATACTAACTCAATTACAGTTTTCTTTGTTTTTTTCCATTTCTTTCCCCTTTTTTTTGGAAGCAGTAGCACTGGATAAAACATATTTTTTTCTGTAGAAACAGATTATTCATCTCCCACCACTAATGCAAAAGCTGTTTTCAGATCTGTTTGTTTCATATTTGCATTGGTGCACATATGCAGGTGGATCTACCTAGGGACCAAGAATAAGGGCATGGAACCTTTGATCCTTAATATCCCTGCTAACTGGGCAAAGAGGCACCTTTTAACATGGTGACTGCCTTTATTTAGCAAGAGGAGAGTAAATGGCCCTATCCACCCCCAGCACAGTACCTCCAATTATTATTATTTATGATTATTATTATTATTTACATTTATATCCCGCTCTTCCTCCAAGGAACACCCCCCAGAGCGGTGTACTACACACTTGAGTTTCTCTTTCACAACAACCCTGTGAAGTAGGTTAGGGTGAGAGCGAAGTGACTGGCCCAGAGTCACCCAGCTAGTTTTATGGCTGAATGGGGATTTGAACCCGGGTCTCCCCGGTCCTAGTCCGGCACTCTAACCACTACACCATGCTGGCTCCTCCAATGACTGTTGCTGGTGTCTATCTTATGTTTCTTTTTAGACTGTGAGCCCTTTGGGGACAGAGATCCCTCTTATTTATTTATTACTTCTCTGTGTAAACCACCCTGAGCCATTTTTGGAAGGGCGGTATAGAAATTGAATAGATAGATAGATAGATAGATAGATAGATAGATAGATAGATAGATACTAGGGGTGTGCAAAACTGTTTTGAACCAAACCAGGTTCAATTCAAACTGGCCCAGTTCAAATGGTTTGAGCTAGAACTGGATGCCACCCCCCCCCCCCAAGGGCCTGGTTTGGCCCAGTTTGAGGAGCTATGCTTGTAAAGGGGGATCCAGAAAGGAAGGTAAGATCTGTCCCCAGTCCTGGTGTTTCCCCAGTCTGCCCACCCGGCAATGCCTGGACACATGGAGCATGAAATTCTACTTTGGTTCTGTCAAAGGCTTCCCTGGAGAGGAGTGGGGTCATTTTTTAAATTGTATTTATAAATTATCTAGAAGTTGGGGTAAGCAGTGAGGTGGCCAAATTTGCAGATGACACCAAATTAATCAAGGTAGTGAAATCCAAAAAAGATTGTGAGGAGCTCCAGAAAGATCTCTCCAAACTGAGAGAGTGGGCAACAAAATGGCAAATGCAGCTCAATGTTAGCAAGTGTAAAGTGATGCATATTGGGGGTAATAAAACCCAACTTCACATATGGGGTCTGAGCTGTCAGTGACTGACCAGGAGAGGGATCTTGAGGTCATGGTAAACAGCTTGAAGGGGATTGAAAATAAAATTGTGAATATTATAATGATGTTATACAAAACTAGGGTAGGGATGTGCAAAAAGGTTTGATGGTCTGATATTGAATCAGCCCCACACCCGCTATTGCGATCTTTCCCCCCTCCCAATTTTTTTTAAAAAATCACTATTATTATTATTTTACTCATCCCCTTGGGGGCAGGGGGGGTAGGTTTCTCCGAGGCAGCATGAAGGTATCTGGAGTTCTCCCTCCACCCCCGCCAGCCTCCATTAAGGTGAAAATCGCCCAGTTTGGGCCTGCCAAGTGTGGCAGTGGCCATTTTGGAGGCTGCCGTGCATACCCAATAGACCTCTGTGAGGCCTGGGTCCAGTTCAGACCCAAAACAAACTGGGCCAGCAAGTTTTGTGCACATCCCTACAAAACCATGGTGCAGCCACATTTGGACTACTGCATAGAGTTCTGGTCACTGCATCTTAAGGACATTATAGGACTGGGAAAAGGTACAGAAGAGGGCAGCCAAGAGCACCTTCCTTACAAGGGAAGGCTACACCACCTGTGGCTTTTTAGTTTAGAAAAAAGATGACTGAGGGGAGACATGATTATAGATCTATAAAATCATGCATGGTGTGAAGAAACTTGATCGAGAGAAATTTTTCTCCCTCTCACTTAACACTAGAACCAGGGGACATCCCATGACATTGACTGCCAAGAAATTTATGACCGGCAAAAGGAAGTACTTTTGCACACAACGGACAATCAACTTGTGGAATTCACTGCCACAAGATGTGGTGGCAGCCAACAGCCTAGATGGCTTTGAGAGGGGTTTAGATAAATTCATGGAGGACAGGTCTGTCAATGGCTACTAGTCTGAGGGCTAGATACCATTTCCAGCCTCAGTGGCAAGACGCATCTAAATACCATTTGCAGGAGAGTAACAGTAGGAGAGAGGGCATGTCCTCAGCTCTTCCATGTTGGCTTCCCAAAGTAATCTGGTGGGCCATTGTTTGAAACAGGATCCTGGACTTGATGGGCCTTTGGCCTAATCCAGCAGAGTTGTTCTTATATGCAAAAATTTAATCATTAACCAGAGAGAACAGGGACCCAACACAAGTGGGGGGCCCTTTATTGGATGGTGCAGTTCCATGAGACCAAACACTTTTGAGCCTAAGGTCCTCCCCAGTAGACTGACCCTCTCATGAGGGGGCTAATCCCAGGCCAGCAAGCCAACACCAGAACTGGTGCGTGGTTTGATCTCCATGTACTGCTTTGCTGGATTATCCATATCAAGAGCATCCTTAGTAACAGTGGGCCAGAACTCAGGATCTTTTGCCCTCCCTCATATACATATCCCTTTCTAGGAAGTCATCATGTTCCCTTTCTGGGGGAACAGAAAAAAGTGCCCCTCAGCACCCCCCCCCCCACTGCTAGAAATTGTGCTTGTGTGAGAGTGTTTTGCTACAGGGTTCTCACAAGGATGGCACTGCAATCGCTGTGAGATGCAAGGCTTGCATGGCATTTAAATCCCTTTAAATGTCATGAAAGTCCTTCATCAGACAGCAAGTGTCAGTGATTTAATCCCTTTTCTGCCGAGGGCGGGAGGACCCGTTCAAAAAAGCACGATCATGCTCGGCATGCCCCCTTGACGATAGTGGCCGATGGCTGTTGTCCTACAGATGTTCTGAACCTTTGCCCACAGTCTCGCAATGTGAGCACTACAGAGCTTGCTGGGATGTGGCCTTGGCAGACCAGGAAGAGGGACAGGGGAGAGGCTCCCCGTCCTGAAAATGGAGCTGGCCGGGCTGTGGTTGGATGAAGGTCTGTGATACAATTCATGGTTATAAAAATTAACCGTGGGTTTGGCAATCTCCAGTTTCACAAGACATGCGAATTCAGCCACTATGTGTAGCATCCCAGAGGTGGTGTCAGCACCACAGAAGTTGCTGTGTGCTCTCAACAGCAGCATTCATGCAGTTGCACAAGAGCACCGTTGTGCAGAAGGGAACCTCACAAAGACAGTGGCGCAATGACGCAGCCATTATTTCCAATAGCTATAACATTGCACAACTTCATTTGCCCAATTCTGGCATTTGTGTACCAGTGCTCTTTTGCAACCATGTGAATGCTGCTGTTAAGAGCACATAGCAGCTCCCTTGGTCCTAACAATGGTCCGAACAATGCCTGCAGGATGCTTCTCAGTATGTCAGCCATTCTCTCTAAACTGAGTCCTATCTCTTTTCCACTTCAGTTCTGACACCAAGCAATGGAAATAAACCCATGGGAAACTGCTCTTAATGCAAATTGATAGATGAAAATAAATAAGCACTCTGAGCATATGAAAAATGCCTTTCCTTCAAGTTATGCAAGGATCCTGCTGTTGGAGGTTGCGAGTTGCTTTTCTGGGGGACACTTGTGCTTCTCATCCTCTCTTAAAGGTAAAGTGTGCTGTTGAGTCAGTGTTGACTCCTGGTGAGCCCTGAGCCCTGTGGTTGTCTTTGATAGAATACAGGAGGGGTTTACCACTACCATTTCCCGCACAGTATGAGATGATGCCTTTCAGCATCTTCCTATACCGCTGATGCCCGATATAGGTGTTTCCCATAATCTGAAAAACATACCAGCAGGGATTCAACCCGGCAACTCTGGCTTGCTAGTCAAGTCATAAGAGGAGAACTGGTCTTGTGGTAGCAAGCATGACTTGTCCCCTTAGTTAAGCAGGTTCTGCCCTGGTTGCATATGAATGGGAGACTAGAAGTGTGAGCACTGTAAGATATTTCCCTCAGGGGATGGAGCCACTCTGGGATTCGGCTTCTCCAAGACAGGGCTGAGAGAGATTCCTGCCTGCCACCTTGGAGTAGCCGCTGCCAGTCTGTGTAGACAATACTGAGCTAGATAGACCAATGGTCTGATTCAGTATATGGCAGCTTCCTATATTCCCCACTGCGCCATTAGGTGGCTCATCCTCTCTGACCTCAACTATTAACATGGTGGCTGCCAGTGAGTGATAACCAGGCCAACATTCTCTGATTGCTAATCCTTGATCAGATCCAAAATTTAAACAGACGACCAGTGCCTACATTTTCAAGTAAACAGCAGCAGAAAGTAGATGAGAAACCACACACACTCCAAAGCCACATAGACTATAATGAGCATGAGAGCACCATTTCACTGTGTCTCCAATATTCAGGTTCTGAGGAACTCTGAAGTTAGCTTCACACTTTGTCTTCTCAAACAGCAACTTCCCATCTGGCATTAGAAACTGCTTTTGTAATTGAGGGTCATTTCAAAAGTAGTGTTTAATTGAGGTTAAAAATGAAAGTTAAACATTTCACTAGAGTAGCACAAGCTACTCCATATCTCTTAAGATCCATAAACTCTTATTTTTTGGAGAGTGAGTTCTGTTCGCTTCCAAATCAAAATAAACTGCCCCAAAATGGTGATAAAAAAACATTTTTTAAAAAGGAAAGCCTCATTGCTTCATAAAGATGTGATTTATCACTTGTTTGTTCCATGTTGATATAATTAAATCGGAAAGGTGATGATTGCTTTTGAACATCTGTCTTTCGCTTTCAGATTCTTCACACTCTGTTGATTGGGTTATGCTTTGTATTATTTCAATGTTCACAACTGTCAAAAGAAATGGGAGAGTGCTCATATGAAGTGGTGATCCGAAGTCGGAGGCAGTACTTCATTAAGAGGAAAAAAATGGTAATAGACTATGACAGCTCCAGCTCTGAACAAATTGTCTTCACTTGTTTTGAAAGGCCCAATTTGTTGTAAACTGGAAAGCCATCCACACTATTTTCCTTCATTTGAAAACTTAAGATGGTGAGAATAGTTCATGTCAATAAAATGACATTTAACATTTTGGAAAATGTGAGGTCCCGTGTTTTTAGAGAAAACAAAACATAGCAAAAGTTAACCATATTCACCAGCAATAGAGATCAATGCAGCATGACAATCTTCCTTAGTACTGATACAAGACACTGTTTTTCAAAATAGTATCTGTCTGTCTTTAAAAAGCCTCTAGCCCTGGTATATGGGGAAAAAAGCACAAGGAGGCCCTTTTCTCCCCTGGAATGGGCAGATCCCCCATTCCTGCACCATTTTTACTCCACCACTCTGGCAATTCCCTTGTTCTGCTCTGCTTGCCTTCTGTTGAGAACCAGATTACATGTATGACAAGTGCCTGATTGGCACTTGTGAGTGTGTTTTTATGCTAAATAACAATGGAGGGCTGATATGGATCAGCACTGTGGCATGGGAGGAGAGGGCCTTTAACCCTTTACCTCCACCACAACCCCAAACTGGATCAGCCCGCCACAGCTGCTATTTCCCTTGTGGGGCTGGAATCCATCAGTGCCATTTGGAGCTTTCTTCCAAGGGGAAATAGCAGTGGCAGAGAGGGAACAATCTGGATTGAGACTATGGTAAAAGAAAAAGTTAGGCTCCCCACACACCACGTCCTGAGCCAGACTGGATTCCTATGGCTGCTACTTAGCATAGACAGGGCACACGTTAGGGGTCAGTTCGGATTGAACTGGGTTCGATTTGTACTGGCCTGGTTCCCCTGGTTTGACCTCGAAATGAACTGGCCTAAAAAAAAAGTGGCTGGTCTGAGTTTGAACCAAACCGAGGCCAGCCATCACTACCCAGTTCAACCCGGTTCAACGGTTCAAGGACCTGTGTTTGTAAAGGGGAATCCTGCCTTTAAAAGGCTTCTAAGGGTGGCTAGGGAGGGGGTGAGAAGGCACAGAGACCACACCACTGTATGGGCCTCACTACTGAAGGGACGACCTGGGTTTAGAGGAGCCGTAGGCAGTAAGGTGCGCTCTCACCATTCCCCCAGCCAACTTTAGAAGCCTTTTACAGGCAGGATTCCCCTTTGCTTGTAAAGGGAAATCCTCCCCAGATTTCCCTTTACAAGTATAACCCCTCAAACCGGCTTGACCCGGTTCAACCCAGTTCGATCAAACGGACAAAACCGCTGGTCAGTTCAACCGAGGCTGGTGGTTCAAATCTGATTTGAAATCAAACTGAACCACAATAAACGTTTCTCTGCATACCCTTAACACATCCTGAGAACAGAGAATTTTGCATAGTTTTACAGTAGATTGTAGAGTATCACACTTACCTTTTTGCAGAGTGGATTTGAGTGGGTGTATTGCTGATGGGTGGGTGTCCATGGAAAAAAAGAACCAAAGGGAATATTTAAAACATTTTATATTGCCTGTGAAGAGGTTTGGCCCGGCACAAGCCTCACTGAACCTAGCTGAGGCAGCTCCAGTACCTTTGCCTTGCTCCTTCACCCAGAAACTGCTCTCTACTTCAGCCATTTCTTTCTCCAGAATTTTAGAAACCTCTGAAATTAACAGCAGTTTCTGTCTAGGATTTAGCTACAAGATGTGCTTCTCAACTGTGATAATGTGATGATACTGTGATGATCCTCACACATCATTGTTTTCTATGTACTGGCTAGAAAGATCCAATGAACAGTCTTTGGGAACATGAAAAAAGGTTGGCCACTGATGGAACTTCAAAAGTAAGAAGAAAATGAGTTTGTTCAGACCAGCTCCATCTCATACATTATATTAATTATGTTGGCCAACATGATGCAAAGTTCTCACAGAGCAACTTGCAAAGCCATTTCTGCAGAGATGGAAGCAGTGGGTCCACTGCAGAGGTTGGGCAGTCATGTTACCAGCATTACCACACTCTTCCCCATTCTTGACTATGGGAAGAAGTACAGTAATGCTGGTAGCACTACTGCTTGATCTCTACAGCATCAGCTCTACAAGATGCTCTGTGTCCCTAAGAACTGTGTGTTGTGTCAGGCATTATCATCTACATGAGGAAATCTGGGGCTAGTTATATGGGGCTAGTAGTTAGGAACATAGGAACATAGGAAACTGCCATATATTGAGTCAGACCATTGGTCTATCTAGCTCAGTATTGTCTTCACAGACTGGCAGCGGCTTCTCAAGGTTGCAGGCAAGAATCTCTCTCAGCCCTATCTTGGAGAAGCCAGGGAGGGAACTTGAAACCTTCTGCTCTTCCCAGAGTGGCTTCATCCCCTGAGGGGACTATCTTGCAGTGCTCACACATCAAGTCTCCCATTCAGATGCAACCAGGGCAGACTCTGCTTAACTATGGGGACAAGTCATGCTTGCTACCACAAGACCAGCTCTCCTCTCCATCACACATGCATGGTCATCACAAGATAGCTACAACAGTCCAGATGATTCAGCACTGCATGTGCAAAGAGGAAAGCCAGATTATGGCAACAAAACCCTGTTTTGATCCATATCTATGTGCATTCATTCAACCATTTGTATAGTCCTCATATGTACATGTACAAAGTGTATAGGTGGGTAGGGACAATGCTTTTTGCAGGGTATTCAACCACACATAGAGTAGGAACAGGATTGCAGCCATACAGAATGGGATTGCAACCGAATGAATGGATGCATTTTGGCTGAAGATGGACTTGCCACTGCAATCCTAGCTAGTATTACTTTTTATCAGCTTGAGATAAACGCCAACTGCACCCTTTCCTGGAAGAAAGTGACCTTAGTTAAAGCAGGCTGGCAGCCTCCAGGCTTGATTATTGCAATGTGATTTATGTTGGGCTGCCTTTGTATGTAGTCAGGAAGCTACAACTGGTGGAGAAAGCTGCTGCCAGGTTGGTCTCCGGGAGGTCTTGAAGAGACTATCGTACTCTGGTTCAGAAAGAATGACACGGGATGCCAATAGGTTTCTGGGCAACATACAAAGTGCTGGTTATTATCTAAAAAGCCCTTGACAGCTTGGGCCCAGGGTATTTCAGAGAATGCCTTCTTCATTATGAACCCTGTCATGCACTCGTGTGGTGCATTATTGGTTGCCCCGCTCCAGGGGGCGGGGCAACATGGGGTGACGTGGCCCGGCCCTCCGGCCCTCTGAGCTACTGGCAGCCGCTGGTGCACGTCTGGGCAGGTGATCTGCCTGTCCATGAAAAGGAAACTGCTCATTTGCAAGGAGGTAAGCTCTTTGGGACTTCCTCCCTTCTAACGCTATTGCCCTTTCTCACAACCAATGAGAAACCTGGGTAACTGTTCCTCTTACCTTGCCTCCACACAATCACTTTTACCCAGGTCCATAGTTACATTCTCTTCTACATGTAAGCACATACCCTGGGGATGGCTTGAACTACTCAGATGGGAAGAAATGTAACGTCTGAGCGTGGCTGCAAGGCATTATTTCCTGCCACTAATAATCTTGTTGATTTGCAGATAGCCTCCAATACTTTTATTTATCATGCTTACTGTATTATTAACTATTTTTCCAGAAGAGGGTTAAATCATTGCCTCTTGTTACCAATTGAAGGCTTATATTGCGATTTTGAACAGCAATGTTTACTGCCGCTCTGTATAAACTGTCTTCTGTGGCTTCCAGCCAAATTTCTTTATTGAAATATACATTGAAATAGCAGCAGCACTGAGCTCACTTCAAGGTAAAGTTATGTTAAGATATAATTAACCATTTTATAGCAGTTCATAATTGTTTTTCCTTGCAGGGAGAAAATATTTTGATTTCTACAATAATTATAGGAAAGCAACGCATTTAGCGATGTCAGTGAGCTTATGCAGCATGTAGGGGTTTCAATCAAATGGAAAGTACTTGTAGTTAACTCTCTTTTATCCCTTAAGCATTTTAATGATGAGTGCCAATCAATAATTCTTGAGGGAATTACAAAAATAATTAATGATGAGAACATGTATCATCCTCATCACTTGCTCCTTCTTACATATTTTAATGTAATGGTTTGAACTATATGTGAATGATTGGCCCAAGGCCTTTGTCACCTGAGGCAAAAGAGGCAGCTGGCTGCGCTACATTAGTTATCCATGCAGCTAGTGGGAAGGAGTTCATCTATGCATGGGATCCCTCACATCACATGGGGGACCTTAGGCGAGAGGGGAAAGGAATCATTCCTGGGGAAAGGAAGCATGCTCATGCCTGAATTAAAAGGATGAAGAGGATCTCCACAGCTCAACTGAGAGAACCTGGGTAGAGACACATTTTCATGGGCTAGATGGCCAGCTAGATGGGACACCAGTACAGAAATAGTACCTCTGTCTAATGAGGATCCTAGAAAAATCAGCAGCCTGAGCAATCCAAATGGCAGGCTCGCAAGCACCTGAAAAACCACCTTTCTTGCAGAGGTGCAAACAGGTTCATCAAGAGAACACAAGAGAATACTATTTTCTTTGAGGGATCTGTTCTTCCCTGAGGGGATGGGGCTTCTTCAAGAAATCCATTCATTGTTGAGGATATCTTATAGGACTCAGTTCTGTTCTGAAGGCTAGTGCCACAAAAGGACCTCCGTCAGACTCTAAGTATTGCTTAAGTATACAGAGCAGCATTCCGGGCCACCAGAACCTATGGGAAATCTAGCTTAAGAGTCCCAGAATAAGGGGCAATGAATAGAAAATACTCAGGTCAAACAGATCACTATTCTGTCAATAAACAATGAGGCTATTCAGACAAGAGTGCAAAACTAGGCTAAGGGAGCCCAGCCCAGCTTTGCATGTTCGTGCGAACCATCAGGATCGCACCCGATCCTGGTGGTCACACAGCAGCAAACCCTTACACAATAGCCTCCTTCTAAAATGAGGTTAAGGGAGCAAGCACTCGCTTAACTTCATTTTCTTTATTGTGTGTCAGCCATGGCTGCTTGCCGCCACGGCTGGCACACTTGTGGGGGAGGGGAGAGCCCAGTCATGCACTGCGCACTCACACGGTGCATTATTGGGGAACCAGGGGGCGGGTGATGTGCGGCGCAATGTGGCACCCTGACCACGGGAGCTGCAGCGGGAGCTGCTGCTCATCTGGGTGGGTGATCCACCTGCCCAGGGACTAAAAGCCAATCATCTGTGGGGAAGGTAAGCTTAACCCTCCTTCCCTGCAGGCAGCCGCAAGCTCTTCTCACTGATCATAAGAAGAGCTCAATAGCTTTGTTGAGGCCTCAAGGATGAGAAGCAGATCCTAGAGGGTTTCAACATACTTAGGGCTGGAAAAGAGGAAATGGAGCAATAGAAGAGACCAAATAGCAGGATATCGATGAGACATGGGATTTTGCTTAAAAGATAAAGACAGCAAAGAAGGCAGGAAGTTAAGAAGATCGCCATATGAGGACCCATCTCAAACAGACCAGGAAATTCCAGCAATTGTCCAAGTCACCCTGTGCCAGAATAGAAGAGCAACTATGGTGTTTTGCCTCTTGGTGCAGTCAAAAGAAATACTAAAAAAGATATTTGTGGGACTGGGGCGAAGCTCATATTTTGCCCACCCTTTGACAATCATGGTTCTTCAGCAATCACTTAAAAATTGTGTTAAATTGTCTTGAGATGAGCATGGGACCAGGCCATCCATGAGAATTTCTAAGTACCCAGTAGAAAACCAACCCAATAATACTTCAGCAGAAGTAGTTATTTCCCCCTCTTTATTTCCAGTGCAGAACAAAGGAAATTAAAATTATATACAAATGCAGAATAAATGTTTGGCATTTGCATGCAAATGAAGCAAGGAAGTCTCCCACTTTGATTCTAAGATCTGCATATTCTTTTACATTGAGAATGCACAGCGATGTTGAAATGGAGCAGAGGAACTCTTAAAAAAAACTAATTATAGATTTGGAAATGGAGAAAAAGGACTGACGCTTCAACCGGGAAGGCGCACACAACTTAACAAATGATGCCGTTTTCAAATAACCAATTCTTGTAGGAAATAATGAGCTATTGGCAAGGAAAGAACAAGAGAAGGAACTGGTAATGCAGTTCCAGAATATGAGCTACTACAGTACAATACAGTTTAATTTTATTACTTGACATTGATACCAAACATTTGCATCTCACAGAAGATAGGATGAATATGTTGCATTCTCGGAATGGAAATATTCATTCACTGCTTGTATTCAAATGGGACGTGCCTGTATGATTTCCCCACATACAGAAAAACTAAGATGAAAAATAATTATTCTGCAGCAAAAACACTCAGGTGGGTAGTTATGCAGCTGTGTGAGTGTTCCCAGAAATTGGAATCTATTTGTAATTTTACGTATAGGGAAAAACAACCAGTAAAGAAACAAACACTTGTAAGAGCAGTTGACTGTTGGCTATACACAAGCATTGCAATTTATTTATTTATTTAATGGAGAGGGCTTATGTTTGTATTTTTTTCATCTGGTTCCAAAGAACTACATCAGGTAAACTCAAGGGCTAGGGCATACCCAGTGGAATTTTTGATTCTGTCTCTTAACAGTAGCCCCTCATCTCATGTACCAAATTGCTTTTGAAACTTTTATATGGTCTGTATACCAGAAGTTTTGGTATGCAATACAAGTTGTGTGGTTTTATAGATTTTGGCCGATATTCATATTTGAACTTCAAGATTGCCTCATCTGATGGACTAGAGGTGAATTACAATACAAAAACTCATTTCATATCCAAACAAAAATAAAAAGGGTTGCTTAAAAAAAGGCATTCAGTTAATAATCCTAACCAGCTCAAGCAAGACCAATTAAAAGAAAACTGAAACAAGATCAAGTTTTGAGTTACAGCGAATGAACAGGTAATAAGAGTTTTGTTGATTGTTATGGCTATTTTGTTCTCTTCCATATTCCTCAAAACACTTTGCAATTTAGTTGGGGTTTCATTTCCTGTCATGATCATAATCCATATTTAACAAGACACTAACATTACTCTGGAATTGGGTGACCTAGAAATCAACCCCAGGATTAAGGACTCCAGTTTCATTTATTGCACAGCCATATTTTATCTGATCATAGTTGCATTGACTTGTAATGGGACTAACAGGTTAAGGCTCTCCACACAAGCAGTGTAGAGAGCCATGAGGGGGTTTTCGGGGAGAATGGACTTTACCAGCTCGCCCCACAGATGAGCAGGCAGCTCGCCCTGGGTGGCCGGATCGGCCGCCCACACAGTTACCGGTTCCGTCACGGTGCTGGTTGAGGTGGTGGGGATCAGGGGCCTCCTACGCCGCAGATGTCCCAGAATGCCCCCGTGAGCATTCTGCATTCCTGATGCTAGGAGGCTTATTGCTAGCCTCATGGATGAGCGTCTCCTCATGAGTCACCACGGCACAGAGCTGCGCTGTGGCAACACACGATCCAATGAATGGGGTTAGTGGAGCACTCGCTCCACTAACCTCGTTTAAGCGGAGGGGCATTTAGGGAGGCTTGATTCTGGGAGCCGCATGGCTCCCATTACAGCACATGACCAGGCGAAACCGGACTAGGCTCCCTTAGCCCGGTTTCACCTGGTCGTGAGAATAGCCGCATTAGCTATTCTCATATGTGCTCATTTGTTTGCTTAACTGAGGATGGTATGTTACACCGAAACATTTATACCAACTTTTAGTTTTTCTTTTTGCACAATAAAGAGTCTTTTTGTTGAGAGTTGAGGAGTTACTATGTGCATTGCATTGCCAACAACACTAACTTATACTAACAGGTTAGTGTAATTTCGGTTTTTTATCTTATTTGTGGTGGGTCCCCCCACCCCAGCAATAGAATCATAGGGCAATGTCACAGGGCCAACAATGAGTCTATAAGTGGGGATCAATTTGCTAAAATATTGACAACTGAGAATGTGTGCATGCTCTCAGTGGGTGTGATGTCTGATCCCACCCAAGCCCAGTTCCCTGCACTTTCTGCCTGACATTTTCTGCAAAACCTCAAATCTAGGTTACAGAATGTTGGGCAGAAAATGTTGGGAACCGGACTTGGGAGCAATATGTGACTCAGGCTTTATTGATTCACTGTGATTGCTCCCGAAATAGCAGCCTTTTCTAAGAAGATAAACCATGATTTGTATCAGGACTGCCTGTATTTAAGACTAGCAATCAGAGAAACTGCATGCCCCATATGGCTGTCACCTCAACTACAGCAGCGTTGCCAGACATGCAGTTGTTGGGCCCTGCACTAATCCTGCCCACCCAAACAGTTCATTGGCTCCTTTCAACATAAGCAGGATATAAAGGCTTTTCGTTTGGGATCAGGATTTGCCTCAGTTTAAAGGACTTCTTAGTCCTGGAGTCGTGTGTGGCTTGATCCTACTTGGCTTGATCCCTAACTTTTGGCTGACTCGTGGCTTATCTCCTGATCTTGATTTCTGGTTTGTCTGCTTGGCTTCAACTCTTTGTTTTGGCACTAAATCCTGCCTTGCTTCCTGGTCTGTTCCCTCACACTTGGCTCTCTGTTGGGCCTCCCATTTCTGATTTACACATCCTCCAGTGTCCCACAATTTCATGCTGACACATAAAGTAAAGTGCCGTTGAGTCGGTGTCAACACCTGGCAACCACAGAGCCCTGTGGTTGTCTTTGGTAGAATAGAGGAAGGGTTTACGATTGCCATCTCCCGCACAGTATGAGATGATGCTTTTCAGCATCTTCCTATATCGCTACTGCCTGATATAGGTGTTTCCCATAGTCTGGGAAACATACCAGTGGAGATTCGAACTGGCAACCTCTGGCTTGCTAGTCAAGTCATCTCCCTGCTGTGCCATTAGGTGGCTTTAATGCTGATAGGTACCTAAGAAATACTCATGGATAGGTTTTGAGGACAGGGCTTCCATAATACTAATGCCATGCAGAGAGGTTGGTTTCATGTTGTCATGCAGGTCCATATGCCTACAAATAGCAAGACTATACCATCTTTATGATGCCTGATAAGTGAGAACACCCTAATATATTCCATCCTTTCTTAAATTTGGTTAACCACTATGATCAGCCTTCTTCTTCATAGGGTAGAACATTTTAAAAACACTTCCTGTACTAGTTTGAGCAACTGGCAATGTAGCCATGGACTGACAGCTACAAGAATGATGTTCTTGGTATTCTGTCATCACAGTTTAGACTGATTTAGTATCAGGCTGTTAAATAATCTTTAAAAACGTTTATGGCACATTTTATGGCATTACCCAATATTGTATGTCATTAGTGAGTAGGGGTAGGAACCTAAATAAAAGTCAAGATGGATATATTTCCAATTATTGATGAAAATGAATCACTAGACTTCTCTACTTGAAAGGCTATACTAAAAGGCAAAGTCCAATTGCTGGCACAGTGTACATCTTGTCACATAAAAGAAACTCATACTTCGAATGTGCAGTCTGCAAGAAAGCTAATTAAGTCAAGTATAGCTCCAGCCGCATCTTCTGGCATGTGTGATCAGTAAACAAAATTGAAGACTACAAATTAGAGGATGGGTTTCAGAATATTAGACACTTGCTAGGGGGAAAAAGGACCAAAGCAGGGGAAAAATAGCATTCCTTCAAGCAATACAGCAATTAACTAGCAAAATGATTTACTGTCTCATAAATAACTCTCCATTTTCTCACTGGAGTATGTATTGGCTGTTGATTTGCTTCAGCCTTCTCTTTGGTAGAGTTTAAAAGACCATTTTTAATGCCGGTTTAGCATTTTCTTGGACTAATGAACCTTCTTTAGATATCCTGGATTCAGGCACTTTGACAGCATGAAGGGCCTCTGGGATTATCATAGAGTTATGAGACTAGAAGGCAATAGAGAGTCATCTGTTTCATTTTCCTGCATCATGGCAGTATTTCCTGTTCCCCCACTCCCCTAAGAGATTATAGTTTCCCACAAACAAGCAACAAATGTCAGGGGCTTGTTTGGATGTAAACAGTCCAAGCAGTCCAGGAGAGTGTGTGGTGTGGTGCTTAGAGTGTCGAACTAAGGCTGGGGAGGCCCCTGTTCCAATCTCCATCTGGTTAAGAAACTCAAAGGATGTCAAAGAACAGTCATAATATCCACTAGGTTGTTATGAGGATAAAATTGGAAGAACCATGTACACGGCCTTGAGTTCCATGGAAGGTGGGTGGTATCAGTGGCAGCCAATAGAGGGGCAGGAGGGGTAGTGAGCAAGGCAGCCTGTTCTTAGAACATAACAACCCTGAAATCTCCAGTGTGCATGCGTCTCTTGGCCATCTGAACCGTGGAGCAACTGCAGCAGCAGAGCTTATCACTTAAAAGCATAGGCTGCCTTGCTTACCGCCCCCCTGCCCCAATGAGCATTGGCCACTACCAAATGGGAAAGAAATACAGAAAGCAACAGCAGCAGCAGCAACAACAACAACAGCAGTAGAGTTCCACATGACCCTCTATACTGATCAATCTGCATGATCGTCTTGGCCTATACTTAGTTCCAGCTGCATTACTACAGGCCAAAGACTGATTCAGACTTATTGAATAATTGAATAAATAAATAAAATTGAATGAATGAATGAATGAATGAGAACACACCATTGGCATTCCCATGACAGCAACAGCTTCAGCTAGAAGTCCATACAAGCGATTCCCTGCTATCCACAAAACCTAAGCTATCTAACTCACTCCCTCGAAAGGCAGGCTGGCGATTAGTGCAGGTGCACTAGGTTTGACTGCCTGGAGAATCCAGCTAGTACACAAGCACTAGCTAGGAGCCATTTTCCAAATTGGGTTAAATGGTTCCTTCATATTTTCAGTAAGCCTAGGGCAGATATTCTTTTTGTTCACCTGGGTGAGACCTCCTCCCCAACTGCAGCGATTAGCACATTAGAGGGGGTGTTCCAGAAAAGGTTACAGGAAAATAAAGATGGTCCAGAAGTGCTAATAATGCTGTTTCGGTACAATCAAAAATACAAAAGCAAATGCTTTCCAATATTAACTAGGGCTAGGAACAATAGCCCTTGACAATAATACAGCACACCATTTCACATACCACAGAGAACAATTACAGGACGTCACCTCATTTTCATTTGAAAACAATAGGCCTGTAAAACACCCACTCGCAAGGAAGTGCGTTGTGAAAAGAGAAGCAGCTCCAAATGTCAGCTGTTCAATAGAGGCTCATTATCTTATTTCATGTTATCATTACTCTGTTTAGTTTCAGGTTGGTTCTGTCTCCTGTTGGTTAGGCAAGGTTTTGGTGGCTAGGCAAGCAGATTCTCTGCAAATTATTCCTCCCGTCATTTCTCACATTACACAAGTAGGTCAGGAACTGTTATTAAGCTGCCATCATTAATGATGCACGATTTTTAGAATAATGATATATTTCTATTTTGGGGGGGGGCTTCCTTTGGAAAAGATTACTTAAAGGGTATCTATGCATTGTATTGAGCTTTGGTATAAAAAGCATATCAAAACTACAGGAAGAGAAGCAAGAATTAGAACCCTTTCAGCAGCACCTTCCCAGCCCTTTTCACAGATAACCACTCTGTTTTGAATAAATACAGTATCTTGAGTTACAGTATCTGTATGTCCATTCATCTTCCATTTGCCCTTCCTCAAAAAGTCATTTGATGCAGAACGTGCCTTAATTAACGTTGTAAATTAACGTTCCTGTTGTAAAGTTGTGCCATCAAGACGGTGTGACTTCCTGGCGACCACAGAGCCATGTGGTTATCTTTGGTAGAACATAGGAGGGGTTTACCATTGCCCTCTCCCACACAGTATCTCCTTTTCAGCATCTTCCTATATCTCTGCTGCCCAATATAGGTGTTTCCCATAATCTGAGAAACATACCAGAGAGGATTTGAAACAGCAACCTCTTGCTCCCTAGGCAAATCTGCCCATCCCCATTTCACACCCATTCAGGAGTGGCTTCGACATATGAAAAGGGCTATTGTTTGCTTAATGGCAAAGCAAGGAACTGTACACTTGCAATTATTCATACATTATGTTCAACACATGTACAGTATTACACTTTCTATCTGTACCCTACAATTGATGGGGTATTTCTCACTTAAAAAATGAAAGCAGGGAGAGTCATTCACATTTGTACAATATAAGGAGGCTGGTCGTACTAAGTGGCGGGATGCTCACAGATCCCTTCACTGCCTGTCTGCCTAACCCTCTTAACCCTCTTAACTCATCGGGCTGTTTTCAGCATGATACTGGGAATCGTGTGTCTCCTCGGGCTGAATTTAGCCCGAGTAGATACAGAGATGGGTGCATAGAGAACCTGTCTGATGGGGGGGGGTCCCCAATGCTATTTGCATGCCACGTGTTGCATGGTGGGATGTCCAGAGGCTGGAACAATAAGTTGCAGCCCTGGATCCCTCTGCCCTGCTCTATGCAGCTCCGAGCAGGGCTGTCTGTGTGGGCACATGGGAAGTGCACTGAAAATGACCTGCTTGGTTGCCTGGAGGGAATGTAAGTTAAAAGCAGCCTTCCCTTCACACCCACCCCACCCGCCCGGTGCGATTGTGAGCATCACCCCATTGTTTTATTAACATAGTATGATTATATTGCAGCAGCAATCTTGCCCAGTTGTGGGGTTTGGGGATGCAGAAGAAAAATTAAGGCTGCACCCTCACGATGACGAAGAGCACATTTAAAGAGTTGACTGTGATTGCCAAGCTCCACACAATCCCATAAAGCAAGATATGAGAATCCAGAATTTCCAGACAATCCCAGTCAACTGTTGCAGTTAAACAGCATTTAACCAGGATCAATAACCAGATTAAATGCTGTTTAACTGCAGAGGCTTGGCCAAGATTGCCTGGAAATTCTGGGTTCTTATGTCACTCTGTGTGGGAGCACACATGGTTTGGAGATTGCGGTTAATTTTTTAACCCTGATCCTCATCCTCTGCTGAGTAAAGAGGCATCTTTCAAAGTGGTGATTCTCTTTACTGAGCAGGGGGAGAGCGACTGGCCCTATCCAGCCCCAGCACAGCATCCCTCCAGTGCCTGTTGCTGGTGTCTATCTCATGTTTCTTTTTAAGATTGTGAGCCCTTTGGGGACAGGGAGCCATTTTAGCCATTTTATTTATTTACTTTACTTTGAGAGACATTTGTTGAAAAGCATTATATAAATATTTGTCATATTCATATCATGAGAATGCAGCCAATGTATGGAAAATATCCTCTAATTTCTGGAAGTTTCTCTCTCAATGTGCTGATGGATTAACTAGCATGCAACTGCCCTATGTGAAAATGTCCTGGGTACATGAGGACTCATGTGACTTCAATCCAGTCACAAATTTCCTGTTGTCCTATTCTACTGTGCCAGCTGGCTAATGTGAAACTCCATAGTTGAATGAATCACAGCCTCCAACTCGGACAAGTGTTCAGTCACCGGAGCAGCAATCAAAGGTAATTGTCAGGACTGGCTCTGACACAGCGCATGAGGGAGATGCTGCACCACTAGATGAAGCCAACCTGGCTATCAGGTCCCTGCCAGAACCTCCTCAACCCGCCAACCTCCTCAACCCACCATTTCCACTTCGGCTTTGCCACTACTCCAGCAGAGGCCCTGCCAACGCTTGAACCCACCACCTCAGCTGAGGCCACATTGCCAACTAAACCTGCCACTCCTGTCGAGGTTCTGCCACCCACAGAAACTGTTGCCCCTGTAGAAACCTCTGAGTAGACCCAGGATCCAGCAGACCCAGGGCCAGATGCCTCCTGCCCTTGGATCCTTTGCCTCACCCCAAGCCATCAGGAGAAGAGGCAATGATGTGCCTGCAGATCCAGCAGAACAGTAGAAGTCCACAACTAGCCTCCCCAAGCTTGCCCCTTAATGGGTCTCCTCATGAGGAGGGGAAGCCTGAACCGAGGTCTCTTTTAGAGCCAGGCATTCCAGGCACAGCAGGAAAGAATGTGGCTCCTCCAGACTCTCACGTTATTCTTGTCCTTTGCTGGTTCAACAACTCTCCTAGAGCGACTAACCCTCTTGTTCTCTGCTTCCTAGCGTTTTATCCTGACCTGCTGCTTGACTCGTGCTTACTTGTTTAGCTCCTGCTTTGGTCTCCTGTGTGTTGCTGTTGCTGCTTTTAGGCTACCCTTTCCCCACATGGGTAAGTCTCACTGCCTTGCCATCCCTGTGAGGTCTGGCTACATGATCGGATGATAATGCAAAAGGAGGAACATGCACAAATAAAAGAAATAGCACCTGCTTACCAGCCTGGTTTAAAATGATTATTGGCTTTGCCACTTTTCCCATCTCTAAACTTTGTTCTGGGTGCTAGGAATTGACAAATTTTAATTTACTCTGTATTTCACACATGCAAATGAACTCCAAACTGGAGGTTTGAGCCAAGATTGCTCCAAACAGTGCTGAGTATTTATCACAAATCATTGTGCTCTTACACATTTACATCAAGAGCTTTAATGGAAACCTAGTGTCTGGAGTGTGTCTTTCGTTTTTTCAAAGTCACAGGAGGCCTTGAAAGTAAAAATATAATATCATTTGCTGAGGTTCTTCCAATCTCCAGAGAATGCTTCTTCTCAGAAAATACTCCAGAGACTTTGAAGATTTGTAAGACAATATCATGAACAGGAACATATACTAATGTCAGGATGCTGTTCTTTCTTCCCTGCTTCTAAAGTGAAAAGTAAGGGCATTGAATTTAAAATTGATATAAATGGTACACAGTGTAGGCCTCAAAGGGCTGCCACCATTGGTATTTATGTAATTAATATGTTGCCCAGCCACTGTATTGCCAGACGCCTGCAGGGCAGTACATGCTGTACAGATGCTGATTAAAGGCTCCTCTTTGGGAAAAGCTCATTCATGGAGAGGAATCTCTTACCTTTCCCTTTGATGGGCAAAAAGTTCAGAGAACATGCTGGGACTCTGGGCAAAGAGTGAATCTCCCATTCACAATGAAGATGCACGCATCAAACTGCCCCTGGCACTGAAATGACTGCAGGGGACTCCTGGTTTGCATGAGCTGTATAAATGTACTAATGTATGCAGTGCCACTGGGTGTGTGTAGTGGAGCTGCTGGATCAAAGTTGTGGTTTGCAAATAGAAGATGTGACATGACAAAATGACTCATATGATTGAATATACATTCATCATCCAAAGCACAGCATCTCCATTCTTTCGCTAAAGTGGCTCTCGATAGGGTAAAACTAGACAGTCCACAACAAACAGCATATGAAACACATCTGGAGAGATGGCTACATGCATCTGTTGTATAACATCAGGTTCATACTAGTTAGCCTACAGACACATGAGAACTTCCATCAGCCTGCCATCTTCTTGTATGGTACATTAGGAAATGTCCTTTATCTGCACAATATTCTTTGCAGCTTTTCTTACCTTGATGAGGAAAATCACTCAAAGTAACCCCATTGAAATTAAGAGTCATGCCCTTTTAATTTCAATGGGACTACTCTGAGTAATTTTTCTCATCATTCTTCATAGTTCCTAGTTTTGGGGGGTGGTTTTGTTTTTTAAAGATATGCAGTTAAATAAAAGGCTCTTTAGTCTGGCTCTGAACTTGTCGGCCATAACATTTATTTCTGCACAACCTTGTTTGTTTTTAATGTAACATTTTCCTTCAGTGTATCTGAGTGAAAAGCATCCTGGCACAATTCTTTTATACTGCCATGTCCAGATAAATTTGTCCTGTTGACATTTTGCTGGGGCAAACAGCTACTCATTTTTCTTTGTTGCAATCTCCCACATATTACCACAGGACTTACTCATGTTTCCTGCAGACAGGATAGTATATATAAGTAGAATCTACTAGCTTGAGCAAGATGCTGTGAAGAAACAACTACTTATAAACATCATTGAATTAAGAAAGCAGACACTGGACAGGAGGGTTTTTCTTTAGGGATCACAAAGGGAACAAGAATCTCTCATCTGTATTTGAATATTGAGCCACTGGTAGCAATTAAGCTACTCTGAGGTATCCAAATGCTGTGCTTACATAATAAAAGAACTGTCTTACACAGCTGTCCCAAATGCATTATTTGGAATTTGGGCTGAGAGTGTTAAACAATTAATCAGTGCGATTAATCAATTAAAGATTCTCCATTCAACTACATTCACTACAAACTAATAGAGTGTGGACTTGTATTGTTTTTAAGCGGTCCTTTGTGTTGCCTTCTCTTTTCCCTGGATGTTATGTGAGTAACTCTCAGGGCCAAACTGGATATACTGTTCAATGTGTCATTGTCTAGCTGAGGGTTTGTTTTTAGTTCAAAAGTGCAACCACCCAGGGGGTGGCCCAGTTCAGACTGGGACTGCAGCACAGAGGTAGGTGCCATGGTCCTGATCCAAATCACAACCCCGCACAGCTGCAATTTAAAAATATGAAATGCCTTAGCATGTCTCATTTGGCCTTATATATTCTGGCCTGCCAGTTCCGTAATCCATACAAATGTTTGTCCAGAAACCCTGAAATTGTAAATAATAGGAATATAGGAAGCTGCCTTATACTAAGTCAGGCCTGCTCAACTTTGGCCCTCCTGCAGATGTTGGCCTACAATTCCCATAATTCCTGGCTATTGGCTGCTGTGGCTGAGAATTATGGGAGTTGTAGTCCAAAAACAGCTGGGGGACCTAAGTTGAGCAGGCCTGTACTAAGTAGATCCTTGTTCCACCGAGCTCAGTATTGTCTACACCAGGGGTCCTCAACCTGTAGCACTCCAGATGTCATTGAACTACAACTCCCACAATCCTCAGCCACAATAAATCATAGCTGGGGATGATGGGAATTATAGTTCAGCAACATCTGGACTACTACAGGTTGAGAGTCTACTACAGTCTACATGGACTGGCAGCAGCTCTCCAGCTAACAGGCAGAAGATCTGACAGGAGGTTCCCCAGCGCAAGCCAGTAGAGAGGACATGGAACAACTCGTGCCCTAACTAGGTCGTGCCCTAGTTAAATTTTTAGATGTCATACATCGTGCAGTTATGTATTTTGTGGGCACCTCTTGAGCCCCTTATGATGAGAATTTCCACATGAGGGGTGCCTTAGACCCCGCCCTTCCATGGGACATCCCCTTAAATGGGCTGTGGTTGCTTATCATCCCAATCACCACGAGGGGAATTCCAGAATGGGGAGAGCTCTGTTCCAGGTCTCCCTGCCACTTCTGCTATGCATGTGACTTCTGTGGCGCCAAACATCCCAGCTCTACCTGTAACAGGACAAAGAGATGGAATTCTGGGTTCCCAGATCACCAATCCAACCAGAAGAAGGGCAACCGCCTATCCCCATCTCCAGGAAAAAGGTCCTAGCCTAATTAGGGAGGATGTTCTGGTCGGGCTGCTGGCAAATTATCCTGCAGCCAGTAATTTGCAAGGTTTTAGGGAGGATTTTAGGATTCTATTGTTTTCAAGGCGTGAGCCCTGCTTTGTGCGCAACCTGCAGTCTGTGGTTGGTAAGGAGGAGGAAGTGTGTAGAAAGATTGAGAAGGTGGTGTCAGCTGGCAGACTGTTGGGCCCATTTGACTTCCCCCAATTCATCGTGTGTGTGTGTGTGTGTGTGTGTGTGACCACTAGGGGTAGTGCCTAAGAAGGCACCAAGCAAGTTTTGCCTGAATCACCATCTGTCTTACCCCAGGGGATCCTCTGTAAATGATGGTATCCCGGAGCATCTTTGCTCGGTACATTATACATCTTTTAATGAAGCCGTGAGGATAGTTAGGGTGTGTGGTCGGGGGGCCTTACTTGCAAAGGGTGACATAGAGTCTGCCTTTTGCCTATTGCCGGAACATCCCCTCGATTTTGATCTACTAGGTTTTCCCTTTGAGGGTAAGTTTTACTTTGACTGGGCACTTCTCCTGGGGTGCCCTGTCTCTTGCACTGCTTTTGAGACTTTTAACATGTTTTTGGAGGGGATGCTCAGGAAAAAGGTGGGTTGTGTGTACACTGCACATTTTTTAGATTATTTTCTTTTTGTTGGGCCATGGGCCTCTGGTTTATTATTATTATTATTATTTCTTGTTTACACAGTTAGACAGGTGTTATTGACTGGTTTGTTTTATCCAGACATCGAGTCCTTCCCAAGGACCTGGGATGCCAGAATTTTATTGTCAATGGTTATAGATATCGTCACAGAATATAGGCTGTTCCCAGTAAAGCTGCTTTTTGTAATTGGCTGATGGTGATTTCTGTGGCCCCTATGGTGTAGAGGTGCTATTCAAGGTCTTTTGGAACTGCACCCAGGGCGCCAATGACCACTGGGATGATTTGGGTCTTTTTCTGCCACAGCCTTTCCATTTCAATTTGTAGATCTTTGTATTTGGTGATTTTTTCTATTTCTTTTTCTTCTATTCTGCTATCCCCTGGTATTGCTATGTCGATTATTTTGACTTGTTTTTCTTTCTTCTCAACTACAGTTATATCTGGTGTATTGTGTGGCAGATGTTTGTCTGTTTGTAGTCGGAAGTCCCATAATATTTTTACATCTTCATTTTCTACCACTTTTTCAATTTGATGGTCCCACCAATTTTTGGCTACAGGTAGCTTGTGTTTTTTGCAGATGTTCCAGTGTATCATCCCTGCTACCTTGTCATGCCTTTGTTTGTAGTCAGTCTGTGCGATCTTTTTACAACAGCTGATCTTTTTACAACAGCTGCTAATATTCCAGTTAATAATTTGAACATGGTTGGCAGGCAGGTTATCAGTCTATAATTACTTGGAACTGCACCTTTTGCTGGGTCTTTCATGATGAGATGAGTTTTCCCAGTTGTTAGCCATTGTTCAATATCACCTCCTTGCAAAATGTGATTGAACTGTTTTGATAGTTGTTTATGAAGGCTTGTTAGGTGTTTAAGCCAAAAGCCATGCAGTTCATCGTCGCCTGGCGCAGTCCAATTTTTAATTTTCTTTGCTCTTTCACTTATTAATACTGGTGTTTCATCTGCTTCTTTACAAAGGCGACACTTACTGTTTGTTTTTGACTTTTCTACTTTTGCTCTTATTGCATTTGTTCTTAGTGCCTGTTCTTGCACAGCCAGAATTAAACCCTCTGTTTCTATCTTCAAGTTACCATCCTTAAGCCATTGCCAGGTCTTGGTGATGTCTGATTTTCCACTTATATTGTACAAATATTGACCATGCAGGGGCTTATTTTTCCATTTTTCTGCTCAGTTCTTGACTTGTTCTTTCTTGTAGGCCTGCTTTGTTCATTGGTGTTGAATAGTTTCGCATTATTGACCGTTTTAAGTGCATTTTAATTGACCATTTTAAGTGCATCTTCTTCACTGTCCTTGATATATTCTTCAAGGCCTCTTTTCTCCTCCTCTACTGTTTGATGGACTTGTAGCATTCCTCTTCCACCTGAGCTGCAAGGGAGGTATAGCCTATCTACATCACTGCGGGAGTGCAGAGCATGATTGATGGTCATTATTTTCCTGGTCTTACGATCCAGGGTCTCTAGCTCAGCCTGGGTCCAGTCCATTATTCCTGCAGTGTATCTGATAATAGGTATAGCCCAGGTGTTTATGGCTTGTATGGTGTTCCCGCCATTGAGTTTGGACTTGAGGATATTTCTAACTCTCCTGATGTATTCACTTCCAATTTTTCTTTTAACTTCAGTGTGTGTGATGTTATCAGCCTGGAGAATGCCCAAGTATTTGTAATGTTCTTTCTCTTCCAGGTTCTTGATCTTGCTTCCATTGGGCAGTTCTATTCCTTCTGTTTTTGTTATTTTCCCTCTGTTCATTATTAATGCAGCACATTTGTCTAGTCCAAACTCCATTGCTATATCGCTACTGAATATACAGACAGTGTCTAGCAGTGATTCGATTTCTGACTGGGACTTCAGGTCGTCCATGTACAGCAGATGGTTGATTTGACTTGATGTTTTAGATGTTTGGTATCCGAGGCCTGTTTTGTTGAGTATTTGTGAAAGTGGGGTCATGGCGATTACAAACAACAGAGGGGATAGTGAGTCCCCTTGGAAAATGCCTCTTCTAATGCTAACCTGTCCAGGTGTCTCGCCATTGATTGTTAACTGTGTACTCCACATGCTCATTGCTTTTTTAAATAAATATCTGAATGTTTTTGCTGACACCAGTTGTTTCTAAACATTTTAGTATCCATGTGTAAGACAATGAAACAACGGCTTTCTTGTAGTCAATCCATGCAACACTTAGATTTGTTTTTCTTCTCTTGCAATTTTCTAAAATCATTTTGTCAATCAGCAGCTGGTCTTTTGTGCCTCTGGTGTTCGGGCAATTTCCTTTCTGTTCAACTGGAAGCTGTTTGTTAGTTAATAAGCGTTGCATCAGTTCATCTGCTATTATTCCAGTTAATAATTTGAACATGGTTGGCAGGCAGGTTATCGGTTTATAATTACTTGGAACTGCACCTTTTGCTGGGTCTTTCATGATGAGATGAGTTTTCCCAGTTGTTAGCCATTGTTGTTAGCCATTGTTCAATATCACCTCCTTGCAAAATGTGATTGAACTGTTTTGATAGTTGTTTATGAAGGCTTGTTAGGTGTTTAAGCCAAAAGCCTTGCAGTTCATCGTCACCTGGAGCAGTCCAATTTTTAATTTTCTTTGCTCTTTCACTTATTAATTCTGGTGTTATTATTAGATCTTGCATTTGTTGGTTACATTTTTTGACCTCTTTCATCCAGCCTGCTTTTTTATTATAATGTATTGGATTGTCCCATAATTTCCCCCAGAATTGCACTGTTTCTTCTTTATTTGGTGTTTCTACATTTCTTGCAGTTTCTCCTTCTATGCTTTGGTAGAAATGTCTCTGATTCGACTGGAATTGGAGATTCTTCCTGTGTTGTGTAATTCTGGCTTCATATCTGCTAATCTTCTTTGATACTGCTGTTATTTGCTGCTTTATTATTTCCAGTACTTCTCTAATTTTCCTTGAATCTAGGTGGTATTTTTGGATCAGATACTGTTTGGTGTTTTCATTCTTCAGCTTCTTGTCTTTCAGATCTTTCAATTTACTAGCATCTGATCTAAGCCTGGAGATTTTATTTTCTAATCAAATCTTCCATTTAGGTGATGTACTGCTTTCTTTTTTTTACAGGTCCACTGATCTTATATCTGAGCTATTGTGTTGTTATTGTTGCTGCACTGAACATTAGTTGGTTTGTTTCTTGCAAATTCTTGGTTGTTATCTGTGCAAGTGCAGCACTGACATCTTTTAATGCCTGAGCAAGTTGTTTTTTGGCAACTTTTTAGAGCTGGAAGTTGAACCCTGGTGGTTGTTTGGTTCATGTGCTCAGTTATTTTTTTGCTTTTTTGTTTTGTTTTAGTTCTAGTTCTTTAGTTCTTGTTGCTTTTCTGTTAAACGGCATTTGGGTTTTTGAGGTGAAGGCAAAGGGGTGGTTGCCTGGTTTTGATTTTGAAACAGTTCAGCAAGAGTGGCATCCTCGATTTCCAACACCTCCTCCATCTGCACCTGAGCAACTTCTTCAGTTGGTGGTAATTCTTCTTCGATATCTTGAGCCTGTATTGCTCTTTGCAGTTCTTCCAGCTCAACTCCTGTGAATACTTTATTTCTTATTATGAATCTTCTCTGGTCTGCTAGCCTTTGTTCTGTGATTTCTGTATCTGGATGCTTCTCTTTCCAAATTTGGTACATTCTTTTTAAATAACCTCTTCTAGTTGGACTAGTTGTAATAGCAGATCATTATTTCCTTGTTGGCATTTTTTGTATATATTTTTTGGTTAAGTGACGTTTCTTCCAGTAACCGTGCAGTCTCCAGCCCTGGTTGCTCAACTGAAGATCCTGAGTCCTGTTGCCCACTTGCCACCAGATGTCCAGGGACTATAGCACCTGGCGCGGTCCTTGTTGACCCGGGCGACTTGTTTGATCTAAGATCGTAAATAAACAACTAACTAACTAACTATTATTATTATTATTATTATTATTATTATTATTAATTTCTATTATTCGATTTCTATACCGCCCTTCCAAAAATGGCTCAGGGCGGTTTACAAAGAGAAATAAAACAAATAAGATGGCTCCCTGTCCCCAAAGGGCTCACATTCTAAAAAGAAACACAAGATAGACACCAGCAACAGTGACTGAAAGTATTGTGCTGGGCGTGGATAGGGCCAGTTACTCTCCCCCTGCTAAATAAAGAGAATCACCACAGTATAAGATGCCTCTTTGCCCAGTTAGCACTTCTCAGTACTTTACTTCAGTTGACAGAGGAGCTAGGCGTTCTGCTGGTGAAATGTAAGATCGAAGGGCCTGCCACGTTTTTGGGCATTGAGCTGGACACAGTGGCCAGATATAGCTGCCTCCCCAAGGACAAGCTTCAGCACTTAGAGAGCTTATTAGGGCCCTGGTTGCTGTTAGGAAGACCATGCTTAAGGAGCTCCAGGTAGTTATTGGGTCATCAAGGCAGTTATTAGCCTACTTGAGCACCTCTGTGATGTGATCCCTGGAGTCTCCCTCCCCCACCATAGGGTGTGGGTCACTGAGGGCACGGTGTGGGATTCATTTTTGATTGACTTTAATGGGGTTTCCTTTTGGAGGGGGAGCAACTTTTAGAAGCTGAGCTCCAGGTCCACGTGGATGCAGCAGAAAGTCTCAGCTTTGGGTTTTATTTTAGATGTAGGTGGGGTGCAGCCTGTTGGCCCTTACACTGGACCAAGGAAGGGATCATGAGAGACCTCACCTTTTTGGAATTGTTCCCCATTCTCATGGCTGTGCACCTGTGAAGTGAGGAGTTTTGTGACTCTTTGGTCTGCTTCTGGTGTGACAATCAGGAAGTGGTGCAGGTGTTGAATTCCCAGACCTCCCATTCCTGTAGGGTCCTGGGGCTTTGGCGCCCCTTTGTTGTTCATTGACAGCAGTTTAACATCCTTTTTATGGCATGGCATCTCCTGGGAGTTCAGAATGATATAGCAGACACCCTGTCTCATTTTCAAATGAGAGGATAGCTGTTCATGTGGTAGCAAGCATGACTTGTCCCCTTAGCTAAGCAGGATCCAACCTGGTTGCATATGAATGGGAGACTAGAAGTGTGAGCACTCTAAGATATTCCCCTCAAGGGATGGAGCCACTCTAGGAAGAGCAGAATGTTCCAAGTTCCCTTCCTAGCATCTCCAAGATAGGGCTGAGAGAGATTCTTGCCTGCAACCTTGAAGAAGCCACTGCCAGTCTGTGAAGACAATACTGAGCTAGATAGACCTATGGTCTGACTCACTATATGGCAGCTTCCTATGTTCCAAATAGCGAGGTTCATGGAGTTAGCCCCAGAGGCCAATCTTGAGCCTGAAGCTATGCCGGAGGCCCTATGGAGGCTTGGCGTGTCGAGGCTCAGTGGGACATTGATGCATCCTTAGCCTCCAGCACCAGGGCTAGTTATGCAAATAAGGTAGCTTCCTTCAATTCCTTTAGAATGCAAGCTGGCCTTCCTGACACCTGGTCTATTCTCATGGCCCACACGTTGCAGTTTCTGGTATACTTACACTCTACAGGCAGGGCTGTTTCCACCTTGGCTGGATATCTGGCCGCCCAGTCTTTTGAGGCCCAAGCCATGGGCCTGCAACACACTTCTGGGGATGTCAGGTTCCGGTGCATGCTGGAGGGCTGACCTAGGGAGACTCTGAGGGCCGGTGATCATAGGAGACCCATCAGTACTGAACTATTGGAGGCCATCCTCTTGCAACTACAATTATAGCTCACTCTGGGAAATAGCTCTCTTTTAGGCGGCAGTGACAGTTTTCTTCTTAGGGGCCTTTAGATCAGTGGAAGTCCTCTCCCATCGCGGCCGGGCCTCTCAGGTAGGGTGTTTACAGTTTAATGACCTCTCCTTCACGGAGTCGGGGGCTCAGCTGATATTGTGCAAGTCCAAGACTGACCAGAGGGTGAGGGGTCAGATGATTATTCAAGCAGTGGCAGGTGATAGTGCATAGTGCCCGGTCCGGGCTTTGTGGTGTCACATGGGGGTTGCACCTTCCGATGGAGGATGCCTGTTTGTACATGCTGATGGCACACCCCTGACACAGTATCAGCTGTGCTATGCAAAGTGCTTGTTAGACTTGGTGAGCCTGTTTGATTTAATAAAGTTGTGGCCCTCTTACCCTAACTATTTGTGTCCTGTGTCTTGCTTGCCACAGTGGGTGGCAGTAATAAATGCTGTAATCCAGCTAGAAAAATGTTCATCTAGAGATATGGAAAGCTATCTGCAAAATTATTTAAAATTGGTTTTTTTTTTAAGTGATAGTTAAGTGATAGTTTTCTATAGCTATCACATAGAAAACTGTTCTCTTAAATAAAGCATTCAGTAAGGAGTTCTGAAGAATACACATCCTGACATACAACCCATTTTTTTCTACCTGCCAAGATTCTACACGGCCTGCTTGTTAAGACTGTGCTCTTTCAATTTTAAAGAGTTTCCCATAATGTTTCCCACTAGTTTATCTGGTTGGTTAGGAGAAAAAAGATATCTGATCCTACTGTTATTTTAACCAAAAATGAGGAGAGTGACTACTATTATTATAATCAACTATTATAATCATAGTAATGAATGATTAAGTTTATCATTAGTTATTCAATTGTTATTTAGGTGTCTTCACAGTGAATAATTCATGGAAGGTGTTCTAGCAACCCTTTGCTTTGATTTTAAATATTGGAGGTGAAGACCATTTTCCAACAAAAGATTCTATACACTACTATTACCTACTATAAAATAGGGATGTGTGGGCACTCAATTATCCTTCTGAGACTACTTATTGTTCATCATGCTTACTCACTCACTTGTTCTCTGCTGAATGTAAAAATCACTCTCAGGGGATTAGACAGTAAGATCTTCTGCACAAGCAGCAGAAAGAGGAGAATATGCCCACCTATCACAGATACACCATCCACCACACCTTCGCTTCAATACCAGGCTTGCAGTCAATAACATTGAAGAATCAGAGGTGGGATGGAATCATAAGTCCTGCACCATTGCAAAAGACTCAATAAATGATAAGCTTGTAGATATCCTCCTATTGTGAATATTTGATATGTCTTCCTTGATGTCATTTGAACTGGAACCCCCCCCCCGCCACCCGCCAATGGAATAGCAAAAAAGAGGAATTTTTAGCAATCTGGTCTAATTTTAATGAGCCACAGTTTAATGAAAAATATCTTTGGAAGGTTCCCCCCTCCCCCCAAGTATTAATATTAGTATTATTTACACATTAAGTGTTTTAGTTTTTTCTTCTTTTTCTGTTTGATTTCTGGTTCCCCCCTTTTGATTATGTAATTATGTACATACATCATTACTATTTGTTGTTATTTGTTTACTTGAGAGTGAGGAGGGAAAAGGCAGGTTTGAAAAGTCACCTGTGCAAGGTCACACCTATAAAATAGCTGATGAGGACACAGCACTAGGTATATACAAGTAGCAACAGTAGAGACACAGCATACATTTAAAAATGCAGCTCAAACAACACTTTGCTCCCACAAATGTATTTACAAAGAAGACAGAGGAAGAACACAGAAAAGCTTTAGAGGAGAGGGGAAAGTAGTCATGGAGCACAAAGAGACCGACCATTGAGGGTGCTGAGAATGAATGAAATGCATCTTGAAAAGCCTGTGGTCTTTCATACTAAAATCATTGCAGTGTCTTTAGTATAACTAGACAGTCACACAATCAAGAGATGGTACTGAACAGCCATACTACATGCCTATGAGTTGCTCAATGAGTGGCTCATTTCTTATTGGATCCCTGCTCTTTGAATGGCAGATCATTTTCTTGCCTGGTGTTTATGCTCCACCTGATGTTTAGGCTCCAAACAGGCTTACATACTACCCTCCCTGCCGGCACGCAAACACCAACCCCTGAAAAGGCCAAGATTGACAGAGTTGCCTTCTGGCTTTTCAGTTGTCAGGGAGCAACAGGATGTCTTCAGGCAATCTGCATTATTTATCAGGATGGCATTGCAACCCAAGCAAGCCATTTTAAGGGTGGGTAGATGCCAATCCATGCTCTTGACTGGACTTGCAGTGTGCAAGATCCCTTCAGGTAAACATGAATAATGTACATGCTGTTGGCTGCATATTTTCTTGAAATTATATTGTCAAGGAATAAATGGTCTATTTGTCCAGGACTAAATTAAAGGAGAGCATGTTTGGGTGATGGGAGGAATTTTTTTTTTTCTCCTAGCAAGCAATTAGCATGCGAGAGTTTGCTCTGAGGTGATCAATGGTTGGTGGACAACCACAGAGGCTGTTTAATAGCTGTAGGTCTTTTAAATGGGCTGTGTTCACTGAAAGATGACCAACCAACTTTATTATTCTTGTTAATTGAGTCGCTGCCTGCCTGCAAAAACATTTCAGCCAGCAAAATGGCTATACCATTTAGCAAAAACTAGAAGAGATTCATTAAGCAGCTTTCTCTTCTCATATCCTGGTAACGGAAACCTGGCTGCCACACAATCTGTGAGGGTTTTGTGGAATATTTTCAAACACAATTAGAAAAACGGTCTTTCAGGCTGTAATTTTTGAAAACACATCCTTACTGTGTCTTAAGGATGGTCACCACATTCTGACCTGAAGAACACCCTCATGGCTCTAAGTTGTTGTGGAAGTGCACACTTTGCTCCCTCTCCAAACACCATCAAGGAAGGAGGGAGAATGGAGGCGAAGCAAGAAGAGCGCTGTCCTAGTGCTGCGCCAGCATGGAGGCCTCTACTGGCTGGCGCAAATACGACCAACGTCAGCTTGGTTGTGCAAGTCATTCTAGTTTGCTCATTTCCTCTCCCCTGCAGCTTTGTTGGAGACGTTTAGGAGTGCTTGCAAAAGGAGATCCAGGCTGAGGAGATCCACACATGACTGACTGGGTACCTGAAACTAGGTCTCCCAGAGCAGCAGGCTCTGTCAGTCCTGAAACTTCCACAGGAATGGCAGGCTATGGTGTTGCGGGTGGGCCCATCTGCCAAGGCTGGTTCCCCCTCCTCCTGGTCAGTGTCAAGACCAATCCTGACATGGCCAAAGCCAAATGCTCCACCCAGCTCCCAAGCTCTGTGCAGAGGCAACTGTTCCCACCATGCAGTGGTGTACTTCGCCCAGCACAGGTGGGGCTCATTAAGGGAAATGGAGCCCTCTTAAGCCCCAGTGCCATCTTGGAAGGTGTGTACAGAGCCGGTTAGGGCTCTCACATTGAAGGGTAGTTTTTGTTGCAAAAGTGACCACTGCTTGAAAAGTAGTGAAGCTCACTGGTTGAGCACATATATTGGTGTGTAACAGGAGAAGCATGGTAGTAACTATTGAAGGAAGAGCTCAGATGAGATAATGAGGCTGTTCACACAAGCAGCCAAGCTCACGCTTGGGCAGCCAGGTTTGGCTTGGCTGCCTGGGTGAAGCACGGGGATGGATCCCAATCCAAGCACTACTTAGGCCCTAAGCTGGGAATTCACACCAGGCTTTCGCCTGGGTCTAAGGGCACAGAGGGCTTCCTCCACATCAGGGCATGCTAAAATTTCTTATTTCTCCAGTAAGGCTTTTGGGCTAAAATGAGGAGGGATGGGAAATAATGATGAGGCAGGAGTGGCTACCAGTTGATGTGAGGTGGCCATTCAAAATATTTGGAACTGAGTTTGTTCCTGTATGGCTACATGTTCCTGTCCTCTTTGCAAGCCTGGCTAGGCTTATCCGGTCCAGCATCAGAGCAGGGATGGGGAATGGGGTTGAGCATCACCCAGTGCCTCCTCTGCCCCAGGCTGCTTGCTCGTTGGGTCTGCCCCTTTCCGGGGGGCCCTGACACTCTCCACCAGCCAGCCTCTCATCCCTGGCCAGCCTTATACAGTATGCCTCCTCACAGGCTATGCATTGCCCACCCCCAGTTACAAGGCCAACACCCCTCTTTATTCCCTGGAATTGACTACCCTTTACAGCTGCTGCCAATGCCTCTCCCCCTTCTCCTGCCTCCTGCTCAGACCCCCTCCCTTCGGGAGGAGGGCTTCTGATGTTATCCTTGCACGCCTTCCCTTCAGCCTCTTCAGGGCTCTGCTACTCCTTCACTGGAGCCAGGTCCCTGCCTATGGCAGTCTTTCCTCCACTTCTCCCCGGCCACCACCCGTCCCTGTCACCTTGGGCACCCTCACCACCCCGTCCTTGGAGGTAAGGACAGCCAGCCTCACCAGACAGTCCCAAAGAATGATAGGTGAAATAATGGTCTTTTACTGGGTCAAGTAACACACTGAATCATGTTATGAGCTTTTAAACCCCAAAAGTTCTTTAGAAAATATATCAGACATTTTTGCTCAGTAGAGTTCAGATAAAATCCAAACCCTACTGCTTTCAATCTTAAATCTGAAGCCCTAAACCTGTTAGCTAGGCAAGTTCTGGCTGTTTGATATGCTGATTAGTGTTTATCAAGCTGCAGGATTTTTTTCCTTTTGAAATTTAAAGTTAAGCTGGTATGTCCTGCTGAGTTAGTATTTATACTAGTCAGTATGCACACTAGAGTCGTCTGTCTTCTAGGACTGGCTTGGAGTCTGCAGGAACCAGCATCAATCTCCAGGTGATCGCTGAAAGCAATCCTGAATATTTCAGTAGCTTGAAATTGTGGAAAATATATTGAGGGGGGAAATCTCTAGGAATTGCTTCAGTCAGAGCTGGCATCCCAAGATACTGCTATAGAGAGAAATACCAAAGAGAACCTCATTTCCTGGTTCATAAACCACTTGAAGTAATAAGTAGCCAAGTTGCATGTTATGCCCCAGGCTCCATCACTGATGGTGGAAGTTTCACACCTTATGTGGAATTTGCAAATTATCTGTACAAAACATCTTCTGTATCTGAGGGAACAATTTCCCCCTTACCAACCTTCCCATAACTTTTAAGATAAAGATCTTTCTTTAAATTCCTTCTTCAACAGACACTACACTGGCAGGAATTAGGAGCAAGGCTCTTCCAGTAGAGGCAAACTCCCCTCTAGCACAAGGCTTTCTTGTGCTGGCTATCTGTCCTTCTAGGATTTTTAAGTCTTTAAAAAATATGTTTTAGCAGATATTTGAAAGGTGAGGTACATGATATATTAACCTGGTTTTGTTTGGTGGGTGTTCTGATTTATTTTATGTTTTTTATTTTTACATTTTATATCCCACTCTTCCTCCAAGGAGCCCAGAGCGGTGTACTACATACTTATGTTTCTCCTCACAACAACAACCCTGTGAAGTAGGTTAGGCTGAGAGAGAGTGACTGGCCCAGAGTCACCCAGCTAATTTCATGGCTGAATGCGGATTTGAACTTGGGTCTCCCCGGCCCTAGTCCGGCACTCTAGCCACTACACCACGCTCCCTCTCCCTCCCTCATTCTCCCTTTCCCCCTCTCATTCTCTCTCTCCCCTTTGTTCTCTCTCTCCCTCCCTCATTCGCTCCCTCTCCCCTCCCCCTCCCCCTCCCCCTCCCCCACTCTCTTCATGGAGAATGGAGAAGAGAGCAGGTCTTGTGGTAGCAAGCATGGCTTCCCCTTAGCTAAGCAGGGTCCACCTTGGTTGCAAATGAATGGGAGACTAGAAGTGTAAGCGCCGTAAGATATTCCCCTCAGGGGATGGAGCTGCTCTGGGAAGAGCAGAAGGTTTCAAGTTCTTTCCCTGGCTTCTCCAAGATAGGGCTGAGATATTCCTGCCTGAAACCTTGGAGAAGATGCTGCCAGTCTGTGAAGACAATATTGAGTTAGATAGCCCAATGGTCTGACTCAGTATATGGTAGCTTCCTCTGTTCCTTGCCCACCTCTCTCCCTTGGTTAAAGTTAGAAATTGGGTTTCGCTGTGCAGGAGCACCAGGATCCTTGCAGGTCCCGGAGCTCCCAGCCTAGCCCTGGCTAGGATATATCATATACTGAGTCAGTGGCTTAGCCCACTAAGTGGCTTAGCCCACTTCCCCCACAGATGATCCTGCCCGGTTTTAGGGAGGGTCGATCCACAATTGACCAATGTCTGGTGTTACAACATCTTATTGAGAAATACTCCTCTCACAGCACGACCTCTTTATACGTAGCCTTTGTCGACCTTAAGGCGGCCTTTAATTCCATTTCATGGGTAAAACTTTGGGAGAAACTGGGGTCCTCTTCCATCAATCGCCGCCTGCTGTATCTACGGCAAGCACTATACCTGGATACTTCCCTTAAGGTTCGATCTAATCCTCAAGGACATCTGACAAGAGCGATATTAACTCAGAAGGGTGTTAAGCAGGGTTGCATTCTTGCCCCACTTTTATTCAACTATTATATTAATGCTATGGTGGCTCACATTAACGACCCAGACTTTCACCCCCCTAAACTAGCAGGGAGACATGTATCTAGCCTGCTTTACGCAGATGATGCTGTTATTCTTTCTAGGACACCGGTTGGTCTAAGAAAAGCGCTGAGGGCACTGAGCTTATATTGTAAAAAGGATGGATTGGTGATTAACTTGCAAAAAACCAAAATTATGGCCTTCACTAGGAGACCTAAGACACATGTCTGGAGAACTGAGGGACACCCAGTTGAACAAGTGACATTCTTTAAGTATTTGGGAGTAATCTTTCAGGCTAGTGGTGCCAGAAAAGCGCACGGGAACTACATTGCCTCTAATGCTCAGAAAAGTTCGTTGGCTATCTTACAATATCTTAGGACAAAAGGAGGCCACTACCTACCTGCGGCCCTTAAACTGTTTAAAGCTAAGCCATTAGGCCAACTTCTCTATGGAGCACAGCTCGGCCTTTTTCCAAACATGGAAACTTTAGAATGAGTGCAGTCTAAATTCTTAAGAACTGCACTTGGCCTTCCAAGATTTGCATCTAATGCTGCTATCCGCCTGGAGACAGGTATGATTAAGGTTGAGGCCAATGTTTGGTTGACTATTTTAGGTTATTGGCTTAGACTAGTTTATCATCCAGCTGGATTAGCCCCTTTAGTTTTACAAGACAATCATCGATTTAGATGGATTCAGACTATTGAGGCTGAAATAGCTACACTGGGCCATTCCTATGTAATGTGGGATATGATCAAGCAAAATCGTTAATTAAACAGCGAATTTTAGATTGTGAGAGACAAACTGATCTTGGTAAGGTCTCAAGATTCTATATCACAGAAGAACGTAGATATTTAGTTTCCCCAATGAATTATCTGACACGGCTCAAAATCCCTAAGTACAGAGCAGCTTTTACCTTAGCTCGTTGTCATAGTCTACCCTCAGCGGTTCTTGAGAGTCGTTATAAGGGGATCCCCTTTTCAGAGAGGCTTTGCCCTTGCGGTTTGGAGCAGATTGGAACCATCGAACATGTTTTATTATTTTGTTTATTTTATAAGGATATCTGTGAAGCATTTATTACACCATTATTAGGTAAACTTCCAGGTCGTCAGAGCCATTTTTATTGTTCTTTGCTACTGTCAGACTCTGAGCTTACAGTTACAAATATTGCTGCTAGATACTGTGCTGCAGCTATTAGTACTCGTCGGCGATTGGTTAATAAGGAATTACTGTTGTCTTAACTTTTTCAATTTTAGATATAAATGTATTTTAAGCTCCTTTAATCTTTTACTTAATGTACTGTTTATATTGTACTGGTCTGTGCAGGGGCGTAGCAAGGTTGGAGTGGGCCCAGCGACAAGATTTTAAAATGGGCCCCCCGCACTGTAGCTCAGCTCATGAAGTAAAGAAATCTTAAATGAGGCTGAATAGTGGTAACAAAATGCATAGTAAAATTTAGATAGATAGATAGATAGATAGATAGATAGATAGATAGATAGATAGTCTATCTATCTATCTATCTATCTATCTATCTATCTATCTATCTATCTATCTATGTGCCACAATAGAACATCATCCTAAATGATTTTTTAAAAGGTTTTGTAAATTGTGAACGATGCAAGTCAGTTAATGGTACTAGAGAAAGACATGCTGTTCTGGTAGCTCCAGGTCTTAACACTCACATCAATTTCAGAGGATGAACACAACTGAAGGAAGCCCAGGCGGGTGTGCAGCTGGGGGAGTCAGTCATGTGACTTGCCTCTGGGGGGGCCCCCCAAGGCAGTGGGCCCCCAGACAACTGTTTCCCCTTGCCCTATTATAGTTACGCCCCTGGGTCTGTGACTGTAACAATAAAGTGACTGACTGACTGTTCCTGCCCAGAGCCCTGGGGATCGGGGGCCACCCAGCTCCCAGAAGTTCCAGGATGCACGGGGCAGGATCTTCTAGTGGGTTGCTGCAGCATGGAACCATGCCACAGCAGCACAAATCAACTAAACAGGGTTAGCGGCACGCTCACTCCGCTAACCTCATTGAAGGGCAGGGGTAGTTTAGGTAATTTGCATGGCTCCTGTGGCAGCAGACGACCAGGAGAGATTGGGCTAGGCTCCCTTAGCCCAATCTCTCCTGGTCATGGGAATGGCTTCATTTTGTTCTTATAGGGTTTTACCAAGAATTTCTTCCCTTACTACTTGGCTGCTTTGGTTTCTGCACTATTACTACAGAACAAACATGGGAGACAAGCATTCCTGAAAGATGGGTTGCCCACCATTTGCTTGCCCCCATTTAACCCTGCTGGAGAGAGTGAAGCTATTCTGACAATCAGCAGAAAGCGGGCTAGTGGAGCCTAACCCACTTCCGGGTGATCGTTGGAACCACCGGGCCGCGGGCATGCCCAGTGGTTCCAAGATGGCTCGCCCACCTACAGTAAGTACCCCTCCCCTTAAATGAGGTTAACGGAGCGAGTGCTCCATTAACCTTGTTTTTCTGCTCATGTGCCACTGTGGCGCATGGTGACACATGAGTAGACCCCCCCAACTGGGAGGCAACAAGCAGTCTCTGGGCTCGGGGGTCCCCCCAGAATGTCCCATGCACTTGCACGGGGCATCCTAGGACTTCCAGGGGCCAAGCAGCCCCTGATCCCCACAGCCCCCACTGGCTCTGTGACAGAGCTGGTAGTTATGTGGGTGGCTGGTCCAGCTGCCCAGGTCTCCGCTGGTGATCATCTGTGAGGAGAGGCTGAATAGGTCTGCCAAATATCCCACATGAACCAAATATTCATTTCAGATTCGGCTCATATGCCACTCTGGGTGGTTTACATTAAAAGAAATTCAAACCATCTAAAATCCAACATAAAAGATAAAATAAAAGCAGTTAAAATATTAACAAAACTCATTTTAAAAAATCATTTAACACCAACTCAACATTATTCAAAGCCAGGCTGAAAAGATGGGTCTTTATGGCTATCTTGAAAGCCTCCAAAGATAATAAGCCTCTTATACCCACAAGGGGCACGTTCCACAACCTAGGAGCAACAACTGAGAAGGCCTGGTCCCAGGTTGCCACCAGGTGAACTGGTGGCACCCAAAGATGGACCTCTCCTGTTGATTGTAATGAGTGGTGAGGATCTTGCAGCGAAAGGTGTTCTCTTAGGTAACCTGGGCCTAAGGCTTTAATGGTGATAATCAGAACTTTATATTTTGCCCAGAAACATGCCATCAGCCTGTGCAACTGTTTAGGGTCAGGAATGATATGTTCTCTCCGAGTTACACCGGAGATAAATCTGGCATTCACATTTTGGATTAACTGAAGTTTCCAAACTAGGTACATAGGCAGCCCTTTATAAATCACATTGCAGTAGTCTATCCTGGAAGTTAGCAGCTAATGCAACACTGTTTTGAGGTCATTCTCTTCTAGGAATGGGTGGAGTTAAGAACATCCTCCACTATCTTCTCCAACAAGTTGTGCCTCATGGTTAACATTTAAAGGTCCCTCAGAATATGAAGTAATCTGGAAAACATTCTCTGAAAACCACTCTTAAGTATCTCAACAAGTAATATGAGGATCAGATTAGTTGACAGTTTTTATAGTTGTCATCAACTATCCAAGGCATTTCAAATTTTCATTTTCCAGCTACATTATATTGTCTTCTTTTAATACATCAGCGCTGATTCAATGAATTTGGAGTCTCTTTCAAAATACAAATATTCCAGCCTGGAGGTGATGTCACCCATTTCTTATTTCTTATTTCTGAAGGTCAATGCTACAAGTGCCATTTTCCTTTGGAAACACCTTAAATCCTAACTTGGTTCTTTGGAAGACATGTTAGAAATCTGTTGGTGTAAGCTGTTGGTGAATTAAGATATATCTCCCTAAACTGGACTGTATTTGATTTTAAGTGAGCAAGAAAAGGAATGTTGAATCTAAATGAAATAGACACTACAACCTACTGGCATAGATTCTTTTAAAAATATTGGCTCTTGGCAAGCATGGTGTTTGACTGCCTTACTGCATTTGGCTTCAGGATATCCATCTTAGGCAGGAAGCCTGAAATGAAACTAGACATCAGGCCTAGATTTAATGAATAAAGGAGGCAAGGAGGTCACACTTCAGTTCAGGACAACATAATTACCTCCCACAGGATAGCAACTGTTGTAGTCACCCTCTCCATCAATGGTGAATCTACAGGCTATGCTGATCCTATTCATTATTCATATACTTCTTCCAATCACATCCTTGTAGCATGCTTTATTGTAAAAAGGAGTAATATCAGTAGAGAAGTGCACAGTATACACAGCAACTGCATTCCAAAGAAATGGTATGCACACAAGAGGAGAAATGTGTGTGAAACCTGTGTTTTCTTGACATTTCCACTGAAGCATTCCCTGCTGCCGCAGATGCATGCTGCTGTTCAGTCTGAGAAGTGTAATGCCATATGACACATAATTTAATGTTTGTGGGAGAGCCATGCGCACATGTTCTTCCTTTGGATCTCAGCTAATAGTAGGGATGCATTATGACACTGGAAAATATTTGCCATCCATTTCCCCCCAATTTTCATCTACTTAGACATACATTTTGACATTACATATGACAGCTCATTCATAGGTATTTATCTTATAGCTGACTAGGAATGGAACTTTAATAATCCAAAAACTGAATATTCCTAACTCAAACATGGATGGGATGTTCACATTTTCAATTCAACAGACACTTAAAACACTTTTTATATTATCAAAACTGTGTATTCCATATTAATTAGAATGTGTCTGTTCCACAATTGTGTAAATAGACATGGCACTCTGGATGGAGGCATGGAAATCATCAGAGGTCTAAATTAATTAGGGATGAGTCAAAAAGTTTTATTTTTAAAAAAGTAAACATTCAGTGTGAAAATCAACCCAACAATTGAACCTAGCCTTAATTAAAAGTTAACACATTCGATAATTTTTATGTATTTGTTTTTATAAAGTCAGTGTTAACTGAACAAAAATATCCTAATCATGTCTTCTCCACTTATTTCATTTCTATAATTTATGAAAAGCATGGTGTTTTTGCACTATTATTATTATTATTATTAATAATTCGATTTCTATACGGCCCTTCCAGAAATGGCTCAGGGCGGTTTACACAGAGAAATAATAAATAAATAAGATGGCTCTCTGTCCCCAAAGGGCTCACATTCTAAAAAGAAACATAAGACACACACCAGCAACAGTCACTGGAAGTATTGTGCTGGGGGTGGATAGGGCCAGTTACTCTCCCCCTGATAAATAAAGAGAATCACCATGGTAAAAGGTGTCTCTTTGCCCAGTTAGCAATTTCCATCCTTTTAATCTTTCCCCTTTCCATTTAAGAAAAGAACTATTTCTTGAGACATGCTCAATAAGCAATACTATAAGAGACCCTTCTTGCATTAAGTAGGGCTTCTACAAGGTAACAGAGTTATGAACATCTGAGCAAATGTGAGTTACTTTGTTTAGAAATCCACAATTATTTGTGGTGATTCTATGCCAGGTTGTTGTTGGCGTGTGTGTGTGTGTGTGTGTGTGTGTGTGTGTGTGAGAGAGAGAGAGAGAGAGAGAGAGAGAGAGAGAGAAGGGTGGGTGGGGTGGGGGTGAGGGAGGGAGCTATATAGGTGGACTGATAGCATTAGATGTTGGCTAATGCCCAAAATGATTTCATTAAACTGAAAAGCAGAAATTAGAGATGATCAACATTGTTTGTTATAGGTCTTCTGGTGCATGTTGACAGTTTCTTTAAACCTATTCATTCTCAATGAATGAGGCTTTTTAGCTTGAACACATTTCTTAGACTTAAGGCTAACTCAAGAGTTCTTCATTGCATGAGATACAAAGCAGGACAAATTACCAAACAGAAATTGTTTTTCTTGTTTTATGTTCATGATGATTATTCCTGAAAAAGGCATTTGTTCCTCATAAATGTGTGCTTCTGCTTATACAGAGTCAAAGGCAGTCTCAAATTATGGAGTGTGGGCACAAGAGCAGGGGTGTTCTTCTACCTTTTGTAAATCACTATTTTAGAAGGCTATGGCTAAAACCGGGAGGAGGCAGGGATAGAGTTTGTGGATGCCATTAAGGAGCCATGTTCTCTTTTCCCAAATAATTTGTGCACAGGAGGGTTTCCCTAATTCAGCAAGTGAGGAAGCAGGATGGAAGGTGGAAATACATATTGTTCTTTCAAAAACAGGAATCACAAGGCATGAGGAAAAGAGGCACTTTTCATGTCTTCATGATGGAGTACCAAAACAATACAGACTCCGTGGGGGACTGTGTTACTTTCACCAGGCATCCATCTGTGTGCTGCCTGGCAAGCCCAGAAAGCTCAGGATGAACAGGCCATATGAGTGAATTGGAGAGAAAACAGTTCTAGATTTGCAGCAGATGCTGAAGCAGATGTATTCATGTGACCACTTGGGGTTGGGTTGGAGGGCCAGGAAGCTCCTACCCTAGTTGCCACAGATAATCAGAAACTCTGGGTCTGCAAACCTAGGGAATATACACCATTTTCATTGTTGAAATGAGGATCTAGAAGCATAGAAGGTCCTCCAAATGACTTGCAGGCCTTCACAGAATGCCTTGTGCTGCCAGTAGATTAGAAAGCCACATGACATCAACAGCTGCCCTCTGATTGGCCACAAGGAGCAGGAAGTGGACCCAGCCCTGCTGAAGTCACTTCAGAGACTGTTGAATGCACTCTGCAGAGTGGCATATCCATGACTGGCAGCCCCTCCAGCCACAGCACTTTTTTGTTTCCAGGATAGAAAAATGTGCATTAGTTCACATGACCAGAAGAGAAAGGTAGGGGGTTTCTTTTTTCCTCTTACTTGGTTAAGAGAAGGGTAGAGAATCTGGGTTACCCTGGTTTGAGAAACCTGGTGTCATGGGCATGCTGTCAGATTCCAGGGATGAGGAGGAGACAGGCAGTGTGGCAGTGCAGGAGGGAGTGCAGCAACCTCAAGGCAAGAAGTTGCAGAGGCAAGCAGGACTGATGCACGGGACATTGAAATAGAAACCGAGCCTCGTACGACAGCTCCTGTGGAGGAGGCGCAGCCGATCTCAGCTGTAGAGAGGTGTCAGTTGAAGAGACAGGAGGAGATAAAGAGATGCACGTGCAGAACGGCTTGACTAAAGAGAAGAGCTGCTGAGTCAGGGACCCATGATTGAAAGCACATGGCTTCAGCCTATTTAAGATGGCCTCGCCTCAGCCACATTGCTGGTAGCAATGTCGTGCTTTGGTGAGTGACCCAGCTGTGTTCCTGCTTGTTCTGACTGTGCTTTGACTTTGGACAGTTTGTACCCTGCTTGTGGAATTCGACTTGGACTTGGTTTGACCGACTAGATATTGTGACGACTCAGACTGGCTTTGGTTTGGAAATTGCTTACTGCTTGGCTCTGACATTCTCCTTTTGACCCTCCATCTGCTGATACATAGCTTTAGATTAGCCTGACAGGTTTACAACACCTGGGCTGGAGGGATTTTTGTGAGTTCACACAAGCATTAAAATGTGTGTTGGCATATGTTCAAGATGTATTGGATATATGGAAAACAGCCACAGAAGACCCCTTTTAATATCTCAGCTATTCATTACTAGCAGGTCATTGAAAGAGCCTAATGCATAAAACTTAGGGGTGAGTCACATGATCATCCTGGGAGGGCATGGGATGCACTTAACCGACGTTCCCTGCAGACAACTGAACTTTCCTTCATCAGCGTGCCTCCTGTGCACCCATACAGACAGCCCTGCTCCATGCAGCTCCATGAAGCAAGGAGCAGGGCAGAGGGATCTGGGGCTGGAACTTGTCCTGGCCTCCAGGCATCCCTCAATGCAATGTGCAGCACACATGTTGCATTGGGGATCCCCCCATCAAACAGGTGCTCTATGTGCCAGTCTCTGTGATTCCTTGGGCTGCAATATCTGGTAGCCAGGGTAAGGGTGCGAGAGCTAAAAGCTAGGTTTCTTAAGAGGGTTAGATAGGTGGAGAGCGGAGGGTTCCGCGAGGAGCCCACTGCTTCTCAAAACCAGCCTAACCCTGCTTGGGGCAGCCCAGGAAGCATTAAACTGGTCATGAGAACAGCCTCTTAGATTAGTAGGGGTGGGGAAGAAACAAGTGTAATGTATCTGTCTCTAGTTTCTAGTCCATCTAGGCCTAGCAGTGTTCAGCCTCCTGAGAAGAACATACCAACTCAACCCACTCATAAGGCTGGCTCACACAATCAACAAAAGCAGATTAAGAGCTGGGGTTCAACCTGCTTTTGATGGTTGCATGAGCCAGCCTTGTGAGTGGGTTAGGTCTGTATGTTCTTCTCAGGAGGCTGAACACTGCTAGGCCTAGATGGATTAGAAACTAGAGACAATCCACAGATATGCTGTGCTTGTTTCTTCCTCACCTCTACTAACCTAAGTTTTATGCATCAGGCTCTTTCAGTGATTTGATGGTAATGAATAGCTGATATATTAAAAGTTGTTTTCATATATCCAATACATCTTGAACACATGCTGACTTTTATAAAGCCAAACAGCTGATTAATCAAGTTGTTTGATTAAACAGTTGCCCACTCACCCCTAGCAGTGGTTTTTAGTTTTCAAAATTTCAGGAATGGGTCTTACCCGTATCTATGTGGATATGTCAGGGATAACATGCAAAATCTGGCCACTGGCCACTTAAATGATTGGCACAGCCCATTTGCCCCATCTCCCTTGAAAAAGGCACAAGGCCTGGACAGAACCCATTGGCTCACAGGCACAAGGGGGTGGGTCTTTCTACCCATTATGGCCATTGGCATCCTCCTCTCTCAGTCCGTTCTGAATAGGCAGAGCACATGGCTGCCAGTGTGGAACTCCATTTGGCCTTGGACTGGGAGTGAAAGGCCAAGTGGGTGAGGGTGGAGAAAGGGCAAGCTGCAGCAGTGAGTGCTGGTGGTGGAGAGCCTTCCTGCAGTGGGGCATAGTGGCTCACAACAACTGGGAGCAACCGGAGTGGGGAGTGTTTGGCTCCATGGTTTGGCGGTGGCAGGCTTGCAGTGTTGGGCTGTGGCATGAAGGCTACGGCCTTAGTTGGGTTGTTTTGTTTGGGTGGCCAGGTCCCCCCCTTTGGTTGGAATGGGGCGCTAAGACAGGGCCTTCACAGGCAGGCCTTCTCCCCTTGCTGGCCCAGGTCCATGGGTGGCTGGGGTCGATATTAAGGGCCTTGCTTTGAGCTTTTATTGGGCTGAGGGTAGCCTGTTTGGTTGCTTGGGTTGTTTTGTGGTAGGGATGCGCACAGAACTGGTGGGGGCCAGTTCAAAGGTAGGAGAAAGCCTTTAAGGGTGGTTGAGGGTGCACTCCCCCTCCTCCCGGCTGCATTTCCCCAGCTGGTGCTCTCTTAAAAACTGGTCTGGCGGGGCGGCAGCATACCTACCTGCCACCCTGTTCCCTCCTCAGTCCAGAAGTGACCAGAAGTACCCTGTGCACATGCACATATCAACACATGCAAGCAAGCATGATGTATGCGCATGCACCCAACATGTGCATGCACATGGGGTAATTCTTGTCATTTCTGGACTGAGGAGGGGATGAGGCGGCAGGGAGGTACGCTGCCAACCCACCGGACCGGTTTTTAAGAGAGCACGGGTAGGGAAAACGCTCTGGGGAGTGCACCCCCCCACCCTTAAAGGTGTCCCCCCACCTTCAAACCTGCTGAACTGCTGGCTGTTTGAACATGTTCAGAGGCCTGTAAAAGGGCTCGTGCACATCCCTAATTCTGGCTTATTTCAACAACCAAGACCTTATGGTGCCTGCACCCAGGTTTGGCAAGGGGTGAGCTCAGGGGGCTATTCATGTTGGCCAGCAGCAACGGTTTCTTCTTCCATGGTGCCTGCACCAGCACAAGAACATTACTCACTGGGTGACACAACTCTTCCCCTGGGAGATCATTAACTGCCCTCTGTTAAAGAGCACATTTGGAAGGGGAAGTTTGTGGACGTGTTCCAGTTGCTCTTAGAGAGCCAGAATTGGTGCTTAAAGAAGGGGAGCAGAATAGGGAAATCCAAGCGGAAGCCCATCAAACATAATTAGTTTAATTGATTGTCTGTTTTCACAGTATATATGGGGGTGGTATTGCAAGTGCAGCCTGCAAAAGGCCCTGCCCTGGTCAAGTATTTTGACATCATTCACCGAGGGTGCATGGATTTTATGAGCAACACTTGGGAGCACTATGATTGCACGTTCCACTTACGTGCAGCATTGAATCCCGCTATTCCATGGGATAAGCAGCATCAGGGGTTATGGCTGCAGATTATGACACTGGCTAGACCTATGCAGGGTGAATGTTCCGACAGTGGCCACATAATATTCAAGGTAGTCACAGCTTCTGCTACAACACAGGTGGCTGCGCAGGGGGTTCAAAGCCCCTTGTTATGTTGGGAGTTCAATAGTTGTGGAAACTGCTCCCACTCGCCCTGTAGATCTGGCATGACTGTGGCTTCTGCAGAGGGTGACACTCGGGTAGCAACTGCCCCCGCACCAGAGGGTTCAAAAGAGGATTCAGGGACCAACAATCTGGAGGCAGGAAGGGAGGCCGGGTGCCTCAGGGTGGCAGCAATGAAAAAGGGACTCAGCTCAATTAAACTCCATGTGCTGGTCTGTTTATTGCGCTACTATCCCCAGTGGGATAAAGTGGAGTATCTTTTTGCTGGTTTTTGTTTTGGGTTTGGGATTCCATGCTCTTTCCTGAGGGAACACAGGTCAGCTCCGAGTTTAAAATCAGTACAAGGCATGGAAGATATAGTTTCTGGGAAGATCGAAAGGGAGGTAGCGTTGGGCCGGGTTATTGGCCTCTTTGATGTTTTGCCCCTCCCCACTTTGTGTATCTTCCCTTGGGGAGTGCCCAAAAAGACTCCCAGGGTGTTTGGGTTGATACATCACCTGTTGTTTCCATGTGGGGCTTCTGTGAACGATGGCATACTGCCTGAGCTTTGCTCAGTGTGATACACTTTGTCTGATCATGGCACATGATCCACTCCTGTGGGAGAGGGGCCTTGCTTGCAAAATGCAGTATTGAGTCAGCTTTTCGCCTGCTTCTAGTGCACCCTGCAGATTTTGACCTCCTAGGCTTTGCTTTTCAAGGCCAATACTACATTGGTCGGGCCCTGCCAATGGATTGTTCTGTGTCCTGTTCTACATTTGAGGCATTCAGTTCCATGCTTGAATAAGCGGTTTGTCACAGAACTAGACTTACCTCCTCTGCCCACGTCTTCAATGATTTTCTTTTTGCAGGAAGGGGTGGTACCAATAAATGTGCACACCTTTTGGAATCCTTTTTAGAGTTGCGTTCAGAATTAGGCAAGGCTGAGGGCCCAGTTTCTAGTCTTACCTTCCTGGGCATCGAGCTTGATACTCAGGCAGGGTGCTTTAGGCTCCCTGGAGAGAAGCTCACAGTTCTGAGGACCCTGTTGGCTGAATGCTCACAGGTTAGGAAGGTCCTTGTAGATCATCCTAATTTTGCCTGTCAAATGGTAGAGTCAGGCTGCGTTTTCCTGTGGTGCCTCTAGGATGTTATAAAGAGGGTCAGAGAGCAACATTTTCATATATGTTACACAGCCCCCATGTGGGTGGACATGGAGATGTGGGTGGCCTTTTTCGATTCTTACAATGGGGTCCTTTTCTGGAGGAATACACTGCTGCTGGAAGGAGACCTGCAAGTGCAGTCCAATGCAGCAGGTTGTCTGGGCTTTGGGGTGTTTTTTCATGGGCGTTTGTGCACAGCCAGATGGCCGGAACAGTGGGTGTCATTGGGCATTAACAGGAATTTGACCTTGTTGGAGTTCTTCCCTATAGTCATGGCAGTCCATATATGAGCTGACCATTTCAAGAACTCCACTGTTAAATTCTGGTGTGACAACCAAGCCACTGTGCAAGTCATTAATCGTCAAACCTCAAAATCCCCTAGAGTTATGCACTTGGTGCGGGCCTTTTTGCTTGCTTGTCTTAAGAACAATGTGCTATTCGTGGCATGCCATGTCCCGGGAGTGCAGAATGGCTTGGTGGATGCCCTGTCTCATTTTCAGGAGCACCGCATTCACCAGCTGGCGCCTGGAGCAGCGCGGCACCCAGATCTGATGCCTGAGTGGTTATGGACCTTTGGCACATAGAAGCACACAGAGCGATCTCTTCATCATTAGCTCCAAGCACCCGGGCTGCCTACAAGAGGAAGTTCAGGGCTTTCCAGGAGTTTAGGGAGCAGGTAGGAATTGGACAAATTGCCTTATTACACAGGGGATTTCAGGATTAGGCACATGTTAGAGGTGGTGGCCCAGGGAAATGCTGGTGAAACCCGATGAGCATAGGCCTCTTTCTCTTAAGGCAATGTGGGGTGATAAAGCAGTTGCCAACATTTGTATGTCACCCTGTGAGATGGCATTATTCCATGCAGCCACAGTAGTAATGTTCTTCGGGGCATTTCGGGCAGGTGAGCTTTTTCCCAGGGGTACAGTGAGTCCCACCAACAGGGTCTTGCAGGGGAGAGACTTCGTTTTTCAGTCAGATTCTGTTAAGTTGTATTTGAGTTTCTCCAAGACGGACCAGAGAGGTCAGTGGCACGTGGTTGTGCTGCATGGTGCTAACAACCCGATGCTTTGCCTGGTGCAAACTCTTGAGTGCTTTGTGGCCCTGTGAGGGTCAAGGGATGGGGGCCTCTTCATGCATGCAGATGGGATGTCTGTTTTGCACTTCCAGTTCTGGGCTGTAGTTCGTAGGGCCCTGGTGGCGTCTGGGTTCTCTACTGCACATTTATCTTTACACTCTTTCTGCATTGGCACAACCTCTGCAGCTTCACGTTTAGGTTTACCTGGCACTGCCGTTCAGAGGATTGGCCGATGGCATTCAGGTATCTACAAGCGCTATATATGTTAAAGCTCCTGGGTACTGTTACTATTGTCATCTTCTCCTTGCAGGTGCAGCAGGAACAGCTGAGTGAACCCAGGTCCTCATTCGTGGGCACTTGATTGTGTCCTTGTCCCACAAGTCGGTGTGTTGGGGCGAGCCAGGAACACAACTAGGATTGGGGGAATAGGCTTTGATCTCATGGATTGACCAATGGGGTATGGTGTTTGCCCAATTTTCCCCAGTGCTGTGGGAATACTTGGAGGTTAACCCTCCACCTGACATACTGCTGCTTCACTTGGGAGAGAATGACTTATTTACTCAGTCAGATTTGTCTCTTATTCACAGGGCTCGGGAGTATATTTAGAGGTGGTTCCTGGTTCTGATTGTGATCTGGTCTGCACTCCTGCAGTGCAGAGTTTGGAGGGGGGCTGTAAGGCCTGGGAGGATTGGCATAGCTTGTAGGAAAGTTAAAGTTGCACTAACCCAGTTTGTTGAGTCCTTAGTGGGAAGGGGTCTGGAGCATCCGGACATTGTTTATTCAACTTCAGAGTTGTACAGGAGTGATGGAGTCCACTTGTCACCAGTGGGCACTAGAATTTTCTTGGAAGATTTGAGACGGGATTGGCTGCTGTATTGTGGAGTTGGTGGGCAGTGCAGGGTGTAAATCTAGGTTAACCCCTGCTGTGGCAGAAACAAGGTGGTTAGGAGTAAAAGCTGAATTTCAGTGAGCACCTTCAGGCAAGCACTTGGCTTATGGATGGGCAGGTCTGTTCTCTAGGACTTGGTTGCTCAAGGAGTTCTGACCTTGCACGCTGTACTCTGTTGGATGACAACCTTCAGAAAGCTCGGCAGCTTCTGGGGGGTGCCGCTAAGGGCAGATACGCCTTAGGTTGGCTAAGAAGGGCAGCCTCTGCTTTAAAGTATTGGGGGCTGTCTGGAGCCAAGGTGTGTAATTAGGTAAGGCACGCCCTGCCCGGGCATGTCTTTAGTTATTGCACTGTGGGGGTGGAGTGCAAATCCCCATTTACCTTTTGTGTTTGAATTAGATTATAAATTGTGGCCCTTCGTCACCATGCACCTGTGTCTCGTGTCTTGTTGGAGTGCGGGAGCAAGCATATATTTTACAAGTGAGCTACAGCCCACTACCTTGTTTTTACAAATTCTTAGATTAGTTGTCTGTGTAGCTATCCCTTGCATTATATTATTTTGCTTTCTGTATAACTGTTGAACTCCTTAACTGATGTACTAAATTATCTACTGACTGACTGTAATCATAATATTCTGAAACAAAGGACAGAAAATGGGTCCAGAAAGGCTATAATACAACTTTCCACTCCCAACTGTAAATTGGCATCTGAAAAAAATCTTGACAACTTATTTTGGCACTTTACATTGTCTGTCACATTCACATAATTTCCCAGAGTATTTGTTGAAAACCTAGGTCAAAATTAACACTATTCTAAAACAAAGAATTCTCTCTTTTAATTAGATCTGACAGTCACTTACTAAGTTACTAGGCAACCTGTTGATGCAGTTCTGCTGATGTGTTATAATATAGCACATGGGATAATCCACATCCAAAATGAAATTTACCTCTATTTCTGTAAACAGGAAGTGGGAGAATAAGTTGCTAATGAACTAATCAGCCCCAAATATCATATGTTTGTTAATAGTACATTCAAACCAGTCATCAGTTCTGGGCTTGTTTCCCCCGCATTTCACAGGAGGGTGTTAAAGGAAAAGAGAGATGAGTTCATAGCTATTTACAAAGATATCTGTGTATCAACTATTCTATATCCCCAATTTACAGCTTCCTCCTGCAGTGTGTCAGAAGTGAAATGTAGCTTCTTTGGATCTGAGTTGTAAAACTGTTTGTGGAGAGGAGAGTTGTGACTTAGGAAAATTAGCAAAAATGAGTCCAGTGCATGTATGAAAATCCTCACATATATATGTGGAACCTTGCTGCCTGATGTTTTAACCTTAAGGGAAGGAGGAGGGAGAGTTGCATGTCCTCAGCTGGGCTTCCTTGTTTTATAGCCTCTTGAACTTCAGTTTTGCATACATTGCTGATAGGTTTGCAGTTCTACAGCAACATAATTAAGGAGTGGCCTCCAGTGAATGACTCAGAGCCCCAAATCTCATCAGCCTTCTGAAATGGGGGTGGGGAGTAAGGCTGTTGCCATCAATTCTCATCTCTGTCTCCTCTCTAAAAAGAGATGGGCTGGGGGCAACACAGATGCTTTAGCCCCCAAAACAGCACTTGTCTCTTCCAGTATCCCTTTGGGGAGCAGCAAGATGTAATTATTCTGAGGGAGACGTGATTGAGTTTAATTATCAAAAGGGGGGCTGTGGGTCTGGAGCCTGGATCCTCTGAATACTAAGCCAAAGGATTAATGTACACTGTTCCTTTAAAGAAATTATTATTATTTCTTGTTTACACAGTCAGCCAGGTGTTATTGACTGGTTTGTTTTATCCAGACATCGAGTCCTTCCCAAGGACCTGGGATGGCTGAATTTTATTGTCAGTTGTTATAGATATCGTAGCAGAATATAGGCTGTTCCCAGTAAAGCTGCTTTTTGTAATTGGCTGGTGGTGATTTCTGTGGCCCCTATGGTGTTGAGGTGCTCTTCAAGGTCTTTTGGGACTGCACCCAGGGTGCCAATTACCACTGGGATTAGTTTGGTCTTTTTCTGCCACAGTCTTTCAATTTCAATTTGTAGATCTTTGTATTTGGTGATTTTTTTCTATTTCTTTTTCTTCTATTCTGCTATCCCCTGTTATTGCTATGTCGATTATTTTGACTTGTTTTTCTTTCTTCTCAACTACAGTTATATCTGGTGTATTGTGTGGAAGATGTTTGTCTGTTTGTAGTTGGAAGTCCCATAATATTTTTACATCTTCATTTTCTACCACTTTTTCAATTTGATGGTCCGACCAATGTTTGGCTACAGGTAGCTTGTATTTTTTGCAGATGTTCCAGTGTATCATCCCTGCTACTTTGTCATGCCTTTGTTTGTAGTCAGTCTGTGCGATCTTTTTACAACAGCTGATTAGGTGGTCCACTGTTTCATCTGCTTCTTTACAAAGGCGGCACTTGCTGTTTGTGGTGGATTTTTCGACTTTTGCTCTTATTGCATTTCTTCTTAGTGCCTGTTCTTGTGCAGCCAGTATTAAACCCTCTGTTTCTTTCTTCAAGTTGCCATTCTTAAGCCATTGCCAGGTCTTGGTGATGTCTGATTTCCCACTTATATTGTGCAAATATTGACCATGCAGTGGCTTATTTCTCCGTTTTTCTGCTCGGTTCTTGACTTGTTCTTTCTTGTAGGCCTGCTTTGGTTCATTGGTGTTGAATAGTTTCGTATTATTGACCATTTTAAGTGCATCTTCTTCACTGTCCTTGATATATTCTTCAAGGCCTCTTTTCTCCTCCTCTACTGTTTGATGGACTTGCAGCATTCCTCTTCCACCTGAGCTGCGAGGGAGGTATAGCCTATCTACATCACTGTGGGGGTGCAGAGCATGATTGATGGTCATGATTTTCCTGGTCTTATGATCGAGCGTCTCTAGCTCTGCCTGGGTCCAGTCTATTATTCCTGCACTGTATCTGTTAACAGGTATAGCCCAGGTGTTTATGGCTTGTATGGTGTTCCCGCCATTGAGTTTGGACTTGAGGATTTTTCGAACTCTCCTGATGTATTCACTTCCAATTTTTCTTTTAACTTCAGTGTGTGTGATGTTATCAGCCTGGAGAATGCCCAAGTATTTGTAATATTCTTTCTCTTCCAGGTTCTTGATCTTGCTTCCATTGGGCAGTTCTATTCCTTCTGTTTTTCTTATTTTCCCTCTGTTCATTATTAATGCAGCACACTTGTCTAGTCCAAACTCCATTGTTATATCGCTACTGAATATACGGACAGTGTTTAGCAGTGATTCAATTTCTGACTGGGACTTTCCATACAACTTCAGATTGTCCATATACAGCAGATGGTTGATTTTACTGGATGTTTTAGATGTTTGGTATCCAAGGCCTGTTTTGTTTAGTATTTGTGAAAGTGGGGTCATGGCGATTACAAACAACAGAGGGGATAGTGAGTCCCCTTGGAAAATGCCTCTTCTAATGCTAACCTGTCCAAGTGTCTCACCATTGATTGTTAACTGTGTACTCCACATGCTCATTGCTTTTTTAATAAATATCTGAATGTTTTTGCTGACACCAGTTGTTTCTAAACATTTTAGTATCCATGTGTGAGGCAATGAATCAAAGGCTTTCTTGTAGTCAATCCATGCAACACTTAGATTGGTTTTTCTTCTCTTGCAATTTTCTAAAATCATTTTGTCAATCAGCAGCTGGTCTTTTGTGCCTCTGGTGTTCAGGCAATTTCCTTTCTGTTCAACTGGAAGCTGTTTGTTAGTTAATAAGTGTTGCATCACTTCATCTGCTATTATTCCAGTTAATAATTTGAACATGGTTGGCAGGCAGGTGATCGGTCTATAATTACTTGGAACTGCACCTTTTGCTGGGTCTTTCATGATGAGATGAGTTTTCCCAGTTGTTAGCCATTGTTCAATATCACCTCCTTGCAAAATGTGATTGAATTGTTTTGATACTTGTTTATGAAGGCTTGTTAGGTGTTTAAGCCAAAAGCCATGCAGTTCATCGTCGCCTGGCGCAGTCCAATTTTTAATTTTCTTTGCTCTTTCACTTATTAATTCTGGTGTTATTATTAGATCTTGCATTTGTTGGTTACATTTTTGACCTCTTTCACCCAGCCTGCTTTTTTATTATAATCTATTTGATTCTCCCATAATTTTCCCCAGAATTGCATTGTTTCTTCTTTATTTGGTGTCTCGATGTTTCTTGCAGTTTCTCCTTCTATGCTTTGGTAGAAACGTCTCTGATTCGACTGGAATTGGAGATTCTGCCCGTGTTGTGTAATTCTGGCTTCGTATCTGCTAATCTTCTTTGACACTGCTATTTGCTGCTTTATTATTTCCAGGACTTCTCTAATTTTCCTTGAATCTAGGTGGCATTTTTGGATCAGATACTGCTTGGTGTTTTCATTCTTCAGCTTCTTGTCTTTATTATTATTATTATTATTTATTTACACAAGCAGACAGGTGTTATTGACTGGTTTGTTTATTATTATTATTATTACTACTACTACTACTACATTTATATCCCACTCTTCCACCAAGGAGCCCAGAGTGGTGTACTACATACTTGAATTTCTCTTTCACAACAACCCTGTGAAGTAGGTTAGGCTGAGAGAGAAGTGACTGGCCCAGAGTCACCCAGCTAGTTTCATGGCTGAATGGGGATTTGAATTCAGGACTCCCCGGTCCTAGTCCTGCACTCTAACCACTACACCACGCTTTGTATCTGGACATGTGACTAAATGTTGCAAAAGTGATAACCGGTTTTGAGATTCCATCTTAGTGTGTACAGAGTAATCTGTATTAAAGATGTGCAAATCAATTCGGCATCAAGTTGATTCAAGTTTGATCTGGCTGATTCCAGTGGTTTAACTTCAAATTAAATCATCCCCCAAAAGTGTGCTTAGATTCAGAGTTCAATCGCATCAATCAGATTCAGATCTAATCTAGCCAAACTGATATGACTTTTACTGTATGTTGAGAGGGGAAAGATAGCCTCATTTTAATGCTTTTAAAGACTTTTTAATGCTCCTTTTTGCGGGGGTTAGTTATCTGGTAGGTTCTTTAGCTTTTTATAATTTTCAGTTTTAACTTTTAAAATAACCTTTAATTTGAACCTAATAATGTTTGTGGTTTTTAATCCGATAACTTTTTTGTTTAATTAATTTTAGTACTTTTATTGTCTCTTGTATCTATCTTATTGTTGTGAGCTGCCCTAAGCAGTAGTGTACTGGAGGGGTGGGGTATAAACATTTCAAATAAATAAATAAATAAATAAATTAAAAAAAAAATACATTTAACTGACTTGTAAAATGAAAACAAAGAGGTGCTGGGGCTCCCCAAAATCCAAAATTATCTTTATTATGCAGAGCCCACAACATGGGGTGGGGAGGCAGCGACCCGGCCTGCAATTCCCCTGAGGCCACTGGCCGTTTCTCTGATGAAGAAGAGGTGCACAGAGGCACCTTATTTTAACCGCTCCTGGTAGGGGTGTGCACAGAACTGGCTGGTCCGGTTTGTTCTGAGTCCGAACCAGACCTGACCCAAACTGCACCAGGCCAGTTCAGTCTGGCATCCCCTTGAAATGCCCCCCCCATCTGGTACATTCCGGGGGGGTGTTGCAGACATTTATGATTTAAAAAAACAACATGTAAAACTTACCTCCTCCAGGGGGCTTCTCCAAGGTGGCAGGGGGGTCTGCAGAGATTCCCCCTCCCCTGCCTGCCTGCCTTCCTTCAAAAACAGCCCATTTGGCCATTCTTCAGCCAGTTCTGGCCTTTCCCCCAGCACAGCGGCCATTTTGGAGGCCACCACACCTGTGCAATGGGCCTCTGCTTAGCCTGAGTCATGCAGGTGTATTTCCCTGTGCTCGCCACCGTGATTGTTTTCACCTGAGGAATGCCTTAGTAGATGTGGTTGAATCAGCGCTACTCTTTTAAAGGATTAGCCAGGTATTCTCCCTATGTTGGCACAGTGGATTAGGCCATTGCTGGCACAGTGGATTAGGTCACAACATCACCTGCTCAGAAAGGTGTGATAAGGTAGCAGGTCATCTCCTCTGCTAACGAGTAAGCTAATCGTTAGCTCAAGGTGCAGAGAGCTAGCTTGTTGACATTTTAGTCATCCCAGATAAAATTTGATGTGTCCATTTCATTCCTCCCTACATAGGTCTTTTAGACCTTTCTCAGTCTTTGTGGTTGAGGTCTGCTCCTCAAGGTGCAATCAGCATAATTGCAACAGTACATCACAAAAGCTGCTATCCCAGTTATTTGAAGAAGAATTTACCATATGGTCAGTTTATAAGGTTATGCAGAAATTGTACTATAGACAATACATACATATTAAGAAGCCAATAAGTTAGTAGAGCATTTTGGATGTAGAGGCTGTCCCCCCAAATTAATACAAACAGCAGTAGACAAGGTCTCAGACAGAACCAGAAAGGTATTATTGGAAACAAAACATGATAATGTTTCTACTGAAGACAGAGAGGTTTACTGGAGTATGGAATATACCCATTTGTCTAATCAAATCAAGAGAGTAGTATATAAACATTGGCACCTAGTGGAACATATAGATGGTTGTGGTCTGAGACCAGTGATAAGCTACAGGAGAGGTCTTTCTCTAAAGAACAAGTTAGTTCAAGCAGATATAGCACATACTTCTAGCCAGAAAACATCAAGCCTTAAAAGGACTTTTAAATGTGGTCAATGTACATCACGCGCGCACACACACACACACTTTTTTTTTCACCGCCTAGAGATTTACATATCAGGTGGTATTAAAAAGAAATGTGATAAATAAATATATATGAAAGATACCAATATACTCCACATTTAGAGAAAGCCTTTTCAATTTAATGTGTATGGTACTTGCTTTATAGCAAATGTTATATATTTATTAATTTGCCCATGTAAAAAGTTATACAGTATGTAGGCCAAATCATTTGCACATTGAAAATACAAATACAAGAACACAGGAGCACTTTTAAAGTTGGGAAAGGTGAAACAACACTAATTCAACACTTTTAAAACCACCATCACTTTAGGGACTTTAGAGTAATTATCATCGATAAAGTTGAGTCACGTAAATATTATCAAGTGGACAAACGGAAGGTATTAACACAGAAGAAGAACAAATGGATTTTTCTAATGAACTGTATGATGCCTCATGGGTTAAAGGATAAAAACCAAATACTCAGTCTTTCTGTAAAACAATCATGATATAGTTTATGCTTGATTTTGAGACATCTCCAATTCAAACAAAAAGAAAAAGAGAAGACACTGTGAGGCTATTTTCACATGCACTGGAAACCGGGCTAAGGGAGCCCAGCTCAGTTTCCAGTGTGCATGTGAACCGCCGGGAGCCATGTGGCTCCCGACACAAGGCCATTTAACCCCCACCCCTTGAATGAGGTTAGCGGATTGAGCACTCCACTAGCCCCATCTGTCTGATCATGTGCTGCTGTGGTGTGACTCCACGCCATGGTGACTCACAAAGAGAGCCCCGACCAGGAGGCTACAACAAGCCTCCCAGCATCGGGGGCTCCCCCAGAATACCCCGCACACTCACGCAGAGCATTCTGGGACTCCGGGGAGCCGGGAGGCCCACGATCCCTGCCTCCTCAACCGGCTCCATGACAGAGCCAGCAATCGTGTGGGTGGCCGATCCGGCTGGCCAGGGCGAGCTGAATGCTCATGTGCAGGGAGAGTGGGCCAAGCCAGTCTGACAGGGGAATCTCCTGATACAACATGTGTGCTGCATGGTGCATTGTGGGATGCCTGGAGGCCGGATCAACATGTTCCGGCCCAAAATCCCTCCACCCTGCTCCATGCTTTGTGGAGCTTCACAGAGCAGGACTGCCTGTGTGGAAGCGCGGAGCACGCTCCCACCACCTTCATCTTGCTCATCTGTGGGGAAAGTAAGATTTACCCTGCCTTCTCCACCCCCACCTGCCTGTGCACCCAGGCAGTCATGAGAATTGCCTCAGAGTAGTGGGTTTCCATAAGGCGCACCTGTGCAGTAAAATTAGAGTGATAGTAACCCACCTCACAGAGTTGTGGCAAACAATGAACAGGACTCTAGCCAAACTTAAGCACATTTAAGCCATTAATTTCAATGAAAGAATTAAGTATGTACTAAAATCTTTGCCATTGGAACCAATGGGACAAGGTCCTTTGCTTTGCCTGGATGTTGTCAGGTGCTTGAGTCTTTTAATGTGTCTATTCTTCTAAAAAATATTATATTATTAAAGCTCCAAGCATTTGCACTTTTGCTAGTCCATTGAACTCAGTGGGGCTTACAGACATAGGATCAGGCTGTGAAGATCAACAGTCAGTTGCAGTGTCAGAAGCATAAGAAGTCGCAATTATGATGACTTAAAAGTACAGCAATAATAGCAGGAATTTCCTATCTGAAGCTCCTACCTTTCACTAATTCAAAGCTTTCCCTCCAATTGTTTATGAACTCCATTTGTATCAATCAATCATTCCCCCCGCTTGAATGACATCTAATTTAGAAAGGGGACAGAACTGTAATAGGTGAACAGAGCACAGATATATTTTGTGTGTGATTTTATGTGGGTTGTTTAAATAAGTTATAGCTTTTCCAGTGTGGCATAATTTAAAAAAGATGGGGGGCAGTTTTTAAAATGTCTCTGGAGCATCAATTTTGCTACCCACTTCACTTGTCCTGTGCCAAATAACTATTGCACCTGAATATGCTCTCCCGGCTGGCATCTGCTCCTCAGCCTCCATCACAGTTTTTAGAAAACAAGTAAAAGCATGTCTCTTCACCCAGGCTTTTAAAGGAGAGGACAGTTTTTACTGCTGCTGCTTTCTGGTTCATATAGGGTTTTAAACTTTTAAATAGAGATATAGTTATATTTATATTGAATATATGTACCTTCTGTATTTTAATTGTTTATTGTTTTGATTATATTGCAAACTGCTCTGGAATTATTTTAATGAAAAGTGGTATAGAAATTGAATGAATAAATGAATGAATGAATGAATGAATGATGTGCCAAAATCCTATGGAAAATGAATTAAAGCTAATAAAATTATTCTGACAATCTCATAGGAACATAGGAAATTGCCATATACCGAGTCAGACCATTGGTCTATCTAGCTCAGTATTGTCAACACAGACTGGCAGTGGCTTCTCCAAGATTGCAGGGAGGAGTCTCTCTCAGCCTTTCCAAATCCTTGTGTGTAAATCTTTGTAGATATATCATGTACAAACAACCACTTTGTATATAATTGTGCTTTGGCAACGTACTGTATGCTTTGGTAGTTTGTTGGTTCAATAAAAAAATCTTGTCCTATAAAAAATCTTGTCCTATCTTGGAGATGCCAGGGAGGGAACTTCGAACCTTCTGCTCTTCGCAGAGCAGCTCCATCCCCTGAGGGGAATATTTTACAGTGCTCACACTTCTAGTCTCCCATTCATATGCAACTAGGGTGGACCCTGCTTAGCTAATGGGACAAGTCTTGTTGCTTGCTACCACAAGACCAGCTCTATCTCTCTGGAATAAACTGTTTTAACATCCTACTGCAATGAACAGGAAAGCACAAATAGCCACATAACTACATAATGACAATATCTGTAGCCAACAATAAAGTAAAGCAGCCTTTTGCATGATTGGTGTTAAAAAGAGAGTCTCAAGGAAATGAAAGCATGCACTAAGTAATCGTTAGATCAGACTGCTTCAGAGAGGAGTGGGACCCAGCTCTATCTCTTTGGCAATGCTCTTTATTTCAGTTCATTTACGGCAAGGAGACATACAGCCCTTCGCTACAGTGATTGATGATTTGGTTGGGGTAGGCCAGTTCCAGGCCATTGCCCTAATGTCACTTTTGATAAATTGTCTTTGGTGCCTCTGTTTCTCTGCTGCCTTCTTGAGAGTGCAGCAAGCAGTTTTTCTAGCATGATTTGGCTCAGAAGAAGAAGAAAGTAACTCTGAATACATTACATTTACGTTCACTGCTTCCACTGATTACCAAAGGGTAACCTTGTGACAACAAGGGAAGTCAGCACTGGTGACATGGAGCTACTTCTTCATCAGCACTGATACCATAATACAATCAGTGGCAGGTACATAATAACGTTATTCATTGCTGCCAGTGAAGTTTCCCTTCTGGATCTGCTAAATGGCTTCTAAAAAGTAATAATGGGTTTAATTATGCTATATTAAGAACTGCCTCTTCGAAATGTTATGCTGGCCACCAATATGAATGGCTTCTCCTAGGGCTAGATTAATTAAGGCTGTCAACCAATAAAAGAAGTTTATTTGTCCTCTTCCCTTTATCTGATTACTCTATTAATGAAATTATAACAATTTCACATTACATAAATCTCAGTATAGGTGTCCATTTGAGATACTGGGACTATAAGAAAAAACACACACACACACATGCAATACACAAAAGTGCTGTTTTCTTGGATGGAAAGGCCATCATGATTGTGGACATAGACTTAAAAATAAACAGTTGTGCCCTCAACCGCAACCCCACAAATTGGAATTACCCTTCCAATTAATCACTGAAACTGTTATTTAATATACTGTTTAATCTGATTAAATGTTGAACTTTGAGATTCAACATGGGAGATATATTTTTTCACCATCCTCTAATTATGAATATCCTCACAACATCAATCAGCAGTTAAGGCAAAAAGGTAGAAGGACATATGTCTGAGTCAGGAGTGCCAATGGTTGTCATGTGGGGAAAATGCTGAAAGTGATGTGGGATACTTAAAACCAGTTTACACATCACCCTGAAATAGAACAAACATTATCATTTGCTTCTGCTGAATGTTTAAACTGGTTTTAAGTATCTCACATCACTTTCAGCATTTGGTTTCTGCATGTGGCTTTCCCCACCACATGACAACCATTGGCACTCCTGACTCCAATAAAACTCCACACACACAGGCAAATTGTGAAGAAGGCACATTTGAATCCCTTCTCCTGATACCCTACTTTTCCACATTGAGGACACTTTTAGTTTCATCAAGGAGTGTTTAGTCATGCATCCCCCTTACTTGCAGCCTAAATGATACAGTTCTAGACAAAGAGGTGATTCTCACGATCGCTCAAAAGTGGGCCAAGGGAGCCTAGCCCACTTTTGGGTGATCGTGTGCTGCAACGGGAGCTATGCGGCTCCCGCCAGCTAACCACCTTAAATACCCTTCGCCTTAGCCGATGTAAACAGAGCGAGCGCTCCATTAACCTCGTCTTTTTGCTCTTGTGTTGCTGCAGCGCGTGGTGACACACGAGGAGACCCCCAACCAGGAGGCTGCAAGCAGTCTCCCAGGCTCTGGGGGTCTCTCCAGGATGCCCTGTGCACTCGCGTGGGGCATCCTGGAACTTCTGCAGACCACGTGGCCCCCGATCCCCTCATCCCCCTCCGGCTCCGTGACGGAGCCAGCAGTTATGTGGGCAGCTGATCCGGCTGCCCAGGGCTGCCTTCCAATCATCTGCGGGGAGTGCGGGCTAAGCCTGCTCTCCCCACAAACCCCCTTATGGCGCTTTTCACTGATCGTGAAAATTGCCTCAAACTTTAATATTTGATTCTGCTGAATGTATCAACTAGCCCTCTCTCTCACTTAACTCTGGCTGCTGCTGTGATCCACTTGTCTCAGCACCAAATCTGATTCAGCAAAGGGGAAAGGTGGGCTTCACAGCACCCTTCCTACCTTAAGAGTCCACTGAGGCAGTTAAACTTTTGCTTTCCAACAACTACAGTGTGTTTTGTACGTATGCTTGCCATGTGTCTGTCTATCTATCTATCTATCTATCTATCTATCTAACTATCTATCTATCTATCTATCTATCTATAGTTTTTTAAAAAAAATCTGAAAGATGATGAGCTTCAGTTCCTTTTGAAAGTTTCCTATCTTCTTCCCATGAAAGTCTTGACTCACCTAACAGAAACTAGTTAAAGCACTAGCCTGATTTTACCTTTTGTAGGGCTGAGGCGAAGTCATCTTGTCCATTTTGCCACCCCATTCACTGGGTAGCTTTCGTTACTAGTCCAGAAAAAAATTCTACCATGAAAACATTGCCAAATCATCTCACTTTTGTGATCTGATGAAGCAGACAGTGAAATAAGTGGATTTTGGAGATTTGGGGGGCAGTTGGGGCCCAGCAGCAGTGGTGCTCTTTGCCACCCACCCCCACATAGTTTCCATTGGAAGGATACTGTTGCACATGCTCAGAGAGGCATGAAATGGGCTCCAGACTGGCCCACTTGGTCAGTTGGAAGGGAGGCTTGCAGGGAGGAGTGCCTGTTACTGCTTTGTGGCCACCTCTGTGGCAATTTTAAAAGGAAAAATGCTCCACCTTCTCCTCTGCAATCCCTGCTGTTGCGGCCACCTCTGCCGCCATCTGTGGCAATTTTAGAAGGTAAAATGCACCGCCTCCACCCCAGTACTCACTGCTGTGGCTGCCTCTGCCACCATCCGCAGTGATTTTAAATGGTATAATGCAAAACAAAAAAAGAAAGCATTTTTTTGCCCGATTTTGGAATGTTGTTTGGCCACTTTGTTTTTTTAAAAACCACACCAACATTTTAGTCTGATTCTCCTTTAGGAACCTAATCCCCACGGTTCCATAGCCCCGATTACCAAGTATTTGCGCACTACCTGAGAATGGAACCCCCGAGAATACCGAGGTTTTCCTGTACTGTAGTATTCTATTCTGTAATCTTTTGCAGTTTGTTTGTTTGGACATTTGTCCCAAGGGGGATCCTGTAGAGAATGCGGGGAAGGAGTCAAGAGGAAAAGGGAGGGAAAGGAGAAGGAGAAAAGGGAGTTGTTGCTGAATAAACCTTTAGTTAAATTTTTGTACAATTTCCTTGTACATATGAGGGAAGTAGCTATAAAACAAATACTATCCACACATCCAAACCTAACCAAACTTGCAATTTAATTTAGTTTCCTTTAGTATCATTCAAAAGTCCTGACTTCAGCAATATCCTGTATCAGATAGCAACCATCCAGAAAAGCTCTTTATGAAACATTATTTCCTTTGATCTGATTTAATTGGGGTTATCAGGATTAATCAGCAGAAGCCCCATTCCAAATGTGTAGTCGGTCAATGTTTTCATAGAATATTATATCACATGTTTGCTTGGCATGACCTATTTTCCATCTAAGCACATTGATTATCATTAATTATACAGTCTTAAAAAATATTTATTGATGTCATTTTTAATTAACTATTCCATTATTTAGTACAGCATTGATTCCAGTCGGACTGACTTACCATTATGCTACTCAGCCATGGAACATTTAAACCCATATTATTCTTCTAAGACAGTGACTTTCTTTCTTATTCTCTTCCAGGGAACCCTGAAGTTTCTCAGATGTTTTTGAGAGTGACTTCTTTAATGAAAAGATCAGTAATAGCAGACAAACTTTTCTTAATGACAGACTGCTGCCACTCACTCCTGACCTGTTTGGGGCATGACTTATTTGCCTTAGCCTCGTTTGAATGGGGCATGAGGCATTTCCCGGCAGCCCATTGGCTGAGGGGTTAGCAGGGGTGGGCCTTAGGCTGGATATGCATGGGCACACCAGCCTTCCCCCTCAGTCCGTTCTGAGCAGCAACCCCCTCCCTCTCGTCCCAGGGTGCCATGTGGGTCTTTCTGGTTGTCCTTTATGGGGCCTGGGTAGGAATTTTCTGCTCCCCTGCTAATTAGCCCTTGCCAGGATGTTTTTTTGCCTACCTCTCACTGCTACCCTTAGTCAGTTAGTTTTTTCATGGTTGCAATGGCAGGCACAGTGCAGTAAGAAATGGGCAGTGTAGTTTCTGACAAGCACCTTAAAGCATGGCATTTGTTGACATCAGGAGGAGTCCCTGCAAGTCCTTAGAGGCTACATGGCTCAAGGAGCACTGGCCCTGGATTTACTCCTTCCTGCCTAGGGATCACACACTTTATAGGACCCCATGGCTTGAGGGGGTGATCTTTAGGCAGGCTGCTTTGACATAGGTCAGCTAAGATGGCAGCGTTAACCACAGGGCTGATGCTGGCTGAAGCCAAAGTGTATCACCTGTTCTCTTTAGGTGGATTCACTGTGATCAGCAGATATTTAGTTTCTGCACTGTGGAGGATGGAGAGCCAATCCTCAAGTTCTTCTTTGATTTGATAAATAAAGTTGTGGCCCGATTTAATTCCATTCAAGTCTCTCATATCTTCATTGGGTCTGGGCGCAATCTCCTATTACCAATCTTTCCCCACAATATGAAGCCATGGAAAAGGGTTGCATGTGTTCTTCTACTACTACGAATATTTATATACCGCTCTTCAACCAAAGTTCTCAAAGCGGTTTACACAGAAAAATAAAGTAATACCTAAATGAGATGGTCCCCTGTCCCCAATCTAAAAAGGGCTCACAGTCTAAAAAGAAGCATAAGGCAGATACCAGCAACAGACACTGAAGGGATGCTGTGCTGGGGTTGGATAGGGCCAGCTGCTCTCCCCCTGCCAAATATAAGAGAATCACCACTTTAAAAGGTGTTTCTTGGCTCAGCAGGGGTTTATGCCACATCAGGACACATTCACAGATGCTCAGCGGACTTGGCCAGTGCCCCGTTTGAACTGAATCTGTGCACTAGAACATACCCCACAATGTTCTGCAATGCACTGGGATTCTGTGGCAAATGAATCAGTGTGGAAAGGGTGGCCTGAAGACAGAACATTTGAAAACCACTGCTCTAAGTCTTTTAAGAACATGTTGTTATGTATTAGGTTGAAATATTCTTATAGTAACTCTTATAGCTTCTGCCCAGCACAATTGTTAGAACAGGGCGAGTCAACGGCAAGATCCCTAGTTAAACAAAGGCTTAGGGACATACATTTCCAGGAGGAAAGGGCCTCTGTAAATAGGCCGCTACAATTCCTAAGCACCAAGAAAGACTGGGTCACAGCCTCTTATTTCTATACAATCTATTCACCAAAGCTGCGCTGGGCGTTTACAAGAGCTCGCTTGAATGCTTTACCCTCGGCGATGCTAGTAGGGAAATTTGAAAGAAAACCCTATGAGGAGAGACTATGCCTTTGCGGAGCTGCTCCCGAAACATTGACGCACTCACTGTTACATTGTCCACTTTATACTGATGAAGGAGATTTATTTTTATCTCAGTATCTGAAAGATCTCCAAAGCCACTCAGTGGAGACAATTCTTATATGCTTATTAGAAGACAGGGACCCAACAATATCCCTGGTGGTTGCTAAATTTTGTTATACATTGACCAAACTAAGAGAAGCTAGAGCACAGCAATCGGTTACTGTCAAAGATTCCCGATTTTATATATTTGATGACATTTTAGACTTTGTTTCCATTATTGTTTTCTCTTTTTACTGTGTATATTCTGTGTATATTGATGTTTGATCTAAGATCGTAAATAAACAATAACAATACTACAATTGAACAGATCACACACATTTCAGCAATATATACAGAGACCATTTACCCCTCCCGAACCTCTTTCTAAGAGATTCACCACAATTTAAAAAAACACCAAACCCACAAATACACACTTCTAAACATAGGAAGTTGCTGTATACTTTCAGACCATTTGTGCATATAACTCAGTACTGTCTACACTGACTGCGGGTGGTTCTATGAGGTTCCAGGCAGGAGTCTTTCACAGCCCTACCTGGAAATGCCAGGGATTGAACTTGGGACCTTCTGCATGCAAAGCAGATGCTCTAGCATTCAGCGATGGTCCCATCAAGCACAATATTCTTCTCCATTGTAATTCTTCCAAACTATAGCAATTGGGCTAACAGCTCAAATAGCAAAAAGATCCAGGCATTCCTTCTCTATACTCTGAAATTTCTCCCTAGAACCTAATTTATGGTATGTCAATTGCTCTTGTACTGCTAATATTAGTAAATCTGTCACCCAGTCCTCACCACCAGGCACAAATGTTGCTTTCCAATACTGAAGAATTAGTCTCTTGGCTATTAAAAGGCTCTCCATATCCAGGCCTTTTGACAATCAGCAGACCTTTGGTATTTGCTACTACTTCAAAACACTGGTTGAGATATATCTATATCTATATCTATATCTATATCTATATCTATATCTATATCTATATCTATATCTATATCTATATCTATATCTATATATGTATGAAATTTAATTTTTATTAATTTTTAACAATAATCATAACATCCATAATAAACACAATTGGAAAAACACTGGTTGATATATTAGCTTACAGCAGCAAAGTCACTTTTCTGTGGTCTCTTCCCATGGCACTCTGGGGAAATGTGTATGAAGAAACCATGTAGATGGGACCAAGGACTCAGTTCCTTCCTACTAAATAGATAGAAATTTTATTACGGTCATTGACCATAGTGTGCAAATAGGTTTGATTCCGAACCTGTTCGATATCAAACTGGTTTGCTTTGATGGCTTGATATTGGACTAAAACCCCCGGCTATGGTTCCATAGCGAACCAACCGAACTGGGCAACCCAGTTTTGTGCACACTCCTACTTCCTACAGCAGGAAGGAGAGTGAGAAGAACCTGCACATTGTCCTCTGCTATTTCCCTTTTCTTTCAGAACTCATTCCTGGATCACCCTATGTTCATCTTAGTACCTCCACTTTTACCTACATGTCCTGTTCCATTACCACTGTTCATCCTAACGGTCCCCATCTTCTTCCCTTCTCTATAGTGGCCATTTAATTATAAGGCCTTTAGGCAAGGCTTAGTATACAGTTGGGATATTTCTCTGCCAGGACATAATATTAACCCGGCTTAGCTTTGTTTGAATGCTTGTCTCAATTAACAATGAAAAGATGAGGAATTTGCAGACTTCCAGCCAACTCCGGTGCACAATTACTCTACAGTGTCCAGGGCAATTTTCTACCAGGTAAGTATGCATAGAATTTACAGCTTTAATAAGGATGAGACTAGGTTATGTACTATGCTTTTGATTTTCACAAAGGGCATACCAGGGCAAAGCAAGAATGGATAACCAGCTGCTGCCTTTATTTATGCATAAAGTATTCATTACATGGATATTCACCATGAATTTTTCCTCTGAGAAGCTCAAAAGAGTATAGTTGGTGTATCTAATCTTTGACCACATGCTTCTGGCAAGAAACTGTTACATAAGAATAAGGAAATAGTCACATCAAGTAAGGACAGAACTAGATGCTAGAGACCTATTCAGTCATTATGCACATTGTGTAGTAGGGATGTGCACAGTGTTCAGAGTTTGAAACATTCCGACTCGAAATGGGCTGTTTCAAGTGTATCAAGCTCAAAACAGAACACCCTTCAAATTAAGGGCTTGTTTCGAGCTCGGAATGGAATGGCCTCTTTCCAAGTTGGAATGTTCCAAACTGTTACAAGCATCATTTTGGAGGGGTGTTTTCCCCTTGCTTACTGGTTTTGGCACTGGCTTCCAACTGGCTTGCGAACTCCTTGCGTGGTTGGCTTGTTATCACACAAATCAACTTGATTTGTATAACAAGCCGATCAAAAGTCAGTGCCCAAACCAGTCAGTAAGGGGAAAACACACCTCCAAAATGGTGCTCAGAACTGCTCAGAACACTTGAAACATCCCATGCTTGTTCTATTAGAATAACTGGCATGATTGGTTGTTCCAACAGAATGTTCCAGGTGTCTGCATTCCATTCCGAGCTCAGAACAGAATGCAAATCCCATTCCATGCACATCTCTATTATGCAGGGATGTGTTGTCACATCCCTACATAACACATAACTTGTCACATGCCTGTGACAACACATTAGGGTGGGTATACGGGAGCAGCAGATCAGGTAGTCATACCCCCACACTCAGGCACTCACAGGCCATTCTCCCAGGCCCCAATCACAATCCTGTGTCTTTTGGCCTGATCCTCTGAGCCACCAAGCTGAAATAACTTGTATATCAACTGATAGCGCGACCCCCATGACAGGGCATTTTTTTGAGTATAACTGGTTACCTCTCCATTAATGCTGAGATGCAATCTCAACTTCACCATTGTAGGAAACCATCAATACTATAGCACCACTGGCTGTCTCCTATCCTTAGCTCAGCTGATGATCCACTTGGCGTAGGATGAGGAGGGATTATGTTCTAGCTCCCATATTTGGTACTGCATGGGCTTGTAAGGTATGGAGGTCAGCACTACTAAGCATAGCAGTCAAATGTAAAAGTAATGTTGATGGTGGATTTTCCTGGCTAGTAAGGCAGATGGAGCTTCCCAGTTGCCAGGACATGGACCAGAATGTTGTTGCAGCTGTATAAACCCATAGTATTAGGCTGCCATGTCAGCTAAAGCCAATTCATAAGATCACTTTGTTAGTTTGGTACTTTAAACACTGATATTTCTGCCCTTGCTATCCTGACTCTACTGTTTTAATAGCAAGAGGGATTTCATACCTTCCGTATATAACCAGGAAGGCAATATAAATGTGGCAGCAGGATATTACAGAGAAAGAGGAGGTAAGTCTGGAGCAAATATCAACAGTATTTTTCTTGCAATAAATTCACTTGTTCCTGTAAGGTTGGAGTGCAAAAGTATTCTCTTATTTGCCTCTTAAGTGTCTGGGGAAATGTGAGAACATGCTGTAAATATTCACATTATATAGGACTATAATTTACAATTATACAGCATATATGTAATTAGGAAATGGCCCAATTTTACCTTGACAGTTCAGTTGTATCCTTTTTAAAAACACAATTTTCCTGAGCCATGTAAGAAGTGCTGATGGTAGGAATAATTTAGTGCTTTTTCAAATGGCATTTTTTTAATTCCTGATTGTATCCATTTAAAGATAAGAGTTCAGGTGCTTACAATTTTCATGTGCTCTTAAAAACAACAACAACAACAAAACCATGGAAATTGCCAGTTAAGGTGGACACCTTAACTTCCTGTGCCATGTAAGCAGCACAGAATTTATACAGTCCTGCATAATCTACTGACTTTATACATGAACAAAAACAACAAAATGTCATGTGCCCACCTTTTACCTTAGTATTTCACCTCAACATTGGGACAGTTGGGGTGGGGGATAAGAAGCCAGGCAAAAATTCAACAGGTGCAACATCCCTAATAACTTGCTAGAGCTGCCCCTGATAAATTACTGCCTGGTGCATCTCTACAAGTCACAGTGCTCCTCCAAAATGCCAGCATCTTCTTTGCCATGAGCCCTGCTGCCTGCTAAGATCATCTGGAGAGGTTCGTCTGCACTCCCTGTTGAAATAAGAGCCTCTCCATCTCTGGCAACTTTTAAAAAGGCACTGAAGACACATTTATTCACCCAGGCTTTTAATTAGATTTATAGTTTTAAATAATTTTAATACTGGGTTTTAAATGTTTTAAATCTTTTAAATGATTTTAATTAATTTATTCAATGTTTTAAATGATTTTAATTGTAAACTGCCCAGAGATGAAAGTTTTGGGCGATACAGAAATATTTTAAATTAATAAATAAATGTCCAGGCAGAAATCCAACAGGTGTATCAGCTTTACCTACCACCCTACCGGCAAAATTTTGTCCCTCCTCCATACAGATGGAAAGTAATATAAGAGCTTGGTTGGTCCTTGCTCGGCCTGAATAGTGGAGAGAGTAAAATTTGCCAGGCTGGAACTATTCCTGACTGTTCCTGACTTAACTGGATTTCCTTGCCTGCCGATGTAGAGCAAGAAGATGTTGCCTGACTGCATCAGAACATGCTGACACATGCCATCCCCTCCACCCGCATTAGACCTAAGCCAAATAAGGGGGAATAATGGTTCGTGGACATTTTCATGCGTGCCCCCAAACACCCTAAATAATTGTTATTTGTTACATTCAGGGTGCTTTTCGGGTGGACATGAAAAAGTATGTGAACCAGGGGCGGAGGGAGGCCAGCAGCGACCTGGGTTCTGCCGCCGCCGTGGCCCCCCTTGCCCTGCTCCCTGCATCTGACGTCAGATGCACAGAGCATTTTGCCATGTCCCACGTGCCTGACGTGCGGCCCCGTTTGGGATCGGCCAGCTCTCCCTGCCTTTAAAGCTGATCTGACATCAGATGCTGGGGCGTGCGTGTCTGGGGCACGAGGCGCGACCCCTGAGAGGCGATGGCCTGGGTTCTTTGAACTGCTCAGTGGTGGCTCCGCCCCTGATGTGAACTGTGCTTCCTCCTCATTTGGCTCAGGTTTAATTGGGGTAGCTGACCTCTGCCACAGTTCTTCAGTGATTTTTTCTCTCCACTGAAGAACATGTCTGACTTTCAGTCAGAGATGTCAGATGAATGTGTTTTTGGTTTTGGATATAATTAAAATGCATGTCATTGTATTGAGCCTTAATGAGTTCCACAGATCAACTGGCAAACTAAATGGTAAGGCCTATGATTTTCCCCCCCATTTGCTGACATGCTATTGATATATAACCTTTCAGGTTTGAAACTCATTTCTCTTACATGCTTGAGGGAAGCAAAGACTTGATTCAGTCATCCAAAGACCTTTGGTTTAAGATGAGAGTTAGGATGCTTTCAGTTTTCATTTGTACTCTAAAATGCATGGAAATTGCAGGTTAAAGTGCCCATGTCAACTTCTGTGCCCCATAAGCTGTAAAGACTGTGTACAGGCTCCACATGCCCTCTCCATCACTGCAAATGAACGTGGGATAGCCCTGGGCCTTACTGGCTTTCCTCTCTTTCTTGGCCATCCCGGTGTCCAGTAGAGCTCTGCTCGAAGGCCGCTCTCATTTCAAAAATTCTGCGTATGATCAAGGCACACACACACACACACACACACACACACACACACACTATTTTCAGGGCTGAACCTTATCTCTGAAAACACGTTCCACATTAAGCCTAGTGAGACCTGGACCCAGTTAAAATAGCAAATGAAAATAAGCAGCACAGTATGAGATATTACCTATCTTCAATTATATTCATGTGTCATAGGAGAAAAAGGATCAAATTAGTGAAAACAAAATATTTATTGTACTTAATGCTGATCCACCTAATGGCACAGTGGGGAAATGACTTGACTAGCAAGCCAGAGGTTGCCAGTTTGAATCCCCGCTGGTAGGAAGATGCTGAAAGGCATCATCTTATATTGCTCATGGCAATGGTAAACCCCTCCTGTATTCTACCGAAGGCAACCACAGGGCTCTGTGGTCGCCAGGAGTAAATTCTGACTCAATGGCACACTTTACCTTTACCTAGTGCTGAGAAAGCCCTGTTGAATCCAAGACCCATAATGTTCCATTGTGCAGAGTTTACTGGTCTTATGAAAAGACCAATGGTCTTCCCAGGATTCAGCATGTGATTCTCATATAATCCAATAATGGCATGGGGGGCGGGAATGCATACAGTGCTACATTTTCCCAGCTGGGCCATTTCTCACTGAACATAAGGTCTTCCACAGAGTGTGTGGCATTTGAATGATGCATTGTGAGACCTGAAATTATAAACTAGCTCACAAATGAGCTGCATTCATTTATTCTGTTGATTGAGACTCACCAGCCCTGCTCTAGGTCTATTTAACAAACAGAATAAGCTCTGAAAGGTCAGGTTTTATTTATTAAAAATAAAATATGTTTTAAAAACTTTTTTTGCACGCACCACTGAAAAGGGAAGCGGCACAGATGCTGGACACAATGGCCTCAATTTTCATGACAATGCTAACATCCTGTGAGCTCTCAAGGTACCATGCCTTCCATTTTACAATGTAATCTCCTTCATCTGGAAGAGAAATTTATTTTTAGCAGCTTCACTGGAAACCCAGGGTACTGATATAAGAAAATGAGGTAAAGAAATTCATGACTTTTTTCCTGACCTCCCCATTTCTCACTTCTTTAGATATTGCAGTTTTCAGCTATATATACAGAGAGAAATGAATTGTCCCAGCATAGCATATTATTACCTTGCTAGACAAACTTCTTATTTGCTATAACATGCATAAATGCACACACTGAAACTCATGTGAACTTCGCTGTATATTCGCTTGAGAATATGTGCTTAAAGAACCATGTGGGAGTGAAGCAATATTTCACCTTGAACATAAAACACATTGTTTGGGCATCTCCTTATAGGTCAGTTTTTCACAACGTGTGACCCAACAAGTCTCTTGTTTTTGTCATTTAACTGGAATTGGAGAAAATGGGAAGGAGAGCTTGAGGTTATTCTCACAACTTGTCTGGAGTGCCAGGAGTGGAGGGCTCCTGGCTGATTTAGAAGAGAGTAGCCCGACTTCTTAACCTGGTGTTTTACCGAGATGACCACCCCCACCCCCAGTGGCAGCGTGAGGTTGTGAGAATGACCTCATAGTCAAGCTTCTAGTAGGTACAAAGAAACTACTGGTGGACTGCACGGGGCATGGTGGTGCAGGCGTAGCAACATCATGCCCCATGGTGGTTGCAGGCCACCTCTGTTCCTCCATAAAACAAGATGGCCATCTGCTAAAAGAACTTCGGTGTTTCTGGAACTATAGAAGATTAGAACCTGCACCAAAATACATTTTACCCATCTAAAGCACTAAGCATTCAAGCATATAAACATATCCTTCAACATTTCATATGAAAATAGGCTCCTCTCAGGTTATTGGGGAAGAAGCCTGAAGGCCCTTAATGATATCTATAACTCCTGCCCACAATCCCCTAATTTTAGCCAAAACATGGCTCCTCTTTATTCTTTTAAAAGCATTTATGTGGGCATCCATGTCTCCCCACCAGTGTTCTCTCTCATTTTTTTCATCTGTGTGCGAAGTGAGTTTTGTTCTGTGTGGCAGTATCAAGGCACTGTGTGTACACATGCATTCGGAGTGGGGCCTTCCTGATTCAAACTGAGTGGGATCTAAAATTAACTGAGTGGACATCAAAAGACTTGTGAGTGCTCGCACATGCGCACACTTTAGAGGGAACACTGCTCCCCACCACCAACTAGTGTGCCATTCCACTGTTAATTGTGAGTGGGTGGGGAGGTGGTTCATTTGAGCCTTTTGGAAGTGCAATATAAAATTTTTAATAATAAATAAATAATAAATAAATAAACCACTCATATTCCATCTGGGCATTGAGGAGCAGTTCAGTCAAATCACCTACTTTGTGTTTTGGGGGTTGTGGATTACAGGTATGCACTGGGTTGAGGGGGGAGGAGACATGAGCACCCACACTCTTTCCCTATGCAATTAGGACAGACTAGTGGATGTATTGTCTGAACCAGCCCCAATGTGTTATAACAAACTGAATGTTGGACTTAGATAGGGGAGATCTGGGTTTAAATTCTAACAGCTGTGAAACTCACTTGGTGGCTTCAAGTAAGTCAGTTTCTTTCTGCTTTGCTTCTATCACAAGCTGTTGTGAGAACAAAATAGGTAACACACCACTATTCTTGGATGGCCTAATAAATGTTCTAGTTAAAACAACTCTATGAAATTCATGAAGTCACTGGTATTTATCTGCTCAAGTGAATATATATTGGTATTCAGCATATGAACACCATGATGATTTTTATTGAGTGCACAAAATTGCTTAGTTTGTAGCGACCACTGTAATTTTCTATTTGTGCTTTGCATAGCATTGCTTTTTTAAATTATGCATGCCTCCTAGAAGATCTAAAAGAAAAGTGTCCGATTTGCATCTCTGCTGCATCATCCACATGTAACTGCACCTACCACATATTACCTAAGTTGTCACCAACATTAATGAATTTATGCTTGTCATTTTGCTGAGGATGACTCTTAAAGGCTTCAGGATTAAATTTACATTTTTAAAAAGTGTTGACCCCTGTGATTATCATGTTTAAAGTGATTTGAAAGAAATGCAGACAAATTCACAACTATTAGGACATGAGAAATGAGATTTGCTTTGTCATTGGCAATGAAGACACTGAATGAACCAGGATTCATCAAACATATTCATCAGTCCAGATGACTCTTTTGAGTGATTTAGTATACCTGAACATTCATTATGATTCAGAGAAAGCAAAACAAGAAACAACCAGAAAGAGCCCTGTTTTTTTTTTAATTGGGTTGCATGATACTCAGATACATCCTGTTCAATAATAAAAAATCTCTTCTATCATTGATAAATGCAGGATTTATTTATGAAACTTCCAGTAGTATTAATGAGATATTGTGTTGCATTGATTGGGGAATAGATGTATGTACTACAGCAGACACACACATTCCTTTTTTAAACTGGAGATGCTGAGGACTGGATTCAAGACCTTCTGTATGCAAAACATCATCATCAATCATCATCATCATCATCATCATCATCATCATCATCATCATCATGTTGTTTTGCATACAGAAGGTCTTGGATCCAGTCCTTAGCATCTCCATCTTCCCTGCCCATGTGCAAGAAGCACATCTTCTTCCCACGCCCCTTCTAAAGCCAGAGGGGATGGGCAGGTGGCCCGGCAGGGCTGGAGGGTGGCCTACAAGGTCACCTGCTGACAGAAATATTATTATTATTATTATTATCATCATCATCATCATCATCATCATCATCACAGTCAGACAGATGTTATTGACCAGTTTGTTTTATCCAGACATCGAGTCCTTCCCAAGGACCTGGGATGGCTGAATTTTATTATCAATGTTGTTGCTGTTATTATAGATATCGTTGCAGAATATAGGCTGTTCCCAGTAAAGCTGCTTTTTGTAATTGGCTGATGGTGATTTCTGTGGCCCCTATGGTGTTGAGGTGCTCTTCAAGGTCTTTTGGAACTGCACCCAGGCGCCAATTACCAGTGGGATTATTTTGGTCTTCTTCTGCCACAGCCTTTCAATTTCAATTTGTAGATCTTTGTATTTTGTTATTTTTTCTATTTGTCTGCAGAATGGAATGAACTGATATATCCGCATGTTCTTTTCCAGGTGACAAACGACTTCCATTGCTGTTCTGGAGTATTTATTTGGTTTATGTTCCCAACGCTAGATGAAGAGGGAACATAATAAACATAATAAAATCCCATCACTCAAAAGAAAATGTTTTATTCAGTCACATGTATGCCACCTCCGAGTAACCACATAGCCTCCAGCCTTTGGAATAATGTTACTGTCGTCAATATCAGTTAATGTTTTCCCTTAGGAGGGAAAAACCAGTGCTAGGAAGCCAAGGAAGAGGGTAGCTCAGTGGCCAGGCAAATACTTTGCATGTGAAAGGTCCCAGGTTCAGTCCCTGGCATCTCCAGATAGGGATGTGAAAAACTCCTGTCTGAAACCCCTGGAGAGCTGCTACAAAATACTGGCCTAGATGGACCAACGGCTTGACTTAGTTGAATCAGGCATCTGTTCAATGCTAGGGCTTAGCCCTTGGACATATGAGGTAAAAATAGATTAAATCACCCCTGTGCCATTGCAGAATGTGCATGTAATACGAATCCTGAACCCCATCCTCCTGCTCTCCCGTTTCCCAGGATAGCTGCCTATCTGCAGTCAGTAAGACTGCGGGGAGTGGGGAAGCTGGTTATATGGGCTTCCTTCTTGACAGAAAGACAGCCTGGGCAGCCAGTAGGGCCAGAGTTGAGGCAGGAGCTTCCCTCCCTGCGATTCTGAATTGAGACTTACCACAGGCTGCTGGTAAGCTTGGGTTGAGGCGACGAAACTTCATTTAACCCAAGGGTTCAGATTGGAGTCCCAGTCTTGAACCCTTGGTTTCATCACCACGCCTGACTGCAGTTCCCCGCATTTGGACATAACGTCCATGGAACTGCAGGCCTTCCCAACTGCGGTTCCTCATTACATGTGAATGCAGTGTATTTCTCTCCCTGCTGATCCCCTCACATCAGGGGAGGAGTTTCTGTTAACATCCACAAGTCATCCCTTAAGCCAGCATGGCCCCTTTAAAAAAGAAAAGGAGAGGACATAGTCCTTTTGTAACAAGGGTTTATTTTGTAAATGAAGCTGAGTTGCTTTGTCCCCCTGACGTTTTTGTATGTGATCACAACTAACGTACCACTGTCTACCAAAAGAAAAGCAGTTGCATTCTCAGTCACTTGAAATGGCTCTTATGTGCCATACATTTATCTCTGGCAGAGGAAGGTGAGGGATGATGTAAGAGAAGTGTCAGGATGTCTAACTCCATTCTGTGGATGTCCCAGAACAGGGAACATCTTTTGACCTCATTCTGTGATCTCCCTAGCAAAAGCTTGGCAGTCTGTGCCAATCATTGCTTGTAACATAAAAACCTTCTCCTCTCACAGGTGCAGTCTTTTGCCTTGCACAAAGAATTATGAAGGTGACTGAACAAGCTTGGGGGAATATTTAATGGCAACATTTATCTCACAGATAAATCCTTCCTTTCACCTTGACCACACTGAGAGAGAGTGCAGCTGTTTAGCACAATACTGGTCTGGGAGGAGGAATAGGTTGCTATCCAGAGATCCTGCTGCAACAGAAGCCTGCAAACAAAAGGAGACTTTTCAGGGGTGGGATGAGTGATGCATAAAGCATGGACAGGAGTCAATGTACGGTACAAGGAAGCCATGAATAGGGTGCCGCCTCCCAGCTTTCAGCTGCCTCACTTACATGCTTCACATTCTGGAAGCGACACGTCTATTTGTGTACATGCCAGGTCAGATGTCACTTTCCTTAGGCAGCCGCCACCAGGGGTTGCTGCATATGGAGGCGCTGCCATCTGAAACAGCCCTTACTGAAGAAAGGGCAGGATAGACATTTTGAAAAATATATAATCAAATCAATATGGATAGAATGCATGGACATGTGCAGAACTCCTTCCGTAAGCATTACAATGCCAGAAATGAGTTAAGAAAAGAATCCTCTGAAAGCAGTGGCCATGTGAACACCTAGGATGTTCACATCCTAGCCCGCCAGTAAATAAATAAATAAACAAACAAATAAATAAATAAATTAAAAAAAATTAAATAGGATTGCAAAGCTCCAAATGACACAATAGCACTATTACAGTGAAGTTACATTTCTAGTGGCAATGATGGGATTTGCAGCACTGCTGCTGCAGGTCTGGAAGCAGCAGTGGGCCACAGTAGAGAACTGGCAGTTGCACTAGCAGCATTACTGTATTCCCCCCCCCCCCCGCATTGTGGCAAACTGGAAAACCTGCAGTAATACTGCTAGTCTGCTTACCACTTAAGCAGCAGTGGGTCTCTTTTGCTCCTTGCTGCAGCCATTTTGCTGGTGGGCACATATTGTTCCCATAGGGCCCTGTGGAAACATCATTCCAGGCCATTGCAGGGGGGAAATGGCAGTCCCACTTTCTCTTCACAATGTCATGCAATTATGCTATGTAGGGGGGGCATTGTGAGTGGGAAATGTCATCAGCAAAATGATCACTGGAAACAATTCTCCTGGGGGTGGGCATTAGGCCCTGCTAGGCTTTGGGGCCAAGAGAGCCATATGCTCATGCCAGGCCTGCTATCCCTACTATACAGTGAGGCTTTGTTGGCTAGAAGTGTGCGCAGACCATTTTTCACAGTTTGATCAGAATTTGGACCAAATTCAGACTGAACCACACGTCTGCGAATGGGTTCGGTTGAACCTACTGGCTGGTCTGAACTGAACTGGCTCGGCGATTCGAGGGGCTATGTAAAGTGGCTTGTAAAGGGGAATCTGATTTACAAGCAAAGGGAAATCCCTCACGGAAGGCTTCTAAAGGGCAGCCGGGGGTGTGTGTGTGTGGTGAGAGTCGAGGGAGGCACCTTTGAAAGGGCTGCTGTGGGGAGTGCCACTGTTCTACACTGGGCCCAGGCAGCTTCAAGGAGGAGTACTGAGGTCACCAGTGGTAGGCACCCTATCACCTACTTTTAAAGGTGCCTTGGATCTCGCAGATCCCCACCCCCACCCCCGCTGACCACCCTTTAGAAGCCTTTTGTGAAGGATTCTCCATTGCTTTCAAAGTGGAATCCTTACCACATTCCCCTTTACAAATCACTGTCATAAACTCACCACACTCAAGCCGTCCGTAATTTAAGATACAGCAGCAGGCAAAGAAATGTCTCCGGTTGCAATACTTCTTCCAGGCAGGCACGAGGTTTTCATACAGCATCTGTAAAAAAACACAAGATAAAAAATCACTACCGAGCACCAAGTTCAACCTGCATTCCCCCACAACCCAGGTCGCTCACCAGATTCCAGAGATCCCGAGTCCAAGGCGTCACAGAGGGAGGTATCAAGGCTCTTGGACAAGTTGTCTCCAGCAGTGTGGCAGAGTGAAGCTGCAGAATTTATAGCAGCTTGCCAGCTGAAATCAATCAGTGCTCCGCCCAATCAGCCACCATCAATTAGTCGCGTGCATGCTGCAAGCGACTGCTGCGTCTCAACTCCCTGATTTGGTCATACCACTTCTTGGGCCTGCATGCCCTGGGAGATAACACCAGCAGCGAGAGTTCTTCCTGCGATTCGTCACTCTGCTCTGCCTTCTGCTCCAAGCCCTCCTTGAGTGCCTCCTTGCTCTGATCACAGAGCTGGCCCTTGGGATCCTCAAGTAAATTCACTGCCTCCCACTCCTCTTCCAAGTCCTCAGACAAAGGCCTGACAGCCACTTTACAAAGCCCCCTGAACTGCCGAATCAGTCTGCCATGGACTGGGCTCGATTCGGTTCAATCACGGACCAGCTAGCCTTCCTGAAGGCAGGTCTGGTTCACAAATGAGCCACTCGAACCAGCTTGTTTCTTGGCGGACTGGTTCACTGTGAGCTGTTCATGCACACCCCTAGTGTTGACTAAACAGCATGCCATTGATGGCAATTTTGAGAATCAAACAGCTCACCAGCATTAAGCCTAAAGATGCAGAGAAAGACATAAAGTGGTAATAGTTATGGGGGGGAAAATTACACTGGCCTTTCTAATTTGTTACTGCCAGGGAAAGCATCTGGAGGCTGCTGTGTTCACACTTGCTTTCATATCAGCTGCTGAGATGCCTCCTATCAATTATTGTGAAAAGTGTTAATTGAACATGGTGGGGAGCAGTAGTCCAGAGGGATGTACAGGTTTAGACATGTGGGAGGTGGGTGAATAGGCAGAAATCCAGGGAAATACAAACACATTATGAAATGTATAAAATGCAAGGGAAGAAAAAAATGGAGTAGAGAGGAGGAAGACATGAAGAAAAAACAATATATATTTCAGGATTTGTTAAAAGAACTATATGCACCAGCATTAATATGTGCAGTGGCTGCTTCCTCAGCTTAAGAAACATTAGCAACAATATGCCTGAACAACAATTCTTTTGAAGCTACATAAAACTATATGTAAAATGTAAACATACCAATTACTATGTCATTTTAGATGTATTCAACATTTTTCTTTCTCTCTCTCTCAGTATATTGACACAGGCAAAGCTTTTATCTGTAGATTTATTTTCCCCCTCAGGCTTACCAATTTAATAAGAGAGTCAACACTAAAGGCATGATCTACCCAAGCTTAATCCCTTGAAGGTATCATGGGTTTTAATGGGTGAGAGATAGGAACATAGGAAGCTACCTTATACTGAGCCAGACTACTGGTCCATCTAACTCAGTATTTTCTATGTCAGAACTGCATAACATAAGAGCCAGGGACTGGATCCGGCCCCCAGGTACTTTTTTACTGACCCCCAGGTAAGAAGATCCTGCAGCATCACAGGAGCTGGAAATTGCCTTATAGCACCATCCTGTGCATGTTTACTCAGAAATACAGTGTACCCAGTGAGACCTAGATCCCAGTAAATATACCTAGAATTGCAGCCTGAAAGTAACAGCAGTTTAGGGAGAGGAGAGGAGAGGAGAGAGCACTCCATGTGCCCCACGAACTCAACAGGGATAAGGCCTAGTTTCTGGCCATTATCCTTGGTTTAAAAGTGTGGGTCCCTTAATGGGGGGAGGGATTGAACAGTAACTAAAACTGCTTCTATTAATATTTTAAACAATAATTTTAATGTAATAATTAATGTGCTGAAAATTGACCCCATCCCCCATGCACCAAATCATGGTTGGTTCCCCACTGGGGTTTTGGAGTTGTGAACCCCAGTCTATGTTGACAGGCAGTGGCTCACCAAGACTTCAGGCAGGAATCATTCCCAACCCTACCTGGAGATGCCAGGGATTTAACCTGGGACCTTCTGCATGCAAAATAAATATTTTACCACTGAGCTATGGTCCCATTCCCTAAAGAGAATATCTTATAGCAGAGGCAGTACTCACATGTAGCCACCCAACCAAATACGAACCAAGGCAAACCCTGCTTAGCAAAGGGGCCAATTCATGCTCTCTACCACTACAACAGCTCTCCACCCGTGAATGGGCATCTCAGTCCTCTGATCTTACTGCTGATGGCCACTACACCACAGTCTACTGAGTTACATCTGTGTAGTCAACACAATACAATATCTTATTTATTTATTTATTTATTTATTTATTTATTTAAAACATTTATACCCCACCCCTCCGGTACATTACTGTTCAGGGCAGCTCACAATATTTATAAAAGAGTTACAATATAAAATCAGACTAATAAAATTAACCAAATTAAACAAGTTAAAAATCCAAGCTAAAACCACAGTTATTGACCAGTCAGAATCCCATGAACTCCCTGCAGCAAAGCAGAAAACAAAAAAATACCCACAGAAACAAGTCCTACACACACACACACACACACACACACACACACACACACACACACACACTTACTTTACTGCTGTTAGATGTGGTGATGGCACTGGCCACCAATCTAGATGATTTTAAAAAGGGATTAAACAAATTCAGGCTGTATAGCTGTATATTTCCATCAGGTTCAGAAAAGGCATTATTATTATTATTATTATTATTATACATTTATATCCCACTCTTCCTCCAAGGAGCCCAGAGCTGTGTACTACATACTTGAGTTTCTCTTTCACAACAACCCTGTGAAGTAGGTTAGGCTGAGAGAGAAGTGACTGGCCCAGAGTCACCCAGCTAGTTTCATGGCTGAATGGGGATTTGAACTCGGGTCTCCCCGGTCCTAGTCCAGCACTCTAACCACTACACCACGCATGGCATGCCCCCAAACACCAGGTGCTGGGAAACACCAACAGGAGATGGCATTGCCATCTTTCCTACACTTGTGGGCTTCCCAGTTATACCTGGTTCATCACTGTATGAAGCAGGATGATGGATTAGATGGGTCTTTGGCCTAATCCAGCAGGGCTTTTCTTATGTACTTATTATGAGTTGCATAAATCACTGTGTCTTTGTGTCCTGCATCTTTGTTGCTGCATTCCCTGGCCTCCAGATGGTCGCACAGCTACAAGCAGCACGGCTCATGTGGGAGCATCAACCACGTGGCCTGAAAATCACAAAAGATCTTCTGGGGGAAGGTAAGAGTGCTCCTTCCTTTCCCCTAGGCCTCCCCACCCCACCCTTGCCGGTCATGAGAATGACCTTAGTAACTACCAAAACTTAGTAACGCTCAAAAGCAGAGAAAAGTGTATGGAACTTTTAAAGATCAAACATGCAAAATCCTGGGTTCATTTTTTCCTCCTAATGTTTTTGTTATATATATACACGCAGATATTTAAATGCACATATACATGCATGTGCTTGCACCTATCCCAAGTACACATATATGTACTATATTCAGATACATTACATATATTTCCATTTGAGACATATATCATACTATATCATCTGGAATTGTTCCAAGCATAGCACATGGCTGCACATTATCCTGTACTTCGTTATTCCAATAATTGATAAAAAGGGACCAATTATAAATAAACCTATTTTTTCTAAGAGCCCTTTCACCAGTGTGTCAGTAACTAAAATCCCACTTGTAGACATTGAGGTCATTCTCATGGCCACCCATACCCTAAATCTTCTACCTGGCCGGCTAGGGTAGGGCTGGTAGTGAAAAGTGCCAGGATTGCTCATAATCCCGCCACTCTGCCCCTGGATAGCCCTGCTTGTTAACCCAGGCTTATAGTGAGGTAGGAGGACAAGCATACACCTCCTACATCACTTGCCGGTCATGTGCATGATAGACCTGCTGGCAAGTTAGCCCACTTATGCCACAAATGTTCACGTGTCCACCATCTTGATTTGGGGTAGATGACATCATCACAAACTATGCCTTTGAAATGTCCCTATGGTCCCTACAACTGTACACATTGGGTCTAAATCATTTCCCACTTGAACCTAATGTTCACGCATCCACCATACAGAATTGGGGTGGATGACATCATCACAAACTATGCCACTGAGATGTCCCTATGTGTCCCTACAGCTGTAGCAAATTTGGTCCAAATTGGTTAGATGGTCCACAAGTTAGCCCTCTTGTGCCTCAAAAGTTCATACATTTGCCATCTTGAATTAGGGTGGATGACATCATTACAAACTACACCATTGAGGTGTCCCTATGTGTCGCTCACTACAACTATACCAAATTTGGTTCAGTGAAGAGCAAAAAGTGAGTTGTCACCCAGCCGGTGTGGCCCCAGGGGCTCAGAGACCTTTGTCACTCACCTTGTTCAGCTATAGCTATGCATCTCTTCTGGTCTCTGAGGTTAGATCTGAATCTTTCTCTCTTCCCTCTCCTCTCCACCCCCCCCCACAAATCTATGAAGTTGTCCACACAACCAGGTGGGTGGGGGGACAGACAGGCGGGGGGTGGGAGGCTGGTTGTACTCACCTTCCTCCCATACAAGTACTGGACTCCTGCTGAGAGCGTGGATCGTGCTCCCAAACAATCTCAGCACAGAGCCCCGGGGACAATGCATCCCAGCCTCTGAATATCCCACGATGCACCACGCGACATGCACAATGCATTGGGGGATTCCCCCAGGAGATGTGTGTTATTCTGGCCTATAGATTTAGACTATGCTGGACTATGGAAGCTCAAACTGAAAAAAAGGAACAACAGACCGGCAACTCAGCTAAAGGGGAAAATTTAATATTTCTCTGTATGTTATGAAAAGACTCTTAGCAGAGAGGCCATGGCTAAAAGAGGGCCTCCAGCAAGAGACAAGTATGGATTGGTACCATTTAGCTAGACAGTCTTTGAAGATAAATCATTGGGGCTACAGGTCTTGGAATGTATGTGAAGGGGAGACTGGAAAAACCCATTTCTTCTGCACCCTGACAAGTTGGTATATAGTTCATGGTGCCTTATTGAGGAATGAAGACTAAGAATTTCCAGGCTTAATGGTAGCAGTTAATTGCGGGGAGAAAACGAGCCCTGGCAAAAGCAGGAATTGGATCCCCCCCCCTTTTTATGGAATCCAGGTTGCCACAATCAACACAGAATATTAGATTTCTAATGACTATGGAGATGAGGAACCCAAAGAGCCAATGAGAATCTGGGTGCAACAGGTGGGAACTAATCAAGAGTCTGAAAAGACAGACAAAGAAGAGAAGTGTGACTTTTGTGGTATAAAATGAAATTTCAGCAAGAAAACAGAAGGATCCCCACCTTTGTTCCCATATATATTTTAACTTTCCCTTTTTTGCACATTTTCTTCTTTGTTTCTCTCCTCTTGAATCTTCCCTCTGTCCAACATGCTTTATATCTCAGGAACTGTTTTCTTTCTTTTCCATTTTCACCTTCACAACAATAATTCTTATTAAATCTCAAGTATTCTATCCTCTTCTAAGTAGATAAGCTTATTCTGATATACTCACCTATCCACTGAGTAGCTAATTCTTTGTTTAGTTTGTTCTGATATCTTTTGGAGAAGCCTGAAAACATCTCAAGCTGCCAGAAGGGTAAATATGATTGCTCTTTGGGGTATAGGTTAAGGAGTTTAGGGATGTTATTAATTCACAACATCACTCTTAATAGTATCTTCAAATGCCACATATGTTATGCTTTTTAGAATGTCAAGTATTGATTATGCTTATATTTTAATGTATTGTTTGCCAAACATCTACCATTTTCTGAATTTTTTGTTATACATTTTACCATTTTATATGTCTCAAGTCTTTGAATAAAACTTTTAAATTTTAAAAGGTGTGGTCATTGGGCTTTGGGGTATGATCATATGAAAAGTCTACTGAGGCAAATAAAAGAACCAAATCTTTCAGCAAATTTACAACACCTGTCTCTGACAATGCCTGTCAGGTGGGGCTGACCATAGTCCCAGCAAACACACAATCCCAGAGCCCAGGTTAAGGGTTCACTTGAGCCCTTAACCCTGACGGAGTTTCAAAGCGGGGCAAGGTGGCACTGCCCTGCTGGGATCAGGCCTGATCCCAGCAGTTCTCACATGCAGCCTAACCCAGGCTGGGCTTCCCTAGCCTGGGTTAGGTTGTGTGTGAGAATAGCCTCTATATTTTGTTTTGGTTAGTCAATGAGGCTATTCCCACGACCAGGAGAAATTGGGCTAAGAGAGCCTAGACTGGTTTCTCCCGGTCGTGTGCTGCAACGGGAACCATGTAGCTCCTGGCAGCAAACCTCCGAAAATACCCCTCTGCTTAAATGAGGTTAACCCCATTTACCCAATCATGAGACATGGCAACTCATGAGGAGACCCCTGCCGGGAGGCTAAAACAAGCCTGGGGGTCTCCCCAGGATGCCCTGTGCACTCGCTGGGACTTCCGGGAAGCCAGGCAGCCCCCAACCCTCATGATGGAGCTGAACTGGTCACCCAAGGACAGCTCCCTGCTCTCCCCACAGAGCTTGCTTGGTTAGGCTCTCCACATTGCTCATGTGGAGAGCCTCAATGGATTCTTATTTAGGGCTACGACTGGCATTGCCAAAGTATGAATGAGGAATCAAATTAAAGCATATAGATTTGTCAAAAAAACAAGAGGAACAGATATTTGAAAATAGAACAAACCCTGATGTAAACCAACTGTCAGTAAGCAAGGCATCCATAACCATTGGCTAAGCATCAAGTATATCCTGGCATGTTCACAAATGGTCTAACTCTTTAGGGGAAAGGTGTGAGCACAAAGGACCTAGGATCACAAGAGGTTCTGTTCTGGTGATAGGAAGAGTTGAAGAAAAGTCAGAAGAGTCAAATTAGCAACAAGCCCTCTGCTTCCTTGGAAGCATTTACATCACCTTCCAGTGGCTGGAATCATTAGAGGAAAACTGAACAGAGTTACCTTTGAGAAAAGATCTTAAGGAGGTATGTGTGTTTGGGATAATACAATGGAACTGAATCCAAACAAGACAAAGATACTCATGGTAAGGGGTCATACTGAAAGAGATGTGATAGATCTTCCTGTTCTGGACAAGGTTGCACTCCCACCGAAGGAACAGGTACATAGCTTGGGTGTGCTTCTGGACCCAGGCCTCACTGCTTTTTCAGGCTGAAGCTATGGCCAGGAGCGCTTTCTACCAATTTTGTTTGACCACTGTTTGTTTGAGCACTCCACGTAGGAGTGCTCTACGTGGAGTGGCCTTTGTATGTGGTTCAGAAACTTCAGTTGGTCCAAAATGCAGTGGCTAGATTGGACTCCAGGGTTTCTCAGAAAGACCATATTATGCCTGTTCTAAAACAATTGCATTGGCTGCCAATAGGTTTTTGGGGAAAAATACAAAGTGCTGGTAATTACCTTTTAAGCCCAAAATGGCTTAGGACCTGGTTACCTGGGAGGGAGAGTGCTTTCTTCTGCATGATCCCAAACCGCACATTAAGGTCATTGAGAAAGGTCTGTCTCCGGATGCCACCAGCTCGTCTGGCGGCAACTCAGGAGCGGGTCTTCTCTGTAGTTGGTCCTGGGCTGTGGAATGTGCTCCCTATAGATATCTGTGGCTTAACATCTTTGTCAGCCTTTAAAAGAGTCTTTAAAATCAAATAAATAAATAAATAAATAAATAATAAAACACATATTTTTAGTCTGGCTTTTAATAATCCTTGAATGTTTTAAATTGTTTTAATTTGTTGTTTTAATAGTTTGTGTTATTGTGTTTTGATTGTATTGATGGTTGCAAACTGCCTAGAGCCTGCAGAGTCAGGCAACATATTAGATAGATAGACAGATAGATAGATAGATTAGATTAGTGTGCACGGATGAGTGCACAGTTGCCTAAGGAAGTTAGCATACGCCTTCCTGTGAATTTTCACAGGATTCCACTTATGTAGTTATATTTCTTTGAGAAGGTAAATCATAAGTTAAGAAGATGCACTTAAGTGCACTTCATCTACATTTGGCATAGTTAGTGCTTGCTTTTCTAGAGGAAGTTATCAACCTATTTGTGAGCTTTAAAGATGTATTTTACAAAGGCCTTGGATATAAATGAGAGATATTTCCTCTGTTGTCAGAGAATATTGATCCCCATGTGAAATGGCTTGCAATTATCTTTTCCCAACATGTGCAAAGCAATAAGGTTTGCAAATCCTTCTGTAGTTGCTACAGTTTGCATGTGGTTCAGCAAATGGCTGTTTAATGATAATATCTCATTATTCCGTATTGAGAGTGGAGTCTTTGATTAAGCAGACAGAGGAACGAAGTTTTCCTTCCACAATGTATATAGACAGCCTGATCCTGATGTAAAAGCATCTGGGGAATTTCAGTTAAATGGCTAAAATGAAACAATGGGCGGTTTCACACAATTTGGTAAAGTGGGAACCAGAGAGCGTGCACTCTCATCAGCACTCTGTGACATGTGGACCCATCAACCTCTGGTTCATGGCTGGAGTTACTGGCTTCTTACCAACTTTAAGCCAACTTCAGTCCTTAGTTATAGATCTGGGGCTGACGTTAGTAAGAAGTCGGTAACTCTGGCTGTGAATCAGAGGTTGTTGTTGGGAATTCTCTCTGGTAAGAGAATCCCTTTTTCATTATAGCAGAGTGCACAGAGGCACAGCACAGCGGAATTTGGTTAGGCATGCGTATATGCTGAGAGTAAAGTAACTTGGAGCCAGTTCATAGTTTCAAATCAATATATATGGTATTTATTAAAGAATTCCATTCTAGACAGGAAAGTGAGGAGTTAGGATCTCTAATCTAGCTAGCTAGCTGGATGCAGATGGATTCTGCATCTTCTCTGCACACATGGTGCAGGGGAGAGGAGCTTGCATGTTGCAAGGTAGAAGGAACAGGAAGAGAAGGGGAGAGAGGAAGGAAGCGGCAGGAAGGAAGGAAGTCCCTAAGATTAGCAATCTACATATCAAGGGGATAGTGTCAGAGAAGTAGAGAAGGGATGACCAGTGCCTTGACCCTCTAGCCCTCTGACTCACTAGTCTGTCCTCCACTGTCATTGAGGCAAGAGACAGCGCAAAGTCCTTCACTTCCAACAGTTGTGAGGTTCACAAATCATGCCCAATGGGAGTGGGCACTCCTTAGGAACTTCTGGTTCCTGGTTTACCAACTTTCACCAGATCATATTGAACCCACCCACTGTCAGATCCAAAAATGGAGGAATTTAAAGTTTAGGGCTGAATTGACATGTTCCTCCCAGTTTACCCCAGCCCCACTGGTGAGTGTAAAAAATGAGGGGGATTTTGACAGTTGGGGGGTGCTGCAAAATGGGGCTAAGGGGATTGAAGAGGAGGCCTTACCACTGACAGGGTGCTTTATGGAGTGGCTGGCAGCCACCATGCTAATTTATTCGGTGTCCTACAGACACCTATGACTACAGAGGAGTACTGCTGTGGTGAACTTGCAGCAGTGACAAAAATGGCAAACTAAGGGATAATGTCAGGGCACGTTTCAGCCCCTCCTTCCTGAATCTCAAGCTGAAATCTCAGACTTAGTTTACCTTCACAATCTATAAGCCAGTCTAAATGTGTGGTGACTTCAGGGGCAGGAAAACCAGTGCTCCATTTTTTTCACATAGTCCAAATATTACTCTAAAGAACAGAGCAGAAAATAAAAGAAAAGAAAAGAAGTGAGAAAATGTCTTTTCTTTACTACTGTCTATTTCAATCTATGGACCCATGAACTGAAGCACATACCAGGTATTTAAAAATAAAATTTATTTCTGACTTTTCTCTTACCCAATAAGGAAAGCCACTTAGGGAAAGCCCTTAGTCTCTTGGCAGTTTTATATTCTAAACAGCAAATAGTAAATATTCACGTTTGCCCATCGAAAAGGGTAACCCTGCTGAATGATTATGAAAATGAAATATATAGGCTGTGAATAAGCACCTCATTTTATACCATGTGCTTTACTTATCTTAAATAATGCAACTATTCTTGTGGCTTAATTGGTTGGCTCAATCATAAGGCCAAACCTCAATGGGCATGATCCAGCCAAATCTGCACGTTTAAGTCCCATTCATTTTAATTAGAGAGTTAGAACCAAGCTAGGTGTTACATACCTTCCAGCAGTCTTGCCAGCTCTTGGACCTCGGGGAGCACTGCCAATAACCCAAATAGCCTTACCCTGCTCTTCTGCAATGCCAGGTCGGTCCAAAATAAACCTGAACTCATCCATAATTTGATCATGGATGAAGGGGCCGACCTGGTATGTATTACCGAGACTTGTTTGGGGGAGGCTAGTGGTCCAGTCTGGTCCCAGCTTCTCCCTCCATGGTATTCTGTAGAGGAGCAGTTGAGGGAACATGGGCGGAGAGGTGGCGGCTGTGGTCTATGAGGATAACATCTCCCTTACCAGGGTCCCTGTTAGGGTATCAGACCATATTGAATGTGTGTACTTGAGTTTGGGGACCGAGGTAGATTGGAGCTGCTGTTGGTGTACTGATTGCTCCCCTGCCCAGCAGAATCCCTTACTGAGCTCACAGACTTGGTCGCGGAACTTGCATTGGAGTCTCCCAGACACTTGGTGCTGGGAGACTTCAATGTTCATTTCAGGACCAATCTGTCCAGGGCAGCTCAGGAGTTCATAGCGGCCATGACAACTGTGGGCCTATCCCAAGCAGTCTCTGGACCGACACACATTGCAGGTCACACACTTGATTTGGTCTTTTACTCTGATCAGGGTGATTTTCTGTGGGTGGGGACTCCTGTGATTTCCCCATTGTCATGGACGGACGACCATCTGGTTAAGGTTGGACTTACAACCACTTCCCACCTCCGCAGGGGTGAGGGGCCTATTAGAATGGTCCACCTGCAGAGGTTATTGGATCTAGTATGATTCCAAGAAAGCTTGGAGGGATTCAATATTGGCTTTGCCGGTGATCCTGTTGATGCCCTGGTTGGGAATTGGAACAACTTGCTTACCAGGGCAGTAGACACGATTGCTCCCAAGTGTCCCCTCTGACCCGCTTCAAAATTAGCCCCTTGGTATATGGAAGATCTATGGGGGCTGAAGCAGCAAGGTAGGTGACGAGCACAAGTGGAGAAAGAATCTACTCAAATCTGACAGATTGTGACATGGAGCATATTTAAAGATCTATGCTCAGGCAATACGTGCGGCAAAGAGGTGGTTCTTTTCTGCCCGTATTGCCTCTGTGAGTTCACATCCAGCAGAGTTGTTCAGGGTTGTGAGGGGACTAGTATCTGCCCCCCCCCCCAAACCAGAATTTGGAGTCATCAGTTACCCGCTGTGATGTGTTTAAAGAGTTTTTTGCAGATAAAATCTCTCAGATTCGGGCCAACCTAGATGGTGACACCACAATTAATTTGAGTGTCTAAACTGGAGGTGCCCAACAACACCTCTTATGTGATTCGACTGGATCGGTGTCAGTTTGTGACTCCTGAGGATGTGGACAAGCTGCTTGGATTGGTGAGGCCTACCACTCGTTCTCTTGACCCTTGTCCAACATGGCTTGTTTGATCTAGCAGGGAGGCTGTTGTAGACAGCTTGGTGGAAATCATAAATGCTTCTCTGAAGAAGGGCAATCATCAGCTTGTCTTAAGGAGGCAATTATTAGACCTCTTCTAAAGAAGCCTCCATTAGATCCCTTAGAGTTGAGCAATTATAGGCCTGTTTCCAACCTCCCATGGCTGGGCAATGTAATTGAGAGGGTGGTGGCCTCTCAGCTCCAGACGGTCTTGGAGGAAACTGATTATCTAGACCCATTTCAAACTGGTTTTCTGACAGGCTATGGGGTGGAGACTGCCTTGGTCGGCCTGATGGATGATCTCCATTTGGGAATTGACAAAGGATGTGTGACTCTGTTGGTCCTTTTGGATCTCTCAGCGGCTTTGGATACTGTCAACCATAGTATCCTTCTGGAACGTCTGAGGGGGTTGGGGGTGGGAGGCATGGTTTTACAGTGGTTCCACTTGTACCTCTTGGAGAGATTCCAGATGGTGTCGATTGGAGATTGTTGCTCTTCAAAATCTGAGCTTAAATATGGTGTCCCTCAAGGTTCCATACTTTCCCCAGTGCTTTTTAACATCTAGATGAAACCACTGGGAGAGATCATCAGGGGATTTGGAGCTGGGTGTTACCAGTACGCTGATGACACCCAATTCTACTTTTCCATGTCAACTTCTTCAGGAGCTGGCATATCCTCCCTAAATGCCTGCCTGGAAGCAGTAATGGGCTGGATGAGGGAGCCTAAACTGATGATGGCTCCTGATAAGATGCAGGTACTTATTGTGTGGGGTCAAAACTCTAGAGACTATTTTGATCTACCTGTTCTAAATGGTGTCACACTTCCCCAAAAGGAACAGGTTCGCAGTCTGGGAGTACTTCTGGATTCACACCTCTCCCTGGTTTCTCAGGTTGAGGTGGTGGCCAGGGGTGCTTTCTATCCAGCTGATATGCCAGCTGCACCCATTTCTCTAGATCAATGACCTCAAGACAGTGGTACATCTGTTGGTAACCTGCAGACTTGACTTCTTGAATGCACTCTACGACGTGGGGCTGCCTTTGTATGTAGTCTAGAAACTTCAGTTGGTTCAGAATGCGACAGCCAGGTTGGTCTCTGGGACATTTCAGAGAGACCACATTACTACTTTACTGATGGAGCTACACTGGCTGCCAATAGGTTTCCAGACAATATACAAAGTGCTATTTATAACTTATAAAGCCATATACAGCTTAGGCCCTGGGTATTTAAGCGTCTTCTTCACTATGAGCCCCACTGCCCATTGAGGTCATCTGAGGAGGTCCGTCTCCAGTTACCGCCAACTTGTTGGGTGGCTACACAGAGACGGGCCTTCTCAATCACTGCCCTGAGATTGTGGAATCTGCTCCCTGCTGAGATACGATCCTCCCCATCTCTGGCAATTTCGCTCAAGCTTTCTCAGCTTTTAAACATTGTCTTTTTTAATTTTATGGTCTGTTGAACTGATTTTAAGGTTTTAAAATGTGGTTTTTATGGAGTTTTGTTGTATTTTAACTTTTGTAAACCACCTTGGGATGCCATATGAAAGGCAGTAAAAAATTGAACATGAAATGAAATGAAATGAAATGAAATACAGCCACATGTTTTAAAACTTCCATTTGGGGCCATTTTATTTATGGAAAAGCAGATTTAGGAGGGGCAATTAGAACTGAGAAGATGAAGAATGAGGGTATGTTTACAACTCTCCATGCATTTTTGTGAGGGTAACAATCTTCTCATATCTCAGCATTCAGAGGCCTTCTCTTTCCTTAACTTCAGTGCCTCGTGCAGCTTTGATGGAAATGGTGTGCATACACAGGACAAGTGGACTGCTGAATGATGCAAGGGGAGATGCTGAAGGAGATGGTTATAATGCAGACTTAACTGGAGCCCCTCCTCGCCAGTCTGAAAAACTGACTTAATAAATAATAATATTTTTATTATTAATAAACAATCTATTTATTATAATAAATATTATATTTATATATAAATATTATATATATAAATATTATATATATATGTGTGTGTGTGTGTGTGTATATATATAAATATATAATTGATACATATTTTAATATTTTTAAAATACGTATCTATACATCCCCACGCGTGGATGAGGTGCCTTGTATGTCACTCCCTCTAAGTTGTATTTAAGATTTTGTCTTTCAGTGATGTAAGTAGATAGTGGGCCTGGAATATATAACCGGGATTATGTTACATTAAAATAATTATTTTAATGGCTTTTCCAGAGAATGAAGAAGAAAACCCATTTAGCATTCTAAACCTATCCCCAATTTTGTAATCTTTCATTAAAGAAGAACTGCACTTGCTAATTAACTACATACTAGCATGTCAAAGTATTATTAACAAAAGCTGAAAGTTAATGGTGGTTCATTACTCCCCCCAGCTATCAAACTCCATCCCCTAAGGAATACTTAACTAGAAGCAACCATTTACATTTTGCCTGCTTGAATGTTATTAACTCATACCCAATAAGCAATTCTAGCGGATACCCTGGGTTGCCAGGTCATTTGAAAAGCACCTATGGGCTTTGGGCAGTTGCTAATGAAATCAAGGGACAATGTTCTTTTTGCAGTATTGAATTTCTCATGCTCCCTCTTTACTCGGTTATTGTTTCAGAGAAAAGAAGGAAAAACCATCCTTCAGCCTATCAGAATCAACATGAAGCATCCATCTAGTATTTTTGTAAGCAGCTTAGGACAGGCTCCTGACTTATACTTAAACTGTGGGGGACCATGTATACTGGTGTGTGTCTGTGTGTGATATACATTATAAATATGCATACATTTATTCCCATTAATACCTTTTCCAGTGTCAGGGCTCCATTTTTCCCCATCCTCCCTCTCTCCAACTTGCTAAGGATATATCTATATTGCAAACTTTAAGTTATAAGTCAGTTCCTCTTTCCTGAGAAACTCTAGGGTTTGGTGATGAAACATCATCTTGTTGGGTGATGATGGGGGCTAGGGTTCTTTAACACAGAATTTGCAGAAAACTCACAAAACAATGGAGTGGTATCTTAGATATTCTTTCTATGAACAGAAGGCACTTTCATTTGTGCAAAGTCTGTGGGAGGAAAGCTGGTCTTGTGGTAGCAAGAATGAATTGTCCCCTTTGGTAAGCAGGGTCTGCCCTGGTTTGTATTTGAATGGGAGACTACTAGGCTATAGTCTAATGGGAGACTACTAGGCACAGTAGTGCAGCTTGGGCTAGGCTGCAAGTGTAAAGCAACGGAATCAATCCTGATCCCGGTGCTGCCCCCACACCTAGCCCCACTTCTTAACCCAGCACTTAGCCAAGCTTCAGCAATCCTGTTGTTCACGTAACCTTGGCAGGCAATCAACTGGGCAATCACTGGCAGGTTAAGACGCTTCCCCCAGACCTGCCACCATTTCTGGCAGTAAGCCAGGGGGAAGGAACGACCATGCTGAGTGCAGTGACTGCTCTAAGGAGTGCAGCCACTGCATTCATAGCATGGGGCATCCTGGGATGCGGGGGGGGGAGTCCTCCCACTCCCAGCTTCTGCCACCACTTGTGTGAGCATATGACATGGCAGAGTGGAGGGTGGTTCCTGCCCATCTGCCAGGGAAGGCAGGTAAGCAGCAGCATGCCCAAAAGTGGCCATGAGGTCATGTGAACTACCTCTGTATGTGTGAGCACTGTGAGATAGTCCCCTTAGGGGATGGGGCCGCTCTGGGAAGAGCGCCTGCATGCTTGCATGTACAGTACAGTCCGCCCCGGGCATCTCCAAGACAGGGCTGAGAAAGACTCCTCCCTGCAACCTTGGCAAAGCCACTGCCAGTCTGTGTCTTCTTGGAGAAGCTACTGCCATACTGAGCTAGATGGACCAATGGTCTGACTCGGCATAAGGCAGCTTCCTATGTTCCTATGATACCTCTTCCACCCACTGCTTCCTGCTGCAGCCCCCATGTTAACCTATTCCGGAAGGTCCCCAGCCTTCAGGAGCAGATTTTCAGGGGGCTGCAGAAGGAAGGAGGGATCAATTAACATCACCTTCCCCCTCTTGTATGAATGGAAGTGCTTCCCATTTTGGAAGAAATATTTAGGATACAGCCCTATACCTCCCTGGATCTTTGTGGGAAGCCATGTCCATAATTAAAGTGTTATAAAACTAATATAAATTTGTAGAACTAAGAATAATTGTTAATGGAAGCTGACCATGCCCTGAACCAAATCATCTGTTTTATTTTTTACCTCATACTAGTGCTATGCCACCATTTTTGGTTACCATTCAGGATTCTTAATCTCTTCCTGTACATATAAATCTGATTTTCTCATTGATTTTGCAAAACTATGTATAATGACGAGACAAAGATAAAAAGGAAGGAAGTATTTCAATATTAATTCTGCTTATACTTTGGTGCCATCCTTTTTCATCAAGTTGCAATGTGTCCCATTGATGGAAAACACACACATTTCTGTTAATAGAATTAAATTGTGCGCCCCCCTCTCCCTCTCTCTCCCCCCCCTCTCTCTCTCTCTCACACACACACACACACACACACACACACACACACACACACACACACACTCCTTGAAAACATTATGCTTTTTTCTAATTAAGTCTGCTACTGTGGTTGTTAAGGCCTGCTGGTGCTTGCATTTGACATCTGTCAACAGTCATTTCTCAGCTATTTTTGGCAACTTGTGGGTTCAGATTCACATATTACAGCTGACTCAGACCACCCAGAGAGCCCTGTAAGATGTTTGCAAGGGGCTTCTGACTTGGTTGTTTCTAACAGCAGGTTCCTGTACCACATAACAAATCGCTTTCCAACTCCCCAGAGTTTCAGGAGTGACTTGTCAAGTGATGCATAGGCCAGTGTGCGGTGGCGGGAGTCGGGGGGGGGGAGGAATGAGATGAGACACATAGTACCCCTGAATTGCAGCTGTGATCTCACACAACATATGGTCAGTTTGTATCTAGCTTAAATTTTCTTTTTTAAAAAGGAAAAAAAAATCACATTGCTGTCATATATCAATTCTGGTAGAGATGTATCAAATAAATGTAGCTTTCCTGAAGGGAAAACAGGTGTAAATCAGTTAAAATGTTTGTCTGGGAGCTGGCAGTTTATCACCTAGGTGATGATCCCTTTATATTTTTACTTTGCTGCGTGAAACATAAAACAATTTGGCATGACAGAATGACAAAATGCTGCTTCTCCCAGTTGAAATCTCTAGCCTCTCTGCGATTACGTCTCAGATATATTTTACATTTGAGATTAGCAGACACAAATCCCAAATCCCACCACTGAGGCATTAAATAGCTATTTGTACATTTGGCAAGGGAAGCTTGCCACTAAGTTGAGGGAGGGTTTTTAAAAATAAAAAACCCCAAAGAACCCTGCACAAAATGAGAAAGATTCCTTCTAAAAGGGAACAGCATTAATATTATCCAGAGTGCTTCAAGGTTTACATTTTGCATGGAACATATCAGAGGGACAGAGTTGTTTTCTTGTCTAGCCTTTTGATTGTACTGGTTAGCTTTTCAAAAAGGAAAAGTTGCAAGTCGGTTTTGTTGCAAAGGAAAATGAGCCTGTACTTTCTGACACACATACACACACTTGTTGAAATTAGGCTGCCATCAACATGGTGCTTTTAAAATCTGAGTAAATCATAAATCCAGTAACAGAAGCAATCTACACAGTTAGAATATGCAATGTATCATATTCAGAACAGCTCTCCTGGGTTTGTGCCTTACCAGAATGAAGGTGAAGGGCATGTGTTTGAATGTTCCTTCTGTTTAAACAACAATTTGCTGGTGTAAAACTAACGTGTCACAGAGAAGGTTAGGCTTGAACTGTCCGCCATCCATGACCAGATCATTTTCCATGGGCAGCGCATTTTTTATATGTGCATTCAGTCATGGAAGGCATTCAGAAGTCATATAATCCCAGGAGGGCTCTATCTCACTAAAAAAAAAAGTGGATAGACTTGGCCCTGCAGTCTGGTACAAGAGGACATTCAGCCTCTCAGTCTAGTGCTAGAACTAAATCCAGCTCAGCACAGCCCCTCCACAATACGAGGGATACTGGTATGAGAACACAAATTGGCAGCCTTCAGACATAATTCCAAATGGATGGCAACCATGCCAAAGGGTCAGTAGGTTTTTGACCCCAAACTGTACTCTGAACCTTCGGTTTGTAGTGAGTTTTGCTGCTGGAACCTCAGGTTTGAAGGTAGAATTGTGTTTTACAAATCCGGCCACCATTGTAGTGTGGGTTTTGTGCTGCGGCTGCTTCTGTAACCATAGAGAGGGCAGCTCAGACCAGCCCAGAAACACATCAGCTCTATGCTGATGTCACCAGGGCCGGATGGCATCCATCCAAGAGTCCTCAAGGAACTCAAATGTGAAATTGCTGACCTCCTTGCTAAAATATTTAACTTATCCCTGAAATCGGGCTCTGTACCAGAGGACTGGAGAGTAGCAAATGTAACACCGATTTTCAAAAAGGGATCCAGGGGCGATCCGGGAAATTACAGGCCGGTTAGCCTAACGTCCGTTCCAGGCAAATTGATGGAAAGCATCCTCAAGGATAAAATTGTAAAGCACCTAGAAGAACAGGCACTGCTGGGAGTGAGCCAGCATGGCTTCCGCAAAGGTAAATCTTGCCTCACCAACCTTTTGGCGTTCTTTGAGAGTGTCAACAAGTATGTGGATAAAGGTGATCCAGTTGACATAGTCTACCTGGACTTCCAAAAAGCTTTTGACAAAGTTCCTCATCAAAGACTCCTGAGGAAACTTAGCTGTCATGGAATAAAGGGACAAGTACATGTGTGGATTGCTAACTGGTTGAAAGACAGAAAACAGAGGGTAGGTATAAATGGAGAGTTTTCACAATGGAGGGAACTAAGAAGTGGGGTCCCCCAGGGATCTGTACTGGGACCGGTGCTTTTTAATTTATTCATAAATGATCTAGAAGCAGGGGTAAGCAGCAAGGTGGCCAGATTTGCAGATGATACCAAACTCTTGCGGGTAGTGAAATCCAAGACGGATTGTGAGGAGCTCCAAAAGGATCTCTCCAAACTGGGGGAGTGGGTGACAAAGTGGCAAATGCGGTTCAATGTTGGCAAGTGTAAAGTGATGCACATTGGGACGAAAAACCCCAACTTCAAGTATATGCTGATGGGATCTGAGCTGTCGGTGACGGACCAGGAAAGGGATCTTGGGGTTGTGGTTGACAGCTCATTGAAAGTGTCTATTCAATGTGCGGCAGCTGTGAAAAAGGCAAATTCCATGCTAGGGATCATTAGGAAGGGGATTGAAAATAAAACGGCTAACATTATAATGCCCTTATACAAAACTATGGTGCGACCACACTTGCATACAATTCTGGTCACCACATCTTAAAAAGGACATTGTTAAACTGGAGAAGGTACAGAAGAGGGCAACCAAGATGATCAGGGGCCTAGAGCACCTTTCTTACGAGGCAAGACTACAACACCTGGGGCTTTTTAGTTTAGAAAAAAGACGACTGCGGGGAGACATGATAGAGGTCTATAAAATCATGCATGGTGTGGAGAAAGTGGAGAGAGAGAGATTCTTTCCCCTCTCACACAACACTAGAACCAGGGGTCACTCCATGAAATTGATTGCCAGGAGGTCTAGGACCAACAAACGGAAGTACTTTTTCACACAACGCGTGATCCACTTGTGGAACTCTCTGCCACAGGATGTGGTGACAGCCAACAACCTGGATGGCTTTAAGAGGGGTTTGGATGACTTCATGGAGGAGAGGTCTGGCTACTAGTCGGAGGGCTGTGGGCCACCTCCAGCCTCAAGGGTGTGCCTCTGAGTACCAGTTGCAGGGGAGCAATGGCAGGAGAGAGGGCACGCCCTCAACTCCTGCCTGTGGCTTCCTGCGGCATCTGGTGGGCCACTGTGCGAAACAGGATGCTGGACTAGATGGGCCTTGAGCCTGATCCAGCAGGGCTGTTCTTATGTTCTTATGCCTGCTGTGCTTCTTGCTGGCCGCCTCTCTGATCAGTTGCCCTGCCCTCCACAGTCTCCGTACTCCTGCTGCCATTGCCTAGCAACAGGGACTCTGCATTGCCACGCCCCAAACTTCAATGCATTTAAATTGAGAGAAACACATGGGGGAAGTGTGCTTTCCACTGCATCTTATGGTCCCCCTATTGTCATTCTGCACAAAAAGGATGGGATGACAAGATGGGCACAGTGGAAGAGGACGCCAGCAATAGAGGACTACAGAACTATGTGCACAAATGCATTGGACCTCAGTGACACCAGGAGCTGGGCAACTTGGTTGTTTCCCAACACAGATCACACATGCCAGGGGAGTGGTACCATGTCACTTGGCACAAATACCAATGGGTTGAGATGGGAAGGTATGGAATATGTGTTCTATTATTAACTAAGATACTGGGAGCCCCACATCAGCAGGCCCTGTTAGAGTTGGCTGGCCTACCTCATGAGAGTGCAGTCTAATGGAGACCTGAAGCTCATGGAGGCTCTGGTCCTCCCCTGTGGACTGGCCCTCTAATCCCCAGCCAGCAAGCCAACACAGGGGCAGGAGTGTGTTGGGTATTCCTGGACTACTCGGCCCAGGTCTACCTTTCTAAAATCATCCCTTGTCACAGTGGGATCCACAGTAAAACCCCTGGATCCTTTACCCACTTACATATACATGTTCCCTCCTAGGAAATCATCATGAGCCCTCTCAGGAGTAACAGAAAATCAGTGCTCTTCTGTACCATGCCAGTAGTTGTGCTTGTGCAAGACTGTATGGCTGTGGGGCCCTAGCAAGGGCAGTGGTGCAAATGGTGTGAGGAACAGGTTTACAGGTGAAACTCGGAAAATTAGAATATCGTGCAAAAGTCCATTAATTTCAGTAATGCAAATTAAAAGGTGAAACTGATATATGAGACAGACGCATTACATGCAAAGTGAGATAAATCAAGCCTTAATTTGTTATAATTGTGATGATCATGGCGTACAGCTCATGAAAACCCCAAATCCACAATCCCAGAAAATTAGAATATTACATGGAACCAAGAAGACAAGGATTGAAGAATAGAACAATATCGGACCTCTGAAAAGTATAAGCATCCATATGTATTCAGTACTTGGTTTGGGCCCCTTTTGCAGCAATTACTGCCTCAATGCGGCGTGGCATGGATGCTATCAGCCTGTGGCACTGATGAGGTATTATGGAAGACCAGGATGCTTCATTAGCGGCCTTCAGCTCTTCTGCATTGTTTGGTCTCATGTCTCTCATCCTTCTCTCGGCAATGCCCCATAGATTCTCTATGGGGTCAGGTCAGGCGAGTTTGCTGGCCAATCAAGCACAGTACACTGTATACTTTTCAGAGGTCCGATATTGTTCTATTCTTCAATCCTTGTCTTCTTGGTTCCATGTAATATTCTAATTTTCTGAGATTGTGGATTTGGGGTTTTCATGAGCTGTACGCCATGATCATCACAATGATAACAAATTAAGGCTTGACTTATCTCGCTTTGCATGTAATGCGTCTGTCTCATATATCAGTTTCACCTTTTAATTTGCATTACTGAAATTAATGGACTTTTGCACGATATTCTAATTTTCCGAGTTTCACCTGTATATGCTCCTTTCCCTGCTGAAGGTGGCTGATTGATGCTGGGCATGCCCCCTCAAAGATCATGGCTAAAGGTTGCCACTCTCCTGATGTCCTGACACCTTGGCCACAGTCTGGTGACGTGAGCACTATGGTGCTATGCAGCCTCAGTAGACCAGGAAGAGGGAGGGGCCTCTCTGCCCACAAGATGGAGGCTGCGAGACCATGGCTCAATCATCATCTGTGGGATCATTCCCAAGATCACAGATTAACCACAGGTTGTCTATGTCTGAAGGCGGCCAAGACCTCTGCTGGATTACGCTAGATTGGTCTATGTAGACAGTCTCCTCTTTTCCACAGCGGCACTTTGTTGACATCCTGAAAACACTTTTGCTGCAAAGGGACTTCAGAGAATTCATTCTGGCAGTGACTGGCATGCTGACTAATGCTGCATCTCTGCAGCAAAAGGATGCCTGGATTAAATGGTTGAAGGCAAATAGTACTCCCAGGGACAGGGAGAGTAGTGAAAATTGCTCACACTCTGCTGCTCCACCACACTCTGGCTGAGCTCTGAACAGCCTCTTTATGCTGGATGCTGCTCCATTATATCTCAGTTTGGCCGCCCTGAATGTCAGTGAATGTCTTGATTGTCTCGTGTCTTCTGGTGTGGGGACAATGGTATTATAATGCTTAGAGAAATGTCTTTCCTTTTGATTAGGGAACATGATACACAATTGATCCAACTGTAGACAATATTATGCATACAACGTGCAAGAATAATGCAGATCTGCTTTGTGAAATAGTTTATTTCCTCTTGCATATAAGTGTACCCAACAGGCTACTCTAGGGTATAGGGAGTTAGAAATAGCCAAGGATATAAAAGGTCACCTTTCATACTTTTCTAGTGTAGTATAAAGGGTTTCACTGGGCTGGCAGAGAGGCTGGAAGAGCTACAATCAAATAAAACCCTGATGTGCATGTGATGGGGGAATGGTAGATTTTTGGCATTGAGTCTTCTGAGAGAATTCAGTTAGTAATCTCTAAGGAGAGAAAGCCTTCAGAAAGGTATCAGAGCCCTTGGGGTCTGTTACTAGTGTATATTAGTCCTTGGACATTCTCCTTACTGGGATACAGAGAATAAAACAGCCTGCTGTGTGTATGCCTGTGTGTTTCCCTGTAACCCATTAGTAACGGAGTAAAACCCACAAACTGTGTTATAGAAACACAGCATGGTTGGTCTATTGGAATTCCTCTCAAGGAGGCGATTCTCATGATCGGGTGAAATCGGGCGAAGGGAGCCCAGCCCGATTTTGCCCATGCGTGAGAACCACCGGGCTCGCAGCCGAGCCCAGTCTCACCAAAGTGGGTAACCTGCTTAAGTTACCCTCCCCTAAGCCTAGGTTAGCGGAGTGAGTGCTCCACTCACCCGGGCTATTGGATCTATGTCACCACGGCGCAACTCCATGCCACCGCAACTCACGAGTAGACCCCCGACCAGGAGGCTAAAAAGCAGCCTCCCAGCTCGGGGGTCTCTCCAGCATGCGTTTGCGCAGGGCATGCTAAAACATTCAGAGGCCACACAGCCCCTGCCAGATCCGTGATGGAGCCAGCAGCTGTGTGGACAGCTAATCTGGCTGCCCAGAGCTCTGTGGGCACTCGTCTGCAGGGAGAGCGGGCTAAGCAGGCTCTCCCTGCTTAACCCTGTCTGGCGGTTCCCACTGATTGTGGGAACCGCCTCATTGTATCACTACCATATCACCTTCTACTCAGTCAAGTCCAGGAGCCCTATTCAGATATTATGTTCAAGATTTGTATGAGTGCACAACATACACAGCTACAGATCTGTACACAGCTATAGTTATTCACACACTAGATTGGACACAGGTACAGCAGTATATTTCCTATCTGTACCATGCATTTGAGTAGCCTGTACCCAGGCTCACTTTTAAGATGAACACGGGCACAGTCAGTCATACCTCTTTAGAGCTATGGTCATGAATACGTAAAGATTTGGTGGGATCAGTCTGTGAAATTCATCACATACCTCTCCTTTGGGTCTCTAACCCATAATCCTATTGTTCTACCAAAGCTTTCACACTGGCTTCAATAAATCAGTGACCAAGTTTGATCCAAAGGGTAACTGTTCTTCAAGCCTGCTCAGCAACAGCGATGAGGGTAGAAAACAGGAACAAAAATGGGGAAAATGTAGCTCTGATTACAGAGATGCCTTTTGGTTCATTAACTGTAGAGCCCAAAACAAGCTCTCAAGGCAGCTTACAATATACTATTGTATAATGATATACCACTATACAGATATAAAAATTACATAGATAGAGAAAAAGATATTCTGTCATCATTGCTCCTCAGAACTGGCTCCATTCCACCTGGCTTCATCGTAAGGAGAGGAAATACAGCAAAGCCTATTCCATCAGCATGGTTAAGAGACTACTTACCAGTTTGACCCCTCCCTTCCCAGAACTGTCTCCTCAGTGGCCATCCCACCTGCCATTACAACAACAATTATGACATCTGCTTTTTCTTTTCTTCTTCCATCCCCATTCCTTTCCTCCCTTTTGTACATGATTGTGAGGCTATTCCCACGACCACTGGAAATTGGGCTAAGGGACCCCAGCCCAGGTTCCAGTGATCATCAGAACCACTGGACTCACTGGCAAGCCTGGTGGTTCCATGGCGGCTAGCCCGCCTAACAACCCCTCCCCTTAAATGAGGTTAACAGAGCGAGCATGCTGTTAACCTTGTTTTTGCTATCGTGTGTCAGCCATGATTGCTTGCAGCCACAGCTAACATACGGGGTGGAGGGGAGAGAGGAGAGGGGGACCGCAGGAAAGCACCACACACTCATGTGGTGCCTTCCTGGGGCTCCGGGAGCCAGAGCACTGCGTGGTGGCAATCTCCTCCCCCCCACCGTTGCTCCCCAGTGAGCCGCGGCCGGGTGCAGGAGTGCCAAACTGCCGCTCATCTCGGTGGCCGATCCAGCCACCCAGCAATGAGTGACTGCAGGCTTGCTCTCCCTGATTAACCCCATGAAGCTCTACACATTGATCATGTGTAGAACCTCTATACGTTTATGCAGGCCCTAATTTGTTCTTCAATCTTTGTCTACAGCCAGTAAAGTTTAATGGCTTTATACATTAATTACAGATAATTATCTGGGAGCAACTTATCTGGGAGTAAACCACATTGAACAAAGGGGGTCATCTCATAAGAAAGTTAGGATTCCTTCCTCCTAATCCCATAGAAAATTAACAGGACAAGTTAGCTAGTCATGACTAACTTTTCTCATTGATTTCAGTGAGGCTTAGTTATCACTAGCTTTCTTTGGATTCAACACCCAGGGACTTAGTTGTAATTAAACTTGCATAGGATGATTGGGCTATGGATCCTAATGGTTGTAAACAGAGTTCTCTAATGGCCCAACTTTGAAAGACTCCAAAGCAGTCAAACAACATGTCTTTTTATAGTTATATGGCAGAATAAAAACTTTCCCTTTATGAGCACATTCTTCAAAGAGAGTTTGGCCAAAATGCCATTGTGACATTCCGCAGCAATGAAAAGTGATCCATCTTTGCTTGGTATCTTAACCAGGCGAGGTATCCATTCATTATTTCCTCCCAAACAGGATCTTCTGGAGTGCTACCTTTGAAAATCCCCTTTATCTTCATTAAAGTGTCACGCAAGCCGACAAAACTTTGTCATTGAATTCCAGCAGTTGCATGAGGCTAACAAGTTCTGAAAGTTTTCAGAAATAAGCAATATTTGTAGAGAAACCGGAACACAGCAAATGATTCCTCAGCCAGTTTCTCAAGGGTATCTTTATGACTGTGTTGCTCTGAAATTGAGAAAAATCAAAGGAGACTACAAGAGTATCCCCCCCGCCACCTACCATCACTTCCTGGAAGAAGTACTACTTTGTTTCAGGTTGGAACAAGAGCAAATTAAAATAAAGCCTTGTAGGTCACATCACCTCTTTGAACAAGAGCAAAATAATGCACACATAATTCAGAACTGACTTATCTTTTCACTTCTTTCTACATTTGTGCAATGAAATCAAGTGCAACTAAGGGTGGGGAGTTTATGAGAGCTCATCCATAATACATGGTTCCTAGGGGGAACTGAGCTATCAAGAAGGGAAAAGATCCACAGAATAATAACAAAGAGAACAAATACAGCCATGTAAGAGCCTTCTCTTTTCATTAATCTCTAGATGGCCACGCAGGCATAGATCTGCTTCTCAGACTATTGCCCAAATAATCATTCTAGAAAGGCTTCAGTTATTTCCTCGTAATGAGTAAAGGTAAAGAGTGCCGTTGAGTCAGTGTCGACTCCCGGTGAGTGGTGACCACAGAGGCCTGTGGTTGTCTTTGGTACAGGAGGGGTTTACCATTGCCTCTTCCCACGCAGTGTAAGATGATGCCTTTCAGCATCTTCCTATATCATAAGAACAGCCCTGCTAGATCAGGCCCAAGGCCCATCTAGTCCAGCATCCTATTTCGCACAGTGGCCCACCAGATGCCGCTGGAAGCCACAGGCAGGAGTTGAGGGCATGCCCTCTCTCCTGCTATTACTCCCCTGAAACTGGTACTCAGAGGCATCCTGCCTTTGAGGCTGGAGGTGGCCCTAGTAGCCATTGATAGACCTCTCCTCCATGAAGTGATCCAAACCCTTCTTAAAGCCATCCAGGTTGTTGGCTGTCACTACATCTTGTGGCAGAGAATTCCACAAGTGGATTATGCGTTGTGTGAAAAAGTACTTCCGTTTGTTGTTCCTAGATTTCCTGGCAATCAATTTCATGGGATGAGCACTGGTTCTAGTGTTATGTGAGAGGGAGAAGAATTTCTTTCTATCCACTTTCTCCACACCATGCACGATTTTATAGACCTCTATCATGTCTTGCCGCAGTGGTTGTTGCTGTCCGATATAGCTGTTTCCCATAGTACTGCTACATTTATTTTAAAGGCGTGAATTTAATTTTAAAACATTTTTTCTTTATTCCACAATTTCCAATCTCCATTTCCCCTTGTTTTCAAATAAAGTACCAATATAGAGAGTACTGCAGAGGAGCAAGTTTGGTGTAATGCTCTTCACCCAGAAATATTATTTCTGTCCTCTCTGCCCCCTTACTCTACATAATTACTAGTTCACACATGCAATGACAGGCGTTTGCTCCATCAAACTCATCTTTATTTTCCCCACCCACAATGAATTCATCTCCCAGAATTATTATTATTACCATTCCATATTATTACCATTCCATAATAGCTCCAATGGAGCTATTCTCATGATCAGAGCTACCTGGGTAAGACAGGGTTATCCCAGGTAGCTCTGGTTGTCTGGGGCACTGGGAGCCCTCCCTACCTGGAAGCTCCATCCCTGGGTAGCCCAGGTTAAAAGTGAGGTAGGAGGAGAACAATTGCCTCCCAACCTCCCCCTCTGACTGTCTGCACCACTGCCACTTGCAAAATCATTCCTGGGTGTCTGGTGACCATATCAATCATAGAGTTGAGGGGAAGGAGGGGATTGGCAAAATGGAGCTTCTGCAATGCTGAGGGCAGCTGCTCTGCTGCTTGTGCAATATATTGTAGGATCCTGGAAGACCCAGCATGAGTTTCCCACTCCCACATGAGCTCTGGAGCTTGCCGCCATGCTGTTTGTGTGGACATGCAAGTGGCAGAGCCCAGAGGAGTCTTGTGTCATGTGGGAGCTAAGAGCCTGCATCCCCTTCTGCTTCCCCACATTCGGTTGTGAGAACAACCTTAATGAATGAACATATTAGAGACACCACAGCATTGCTGTAGCCTGTTCAAGACATTCAAAGCATGTAGAGTGAATGCATATGGGGAGCAGGAGGACTGTGAAAGCCTGAACCCAACCTTTGTGCATTCAAGACTGTGAGCCGGGTCTCATGATCAGTGAGACCTGGTTTGGGAAGCTCAGTGGGGAGAGCTCCCTGTAGATGATCAGGGCGAGAGCCCTGGGCAGCTGGATCGGCCGCCCACACGATTGTTGGCTCCATGATGGAGCCGGTGGGGGCTGGGGAATTTGGAGGCCACACATCCCCCGGAAGCTCCAGTATGCCCTGCACAAGCGCACAGGGCATACTGGGGAGACCCCCAAGCCAGGAGGTTGCTTTTCAGCCTCCCACCAGGGGTCTACTCATGAATAACCGCTGTGTGGAGCTGAGCCACGGCTACTCCTGATGAAAAAAACCAGGTTTGCAGAGCACTCGCTCTGCAAACCCGGTTTTAGGGGCGGGCTACTTGAGCAAGTTATCCGCTCAAGAACCACCTGGCTCGCAGCTGAGCCCGGTGGTTTTCACAATTATAGAAAATCGGGCTAGCCTCTGCTAGCCCGATTTTCTACAATTGTGTGAATAGCCTCAGAGTGTAGAATCCCCGTGTGTGTGTCAAAATTGTGTGTACAATTGAGAAGAATCCTGTAAATTTACCAAAAAAAGTGTCTGAATACTGTATGGAAACATTTCTTTATGTATGGCCTGTACAAGATCTAGTGAGTGTTTGTAGGTTAGGAGCAGGACTTGCTATCATAGTCCTATTTTCTGCATTATACATCTTCAGTCTACTTGCTTTCATGGGGGAAAATGTGTCTACTACTCCTGGAGCAACAAACCTTTGGTAGGTCAACTTTTTGAATACTCCAAATATAGAATCTATAATCTATAGAATCAGTAAGCATTTAAGAAAATGAAATATAATGAAATATAATCCCATACCATACCCCACCCTTCCCAAAGCTGCTTCTGAGTATTTTTCGGGAAAGGCATGGAATATCATGCAAGGGGTTTCAAGGGGAGGGGAAATCTCTGGAAACTAGATAGGTGTAGAGGGAAGGCACTTTCTGTTTCCAAAGGATCTCCTTCCCCCTGAAGCCCCCTACACCACTTCCCAAATAATTCTAAAGGGTCTCCAATCCCTCAGGAATCTGCCATGGGGAAGATGGGACATTGACATTTCCTTGTTTGAGTACCATTATATGCATGTTACTTTGGATGCAGGTTGTTGAACAGAACAAAAAAAGAATAGAATAGACTGGCTATTTTAGCAGTAATTTTCTGCAGCTCTTGACAATGTTAGAGAATTTTCCATTCATTAATATGTCCAGATACGTTTGTCTTGGGTGAAAACTGTTATAAGTATATATTTGAACTCACACAGATATAAATTTGGGAACAACTACAGGGGTATCACCTATGGCACAATAATACCCAGCATTCTGTATGTACCCTTGCACATACATCCATACATGTACAATGTTCCTCCTTAGTCACATAGACAGTGCAGCAATTACTGAATTCCCACAATTCTCTCTAGGCACAAACATTATCTTTTTTATTAATACCAACATCAATTTGTGAAGAAGACTGCCAGCCACTTCCATCTGCCCATATCAATCACTGATCACCAGTTTAAGCTTTCTCAATTTAGGGAGGGAAATGGAATTATTTTTCATTGCCTTCTGCCCAAGCCACTGGCAGACATATCAACAGTTCCATCTGCTCTTTTCCCCCAACTTAATCCCACCCAGATTTGTATTTCCAGGATTCTCATTCTTTTTAAAGAAAGGGACATATACAAGCAATGCAATGTGTGCCATCCAACAGCAGATGTCCCGCATATTTTTACTACTTACAAAGAAAGCTTGGGATTTGATAGCATATATGAATGTATGCTCAACAAATCATATGTCTGGACTGCCTGAATATTGCTAATGTGATCATTTTTTTGCTTACAAACAGGAATGTCAGGGTTCCTAAATCATTGCACCAACAGTACACTCTGTAGTTTATTCAGAGCTGGGCTGGAGGCAACAAAATAAGATGTCGACACATACATCTTCCAATTGTCACCTTGCATCACATTGCACTTTTCTAACAGTACAGAATGGTGACAGTTCCTCTCGTAGTTGAAGGCTGCAATTGCAGTTTCATTACAATCTCAATTTTTTTCTTCTTTGCCTTCCATCCCTTTTTTCAAGCCCATCCAAGCCACTTCATTTTGTTTTTAAATTGGTAGGTTATTTCTAAGGCCAATATATAGGATCTCCCACAAAAGAAACCTGAAATAAACTGAATAGTGAGTTCAGTTTTGATTTTCTTAAACATGGTTCCAAAAGTCTAACATATGCAATTTTCCTATCCTCAGCCATCAGATGGAAAAAGACATCTACCCAAAAAAAAAAAAAAAAATCATGACAAACACACCAAAACAAGCTGAAACTTCTTCACTGTAGTATTGTAACACAGATCTGTTGCCCAGGAACTATGGCAGGCCTGTACAACATAAGGCCCCAGGGCCAGATTCAGCCCACAGGGACTATTTTAATGGCCCCCAGGTGTCCTGCAGCAACAAAGGAGCTGGAAACTGCCTTATAGCACCATCCTGTGCATGCTTTCTCAGAAATATGCTCCATGGTGTGCCCAGTGAAGCTTACACCCGTGTAAGCATGCCTAGCATTGCAGCCTGAAAGCAACAACAATTTAGGGAGAGGAGAGGACTTGTCATTTGTTTGGGGCTGGCATGCATTCTAGGGGCCCCACTGATTGAGCAGGGACAGGACCTATTATCGGGCCACTATCCTTGGTTAAAACTATAGATCCATTGACAGGGGGAATCGATCCACAAGTAACAAATAATATTTTTAATTTTAATGTGCTAAAAATTTGACCTCAGCCTCTGCACGCCAAGTTGTGGATGGTTCCAGCCCACCAAGGCATTTGAGTTGTTCAGCCCTGAACTATGGTAATATTAATCAAATCATTTGATTATTTTCAGTTGTGATAACTGGGGGTTATCATGTTTGGAAATCTCAGTCTTGCAGTCAAATGCTGGGAGATGAAAGCCAGAACGAAATCGTGTGTGCCTTCTTTTGGCAGCAGCACTGTGTCTTCTGTGATGTCTATTTCTTCCCCAGTTTCAACATTATTCAGCAGAAAATAAAAACTTCTCTCTGCAGGCACAAATGTCAAAATGGAACCCAACAACGATGAATGTTTGTCAATAGTAACAGTGTCCACCATTTTTTTAAAAAAAGTGTATAGTGATCAGCAATGGACATAACACCAAACCAGATGCAACCATGCCAGAGGTTCAAGATTGTGGTCATCTGAATGCGTGAACCCATGGTTTCATCACTGAACTGTGGGTTGGTTTTCAACCCCAAACCTGAATGTGAACCTTCAGTTAGCATTGTGTTTCACCGCTGAAACCTCAGGTCCAAAAGCAGCATTGTGTTATCTGAATACTGCTGCCATGTCCTCCGGTTTGTGCAAGCTGAACAAACTGGAGTTAAGGGTGTGGAACTCCTCCTTCTCTCCTTCTCAACTGGCTGCCATGGCTTTCCTTCATGTGAAGAAGAAAGCCCATACACCCAGTTCCTCCCCACTTGCCATCTCCCAGACTCCAGATCAGAATTGTCTGGGAATGCGGCAGGGGGAATTGAGGTAAACCGTGGGTTTGTTGGACCTGTGGTTTGCCATTATGTCTGAAGGCAGCCATTGTGTTGTAGAGTTAGCACCAAAATTTTGAAGCAGCCTCCTGGCTGGGGGTCCATTCATGTGTCGCCATGCACCATGGCAACACAAGAGCAATGAAATGAGGTTAGCGGAGTGCTTGCTCCATTATCCTCATTTAATGGGAGGGTGGTTTAGGCGGGCTAGAGGCTTTGGGAGCACCGGGCTCGCCTGTGAGCCTGGTGGTTCCCACGACTACTGGAAAGTGGGCTAAGCTCCCTTAGCCCGCTTTCCAGTGATTGTGGGGATATCTTCATAGTTTATTACAGTCCAAGACCAGAAAAGTTTTCTCATTTCTGAACAAACTGGCTGAAACCTAAGATCATAAAATGATGATCAGTGCTAAAGGGTGGGCTCTCACATCATACTCCATGGGAGCATGTCTGGTTTGCCAATCATAGTTAACCCTTTAACTGCAATTGTGTGGGTTGTGAGAACACAGCCATCATTGATTAAGCATTTACTTGATTAAAAGTTCCATGATTAATGCATTAAAAATTGTAAGCAGTTGCTTAAAAATATTTCCCCTCTTTAAATGTTTGTTGAGTGCTAACTCGTTTTAATTATATTTTTTCAACTGGCTCTCATTAGCCTCACTTTCTATATCTGTCTTACCTCCTCTAGATAAGACGTAGAACTTTCAGAATGTCATCCCCAAAAGTTGAGTCTCGGGAACTGTTTGTTCCTCAGCATATATCAACTTTCCTCCAGACATCAGCTTAGAAACTGCTCCATGACATTAAAAAAAAATAAAAATTAATGAATTCTAAGCAACAGCAGTCTGTTCCTGATATAGCTCAAGCAGTTCTATAGCACTTGCCCCCAAATCCTAAGCACCTTTTAGGATTAAATCCAATTTTGTGAAACATTGGAGATTATAGTCTGTGGCTCTGTGGTGCCCCAGAGCCATAAAAGGATATACAGAAAAACTGTGTGCTTCTTTGCCAGACCTTCCTAAATGAAGTGCTCAGCTAAGAGGCTCTCTGCCTCCCTGATGAGTGTTAGGCTTGTGGAATGGTAGTATACAGCAGAATTTCCAAAAAAGGCTTTGGAAACCCATGAATCAGCATGCATATGCATTAAAATGGAGGATCCATTTTAGCAAGGGATCTAAGTGAGAGGATAATGGGAGAAAAGCAGGAATGACCATTTTCCTCTCCTCATCTCAATAGACAAAAGCACTGCGGGCAGTACAAGAAAGGCAAAGCTGAGAACTCCTTCCTTAGAATGTTGTATACTGTATTATTAACCAGGCTGCCTTTCAGGTTGCGACTTTTCAGCTTGTGACCTTCCAAGCCAAATGCAGCCCATCAACCCTGTTTGGTGGACACACCGAGAAGCTTGACAGCTGCTTACCACCCTTAAAAAAAAATAAATTCCTGAGCATGCAACAAAATAGGAGAGATAGCCATGTTGGTCTACTGTAGCAGAAACAACAAAGAGCCCCATGACACCTTGAGGAGCAACAATTTATTACAGCATTAACTTTAGTGGAGAAAAGGTGCCACAAGACCCTTTGTTGTTTTTGTAAAAACACAAGAGGTTTACCAAGCCCCTGTGTTCTTATGGCAATGTTGGACATGTTTCTTGAAGAGCAGTTCTCCATGTCAAGCTGTTTTTGAAATAAAGGGGCATTTCAAAAGCAGTTTGTGCTATAGCATGGAGCTCGGCTGTTCAAAGGAAAAAGTCAAACTTCTCATTAGGTGTGTGCGCAACCCTTTGGGCTGCAAGTAGTTCTTTGAATCCTGGCTTATACGTCCAAGATGAGAACTGTTCATGACAAAAATAAAAAAAGTTCAGGATGGTAAAATATCTCAAAACTGCCAAAAATGAACCCATAGAGATAGAAGTTCGGAAATCTTGGGAGCACAAAGTATCTTCAAGAATTTACTGAGGATTCTGACTGAACATATAAAAACATAGCTGTTAACCTTAGAAAAGTTGGGTTCAAGGGAGAGAAAACAATAGAGAGAGGAAAAAACCTCTCTCTCTCTCTCTCTCTCTCTCTATATATATATATCTCCAGTTTTATCTTGTGTTGAAAATGGTCTTCCAGTATTTTCACAACCTCTGTATTTCTTCTAAGTCTTTATGGATCCTTAGGAAATGGGAAACACTGGAAGAAGGGTGGCACCTGCTTTCTGTAGACAGAAGCTGTTCTCTGAAACACAGTGGAGTTGCCAGGTAGCATCTGCAACCCAACTTGAAATGATCCTTTGGGGACTGAGGATTTGCACTGTAATTCATCGAGGTATTGTCATTATTCACATAATGTACCTGCCTCATTTACTGAACAAATGCAAAGGGGATTTGAAAACAAAAACTGACATGGCTAGAACACAGATAGAAGACAAGCTGTAAGCACTTCAGGGAACTGATCAAAATCCTCCCATTGACTGCGGTGGGCTTTGTATCATGCTGTAGTGTCTAAGGAATTGAGAGTACAAAAGCTGCCCGACAATAGCATATGGAACAACACGATTGCATTTTGTGTGACATCTTTCACAGATACTGAGGGATTAATGTACGTTATGCTTAATGGTCTTTTACACCACCTGGGCAATGCCATAAAGACATAGACATAAGAGTTCAGATTTGGACTTCACTGAAAACAATTCTGTATTGCTTGAATGGGGCAAACAGGGAATGATGCAAATGACACACAAGTTCTGTGTCATGGAGCCAACCAGGGCCAGTTCAACTGTACAGGTAGACCAGGAGAACTCAAAGGGGAGCAGAAATAGAGATGTGAATACCTGGAGGTGGGAGAAGGATAAAACAAGGTTTTCACCAGGAAAAAGAAGAAAACCTGCTTTTTCTGTTCTTCTCCAGTCCCCCCCCCCACCGGCTTTCACATCTCTAAAAGCAACACAGAGAGGCTGTTGAATGGGTGCTCTGGGCCTCCGCACTTCCCAGTTCAAATGTATCCAAAAGAGCCAGTTATCCCCAAAATGATCTAACATTAATTGGATAACATCACAGCTAGTGTTTCCAACTCTGACTAAAGTTATTCCTGGAAATCCTCCCTCCCTCATTTTTTCCTGATATTTCCCCTCAATATGAAGCCATTAAAATCTTCAGGATTGCCTTCAGTAGTCATCTGGAGAGGCTGCTGATTCCTGGAGATTCCAAGCTAGTCCTGAAGGACTGGCAATCCTAATCACCACACCTGGCTTCATATATGAGAATACGTTTATCTATGGGCTGAGTAACATTTGTTACCTCCTTTTGAGATACAACATCAACAGTGGATGTTGGAATCCTATGGGAATTTGGGGAAAGGTTAAACATTTGTTTAAAATCACTCACTTGCCAATTTCTTTCTGTGGGTTGGATGGTAGATAGCATCCATCATGCCCTACAACACAATCCATTTTGATGTCCCTAGAAGCTACCCATGGGGAACAATGCCCCTCCCAAGGCCTCCTGCTGCAAGGAGGGTGATTTGTCCCAGCCCATCCCTAGCATGAGCCCCAAAAGGAATGTGATTGGGCAGGGACCTTGAAAGGGGTGGGGTTAATGTGGCTGCTCAAGCAGCTCCCCAACCCAAACTTTAGTCCAGAGTTTGTTTTCTAAGATGGAGGAACTCATTCATTCAGCTCCTCCAACTACCAAGCTGCCTGTGGCTGCTTCTGGGGTTGTTAGGTATTCGGATGGAGTGGCTCCGGGGCCTGTAGAGGTGGCTCAGTGGCAAAGCGGCGGCGGACAGCGTAGATCCAGAGGGCGATGGTGGGACCTACAGTGTGTCGGGTGCTCCAGTTTGGGGGCTTCGGCCTTGTGACAGGTGGACCAGGAAGGCCCAAGGGGCGACAGCCTTTGGCTGGGGCTTGGCAGGCTTGGGTCCTGTGGCATGTGGGTCAAGAAGACCCAAAGGGGCTTGGCAGGCATCAGCCCTGTAGCACGCAGGCAAGAAGGCCTGAAGGGGTGACAGCTTCTGGCGATGGCTGTCTAGCCCAGCCCGTGCAGAGCTTGTTGGGGCCCCTGGGGCCGGCACGGAGCCCCCATTGCAGGGATTGGTATTGGTATTGAGACTGGATGGTGGGAGAGCTAGCTTCTTGAGGTGTGTACTTGATAAAGGAGCAAGCCCTTCAGGGGTGCCCACTAGGTCAAGGAAATGCACGCGGGGGGCTATGAAGGCATAGTTACTGAAACCATTGTCCGATAGATTGGTGTCCTTGGAAGGCAGTGTGGTGCCGGTTGTTCCTGTGGAGCTTGGCGACCAAGTGGATTCTTCTCAGACGCTGCCAGTGCCCAGCGGTCTTCCTGTTCCAGCATCAGTGGTTCCATGGAATCCCATCCTGGCTTCGCCTGCAGTTCCAGGGCCCAGGGCCCCGAGTCTGGTGGAGTTATCAGCACCTTCTCCCTCAGGTGACAGTGACACACAAACACCTCACGAAGGTATCAGGCAGTGGCCTGTGTATCCCTGGCCGATACCTGCTTTTGGGGGATGAACCAATTTTGGGCCCCACCATCACAATATTGGATGGCGGGGCAGGGGGGTCCTGCCTGGCTTGCCAGGGGTGCTGGTTAATACGCAGGAGGTAACTGAGCATGTGTGGGGAGGGGCCATGTTGCAATCTGTTCCACCTGCAGTAAGTGCAGCTGGGAATACAGGCTTTTACCCTATGGGGGTGATGCCATCTCCACAACATGCCGCCTATGGGGCTGTTGGGCTGCCCCTCAGGGATCACCTCCAACCTGCAACCAGGGACAAGATACTATGGGGGAGAGTACGTGGACATATTCAGTTTATTATTCCGTGAGCCTGAGGTGAAGCAGAAGGAAGGGGAGTCCTGCAAGGATTACAAGCCCACCAAGAGAAAGCCAGTGGAGAAGACCCACAACTGGCTTTCCAGATTCACTATTGATATGGGGGTTATTTTGAGAGTTCAGCCTGCTAGAGGGCCGGCCTTGGTGAAATATTTAGATATTATACACCATGCAGTCTCTGATTTCGCAGGCACAGCATAGGGCGACACGACGAAAGCTTTTGCATGAGAGCTGCCTTAGACCCTGCCCTTCCGTAGGATGCCCCCCTGCAGAAATTGTGGCTAGTTATCATGTCCCCCTCCCACCCTGTGGAGGACGATAGGTCTGATAGTGGCCATTTGCTGTCCAAGTCCTCGGTTACTGCGGTTCAACCGCACTTGGTTTGCTGGGAGTTTAACAACAGTGGGTGGTGTACCAGGTCCATGTGCAGGTTCTGCGGGGCAAAGCATCCAAGTTCCTCCTGTCCCCGTGCCAAGGGGTCGGGTCGGTACCTAGGAACCCAGCCCAATTATGTTGTTGGTGCTGGATAAGCTGTTAGAGGCTTATCCCAATCAGAGGGCAGCTGTTTTCTTGAGTTCAAATTTTAGGGAGGGTTTTCGGATCCCATCATCGTCTCGACAGGAGCCTTTCAGAACACAATTCTGAATTCCTTAATTCCATGATAGGTAAGGAGGCACTGGTGACTAAGAAAAGCAGCAAGGAAGCGGCAGCCGGGAGGGTTTTAGGGCCTTTTGATAGTCCCCCCTTTCCTAACTTGAGAGTGTCACCTCTGGGGGTGGTTCCAAAAAAGACCCCAGGTGAATATCACCTGATTCATCATCTTTCACATCCCAAAGGATCTTCGTTTAATGATAGGATACCGGACCACCTGTGTTCAGTGCAATACACATCGTTTGATGAGGCGGTAAGGATGGTTTGGGACTGTGGGGCAGTCACCCTCTTGGCGAAGTGTGACATCAAATCTCTCACCTCTTGGCTGTTCATCCCTTGGATTTTGACCTGCTGGGCTTTTGCTTGAAGGAGGAATTCCCCTGAATGCCACCATTTATTGCAGCGTTTTATTCAGTTGACCAGTGAGTTGGGCTAGCACAAGGAAAGTCAGAGGGTCCCACCACCAAGTTGTCATTTGGGGGGATTGAATTGGGCATAGTAGCGGGTTGTTGTCACTTGCCACAAGAGAAATTGGTAGTGTTACTGGGACTTATCCGGTCTTTAGGGCACATGCAGAAAGCCGTGCTTCAGGAGCTGCAAGTGGTGGTGGGTCATCTTAACTTTGCCTCTAGGGTTGAGGCTCCTGGTAGGGCCTTCCTGAAGTGCCTTTGTGACCACATGGCCGGGTTGAGGTCATTGCACCACAAAATGCATATCACCGAGGGCATCGGGGCTGATTTAGCTGTATGGGAGACCTTTCTGCAGGAATTCAATGGGGTGTAATTTTGGAGGGGTGAACAGCTCCTGAAAGCCAAGTTACAGGTACATTCCGATGCAGCAGGGGGCATTGGCTTTGGGATCTATTTTAGGGGCCGGTGATGCTCAGCCTGGTGGCCAGTGAGCTGGGTAGGCAAGGGAATTACTTGGGATCTTACCTTCCTGGAACTATTTTCCATCGTTGTGGCGGTGCACCTCTGGGCTGGGGAGTTTGCTAACTCCACGGTCTGATTTTGGTGTGACAACCAGGCGGAGGTCCAGGTGGTCAATTCCCAGACATCTCACTCTCCATGGGTCATGGGCCTGCTCCAGGCTCTCGTTCTTCACTGCCTGAGCTCCAACATCCTGTTTGTAGCCTGGTATGTCTCGGGGCTGCAGAATGACATTGCTGATGCCCTGTCTCACTTTCAGGTGGACAGATTCAGGGAGTTAGCACCCGAGTCCATGCTGGATCTGGAGCCCTGTGGCAGCTTGGCAAGTAGAGGCCCAGTGGATGATTGAGGCTTCACTGGTGCCCAGTACCAGGGCTAGTTATTTCGCTAAGGTTTAAAATAGCCTTTGCTATTTTTAGGAGGGGTGAGGGCCTTCCTGAGGATTGGCCGGTCCTTGTTGCTCACCTGATGCAATTCCTGGTGTTCCTACATACTATGGGTAGGGCTGTATCTACTCTGAGTGGGTATGTGGCAGCTCTGTCTTTTGAGGCACAAGCCAGAGGAGTGGGGGATACTACTTGGGATTGCCATGTGCGGCGGATGCTGGAGGGTTGGTCTAGGGGACGTCTGAAGAGTCAGGATCAGAGGTGGCCGATGACCTTGGAGCTAGTCTCTGCTTTAATGGGGCAATTTCAGTCATTATGCAGCTCCCAATGGGAGGTGGTTTTGTTCCAAGAAGCATCCCTGGTTTCCTTTTGGGGGGCTTTCCAACCGAGCGAGGTTCTTCTCGCAGCAGGCGAGCTCCTAGGGACTGGTGTCTGCAATTCAATAACCTTTCTTTTTTGGATTGGGGAGAACAGTTGTTATTGCGATCATCCAAGACTGACCAGAAGGGGAGGGGCACATGGTCCATTTGGCTTCGTCCAAAGACACCCAGGTATGCCGTGTTGCATATGGTGGTATGTAGCACTGTGGCCTATTTCTAGTGGTTGCCTGTTTGTGCACAAAGCTGGGGATCCATTGACCCAGTATCAGTTGTGGTCAGTTTTGAAGAAGGTGCTTGCCTTGTTGGGGGAATCGGCACAAGGGTTTAGCTTACATTCATTTCGTATAGGTGCTGCAACAACTGCCAGTCGCCTGGGTTTTCAGGACAACGAAGTCAAGAGGATTGGATGTTGGAGGTCCAAAGTGTTTTTGTGCTATGTGAGGTAAGCGTGTTCTGACTAGCTGTTGCTGATTGTTTAATCTATGTGTTTTCTTGGCAGGTGCTGGTGGAGCAGCAGCTCCTGTTCCAGTTTTAATTTGTAACCCTTGGGGAGATAAAGGTGCTAGCTATTTTACAACACTGCATTTTTCTAAATTTCAGGTTTCATTTGCTCGGGCCCAGTTAAATGTGTTGCCCTCTTCTCTTTTGGAACAGAGGTTTGCTAAAGATCATCCTGTAATGGTTTTTTGCCCTTGTGGCGCTGGCCTCTTGGAAATTGTCACCAATGTTTTGTTATATTGTTCTCTGTATCGGGATGCCAGAGAAGAACTTATTTTCCCTCTGTTACTTAAATTTCCTGGAAGGTGTGAGCCTTTTTACACATATTATTGCCTCGCAGATTTAAGCTCTGAGACTACAAAAACTGTAGCTAAATTTTTTTATATAGCCATTGGGTTAAGGTCTCAATCAAGCGCTTAATTGCGGGAGCTGCTTAAGTAACTTTTTACTTTTTAAAGTAACTTATTATGAATGATTGTATTTTGTTTTATTGTGTTTTAGCATTGATTATTGATCATTGTATTGGACGTATTTGCTACCTCTATTCTTGCTGGCCAATGGCTGGAATAAAATTGATGATGAATTTGTGACCACTCCCTGGTCTTCTGGGCCTTCAAGCAGGCCAGCACCTCCCAGTTTGGTACCCAACTCTGTTTGGGGAATCATGCCAACGTGTACTGGCTGGGGATGTGTGGGATGATGTGGAATCAGTTGCTCCCAGCTGTTGGGGATTATTTAATTAGAAGGAATTTAATTAGATTTAATTAGAATTGCCCCCCAACATCCTAGTTATACATTTGGGGGAGAATGATCTAGGAAAATGGACTGGGCTCTCCATTATTCAAAAGGCCTCCTGCGATTTCACTGTTTTGCATGGTTGGAAGCCAGGGGTGCGCATAGTCGGGACCGAATGGCTGCAGCACCAAGTGTGGTGAGGGGTTGAAAGTTTAAGAGGTGTCGAGCGGGCTTGGCAAAAGGCTTCGATTGTCATTGGGAAGATTGCAATCGCCTCTGGCGGGGGGGGGGGCAGTGATATTGCAGCCAGGTTTAATTCATGCCCAACCTCTCATATTGGCCTGATGGGGTCCATTGGTTGGTGGAAGGGTGTGACCTTTATCTTGGAAACATAAGGAGGGGGCTTGCTGCGGTCTTAGAGAGTGATGGGGCAGGGAGGTCAAGCTAGGCTAACCTCCCTGGGTGGCAGGGACAGTGTGGGCTGGGTGGTAAGTGAAGAGAGATGTAACATCGGTGAGCACCCTTGCACAGTTAAAAGGATAGATTGGTCAATTGCTCCCTTGTGGTTTTTGCAGCCCAGGGATAATGATTTGCTATGAACCATGCTTCAGGTCTTCACATATCTTAGGGCTGAGCAGTCCAGGGTGTGTGAAGATGTAGAAATGGTCCAGGCCCCTTCAGGGGTTGACTATGAAAGGAAAGTAGCAGGTTTTTACCTGCTTCTTTCTGGATTCAGGGTGTGTTGCCCAAACAAGGCATGAGGAAGGACTGTGAAGTCTGAACCTGGTCTTTGTTAGGCCCGCACTGTCTGGGGGGTGGAGTGCTTACCCTCCTTCAGTCCACTAATTCAAGTTAATAGAGTTGTGGCCCTTTATACCCACTATACTGTTGTCTGTGTCTTTTCGGGGCTGGGGTGTGGGGACAATGGGGTGTATTGATTTTCTCCATTGTTTCCTATGGCCAGAACAAGCTGCACTCACAGAGTGCACTGCACACACTTTTTGCATTGCAATTTGCAGTGCATTTTGTAACCCTCCCTTGAAAAACACAGCAGAAGTACTCAGTAAAAGGGAATCTGTCCCTCCCAGCACAGAACACACATTTCAAACACAGCCCAGAAATGGCCAAAAAAGAATCACTGATCCAGAATCCACTGTCAGCCACAGTGTTACACTGCAGTAACATCATTGGTACAAATTGCTTTCTCACACACAATTATGACTCCTTATATTACTTCTTAGCATTGCCACAGCTGCCACAGCTACACCTAGAAGCAAGCATAGCCATAAGCTCAACTAGAGCAACTTCAGAAACATTTTGATTGACTACAGCTTGCAATGTAGATTGCAGAGGAGACCAGAGCGGTGAATGAAGCACAGGTTAGTCTCAAGGCCAGACATGGAGCTCATCACAGTAATCACCAAGAAATACTTTACACACAAACACACACAGCTGCACTGTCTGTTTCTCACCACAACACTATTTCTCTCTCTCTCTCTCTCTCTCTCTCTCTCTCTCTCTCTCTCTCTCTCTCACACACACACACACACACCTCAAGGCACACACAACCACAGCTCAAGTTCCACACACACAACCACAGCTCAAGTTCTGCCCTTGTCAATCTAAGATCCAGAAGAACCAGATAGTTATAGCAGCAGCAGCACAGCATATTATACTCAGTGCTGAGAAAACCACAAAATCAAACCTCCTCTCCTGATGTATCCTCTTTAAGGGAGCACACTATAAGGGCTCTCTCTGCTTCCTAGTCCCTTTGAATGCATTTTGAAATTCCCTCTTTTTATGTTCCCCCTCCCTCTTCCCTCCCCCCAGCCAGCAGGGGCACAGTTGCCAATGACAACACTTGATTTTTGTGATAATAAGCCAACCAAGATGCAAGGAGATTGGAAGCCAGTCGGAAGCCAGTGCCAGAAAACCAATCAGCAAGGGAAAAACAGGCTTCCAAAAGGGCGCTCAAAACCTTTTGACTTGAAATGGGTTTATTTTGTTCCAAGCTTGAAACGCTCAAAATGGCCCGTTTTGAGTCAAAACGTTTTGACATTGAAATGTTTTGCACATCCCCAAAATGAACAAGTAAACATCAAGGAAAGAAGAATGAAGAATAAGGAAATGGCTGGTTTGGGTACATGAGCAAAATAATTCAATAGCATATATATATTCTGCCATCAATAAAGCACTGTGGAAGAAAATCTGAGTGGTCTGTTGTATTTCCAGGTACCTGAGCTGATTAAATTTAAAACCTGGAACTGTTTTTTCTGTAAAGTTATCATGAAATCTGGGATTAGCTGTCACATTTAACTGATGCACAATCTTATCTCTATAATTGTTGGATTTTTTCCACATCTTTTTATACCATCTTTGACTAGTAGAAGACTTTTTACTTTTCTATTTAGTTGCAATTTGGAACACTGCCACTACTAAAAGAAGGGTAATCATCTCCCTCCTAATCTGTGGTATTGCTTCCTAGACACTTGGTTGTTGTTGTTTTTCACCTCTTTGCAAAAGGGTACAAAAGTGTATGCAAGCGGGCAGGTGTTGGGGGGAAGGAGAGTACATGTCCCTGTTGCCAAGGCAACTGGCAACACTTTCTCACCTCAATACAGCCACATATAGTTGGCATTCGAAAGCATTTTGTACTATCAGTAGATGAAGAAATCGTACATAAGCCCCAGAGTCACGTCTATAACAGCAAGATCTGAAAGCAAGATTTAAATAAGAATCCATTAAGAATGGCTGTAGTCCCCAGACTAAAAGAGCAGCCCTGGGGGAAGCACTTTTACAGTCCTAAAATGCCTGTTGAAATAATTTGAAGGAAATATTCAAAAGGACCAGAAAACATGGTTTGTGGAAAATGCGATGTTCAAAATGTAAAGGTAAACTGAGACATCGAGTCAGTGTCAACTGCTGGTGACCACAGAGCCCTGTGGTTGTCTTTAGTAGAATACAGGAGGGGTTTACCATTGCCTCCTTCCGTGCAGTATGAGATTATGCCTTTCAGCATATTCCTGTATCGCTGCTGCCCGATATAGTACCAGTGGGGATTCGAACTAGCAACCTCTGGCTTGGTAGTCAAGCCATTTCCCTGCTGCGCCATTAGGTGGCTTGTTCAAAACTTGCAATATCTCAAACCATACTTAGGAACATAAGATCATAGGAACCCTGCCTTATACTGAGTCAGACCACTAGTCCATCCAGCTCAGTTGTCTTACTGACTGTCAGTGGCTCATCAAATTTACAGGCAGGCATCTCTCCCAGCCCTACTTGGAGATGCCAGGGAATAAACCTGGGACCACTGAGCTATGACTAAGGGGAATATCTGATTGTGTCTACATGTCATCTCCCATCCGAATGCAAACCAAAGGAGACTATGCCTTGGCAAACAAAGGAGACAGTTCATGCTCGCTACCACAAGGCCATGTCTCTTACCCCTGGTCTTTGGGGCTGATGTCCAGGGCCTCCACACTCCCTGGGGGCCCCCTCAAATCCTCTTTAGTCTGTCCTGGGTGGTGTGGTTTGTGCCCTCAAGAACCTACAGTATGTGTTAAAAATGATGCTTAACTTGCAGTTGGGGGGCCTCCAAAGGCCTTTAGGTCCAGACTCCAAAATCACCAGATGCTCCCATCTGCAGACAAAATGTGCTGGAGGGAGCAATGAAGGGAAAAGGAAGACTGGCAGAACTGACTAGGAGAAGAAACAGCAATGATAATGCTGCTGCTCAAGCAATTGGCACTGGCAGCCACACATGTATGGGGGCAATTAAAACATATGGACTCTTCCAAGCTCTTGTCAGCTTGCCATAGCAGAGGAACTCCACCAAGTGAGGGTCAAATAGGCATCTCTCCGAGTTGCAGAACAGCGTGTGATGGAACATATCGAACTGCCAATGAGGGCATTTTCATTCACTAGGAAACACAGGCTAGAGCTGTGCCTTGCTTCAGACAGAAAGCTGCCATGCAGTGATGGAGCTGGCTCCTTTCCAATGTTTACTCTGAGTGCATCATTTTTCAGGGCTGTAGGAAGAGTTGTCATGCGTCCAACACAGCATACACCAAGGATAATATGTTGAGTGCCTGCGATGGTTTGCCTGGCCAAAAAGTAAATTAGAGTCTTCACAATACACTCAAGTAATTTCCCCCCTACAGCAATTTCACTAAAAGGTCTTATCTAATTCACTAAAATAATGCCTAAATCAGAGCTTTCATCTTCCAAAATAGTTTCCAAAGAACCCTTCTAAAATTATTCTCTCCATTCCTCTTTTCTTTTGTCTACCTTTTTTCTTCCTGTGATGGAAACATTTTGGTGTGCATACAGCCACCATATAGATATGAAAACATATCAAGAATGCTGGCAGGTAAATAAGAAAACTATCTGATTTCAACCAACTCTTGCCTTCCTCTTCATGAACAGCCCTGCTGGATCAGGCTCAAGGCCTATCTAGTCCAGCATCCTGTTTCCCACAGTGGCCCACCAGATGCCTCTGAAAATTCCACAGGCAAGAGGTGAGGGTGTGCCCTCTCTCTAGCTGTTCCTCCCCTGCAACTGGTAATTAGGGGCCTCTGAGACTAGAGGAGGCCAACAGTCATCAGACTGGCAGAGGCATAACTAGGGAAAACGGCACCCGGGGCAAGCACTGAAATGGCGCCCCGCCCCCCCCCCTACTACATTATACTTAGGTTTTTCCTCACAAGCGCCCGCCACCGCCGCCAAGCCAGGCCACTGACTGGCCGCCAGGCGCCAGCAAAGCAATGGGGGGGCGCGGGCGGCGTGGAAGGGACTGCTCGTGGGGGAGGGGGCGCCAACGCGCTCTCTTGACTGCTGCAGCGCTGCTGCACTGAGCAGGAAACATTTGTATTAACAAAAAATTTTTTAAAAATTTTTTGTCATGGCGGCACCCCCCACGTGATCAGAAAAGATGGCGCCCGGGGCACGTGCCCCCCCTGCCCCCCCTATAGTTACGACACTGCAGACTGGTAGTCTTTGATAGTCCTCCATGAATTTGTCTAAGAAGTCATGCATGATCTTGTTTTAAAATTTGTACATTCTGAAAACCAAACCCTACTTGTAAGAAGCTACTTGAAAATCCCCTCCACCCTCTAACAGCAGCTGTTCCATTTTTTTAAAAAAGGAGGATATCTAGTCATTGATCTAGAATGACCCAAAGCCAGAACATTAAAAAAGGAGTGGCTGACATCCAGACTTGTGTTGCACTCGTGCAATGAGGGAAGTTCTGTGTAGGGATGTGCACGGAACCAGCGCACATGCACTCAGCACTTCCGGTCACTTCTGGTCCAGTGAGGCAACGAGGCAGCAAGGAGGGACGCTGCCACCCCGCCCGACCCTTTTAAACTGCAACACTGGTGGGGGGAACATGGCAGGAGGGGTAAGAGCATCCTCCCTCCCTGCCTAAAAGGTATCCCCTTCCACCTTCGAACTGGCTCGAACGCCGGTCCACAGAACCGGTTCAGTGCTCCTAGAATGGAGCGCCGAACGGTTCTGTGCACATCCCTAATTGTGTGCACTTAAGTTTTGGGCACTTCACAAAGTTTTGGTCCTCTATGATGTGGTGCAACTCCTAGTGGAAGACTTTTTTCAAGACATCTGCAAGGCTATGCAATGCATTGTACACATTGCACAATGCATTTTGCAATCTGTTCCACAAAGTATTATGCAACCTGTTGTGCAACCTATTGTACAATATATCAAAATCTTCCCCTAGGACAAGAACTAGTCTCAAACATCATTGTGTAATGTCCTTGTGCTAGTATGACAGCATTGTACTGGTGCAGTACTAGTGCCTATATGCCAGCACGTTTGGCTTGAAGTTCATCAGGATTAAACATCTTCAGACTACTGTACATATGTGGTTCCTACATGCTGTTCCCTCTAAGGTGTGCGTGTGTGCATGCACATACAATTTTTTTGATGTTGGCTCAGTTAATTATGGATCCTGCTCAGGCTGAATCAGGAAGGTCCCACTCTGAATGCATGTGTGCACACACTGCCCAGAACAAAACTCATTCCACACATAAATGGGGGCGGGGGCGGGAATAGAGGGACCTAACCCTAACCCACCCAAAGGCCATTGCAGCTGGGATGCTGGGAGTTGTAGCCAACAACATTTGGAATTCCCTGTTACAGGGAATGCTGGTTATCAATCATTTTTGTTTGCTTTCTACTGAGACCTACAGATGTGAGTAGCTACCTCCCATGACACTCCATAGTTCTGCATCCTAACCACCACTACCCATCACTTGAATTACAGAAGCACAGCAAGGAAGAACTTGGTAATTCAAGGGTAGAGTTGGGTATACAGAAGTCGTCCTACCCTGACTTTCATTAATTATTGACCCATCTCTCCCAGCCAGAGCTCCACTATATCTGTTCTCCATCCTGAAGCAGTGGTGTGTGTGTGTTTAGAGGGGGAGACATTCATCTAACTGAAAGCTATGCTTTTGTAACAGCATACACTTAACAGAACATTATGATGCTCTACTTTGTACTGCTTCAAGTTTGAAAATAGCTTATATTACACAAAGGGGGGAAAGACGACAACGAAAAATCCATAATGAGTCCTGCATGTTCTAAAAGTTAGCAGCATGTAAATTAAAATTTGGGGAAGAAAGCAGAAATAAAACATAGAATGAGATTTGTTTTTCATGGGTACTATGTATTCTTAGTAGGCTTCTTTCCTGTGTATTTTTTAATGATTACATTTGCTCATTATAAGCACAGAGGAACATCTCCCTTTGTGATAGATAATAACCACTTTCTTTTTCTTCCCTGCTGAAAACGGCTTGAATTGGATTAACATTAGAGCAAAGCAAACTTTTCACTATTTTCATTTCGGAAATTCAGAATTATAGGAGACTCACATTGGGAAGGGCTTCTAATTTCATGTAATGCACAGGTTGGCATATTAATACTATTTTCTTCTGCAGTATTGTTAAATTATTAATACCTTTAATATCCTATTATTTTCTGTTAGGCATTTTTAAAATAGATTACAAGAATGAGTAGGATTTTCCCTCCACTCCAGGAATATTCCTGGAGATGTGGGATAGAACCTTTAAAAGGAAATGAGAAAAATATATTTATAGAGTATTGCCTCTGAAGAAAAGCCTTTTGAGTCTTGATATTTGTCAGGTGGGAGTTTTTTTCACAGCTGAATAAAGAATTGTTAAGCGCAGTGGGGAAATAATTTGCCAGCGAGCCAGAGGTTGCCGGTTCGAATCCCCGCTGGTATTTTCCCCAGACTTAGAGAAACACCTATATCGGGCAGCAGCGATATAGAAAGATGCTGAAAGGCATCATCTCATACTGCGCAAGAGGAGGCAATGGTAAACCCTTCCTGAATTCTACCAAAGACAACCACAGGGCTCTGTGGTCACCAGTAGCTGACACCGACTTAACTGCACAGTATACCTTTAAGTTTTGAACATCACATTGTCCACAAACCTTTTTTTTCTGCTCTGTGGTCGCCAGGAGTCGACACTGACTCAACGGCGCAACTTTACCTTACTGTAATTACCCTCATTGCACCTTTGGCCTCCTCCCCCTCTTTTCCCCTTGGTTTTTCAGTGCTACATCAATACCTTTCCCACCAATTTCTCCTCAAGCCTCATCCAGCCCATTGCCTATAGCATTCATACCCAAACAACCAAAACCCAATCCTATCAGGTAATAAAGAATCTGGAATGCATTCCTCTCATGTTTCTAGTCATTTCTCATAAGCTTTTTTTAAAAAAGTTATAGTTAGGTGGAGGGTGGTTTTTTTTTTGTTTGGTTTTATTTTTTTTTGTTTCCTTCCTTTTAACCAATTTCACAATCCAATGATCCAGCCTCACACTTATCTCATGGCTCAGCACCTTAGACATAAACTCCTAATGTGGCACTCTGTCAAATGGTTACTGATAATCTAAGCACTGCATGTAATATCCCTAGCTTTCTCTGGCTGCAATATCCACAAAGAATTACAACGCAGTGAAGCATGTCACTCCTTTCCCAATACTACATTGGTTGTCTCTGGTCAAGCCGTGCTTTTCTAAAGCCCTCCTATTAGATCTCTTCAAATAGTTTCCAAAACTTCCCTTTCGGTGAAAATATAATACAATTGAACAGTAATGTCTTAAAATCCTTTCTCTCTCTTTTGCCAGGCTTCTTCCTATACCCTCCTGTAGATGCACACAACTTAATCTCTTTATGGCCCCTCTATCCTCTCACTTCTGTAGGCGTATCCTCAAAGCAGCTTTTCACCCATTACAATCCAAGCAGCCTCCTTTCCTCTCTTAATTTCCTTCTCATTTTCCTCTCTTGATTTCTTTCTCATTCCTATACTGCTCAGGATTGCCACCTCTTAACCTGACAAATTAATGACTAACCAGCCATTTATTACATCAGCAAGGCAACGTAAGTAGGATAGCAAGGGTCATTGGGCCTGTTTCCTTCCTTTAAAAGCTGGTGCAGTGCACAAGAGCTCCTGGAAAATGATGGGGGTAGAGAGGACAATATAATGAAATTTGAAGAGTTTTTCAAAAATATTCCCCTTCCCCACTTTGATAATCCGTTTCCTTCCTTTTCAATATTGTCAAAAATATTCCCCTTCCCCATTACAAATGTAATGTGCACAAAGCGCTTCAAACATTTGAACTGGTACTTACTTAGTATAAAGATGTAGACTCTGCCTTTCAGTCAAAATAATCCTTAAGATGGCTTATGAGTTATAATCATGCAATACCAAAACTAGGAGCCCCTAGTGGCGCAGTGGTAAAACTGCTGTCCTGTAACCAGAAGGTTACAAGTTCGATCCTGACCAGGGGCTCAAGGTTGACTCAGCCTTCCATCCTTCTGAGGTCGGTAAAATGAGTACCCAGAATGTTGGGGGCAATATGCTAAGTCATTGTAAACCGCTTAGAGAGCTTCCAGCTATAGAGTGGTATATAAATGTAAGTGCTATTGCTATTGCTAGGGTTGTGCTGAAATCATCTGAGAAATGTTATTGATTTTGTGGATACGTTTCTTATTTGGTTTCCCTTGAAAATTCTCAGATGTTTTACCTTGGGAAGAATCATGAAAGTTGCTTCAGATTTCATTTTGTGTGAAATTTTGGTGGCAGCCCGAACAAAAGAGAAACCTAGAAGCCTCTGGCTGATGGAAGAGGCCAGATAATACTTATGTGCTATTATTATTGTGACTAATGCTAGTTGAGTGCTAACAGAGGGGAAAGCGGAGTTCCTGGTAGAGGACAAGCATCTGGAAATGCCTTTAGAGACACTTTTGTTAATGCTCACATCTTTTCATTAGGGGTTGTCATGATGGCTCTGGCTTTCAGGAAAGACTTAATTTTCTGGGGGCGAGACTTTTTGTCAAGTTTTTCAGCTATGATTGCTTCCTCTACAGGTGTTTCTTGTAGTAGTTTATATTCTGATCACATGAGCTACTCTTTTTGGAACATTTGGGTGCAGAGCATCTTGCTTCATTGCAAGACTGAGATGGGTGATCTTTATCTGTCCATCACATTCAAGGGTACACATCAGAAATACTAAAATATAACAGTAAGTAAGGCCACATTTGCATGTAACACAGAACCGCAGTTGAATGGGCCAGCAGTTCTGCAGACGTTACATCTGAATGAGGGCAAATGGGATTTGGCATGGCAATGAAACTGTGGGTTCAGATTTGGAACTCAAATCTTAACCCTCGGGTTGTAGTGAGTTTCGTCACCGCAACCTGAGGTTCCACATATGCAGTATGTCAGAATTCTGAACCACAGACTGCGTTCCCTAGAACTGGATTTAAGGGAGAAAGCTCTTCAGGCATGATTTTCTGTGAGGGCTGTCCTTCAGTCAAGGAGGAAACTTGCACAGCCAGATCCCCCCCTCTCTTCAGTCTTGCTGATTGCAGAGAGGATACTCTCTGTTACATCTGAAGATGTAAGATTGGGGGGGGGGCATGGAACCTTGGGTGCATTGGGCACAACGGTTCTGCATTACATGCTAATGTGGCCTAAGTGTCATGCCATGTGAATAAGTTGTTGTTCCCTGAATCAGAAAGAAAAATGCTTATAATTACATGTTAACCAGCTTTATTCTCCCAGTGCAATGGGAGAAGCACTGGTGCTTTTGAAAAGTTCATTTAACTCAGATCCATTGCTGGCTCAACAGCAGGGACAAATTTCTGATGATCTCCCCTTTTCCAGGAAGCACTCCATGCCACCCAACAATATGTCTCTGAGAGTTGCATAGCCCTCAGGGACAAATTATCTCATGACACAGAAGGTCTCTAGGGCAGGGTTTCTTTACCTTGCGCCCCCAGATGTTGTTGGACTACAACTCCCATCATCCCCAGACATGGCCTTTGTGGCTGAAGATGATGGGAGTTGTAGTCCAACAACATCTGGGGGCCAAAGGTTAAGAAACCCTGTTCTAGGGGAAGAAGAGGTCACTGAAATTTCCCCGCATACACACTAGAACTGGTGCTGCATTATTCTGGAACTCTTCAGAAACACCAATGTTTTTCCTATTGCATCAGTGCTTTGTTAGTCAGGATGCCAGTCACTGTGTACAAGCTTAGGCTGCCCAGTTATGACATAGATCCTGTGCTGCTGATGCAAGTAAACTTATACAAGACCAAAACTGGATGGAGAAGCGGGTGTGGTATCAGGGGTATGCAGAGTGACTTAGTCAGCTGGTGCCTTATTCACTCGTCCATTAAGACTACCCATTGTGCTGATGCAGTATGGTGCACAGCGAAAGAATAAAATACCCAATATCAGCCTCAGTTCTTGTGTTTTCCGTTCTCTTGGTCAGGTGTGCTGAATAGGAACCTGAATTGCTTGCTGACCAATCACACAGCAGACATCTCAAGGCAGCCAGCATGGGGCAACACAGGGGACCAGGTAGACAATCAACCCCCAAACCAGGTAAGCGTCCCACTCTACATTGAGAACCACAGTGTGGTCCACAGAGCAACTCATTCTCTTAGAAACAAAGGCAGGCAAAGACCCTTTTGTCCCTGAGGCAGACAACCCAAATGGTGTTAATCCCTACAGTATTATCAAAATAGAACGATGCACTAAATAACTAGCTATTTGCTGCCCTTTCTGCCATGGGAAGTAGGTTACCTAATCCTCCCTAATGGTGGGGGTGTCTGAGATGGAAAAGTTACACTTGGGCTCCAACACACTATTTTCTTCACCAAAGGGCAAGTCATCTGATCATCTAAAGAATTAGGGAGAGCCATAGCCCATGGGGGAAAAACTTCCTGTATTGCACTGTATTGCACTGCATAACACCTTAAGTGGCGCAGCAGGGAAATGCTTGACTAACAAGCAGAATGTTGCCAGTTTGAATCCCCACTGGTACTATAGCAGGCAGCCATGATATAGGAAGTTGCTGAAAGGCATCATCTCATACTGAGCAGGAGGAGGCAATGGTAAACCCCTCCTATATTCTACCAAAGACAACCACAGGCTCTGTGGGCGCCAGGAGTCGAAATCGAGTCGACAGCACACTTTACCTTTATTGCAATGTTGCTCCCTCCCCCCACTCCCCGTTGCTATGACTCTTCCTAATTCTTTGCGTGACTGGATGATTTTGTAGCTCTGGAGTTGTAGGGTTTGTGTTGTAGGGTCTCTAAGCCAGTCTAGCAAGTAAACTATGTGAAAAACAATAACCCTTCGAGATGAGAGAAAAATGTAATTAATACAGCTCAGACATTGTATTTCTTCTTTCACTAGGAATAAAAGAGAACCGAAAATAAACATCTCTTCTTCCCAGCCCACCACCACCCTCCATTCCTCTATTGTCTCCTGAGTGTCTTGACAGGACTCACAACTTTCCTATGAATGATACACTTTCATTTTAAAGCACAATGCCGCTTATTTATTGCAAGGCTTTTAAATTTTAATGTCCCTGGAAAACTTTCTCTTTCGCTTGCTCAGCAGACCCAAATGAATATAAAATAAATCTCTGCAGCAACACAAAACATACAATGCCTTCTCTACCTTTCCCAGAATATTGCAGGCTTCTAATGGTTTCAAAGAGAAGCTTAGCAAACAAGAACATACATCAAAAGGAAACAAAACATACCAAAGCAATTAGACTCGTTCAAATACACTGTGCCACAAAGGTTTGGAGTCATGGAACAGATAAATTTGCAACCATTCAGTGCATTTCCTAGCAACTCAACACCCTGTGCTACTTCATAGTCTGCTTTCCACATCCGTTGTCAAGCCAAACTCTCCAGAGATAGGAAATTCAGCTTAAGTAGAGATATATTTCGAATGATAATTTGCTGTGCCGTGCAGACACTACTCTGATTTATGCATGGGATTAAAAATACAGACTAAGCTGGTACAATCTGAGCCCGGTTGCACATTAAAGTGCAAAATGCTCCTAAAATGTCTTTATTCTGTGTATATTTAAACATTTCATCCTGTCACCCATCCGTACACAGCTTTGACACTGTTCATAATTAATTGTATGCTTCTGCTGGGCCAAGTTAGGAGTATTTGTCCCCAGACCCCAACCCAAAAGAGACACAGAGACTTATTTTCATGGGGAAAGGGCCACAACTTTATTAAGCAACACAAAAGGCATAGCGAACTGTAAACAGGGTGATAATCACCACCCAACCACAACAGTGCAGGCCTACTAAGGCCGCGTAAGAAAACCACTATCCTGCCCGTACCTTACAGGGCGACACACCCTGGCTCAGGAAACAGGCAGGTATAAAACCTGCCCCTCCCCCTCAAAGCCAACCCCCTTCCTTAAAAGGGGGCCTGGATACTTCTAGGCCTTTGCCCACCCCAGACCGCTCAGCCCAAGGGTTAGCGAAGTCCTGAAGCCGCTTTCCTGGCCAACCAATTCTCCCCGGGCCGCACAAACCACAGGGGAGCGATTGACCAGTCCACCTCTTAATTATCCAAAGGTGCTCACCGAAGGTCTTACCTCAAGATACCCCCCCCCCCCAGCCCGCACTGTTCCTGCCACACAGGGAGGTTAGCCTAGTTGACCTCCCTGCCCCACACCCCTCCAACAACTCAACAAGCCCCATCCGAATGTTCTGCAAATAGAGGTCACAACCAGCCTCTGATAAATGTACCCCATCAGGGCGAAAAAGCTGTGGAAAATGGGCAGAAATACCAGGTTGCCCTAGCACCACCCCACCATTGGCCACAACCAATCCACCAATGGCAGCAGATGCCTTGCGGCGCGCCCTTTCTATGCCACGCACACACTGCACCCCCGCCACACTCTACGCTACAGCCAGCTGACCCACACTATGCGCAAGCCAGGAAGCAAACCCTTCAGGGTTGAAAAATCGGATGAGGCTTGTTGAACAAGCGAGAGGCCAGTTCGCTTGCCTAAATCATTCTTGCCCAGGTGAAGAACAAGAACGTCCGGCCCAGGAAAACTACCTAAATGATCCCATATGGCTGGGAGCAACTGGCTCCACACCATACCCCGCAAACCCAACCAGTAAACTGAGGCCCGTCTTCCCAAACCAAGTTGGGTGCCCCACTGGGAGGTGCTGGCTCTCTTGAATGCCCAAAAGACCAGCGAATGGCTGCAGATCAGGACACGAACAGAAGCCGCCGCTCCGCCAGCACCTGCCGAGAAAATAAACTGGTCAGATACCAAAGCTCCGACCCCACCTAGCGCACATAGCACCGTACCGCCTTGGACCTCCACCGGCCAATCCTCTGCACCTCTTCCTCCCTAAACCCCAAATGGCTAGCCGTGGTAGCCACCCCAATACAAAAGGAATGTAACGTCAGCCCCAAGGTTGCGACACCAGCAGTTGCCAATGCCCTCTGCAACACTGCCAGGAACTGGTATTGGGTCAGGGAAGCCCCGCCCTCGTGAACAAAAAAGGGGCCCCCTTCATAGGGGCCCATTCCAACATACTGTTGCAAGGCCACCACAGGGCAAAGGGTAGAATCAACGGCTGCACAAAGCCTTACCATATGCCCCCTTCCACGCTGGTCCCTCTTGGAGAAGCACAACAGAATGCACGCCTCCCCATCTCCGAAGGACAGATCAGTGAAACGCAAGCACCTATCTGTGGCTGAAAACCTACTCCGAGGTAGCGACTCCCCAGACTGAAAAGCCCCCAAAAAGGCCACCAGCGCTGCCGCCCGAAAAAGGCTAACCTCCCACTGAGACCCACAGCAACCTTGCAGCTTCCCACACAAAACAGTCAGCAGGTCCAAGGTGAATGGCTGCCTGCGATCCTTTGCTGGAGGAAGTCCCCTAGACCAGCCCTCCAGCATCCTCTTAACCCTGGGGTCACCAGTACAATCTCCAACCCCTCGTGCCTGCGCCACAAAGGACAGCGCTGATACATAGCCACCTAAAGTGGACACGGCCCAACCCGAACCCCAACTGTACCAAAAACTGCAACAAATGAACATCTGGCACCGGCCAGACTTTCTCAAGTCCCTCCTCCCTCCTTCCTCCTGAAGCATGCAAAGGCTGCTATCTTGAAGGCATAGCTCGCCCTCGTACTGGGCGCCAATGAAGCAGCTATAGCCCTCTGCGCCTCTACCTGCCAAAGTGACAAAGAGCGGCCGGCATGGTTTCTGGGTGTAGAGCTGACTCTGGTGCTAGCTCCCTGAACCTGTCCACCTGAAAGCGAGACAGGGCATCAGCAATATCATTTTGAATTCCCGGAACATGGCGTGCCACAAACAGAATATTAGTCCTAAGGCACTGAAGGACAAAAGCCCTCAACAACCCAGTAACCCGCAAGGAGCGAGACGTTTGCGAATTGACAACGTGCACCACCGCCTGGTTGTCACACCAAAACCGGATCGTAGAGTTGGAAAACTCGACGACCCAAATATGGACCGCCACTACAATGGGGAAGAATTCTAAGAAAGTTAAATCCCTAGTTATACCTAACCGCACCCACTCTGCCGGCTAACGGGCGGCACACCAACGACCCCTAAAATACAAACCAAAACCGATCCCACCAGCAGCGTACGAGTGGACCTGCAAGTCCGCCTCCAGGAGCTGCTCGGACCTCCAGAAGGACACTCCATTAAACTCCTTTAAAAATGACTCCCATATGGCCAAATCCGCCCTAACCCCCTCAGTGATATATACCCTGTGATGCGGGGCCTTAAGCCCTGACATAAGGTTGCAAAGGCGTCTCAAAAACGCCTGCCCCAGTACCACCACCCTGCAAGCGAAATTCAGGTGCCCGACCACCACCTGAAGCTCCCTTAACGAGGTCTTACAGGCACGCCCAAGAGCCACCACCAGGTTCACCAGAACCCGCAGCTTTTCCAGCGGCAAACACGAGCATCCCTCCAAGGTATCCAACTCAATCCCCAAAAAAGACAGCCGGGTGACCGGGCCCCTCCGTCTTATCCCTAGCCAGGGGAACCCCCAGCTCCTGTGCCATCTGAATAAATGAATTCAACAGGTGCAGGCAAGCTGACGAATCGCCCCTGCCTGCAAAAAGAAAACCATCGAAAGAGTGAGCCATAGAGCTCAGGCCGGTCCTACTCCTCACTGCCCACTCCAGAAAGGTGCTAAAAGCCTCAAAGGCCACACAAGAAACAGAACAACCCATCGGGAGCGCACATTCAAAATAGAATCTCCCCTCAAAACAAAAACCCAACAAATCAAAATCCGCTGGGTGAACCGGCAGCAGATGGAATGCAGACTCAATGTCGCATTTGGCTAATAAAGCCCCTGCCCCACAAACCCTAACCATACGGACCGCTTCATCAAATGAAGTGTACCACACTGAACATAAGGCATCCGGTATCCCGTCATTGACGGAAGACCCCTTGGGATGCGATAAATGGTGAATAAGACGAAATTCACCAGGCACCTTCTTAGGGACAACCCCCAAGGGAGAAACTCGCAACCTCGGAAAGGGAGGGCTATCAAAAATCCCCAAAACCCTCCCCAAAGCCACCTCCTTATTGATCTTCCTCCGAACAACCTCCTCCTTACCTACCACCAACCGAAGGTTACGAGACATAACCGATACCCGGCGCGACAGAGAGGGAATCCTAAACCCATCCCTAAACCCTGAAAGCAAATAAGCCGCTGCTGCCCTGCAGGGATAAACCCGCAACCAATGCCCCAGGACCTCAAGTTTGACCGGACTGGGCCCCTTTTCCCTGAAGGGGGGAGGGGGACCACCACCCCTTCCCCCAGCTCCTGTCCTGAACTTTGGCCCAGAACCCCCTGGCTTTGCCCTGGGACAAGTAAAGCTCGGTTGCTTGGCACCGCAGAGCCCACACGTGTGCCTAAAATGTGCCTGGAGCAGTGGCCCCCATTGTTATACTCCCAGCAGACCAGGTGGGGTTGAACCCACTGTTGGCCCACCGCTAAAGGTGACCCCGCCACTAAAGGTGACCCGCCCACCCGAGATCTGGACAACAGATGCCCACTATCCAACCTGTCACCTTCAGCAGGTCGAGCGGGTGACATAATCATCAGCCACAATTCCTGCAAAGGCGTGTCCCAAGGGAGGGAGGGGTCCAATGCCGCCCGCATCCGAAAACTTTCGTCGTATCTGAACCAAGACGAACCGGCAAAGTCCAAGACTGCCCGGTGAATGATGTCCATATATTTGAGCAGCGCAGGCCCCTTAGCCGGCTGCGCCTGCACCAGTACTCCCATAAATATGGTAAAGCCAGAAAGCCAGTTGTTACAAGTTTTTTCAACTGGCTTTCGCTTCGTGGCTTCGTGCTCCTTGCAGGACTCCCCTTCCTTATGCTTAACCTCCGGCTCTCTAAACAGGAGGCTAAAAATATCGACAAACTCCCCTTTCAGGATCTTTTCCTTCGTGGCAGGTAACAAATGGTCTCCTAAAGGGAGCCCCATACCCCCATAAGGGGCATGCTGCCGCGACGGCACAATACCCATGGGGTAAAAACCAGCGGCCGAAGCTAAATTCCCAGCCGCTGGATCCCCACTTGGCCCTGCTGGCCCTGGAACACTGGCCCAAGGCCGCACGCCCGACCAGACCTGCTCCGCCACCCCTAACTGGCCAGGCATAGGGTTAGCCACCCCAGTAGGAGACCCTGTCCCCCAAGGTTGGAAACCAGGTGCCCATCCAGGGACAGGACCCCATCCGCCCCAAGCAGGGACCGGCCAGGGAAAGGTGGGCCACTGGCCGGTACTGCCGGCAGGTGTAGTCACAGTGGGTGTAGATGCTGGTGTAGGTGCGGGTGTAGGTTCGATGGGCTCACCCGGTACCACCGGCTCAGCAGGTTCCAAAGAAGTTGGATCCACAGGCACAGGAGCATCAGGTACCACCGGCGAAGGAGAAGGCGACATCGGCACCGGAACCACCGGAACATCAGGACTCGCAGGTAGACCCGGGCCAGGCAGGCCCCCATCCCTCTCCAACGCACCGAGCCTGTCAGAAATAGACCTCAATAACTGTGCACGCGTCACCCCTCAGGTGCGCTTAGGCACCCTCCCCGGCAACCCTGAAGGACCGCCCCCTTCGTCCGAAGGCACGACCCTGGCCTTCTCCAAGGCCTCCATCCTGCCTATTAACTCCTGGATCACTACCATCTCCTCATCCTCCCCTTCCGACGAAGAAGGAGACAGTGCGGGCCACTTAGGCTGGCAAATAGGCTTGCCCCCTTTCTTTCCTTTCGCCTTCTTGGGCATATCCGCCACCTCTACGCTTCCCCTATAAATCCTCAGTTTAATATTCTACTAGCTGACCCCAGTTCTGTGCGGCAGTACACTCTCCCCACCTTCAGGCCCAGTTTGTTCTCCCCCCAACCTTCTGCCTCAGTTAGTTCCCCCCCCCACTCTTAAGGCCCAGTTAGTTCTCAACCTTCTGCCCCAGTCTCTTCCGCTGCCCCCACCTTCTGCCCCAGTCTCCTTCCCCACCCCCACCTTCTGTCCCAGTCTCCTTCCCCACCCCCACCTTCTGCCCCAGTCTCCTTCCCCACCCCCCACCTTCTGCCCCAGTCTCCTTCCCCACCCCCCACCTTCTGCCCCAGTCTCCTTCCCCACCCCCACCTTCTGCCCCAGTCTCCTCCGCCGCCCCACCATCTGCCCAGTCTCCTTCCCCATCCCCCACCTTCTGTCCCAGTCTCCTTCCCCATCCCCCACCTTCTGCCCCAGTCTCCTTCCCCACCCCCACCCCCACCTTCTGCCCCAGTCTCTTCCGCTACCCCCACCTTCTGCCCCAGTCTCCTTCCCCACCCCCACCTTCTGCCCCAGTCTCCTTCCCCACCCCCACCTTCTGCCCCAGTCTCCTTCCCCACCCCCACCTTCTGCCCCAGTCTCCTTCCCCACCTCACCGTCTGCCCCAGTCTCCTTCCCCACCCCCCACCTTCTGCCCCAGTCTCCTCCGCCGCCCCACCTTCTGCCCCAGTCTCCTCCACTGCCCCACCATCTGCCCAGTTTCCTTCCCCACCCCCACCTTCTGTCCCAGTCTCCTTCCCCATCCCCCACCTTCTGCTCCAGTCTCCTTCCCCACCCCCACCTTCTGCCCCAGTCTCTTCCGCTACCCCCACCTTCTGTCCCAGTCTCCTTCCCCACCCCCACCTTCTGCCCCAGTCTCCTTCCCCACCCCCCACCTTCTGCCCCAGTCTCCTCCGCCGCCCCACCTTCTGCCCCAGTCTCCTCCACTGCCCCACCATCTGTCCAGTTTCCTTCCCCACCCCCACCTTCTGCCCCAGTCTCCTTCCCCACCCCCCACGCCGGGCCGAGTGCTCAGAATGTGTGGCTCTCTCCACCCGCCCGCCCTGTCTCCAGCAGGACCCGAGTGCGGCCGCCAGCCACCGCCAGCGGGGCCCGAGTGCGGCCGCCAGCCACCGCCTGTGGGGCCCAAGTGCGGCTGCCAGCCTCCAGCCTCTGCCTCACCTCCGCGGTCGGGCACGCCTGGCTCCTCGGCCATGGCCGCCACCGCTGTTCTCCTGGGTGCGCCAGCCAATCAGGCGCCCCCTGCAGCCCAGCCAATCAGCTGGGCTGCCGGGACGCATTTCTCCTGGGCACACCCAGGAGAATTATATATATAGATTCCTGTCTTCTTCTTTTTTAATCAGAGCACTTCTACCCAAACCCCAACAGGGGGCGACCAACCAGTACTCAAATCAATCACCCCTCCCAGCTGCCACACCTCCCAGCTAAGCCACCACCCAACCCAGGCCTTAATCCCCAGGCCCAGAACACTTCTACCCAAGCCCCAACAGGGGGGCAACCAACCAGAATGTGGCCCACTCTGCAGGCCAAGCCAGGCCTCACAAGCCCTGATGGGTGGTAGGTGGGAAATACTAAGTCAAATGGGCGCCAATGCCCTTTATAACGGCCTTCCTGGGCCTTATCTGTTCACCCAGAAGCACCCCCCTCCGGGCCCTCAACAGCCACCTCCCAGCTAGGCCACCACCCAAGCGCTCCCCTCCCCCCCCCCGGGATGAAAACCAACACCACGGCAGCTACAGCAGGTGCTGCAGGCCAAGCCAGGCCTCGCAGTCTGCCCGCCAAAAGCTGCCGCCACGCCGAAGGGGCCGATGCCCTGAATGCACTGGGCCCAAACAAGGGCCGTGTTGGAGCGCCGTAAAGGAGCTCCTACTCCGTCTGATGCCTGGCCGAACTGAAGGCCAGGGGGCGGGAGCCGGCCTCCTAACAGCCGTAAACCCCGCCCACTGCTCCTGCCCATCCAATGGGCACTCTTTTGGGCCGAGTGCAGAGGGGCTGGGACAAATCGCCCTCCCCTCTGCACATGGCCAAGGGGAGGGGCATTATTCTGAGTGTGGTAGCATACTGCTCTGTGAGGAGTGAGTTCTTCCAGGGGCAACTACAGGTTTAGATTCCTTTGAATGAGACTTATTCCCTGAATGAGGAATTCCTTTGAATGTATGCTGGGACTTAATACATGAATAAAAAGAAAAGCCTTAAGGTGTCTTTCTAATCTTTGCTTTATTTACAGATACACAAGCAGAACATAAGTGAAGGCAAAGAAGCACTCATACTAGGCAGCAGATCTGCGACCCAACATCAGATGACCAGAGAGAGATCCTGAGTGCTTCACTTTTTCTCTGTCCCTCTTTCTCTTTCTCTGCTGCTAAACTACTGTTTCTTTTCTCTCCCCACCCCCCCACTCAGCTGAAGGGATGTCCCATCTCTTACAGGTATCTCATTCAAGACAGAGAGATCCTCAGCTATCAGGACACTATCTCCCCACCATTAGTTCCCACTGACAAAATGTCAGCTGACCATCCTGGACGATTAACCCTCAATCTGCTGATCAAAGGAATGTTCAGCCAGCATATGTAACAATAAAAAAGAGGAATAGATGTGCAGTATAATCCTATGTTCATTTTCAGGTCAGTCCCACTGTGTCCAGTGGTGCCATCACGCTTGCTACTAGTGCTGTAGGTGATAATTTCCTCTGTCAGGATCTTACACCTTTGTGGTTAGTCTCTCAGTAAAGAAACCACATAGGCTGGACCAATCACATGATCTTGCGACCGGTTGTCACTCTACTGAGAAGACAATGATTAATTAGAAAGAAAAGGACAATATATGATACTGAGTAGATTCAGACGCCCTATGGAACCTTGGATGAAGTAAAGCTCCGTGCAACCTCCATCAGCCTCAAGAGTGCATGCTCCCCCACTCCCATCCTTGCCTAAGGAACTACTTCCTTTCTAGGTTAGAATATGCCAAGATTGGTCACAGCATCCACCAATCTTGGCATATGCTAACCTACTTGCTTCAGAAAACTCAAGCCCCAAAGCACACTTGGACCCAAGGATTGAAGTGAGTTTTGGGGCTTGGGTTTTCTGAAGCAAGTAGGTTAGCTTATGCTGAAGTTGGTGGATCTGTATGTTGAGACTAATTTTGGCATATCCTAATCAGGAATGGACGTAGGCACTCACATGGGGATGGGAGTGGCTGTAGAAGGTTGTACAGAGTTCAGCTTCACCTAAGGTTCCACATGATATCTGAACCCCTCCCCCCCAGTTAAAAAAAAACTTGGCTGAGTTTATTCACTTGAGTAGTCCACATCTATATATTTAATTCTCTAAGGCATACCCGGGGCTAATCCCATGCATGGCAGCTCTCACGAGGGTTCAGAGAGCTGCTGGATAGCCACAGGTACGGGCGGGAGGGAAGAAAATGGTGGCTGCAGCAATGGCCAGCAAAAAAACCCAAAAAACCACAGTGGCCGGCCAGCCAGAAAGCGGGGGGGGGGGGAGAAGCAGCAGGCTGGCCAGATGGAAAGCAGGGGGGCGGTCAGCCAGGCAAGGGGGGGAGAAGAATCAGGCCAGCTGGGGTGGGGAAGAAGCAGGTGCGGGAGAAGAAGTGGGCCAGCTGGCCCGCCAGCCAAAAAGCAGTGGAAGGGGGGGGAGAGAAGCAGGGAGGGGAAGAAGAAGCATGCCAGCCAACCAGAAAGCCATGGGGGTGGATGGGTGGGGGAGGAAGAAAAAGGTGGCAGCAGGTGGGTGGGCCGGCTAAAGGCGTAGATGCTCTGCACCCAGCCCAGCTAGTTTAAACTATTTTCTTTGTCTTGTCTCTTATTTCTCAGTGTGGATGTAGTCTTAGGTACATAGAACAGTTAAAACTGTACAATATCTCTTTCAGTGCCAAACTAACATGAGTCAGGGCTTAGTCTAGGTTTAAGAGGGTCCTCAGCATACTAACTTCAGTGGGCCCTCTTCTACCTGGGATGGCTCCAAGATCACTCCATTGAATGCTATGTGGTCTCCCAAGGATCACCAGTAGGTCTTTTTAAAGCCACTGGGACCTTGGCAGCTGTCCAATGATGACAGCCCCTGATCACAGGAACACCTTGAGACTGAGAAGAGGAGAGGCAAGTACAGACAGGAAAAGAGATCTGGGTTGCCTACTTTGCTTTGGAGAGGCATAAATGATGTGAGAGAAGAAGAGATGACGAGCAGCAGCAGCAGCAGTAGGAAGCCATTTATTCTTACTGGTTGATGCGGCGTATTAAGGAGAACCATTTGCAAAAGCAAAGAGCAGCCTGTGGTGACACTGTGCAAGAGATCAGAAATATAGAAGAATGATAATTGAAACTATCAAGGACTGATGAATAAAACTACTGTTAGATCCAGTAGTTGTTAAATTTCATTTTAAAATGTGGTATTAGAGGATCTTTATGAACCACTGTAATGCATTTTAGTAGCTGCCAGACTGATCTATGCTAAACACTGGAAAATGTTACCTGATCCATCAAAAACAGGAGAGGTTACTGAAGGTTTGGTATATTACAAAACTAGCTTTGTAATTAGCAAGATAAGAAGGTCTCTGCCTAGGCTGTACTTCACAAATGAATTCAATAGAGCTATACACCTCTATACAATGTCAGATGGATGATGGGATCCTCATATGGATGTATCTAATTTGAAATCTTTAGGAGTTACCAGGAATTACCATTAAATGTTTAGGAATTAATGAATTATGTGTGTTATTTGTTGCATCTCTAGGTTTAGGAAAATGTAATGGAAAAGAGAGAATCCCAACAACTGAGCATTCCATCATTTCCTTGCTTTCCTGCACAGGGAAACATTTGCTCTTTCCATAGATTTCTTCCAGGTTAGTGTTGGTTTCCTTGCATGTATTTTGGGTGGAAATACAAAAAATTTCCCTGGTTAAGAATTCTAAGTAGTTTCTTAACAGGCATTTGCCAGGCAGAAACATGACGGTATCCAATTCCTGGCAACATTAAGGAAGAGTGGCAGAGGAAGCCTGGGAGCTCTTATCTATGAAGCACTTGAGGCCTGTCAGAGAAAGCTAAGAGACAGGCTTATGGAATTTTAATGTTGAACTAATGTTACATTTGCAGTAAGCTGAATTAGAAAGGGTGACTGAGAGTTGAATGAAGAAAAGTGAAAAATGTCCTCTCTTCTTACCAATAGGTTCAAATGTTCAAGCTGTCCTTTCAATGAACCCACCATTTATGGGAAACTCTTTTTAACCCATATATAATGCATGAAGAAATCTGTACACAATAACCTTAGGTGCGGATGATGGCATGTGGCAGAATGTTAGAACCATGAAAGCATTGAAACACCCTGACTGTCTCAAGGGTCGAAAAGCTAGTGCCATGTTCAATCTGGAGCAAACGACAAATTCTAACATATTTCCGAAATTACATTAAACACAAAAGTAAATATTATTCCAGGAAGATGTGGAGCCCATTAAGATATTTCTGGAACTTCTCAGTCTCTAAGCTTTGCAAGGAAATCGCACAATGAGGTGAAATCCTTGCCATTCTTCTTTGGTTCCTTGTTTCATTTTATTTTTCCCCTCTATATGGCAAAATAAAGCAATGTGCCACAAAAAATGCACTTTTTGATAGAAACCTATGGGTTTTGTTTTGTTTTTTAAATAGCATCCTATGGGGGTTTGGGAGGAAGGTTAAAAAATTGTTAAATATCACTCACTTGCCCATTTCATTTGTGGGTTGGGTGGTAGTTAGCACCCATCATGGCCTACCACACAATCCAGTTTGGTGTCCTAGGAACTAAGAGGGATGTGCACAAATCAAAAATCTCAATTCTATTTGTGTTTGAATCAAAACATGCCCTAAACAGGTTGATTTGATTCAGACTTGATTCAGTCCAGATAGAATCCAAATTGATTTGACGTGTATGGGGGGAGAGGGGAGGGAGGAGAAAGCCTCTTTTCAGCTTTTTGGTGCTGGGGTGCCATGGAATTACCTTTTCTGTGCAGAGCCTGCAGCTGAGGGGGGAGGGTGTGTGTGTGGGCAGGGGGGAGGCAGTAACCCAACCCGCCATTCCCTGCAGCCCACAGGCCACTGCTTTTAAAAACAAGAGGTGTGGAGGTGCTTTTGAACCACTCCTGGGAGTGGTAACTGTAGAGCGTGCAGCAGTGGGAAGGTGGTGACCTGACCCTTCATCCCTCCCCATCACCTGCTGGCCTCTCACATCGGGCTATCCCTTAAATGGCCTCTGCGCATGTGCATGTGCTTTCCCCTGCTAACTTGGCAAAGAGGCACCTTTTAGCGTGGTGATTCTCTTTATTTAGCAGGGGGAGAGTAACTGGCCCTATCTACCCTAGCACAGTACTTCCAGTGACTGTTGCTAGTGTCTCTCTTATTTTTCTGTTTAGATTGTGAGCCCTTTGGGCACAGGGATCCATTTTGTTTCTGATTTATTTGTTTATTATTTCTCTGTGTAAACCACCCTGGGCCATTTTTGGAAGGGCGGTATAGAAATTGAATGAATGAATGAATGAATGAATCTAAAGGGAGAGCCCGGCGTTCTTTTCACTAGAAAATAACCGGGCTATTTGGGTTATCCGGGCTATCCCCTCAAATGGCCTCCCCTGCAGTAACATCATTGGCAAAAGTTGCTCTCACAAACACAATTATTACCTCTTATGTTCCTAGCATTGCAACAGCTGCCACAGCTTCACCCTTAGCAGCAAGCACTGAACAAGAGCAACTCCAGCAATATTTTGACTGAGTACGCTTTGCAATGCAGATTGCAGAGCAGACCAGAGCAGTGAATGAAGCACAAGTTAGTCTCAAGGTCAGACATGGAGCTCATCACAGCAATCACTAAGAAACCACACAATCAAACCTTCCTTGATTCCTTCCTCCTCTCCTGATGTATCCTTTTCAAGAGAGGCATAAGGACTCTCTTTGCCTCCCAGTCCCTTTGAATACATTTTGAAATTCCCTCCTTTTATCCCCCCCCCAGTCAACGGGGACACAGTTGCCCATGACACCACATGATATTTATTTATTTATTCGATTTCTATACCGCCCTTCAAAAATGGCTCACAGCGGTTTACACAGAGAAATAATAAATAAATAAGATGGATCCCTGTCCCCAAAGGGCTCACAATCTAAAAAGAAACGTACGATAGACACCAGCAACAGTCACTGGAAATACTGTGTTGGGGGTGGATAGGGCTAGTTGGGGTTTTTATGATAACAAGCCAACCAAGAAGCAAAGACCAAGACTGCAAGCCAATTGGAAGTCAGTGCCACAAAATGAATCAGCAAGAGAAAAACAGGCCTCCAAAATGGTGCTCAAAATGTCAAAACGTTTCCATCGAAACAGGGTTGTTTTGTTCTGACCTCAAAACAGGCTCTTTATTTAGAGGGCATTTTGTTTCAAGCTCAAAGCCTTGAAACACCCCATTTCAAGTCAAAACATTACAATGTGAAAACATTTTGTACATCCCTAGTAAGCATTTTCCTTTACACATTATAGGTCCCGGTTATTTTGCCATCCATAAGCAAGTGCTTACAAGCATGCATGATGCATTTCAGATTGCTAATAAAGCAGAAGACAAGAGTTATTATTGATGGTAGCACAGCTCATCATTTGAAGAGCAGGCATATTCAGTGCAAACAAATTAACATTTAAAGTGTAATCAATTAGCAGAATTCATTTGGTCCTTATGCATTCTTCAAAAAAGGGCATAACTGTACCTGTATGGCTTCTAATTATCTCTGTGTACATCAGCGATATCCTCTGATGATATCAAGTTTGAACCTCTTCCTGCCAAACTAGGATAAATTATCTGCTCAAGGAGTTATGGAGTGTTAAAGGATTAAGTTTTCTGAGAAAAGCTGAAGAGGTTACACACAGTCAACCCAGATGCAATTTCTAATCCAGCTAGGTGACAGGTTTACACAGAGCATGATAGGCCTCTCTGGGATAACTTCAGGAGAGCTTTTGTGTGGAGTGGCTGTTCACTATCATAGGAACAATTATGCAATTGTCCTAGGGGGTGAGTGCCACATAGTGGGGCTATTCTTACGATCACAAAAATCAGGCTAGGAAAATCCTAGCCCGGTTTTGTGTTCGTAAGAACCACCGGGCTCACAGCCGAGCCTGGTGGTTCTGGAGTGGCTAACCCGGTCCTGTAGCCCACCACTTAGCCTGGGTTTGTGGAGCAAGTGCTCCGCAAACCCAGGCTATCTGCTCATGAGTAGCCATGCTGTGGCTGCTCGTGAGTAGACCCCCAGCCGGGAGGCTTAAAAGCAGTCTCCCGGCTCGGGGATCTCCCCAGTATGCCCTGCGTGCTCGCGCAGGGCATACTGGGGCTTCCGGGGGCCACGCGGCCCCTGAGCTCCCCAGCCTCCACCAGCTCCATCTCGGGGCTGGCCATCATGTGGGCGGCCGATCTGGCCGCCCAGGGCTCCCTCCCCGCTCGTGAGCTTAGCCCGCTCTTCCCGCTCACTTCCCCAAACCGAGTCTCACGGATCGTGAGACCCCGTCCAGTATCTGGATACTAGCGCGAGGATATAAACAGCATCCTAGTGCAATCTTTAATGTGATGATGTTTCCCATGGCTGAAATTGTGGGGATGACTTGGAGTAAAAACAGCCATGGAGATGATAATCAACAACTGGAATATTTTAGAATGATAGACCAGAGCATTTATTTTGTGATACGATCCTATGTCATTCACATGTGATGTCCAGACATTAAAGAATAAGGCCAGGGTCTGGGAGTGAAGCACACAAAACACTTCCATGCACTCCTGGAAAGCAGCTGATGTTTCCATTTGGCTCCTCAAATGCTGATCAATGCTGATCTGGTCAAAGAGTGACTTTTCAGGAACTTCAGAGCACTGCGGTAGGAAAGGCATCTGAGCAGCCCAAATGCATGAGCAAAATATTTTTTGTATCAGTTTCCATTTTGACTTTAAAATATCTTGGTTCATGTCATCAGAACCCATCCCTCCTCCTATAACTAGCAGTAGCAGTAGAAAATGGCATGGTGGTATTTTGTGATTGGTTTATGGTGCTAGTTTTTGGCAGCCATGTTCTAGAGCTCTTTAATAATATGTGCAGTCATAAACACTGGTTTTACTTAAGAAGAAGATGCATACCTCTGGCAATCATATTGGAATGTAAGAGTACATATAAGCTGGGTAATATTCTTGTGGGAATGCTTCACAGATGTTGGGTGTTCCTACACTTAAACATAGCTCTAAAATACCAACATGTATCGAAGCATCTCAGGGGAAAAGAATAAAAACACTGTAGATGTCTCACTTAATTCAGCTCTAGCCATGCCTATTTAGGTACATGCAATAACTAGTAGCTCTTGATACACATCTTTATAGGGATCCATAAACAGTTTCATGGCACCCTGGTGAATTACCTAAAATGGATGTGAGTGTACATCAAGATAAACATCCACATCAGCTGAATGGCTAGAACCCCACTTTCCACATAGACCTCTCTTCCTAGCATGATGTGATAGTGTCTGAAAAGACTGGTCTTGTATCAGTGAGAAAGTCTATCTAGATAACCTAAAGGTACAAATTTAATTCTGGCTACTTAATCCTTATCACAGAGACCTTTCGATTTAAACTACACCATGATAAGCAGTCTTAAATCAACTAAGAGTGTAATTTTCAGATGAGCCTAATTAAATAAACCCAGTATAATCAATTAAGTCTCACTGTAGATGTCTCATGAGACTTTGCCCTTTGTGGGCATTGTTTAGAGTTGACCCTAATTTTTGAACAATGCTTCATTGCCATAGTGATATGCACTGTAAATATTCTTAAACCATAAAGGTAGATTAAAGCATATTAGCAAAACAGTTTGTTCCTCCCAAAAGATTTGCATGCTGTCAATGTTCTAAATAAAAAAAACAAAGTGGTAATGAATTTTTAATCTAATACAACAACATTTTGCAAGTATGTTGTTCATATTCTATAAGCACATCATCAAAACAAGAATTAAGCTAATGAAATTAAAGTACAACATTTAACAGAGGGCACATACATTGACCATCACTTGGTATGATAGGAAAAAAGAAATGCTTATATTTTGAAGTTCAGGAGTTGTATCCTATGGTTTCATAGAAACATAGGCAGCTATGACCAAGGCAGACCATTGGTCCATCTAGCTCCCTATTGTCTGCAATGACTGCCAGCAGCTGTCCAAGATTATGGGCAGGAGTCTCTCCCAGCCCTAACTGGAAATGCCACAGAGTCAGCCTGGGAACTTCAGCATGCATGCTCTTCTAATGAGCTATGGACCCATCCCTTAAGAGGAATTCTTACAGCACTCACATGCTATCTCCCATTCAAATACAAAGCAAGGTGGACCCTGCTTAGCAAAGGCAATTCATGCTTGCACAAGACCAGCTCTCCTCCCCTGCCCCCCAGAGCAGGAGTTTTCAACCCTGGGTCTCCAGAAATGTATTTACTTACATTTATATTGGACTCTTCCTCCAAGGAGCCTAGAGAAGTATACATGGTTATGTTTGTCCTCAGAACAACCTTGTGAAGTAGATTAGACTGAGATATAAATGAATGGCCCAAAATCACACAGTGCATTTCATGACTGAAAGGGGATTTGAACTGGTCCTAGTCCAACACTCTTATGACCACTCCCATAATCCCTACTGCCACAATGGTCAAAGGAAATTGTGGCTGAGGATGATGAGAATTGTAATTCAGCAACATCTGGGAACCCAAGGTTAAGGACATCTGCTTTAGAGAAGAAGCTTCTAGTAGAGGAAGGAAACCTTAGGGTACAACTTGTGTGTTTTTACAAGTGTTGAAAAAAATGTCGAACAAATAAAAATGATATCTTCAGTTTTCAGAAATTTCTTCCCTCACCCATTCAATGCTTAAACCAAATTTATTATTAAAAATTTTATGCTCTTTTGAGTGAAGATTTTCCAAAGCATCTTTGTTGACAAAGTGTTTCAGAACAAGTAAAGTTAAATGTGTGAGAAATAAAAGAAATATGTAGTAACAGCTAATAAGATGTAAATGCCAAGACATTTTTCTGTACTTAAATTAAACATCTGTGCCCTATTTTTGAAGGCTCAGCACTCTAAATGATTCAGCATGTTTTCCCCAAAGTCTACGATTTAAAACTCTTTAGTGCTACTGCTCACGCACCCTGCCTTGCCCAAGTGTATCTATTGATAGACATCTGCAAATAAAATAGAAACATATTCACACACACCGATTGCCTATCTCTGCCTAAAATAAATAAAATGCTGTTCTTTTCATTTGTAGCACTGTAATTATGGTCAGACTTTCAAATCCATTGCTCTAAAGGAAAGCACACATAACAGATGTTTGAAAGCATTATATAGGTATTGGAACAAAGAAGAAAAATCACCTGCATTCTTCAGAAACCGTTCATATTTCTGCTCTACTGAAGTCACCAGCAAGCTATATGACAGTGCGGCTTGATGATTCCAACCATATGAAATAATCAAGATCCACAACTTTTAATTGCCAGTGCTATCTATATAGATATTTGTGTTGAACAATTATGTATGATGTGGTCAAAAAAGACCCTACCATTCTTGATGACATAGGAGTACATAAAACAGGAAACATCACTTCAGAAAAGGAAACATGTTTAGAAAATTGAATTCCACCAAATTAATGCTTAGGGCAATGGTAACAAAATGGTTCTCTTGATCATTTTGTAGCTGGGTATGGACTACTATATAAACAATCCCAAGGTTTGACATGCAGCTGAAACAAACTAGATGCCAGGCTGTGGAATTCTGGTGTCTCCATGTGTACGTGTGTGTATGAGAGAGAAAGGGTGGGTGAATTCAGATGTAATGGTGTTATGTAAGGTTGCTGCCAGCCCAGGAGAACATGCTCCCTCTCACCTCTGCTGAGCATCTACTTTCATTGTAGGTTCCAATATGCTGATATTGGCAGGTTCTGATGACAGGACCATTGTCCCCAGACCCATTGTCCCCAGACCCAGGCCCCAAGAAGACACGGACAACTGTTTAAGTGGGTAAAAAGGGCTACAGATTTTATTGAAACTATAACACAAGTAAGCAGACTGGATGGGGAAGAAACCCCCCCACCCCAAGACAGTGCGGGGCCTAGCAAAGGCCAGGTTCGGACTTCCCCATCCACCCCCGCGCTTTGCTTGGGCGACACACTCTGACTTTGGAAGACAGCAGGCGTCAGCCTACTCCCTCCCCTTCACAGCCGACCCCGGGAAGGGGCCTGGATCCTTCTAGGCCTTCACGCACCCTGGACTGCACAGCCCAAGGGTCCGTGAAGTCCTGAAGCTGGTTCATGGCGAATCATCCCCCTGGGCCGCACAAACCACAAGGGAGCGATTGACCAATTACCGTTCATCCATCCAAGGGTGCTCACCGATGTTCCAGCCCAAATATTTACCACCCAAATCTGTACTGTCCATGCCAGCCATGACCTAACTAGCTAATGATTCTCATATGGAAAGCAGAATGGAGTAGGCGGAAAAAAACCCCAACAAAGCCAATGCGTTGGAAGCAAAAAATTCCTACTCGGCCCCCAAAAGGATGACCAGCCACTAGGCCCACTCTGTTTCCAGGGAAGGGAGGGTGGGGAAATCTCGTGCTGGACTGAATTGTTTGGGGCGGGGAGACGCCGAGTCTCAAAGTAAACCCTGCCCCCTGAAGCCCTGAACCAATAGGATTCTTCCAGGGGACTCGTGCAGGGGGCTGGGACAAAGTACCTTCCCCAACGCACAAGGTGAGGGGAGGGGATATCTCATCATATCCTGCCCTCCTTCCCTCAGGAAACCCAACATCTGTAACTTACCTGAAGTCTCAGTTACAGATGTCAGATTCCCTGAGGGAAGTAAGGCAGGATATATGAGGCTGATGAGTTGGATGACATGACCAATCTCAACATGTCAGAACCTACAACGGAAGTAGAGATTTATTCTGGGACAGTAGCAGCTGGTGCAGGTGCAACCGGTGGGGTGGGGTGGGGTGGGGAGAGGCACCTTTAAGAGTAAAGCAATTAGTGCTTACCTTCACTCTTGCCACACCTGAATGCTACTCAGAGCAGCAGTGCCCTGCCCAGCACCCCCTGCAGCATGGGATCATCTCCACCACTCACCTGGTCGCTGGCAGGGGATCAGCTCCATGGAGGCCAGGTGAGGGGTGGAGCCAATCCCCTACTGCAGGGGGTGCTGGGCCATGTGCTGCTGCTCAGAGCAGCGTTCAAGTGTGGTGAGAGCAGAGGTAAGAACCGATTGCTTTACTCTTAAAGGTGCCTCCCACCGCTCCCCCTGGTGGTACCCGCACCGGCCGCTACTGCTCTGGGATGTGGGGGAGCACATGCTGCCACCAACCTTGGATGCCGTTGTGGCAGGTGAAAGCCCCAGGTTTGCTAAAAGGTACCTGATAAGGGGTTATAGAGAGCCCAGACAATGCTAACACTGAACAAGTTTTCTTTATGTTTGAGATTTAAAGGTTTACAACAGTTGTCACACATTGGTCTCCAGATGGTTTCCTAACACAATGACTTTCCTCCTTTTTTCCTCTGTCCCTTCTTCCTTCCCCCTCTTATCTCCTTCTTCTCCAACCACCTTAAAACCCTTGACCCAACATCCCACCCCCTTGACAATGGCTGCCTAGCATCTGTTGTCTGGGTTCACCCTCTGACATTAGCCACTCTGCCATTACATCTGAACCCATCCAAAGAGATATAGAGAGGCTATTCACACAGGCATGCAAAACTGGGCTAAAGAAGCCCAGCCTGATTTTGCACGCAAGTGTGTACCACTGGGATTGGGTCTGATCCCATTGGCACCATGGCAGCAAACCTACCTATGGAGCCTCCCTCTAAAAGTGCTCCCTTAACCTTGTTTTTCAGCTCATTTGTCAGCTGTGTCTGCAAGCAGCTGTGGCTAGCAGACTTGGGGAGAGAAAGGGGAAGTCCCATAATGCACTGTGCATTTGTGTGGTGCTTTATTTGAGCTCTGGAGGGTGGGGTGATGTGAGGCGATGCGTCTTGGTACCCCAACCCTTGGAGCTACCAGCAGCAGCTGGTGCTCATCTGGGCCCACCCAAGAAGAGGGAACTGCTCATGTGTGGGGAGGTAAGCTCTTCAGGGCTTCCTCCCCGCTAATCCTATTGCCCTTTCTCACTGGTTGTGAGGAAGGGCTCAGAGAGTCTGCTGATAAAGCTCTGCCAAACTCACAGGTGGTAGAAATAGCTCTTTGCTAATATTTTTATAGCATCTCTAAGAAGTGCTCATGCCACTGGTCCCATCTCCATAAACAAAGTGTGAGACCTGCAAACCAAGCTGTATAAGCCCCACCAATATCTTGCCAGGTCCTTGAAAATTCTTGTTTTTGCCATTGTAGATATGAACAAATGTGATACCTGGTTGTTGTTCTTGTTGTTGTCATCTGTATGTTTGTTTTTTTGTAGACCGATTAGGGTAATTGCTTACTCCTGCAGTCTCTCTCTCTCTCTCTCTCTCAATTTGGAACGTTCCCACCTACTCAGCCTCAGGGTAATTTCCTGTTCATATGTTTGGGATTGTAAGGTTTCTTGTACTACAAGGGATGGCATTTTTCTAGCAATTTTCTTAAAAGGATAGCCTGTTATTTGAGGTATAGAAAAATGTGCTGCACAAAATGTAGTCACATCTTATGGGACCATTGTAGCGAACAGTATATAGGTCAGCCTAATAACTTTATTATTTGTTGGCTTTACTTTGTAAACTTTATGGTGGAGTCTGTGCTGGATGTATATATTATTGTATCACAAACTTAAACTTTTTTTCTGTTTTTGCAAATAATTGACCCTGGCATATTGATATAGGAACCCAAACATTAGGATATTAGCAAAATCAATCAATTTATTATTATTATTTACACACGTGTTTGAAATATTTTTATTACAAGCCACTTTAAGCTCTATTTGGGAGGGAAAGTGAATTATGAAGCAGCTATGGTTGGAGAGGCCACCATAATTTATGATCCAGAATCAAAATCTTCCACATGCAGGGAAAGAAAAAGAATCTAAAACACCACAAAGCTTTCTTGCTTTTGGATTTTAAACAACAGTCTCAAACTACTCTTAAATGGGCTCAACATTTACTGCTCATTCTGGCTCCATTATAATTGGGGTCAGCCAAACCCCTCCCCTCAAAAAATAAGATATCCCAGTCACATCTGGCAGGTTCAGTGCAACTTTGCAGATACCTAGGTCAGCATATTGATGAGCACACACATTTGGTGTGATGAAGAGTTCTAATCATTCCCTAAAGGCTTCTCAGTTCAGGGAGTCATGGCTGGGGCTTCTCTACTTGCGGGGGGGGGGGGCATTGCCCACCTTAAAGGCTGCACAGCTTGGGAGAGGTGATGTGCTCTGCTGATACTTGACATTATCAGGTCAGCTAGAGGAAAAGTGAGCAGCCTCACTGGCTATGGTCCTGCTCTGAGCTAGTTTCATAGCTGGACCTTTCATAAAAATAGATCCCACACTGTTGTGTGGTGGAGCACCTATCCCCTTTGCTGCTTTAATTGGCTGTTGGATTTAAATAAAGCTGTGGTCCTCTTCTTCTGATTTCAGCCTCATCTTCATTGGTGTGAGGGCAATGAGACATTCAGTTCTTATTCTATAAAAATCAGAATTAGGGAGATCTGCTTTACCCATGCTAGGCCAGGGAGAAGCAACGCCCTGCATTTCATTCTGTTCCTCCAGACACCTAAGTAAAGCTTCGTTAAAATAACAGCACTCCCCGCCACCACAGCAGTAAATGTTGAGCCCATTTAAGAGTAGTTTGAGACTGTTGTTTAAAATCCAAAAGCAAGAAAGCTTTCTTGGACAGAATGCCCCTCCCAAGGCCTTATGCTGTAGGGAGGGTGATTTGTCCCAACCCATCCCTAGCACAGGCCCTAGAAGATGCCATATTGGGCCAGGGGCCTTGATGGGGGCAGGGCTAGCATGGCTGCTCCAGCAACTCCCAGCCCATTCAGTCCAGGGTTTGCTTTCCCTTCCCTCCCTTCCCTAGGGGCAGGACAGGTCTATGGGCTTGTTGTCTTTTGGGGGGGCGAGCAGGAATTCTTGGCTTCCAACACATTGGCCTTGTTGAGTTTTTTTTTCACCTACTCAGTTCTGCTATACTAGCCCTTGTAGATAGTTAGGTCACAGCTTGGCAGGGACAGTGTGGGCTGGGTGGTAAGGGGAAAAGAGATGTGACATCGGTGACCACCCTTGGACAGTTAAATGGGTAAATTGGGCAATCGAAGGTTTCATGGCCCAGGGATGATGATTTGCCATGAAACCTTCTTCAGGACTTCACAAATCCTAGGGCTGAGCGGTCCGGGGTGTGTGAAGGCCTAGAAGTGTCCAGACCTCTGCTGGGGTTGACTATGAAGGGAAAGGAGAGGATTTTTACCTGTGTACTTCCAGAGTCAGGGTGTGTTGCCCATGCAAGGCATGGGGAAGGACTGTGAAGTCCGAAACCGGTCTTTTCAAGCCCACACTGTCTGTGGGGTGGTGCTTACCCTCCTACAGTCCGCTAGCTCAAATTAATTTGATTAATAAAGTTGTGGCCCCTTAGACCCACTATTTGGTTGTCAGTGTCTTCTGGGGGCTGGGGACCAAGCCTGAGTTTTAGGTTTTCATAGTATAGAGGAGAGAGGAGGGGGGCTGCATGGCTAATGGAATCTGCAGGAAGAAACAGAAATCTGTGAAAGAAACAGACTGGGAGCAAGAAGGGTGGAGTGATAGGCCTGAGAATATCAGTCTACCAATCAGAGGAAAGCCAGATCAAAGAGAGAGACAATGGGGCTATTCTCACGATCAGGGAAAATCGGGCTAGGAAAGCCTAGCTTTCCTAGCTACACATTGCTCAAGACATCACAAAGTCTGGTTTCATTTATGGCATGGTGATTCCTTAACTATTCAACATGAGGTAACTGTAACCCATCATATTGGGGTTTCTGTACCTCCATAAATTAGTGTCAGTTGTTGTTGTTGTTGTTGTTGTTGTTATCATTATTATTATTATTACATTTATATCCCGCTTTTCCTCCAAGGAGCCTAGAGCCATGTACTACATACTTGAGTTTCTCCTCACAACAACCCTGAGAAGTAGGTTAGGCTGAGAGAGAAGTGACTGGCCCAGAGTCACCCAGCAGGTATCATGGCTGAATGGGGATTTGAACTCAGGTCTCCCCAGTCCTAGTCCAGCACTCTAACCACCTCACCACGCTGGCTCTCGCTGGCAATGCCTCTGACCATTGGCAGGCTACAGCTGCACAGCTATCTGAAACTTATAGGCTATTCACACACACATTCCAAACCGGGCTAACCCAAACCCAGCCCGATTTTGCACACGCATGTCAACTACAGGGATCGGGCCAATCCCAATGGCAACATGGCGGCAAACCCTCCTAAATAACCACCCTTGAAAGCAAGGTTAAGGGAGTGAGCACTTAACCTCATTTTTAAAAAATCATCTGGCAGCTGCTGCTGCTTGCAGCCACAGCTGACAGACTGCGGAGATCCCGGAAAGGGGGGATCCCCATGATGCACTGCACACTCACACAATGCATCATGGTATTTCTGTGGGGTGGGAATACACATCCCGGCCTCTGACCCTCCCTGCTGCCTTAGCGTGTGGGAAATTGCCTGGGCACGTGGGGAGTGCATCCAGCAACAGTGCCTTGATTGTCTGCAGGGAAGGTAGGTTTAACCCACCTTCCCCACAGCCCACTCTGGAGCCATTCTCACAGAGTGTGAGAAGATGCTCATAATCTTTTTTTTTTTTTTTATGTCTAAGCAGCCTGGTCTTTTGAACTTCTACTGACTGGCTACAAATAGCAGACTGTCGGTTTTCCATGTAGTGAGTCTGTAAGAAGCCACCGATAATTAAATGGTCATTTTATATTAACTATTTATTGAGCTTGCACAGGTTCTGTTACTTCTCAGTCTGGGGCCCAGGTTGGACAACACAACAACCCTCAGATACACTCACCTGACATCGGAATTCTTCATCATCCGAATGCAGGAAAAATCCCACAACCTTGATTTCGTTGCCAGCTCCAACTGAGGATTGAACCCTTGGTCTGAAGTTGGGTAGCTTGCGGGATCCAGAGCTTCACTGACCCCAATGTGTTGTTCAAATGCAGTGACCTGGGGTTTGCACTCAAGCTCCTCACAAGCACGTCTCTTATCTTATCAGGGCCAATGGTTGCTGCTCAAGTGACAGGCTTAGTGGAAGAGGAAGAGGGAGGGGGATTACAGGTGGAAGCAATGAAACTGCAGCTGCCAGGTCATCTGTGGTATGATTCTTGGCTTCTCAGGTAAGCCTACCTTGTGGTTGCCTAAAATGGAACCATGGGTCCACTGGATCCATGGGTCTGCCCCCACCTCCACTCTCCCATCTGAATTGGGACATTCAGGAGAGCTCCCTTTCTGCAGGCTCCCTTACTACAGAGAGGAGGGGGAACTGGCTGCCTGGGCTTCCTTCTTTACTGAAGGACAATCTGGGTAGCCAATAGCAACTGGAGTGAGGGAAGACCTTCCTTCTTCAACTCTGGCTGCAAAGCAACCAGACTGTGCTGGACATAACTGGACAATCAGACATAATGCTGGCACCACAGAACTGGAGGTCCAGGAGGCAGACCTCACTGCAGACTGAAGATACAAATCTCTGTCCAGGGAGGGAAACTGCAGGTCCATTTTATGGCAAAACTGCGGTTGCCCACATTCTGATGTACAGTTTTTAAAAACGGAGGTCCCTTCACCTCTGATTTTATGTTCCATGAGAATGAGGCTTCCATTTCACTTTCATTCAGATGGGCCCTGGGTCAAATGGGAATACAATACCATAAATCTCCCTTACAGAATTGTTGTGAGACAACACCAGATAAGGATTGCAAGATACCCTACAAATGAAACTTGCTGTCTTACTGGTTTTTTTGTCAGCCACCATACTGCTAACAGCTGAATGACAGCACCAGCATATTCATATGATGCAATGTTTGTTAGACTATACAATTTAAGAGAATCACATATCTGAATTCTCTTCCATGTAAACAAAGACATTCTACATATATAAAAATAGTGTGTCAGTTTCTAGCCCGACCTTCTCTATGACATTCTAGTTTTCTATATGCATTAAAAACAACAGCAATGGAGAACATTCAAACACGCCACACACACACACACACCACTTGCAGTTGGAGGTGGTACACAGTCTAGCCAAAGCATGGGCCACATAGCTTTGTTTTACTAGAATACATAAGGCAGGTGGGACCTGGCCAAAGATCTCCCAGATCCAGGTATAACTCAACTGTACTGCTCTAAAAGGTGATATTAATTACTATGAAGTTTTATGACTAGAAACTTTCTTTAATAGTATAATGGCACATACTTCAAAAATTGTTGCTACATAAGTTGATGTTACACTAACGATGTTCTGGTTCTGCTCTGGAACAATTCTACAACAGAAAGTTTATGTTTTGCCTTCCCTTTTATTTCAGCACATTTGTGACATTAATTGCATTTATGGCTTCTGTTTATTTTCCTGAAGATGCTTGGAGTTTGCTTAAATCACTGAAGAAAGACAATTAGGGATTGAAGAAAACAATAATTTGATATTTTCTTCTCTCTTGGCTTTTTGTTTATTATTTTTGTCCCTTACTGGTGAGTTTGAGGTGGCACAATAAAAGTGAAATATTCTAAACTTTTTAGCATAATGTGTTCTGCAGCAGATAATAGGAGTTTTCCCTACCCTATTATCTCCCTGTGAATCCAGTCTCAATGGAAAGTGTTTTGATTCCTAGAACTCATTCTGAAAAATCTTATAATTATGTATACGCAAGATTGAAGCTGTACCAATGTTCTTGACAATTCTGTAACAGATGTGGTTAAAACCTAAGATGCCATACTCAGAAAAAGAACTAAGTACTGATACTAAGTCAGAAAAAGAAGTCTTTCCCATTCACTTTTTATCATTCAAAGGGAGCTTGCTTCAGATGGATGTTGTGTGTTCAAGTGGCTAGCAAAACCGGGAAACCTTCATAAGTCACTTCCTCTAGAATAAATGTAGTTGTTTCTGTATTTGAAAACAATAGAATTTCAGTATCTCCCATGTATATATTGTTTTAGGTTGCGGTCTGCACTGTGAGCATGTTTCAATTATTGTCTTTCTTCCAAAAACATGATTCTCTTCACCCTTCAATTCTTTGCCTATTGTATTTATCTGGGTCTTCTGCTTGTTTGCCCCCCTTTACAGTTTTTGCTTCAGTCTGCATCCTGTTTCCCTGTAAAATTTCAGTCTTTTCCTTTTGCAGTGCATGCACTTTTGTGCAGATAGTGACTCTCACAGAAAAAACAGAGACTTTGCTAACCGATTCAGTCTTTTTTGAGTCTGCAATGTATTGATCTTTTTTTCCTAGGGGTTGAAAAGACTTTTCAACACTAGTTACATATGCTTCAACTAGGTCTGTAGAGTGTGCAAGATCTTGCAGTTAATGTGATACCACAATTATCATAATTATTATGTTTCTGACTTAATAGAAGATTGTTGCATGAGAACCTGATCTCAAATTCCAAGTCTGCCACTAGTGTTTCCACAAGAGTTCACACAACAACACCAATATATTTGTCCTTCTACTCGTGGGTTGTTTTTTTAAATCCAAGGCTCTGTTTTATGTCAAGCTCTATCTGAGCTTTGATTTATGTCTTTGACTTGGATAAAAAATGAAATAACTTTGAGGGGCAGTTGAAAATGTCAATGGTGCCAATTAGGCCTGTGCAAATACGGTTTTGAAAATTTGGATTTTATAAGAAATTGCCCAAAATTGGTAAAATCCAAATTTGAGCATTAAAATAATAAATCAGATCAGTAAAGTCAGCATTAATCCTGAAATATTGAAATTAATTTCAGAAATATTTCAGAATTAGCAAAATGAAATAGGATTTCCCCAACATTCCACCTCCATGTGCTGGAAAAAGGACATGCCTTTTATTTTATTTTATTTTTTTCCTTCTTCATTGGAGGAAGATATTTTAAAAGGGATTAAAAGGACTTCACACCTTTTAATCCAATAATGGCTAGAAGGGAAAGTGAGAAATTATTTCTAATAACAAAACCAGAAGCATTTTAAGTACTTTGACTTTTACTAACTGGGTGCTTCTTCAATGGGGAAGACAACAATTAATATAAAATCAAAAGATTGTCCTTTTTCCTTCACATGGGGGTAGAATGATGGACCTAGGGAGGACTTTAGATCCAAAACGTTTTGTAAAGTTCTGGTTTGAAACAAGCCAGTTTTAGTCCTTTTTTCTATTTCTACTCCCCCCTTTAAAAAAAAATTCCCCCCTAAATCAGAGGAGTTACCCATAGCTTTGGGGAAAATATTACGCAGAGTACCTCCAATGTAGAATTCATGTGTGCCAGATTTCATAACTATATGCCCATCCACTCAGGAGATATAAAGTGGGGAGCAAATGGGGCATGCTGTTACCCCTTTTCATGAAGGCAAAGGGCAGATTCCTTCATGTGGGGGTCGAATAATGGTCCAAGGAGGGTTTTCAGTTTCAGTAGTTTCTGTAGAGTTCTGGCTTGAAACAAGCCAAATTTCACAACCGTTAACCATTTTTAAACAAATATTTCAAAAATTCACCAAAAACCAAGGGACTGACCAATTCTTTTTGGTTTTACTACAGGTGGACCTGACCCCCTTCCCTACATGCATGGCAAGTTGCAAGGCTCTAGGATCAACAGTTGTTTTTTGGTGACCCCCCCCCATTTCCCTTTTGACCACTATGGGGGGAAATCCGACTTTAATTCAGACTTCAGATTTAAATTCTGAATCTGATCTGATATCTGATGTTGCCATAGCACACAGAATCTGAATCTGATATTTTCAAATTCAGACCATCCAAATCCAAATTTTCTGAACACGCACAGGCCTACTTCCAATGTTACAAATCAATTTAGAACCCTTGAAGGAAAACACTGGTCTTTTTGATTGAGTTTCTTCAATGACATTCATAAATGCTGACCTAATTCTAAGTGAAGCTTAGGAATTTGCCCATCACTTTTTAAAAAATCACCTCGTCTGATAGCTGTTAGAATAATGCTTCAAAACACGCAAGCATTATTCACGAATGTTGAGGGCAGCTCATATGAAATAATGTTGTCCTGTGACACAGCAAAATTCAATGTATGCCTTTAGAAAAAGAAGCATCTGCTGTTCTAATGCTAATCTTGCCTTTGGAGCTAGATAGAAAATGAAGTAATATAAAAATACCAATGCTAGGAGGCAGGTGAACATATTTTTTTGAAGCACATGTATATAAAGGACTTGTTTTAAGTTGATAGATTGGGCCAACTTTTCCTGGGCCAACTTCCCCCAGTATGGAGATACAACACAAGACAAAAACTTCACAAGTTGTTTATTTGCTTGTCATGCTACTGTTAAAGGCACAAGAGCTGAACAGCTCTGCAAGAAACCGAAACAGTCCAATGATTAATGTACGGAGAAGAGCCCAAGAGCCCCAAAGCTGCAAGTATAATTTATGAGAAATTTGTCAAGCTTATACCCTGCCAAGGGATTTTGTGCATGGCTATATTATACAATTATCAAGATACAAAATTCTGTTAATTTAATTCTGTTTTAAGTTTTAGCAGCATTTACCTCATTATATTTAGTGATTCAATAAGTGCATTATTGCTTTTCTGTTGCCTGAAGGAGAGTTTATATAGCTCAGAATAGGCTGTGATTGCTCTCCTCCTCCCGCCCCCATCACATTTTATGGATGGTACTTTCTATATAAGACTAGAAGCTTAATACTAGGCACATTTGCTCAGAAGCAAGTCCTTCTGAGGTGAATGAGACTTACCCTTAAATGAGTGTTCCAAGGCTTATGGCTAAGATCGTAATGCTTTATGATTACTTTGATGAAAATCTGTTTGCTGTGGTTTTTGTTTGCTGTTTGCTGTGGTTTTACCTGTTCGGAGCGTTGAACCTCCGAACAGGTGAAGTGTTGCCATCATGCGTATGTGTATATGCATTTGGTCCCCCTTACCGAATCTGGTACAAACTTCCTAGGCTGATGATACCTTCTTACTTTTTCCCTACTGTTATTATAAGCCAAGAGTACTTATTGAGTAGGACAATGGCTTCTTTATGTTTTCTGCTGCTAAGTACTTACAATTAAACCCTCTTTTCTGTCTCCTCAACTTGTAGCTAATATGCTCACAAATTGTCAATTACACCTGGTAACTTTTCCACAGCTGTGAGCATAATTAAGGACCCAAAGACGCACAATATGATTTAATGGCTTTTCTCTAATGTAGATTAAATCCTATTGATGCTAATGCCTGATATACTTAATTGTTCATCTCATGAGCTGCCATAAAAGCTCAATAAAATGCTAACGACTGAAAGTACTATCATACTGGACACAAAACAATGGAAATCCTTCTGGTCACTATTTACCATTTTAGTTCTACTTGAATTCACTGCACATTCAATATGCACCTGTAGACTGAAGAGGGGGGAGTTAAAATCCTTCCCTTTATCTTTAACGTCAAGAAACATAACATAAAGAAACCCAGGTGCACACCTGCAAAGAGAGTGCACTGTTTCTGCCTTGCTTTCATTTCACAGAAAGCACTGGGATGGTGGGAAGATCAGCATGCTCCAGCCTGCAGCATCTAGAATAATAAATTCTTTGTACGATATGCAGGGAAAGTAATGAGCAAATGTATTCTTGCCTGTCCCAATCCGTGCTCCCTCAATTGTTACTCATCAGCCTGTCTAACTTCAATAATATTCCTAGCGTGATACGTCCAAGATTAATGAAGCATTTATCCTCAGATAAGAAGCTATCACAGAAATAGATTTTTTACCAGCATTGTTGCATTCAAGTTAATAATCCCAGCTCTTTAAAAGATAGGCTCAGTGGTAGAGGTTGGTACCTGTAAGCTAATTCTGGTAATGTAGGGCTTCAGGGAAGCAGCATAGCTTAGAATTGAACAGTAGGCTACCCATTCACAAAGTCTTCTGCTGGCTTTATTATAGAATGGCTTCATCAGAAACCATATCTCCAACATCCAGCTTCCAAGGACTTGCCTTACCACACACAACTGTCACTACTGGATAATTCTGGGAGGGGATGACAAAACAATTTGTACAACACAATGCAGGCTGTATTCTCACAACCCACATGATCATAGTGCTGTTCAAATTGTAGCTACCAATTGTAATTTAACTGTGGTTAACTGTAGCAACAGGACTATGATCGGTGCTAAAATGTGGGTTCTCATGTAACGCTCTGTAGGAGCACACCTAGCTTGCCAATCGTAGTTATACTTTTAACTATAATCACATGGGTAGTGAGAACATGGCCACACTTGCTGTAGAGAATCCAAGCAAGAGGTACCTCTGGTCTTTCAGAAGAAGACAGTAGTAGCATGATAGATCTGTTTAGAAGTAATGATCTGAAGGGAGGGCTTAATCTGTCCCATCAGATTGATTTCATGTCATGGGAAAGACAATTTGCATTCAAAATTTTATATTTCAGCTATTATCAACCAATGTCATTTGACAGTGAAGATAAGGAGGCTGTTTTCATGACCAGTTTAACCCAGCCTGAGGCAGCCCAGGCTGGATCAGAGTGGTTGTGAGAAGTGGAGGGATCCCTCCTGCCTAACCCTCCTAAATAACCTGACTGTAAGCTGATGTTAAGGGTGCACTCACACCCTTAACCCAGATGCTAGATATTGTGCAGCTCCTCGGGTTGATTTTCCGTCTCACACCCGTCAGACAGGGAAATCCTGTCCGATGAGGGAATCCCCCAATGCAATGTATGTGCCACACAGTTCTTTGTGGGATGCCCAGAGGCCGGAACAATAAGTTCCAGCCACGGATCCCTCTGCCCTGTTCTGTGCTTCATGGATCAGGGTTGCCCATGTGAGAGTGCAGAGTACGCTCTCACCACCTTCACCTTACTTGTCTGTGGGGAAGGTAAAGTGTACCCTGCCTTTCCTGTCCCTGCCTTCCCGCACACCTGGCAATCATGAGAATTGCCTCAAAGTCATGCTATGTTCTTATATAGTCAGCGAACATATCTTTATCACACTAATAATACATTTGTGCTTGACTTTCACTTTAATTACTCTAGTAAAAATACCAGAAGGGGGTCTAGCATACACATAAATACTTCAGAATTAGAAGACTGGCTCTGATCACTGTGATTGCAACATAAAGATGTAGCATACTTCTCTTACAGATATATATTGCATATAGAAATTCCCTTGGTGGGATGTACAGACAACTCTGAATAAAAATCAGGATCTGTTTGCCCATTTTGGTTCCAGACATCCAATTAAATAAATCTCTGGTGTGGGAGTAATGGCACCCACTTACTCATCCTCTGGACCTTGATGTAGCAAGCTGGATTTGCTTTCATCTCATCACTTTGGAGAATTGGATTCCGTTTATTTTCTGGTAAGTGGGTACAACTGGTGAGAGAGTAAGAAGTGGAAATAAAATAAAACTACATCTTGGGCTAAGAAAGTCCTCTGGAAATAATCATATTTCTTAAAAGGTAGATATTTTGTATGGCTTATATGAAAGTATTGATTATTATCTTCCATTGCAATATTTACCAGTGTGCTAATTTTGTACTTTCATATCATCTATTTACAAAGGAGTTATTGTTATTTTCATACCTAAAACCTTCTGTTAGTATCTGGCTAGCTAAATCAATCCCCTTCACTTTAGGGGACCCACTCAAGCTTGAAGCAATGATGTCATTCTTCTTCACAGAGCAGGGGTGTTGCTCCCAAGAGGTACTCAATGGACTCATAAATCAAAGTTCAGTGTATCCATTACATTCTATTTAGCCAGAGACAATCATTATTACAGTAATTCGTTCTGTTAATTTCCTTTGGGAACAAGATCTTTTGGCCTAAAGACATTAATAGATCTGTTTTGGTTTGTTCATTTCCCCGCCTCTAGGTTGACTATTCTCATTATTGATTGAATTTAAAAAACCATCAGGCCCCATGTTCTGGCTTTCCCCTTTTTTTTGTGGTCTTCAAAAGAGATACTTGTCATGTATCTTAATAACGTGTGAATTCTTTGTCCAGGCTATATAATTATGGGTCACATTGCAGGAAAATCTAGCATACCTAAGTCCTGTTGGCTTTTTCTGTATTGCAGTTATAGGCTGGAGGACACTCAGGATATTTATAATATATTTAGACATTTAATATATACATTGTTCGCTGCCAATAGATGAACCTCCACTATTGAGTTAATAACGTTCCATTAATAAAATGTGAAAGTGAAAAAAGTACACCACACTAGAGGTACTGGCCGCTTGGAAATGGCTTATCAATCAATCCAGATGGTCCAAGCACATTAGACAGTCAGTCATTCTCGATCCTTATCCCAGCCCTCCATGACAGGGTAGCCTGTTTTTTTTTAATTTGGGCTAATATCGGAGTAGAAGGGTGTGAGCATGCCCTTGAATGACACTCCCCATCATGTGAAGACTCAGGATGCCTGCAGCCCAAGTGTTCACAAAGCTAGGTGGCAAGAGCACCCGGCTGAGAGGGAATCCTCAATGCACTGCGCTTCTGGTGTGGTGCATTGTGGGATGCTAGAGGACTTCCTCCTCTGGCTCCTGGTTCTGCCGCTTGGCCCAAAATGGCTTGTGTGCCACATAAGTGACAGAGCTGCCTGTACAACTTTGATTGTGTGTGGGGAGCCTGCCTCCTTCCAGCCCCCCCCCCTGACATTTCCAGTCATGAGAATGACCTTTCTATGCTACAAAGGCAAAAAGTAGGACCATCAATTTCATAATTTAAAGTTTTATTTCAGTGCCCAAGATGCATTACACATCCCCTCTCCGAGTCCCAAGTCTCTCTTCCTAACTTCTGCATATTTTCAAGTCCTTGTCTCTTATTTAATTAAGAAAAAGGAAAAGGAGGTATGAATGAAAGCTCCAGGTTTTTGTGATAGAGTTTGTCATTTCCAGGGGCGGATTAACCTTTTTGCTGCCTATAGGCAAAAAGGCTTTTGCCACCGTTAAAAAGAAGAAGAAGCAGATGCTGTGTGGTGGCAGCAGGACTGCAGGGAGTGGGAGGTGGAGAGGAAAGTTCTCCCCCTTTACTTCATTTTTTAAAAAAGCCACAGCAGTGGCGGCAGTAGCTTCTGTGGGGAGGGGAGCAACTGGACGAGGGGAAAGTTTCCCCCTTTTGCCCCCTAAAAAATCACCACTGCTGGCAGTGGGATGGGGCATGGTGGCAGCGGCTGGCTGCAGGGAGTGGGAAGAGGAGAGTGCCCCCTTTTTAACCTCTAAAAGCCCAGTGCTGACTGTGGCAAACTCAGCTCCTCCCTCCTCCCCACCTCCTCCCAAGTGAACACACTCGGGCTGAGGCTCTGCTATAGACTGCAGCCCATTTCCGGCTGGGAAGGAAATGGGCTTCATAGCTGGGTCTGACGCTGAAGCAACCAAAGGGAGCTGTGTGGGTCCCGGCAGTTCTCAAAGGCAGCTAAGCCTGGGCTTGGCTGCCTTAGCCCTATCTTGGCTGCTCGTGAGGCCAGCCTCTTATTTTTAATAGTACAAATTATTATTATTTAATAGTACAAATTATTTTTAATAGTACAAAGAGCCGCTGGTGGTGCAGTGGTAAAACTGCCGCCCTGTAACCAGAAGGTTACAAGTTCGATCCTGACCAGGGGCTCAAGGTTGACTCAGCCTTCCATCCTTCCGAGGTCGGTAAAATGAGTACCCAAAATGTTGGGGGGCAATATGCTAAAATCATTGTAAACCGCTTAGAGAGCTTCCAGCTATAGAGCGGTATATAAATGTAAGTGCTATTGCTATTGCTAAATTATTATTATTTTTTGCAAATTCAATTTTTATTGATTTTAAGAATAACAATATTATCATTCATTAAAAATGCACACAAAAAGGGAGGACTTCCCGCTCACATTTCTTCGTGAATCAACAGCTATAAAATTTACCCTTGCTATAATAATAAATCAAAACATAAGTTCAAACCCTTACAAACATAATTAATCTAACCAACCTGTGATTTATACTAAATTTCAAACCCTGCTGTCAAGTCCATAGTAGGAAAGTAATTCTTTAGATACAACAAAAAAGGTTTCCAATCTTCTATTGCTATTGCTAAATTGATCACGGTGCAGAATGTCAATCAGTTTGTACCATTACCTTTAATTCTGCACAGTGTGTCATTCTTCCAATTCATCCCCTATTTTCTAAGCTGTAGAAAACCCTATTCTGACAAAAAAGAAAGTATGTACAAACAGGCCAGTCTTTGACAAATTGTGAATAGTGGCTGACAGTCATGTTAATGCTGTGCATGTGGCACCCAAGGAAGCACATTTGCAGCAATGGTTGCCCACTTGACCCACTCGCTCATGCTGGAGCACAGCGTAGGATTTTTCCTTTTCTTCTTTTCCCCAGAAACACTCTGTGGAACATGCAAAGGGTTCCTGACTCTGAGGGACATATTTGCATATTGCAGGAGTGTTTTCAAGGCAAGGGGAGATGAGCTAAAATTGCAGAAAAGGAAAAAGAGAAAATCCACACACTTATGCTGTCTCTCTGTCTGTCTGTGATACCAATATCTATCTATCTATCTATCTATCTATCTATCTATCTATCTATCTATCTATCTATCTATCATATTTCTATACTGCCTGATATGTACATCTCTACATATCAATATGCAAAATAGGAAGGCCGTTCACATGACCATTTGGGCTGGAAAGGGTGGGGGGGGTGGGAAGAGACAGGCTCCTGTTTAACTCCCCCCCCCCCATGACCGGTGCTTCTTCCTCAGTGTCACTACTCAAGAACCCACACTACAAGTGGTACACCAATTCAGAGGCTGGGAGAAAGAACATCCTGGCCTCTGGGAATGATAGAATGCACCAAATGAGCAGCATCCCAGCCTCTTTCCCCCTGCCTCTATGGTAGCACATGGTGCTGGCCACTCAAACAGGGCTGTCAACAGTCCGTACTGCCACACAACTGAGTAGTGGGGTAGGAGGGCACACTCATGTCCTCCTGCCTCACTTTTAGCCTTGGTAGAAACCCTGACTACCTGGTGGGGGAGTGCTGGGATTGGTCCCAATCTTGGCGCTCCACACAACCAGTCCCACCCTGGTAGGGCTGATCATGTGAACTGCCCTAAGTTATGATAGTCAGACAAGGGACGAGTCCCATACAACTGAAAGTAGTAGAGCTGAGTTTCATGTTATATTGGTCAGGGTGGCTACCTCCAACCTACTGAAATGGAAGACTCAATCCATTTGTCTCAAGAAGCCAAATGCATTTATACACAGGCTTGTATTCACTTCAGGACATATTTCAATATGATTAAAACACAACAAGCCTGAATGATTTGATTGTGGAATTTAAATATGCATTTGCTTGTTATATTTTTTTCCCACCTTTCCATCAAAAGGCTTAAGGTAACTAACAAAATCACCACTGCACAAGGCAGTTCCAATGACTCACCACAAAATCACAGCAAATAAAGAACTATTGTATGAAAGATAATTCTGAATGAAAACACGGAGAGCTGTTTTTTGGCTGTTTCCTTTGCTATGCCAATTAAAAGTCCTTCAATGGTGGTAGCTATGCTGATTAAAAGCCCTTCAATGGAACATGGAGAATGGGATTTTGTCCTTTCTTTGTGGCTGGCGATTATTGATGTTCTGTAACAACAGCAGTGAGGAGAGATGAAAGGCTGGGATGTGTTCCCATCTCACACCTGATAGTTGGCAGCCATTTGTAGCAGCAGCAGGGAGGGTGAGGAAAATATAAGGTGGCTTTCTTAGCTCCTCCCTCTGCCACTTGGCAGTCTTCTCTAACAGCAGACTCAGATTGACATTTTAAGTATTTATGCATGTGTTCATTGAAAGAAAGAAAAACCCATGTCTATGGACCTTATCTACACACTATGCCACATAATGTTATTTTTAAAATGGTAATTTAACATATTTAGGGACACTTTAAAAATAGCTTTGTGGATAGAAATGGAAAATGCAACACATAACATTTATTTTACAAATACATACATGCACAAAAAGCCACTGTTGTACATGATAAAAGCAAACACTTCAAGGTTTAAGATGCATTCTTGCAGACTGGGAGATTAGCGTCCCTTAAAAGGAGTTTTAAACTGTGGTTATGAATCACTTCCCCCGCCCTCCAGGGAAGAGTATGGAAGGATCCTAGAAATGACTGTAGCCCAAAGTAGCTCTCCACTGCTTTCTCAGCTGTTTCCCCCAGTCTCTTTTGCAGCCCAGTTTTGAGCAGCTATGCTGGTTCACATTGGCTGAGAAACGCAATGACTACTGTGCCAATATAATGACATGGCCTGCTGTGTTTACACCGGCACCCCAAGGCGACCCACAAGTAGAAGCATGTCATGTTAGTGGCAAAGGCCATAGTCGCCATCACCACCACAAAACTGTTGTGTAGAACCAAGTCTGCATGGATCTGTAGCATGATCGTCATGTCTGGAAATGATTTATCTCCTGTCATAATGCCAGCTACACTGATGCTATGGATGACAAGGTAATAAAAATAGGATAGACTTGCCAAGCTTTCCAAGTGGTGGCTGCCATAGTAACTATGATGGTGTGAGCTGCTCACATCAATACTTCTCTCTATATAATTGGTCAATCCATCCTATAGCTTACTACCGTGTCTTAGGCACTTAAAACTGCACCATGTAATCCCAGTTTTGTTATATCACTTTAGGATTATATGGACAACACACTATATGGGGAAAGAGACAAAGATATTTTTGAATACTTTAAGCCAGAGAAAGGAGAAACAAGTAGCAAAGTTAGTCCTCTAAAAGCATCATGATTTCATCTGGTAATACACATCATAAAGCAGCTCATTAAGGATGGAGAAAACAAAATAAATCCATGAATACAAGTCTGCCCTCTGGGCTGGCCGGGATGATGTAGCTTGAAATGAGCAACTAGATGTTATGCCATTAGTCTGTTCATTTCAGAGAACGCCAGTCTGTTTAGTCTTGGGTATTGATTCTGAAGTAGTAGCCTGGAGACTAGAAGTATTGATTTGAATTATTGACTGATGCAATTGGTGCTTCTTTTTGGCAACTAGTGGTTCTGCAACTTTTGATTACAAGGGGAAAATGAATAATGCAGAATGGAGATTCTGCCAACATTTAGCTCTAAATTTAGACTTATCAACTAAACAAAATTTATAATCCCTTTCCCTTTGAGGGAGATACATCTACTTTTAACAAAATTAGATAGTTGTATAATAGGGATGTGTGGAACAATTTGGGTACAAAATGATTTGTATCCGAATCTGGCAGATTCAGGTGATTTGTAGACAAAACAAATCACCCCTGTCCTCAATTGCCCAGATTCGGGTACAAAACAAATCACCCGGATTACGATCTGAAAAATCCAGAGATTCATACCTCCATTTTGTGGCTAAAGTAGATTGGGTGGTAGATCCCAATGGGTGGAAGCTACCACCCAAATTTCAAAGAAATTGGGAGAAGTGATTTTTAAAGAATTTTTGATGTTTACATGTCTTTAAGCTTTTCCCCATAGGGAATAATGGGGACTTCAGCAACCTTATAGCTCCATGTGGGGGGCACCAAGGTGGCCCAGGTTCTGGTGGGTGATAGTGCCCAATGGGTGCAAGGAGGCTACTACCCAGATTTCAAAGAAATTGGGCAAAGGGTTGATTTTTAAATTATTTTTGAAATTTATGCATCTTTAAGCTTTTTCCCATAGGGAATAATGGGTATTTCAGCAGCCTTAGTTATAACTCCCCAGGGGAGGTGGCACCAGGGTGGCCCAGAGTGTGTTGTGGTGAGTGGTAGTGCAAGAATCGGTGCAAGGATGCTACCACCCAGATTTCAAAGAAATTGGGCGAAGGGGTGATTTTTAAATGCTTTTTGAAGTTAGCATGTCTTTGGGGCAGATTCAGGGAAGAAAAGGGGTTTCAGGGGCAGAAGAGTGGGTCAGGTGGTAGTGCCCCAATAGGTGCCCTCTACCATCCAGATTTCAAATAAATTGCTGAAAGGGGTGGTTTAAAAAGAATTTCTGAAGTTTGTGCATCTTTAAGTTTCCCCCCAATAGGGAATAATGGGGACTTCAGCAGCCCCATAACTCCACTTGAGGGCACCAAGGTGTCCCAGAGCAAGTGGTGGTGTAGCGCACATAGTGGGCCAGCCACCCCCAAACCCACAAGCCCATGGGGCACTGGGTTTTGTTGTTTCTGAGGTGTTCTGAGAGTAGATTCTCTGGTAGCAAATGAGAGTGGATTCAGTGACAAACATTGAAATCTGGATGCTAGCAGGCACCCATTGGGGCACTACCACATGACCCACTCTTCTGCCCCCGAAACCCCTTTTCTGCCCTGAATCTGCCCCAAAGACATGCCAAGACAAGCATATCTCTTTGGATTTCTGTTTGTTATTGCAGGAAAGCTGAAAATAGCTTTTGAATTTCACTTTGGAGAAAGTTCAGATCGAACTAGCCTCAAACTTCCATCATATGGAGATGATAATATTGATAGACTTTTGTATGGTAATGTTACTAGGCGGACATACTCTTGTAAAGTATGTCAGCCAATGATTTTAAGACAGTTGGAACTCTCTGAAGTGCTATATAAATGCTATATATTTATTATTAACATGGAAAAGTTCTACAGCTGCTGAAGGTTGCTAGAAGTAGGGTTTGCAATGAATTTTTAAAAATGAAATTTAAAGTGAGTGTCAGGCTTCTTTCCAGGGAGAAACATCTTATAATTTTCTGAGGGAAGCCTAACAAATTCTTATAAGAGAAGTGAATTGTCTCAAGGGAATCTTCCTGAGCCTCCTGAACTAGGAACATAATGGCAGAAAATATGTGGTGGCAGATCTGGATGCTTAAGTGCAGACATGATAGGGAAGTTAGCAACTTCCAGAAGAGGACTCTCTTAAGTAATGGGCAAGTTCTCACAACCTGCATGAGGCTGCCCAACCAGTGATCAGGACAGTTGTGTGCTGTGTACACTCCTTATTTCTGATCATAAGAACCCAGAAATTTCCACCAATCCCAGGTTGGCACCATACCAACCTGATATGTACGCCAGGTTTGTTTGTTTTGGCACTGTGCCAACTCTACATGAGTGGAAATTTCCGGGTCTTTATGACCGGAAATCAGGAGCATGCATGGCACACAAATCTCCTTGGGAAGCCTCGGGCAGGTCAAGGCAATTCACACACTGTTTACTTCTGTTGACCTCTTGGGAAACAGAGCCCTCTCCTCCTCTTTTTGAGATTAGTTCAGGGGTATTGATTATTTCTATATATCTTGGGGTTGTGGTGGACAGCTTGTTGAAAGTGTCGACTCAATGTGCGGCAGCTGTGAAAAAGGCAAATTCCATGCTAGGGATCATTAGAAAGGGGATTGAAAATAAAACGGCGAACATTATAATGCCCTTATACAAAACGATGGTGCGTCCACACTTGGAGTACTGCGTACAATTCTGGTCACCACATCTTAAAAAGGACATTGTTGAACTGGAGAAAGTACAGAAGAGGGCAAGCAAGATGATCAGGGGCCTAGAGCACCTTTCTTATGAGGCAAGACTACAACACCTGGGGCTTTTTAGTTTAGAAAAAAGACAACTGCGGGGAGACATGATAGAGGTCTATAAGGTCATGCATGGTGTGGAGAAAGTGGAGAGAGAGAGATTCTTTTCCCTCTCACACAACACTAGAACCAGGGGTCACTCCATGAAATTGATTGCCAGGAGGTCTAGGACCAACAAACGGAAGTACTTTTTCACACAACGCATGATCCACTTGTGGAACTCTCTGCCACAGGACGTGGTGACAGCCAACAACCTGGATAGCTTTAAGAGGGGTTTGGATGACTTCATGGAGGAGAGGTCTATCAATGGCTACTAGAGCCCCTGGTGGTGCAGTGGTAAAACTGCCGCCCTGTAACCAGAAGGTTACAAGTTCGATCCTGACCAGGGGCTCAAGGTTGACTCAGCCTTCCATCCTTCCGAGGTCGGTAAAATGAGTACCCAGAATGTTGGGGGCAATATGCAAAAATCATTGTAAACCGCTTAGAGAGCTCCGGCTATAGAGCGGTATATAAATGTAAGTGCTATTGCTAAGTGCTAGTCAGAGGGCTGTGGGCTACCTCCAGCATCAAGGGCAGGGTGCCTCTGAGTACCAGTTGCAGGGGAGTAATGGCAGGAGAGAGGGCATGCCCTCAACTCCTGTCCGTGGCTTCTGGTGGCATCTGGTGGGCCACTGTGCGAAACAGGATGCTGGACTAGATGGGCCTTGGGCCTGATCCAGCAGGGCTGTTCTTATGTTCTTATACCATATGACCTGAATCATACTAAGCTCCCAAACCTGCTCATAATATCACTTGTATTTTGGATACTCTCTTTGGCAGACACTGGACACTGGACTATTCAGTCTAGCTCTGTAAAAATTGGCATCATCTGCTCAAAAACAGAACTAGATTCCTGCCTCTAATGGACTGCAGACAATTTACCAACTGTAGCTCACTTTAAGCCTCTCTCATGGTGAGAAGGGCTATGGAGTGGGCTGTGGGGAAGGTGGGTTAGACTTACCTTCCCTGCAGATGACTGCTCCCGCTGTGCTGGGCATGCTCCACGCATGCCCATATCATTCCCCATGTGCCCAGGCAAAGGGCACATCCCAGCCCCTGGAAATACCATAATGCACCACGCGAGTGCACAGTGCATCATGAGAACCCCCCCCCTTCCCTCCCTGGGCTCCCTGCAGTCTAGCAGCCCCATTCCTTTCAACTCATTTTAAAGGGTGGCTCCACAAGCAGATTTGCCAACGTGGTGCCACCAGGATCGGACCCGATCCCAACAGTTCACATGTGTGTGCAAAACCAGGCTAGGCTCCCATAGCTCAGCTTTGCACGCGTATGTGAATAAACTCTTTGTATAACATTCTTCCTTTCTCATGACTTTGTTCCTTGTATTCATATACATGGACACGGGCGGCGTGGTGGTGGGGGGACTACAAGAAAATCATGGGAGGAAACTGCTTTGAGAACTTTTTGGTTGAGAATCAGTATATGAATTATATAGAGAGAAAGTATTCAAATCTGGGAAATATATTGAAAAATAAATAGAGGGTTAATAGGTATACAGGTGGACCTCCCTATATGCGGACCCAACATTCGTGGTTTCATGTATCCGTGGTCGGGTAATTAACCCCCAACTTCAGCATACATGGAAAAACGGCGAGGTTAATTCCACGTATCCGGGGGCTAGGGGTGGCCAGAAAGGATCTCGTAAGTCATTTCCAGCTGCCATTTTATGGAAGAGAGCCATTTTGTAGTTCATTTGATAAAAAGCGAAAACAAAAAACCCATGATTTTTTGCAGACTCTTGAGGCAGGCTCCTTCTGAAGGCCTGTGAAGCACAGTAGGGCACTTTATATGTCATGTTTTTTGTGGGTGTGGGTATGCTTAAAAAAAAAAGTCTGGAAACCTAACCTGTGCATTCCCATAGACTCAGTTTCTCATTATCTGTGGTTTCGTTACCCACAGTAATATGCGGGAATGGAACCCCCACAGAAAAGACGTAAAGCTGTACATACTTACTAAAGGTAAAGTTGTGCCGTCGAGTCGGTGTCAACTCCTGGCGACCACAGAGCCCTGTGATTTTCTTTGGTAGAATACAGGAGGGGTTGACCATTGCCTCCTCCCGTGCAGTATGAGATGATGCCTTTCAGCATCTTCCTATATCGCTGCTGCCCGATATAGGTGTTTCCCATAGTCTGGGAAACCAGTGGGGATTTGAACCGGCAACCTCTGGCTTGCTAGTTAAGTCATTTCCCTGCTGCACCATTAGATGGCTACTTACTTACTACTATTATGTAAACACAAATTTTCAATAGAATAAGTTATCACAGCAGTTAAATACAAAAGAATAGTAATAAGATGATTCTCAGTCCCCAAAGGTCTCACAATCTAAAAAGAAACACAAGACAGACACTGAAGGAATGCTATGCTCAGGTGAATTACAGCCAGTAGAGCCAAAGGATAAATATATTTGCTTTCTCCAATCATATATAAATAAATATTTGTGTAAAATATTGAACATTAGTGCCTTCCTGGAGCCCAGGATATTGCATTCTTGTAACACCAGAGGGAGTCAGTGTTTTCTTTAAGTATGTCATAAGAAGCCAGAAGGCTGGATGGGGTTGTTTCTATGGATCCTTCTGTCTACTTCCACTCAATACTGTGTGTCAGGCAATTAGATTGAGATGATGGATGTGTACAAGTTACTGCCTCTTCAATAAATTACGAATACCTAGATAACACCAGGCGACTTATAACATACTGTAACAACAGCAGGAGACCTGATTTCTGTTAATGATTTATTAGTGAGGTGGAAAAAAGTAAAGAGGGGAAATCAATGCAGCAATGAAACCATGAAACAATCTGCCATACAACCCTTTCATGTTATCTTCTTCCCTTTTAGATTTGAGATTCCCTAGCTATGCTTCCTATAAGAAGCAATAATGGAAGTGAAACCAGGAACCTGTGCATTCCCCTAGTTCTAAATGCAGATGTGGAATTATGTGTAATATGCACTTCCATCTACTGGAAATCAGCAAGTTTGCCTATTGGAATAATCATTTGTTTACACTCTTACTGATTCAGGTTGTACCCGGAGGAGATTCTGAAAAGCTCACTTTAATAATTTAGAGAATCCCAAAATCTTCCAGCAACAGGGAAGTTATGCTTGACCATGAACAAGGGTTATATGAGAAAAAACTAGAGAGGTTGTAGTTTTTTAGTTTAACCTGGGCTGGTTGAGATGGTTCAGATGTCACATAAAACTTCAGTTAAAGCCTGGCTCTGTAGAATGCCCCTAAGTCTTGGGAGTGCACACTTCCTTCTCCAAAGCCCCCCTCCCTTTAAAAAATGCACACAATCCAGGTGGAACATGGCAGAATGGTGTGGATGGAGAAGAGAAAGCAATTTTACAGTATGAGTACTCTCCGTCAGTGGCGCCCTTTGGACTGGACTTCCATTCCACAGTCTGGTCCCCTGCAGGCCTGCCCCCCACCTCTAGACGCTTAGAAAGTTTGCCTTCACAGACCCACCCTCACCAAACTGAGCAACTGAGCATGACGGCAAGGCTTGTGAGAAGGCTGGGCCACCCAACCCCTCCCTCTTTCCCACCAGCCAGACAGCCGGCCTCCATCCTCGGAGCTAGTATACATGGTGGCAGTCGAGCCGGGCGGGTGAGAGAAGCTGCCAAACAGACAACAGCTTCCACCCGGGCTGGCTAAAAGGCAGTATGGGAAAGAAATTAAATGGGGACTGTGTGGGGGGGAGGGGCAATGCAGCAATAGTGGGGGCAGCTGCAACCACAGCAGGAAGGAAGGCTGGACTAGCTCCTGGTGCTAGCTGAGGAAAGGGATGGGAGAAGATTCACTGCCTCCCAGTGCTGCTGCTGGTACATTTCTCCCCCACACCCCAACACCCATGCCTGCCAAATGCCACTCCAAAGAAGAGTTTCTTCACTGTGTTTCCCCCGCCCACTGCCTTTGCTGGAGCTGACACTAGCACAATACAGACAGGCAAGGGAGGAAGAGGGGAGAGTAACAGGACTGTCCATGCCAAATGTGTTATGTGCAGGTCAGAGGGAAGTATCTTATGCAGAATTTCTTCTAAAAATTGCAGCTTATCTTGCGGCCATGGAGTGGCAGTGGGGTGTGTGTGCAAACGTCCTTTAGGTCCAGGCTTCAAAATTACCTAGGTGCACCTCTGCTCTGGGTTATTTTCTCTCTCATTATGGTAGAACTTGGGGCCATTCAATAAAATTAACTTGCAGTAGATGCAGGACCAACAAAAGCAAGTACAAGTAGTTTTTAGTACCCATGGCTAATAGCCAAGCTTCATGGATTTATCTAGGAACATTCACTCAGCATCAAGTTTAATAAACACTTAGCATCAAGCTTCAATATATTTTCAGTACCAGATAAATTTTATTCTCCCATGCTTTTAACCGATGATTTTCCTGATTTGTTGTCCCACTGTTCTTATCTTATATTGCTGTTTTAATTAGGGATGTGCACAAATCATTTTTTTTTTAAATTCGAGCTCAAATCAAATCAGCCAGATTCGTTTAAGGCCCAAATCTGACCCCCCTGAAACACCCCCAATTCAATTTGGATCCAAATTTATCTGAATCGATTTGGGGGAAAGGGGTTCTGTGGGCAGCAGAGTAGGTTGGGTGGTAGTGCCCAATGGGCGGCAGCTACCACCCAAATTCCAAAGAAATTGGACAAAGGAGTAATTTTTAAACACATGTTTGAAGTTTGCACATTTTTTTTTTCTGCATAGGGAATAATGGGGATTTCAGCAACCCCATAGCTCTGTGTGGGTGGTGCCAAGGTGGCCCAAAGCAGGTTGCAGTGTAGTGCACATGGGATGCCAACCACCCCCAAAACCAAAAGCTCAAGGGGTACTGGGTTCTGTTCTTATTTTCAATTTTGAGGTGTTCTGACTGAGTGGATTCTTTGGCACAAAATGATTCTGAGTGGATTCTTTGGTCATCATTCATTTTGCACCAAAGAATCCACTCAGAACACCTCAAAAATTGAAAGTAAGAACAGAACTGTGTGTGTGTGTGTGTGTGTGTGTGTGTGTGTGTGTGTGTGTGTGTGTGTGTAAAGAGAGTACTACTCAGTCTAGAACATCTCCCATGTTGCATTCAGTTGTCTAATTCTGTCTGTTCTGGTGGTCTCTCTTTTCTTTCCTTCAGTTCAGTCTTCAGTTCACTTCAGTCTTCTCCTCCTCTCTTCTTCCCTTCAGATGGAGGGGAGGAGGACAGGGGAGCCACTCAGAGGCCAAAGACTGGGAAATTAAAATTAAGTGGGGGGGGGGGGCTGGCCAGGTGGCCAGTGGTCACAGGGGCTCTCTCTCTCCACAGACAGCAGGTAGTGATTTCTCTCTCAGCAGCTGGAAAGCAGATGGGAAAAAATGAAGACCAATTTTTATTTTCTCAATCTTCAAGTGGGGTTGGGGTGGTGGTGGAAGCAGCAGCAGAATCGAAGGCAGGCAGGCAGTGGCACACAGGCAACAGCTCTTCTCTGGCTCTCACTCTCTCTCTTCGCCCACAAGGCAGTATGGTGGCTGTAGCCCTCCTTAAATACATTTGAAAATCTCTCCATCTGCCCCCTCCCTTGTCCTTTCCCCCTTAGCCAATGCTGGCACAGTTACCCCTGGCAACACAAGATTTGAATGGAAACATGCCAATCTGGAACCAAGGGGGATTTGCCAGCCAATCATTCACATTTGTAAGTCACCAATCTGAATCTTAGATGGCGAGATTTTCAATTTTTTCAATTTTTATTTTTTGCAGGGAAACAAAATGGAGAGCAAAAGAGAACACCACAAAATGGAGGTCCGAATCTGAATTTTTTCAGGTGTGAATCTGGAGTGAGACTGCAGAGAGGAGGGGGAAATGGCTGTCTGGGCTTCCTTCTTGACTGAAGGATAGCCCCGGCAGCCAATAGCAGCTGGAGTGAGGGGAGGAGCTTCCTCCCTGAACTCTGGTTGCAATACAGCCAGACTGCTGTGCTGCATTCAGATAAAATGCTGGCACTGTTAAACTAGAGGTCCAGGTGGCAAAACTCACTACAAACCAAAGGTACAAATCAGAGTGTGGGGAAGGAAACCACAGGTCCATTGGAACGGCAACTGCCCGCATTCAGATGTACACAAATTGTAACCAGAGGTCCCTTCCACTATGGTTTTGTGTGACAAGCGAATGCAGCCCCCCCCCTCTCTCCATCAGGGGTGTAGCAAAGTTGGAGGTGGCCCTAGGATGACATCTGAATATACTCTCCCACCAGCCATGTCAGCATCAGGGGACATGGTCAGCATTTGGGCATGGATTTGCACCTGGTAGTCTCTCCCAGTGGTGGTGGTGGAGCAGAATGGAGGCACTCCGCTGGTACATGGACATACCACCCATTGGCCTCTCCAAGAAAGAGAGAGAAAGTAAGTGCTTGAGCAAAGCACTCATCCGCTGGGAGAGGCCAATGGGCAGCACCTCTATGTCCCAGTGCCAGCCATGCCCCTTGTGCTGGTGTCAGAAGCATGCTGATGCGCTGGCATCAAGTAGTGTTACCTGTTGATGAGCACTTCATTTGCCAGCTGAGTGCCCTGGCATGAGGGCAAGGGGTGCCTTGGAGGGAACAGGAGCCCTCCCTCAGGTACCTCCTGGACACCAGCTGTCAGGGGGACATTTGTACCTCTTACTCAATAGTGACTACGCCCCTGCACACTCTCTCTCTCTCTCTCTCTCTCTCTCTCTCTCTCTCTCTCTCTCACACACACACACACACACACACACACACACACACACACACACACACTCCAGTACAGCACATTGAAAGAGGAATAGATTGTTGTGTATTAAGTTTAACTGCCTCCAATTCATGCCATGAATGTCACAAGTGGGCTCATGGAAATTCATTACATGATGGTCCTCTTTCACATGGTGAATTCAACTGAGTAGTACAGCACAGAGTGCAAATTTTCCATAGAGACACTTATCCCCTACCTCTTAGTCACAAGCACTGCTTGGCCTGGAGAATTATTTGCGTTTTAAAATTCCCGAGTATACCGATAGCAATGTCCCAAGTGGTTTGTGTCCATAGGCAAAATGGCAGGCATCTGCCCAAAGTACTCTCCCAATACTTTGCCAACCAAGTTATACTCTGACACCATGGGGCTCATGCCTAATGAGGAGTTAAATGATGTTGAAAGTCTGAATGTATCTCTGCAGCATTCCATTGAGCTTCTCCACAGTGTTTGTTCTGGCTTCTGCATACACTTCAAAACCAACATTAAAGTAAGATGCTTGAAAGATTTTCGCATCAGCTAGCATCATTACAAAACTATTATATCATTACTATTTTAAGGACATACAAGGTGATTTTAAAAGCTCTTTAAGATTTCACTTTTTAATGGCAGTCATCTCTTTTTTTAATCGAGTACTTTGAAGAGGTATGAAATTGGGCCCAGTAGGTGTTGGGAAGCTTTATTAAATCCTGACAGGAATCTGTCTCAACCTGGGGTTCTAGCAACAACTGAGGAAATTGTCTTCTTTATTTCTTTAAATCATTACCCGATTGTAATGTAACTCTTGAATCCATGACAGCTGAGAGATTCGAAAAACAACTGTGTCAGACAAAGGCCTGTATATAGTTTTGTCTCTCCTAAAAGGATGCCTAGCAAGGATGCACTGAACTTTTCAACAGGGAAGTAATCATCTGTAAGAGTGGGCAGCCTGTCGTCCAACCACTTAGTTAACTTCAATTTCTCTGTCAAGACACTGCTTCCGTTACTAGGAAGAAATCACACTGTATTTTATTTATTTAAAAGAGTTGTATCCCACCCCTCCAGTACAATACTGCACATGATAGCTCACAAAGACAATTTAAAAAAATGAAACACATAAAACAGTATAAAATTAGTTAAAAAATAGACTCAATTAAAACCAAATTCACCAATTTAAAAACTACTGGCAACAGAAAGAATAAAAACTAAAACACCCCTCTAAAAAGATGGGACTTTGCATGTTTTTCAAAACTCTAAGGGAGGGAGCATGGCAAAGCTCATCCGGGAGGGTATTCCAAAGCCGAGGGGCAACAACTGAAAAGGCCATATCTCTAGTCCCTGCCTACTGCATCTCGGTCAATGGTGGAGCCATGAGCAGGGCCTGAGATGTAGAATGGAGGGCCCTGGCAGATTCATATGAGCAGATGTGGTCTGAGAGATACCCCGGCTTCAAGCTGTGTAGGGCTTTGAAGATCAATAACCCTGAACCCTGAAGCAAACTGGCAACCAATGAAGCTGCCACAGGATGAATGTAATATTTATGAAGTGACTAGCACCTATGAGCACCCTTGCAGCAGCATTCTGGACCAACTGAAGCTTCCAAACTGTCTTCAAGGGCAACCCCATGTAGAAAACATAGCATTAATCTAGTCTGAATGTCTCCAGATTGGATTACAGCTTTCTCTGTATCCTAGTGTTTTACAGTATAATCAGACCTGAGCTACGAGGAAGTTGGTGAGTGTCTGGTGGCAGATTTGGAACTGATACATTAACTTATGCCCCCTTTCACAGTGCCCAGTGAAGGAAGGAAGGAAGGAAGGAAGGAAGGAAGGAAGGAAGGATTGTGTTCTCATCCCGGAGAATGCTAATTGGTGGGAAAAGGCACTTTTTGAAATGATGGCTCTCATATTTAGCAGAGATAGACGAGCTGTCCCTATTCAACCCATTGCTGTTCCTGGTGTTTCTGTTGTGTTTCTTTTTTAGACTTCAAGCCCTTTTGATACAGGGAGTCATCGCCTCATCCCTCTTGCTATATAAACCACCTTTTTTATTGAAAAGCAGTACATAAATAGTCTAAACAACACCAACCACAGTAATAGCAACAGATTATTTTGTGGAACACAAGGAAATGGCACAGCAGTTAATTTCTCCACAGAAAGAGAAGAAGTGGCATTATCCATATCCTCCTTTCCTGGGTGATTGCCATTACAAGGGAGTGCAAATTCCTTATCAAATCACTGCCCAACCATCTACTGACCGGCTGCCCACTGCTCAACCACTCTCTCAACCACCAGAACTGCTCCAGAGATGCTGGCTAGACACCTCGATTATGCTTTTGGCACAAAGTGGGGAATTAGCTTAGTTGGAGGAAACAGCCCTATTACAGTATCAATTTGAGCAAGTTTGGTCATTGGAAAAGATGAGGAGGCAGAAATGCAATACAAAAGATTTTTGGGCGGGGGTAAATGGGGGCACAGGGAAGTAAAGGTTATTTAAGGTTGTGCTGACGAGTCGGTGTCGACTTCTGGTGACCACAGAGTCATGTGGTTTTCTTGGTAGGCATGTCAATAAAATTTAAATGATAGTTAGAAAGAATCTCACTGGAGGTACTTTAGCTTAGGGTCGTAATTGCAGGCTACGGCTTGCTGCAGGAAGTGCTTGGAGGCCTGAATAGAGAGAAGAGAAAAGGGGCAAGGAGACTCAATGCAGTAGAAAGTTAGCTTTAGCTATCCTTGGTCCAGTGGTGCATGTGGTGCATTTGCAGGTCAGTGCACTAGCAGGTCTCCCTGCAGGAAAAGGCGGGAAGGCAGGAAAAAGAAAGGGTGAGGAGCAAAGGGCTACCACTTGCATGCTTGAAAACCAGCAGGGTAAAGGTCCATACAGATTCTGAGGCCATATGGCTTGGCCAGGAGTACTTATATTCCAAAACATACCCGAAGGCAATTCATAAGTTCATGCTCCCTCGCTGGAGGGGCAGAAATTTGAGTGGAACAATGAAGTTCATAGTTGCATGAATTGGTCAATCTTGGGTGTGGTTTGCCAAACAAAAGGCCAGAGTAGTTTGTAGAAGTATACGTGTAGTGGTGAATAGCTAGACTTAAGAGCATATCTTGAAATGGAGATGTCACTCCAGCTACAAAGATATAAGTTTTTAGATGTCAATGGACTGCCTCCGCTCTGGTCGTTGACAGCCAATTATGCTATTAATGGTGGGTTGGGAAATGTTGCTTCCTATCTGAGTTGTGGCAGAGAGTGCTTGGCGAGGCTATCTCTCTTGCAGAAAGGGAGTATCTTCTTCCCTAGAGGTGTTCCTCATGAATTAGGTCTACTTGCTGACTGATTCCCTTCTCTTGAGATAAAGAGAGAGGTTTGGGGATGGCCCCTTGCATTCTTAGCTATCATGACCTCAGGGTGCATTGCCCTGTGCTTTGCTCATGTCCAGCGAGCAGCTGTGAGACTTTCCCAAATATGGGCAGGTGAAAAGTTAATGGTCCTATGAACTGAACCTTCCAAAATGGAGACTGTGAGTCCACAGCTCCAATAGCACTGAGGGAGGGGTTGCTCTCTGTGCTCCCCAAAATCTAGATTTCTGGAAAGAGTCATCTCCTCCAGCAGATGGGGTTTAACAACGAGCCTTGAAAATATTATTATCTTACTCGGCACAAGCATCCGAAGAGGAAAGAGGCCACATGGCTTCCTCCCTCCTTTGCAGTCCTGTTCAAAGTGAAAGGATTGGCTATGCTACACCTTCAATCTACTTCACAACCTCTTCCTTCCCAGAAGATTGTTTCTGGCAACTGCTTTATTAATTGTCCCTACATCTGCCAAGCACCTTTTGGACATAACTAGCATTGCTTATATGCAAATAGAGTGGTTGGTCTTAATGGCAAAATACAGATGTCATTTAGCTGGCTATTTCATGCCTTAGTAGCCCCTAGGAAGTGGCCATAGTGATGTATCTGGGTCAACTCTTTGCCCTCAGCCAACTCACTTGTGCTCACATAATGGGCTAAGTCCACCCAAGGAGAGACACTTTGTCAACAGCTGGCTAAGTGGGTACCACCAACACTGAGCACTCACAGCTCAGCAAGCCATGCAGGAATAGCTGGGTAGGTAGTAGCCTGATTGCCACAGTGACTGGCAAACTGTTCCATCCACCTCTCAGTTCCAAGGCCTCAAAAGAGACAGCCAATCCCATGAGAGACTAGATAACCTCTTGTAGGAATGTGCGGCTTGCCACATATTTGAGGGGGTAGGTGGGTTGGAAGTGAAGCCATGGAGGAGGAAAAGGCGGCTGACAGCTCCTCCTAATGAGGAGGAGCTTAGGGATGAGGCTTAGAGAGTTTGCTGGAAGAGGAACCAGGAGTGTCATACTGAGAGCCTGCAGGGAATGGGAAGCAGCACAGTGAGGAGGAGCCAAGCTCAGGCAGCAGTGGGAAGTCAAAGGAGACATCCTCCCTCTTCAGGCCACACAGGGATGTCATCACCATGTGCAGGGAGCCTAGAGGTTTCTGTGCCTGTTGCAATCTGCATATAATGGACTGAGCATTTCTTGTCACTCCAGGGGATCATACCATAGGGACGGGGGGGGGGGGAATCCAATTCATGTAGGCTGTAGTAAGTTTAAAGATGCTGATGGCTCTTGATGGAAACCCCAGTTTGCACAGGTTGAATTTGTCCCTCCTTTGCCCCCAGATAATTTTACAGGAGTGGTAAGAAGAGTTCCATCAGACTATGCAGGTTAGAATGAGTGTATTTGCCTCTAGGCTTTCTCATGTGCCTAGGCTCTATGCATCTAGAAGATGTCAGACTCTTTCTAGACATATGCCAGTGCCTAAAGGGCTCTTGTAAGACTCCCAGGAGCTTGATAGAGGGACAGAAAATGAGGGACACAACAAAATGCAGTATGTTTTCCATTATAGAACCAGGGTTGCTGAATTTCATTGAACAAGTAGCCTGATTCAGACATGATGCTGTATCAGTGTACAGATATATGTACACTCGTACATATATTTGTACATGTGTTTGTGTGAATGACTGTACCTGTCTTCATTTAAAAAGTGAACCTTGTTATAGGCCCTTCAAATGCATGGTAAAGATAGGAAGCGTACTTCTGTACCTTCACATGAATGTACCTGTGATTTGTACATATATACACTGTACCTATGTACAGATATATACCTATGTACAGATCTGTACCTGTGTACACTGTACACTCATTGTACAAGTGTTGAACATAATGTGTGAATGCGGCCTAGTCTGGCACAGAAATCTAATGGAGTAACTTCCTCCACAGAATGGTCTTACTAAGTTTGCTCATTTCTAATTAAGACTGCCCCAGTTTAATATGCATTAGAGGCATACTACTAACCAGCTTACATTTTTTTAAAAAAATGTATACAACGTAAAACCCATTGGGGCTTTCCACTATTTATAATTTTGCCTCAAAAATCTCTGGAAAGGAGGCAGTATTTTTACAGTTCAGTTGCACCAAAGTTCTGTTCTGCTGTGGAGTTTGCTAAAAAATTTCATTAACTCCCATGATTCACACACTATAGTTTTCATATCATTTCAAGTCATTCTTCCCTTGAGCTTCACTGTTAGCCTTCTGCACCAAAGCAGATGCATTTTCATAAAAATATGAATAAGAACTGTAGGTGTTATCATTTCACAGATGCTCCCCTTATGGAGAAAAAGGCTTTGGAGAATATTGGCTATTTTTTGCAGCACACTGGAAAATCATTAACACTAAACCAAAAGATTTCAAGGTACATTAACTTTAACAAAAAGGTGCTTGTACTTTAAGATTCCATTCAGTGTTTAATATCAGTGTTTTTTTAAATATAATATTTTAAAAATAATATCAGTGTTTTTTTAAAAAAATAACCCAACAAAATCCGTATTTATAATTGGCAAAAGGATTTATAATCTTATGCCAATTATGCCACTGTCACATGGTTTGTGTGCACAAGGTATTTAATAGGGGTGTACGAGCTGGCTTGGTTTGAGCTGGGCTTGATGTCAAGCTGGCTTGGCTTGAAGGGTTAGGGGTCAAACTGGACCAGTCTCCCCCAGTCCGAGTTTGAACTGAACTGGGCCTGGATCGAGCCAAGCTGGCTCAGAACTCTACTGATAAGGGGGAATCTGGTGAGGATTTCCCTTTACCAGTAAAGTAAGAGTGTGTGTGTGTGTGTGTGTGTGTGTGTGTGTGTGTGTGTGTGTGAGGGTGGCTTCCCTAAAAGTAGAACAGGCAGGAGGGGAATAAGAAAGTACATTAAAAGTGCTGCTGGCAGGGAGCTAAACCAAACCAAGGGCAAGTCCTGCAGGGAGCTAAACCAAACTCCCAAAGTGGTTCAAAGAGTTCTTTTTCCCCCGTGAACCAGAACTGAACCCAAATGTAAAATCTCTTGGCTGTCTGGAATCTGAGCTGAAACTAAACCCCTAACAACAAAAAGTAGCAGCTGGTTCAAAAACGGGTTCAATCAAGAGATTGTTTTGAGGGGTAGTGAAGACTATCTCTTGGTTCTAACTATATTCAGAGAAACAATATTTCCCAATGGGCCATATTAAAAGAAGAAAAGGGGGAGCAAGGGAGATGGGTGGGAAAGGCCTATGAGTGGTAGTAGCCCCCTTGGGACTCTCATAGAGGTTTGCCACACACACATAGCCTGTTGTCCACCAACAAGGCCTCAATGTTAAGTGTCTTCAACAAAGGCTGGAAACTCCTTGTGTCTCCTTCCTACTGCAGTTCCTCCATGCTACCATTCTATCTTTCATCCTAAACTGGGAAGTTTCCTTTTTTAAAAAAAATCCTGGTATGTGTATTTTGTTTATAAGACAATGGGGCTATTCCCAAGATCAGGTGAAATCGGGCTAGGGGAGCCTAGCCTGATTTTGCCTAATCGTGGGAGCCACCAGGCTCACAGGTGAGCCCGGTGGCTTCCTGGCGGTTAACCCGCCAAACTAGCCCTCCCCTTGTGAGCTCTCCACAAACCCGGTTTTTAAAATCGTGAGTAGTCGCGGTGCGGCTCCGTGCCGCGGCTACTCACGAGTAGACCCCTGAAAAGCAGCCTCCCAGCTCGGGGGTCTTTCCAGTATGCCCTGTGCACTTGTGCAAGGCATAATGGAGCTTCCGGGGGCTGCGTGGCCCCCGAACTCCCCAGCCCCCGCCGGCTCCGTCACAGAGCCGGCAGTCTTGTGGGTGGCCGATCCGGCCACCCAGGGCTCCCGCCCTGCTTGTGTGCTCGTGGCTTAGCCCGCTCTCCCCGCTCACTCTTACAAACCGGGTCTCACTGATCATGAGACCCGGCTCCTAGTCTCTCTCAGCTCAGCCTCCCCTCCTTTCCTCACACTCCCTGCAGTCCAAGTAGCACTGCAAAAAGAGAGAGCAGAGAGCAGCCCATTGTCTCTATGCTGCTATTTGCTTCCTGATTGTACTCCACCAATAACTCTTTGCCGGCAAAGTTCAAATCAGCAAGGAGTGGATTGCTGACTGGGCTGGAGAGATGCTTTTCCAATTAGCACCTAGCTAGCTTAAGTGGCAAACCTGCGGGAAGAGGCCTGACTCCTAAACGAGGTTAAGGGAGGGAGTGAGGGCTCCCGCCCTGCTTGTCTGTGGCGAGAGCGGGCTTATCCCGCTCTCCCTGCTTCTCTTTACAAACCGGGTCTCACTGATCGTGAGATCAGGCTCAATAGCTTCAGTGTGCTCCCTCCCTTAGGGTTTAAAAAGAAGAACTAAAGACTCAACTTTATAGAGGGGCTTTTAAATATTTTATATGTTGCTCATATCTGGGGTGTTTTTTTTTAACATTTTAACATTAACTTTGTAATTTGTAACTCTTAAATTTTCAAATGATGCAGCAATTTTGTCACCAAATCCAATAGGGCTTAAGACGGCCCTGAAGATATTGGACAAATATAGTGAAGAAGAGGGCTTGCTGATAAAAAAATCAACAGACCAAAATAATGGCTTTCACAAAACAAAAGAGGAGGTGGTGCATCAATGGCCATGAGACTGAGCAGGTTAAGATGTTTAAATATTTGGGAATAGTGTTACAAGCTTCTGGTAGTAGATGGGTGCATATAGAATATATGAGTCAATCTGCATCAAGGAGTACATCTGCTATAATGCACTCCCAGCAGAAATCCACAATCTTAATTCTTTATTGACCTTCAAGAGAGCCCTTAAAACCGATCTGTTTGGCCTAGCCTTCCAGGGTTTTTGATTAGTTTTAATTGTTTTACTGTTTTAACCTGGTTTTTAGGGTTTTAATTGTTCTGATTGTTTAATTGTTTTTTAAGATGCTTTAATTGTTAATTGGTGTTTATATTTATATTTCTGTTTTAATTGTTATTGGTTTTAATTGGTTTCTGTTTTAACTGTAAACTGCCCTGAGCCATTTTGAAAGGGTGGTATAAAAACAAACAAACAAACAAACAAACAGAAATATTATAATGTTAATGGAGGGCAATCTGTTCCAGCAGCCCTCAAACTATTTGAGTTCAAACTCGTTTCCCACATGTTACATGGGGCACAGCCTGGCCCTTACAATAATTATAGTCCAATAGAAGCTGTTCAAATGAAAAAATTAAGAGTGATTCTGCAGATGGCAAGGGGAACCTCTAATTCCTTTTTACAGTTGGAGACTGGTATGTGGAAAATGAAGACTTGAATGTGGATCTGTTTATGTAATTACAGGAGAACCTCATTATATGTGGATTCTATATCTGCAGTTTTGCATATCCACGGGTGTCTGACACCTGACTTCAGGATCCATGGATACTAAAGGGTTAAAACCCACATATCCATGGTTCCTAGAGGGCTGGAAGTGACTGCCTTGTTCACATCCACCCTCTATTTTGTCACCAGAAGCCATTTTGTGGCTCTTTTTTTTTTCAAGCATTTTTTCAGTGATTTTTTGCAGATTTGGAGCATTCAGTATTTTGAGGGTTGGGGTCATTACTGGGCACAGGGAAACCCCACGGAGCACGGTGGAGTACTTTTTCCACTGGGTGTTGGGGATTTTTTGCTGTTTTTCAGCTCTTTTCTTTTAAAACATGTATTTTCCATCAAATTTTTGTGGTTTGGGGGGGCATTTTGTGGGTTGAGGGGGCACTGCTGGCTACAAGGAGAACCCCACAGAGCACACTATGGTAGATATTTTTTGCTGGGCTTTTTTGTATTTTTAAAAAAACTTTTTGTACATTCTCAAACCTAACCCCGTTTTCCATAAGCACAACGCCTCATTACTCATGGCTTCGTTACTCTCAGTAGTAGGCAAGGAATGGAACCCCTGGGAGTAATGAGGTTTGCCTCTATTTGCTTAAAGTGAAGTTACTTCCATTGGGGTTAGTTGCTTTAACTCCCAAAGATTAGTTTAACTTGACTTGGAAATAAACTATGCATGCAAAATTTAGTATCCTTGGTTTGGATTTATCATTTCAGGTTAATGTAGGCAATGTAGGTATAGAGAAGTTAAAGTCAATGGTTAAGCAATGACTAACAGATATAGATAGAATGATATTGTACAGATTCCTGAAAGCTGTAAGAGTTGGCACCAGAATCAGGGGAATAGATTGGCTAATTATTTCACATCTCTTGTAACTCCATCACATAGGAGAGCATTTGTGTGAGGAAGATCTGATGCTCTTCCCTCTGCAGTTTTGGAAGGAAGATATGCTAGTATTCCCTATGGAGAATGAAAATTTTAAACTGTGAGTTTAAAAATGGGCTTAAAAGGTTTTTTAGAGGCGAGCAGATATAGAGGGCAGAAGAATTTCCCCTCCAGCTGCGATCATGGGCCGGGGTGGGTGGGGACTCTCCTGCCACCATTTAGAGTTCTGTAGAGCTCAGATTTTTCCCCAGACTTGGAGAACTCCTAGGTTGGGATCGGTATATCCCCGACAGCCTCCAACCTCCCCACCCTGTCTTTGCACACCCCAATGTTGTTGTTGTTGCTGTTGTTACATTTATATCCCGCTCTTCCTCCAAGGAGCCCAGAGCGGTGTACTACATACTTGAGTTTCTCCTCACAACAACCCTGTGAAGTAGGTTAGGCTGAGAGAGAAGTGACTGGCCCAGAGTCACCCAGCTAGATCTCGGGTATCCACGGTCCTAGTCCAGCACTCTACTAATTTTGTGAGCTGCCCTGAGCAGTAGTGCACTGGAGGGGGCAAGTATAAATATTTTAAATAAATAAATACCTATTCCAAAAGAAACTGTTGGAAAATAATACATATTTTTCTCAAGCTATCAAACTGTTTTAAAAAGTTACCATTGTATTCATTTTATAGAGCCGCAGTGCAAGCAAGAGTTCTATATTATTCTGCATGAAATGTATCTAAACCCCTAGTTCAAAGTGTCTAAACTGGTTACTAAACCACTTTCAATTTGATGTTATTAAATGTTTATTGAACCAGAGAGCTTTTAAAAAAAAATCAATGAAACTGATCTGGAACCAATCCCAAATTTTTAATGGTTCCACTTCCTGGAGTCTGGATGATGTGTATAAGAACAGTACGCCTTTAATTAACTATGCCTGTATACAACACAGACTTGGTCCTTGTGGCCTGGCATATATCAGCACAGCTCTCTTACTCCCAAGCTCATGAAGTTTCCTAAACTTGGCTGTAGTGGTCTAGTTCAGAATCCACACAGCTTTAAAAAATAATTGATGGGCATGGCCATTTCAGAGAGTTGCACGTTTGTGACTCCATATGTAGTCCATTGGAAAGTTAAGACAGCTAATAGCCTTAAAATATACTTCTGATTTTATAAGAGCAGATTCAGATGACCAGCAGCCATGTGGTGGCTGCACAGAAGCTGATCCTGATGCCTGTGAAGACACATACAGAAGGAGCTGTTTGTCTTAAGCACACAGTCAAGCCCAGAGCTGGCACTGGTCATGGAGCTCATCTCACCAGTTACTGTGTGATGACTAACAACAAATAACAATAAAACAACAACGACAACAATCTGGGCTGGGCTCAGAGCATCTGCACCTCTAGTTCTCCCTCCCCGCATGCCCACTGCTGCCATTCCCCCCCCCACCCGCCGTCATTTTCTCTCCTGCCCGTCCACCTCCATTATATTTGTCCACCCGCCTACCACAGCCACCGCCATCTTCTCCCATCTGCCTGCCTGCCTGGCACCACCACTTTCCTCTTCCCTTGTTGGCAGCTCACTCGCGAACTCTCACGAGAGCTGCCACGCATGGGATTAGTGAAGGGTATGCCATATATATATATATACACACACACACATACACACACACACACAGGTCGAGTATCCCTTATTCGGACATCCAAAATCCGGAAAGCTTCAAAATCCAAACACCACACCGTAAAAACAACAACAACAAAAACCCTTCAGCTCACTCGGCTTGGTGACTCTCTGGCAGCTCCAGGCAGCGTGCTGCTGCTCTGAGCCACGCACCATGTGTTTTGCCACCTTCTTTGCCTTTATGCTTGTTTGCTAGCACCGCGCTCACCCCTGTTGCGAGGGCATCAGTATGCGTCCTATTGCGGCTGTTTGGCTGCCTGCCTTGCTCCACTTCCGACAGAAAGCCCAGAAGAACCTCTGTGGTGTGAGCACGCTCCATGTTAGGCAAGGGGAGAGGAGGAAGAGACGCCTGGAGGCCAAGCATGGGAAGACCAAAGGAGGAAGTAAGGTGAAAAATAAATGGCTAGAGCCAAAGGGTAAGGAGAGGGGGAAAGATCTGGACTGAGGGTCCGTGAGGGGAAATAATCCAAAATCCAGAAAAGTCTGAAATCCAGAACACTTCCAGTCCCAAGCAGTCTGAATAAGGAATACTCGACTTGTATAGATAATAAACAACTGTATTTATTAGCCACCCCATAACAAATTGTTCTCTGAGCGGCTCACAACATAGGCTTAAAACATACAATAAATAGTCATTGAAATCTAATAGTCATTGAAATCTACCTCGAATAAGATTATAATCAAGAATTCACTCACTGAATCCATTTTCTTATTGGGCATAGAAGAAATATACCCTCAATCAGGCAGCCATTATGGAGTGCTTGCACCATATATGCGAGTGTCTGCAGTAGAAGGGAGGGCGTGTGTCCCTGGCTCTGCCCAGGTAAATGCCTGAACTGGGTCTAAGCTTGTTGAAACAATTAGTGTTGCTGCTTCTAATGAAAGCACTAGAAGAAAGCAGGAATGATTCGCATTGGGGTCATTCATTTCAGTTGAAAGGTATCTTTGGTCCATCCCAATTTATGCACTGCACAAAAACAAACAAACCCCTGAGCTGGTTAAAAACTGGCCAAGTTGCCACCTGAAAGTAATGTCTTTTCATGCTGTGCGGGCATTAGATTGCACAGTACTCCCAGTCCAGCTACTCTGAATGCCAACATTCCACTGATTTGAAATGTAAAATATAATCATGAAGCATATGCAGGGAAAAGTATTTTGGCTTGCACTCAGCATTGCAAAGTGCAAAGGTTTGGGGAAATGCCAATAACTTACCTGTCCTCCTGAAGCAATATCTGCCGCTAGCCTGAGTAACCTTCCTGCATCCTTAAAACCTGTAGCAGAATATCTATTTTAAGTCTTTAGTTCTTCTAAAAATGGCATACATCGAAGCTACGTAATGCCTATTGGAGCTATGAATAATAATCAGCAACCATCCCAGGCCTGCTTTCAACTTATTCAAATCAGCTTTTAAGGTCCTGAGCTGGGTTATATTTGGTTTTGTTGGAATCATTAGGAGACAAATGCAAAATGTTCAAGAAAAGGCCCTACATTTTTCAGTGTGCTCTGCATGCCAGAACGATGGAATGTACATCTCTTCTTCTCTCTCCCTCCCCCCACTTTTTTTTTTTAGCCTGAAGACTTGTCTGTGTTTGAGTAGATAAAAGTAAATTGAAGATTGAGCAAATAATGTTAGATATTTTAATCCATCCGGATATGGCTGGAGTTGGATCACTGCTTATGCTACCATTGTGTTGTAAATTTGAATAAATTGGGCACAGAGAGGGGAAAAAATCCTTCAGAGCATTATGAAAAGTGAAATGAGAAAGAAAGCTGATTTAGCTTTAAGCATCAAGACAGGAAATGGAATGATTCTAGAATATTCTCTGAGCAAATCGGCACGATGGGGAAGATAAGAATATTGTAATTATTCACAGCATTCCTTGCTAATAAAGAGCCCCTCTCCCTAAATCATACGTACATGAAGTCCTTGAAGTAAGTGGGATGACGAGGCTGTTTAGTGTTAAACATGGGGGATAATTCAGAGAGGAGGAGGGAAAGATGGGCCAGTCCTTACAAAAAGCAGTTTAAAAACCCCCCAGGTTTGGATGTTGTGGGGTGGGGGGGGAGATATCTGATCATTGGGGCTTCAAATTAAGCCATAGCTTTTGCAGGTTGAGAAGGGTGGGAAAGAATGAAACCGGTAGCGTTCCACAAGCACAATGTGGAATTATTGAGACAGTAGACTCCTATGACCCATTTGTCTTCGAGTACTGGTAGTGTCGATTTTTTCCACCCCACCCATAAATTTTTAATAGCATACATAAGTATTTTTACATGAATTTTTAATATCCTACATATGTATTTATTCCTTAAGTGTTCATTTTTATCTACATTGCCCAAGGAAAATCTGAAATATAATAAACTGATTGACAGCAGGAAAGGAGGATTATTATGTATATGTTCCCTAGAGCAACTGGGCTGCAATCTGAAGCGTGCTTGAAGTCTTATGGAGCAATGTTCAGGAAAAGAAGCACATATGACAGCAACAAAATACTTGATGTGGTTTATAAAACTTACTGGTTAGGTTGTAAGGTGAATAGCAGGCAGAACCCAAAGTTACTGGATATGATGCTATGCTCAAATCTCATTTCAATAAGCCTGGGTTGTAAGGTTAAAAAATGTGCCCCCCACAACTCCCCAAATATGTACATTAAGGGTTTTGCAACCCCATTCAACCCCACATGATGTATCCCACGAAACCATCCACTAACTAAGTTTAACCTAATGTTTCCCCAGATGTCTGATAGACGAGGCCCAAAGTACTTGTGATATGTACTTCTCACAAATATTTGTTGTCCCAATGCTTTCGCTTTTGGTTTCTTACCAAAAATAGACATGGCAGCTTCCATGTTAAGTGAGCTGAGAGGAGAGTCTGCTTTAGCTTCTAGGGATGTGGAGAAACTGTCTGAGAGAATTCTCTGATAGTTTCGCTTGGCAAGATCCCTGAGATTGCGAGGAAGATTGAAAACCCTCTTCAAATTTCAGGGTTTTTTTGGAAGAACTCACCTTGGAGAAATTTCATTCCCCAACCCTAAGCTTGCCCTGCTCACCTCCTGCTCTTTTGTGACTCAGTATAACTCCCACCAAACAAGTGTCAAGGTGAGACTCTCTCGAGTAAGAAACCAAACTTGACGGGAACCATTTATCCCAATCAACATCCCTTGCCTTGAGGCAAACACCCTCTGTCAGCACCATAATGGTACCAGGGTACAGTCTGGACAGATTATAGGTATAGGCTCTTTTTCTGCATAACTTTTATTGTCTAACATAATCTAATATAAATATTATAATAAAGAGGTTTGGTATAATAGGCTCTTCATGGAAGAGAAGACCAAGTCTTTTCCATTGAAAAGACTTGCATAAAAAGAATAACTTCCCATCATAAAAAGGCTTGCATTAAAAGAAATGCATAGATTAAAAAACATCTTCTTTAAAATTGAACAGTCAGTAATAATCAATAGCCAAACAAGGCTTGAAAACCTCTTTCTCCTTCTCAGCCCCAGAAGGATAACTCTAGCTTGCATTAAAAAGGTGGCTCTTAAGAGTTTCCTGGCACTTCAAAAAAACATTCTTTAAAAGACATAATATAACTCAAAGCCATCACTTCTAGTCTCAAAAAAGACTGCCTCCATCTTAAAATAGGTGACCAGTCTACCCTGCTTCTTTAAAAGTATCTTTAAAAATCCACAGACAGCACAGCCATAGGCTGTCTCTCTGACTGCCTGGTCAGCTCATGATTCAAAGTTCCTTCTGTGTGCGCCCTGGTGCACTTCATTTAAGAATGGAAAACTATAGTCCCTCCTATCCCCTCCTATTTCAAAACAATAACTTAGTTTATGTTATTTAGTCCTCAAAATGTTGCTCTAAGTGGAGACAGAAATATGGTTTTGCTTATTCACATTCTTTCTCCTCATTAAAGTCAGACTGGTCTCTTATCCATAACATGTAAGGCCTTGATACATGAACAGAAAAACTGGTACACAATTTATAGACACAGAGGTTATGCTTTCCAGCTTCTAAGTAGCTCTTGGACCGAAAAAAAAAAAAAGAAAAAGAAAAAGAAAAAGAAAAAAAGGCTCCCCTCATGTCAAACAGGAAGGCCAGATTAGTCCAGAGCTGCATTTATCCATGACAATGTATCCATCCACTAACTGTGGGCGGATATGATAATCCCTACCTTTCCACCTGCAAGATAAAAAGCTGCTCATGGAAGAATTTAAAGCAATCAATCAACACAGGAACAGGGAAAGGGATGAAAGTCACAACATCCTGTGACTGCATTTGGCACTAATTATAAGAAGCTAGGCAAAAAAGGTGAGAGAAGGTTGTATGTAGTTTGGGCCAAGCCATGTTTTCTCTGAATTAAAATTGGAAGCACATTGAATATTTTTGCACTGCAGGAAGACTCCAGGTCCAAAGGGCTACTATGCTTTTGCCCTGGCCATGAATATCCACAAGAATTTCTCCAGGGGGCAGGGGCAAAAACTGCAATCCTATATGCACTTGCCTGGGAGTAAGCCTCATTTTATTCAGTGGGACTGGCTCAATCCTGGGGGGAGGGAGGGCAAAGGCCCCCTCACATGCCCCCCTGGATGCCCATGGCTCTGGCATGCTGCAGTCAGATAATTGGTCCATCTAGGTCCACACTTACTGGCCACTTTCCAGCGTTTCAGGCAGGGTTCTTTTCTTCCTGGAGATGTAAGAGGTTAAAACTGAAATCTCCTGCAAGCAAAGAAGTGGTGCTACAGCTTCTATTCCTAAATTGTGGATAAAATAATCTTGAGAACCTCTCTGTAGAGCACGGCATCAAAGCAACAACGTGGAGGAAACTTCCAAGCCCCAGCATGGTGGCGTGGCCACCACACTTTTCTCCTGATGCACTGTGGGACTGGGGGGGGGCGGTCCTTTCTCCTCACCACATGCCAGCTTACCATGTCCACTTCTCTAAGCTCTTTAAGTCCCAAAGAACTTTCAGGGCTCCAGAGGTTTACCCCTCCTTTTGAGGGGGGATTTCTGAGCCCCAAGGATCTTTTTCCAAGCCTGAGCTCAAAGAACTTCATCAACATCTCTGATAATATATTAATTACCTATCTCCAGCAGAGGCTGATTAGAATGGAACAAAACCAGAACTGTGAATCAGGCAGAGTCATAAATGGCAGCCTCTTCTGGTGGTGGCTACTTTGGGCTCAGAAGAGTCTTTACGTAATGTATTGCTAATAGTACACTAGTTAGGGATATGCACAAATTGATTTTTTTTAAATTCAATTTGTACCCAAATCGAATCACCCCTGATTTTTTGGGGGTCTGAATCTCCCCTGCCCATCACATCAGATTCGATTTGTACCCAAATTTTCCCAATCTGAATCTGATTTGATTCAGGGGAAGGGGTTCTGGGGGCAAAAGAGTGGGTGGGTGGTAGTGCCCAATGGGTGGAAGCTATCACCCAAATTTCAAAGAAATTGAGCAAAGGGGTGATTTTAAAAGAATTTTTAAAGTTGGTGCATCTTTAAGCTTTCCCCCATAGGGAATAATGGGGATTTCAGCAGCCTTATAGGTCCATGTGGGGGGCATCAGGATGTCCCAGAGAAGGCTGTGGTGGGCTGTAGTGCCCTATGGGTGCAAGGAAGCTACCACCCGGATTTCAAAGGAATTGGTGAAAGGGGTTAACTTTAATTTTTTTCTGAAGTTTAAGCTTTTCCCCCATAGGGAATAATGGGGAATTTCAGCAGCCCCATAACTCCACTTGGGGGGCACCAGGTTGGCCCAGAGAGGGTTGTGGTGTAGGGCACATAGGGTGCCAACTACCCCCAAAGGGACAGCCCATGGGGCACTGGGTTTTGTTGTTTTCAATGTCTGAAGTGTTCTGAGAGTAGTTTCTCTGGTTGGAAATGAGAGCCTGTGACATCACAGGCCTGTGATGATCTCTAAACTGTGCAGGCATGCCTCACATTTTGTTAAAGATGCTGGCCCAAATGGATGGGACCAGCATTGCTCCGGTCTCTCTGCCACCAGGGGAGTGAGGAGTAGGGAGAAGGACTGCTCTGCTCCCCACCCCCCCACGTCCACCCCTCGGCTGTGGTAAGAAGAATAATTTTTTAAAATAAACAGCAGAAGTTTGATGGGATGGGTTGTGGGTGGGTACCAGAGGTTCCCAGCCCCAACCATTTGGAGGGCCCCCTGGACCTTGGAGGACCAGAATCTGGGGGTTAGTGCGCCCTCTGGGTGTAGTTTACTTGTTTGTATCACCTTCACCTTCAAAACATCTCTACACCAAAAAGTGGGGGGGGGGGAGAGAACATATCTGGAATATGTTTTGATAATCAAAGACAATCAAACATGCCATGCCATATCTGCAGCCAGAAGTACAGCCAAGGAACAGAATTACTATTTGATTTCAACTGAAGCATTCCCAGGCACCTGGGGATGTCCTAAGCCACTGTTTCTGAATACAAAACAAAATCATGATCTGCAGGTCACAAGTTTCTTGTTTAAATTAAAATCAACTGTATTCAGGTTGCTAGGAAAGGGAAGCACCAGAAAACTAAAGAATTTGATGCCAAGAATTAGAATGAATATAGTTGTTATGGACATCACTGGTGATGTCCTATAGCAAGGGTTAATGAGGACCATTTATACGGCCAGAATTAGAGTAAGTCTATTAAAAGTGCTCAGTTTTCCTCCTGGAGCAGGGGTTAATGGGGATCAGTGGCATAACAAGGTCTAAATGGGACTGTGTGCAAGAATTTTTTATTTTGTGGAGCTTGTGGAGCCACAAAAAAAAATTGCCCCATCTTTTTAGTGGACATGTGCAGATCCCCAGTTATCAAGAGTCCTAAACACTACATGTACACTCTTTGTACAGTGTATGCCATTCTTTTGTACCAATGTTCAGAGGCAGATTTAGCCACAGACCTCGGTGACCAAGTCTGTAGCCTCCTGTCTCCTATGGGGCCTCTGAATGATCGGGAGGCCTCCCAGAGCCCTGCTACGTCACCGGGACACGACGTTCCATAGTCACACTGCGCAGATGCGTGTGCTTCCAGACAGGCCACCACCTCTGGGAGGAGGCCTGCTCTGCTCGCAGCTCACCCCCCACCCCCAGTGGTGAAGATGGCAAATATCGGTGCGGCGCAGCATCGGGGCAATGGTGGGATGGGTGCAGGGCAACAGTAGGGCTCTGTGGAGCCCCCCAATCATTTGAAGCCCCCCTTCTTCTCACTACATCCTGAGTCATGTTGAGGGATGTAGATATTCATTTCAATGTTGAGATATTCATTTCAATAGATATTCATTTCAATGTCAATGTCATAGATATTCATTTCAATGTCATTTCAATGTAGATATTCATTTCAATGTCATGTTTAGGGATGTAGATATTCATTTCAATGGTCCAATATCAAACTGAACCCCCTCCCCCTGGTTTGCTATTGGACTATTTCAGTTTGCTATTGGACTGAAACCCCCCCCCCCACGTTTTACTGGGGGGGGGGGTTCGTGAGGATTTTAAAAGGGTTTTTAAAGTTAAAAAAATTAAATGTTGCTCACTGCCACCTGGTCTGGGGCTTAGATTTGGCTATGGGGGGTGTCTCCAGAAGTCCCCCCTCCCTCCGTTGGCCTCCATTTATGTGCAATTCACCCAGTTTGGGTGATCTTCAGACCATTACGGGCTTGCTCACTATTGCGGTGGCCATTTTGGAGGGGCAATGAACCAAAACAACCCGGGGATGCGTGTTCTGGGGGTTCCAAAATATGCATGTTCTGGGGGTTCCAAAATATGCCTGGTCCAGTTCGAGTCCAGTCCAGACTTGAATCAGACCAGGCAACCCGGTTTTGTGTACACCCCTAGTCATTTCCACCCCCACCCCCTCATTTGGGATGTAAATTGCTTGTTAATGGCAATGTGGCAGAGACAGCCTAGGACAATGAAACATCCCTGCCCAATGTATACATTCACTGTACTTTGCTCAAAAAAGCTCCTTAGCAGCCAGACATTGTAAAGTCATTGATGTGTGTGAATATAGATTCCACTTGACTTTAGCATTCTGCTAAGGAGATTCTTGACTGAAAAGTTAAGACGTAGGTATCAATCCGCATCCTCACAGAAAACTCGCCTTGGGGTTGTCTTTTAATGAAAGGAGGTATATAAATACAACAATAAATAATAATAATAATAATAATAAATATCATGATTTTCACTTGTTGAATGGGGGGAGGGGACTGCACAGACCTCTTTTTTCCATTCCCCCATGATCAGTTAGCAGATTCAGAGATCTTCACATCTCAAAGGAAGTCTTCTTGCAAAGAGAGACAGAGTGTCAGCTCTCTTCCTCACACCCCAATAAACTATGGGTGTGCACAAAACTGGTTTTCCCGGTTCAATTCAAATCCAAATCAGATTCAAACCAGACCAGGCCAGCTTGGTATCACATCCTCAGAATCAGGGCCCTTGCTCGGTTTGAAGTCAAACTGGCTTGGGCCTGATTCAAAGCTCCTACAGCACAGTAAAGAGGGCAAAAAATGTTCACTCTCAGCGGAGGCCACGGGGGCTGTTTTAGGCCTCTGCGCCTATCTGGAGGCCATTTTTTTGACCTTGTGCATGCGAAATGGCCATATGTGTGAACCGGGTTGTGCAAATGAACCGTGCACATGTGTGGAGGTCAAAGAAATGGCTTCCACGCATGCGCAGAGGCTTCAAATCGGCCAAAGCATGCCTGGAGCACTAGACACTTATGGGGAAGTCAGTGGGGGTTGGGAGAGATGTCAACTCTCCCCACTGTGGCCACCATGGCTTCTGTGAGCAGACATTTTAAATCTTCTTTACTGTGCAGTAGAGGTTTCAAACCAGGCCTAAACCAGTTTGGCTTGATCTAGAACTGAACAAGACCCAGTCCAGTTCGAGATCGAGCCCTCTGAAACAAGCCGGTTCATGTGCGAGCTGGCTCGATATTGATCCGGCTTGCACACCCCTACAACAAACAGACAATAAATCTCAAAAGCTGTCTTTCTCACCATGCAAAGTTCAACTTGCAAAAGATGGTAAAGGCAAGCAACTGGCAGGATCACTCTTTCTCTCACTCACATTCACACTCTAGGGGATAGATAAAGACATTGGACTTTAATAAAAGAATTATTAAGCACTCAGAAGGTGCAAGTTGTAAAAAGTATTTTGCAACATACTGGGCCTTTTCTTGCCATCAGTGAGAAGGGTTGGGCAGAGGGTGCCAGGGAAGGCAGCAGGAGCCCGGCTTCCCTGCAGATGATCCAGCTGCCAGTTCAGGAGGATCAGGGTACGTGATCCTGGACAGCCAGATGGTCTCCTGCCTCGCCCAGTAGCATGGAGGTGTGGGGTTGGGACACGTTGTCCCGCCCACCATAAATCCCACAATGCACCATGTAAGTGTGTGGTACATTGTGAAGCTCCCCACAGTGATGGCTAGGCACCCGCCAGTGTTACTACACCAGCTAAAAGCAGCCAGTGCTGTGCACGAGCAGGGAAATGGGGATAAAGGAGCCCTCACTCCCTCCCTTAACCTCATTTAGGAGTCAGGCCTCTTCCCGCAGGTTTGCCACTTAAGCTAGCTAGGTGCTAATTGGAAAAGCATCTCTCCAGCCCAGTCAGCAATCCACTCCTTGCTGATTTGAACTTTGCCGGCAAAGAGTTATTGGTGGAGTACAATCAGGAAGCAAATAGCAGCATAGAGACAATGGGCTGCTCTCTGCTCTCTCTTTTTGCAGTGCTACTTGGACTGCAGGGAGTGTGAGGAAAGGAGGGGAGGCTGAGCTGAGAGAGACTAGGAGCCGGGTCTCATGATCAGTGAGACCCGGTTTGTAAGAGTGAGCGGGGAGAGCGGGCTAAGCCACGAGCACACAAGCAGGGCGGGAGCCCTGGGTGGCCGGATTGGCCACTCACACGACTGCCGGCTCTGTGACGGAGCCGGCGGGGGCTGGGGAGTTTGGGGGCCGCGCGGCCCCTGGAAGCTCCAGTATGCCCTGCGCAAGTGCACACGGCATACTGGGGAGACCCTCGAGCCGGGAGGCTGCTTTTCAGCCTCCCGCGGGGACTACTCATGAGTAACAGCAGCGCGGAGTCACACTGCGGTTACTCACGATTTTAAAAACTGGGTTTGTGGAGCACTCGCTCCATAAACCCGGTTTAAGGGGCAGGCTACTCCATAAACCCAGTTTAAGGAGCGGGTTACCCGCTCAAGAACCACCGGGCTCACAGCCGAGCCCAGTGGTTCTCATGACTGTAGAAAATTGGGCTAGTGGAGGCTAATCCGATTTTCTACAATCCTGTGAATAGCCTCTAGGTTTCTCTGCTCTCCCCTCTCCAGCTTGTTCAGAGGCCTTCCCTTCTTCTCCCTGTCAACTCTGTGTGTGCTTCGCATGCTATCACCCAGATCAGTTTTATAGCCAGAATTAGAGTAAGTCTATTAAAAGTGATCACTTTTTCTTCTGTCTGCTTTACGCTTCTCAAAATTGCACATCTCTTTTCTCCAAGACTATTATGAAAGAGGCAATCAATTCCTCTTGTCTGGGCTTTAATGATGATGGGCACCTTTTTGCAACATGAGCATGGAAAGGCAGGAAAAAAGAAAGTAAAAAAGATAAATAACCTGAGAATAAAGCAGCAGTAATTAGTATATTTAATAGGATCATCTCAATAGAAAACTGGATATCGACAGCCACTTTCAGTGTGACTAAAAAAAAGCCCTGTATGATGTGCTAGGGGCCTCAAGTTGTGGATCCCATTGCAATCTAAGCTTCTGTTTTCTGTTAGGATGTGCATGTGGTGCCTACTGAAACCCAACCCAGCGTACTCATTAGGTATGTGCATGAACCAGTTCAGTGCCTCTTTTTGAAGTGCCAGTCTGCCTCAGGTGCCTGCAGTTGAACAAGCTTGGTGCAGTGGGGAGTGGTTCCCTTTAGAAGCAGGTAAGCAGATCCTTATCTGCTCTGCTGCTGCCCTGCCACTTTTCCAGGTGCGGTGCTTGCTCTACCAAAGGCCGCATACGGCTGCAGTGCTGTTCTGCAGCCTGCCTGTGGCATTGGCATACACATTCTAGAAGATCCTGTTTGCAGACTAATCCATTTCAGATCTTCCACTGAACCAGTTGCCATGACTTGGTTTTCTATAAGTACCTCCATTTACAGAGATGGACTTGGAAAACATTCAGGATTTCAAATCGACATTTGTATTCAACTTGAACTAAAATAGATGAGATCATGGAGAAGTTATCTCTGGTCTCTTTATATTTTTGTAAATAGGAGCCACAGGCAAAAGTAGGTGATTGGGACTATGGGGCAGGGGAGGAGATGTTTAATCCTCCCCTGAGTCCCCTCACACCATGGCCGAATTTGGACATAATGTGAAATGGGAGTTAAATGGGGCAGAAGTGCTTTCAAACTGAAAGTGACCTGCGGTTTGCCTCGTCAGGCTACAGTTTGAACCTTTGGTTTGCAATAAAGTTTGCCACTGAGACATGAAGTTTGGCTGCCTACGCATTACATCCAAATGCAGATACCACCATAACCACAGTTTCGTGCTGTTTCTGGAACCACAATAATAAAGAGGGCAGCCATGCCCACCCAGGAACACAGTAACTCTATGCATGCTGCAGCTCTCAATGCCTCTTGGCCAATGTGTCACATCCCTCCCATCCTCCTTTCTCTTCCCCACTCTGCCTGGCAACATTGCCGCACATGGAGTTTTTAAAGAGAGACTACCCTTTTCACTATTCCCAGCTTTCAGCTACTGTCAAGGGGGACTGGGTGTTCCCCCCAGGTCTGGGGAGGCAGAGGGGGGAGAAAGATGGGGATGGAGAACATTGGGGAGCCAGTCCCACCCATGGCTGCACATATCTTGCTGTTCCAGTCAAGCTGGTAGTTGTCTTTGCATAAACACAGGTGGGCACAACACAGTGCAGCACTGCACACTAGCAGGGTCCTCTTTAATGGATCACGGCACTCCACAAAAATTCTTTTGTGGTTTTGTTCGCAATGTGACCATTCCCATCACAGGGCAACTTGTGCCAGTGTCCTGCCCACACCCAACATAGGCGACCTTGCATAGGAAAGGTATTACCTACTCCACAGGTGTGCACCAACAGCTGTCACCATTGTCAGGGTCCCATCCAGATAGAAGGTGGCGGGTATGATATGTAAATGCATCCATCTTTCCATGCCGATCCAAAGACCTTGCTGCTATTAAAAGCCGGGGGCACAGGTGGTCAGTGCTGTGCTCTCCCTGCAGCATGGGATGTGGGCTTTGGTAAAGGTTCCAATATTCATTCATTCATTCATTCATTCATTCATTCATTCATTCAATTTCTATACCGCCCTTCCAAAAACGGCTCAGGGCAGTTTACACAAAGATATAAAAATGTGTTAAATATGTGTTAAAGATATAAAAATGTGTTAAAACAAACAAACAAACAAATAAAGGTGTGGTGGATTCAATGGACGTGTTCATGGACATCTACATCAGGGAGTCGGGCAGAAGCCACAACATGGCCATTTTCTGGACCTTCCCACTTGCCTCAAAGCTCCACGCCAGTATCTGGGTGAACATCATGCCCATGGAGGTCAGTGGGCAATGGGTGAAGATGGTGATATTTGGGGACCAGGGAAGGGATATAGCCTGAGGGAATGGATTGCCACCCTCTATCCTTCACCTAGAGATGCCCTGGAGAGGAATCAACTACTGGCACACCAGCATGAGGATCATGATGTAGTAGGCATTCAGGAGTCTGTAGGCCCATTGGCACACCCTCTACACCTTGCTGGATGTGGAGGAGGATATTGTGCCAAAGATGATTGTGGATGATCAAAGAAGAACATACACAAGTGTGAGGAGACTTCCTGCTGAAAGAGCCTTTGGCCTGTCCACACATCCAGAGGGCAAGGGCAGTGGTGGAGGGGCACCCGGAGAAAGGGATGCAGTGCTGGCGGGCCCTGTGGTCCTGGTCCTGAGGGTCATTGGAGGCTGCAGGGAGGCATGGGTGGTGAAAGCTGCCTTTGCAAGACATGTCTGGGAGCATCTCCCTCTGGCAGGTGTGTGGGGTTGGAAGGGCTCACCACCCTTTAAATTGTTGATGCTAGCATGGGGTCACCACCTACACCTGCAGCAGCAGCAGCAGGATCAGAGATTGTAAATACCTGATCCCACCTTGCTAATGAAAGGGCTGCCAGCCTGTAACTGTCAAATACAGTGAAAGTGTTCTTGATTAAGCCAGTGTGTTCCTTTCCAAATGCAAGTGCAAAGTTCCTCCCTCACACCTGGTCAGTGGCAGGGAGAGTGACAAGCAGTTTGGGGTGTTGGATGGGGCAGGGGAGGACAAAGGATGCCCCATCCAACTCCAAGGCTTGCTGTGCACAGCACAGATTGCGTGTGAGGTTAATGGTGCATGGAGGCCTTGCTTTTATTGCAGCTGGAGGTGTGTCGCCCCATGTTCAGACAGCAGAGGGTGTGAAGGGAGGGGAGTTATTTGCCAACCAGGGTAGCGGAATGGCAAGTGGCCCTCCCTCAGGCTCCCCACGCCAATGCTGCCCACATCTAGCAAAATGCATGGAGGTCCAAATGATACAGTGCCCCCGAACAGATGAGTGCCCATCCACACACCCCCATGATGATGTGCCTCTCTGCTATCAAGCAATTAGCACATGATCCCGTGTTCTGCTGCAGTTTTATTGAGATGACATAGCTGCAAGTACAGTTAGGAAAGGGTTAAACTATCATCGGCCTGAGGAAGCTGGCTGGCAAAGCCGGAGTGAGCCGAGCATGATCAACTCACCCCCTTTGGAATCATGGCCAATGGCGGCCGCCCAGCCAACATGCGGACAACCTGCTCTCAATCAGGCAATGCAAGCAGCACATGGATGCCTGGGATGCAGCAAAGAGGGGCCACCGTGGAGGGGCCACCCATGGAGAGGCCACCCTGCCCTGAAACCAAAGACTGCTGAAATGTGGTTGGGCAAACGTCTGCAATGTGATTCATGGTTTCATATTGAAACTGCGGGTTCATCAACCCCTGGTTTTGCATTACATGCAAAATGTACCAAGAGTAATGACACTCTCAGTACAGCCAGCATAGGAACATAGGAAACTGCCATATACTGAGTCAGACCATTGGTCTATCTAGCTCAGTATTGTCTTCACAGACTGGCAGCAGCTTCTCCAAGGTTACAGGCAGGAATCAGACTCTCAGCCCTATCTTGGAGAAGCCAGGGAGGGCACTTGGAACCTTCTGCTCTTCCCAGAGCGGCTCCATCCCCTAAGGCGAATATCTTACAGTGCTCACACATCAAGTCTCCCATTCAGATGCAACCAGGGCAGACCCTGCTTAGCTATGGGGACAAGTCATGCTTGCTACCACAAGACCAGCTCTCCTCTCCTAAATAGAAGGCCATTTGCCTTCCACTGCCAAAGGAGGTTGACGTGGCCTCAGAGTTTTTGGTCAAGGAAGGTTTAATGCTTACAGGCAGGGCTTGTTCCATTCACCTACCCTGCCCTAGTGATGAGACTCCCAAGGCTCAGTCAGAATCCCAGGACTCCTTACACATCAAGCCCTCCTCCTTGACTGGCTCCTCTTCACTGGCCAGTCCTGCCTGTGCCTTATATAGCTCTTGATACCTGGAGCAAGTCTCACGAGATCTCACCTTGAGATCTCATGAGAGCTACTCCCCATCCTGCAAAGCTATGCTGTCTGTTGATAGCAAGGCAACATCTCCCTGGAGGGGCCAGTGTGAATGCTTCCAGGTGGGCACGTTGATGATGTCAACTTATTTCCCCATCCAATAGGGTCCTCCTGGCAAAACCGAGGGGGAGGAAGCCCCAACATGAAGCTCGCCACATTTACCCATGGCGATTGGCTCCACCCAGGGGTTCCCCTACACAACAAATTCAGCCCATGTTTTAAATTGGCATTCATTTCCCCATGCTGCTACTTTTTTTTACATGAGCACATATATTGACATGAAGGAGGCCAACTTTCCTACATGAAGGAGGCCAACTTTCATTACAGAAATGAAATGGTTAAACCCCTCTTCCTCCAGCACCACAACTGCAATCTGGATCCCACACTGGAGTTATTTGCAAAACATGACAGGAGACACAATCACAATTCCCTGTCATCTCATCTGATTTGGCCCTTAGACTCCAAGTGCTGCTTCTGGAAGGCTCCCAGATGTCTTTCATTTACAGAGCTGCTTAGTTCCTCTTGTTTCATTTCATTTTAATTTTGTATGGTTGCAATGCATAAAAACAAACTGGTGTTTTCTTTATGGCATCGTTAAATTTCTGCCATTTATTTTACACTGGCTGTAGTTTTTCCTTATCATAACCAAACCTATAGCTAAAAGAAATGAAAAATACATATTTGCCTGCAAAAACTGAGAAGTAAAAGTTGTTTTCCTATTACATTTGAACTAAAGTGCCATAATAGTTCTTAGCCCACCTAAGATATACCTTCTCCCATACTCTGCCACCTAGACCAGCAAGAAGAAATACAAGATTCTGTATCCACACATGCATGTGCACATATGTACATGTGCATGTACAATTTGTGTGTGATTTTTAATCTTTTCTTCATGCAGCCATGATGGAGAAAATAGCACTGACCTGGCCAGAGGATTAACGTATAGAGTGCTGATTCCCCCTGCCAGGATCCGTAGAGAAAAATCCTGAGGTCCAATCAAAGAACTTTTCTATTCAGCATTTCAAAAACAAAACAGACTTACTGAAGGATAGGTTTCATGCTTTGGTGAGATCTTACAAGACAGCTGAATCATCCTTGAAACAGACACCTTGTGCACATGATCCTAAATGGGAGATTCCCTTCACACTTGTTTGTGGCTTAGTCATTAAGAGCCTGACCAGCATACTGACTACCTCACCTTGACAAACCCAAACATGGGGCCTAGTGGTCTCATGCTCCAGTTGCTGTGCAACACTAACCAGCGATGACACTGTAGAATCCAGAGGAAAGAGTTGTGATATGCAAGGACAAGGCAGTGGAGTGGAATCTGGAATATTAATAGTTTAAAGCAATAGATAGCATGTGCAGAGAGACAAGTGCAGACTGCTTTTCAGGGCTCTTGCTGCTGGCTGTTTGTTAGCCCCGCCTCTACTCCAGGACTGGAATACAAGTAACTAAAGCTGTATTCAAAAGCTGGTCTGGATCAAGGAGTGGATTAACCAAAAACACCACAGTTACCATGACTGATGAGAGCCATTGCCATGGCTCTTGGCCAGAAGCTACAGATCTGTGGCACCCTGTGGTTAGCTGGGATCTGTTGCTATGCTAATTCATGTAGCTTCTTGACTCCAGCAGGAAAGTCTGCCTCTAGCTTCCTTGGTGTAGGCTAAAGCACGTTTCAGCACAGCACAGCACAACACAGTATTCCAGTGCACTGAAGCGTGCATCTGGTATCTCTGTTCAGGTGCATAAATAAAACCCTAGCTAATGTAAGGGAAATCTTTGGTAAACACAGGCACTGGACCCCATTATTTGAAATCCCACTCCAATTATACAGCCATGAGGTTAGCCTTCAACAGCTCTTAATTAATTTTCATCTCCCTGCATGAGTCTGTCCAAGTGTCTCTGGAATCTTCCACTCTTATGATGTGCCTTTTCAATTTTCACATCCCTGTCTAAAAAGCCATATATGATTTCCTTTTTAAAAGGTCATTTGAAACCAAGAAGCTTTATTCAGCATTTCAGGGAGATTAATCAGGTTAATTGGCATCAGATCAGATTTGCTCCCAGTGACAACACACTTTAATTCTATTAGCAGATTTCCTAAACATTATACCCCAATTTGCAACAGGAAGGGTTAAAGTCATTTCCTTTGCTGCCAAGATATCCAGACATACTCATTATTATGCAGCAGCCAGATGACCTCTGTCTTAAGGCTAAAAATCTGTTTTACTGTCTGATTGGGTTTTATATAAAGTTCTACATAATTCTACTTAAACCACAATTTGTAATGCTATGGCAAATTATCATTCAATTAGACTTAACTCTGCCTCTGAAATAACCCAATATGAGAAATATTGAAGATCCAGAAAGGTGGATGCACAGGTTAATGCTCATGTTCCTTTTATAAACTTAGTTGGACATTTCATTACAAAATCAATAAGCTATTGCTGGATTCTTTGATAATTATTTTTAATCTAGTTAATTTACTCCAAGTAGATTTATCCATACACGCATCCTCAAGTTAAGTACTGATTTAGTCTGTGATCTACCCAAAAAGGATCTTATGCATATGGTTAGTTTATGCAAGGAAGTCAATGTCACATTGAGGTCATTCACACAATCGAAAACTGTGTTCTACCCAGGTTAGGGAACTGTGTATACTCCCAATTTCTGATTGTGTGGAAGCAAGGTTAGAGGAAAACCTGGGTAGAAGTGATTGTGTGGAAGCAAGGTTAGAGGAAAACCTGGGTAGCTTTTTCTCCTATCTTACTTCCACACAATCACTTCTACCCAGGTTTTCCTCTAACCTTACTTCCACACAATCAAAAATTGGGAGTACACACAGCTCCCAAACTTGGGTAGAACACAGTTTTCGATTGTGTGAATGACCTCAATTTTCAATTGTGTGAATGACCTCACAATGTCCTTAAAGCTTGTAGGGTAGATGTAACCCAGCAATTTCAAAAATGCTCAAATTCAAGGAACTGATGTAACCAGCACTCATGTTTAATTTCCTGTCAGAGGCTTGGAACCTATCAGAGGTCCCATGGGCTATGACGTTCTCTCAGGCTTCAGAGTATGTGGCAAGGCAACCCAATGGTTTCCCCTCCACTTAGCATAAGGCTATAAAGGCTTCCTCTAGATCAGATTTGGTCTTTCCTTGATCTGGTAATAGATCTCCACTTGTGAAGGTTTGCTCTATTGCCTTTTCATTTGCTGGATGCTCAGTCCCAAGGATTGGTGTCTCCTGGTTTCCATCTGCTAGCTCTTTACACCTGACTAAAGGACAGTACCACAACATCATCTTTGACTTTTCCACATTTGAAGGCAGAAGATAGTACTCTAAACAACATCCCACAGAAGTATGGCTGACAACCTGATACTGTGACTTATTTTGCTGGTGCTGGTGCTGCCATTGCAGGACTGAAGGTGGGTCTTACAAGTTTACTACCAAAGTTAATGTTTATGATTCAGATCCATGTGACTTCACTTACTCTGCTCTGGATGCTCAGTGAGAGATGGAGCTGAAGTCTGCAGTTAGTAGTCTAGTCAGCAGATGAGCGAGGTCAATTTATCTGGACTCATTTCAGAGCCCTGGCTATGACTCCTGCACAGATCTCAGAGGGGATAGAATATCTTTCCTTGAGATCCCTAAGACCATTTTCATGGCTGATTATATCTGTGGACCTATTATAAGGCGTAGATCATTTATTTTCCACTGCACTCCTCACTCTTAGCACTTCCCCCTGCTGTCCTAAAGAATCATCCAGCATAGCAAAGGTTGGGCACAATTCATACTGAGAGGAATTACTTACATATTGGATTGAATGATATCTATCACTAATCTCTACAGTTATTTGCAGTTATGCAAAGTTTTCCTCATTGTGAGGAACATCTGCCAGTTAGCCTCACTGGCTTTTTACATTCTCCATGCCTGCTTCTCTTGGCTGTGTACACTTTCTAGTACCTGGAGACTATAGTGGTCTTGAAAACACTTGAGAGGTATATGGCTATTCACATATTTGGCAACTAAATGCTTTGTTGAATCCAAGATCTTAAAGACTAAAAGGCTCCCATTGGCATGGACGATCAGTGGCTACTCTGAAAGCAAATCCCAACATTTGACCACATACTTCTAATATTTGCATGAAGGATGTGTAATTAAAATACTAAACTAGGAGATTTAAGCTGACATTAAGACTCCAATACCAATTAATCACCTTCCTGTCATTTCATATATGGCTTAGGGACTTAATTTGGTCAATGATTTTGGATTTTTTTGCTTTCCTTTTTCACATTTTCTAGGAATTATCACATGCAATTTTTATAGACTTTGGGGCATCCACATTTTAGAAAACAAAATGTGCCATTCTAATTTTTAAAAAATTAATTTAACAACTTCAGCTGTATTCTTCTTAGTTCAGAAAGAGATTTGTTTGAAAAATTGGTTCTGTGCTTAATTCTAGGTTTGGGACTTGCTGTCTCATCTAAACTGGCTACTAGAAAAACTCATTGAAAAGCAGAAATAAATTGGCTTGGAATGAAGCAAAAGGAGTAAAAAGAATTTGTGTGGTGGATCTAATCTCTTGATATGTTATTGACTTTGGATTTTCATTCAGAGCATTGGGCAAGCTGCAACCAAGACCTGCGCTTACCATTAATGTGAAATAATTACTTAGGAGAACAATTTATGTCAGCAAAAATAGGGAGCAGTTGTCAAGAAATGTGCACGTGTTTACCTAAAACTCTGCAAGCACACCAGGGGCCATCTTCAGCTTTTCTGTCTCAGAAAAGCTGAATTGACTTTGAAGGTAGGCCAGTAGGGGTACCATTTAGGGAGAGCTGAAAATTTATATATTATTTATTTATTTAAAATATTTATACCCTGCCCCTCCAGTACATTACTCCTCGAGGGAGCTCACAACATTTATAAAACAGTAACTAACAATATAAAATCAGATTAATAAAATTAACCAAATTAAACAAGCTAAAAATCTGAGCTAAAATTACAATCATAATTTGCTTTTAAAATTCCAAATTACATTCTTAAAACTAAAAACTAAGAATTATAAAAATGAAAAATTCAAGAACCTACCAGATATATGCAACAGGTAAAACATTATAAAGCCTCTTTTAAAATATGTGTTTTTAGTTGTTTTCTAAAAACACTGAGAGAGGGAGTATGGCAAAGCTCTTCAGAGAGGGTATTCCAAAGCCAAGGGGCCACAACCAGAAAGGCCCTGTCCATAGTCTCTGCCAGTCTGATTTCTGTTAGTGGTGGGGCCATGAGCAGGGCCTGAGATGATGAGTGGAGGGCCCTGGCAGGTTCATACGGGCGAATGCAGTCAGTACCCTGGCCCCAAGCCACATAGGGCTTTAAAGGTCAACACCAGAACCTTGAATCTAGCCCAGAAGCAGAGTAGTAGCCAATGAAGCTGATGCTGGATGGGTGTAATACTCATGAAACAACTTGCACCCATGAGCATCCTTGTGGCAGCATTGTGAACCAACTGAAGCTTCTGAACCATTTTCAAGGGCAGCCCCACATAGAGCGCACTGCAGTAGTCTAATCTGGACGTTACCAAAGCATGAATGACTGAGGTCATGTCCGACCTCTCCAAGTAAGGTCGCAGCTGGTGCACCAGCCATAGATGGTAAAAGGCACTTCTGCATACCGCCGCCACCTGTGCCTCCAAGGACAGTGTTGGGTTGTCCCAAACCTTCCTCTATTGCAACCCTTCCCAATCCCAACCCTTCTTCCATTGCAAATCCCATGTGATTATTAGGAACATAGGAAGCTACTATATACTGAGTCAGCCATAGGTCCATCTAGCTCAGTATTGTCTACACAGACTGGCAGCAGCTTCTCCAAGGTTGCAGGCAGGAGTCTCTCTCAACCCTATCTTGGATATGCCAGGGAGGGAACTTGGAACCTTCTGCTCTTCCCAGAAAGAAGAATTATTCCTCCAGAGAAACTGGTTATTGTCACAGAAACACAGGAAGCTACTTTATACCAAGTCAGACCATTGGTCCATCTATGCTGATTGACAGTAGCACCCCAAAGTTTCAGACAGGAGTCTTTCTCAACCCTAATTGTAGATGCCAGGGACAGAACCTCTTCCCCCTCTTCAAATATATGTACTAATAACATTTACATTTATTGAGCTTGTTCTCATGACCAACAGCTGGGTAGAAGGAATGTCCAGCCAGGATCCAAGTCCTATGTGTGCTCCTAAGAAATGGTTGTGTGTGAGCCATCTGGGTAGGATGGCATGAGATGTGCTTTACTCTACCCTTAATACAGTGGTGGGTACATTATGTGGATTGGCCACCACTTCCTACCCAGATAGCAGCTAGCACACAATCCCTTCCCCACCTCCTACTTCAGTTTATGATCACATGTGACCATTTCTCAGGAACATGCACAGGACTTGGGACCTGGCAGGATGAGAACAAGCCTAACTGGTGTTTAAGAGTATCTTTCGCATATAGTGTCAGTAATCGATAATCCCTGTTGTTTCTAGGGTGAACACGGAGTATAACAGACTGCTGAAACAGATTCTGCCAATGAAAATGCTAATGAAATGGTGGCTGAAACAAGATTTAAATTGGGTCCATCCCTACTCATATCTCTGAGTCTTAATTCTGTGGGCTACAACAGCTCTTACCTGTTGGATTCTCTACAGCTCTTACAACCTTCCAATGGCTAGCTTTACTTTCCATGGCGAGCCCCTGGTGGCGCAGTGGTAAAACTGCCACCCTGTAACCAGAAGGTTACAAGTTCGATCCTGACCAGGGGCTCATGGTTGACTCAGCCTTCCATCCTTCCGAGGTTGGTAAAATGAGTACCCAGAATGTTGGGGGCAATATGCTAAATCATTGTAAACCACTTAGAGAGTTTCAGCTATAGAGCGGTATATAAATGTAAGTGCTATTGCTAGTGCTATTGCTAGTGCTATTGCTAATTCCGCAAGCTCCTTGATACTCCCTTTGATTAAACTCTCTTCCCCACCCACATGCCAACTGTGGTTTTCTTTAATCACAGATATCATAGAGGCTAGATATTTCCCCCCCAGTCTCTTCTAAACCTTCACATCTGGTTGCACATGTCATACCACAATATGCCATGCTGACGTGCATGGCATTTTCAGCACAAGTATGTATATTGTGTTTGTCACCAAGCTCCCCAAATTAGTAGGAAAGTTTTCCCTAGTGTGATTTGTTTTCATTCAGAATGGAGACTCTGTTACACATAATTATCCACATGCTATGTTATGCAAATGTGAAATTTCTGAAGCCTGGTATAGGCTCTGAAGCCTTGCTATGTGTTGTGTCACCAGAGAAGGATGATGATATGCACTAGGGAGAAGAGTTTGGAGATGCAGAATGCAATTAACGACCTGATGGATTCAGAGTATGATTGTCACTATTCTAATGGAGAGTAACTGCAGCTGTAATTACCCAGGACCCACTAATATTGTGCTTTCTGCCAATGATGGGAGAACTCCTCTTGGCTCACCTTGATTTTGTCATGAGTTCCACCCTCACCAGTCAGCTGGAGTCTGAACAGGAAGAGGCCAAGCCAGCACTGGTCTCAGCTCCTTGCCTTGAAGAAGAGGGGCCCATGCCAGATCCGGCCTCTGGCCCCAATGATAGTCCAGAGCCCATGAGACCCCCAGAGGGTAGCTCTGAGGAGACAGGACCAGAACCCTGTCTGGCCTCAGATTCCACCACCAGACTGGAGCTGGAGAGACCTCCAAATATAGCGCTTCTTTTGGCAGGGCTCAAGGGGCCTGGATGCCCTCTACAGAGTCTGAGACCCAGAGTAATCAGCTGCTCCTCCTCCATTGCTCCCTTCTATATCAGTGCATCAGCACTGGCAGCAGTCAAGGCAGAGGGAGCTGGAAAAGAGGAGGAGTGCCAGGCTTCAAGCCAGGAGGCTGACCTTTTAGCAGGAAGGCAGAGAAGCTATTCTCATGACCAGCAAAAACAGGGTTTGAGGTCTGAAGGTGGGGGCTTTGTCATTTCTACCGTGTGAAACCTCGGCAAGCTCTCAAACAGGGCTCTGTCAAAAGAGGGTCACCCAGTTCCCAGCCCCTCCTCTAAAACCAGGTTCAGCAAGCAGGGGAGGTTGCCTCCCCCCTCCCAGTACTCGTGTGGAGCCATGGAATGCTGTGGACACAGCTTGAGGCTCCCTCCCCTCCTCTTCACCAGGGATACCATAGAGCCTGGATAGCAGAATGCCCTGCAAAACAAGCAAAATGTTTGGGAAAAGCCTGGCCAGCCACAGCTCTCAGCAGCACTCACTCTAACTTTCTTAAAATGACAGGCACCTTGCAAATGAGCCCAAGGAAAAATATGTATGAACATAGGAAGCTGTCTTCCACTGAGTCAGACCATTAGTCCATCCAGCTTAGTACTGTTGACACAGACTGGCAGTGGCTTCCTGAGGCTCTCAGGCAGGATTCCCGCTCAGCCCGACCTGGATATGCCAGGCAGGGAACTCAAATCCTTCTTCCTATAGCAGCTCTATCACAGACACATATGTCATACTATTCACTCATTCTACATTTTACTATTTGATCCTGCACAGAACATCCATGTGGTCTTGTACTGAGCCTGTGGCATCGCACCCCCACAATGCTCTCGCTCGCTCTCGCCACCCCCGCAACTCTCTTGCCTGCTCTTGCCACCCCCGCAACGCTCTCACCACCCCCGTTCTCCCCTGACAAGTCTCTCACCCCCCGCAAATCTCTCCCCCCTGCAAGTCTCTTGCTCATGCTCTCCGTCCTCCGTCTTTCTATCTCTGTCTCACAGTCCTTGCTTCCCCCTGCCACTGCCAGGGACTGTCACCTGCTCGCCTGACAGCCTCTGAGCTCCCTGCTGCTTCACGGCGCAGCTCAGCCAACCGCCTGCCGCCCGCAGCCCTCAGAGCCAACTGTCCAGCTCCCGAAGCTGCCCCCAGCCTCTGAGCTCCCTGCTGCTTCACAGCACCCCCGATCCAATTGTCAAACTGCTTTCCAGCTGCCCCGCCTTGAAGAATTAGTAATATAAAATATCCTGCTTTTCCTCCAAGGAGCCCAGAGCCGTGTACTACATACTCAAGTTCCTCCTCGCAACAACCCTGTGAAGTAGGTCAGGCTGAGAGTGAAGTGACTGGCCCAGAGTCACCAAGCAAGTATCCTGGCTCAATGGGGATTTTTGTGCTCCTTCCTGTCCCCTGCAAGTCACTGGACAAGAGCAGGAGTGTCCCTGCCCTTGCCTGCAGCTGCCCTTGCCTGCAGCATGTTGTAGTGGTTAGGGTGCTGGACTAGGACTGGGGAGACCCAGGTTCAAATCCCCATTCGGCCATGAGACTTGCTGGGTGACTCTGGGCCAATCACTTCTTTCTCAGCCTGACCTACTTCACGAGGTTGTTGTGAGGAGGAACTTGAGTGTGTAGTACACTGCTCTGGGCTCCGCCGGTTCCTAAACTGTACAGGTGATAGGGCTGCTGCTCTCCCCTTTCTGTCCTGCTGCCTGGGGTGGGGGGGAGTGCATGCTTGTCTACCATATGGTAAGAAGAAGCCTGCAGGAGGGCAGCAGCATCAAAGGAGAGAGCAGCTGCCATGGGGAGAAAGGCTTCCATTAGCGGGGACCCACCAGTGCTCCCCTCCCAGAGGTAGCAGGGCCAGTGCACGCAGCAAGGAGTGTTCCCTGCCCGTGGGTGACCTTTTGGCACAAAAAGGCGCAGGAGCTCAAGGCAGCAGCCATGCAGATATTTGGCCTCAGGCACTGCTGTCTCCACACGCTCTGAAACACTGTAATCCATGTGAATTTCTCCTTTGAGGAAAGATGCTGGGTCCAACTTCTTGGAACATAGCCCCCCTTATTTGTGTTAGCCTGCCCAATGGGCACCCATGCCAGAGAGGAGATGAGGTGTACCTCGGGTCCTTTAGTAGGGGGATAGGCATGACCGCAGGGTGTTGCAGGATGTCATGACAGGGTGAGCTTTGTGGAGAGATAAGGCTGCTTCTTCTCAAAGGAGGCGGTGCAGTCCCAGTGCATGATCCCAGGGAAGAAAGAGAATCCCCACCCATAGATGGGTGGAGTGCAGAAGGATGGGTGGCAAAGGGCACCACTGATAGGGTGATACGAGTGTGGAGGAACTGCTTGCTCACTTGCCCTTGCCTGCTCACTCACTTGCCCGTCCGCCCCTCCCTGCCATTTGCATGCTTGCGTGCCCCTCCCCACCCACTTGTTCACTCTCTTGCCCCCTCTCAGCCCTCTCCCCAAGGCCCCAGCCCCAAACATGTGTCCCTCATTCTGGCAATGAAATATTAGCAATAGCAATAGCACTTACATTTATATACCGCTCTATAGCCGGAGCTCTCTAAGTGGTTTACAATGATTTAGCATATTGCCCCCAACATTCTGGGTACTCATTCTACCGACCTCGGAAGGACGGAAGGCTGAGTCAACCTTGAGCCCCTGGTCAGGATCAAACTTGTAACCTTCTGGTTACAGGGCGGCAGTTTTACCACTGTGCCACCAGGGGCGAATGCCTATTGGCAATGAAATATGTATGTGCTTGCATTTGTAGAGTGCGTGTGCCTGCTCTGGTGTGACATGAGTCCTGCACACCAAGAGGGATGGCAGGGTGGGGTGGGGGGTTGGAGCCAGCTCCCTTGATGGTGGGGTGGAACAAGAGTGACCATGACTGCTGGATTGACAGACTGTCCACGCAAGGGTCACAGAGGCAGATGGTCAGCCCAGCAGCCGCTCCCGCTCTGCCCGCCACTGCCCTAGCGGGGGGGGGGGAGCAGTGCACACATGGTGACTGGGATACTTGCAAAGTGTTTCAGCCTCATGGTGGCAATGGCAGCGGCGGCAGAGGGCTTGCGGTGGCTGCAGGGGGCTCAGCGGCGGGCAGAGCAGCTCCTACACCCACTTGCCTGGTAACATGAGTGGCCTCTGTGCACGCGCAGAGGACCAAAATGGGTTGCAAATTGACTTCCTTGTTGTTTGGGAGGCTGCCAGGGACTGGCAGTGGCAGACTGATGGGGAGGCAGAGTCGCCACTTGGCTACAGTGGCAGTGGGGGGGGGAAGCTGTGTTTTTACCATCTACATACACTATACAGTGGGGGCACTGATCGGGGGGGCACGTAGGCCACAGCTGCATGGAGGGTGAGGGGGCATGGCTGATTTCTCCTTCTGCCTTCCCAAACCATGCTGTTGTACAGTGGGATGGGGTGATGGGGGCTGCCACAGCAAGAGTGAAGTGGGTGGTGGCACATGTGGCAAGGAGTGCAGGTGCACTTCCCTATTGCCTGCTTGTGATCAGGGGGGCAACTGGACAGGGGTGGTAGGAGACACATCTCATCGCTCTTGCCACCAGCTTAGTGCCTGGGCTAGTTGTGGGGGCCGATTGCTCTCACGGGCATCTGGCAACTGCTCCAGCGGGCATCTGCTGTGTCCCTCCTGGATCTGGGGTGTGTGTTGGGGTTTGTGTGTGTTCATGTTGCCTATTCCTTTGCTGGCAGCTGCAGCTGCAGCTGCTCTCTTCTCTCTCCTGCCTTGTTGTGAGCAGGGAGCTTTGGGCATGGGGACGGAGTTCTGTGCCTTTGACAGTGCTGCAGTTGCCAGGGAAGGGTTAACTGAGGCTACCAATCAGGGAACAGCAAAGAGGGGCTTCAGCTTGGAGCCCTCTGAGTGGTCTCCTTAGGTCATGTGCTTGGCCCGTCCACTCAGGGAACTGCTGTTGCGCGGGGCGGGGTTAGAGGACCAACAATGCTACTTGTGGATGGCGAACCTTAAAATGTTAATCGTCTGTCGCTCACACTCCCTGCCGGGTCTGCAGCATGTACCCATCTGTTTGCTATGAGGTAAAAAATAGGGTTCTATCTGCTTTCAGAAGGTAACCCTATTTTCTGCTCCTCTGAATAGCTTCAGAGTCTAACGGGGCAGACAGGGCTCAGGAGTATTTCAGGGTTTAGTCTGCCTTTGTTTGCTGTTGAGCCTACATTACCCATGGCTCTGTCCATGGTGCTACCTGACTTGCCTGAACTTTGCCTTGTTGCCTGAGCTGTGCCTTGCTGCTTGGTTTGACCATCAGACCCAGAGGACTCTGCAGTCTGGTATGGGACAGGACAGATCTCTACTCAGGTTTTGCATACTTTCCTTGTGAGTGCTAAAAACCCATCCATCTTTTGGGACATTTAAAAGGAAACTCTCAACAAGCAAATGCATTAGAATATACAATAGACCAGATCCCTGGAGAACTAGTTGCTCCTTCTATAACATTGTAATGTTGAGAAACGGGAAGACAAGTGTGAGGCAGGCAGGCAGGCAGAGGCCTCCAGAAGGAGGAATGGAAGAAGAAAGAGAGAAGGGGAGAAATTACCAATGATCATTATCAGCTGCACAATTTTGGATGCCAAACCAAATAAATAGTTATGAACTTCAGCTGTATTTCTAATTTCCAAGGGTTTGGAATGAACATGGATTAAACCTGAGGTATCATAATGGGAATCTGTAGTTCCATAAAGTTACAGTTTAGTATCAGAGTATGCTGTTTGTGAAGTTTCCTTTTGTATATTTTGGTTGCGAAGACTTTCAAAGAAAGGTTTCTATGAAGACTAACATGACAGACTTGTCAAATGATGTCATCTATAATTTGTGGCTTGCTTGCCCATGATAAATGAAGAACTAAATTAAGACACAGCACCCCTAAAAATGAATGGGCCTTTGTTAACTTGCTTTGCAATATCACAGGAGGATATCCTATTCTAGGGTGACATGAACAGTAACAGCCACCCACAGTTTTACTATTTTTCATTTTAATCCTCAAGCTAAAATGTCACAAGTTTCAAGTTATGGGGGAAAAAAATTCTGCTCTCCTCCCTTTTCCAAAAAGGGGAACTTTTTTCACCTATCAGCCAGATGTGGAAATGTGGAGACAGTGAGAGTCCACAGAAATGAGAGATGGCTTTTGAAGATAGTCATGGAAATAATGCCTCTTCCCAGGGTGAAACCTCACACTAGGCTCTTCAGAGCTATTGTGTTGAAGTGGTTATAATATCCTACACACTGAGTGACCTTATCTTGCTGGCATTTTCTGGTGAAAAAATGGAATCTATGTTTTTAATGTCACATTATGAATATGATTTCTACCACATGCTTCACTGTTCACACTGTCAAGGTGCTGTTAGCCTCTCTTCCATTTATGTCACAAATCTTTCTATACATTCATTACTTATCTAGGCTCAAGCAGCACTTTCCCAAAGCAGAAGCTGGTACCTTTTCATATACAAACATACAAAACCAAGCACTCATTCATGCTGCTCACACTGAAACCCTGAACTGCCTAATTGATATGAACTGCACATCAAGTTGTACTGTGTATTTATAGATCTTCAGATCTCTTGTGTGAAGAAGAGGTTAGAAATAAGGTGGAAGAGTCCTGAGGTGGTAAAATAGAATGTACCACTTCGGATTGCAGGTGAGGTTATCACTTTTTTCAATGCTTCTTTCTGTAAAGGACTCTGCAGTAGAAAGCAATGGTGCATTTTAAATATAAATATAAGCTTGGCACAAATAGCCAAAGGTCTGCCTTTCCCCACATGAATCTGTGCGGATGGTGCAGATGCAGGACAGGGCCTCCTCTAGCAGTACCTACCTAGACTGCAAAACCACCCAGAGATGTGAGTTTTGGGCAATATACAAATAATAAATAATAAATAAAACTCCTCCCTTCATGAGGCCCCATTGGCTCAGTCATTGCTGGCTTTTAAGCAAGCAATAAAAACAGATCCATTTCACCTGGCTTTCCACTTGTTATTGCTGTTGTCTGACGTTATCTTGTTGTTTCAGGCACTAATGCTTTGGAGTTTCCTTGTGGTTTTTTCTTTGTGAGATATTTATAAGTCTCCCTAATAAATAGCTGTTTTCTTGAGAATTGGTTTATTCCATTTATTTGCCACTTTGGTAGGTCCTTTGATGGGACAGAGAGGTGGAATATCAATATTTGTAATTAATGCATTGACTAATATGCCCTGCTTCTGAGTGCCCAGAAGCATGTGGCTGGCCACTGTTGGGAACAGAATACTAGACTAGATGTATCTTGGTCTGATTCAGCAAGAGAATCCTTTTGTTCTTAAAATTGTGTGTGTGTGTGTGAGAGAGAGAGAGAGGGAGGGAGGGAGGGAGGCAGGGAGAGGGAGAACAGACATGTAATAAATCTATAATTGCCACCAAATTCCCAAATTCCCATTGGTAGTGCTAAAGCAAAATTTGGTAGGGTTTATGCAAAATTGCTTAAGCACAATTGCTCCCCCATTTCACTACCACATACATGTGTCAAATGTGGAGTGGGAATTTCAAATGTTTTTGAGAAAGGTGAGGAGTTAACCCCTGCTAACTGGGCAAAGGGGCACCTTTTTAACATGGTGATTCTCTTTATTTAGCAGTGGGGGAGAGTAACTGGCCCTAAGATGTTTGTTGTTAGAGTGTGAGCCATCTTTGGGGACAAGGTTCCATTTTATTTGTTTGTTTCTCTATGTAAACTGCTTTGGAAACTTTTATTGAAAATTGGTATATAAATATTTGTTGTTGTTGTTGTTGTTGTATGAAATGGGAGCTGTACTGGTACCAGTGCCTAGTGGCTATCATGAATCCACAGGTAGGCCCAGAGCAACACCACATCATGAACACTACATTCAAAGGTGGATTCAAAGGTGGGTGGGTGTTGGGAAGGTAGTCACCTCTGGGAGCTCCCAGTGGGAACAGCAGCTGCCAGCTGACAACCTCTGACAGACATGTGGTTGCCACAAAAGTGGTGGCAACAGTTCTAAGCTGGGAAGGCCAATTTCAGCTTCATTTTGCCTTCACAACCCCACAAAGTTTTAAGTTGAAGTTCTCCGTAGAAAATGTAGTGCTATAATTTGCAGGTTCCTAGCTGATAAAACTGAAAAATATCAAGGGAACCCTGAAGAGTTTCAAAAAGAGTAGCAGCATTTGTCGGCTGTTTGTGGATCCCCACAAAATCTCTCAGTTAAGAGGATTAATCCTTACCCTTAGCAGAGTACCACTGGCAGAATCCTGGCTACCTACGATTGGTATGGAATTCTTCCTTGAATTTCCATTTACGATCCCAATCTATTCATTCCTCATGCAGACAGAACCAGTGGCAGACAATACATTGTCATGAAACAATGGGCAAAGAGCAATTGAAGCATCCGGCTTGATGTAGCACTGAGGAAGTTGCTATTATTGCCTTGTATAATCAATGAATAAATACATAAAATATCAGCTAGAGGTCCTCTGATACTTTAGCTCCTTGCAGTGGCTTAATAACAGATGACAAAGTTTAATAATGCTGCCAGATTAATAATTTCCCACCAGAAAAAGATAAAGACTAGTAGCTGTACAGGGGAAGTGTTCATAGAATGTCATTCTAATGGGACACATACAGTTTGCATAATTGAAAGCACAGCAGAAAAGTCAGCTTACACCCACTTGCCTTTGGGTTTCCTTTCATCCCCTTCCTCCACGTCATTCCAAAACTATTAAATCTGACAAGTTCTTATGCACTTCTCCTCTAACCTCCTAATGTATCTCTAACAAAAGAGACAGGTAGATACTTAGCACAATCCAACACACAACTAAGATAGTTTTGCCTCAATGGTCAATACCCTCCGAACATGGACTGCTGTGATGCGTTACACACTACGTGGGGATGCCTTTGAGGACTGTTCGGAAACTTCAAGTAGTTCTGAAAACTGGCAGCCCAATTACTGGCTGGAGTTTGTTGACTTGATCACATTTAGCCAGCTTTAAAATATCTGCATTTGCTTTTCCATGTAACGTTAAAATTTGCCAGGGTGGACCTTAAAACTGTAAAGGTTTGAGAACTTAAGGATTATTTTATCGCATGTAACCATAGGTCAGGCCATCTAGCCAGTATTGTCTATTCTGAATGGCAGCAAGTTCACAGAGTTGCAGACAGAAACCTTTCCCACCCTGCCCAACTTGGAGAGGCTAGGGATTGAAACTGTGGCCCTCTAAATGCAAAGCAGATGCTCTACTACTGAGCTGCGGTCCCATTTCCAAAGTGTAGCCACCATATTTTCACAGTGGGCAGGGTCCTGTCTGAACATACAACTGAGGCCCTTCTCGAGGTTGCTCTACCCGTCTAGGTCTCTCTTTACCAGTTCAGAGGACCTCTTAAAGACCATGGGGACCTGTTGCATTCCAGTGCCATTTTGGAAGGAGTGTGGGGAAAACTGGTAAATAGCATCTGTTAGCACTGGAAAGGACTCTGATTCTCAGCACTCCTCATGTACTGTACCTTCCAAGATAGCTCTGGAATACAGCAAGGCTCCATGCTCTTTAAGAGACCCTTAGATATCACACAATGTTGGTTGGGTATCCAGGTTCTATATGGAGGTGAGCATTAGGAATAATAGCTTTTTAACATTGTTTTGGTGGTGGTTGTTTTATAAATTTTATAGTTGTAAGCTACTGAAGGAACTCTAAAGTCAAAAGGTGGCACACAAATATTTCTATGTAGACATTTCTTTATTTCTTTATATAAATATTTATTGTCTACTTTTTGCCTTCATAGTTCCCTAAGTGGCTCATAACTATGAAATTTACTCAGGTCAAGGGGACTTAAAGGTAAACTGTGCCATCAAGTCGCTGTCGACTCCTGGCAACCACAGAGCCCTGTGGTTGACTTTGGTAGAATACAGGAGGGGTTTACCATTGCCATCTCCCGCACAATATAAGATGATGCCTTTCAGCATCTTCCTATATTGCTGCTCCCCGATATAGGTGTTTCCCATAGTCTGGGAAACACACCAGCAGGGATTCAAACCGGCAACCTCTGGCTTGTTAGTCAAGTCATTTCCCCACTGTGCCATTTTACCCCTTCCCAAGTGGACTTACTCCCTAGTAAATGTGCTTCAGATTGCTTTAGTAATATTGGAGACAATTTTAAGTCTTTTTAAAGACTATTTTTAGTGAGAGAAAGGCCTACATAAATTGAAAATACATAAACTGAAAATATTATAAAGAAATGTGTTATATTCAATTAGATTAATAAATGAAATTTAGCTCCCATGTGGTTAACTGGGCATTGCAAACACATTATTATGGTCTCACAATTTCGAGATGGAGAGAAAGTGCTGTAGAACAGAAGGCATCTTCTAAAGAGCAAGGCAATTTCAAAGTTAGACCCACTTTTACTTGGGAAGCTCTTCCATGTTGTTTAAACATCAAGGATACAGAACTCATTTGTCTTGCCACAGAAATTGAATATCTCCCTGCATGCATGTATCACATGAGAAGACTGTTAGTGGAGGATAAACTCTCTTATGATCTTCTCATTGAGGACTTACTGATATGTTTCTGGAAAACCCCAGGGTAGGAAGTAGAAGCAAAGGAAAAAATACAAGTCTATAAATACTTCTCAGTTCATTGGAACTTGTTCTTGATCCCACTAAGTGTGCTTAGGAATGTATCCAAGGGAGAGGCACAAAACTGGCTTGGCCTGTTTGGTTCAAATTTGAACCCAATTCGAACCAGGGTGGGTAGGTTCAGTTTTGATTTTGCTTGAACCACCCCCCACCCGCGGATCAGTTTGAATTCAAACCCAATTTGAACCATTTCAAATAAGTTCTACATAGGGTGTAATGGGGACTCAAACTGGCCCATTATTCCATATGCAGAGCACCTAGGGGCACAAAACTGGGGGGGGGGGTGGAAGGCACCCAGGGTTTCCCACCACCCACCAAACCCAAAAGCAATTGGATATGCCTGCAATTTTTAATGATTTTTTTTTTTAATTTCAAATTTTTGCATTTTCCCCATAGGGAATAATGGGGATTTGAGGATGCTCCAACTGCCCCCCTGGGGGGTTCCTGGGCAAAAAATTGGGTTTGGTGGCAAGGCATCTTATGCCACAACACCCCCCAGCAGCCCCAAGCTGGTGAGGTTCATGGTTTTTGTTTTATAATTTATGAAAGATTTTCGCCTGTCTCAATGCAATGAATATGAATTTCTCCCCCAGTCAAAAATATAGAACAGTGTGTGACCTAATGAACCTTGTGTGACCTCTGAGTCACAGAGGCAGCAGCCTAACACCCACCCCGGTTTTGTGCCCCTAGGTGCTCTACATAGAGAATAAAGGGCCGGTTTGGGACCCCATTATCCCCTATGGGAAAATGCAAAAAATTGAAAAATCTTCAAATAATTATTAAAAACCACAAGAGTGTCTGATTGCTTTGGGGTTTGGGTGCTAGTTGGCACCCATGGATGCCTACTACCCCCACTCAGATTTGGAGGCTCAAACCTTTAAACCAGTTTGAAACATTTTGAATACACCCAGGCTCTGTTTGGTTCAAACTCAGACTGACATTGCCAGTTGAATGCCCTGTTCTGTTCGAGTTTGAACCTTCAGACTGAACCAGTTTGAATATTTGAACCTATTTGCACATCGCTATTGTATCCTGGAAGTTATGTGAGTTCACTGGGCCTTAATCCAGAGTAATACATGCATATGAATGTAGCCTGCCAGCTCAACATACTTTTTTAACTGGAAATGTGTACTGAAACCAGTGCTCAGAGTGGAGTTGGATGGAGTGGGGTGCTATCCTACTTATTTTCAAGCAGTACTAAAACCAGCCAGCATCTTTTCCACAGATGTAGTGGAGTCTGGCCTAATTAGAAACAGAACCTTCCTGCTTCCCTATTCCTCCCAGCCAGCTTGAGTACTGACTGAAACTGTGCATTTGTTTTGTACAATAAACTCATGAATAATAAACTAATAGACACCCACCTGCTCAAAAAGAAAAAGAAAAGAAAAAAGAAAAAACCCAAACAAACTAACCTGACATTTTGCCTTGTTGGCATCCAAGGAACAAGAGCAGTCTAAAACATAACACATACATAGAGAAATAATGTGCACATTTGTTGAATTTTGCAAGAGGATATGCGAGGGTTATCCTTCTCAGCACATGCAATAAGGGGTATATATATCACAATAAGAAGGTTTTCTTTGGCCAATGAATTTCAATTGGTGAAATAGCATTTTCATAACGCAATCCCAAGTATTCATAAACCAAATCCGTTCAATTTCTTGTTGGCAGCAAATTTAACCACTTTTGCCCTATAGGGTATGGAGTGACAACACACCTACATTTTAGATCTTGACTGCTTTGCTGCCAAGCCAACTGTCTAGCCTGATAGTGCAGCAATTTGCACTCTACAAATGAATGGAGCAATCATATGAATGTTTTCTTGGAAATATGCCGGATTCCGTCTTAGTTAAGCAGGGGAAAACCTAATGCTTCCTCAATTTATTCCATGCTGATAATAAATTTATAGGGCAAGGGTGGCCCTTCCTCCCTGTTATCAGAAGTTTTCTGACTGCATCATAGGCAGAAATCCAACAAATGTAGCTTCCTTCTGCTTCTGAGCCTGTACCACAATTGATAAAAGCCAATTTAGCTTTTATTTCCACTTTTGGCTTCAATTCTGCTTTGTCAAATATGAATGCTGTTAATTGAGGTACTGATGGGGAAGAAAGTTATTCAGTAGAAGACTTGGTGTCCCAGAGCATGTTTTCTAGAAATGTTAACAGGCGTTACATGTGGGAAGTGAAAGAGCACATCCCATTGTATTCATGAAAATGGAATTAAATGTTCCTTAAAATATAGGACAAATCATTGGGGTGCATTTTACTATAGATCATAAATTGGACTAGAGTTGCAGACAGATGAGAACAGATATCTAAAGAGAGCTTCATTTTGTACTAAGCCAAATGAGTAGAAAATATTGGATGTAAAATGTCCATGTTTACATGAAGTGAGCATTTTTAGTTTTTTTTAAAGGGTGTTGAATATTTATTATTCCTTTTTATGATATTTGAAAATATCTTATATTTCCACTGACAAAAGGGAAATTCTACAGCCTGATATTGAATGTTATTCCCTAAACCAATATAGAAGGCCATAAAAATTGTGATGAAGCAGGAGTGGGGTTTTGGCCATTTTTGTATCTCCACGAAGCTCTCTCTACTACGCAAAATAAGGTACTAAGAGTCAAGTTGTTTCCAACTTGCATGTTATATGGCAATTGCTTAAATCAAATGGGGGGGGGGGTGTTAGCCCTAGACGCTAATCTCAAGTGGAAGTTGTCACATTTGATAAAGTACAATTGAGCCAGCAAGGAAATTTTCTGTTTCTATTTCTAGAGGTGCATCTGTTTGCAGCTTTCTCCAGTTGATGCCAGTTTGCCTTGAAACACTGGCAATGAACTTTAATTGTGTACTTCAGGAGAAAGGCTTAATTTTGATCTGAATCCCTTTAGGTAGCAATCAGCCCACCAAGATAATCACACCTCCCCACTGCAGATAAAAATAACCACCTTGATTCCAATGTGTGTGTGTGTGTGTCCCCTGCACTCTTCCATCATTCTCCCTTTGCTCATTAGAACATGTGTATATTTTTATAACCCTGCTCTTTTGACAGGCAGGGATCTATTGCCCTTGGAACCTAAGACAGTCCTGCAATAACAGCTATTTCAAACCCATTATAATAATTAATCACAGGAACAGCTACTAGCAGCAAAAAATCACATAATTCTGAACTTATAATTGAATTTTTTTAATGCTTTAAAGAAAATCAGTACAGCTGGAAAATCCCTTTTTTCTTTTCTTTTTCTTTTTCTCTTTCTTCATGTTCTGGTTACTGCTTAGCGCAGCTTTTAAACTACATGACTAATAATGTAGGGAATTCCTTATTTTAGCCCTACTCTGAATATAGAAATGTTAACAGTTCTTGAAATGTATTCTTTGATCTTGCATGTTGCTTTGCAGAGCAAGTGTTGGTGTGACTCCTACAGCTGCTGGCTCACTTCATAAAAATAATACTTTATTGGTAGCCAACATGGGATTAAAATGTCCTCTTTTGTGGTCAGGGACATGGTGCCTTTAACAGCCCCAAGAGGCAGAAATAGGATGGCTCTACCTTTTCTGCTCACTGCATCTCAGTGTTAGAAAATGCTTCAGTTGTTGTCTCTCCATAAAAATGTATGGCAAAAATAAAACAAAACAAAAAAATTGTTTGGATTGTATACATTATAGTTCTTTGTATCCGTAGAAAATGGCTGTTTATTACAACTGAAGGCAAAGAACGAGGATCCCAAAACTGAATAAAAGGCCCATCGGTTGTTATCCCAAAGGAACAGATATTAATGATTATAAGCTTATATAAGATAACGCATATTGTAATCATCATGAAAAGATAGTATACTGATGCCCTGACCTCATAGTTAACATTATATTTGTGACCCTTCTCCCAGTGGGGGAGTAGTGGAGATTAGGGGGTGTGCAGGGAACTGGCTGGTCCAGTTCAGTTCGAATCAGGACCAGACCTGAACCAGACCAGGCCAGTTCTGTCTGGGACCTCCTTGAGCCCCCCCCCCATTCAGTTTGGTGGTGGGGGGTTCGCAAACATGTTTTTAAAAAATTACTTGCCCCCTTCGGGGGAGCTGTTAGAGTCAGCAGTGGGGAGGGTCTGTGGAGGTTCCCCCTCCCCCCGCGGGGCTCCCTTCATGACTCTACCGACCATTTGGCCAGTTCTTTGGCCCATTCGGGCCTTCCCCCACCAATGTGGTGTCCATCTTGGAGGCCACTACACTTGCGCAATTGGCCTCTGCATGGCATGGGTCACACAGAGGCCAACTGCACAGGAACAGCAGCCTCCAAAATGGCCACCGTGCCGGAGGGATAAGGCCTGAATGGGCCAAAGAGCCAGCCCAGCCAGTAGATGCATCAAGGGAGGCTGGTGGGGGGAGGGGAACCTCCATGGACTCCCCCCACATCCAACAACTCCCCCCACCTCCAACAACTCACCCAAAGGGCTTAAGTAAAAAAATAAATTAAAAAAATTTCTGCAAACCCTCCAAACAGTTGGGGGGTGTTCGGTCCTGGGTCGGACTGAACAGGGGATGGTTCAGTTCAACCCTGAACAGTCAAACCGAACCGGTTCAACATCGAACACATTTGACATTGAACCTGATTTCACATCCCTAGTGGAGATGTTCACCAAGGAACATCCAAGGAACACTTCATCCCTAGTGAGATGTTCACCAAGGAAAGCTGTGAGTCTACTGAGAGAAGATATGCTTGAAAGTTGTCAAAACTAGTTGGAAGGTGTAACCTTTGTAGTACCACTAATGAGCCAGCAGGAAAGGGGATGCATTATGGTGTGCTAGGGAAAAGAGTGTGTGTGCACACGTGCACATGTGAACAATGGCACTCACTCCTCCTCACCCAAAAGTCTCCCCTATTAGCTTCTTCTCAGGAAGGAAGGTGGATATTGCTGCCAGTGATGAATAATCCCTGGACAGCTTTTGGGCTTCTCTCTGCAACATCTCTATTGAGAGGGTATGCTGGGAGACTCAGCAGTTGCTATTGTTCCCACAGGACCTGGAATACAAATTCCATTTGATCTGCAAACAGTTCCAGTACTGCGGCACACAACAAATGTGTTGGGGCTGAAGATGACCTCTGTTATTGTGAATCAACCTTTCTTGCTCTCTAAAGCTTTTGGTAGAACAGAGGAGAATATCAGGCATGGCTGGGGTGACCAGAGATAGGCAAGGCTAAATTGTGGAAAGGAGGCACTTTGGTCAAATCTTAGATTAGTTACACTTTGTACACTTAGATTAGTTATTGTTTCATTTAATTTTTCATGAGTTCTCTCTCTCTCTCCTGGCTAGCACAAAGTTTTCTCCTTACTATCCAAATCTTCTCACCTTTTGTCTCATGCCTGTTTTAAATTATGAGCCTGTGAGCAGGGCCTGGTGTTTTTAGCTGAAGTTCCTAAGCTTATCAGATCACCCAGCAGTATGTGTGTCTATGTGTCTCATCAACATCACAATGCCAGGACCAATATGAACCAAATTGGGTACCATTGTAGAGACACATTGGGGCACCTCAAAGGTGTAGTCTGTGAAGATGCCATCCACCCCAGTTCAAGGTGGTGGACATGTGAATGTTTGAGGTGCACATGGGCTAACTTGTGAACTGCCTAATGAATTTGGACCAAATTTGGTACTGTTGTAGGGACCCATAGGGACACCTCAGTGGTCTAGTTTGTGCTGATGTCATCCACCCCAATTTAAGATGGCAGATGCATGTACATTTGGGACACAAGTGGGCTAACTTGTGAAACACCTGACTGATTTGGACCAAATTTGGTACTGTTGTAGGGACACATAGAGACACCTCAGTGGTCTAGTTTGTGATGATACCACCCACCCCCCAAATTAAAGATGGTGGATGCATGAACATTTGAGGCAGAACTGGGTTAACGTGAAGATGGTAATTACTAAGTCAGCTTATGGATAAAGGAAAGTAGGCAAATTAGTTCTTACCAGAGCTTCTTGTTCTATTTTTGTAAAGCTTCTAGTACATATTAGACACAAGTAAATAATAAATGACAATGATGAAGTTAGTTTGCCAGGTCACAGTGACAGAGAAATAGAAAAAACTCCCTCTCTTGTAAAGGATTACAGGAGCCCTATTCCCCCCTAAATCTCTGGGTCACCTAGTCCTGAAAAAGCCTTTTAGTGGCTAAGATGCTTTTGAGTCCTGTGGCATCAGATGCTGACACCTATGCATCCCTAGAGAAAGTGTTCTCTTATGCACAAAATGCTAAGTACTTGCTTGCAGGAAGTTATTTAATTGTACAATACACTAGACTCCACGTATTTTGTATGCACACGTTAACAAAAATAGGCACACACATTCTTTGCATGTGCCACTTTTGAAAGGACTGTTGGCAGTGTGCTAAGAATAAATTCTTCAACGCTTATTTTAAAGACATGAGTAAGGTCTAATTATAACCACAGTTTATTTCCAAACAAATTAAGACTTCACAGGTACATCAAGTTTGTGCCACCAGCAACATCAGCAGAGCTCTGCAATAAGATTTTGTACGGTGCAGCACTTTTTAAATTCAAGTTTTAAATCCACAGGATTTAAAGGTGTAAGGTGTGTAAAAGGGGAAAGTACTTTCTTACAGGAAAGACAGAAACAAGAGAAGGATTGATCACCAAAACGGGAGGATTATTTTGTGAACATTTTACACCCCTTCAAAAGCACCCTTCTTTATTTGGACACTTTTGGAGGGATACTATGAGGCACAATAGTATTCATGATGTGGGGGAGAGGAAATGTGTCTGAACATTGCTAAGACCATATGTACAATTCTTGACTTGCTGTGCGAGTTCAGAACTGAAAAACAGGAAGCATTTGCCCAGATGTAGGCAGGACCGCCATCCTCAAAAGGGAATTTGAGAACTCCTGCCCTCATTTTGCTGAACTCCCTTCTGCCAGACCTAATAACTCATTTCTCTCCACAAAAATGTGTCTTCCCCCACAACATGAGGATTTGCTCCTCAAGCTTTACCTCTGCCCACACCTCTGCCTGGATGCTTGGACAATGCACTGTCACATTAAGAACATAAGAACAGCCCTGCTGGATCAGGCGCAAGGCCAATCTAGTCTAGCATCCTGTTTCGCACAGTAGCCCACCAGATGCCGCTGGAAGCTACAGGAAGGAGTTGAGGGCATGCCCTCTCTCCTGCTGTTACTTCCATGCAACTGGTACTCAGAGGCATTCTGCCTTTGAGGCTGGAGGTGGCCCAAAGCCCCCTGACTAGTAGCTGTTGAAAGACCTCTCCTCCATGAAGTTATCCAAACCCTTCTTAATGCTATCCAGGATGTTGGCTGACACCACATCTTGTGGCTGAGAATTCCACAAGTGGATTATGCATTGTGTGAAAAATGCATTCTATTTGTTGGTTCTAGATTTCCCAGCAATCAATTTCATGGGATGACCCCTGGTTCTAGTGTTATGGGAGAGGGAGTAGAATTTCCCTCTATCCACTTTCTCCTCACCATGCATGATTTATAGACCTCTATCATGTCTCCCCACAGGAATCTTTTTTCGAAACTAAAAAGCCCCAGGTGTTCTAGTCTTGCCTCATAAGAAAGGTGCTCTAGGCCCCTGATCATCTTGGTTGCCCTCTTCTGCACCTTTTCCAGTTCTACAATGTCCTTTTTAAGATGTGGTGACCAGAATTGTACACAGTATTCCAAGTGTGGCCACACCATAGTTTTGTATAAGGGCATTATAATATTAGCCGTTTTGTTTTCAATCCCCTTCCTAATGATCTCTAGCATGAAATTGGCCTTTTTCACAGCTGCCGCACATTGAGTCAACACTTTCAACAAGCTGTCCATCATGACCCCAAGATCCCTCGCCTGGTCAGTCACCGACAGCTCAGATCCCATCAGCATATACTTGAAGTTGGGGTTTTTCGTCCCAATGTGCATCACTTTACACTTGCCAACATTGAACCGCATTTGCCACTTTGTCACCCACTCCCCCAGTTTGGAGAGATCCTTTTGGAGCTCCTCACAATCCGTCTTGGATTTCACTACCCGCAAGAGTTTGGTATCATCTGCAAATTTGGCCACCTCGCTGCTTACCCCTGCTTCTAGATCATTTATGAATAAATTAAAAAGCACCCATCCCAGTACAGATCCCTGGGGGACCCCACTTCTTACTTTTCTACATTGTGAAAATTCTCCATTTATTCCTACCCTCTGTTTCTGTCTTTCAACCAGTTAGCAATCCACACATGTACTTGTCCCCTTATCCCATGACTGCTAAGTTTCCTCAGGAGTCTTTGATGAGGAACTTTGCCAAAAGCTTTTTGGAAGTCCAGGTATACTATGTCAACTGGATCACCTTGATCCGCACACTTGTTGACACTCTCAAAGAACTCCAAAAGGTTGTGCATCAGGCACATTCTTTTTCCCTCTCCTCTGTAACATTAAGTTGTCCTCAGCATCCCAGCACTCCTCGTATTCGCAACATGGGAATAACATGAGATACATTACAGACTTGCTGTCAGCCAGTCTTTTTCAGCATCAAACCCCATCCCACTTCTGTCGTCTGAGGATATAATGTCATAAATCAATTTGCCACTGTCCCTGCAGGAGCATGGGGATAATGGAGTGAGGAATTCTGAGCTGATGGTTATTGTAAGCCACACTCTTACAGCTACAGCATTACGCTTCTGCCTGCAATATGGAGAAAATAAAAGTGGGATACAGTACAGAGTGTCAGTGTCATACTTTCATCCTACAGTAAAGGGATAAAAGCACTAGACTACATTGTGGGGTCATTGGTATCCACTCGCTTTTAGTCTCAGCAGCCCTTCCACTTGCAATGTGGTGATGAGTACACAAGGCTACTTTACAGGGTGGTGAGCCTGCCTCTCTCAGCACTGGTTCACATGACCAAATCAATGTCCAGTCATCAGGAAATCAGAGTTCTCCTGATTTCCAGCCATGTGAACCCAGATATTTCCATCAGTGTTGAGTTAGCATCACACCAACCCAACATTTACCCAGGATCATTAATCTTAGTTCTGAACTCTGGCTGTCAATCCTGGATCCTGGAAATTGTTGGTGATGTCAGGTAGGCACCACCAATCTGTGGCACCAACCTGGCATCACTAAAAATTTCCAGATTCACCCATGTGGATATTGGGAGTACACACACCACGGAAACCTCAGATTCCCCATTTGCTGTATGATTTGATTGGGCGAAATGGCCCTTGGCTGAAGACCACCATTCCGTTTCAAAAAGACTTGTTGCTCTGTCTTGTTGCTCTGTCAATCAACATCTTGAGACTTTCTAAGAAGTAAAATAGATCAGACAATCATGGTTATGTATAATTTTCCCAATTCAGTAGCATGGGCACCTATCTCTAAGCGTCGTAAGAGATCTGAATTATGTTAGAGAGGTCTTTAAATGGGGAACTGAATGAACACTCTCAAGTTTGTCAGACTAAATGGAGGTGTTTCAATTGCATCCATTTCAGTTCTCAATTGCATTGAGAAATTACAGGAAGCAACTTTAACTGAGAAACAAAAGTCTGACATTTATGACTAATTAAAAAAGCAAACAAACAGTCTCTAATGCAGCGAGCCAGCATAGCATAGTGGTTCAAGTGTTGGACTAGGACTGGGAAGACCCAAGTTCAAATCCCCATTCAATCATGAAACTCACTGGGTGACTCTGGGCCAGTCATGTATCTCTCAGCCTATCCTACCTCAAAGGGTTGTTGTGAGGATAAACTATGAACACTGCTCTGACCACCTCGGAGGAAGAGCGGGATATAAATGTAATAAACAATCAAACAAATAAATTTAGTTGAAATTCAAGACAGCAAGTAAGAAGCAGACAAACAAATCATGGCTCTACCCCTAAGCTAGCACATAGAGTCAAAACACACAGACAAACATGTCTAGCACAAGAACTAAGACAATTCTGTGGCAAAGTCCCAACAGCAGCTTGTATTCCACATTGAGAATCTGAGAACTTGCATACCATTGCCCTGTGTGGCAGTCATCTGAACTACAGCAGTCTTGCCAGGAATTGAATTTTCAGGCTCTGGACTGATCCCACCCATTTCTCTTGATCCACATGATTGCTTGTGTGATAATTTTCTGAGCCTGTTCCTCAGGGCCTCAAGTGCTGGAGGGTGGGGAGATATTTTGTTTGTGGTATTCTGAGGGCTTTACAGGATATATTAGAATGAACAACTTCATTTTATACACACACAAGAAATAAAACTTGTGTTTTGGGGGTGTGAAACTACAATAAGAAGCTTTTATGTATGCTAAATAACTACACAGTGAGCAGTATCCAGGCAAAGTGTTTCCAAATCTCATTGATTACATTTTCTATTGAAAAAAGTTAAGTATCTGCTTAACATTCCCACTGAAATCACAGAAATGAAAAGGGCTTCACTTTGCCCAGATTGTACCTGTGTATGCAGCAGCTGTAGTTTATAAAGTTCATGATGCAGTGTGACTCTGAATTAAATGTATAGGCAGAAAGACACAAAAGAACTATGGATTGTTTACCCTAGGAATTATGGTGACTGCAGCTGCTGCAATCTGACAGAAGCAACACAGATAGTCACAAGCCAACCCATCCCCTCCATTGGGAAAAGAATTCTGCTTCAGCAAACCTCCGCATTCCATCCCAAATTTGCAATATAGAACAATTTAGCAGCAGCTCCGATTAAGCTCTGGATTGCAAAATATGTCCTTTTAAATTTTTTCACACAGTTGGTTATGCTATTTAACAAACTGTTTTACAAATGTAAGCCATATGAAGTATCAATTAACAAGATTTTCTAAAAAAAAACCAAAACCAAAAACCCATCAGGATAAAATCGGCACCTATTAGTGTGTAGACTCCAGAATCAGTGAAAACTGCTGCACGTTCAGTTAAAGTGTTGTTAATTCAATAGTATTATTGGAACAAAAGTCGCTTATATTAAATTAGCCATCTGTTTGGTTTTCACCTTGGAATGTCTGCCAGATGCTGAGTTTGTTTATACACAATTCATTTGCCAGCACCAGTGTTAACAAAAAATGTACATATGTGTACCTGTGCAGAGAAAGTATCTAAATAAAGATCAATGTGTACTCTGAGGCATTTACAGAAATAACTGTGGTATAGCTGTTTCCATATGTCTCTGTACACAATAGGACCAGTGTTAATTATTCATGCTGAAGAAGTCTCAGATTCCAGAACTTATTTCAAAAAAGTTCCCCAGTTTGACAATCTAGTGTCCATATAGAGTTTTATGGATTTCCTTGTAATTACGTGAGATTCTTGCCTGCAACCTTGGAGAAGCCACTGCCAGTCTGTGTAGACAATACTGAGCTAGATGTACCTATGTTCTAACTCAGTATAATGCAGCTTCCTATGTTTCTGTGTCCTAATCAGGTTGCTTGTAGCACCTGAGTCAATGCAAATGACACTGCTGCATTTCTCAGACTTGGCTTCCAAAATTATCTGTTCTTGCAAGTTATATCCTCTGCTTATTAGCTTTAGTCCCTGATTGCTTGCAAGTTCAAAACTCTGGGGCTATTCTTACAATCACAAAAATCGAATCCTAGCCCGATTTTTGTGATCGTAAGAACCACCGGGCTCGCAGCTGAGCCCGGTGGTTCTGGAGCGGCTAACCTGCTCCTGTAGCCCGCCCCTTAGCCCGGGTTTGCAGAGCGAGCGCTCCGCAAACCCGGGCTATCTGTTTGTGAGTAGACCCCCGGCCGGGAGGCTTAAAAGCAGCCTCTCGGCTCAGGGGTCTCCCTAGTATGCCCTGCATGCTTGTGCAGGGCATACTGGGGCTTCCGGGGGCCGCGCGGCCCCTGAGCTCCCCAGCCCCCACCAGCTCTGTCTCGGAGCTGGCCATCGTGTGGTTGGCCAATGCGGCCGCCCAGGGCTCCCTTCCCGCTCAGCGCCCTAAACCAGGTCTCACTGATCATGAGACCCGGTCCATAGTGTTCCCAGATGACTCAATCTCTTTGTAACTTTCTTTGTTTAGCTTTTGTCTGCACACTCTATTCTTAGGACACTTATTCTGCAAGAATTTGGGGCTTTCACAAATAAACATTTCCTCTTTCTTTGAAAGGTTCGAAATGCATTTTCTTCACTTTCCTTTGGTTGCCTATCATCCCTTCTGCACAAACTCTCTAGACGGTTAATTACAAATTGTAAGTCTGCCTCCTCCTTGACTTCCAAGGCACTAGTCACAGTAATGTGGCAAACTATCCAACAGCAATCCTATCAAAATTGCATCTACTATGAATACTTCTTGAGTGTGCAGTTGCTGGGTGCTGGGCCCAATAACCCTTTTAGGGGAAGAATGGCAGTTCAGTACCCCAATAGCAGAGCAAAGCCAGTTTGGGGAGAATTCAGCCAAGAAGGAGGTCTGGAGACAGTTCTTTAAGTTTGAGGAACCACAAGGATTTATTTAGAAGTTACAACAGGATAATAAAGCTGAGAGTAAGGCTGAAAGGGGAGAGAGACTAAACAAACAGCCATCTCTGGAGAGACAAAATGGGGACTAACACTGGAAGAACAAAGAGGGGAGGAGTCCAGCACTTTTATCCCTGACCCTAACCCCCCCACCCACCCACACACACACAAACACACACACACCATGATCACTATGAGACATTGCAGCTGAGATCTGATGCTGCTAGGGTTTTAGCTCAAACAGGTTCCTGTCTCTGGGGATATTCTCATGACCAACAAAAATTGGGCTAGCAGAGGCTAGCCCGATTTTTGTTGGTTGTCAGAACCACCGGGCTCACAGCCGAGCCTGGTGGTTCTGGAGAGGCTAACCCGCTCGAGAACCCCTGGCAAAAAGCAAGTTTGCAGAGCAAGCACTCCTGCAAACCTGCTTTTTGCGATCGTGAGTAGCCATGCCACGCCTTTGCGCTGCACCTACTCATGTGTAGACCCCTGGCCAGGAGGCTTAAAAGCAGCCTCCCGGCTCAGGGGTCTCCCCAGTATGCCCTGCGCGCTTGTGCAGGGCACACTGGGGCTTGTGGGGGCTGCGCAGCTCCTGCTCCCCCCTGCAGCTCCATCTTGGGGCCGGCCATCGTGTGGGTGGCCGATCCGGCCACCCAGGGCTCTCTTCCTGCTCAGCGCCCTAAACTAGGTCTCACTGATCGTGAGACCCGGTCCACTGTGTCCCCATACACATTACCCCAGCACCGGGGTTAAGGCTGCATTCATGCCCTTAACTGAGGCTAAAGGCTGGGGTAAAAGGAAGGGTCAGGTGGATGGACAGCACTGGGATCCATGCATATCCCAGTACTTCACATGTGCAGCCTGACCGGGCTGGGCTGTGCATGTGCATATTTTTATTATGTATGTTTCAACCCAATCCTAACATATATATTTAAAAGTAAATCTCAGGAAAATTTAAGGAGACTTACTCCTGAGTAAATGTGCTGTTGCTTCTAAAGATGTGTGTTTAGGATTGTAGCCTGGCCTTTCATATGTAGAGGCTATTCACATGTGCATGCAAAACAGAGCTAAGGGAGCCCAGCCTGGTTTTTCACATTCATGTGAAACTCCAGGATCAGGCCCAACCCCGAGGCTACATGGCCACAAACTCATCTAAGTAGCTTCCCTTTAAAATGATGTTAAGGGATCGAGTGCTGCCTTAACCTCATTTATTTGCTTGTGTGTCAGCCGTAGCTGCTTGCAGCCATGGCGGGCACACACAGAGGGAAGGCAGATCCCAATAATGCACTGCACACTCATGCAGTGCATTATTGGAGTTCTGGAGGCAGGGCAATGCACGTCCCAGCACCTGACCCTTGGAGCTGCAGGGAGCAACAGCCAGCCGTCTGGGCGGGTGATCTGCCCGCCCAGGGAAGCAAGTGCAATCATCTGCAGGGAGAGTAAGTGTAAACCTCTCTCCTTGCAGACCGCCCCGGAGCTCTTCTCACTGATCATGAGAAGAGCTCTGTAGCCTTTTCAGGCTATTATTAGAGTGAGCAAGAAGAAATCCTGCTTCATGGTTCCTTATCACAGTGTGGCAGGTCTCACGATCAGTGAGACCTGTTTAGCCTGCTCTCCCTGCACATGAGCAGACAGTCTGCTCTGGGCGGCTGAGCCGGCTGCCCCCACGACTGCCAGCTCCGTAATGGAGCCGGCGGGTGCTGGGGGGGAGCGGGGGCCAATCAGCCCCCAGAAGCTCCAGCATGCCCTGCACGAGCATGAGCACTCAGGGCATGCTGGAGAGACCCCCCCGGAGCCGGGAGGTAGCTTTTTGCCTCCCCTCGGGGGTCTACTCGTGAGTAGCCGTGGCGTGGAGCTGTGCTACGGCAACTCACAATCAGGAAACCTGGGTTAGCGGAGTGCTCAGTGCTCTGAAGGAGCCCCTGGTGGCGCAGTGGAAGGAGCCCCTGGTGGCACAGTGGTAAAACTGCCGCCCTGTAACCAGAAGGTTACAAGTTCGATCCTGACCAGGGGCTCAAGGTTGACTCAGCCTTCCATCCTTCCGAGGTCAGTAAAATGAGTACCCAGAATGTTGGGGGCAATATGCTAAATCATTGTAAACCGCTTAGAGAGCTCCGGCTATAAAGTGGTATATAAATGTAAGTGCTATTGCTATTGCTATTTAACCTGGGCTTAGGGGAGGGCTACATAAGCGGGTGACTCGCTTTGACTCAACCGAGCTTGGCTGTGAGCCCAGTGAGTCCCACGATCGGTGGAAAGCGGGCTAAGCACCCTTAGCCCACTTTCCACTGATTGTCAGAATAGCTCCAGTATGTTGCAAGAACCTTGTTCACATACAATTGTGGACACTATGTTCTGACAATGGCTGATCCCCCAATTCTCAATTTTTAAATTTTATTTATTTATGCGTTTACTCCTCTTTTTGCAATAGTCCTAAGGTGGCTAACATACAACTTTTAAAATCTCAGTTAAACATCTAAAATACAACATACCATTAAAAAAAACAAAAACAACCCTGCTATTAACTGTACAAAGAGGCCCCTTTCAGGCCGTTGGTCTCTTCTATTTTGAAGGAGGAGAGCAACTTTCCCTATTCATTCCAACATAGCATTTTCCCTAATGGCTGTTGATATCTTCGTATGTGTCCTTAAAGAAAAAAATATCGTGAGTGGACACAGTACAATCCAAATCATTTTGGTGATGCACATCCCTGTGAAACAACAAATGTGGCATGTAAATAACATCTACAGTGAACCCCTTCAGAAATAACATCATTCTTGGGGCATTCTGGGGAAAATGGCTCCTAGACAGAGCTAGCCACTGGGAGGAGCTTCAGCATTTTCAACACTGCTGCTGCAGCCACCCACAAAGGCATGTTACATTTCTTTTTCAAAAAAGGGAAAAGGGACATCCATCGGTGAGCCACCTTGTCACAAAACTTGAACAATTTGTGCCCCAACCTGAAAATGAGAACCCAACAATTTTCACTATATCAGATGGGGCCTATCCAGATTTATTATTTATTTATTTATTAGAAACATTTAATATACTGCCCACTCTGAAGACTCTGGGCGGTGTACAAAAACATACAAAGCAAGACAGCATTAAAATTACATTCTAAATTAAAAACTAAAGTAACTAACAAAAAAGAAAAAACCAGATAGGTAAACTACAAGGCAAAAGCCTGGTGAAAAAGAAAAGTCTTCAATAGAGATTTAAAAATCAATACGGAAGGAGCTAAATGAATCTGCAGGGGAAGGGCGTTTCAGAGAAGTGGGGCAGCAACTGAAAAGGCCCTTTCATGGGTCCTAGCACCCCGAACCTCTCGGAAATCAGGGACCAACAGAAGGGCCATCTGAGAAGATCTAACCAGACGGGATGTAACTGGATGGGAGAGGTGGGTCAGTAGGTAGTGCCTAGATTGACAATAGTCATGACACTGACACTGACATGGACTTCTGGGTAAAAATTGTGCCAATGGGGTAAGAAAATTTCTTTGCTAAAAATTTATGGCTGCCAATGTAGTGAGAAAATTATCAGAATTTCTCAGGTTGCACTGAAAAAATGGCTGAACCTGCCTCTATATTTGCAACCAGAAAATTTGTAAAATGAGAGGGGAATTGCAGATCAGCTCAACTTCTGACTCTCAGATGGGTCAGGGCTGGGTCTTGTACTATGATTCCATTCCCAAACTCCACCCCACACTTATTCCTCCTATATGGTTGCCTGATGTTTGGTGCAGGTGATTCCAGTTTAAAAAATCAACATAAAAACCAGAAAGTTAAAATAAAATACATAGAACCTAAGAAATATTAAAGCTTTCATTGCTACTGCTTCTGTATAATGTGCAAAACTACCCACATCAACCCCCTTTAAAAAAAAAAAAACAGCTTAGAAGGCTTCTGCAATATACTCATTCTTAAACAGAATTAACCATTCGCCTATAAAATAAAAATAAAATAAAACAAACTGCCTTTGATAAAATCATATAAATATTGCAAAAGCCTATGAAGCTAGTTATATGTGCAGAAATCATAGCAGGCTTGGCGCAAGCACATCATGGGGAAATAGCTCTATCTTTTAAAGCAAGTCCAAGCGAAAATGTGCCAGCTGTTACAAATATTATTTTATTGAATGCTCAGTAATTTTGTTCCACAATGTTATGTTCCACATAATGCAATTATATGCACCTGAGCTAGGCATCAGGATCCCGTAACTATTTTACATCTCCAGGGCAAAACTTCTGTGCGTTTACAAGGAGATTCAGCAGCATCGATCATAACTGAGTGCAACTACTTATGATAGATAACGTAACATGCCTAAAGACATATTTGTTCCACTTCCTGAAAACACTCTGAGATTCTGCTTAACAAAACCACCACTAATGTTAAAAACAGATTACATTTTTGAAATGGAGGATTTTCAGCAGTTTATGTTTTAGCTCTCTAATGTCCGCTACCTAGTTGGCTCCCATCTCTCTCTTTCTCTCTCTCACACACAGAGCAAGGTGATCACTCCAAAAATAAACTGTGCCCTTCAAGTGTTCAAGAAGTAGGGTCCCCCATGGATCTCTACTGGAACCAGTGCTTTTTAATGTATTCGTGATTGAGCTAGAACAGGGTTTCTCAACCTTGGGCCCCCAGATGTTGATGGGGGCCAACTCCCATCATCTGCAGCCATATCCATTGTGGATATGAAAGAAACCCTGATCTAGAAGTTGGAGTAAGCAGTGAAGTGGCCAAATTTACAGATGAGGCCAAACTATTTAGGGTAGTGAAATCCAAAACAGATTGTGAGGAGCTCCAAAAGGATCTCTCCAAACTGGGGGAGTGGGGAACAAAATGTCAGATGCAGTTCAATGTAAGCAAGTGTAATGTGATGCATGTTGGGGCAAAAAAACCCAAACCAATTTCATATGTATGCTGATGGGATCTGAGCTGTCTGTGACTGACCAGGAGAGAGATCTCATGGTCATGGTGGACAGATATCTTGTGGTGGACAAAGATCTTGAGGTCATCGGTGACTGACCTGAGGGAGATCTTGGGGTCATTGGAAGTGTGGCAGATGTGGAAAATGCTGTGGACAATGTGTGGCAGCTGTGGAAAAGGCCATGGAATCATCAAGAAGGGGGTTGACAATAAAACTCCTAATATCATAAGGCCGTTATAAAAATCCATAGTGCAGCCATTTTTGGAGTAATGTGTATTCCAAGGAGAGAGAGGGGGGCTTTCCTTGGGGGGGAGGGGGGGGAGAGAGAGAGATTGAGAGAGAGAGAGAGAGAGAGAGAGAGAGAGAGAGAGAGAGAGAGAGAGAGAGAGAGAGAGGCTTTCCTAAGTACTAAAATGTCCCGGAAAATAAACTAGAAATTGGGCTTTAAAAAAATAGAAAGGTGAGGAAAAAATAGGAAGAATCATGTGGGACAGCAGTTTATTTATTTATTTATTTATTTATTTATTTATTTATTTATGAATTTATATACTGCCTTTCATTAAAAACAATCTCAAGGCAGTTTACAAAAGTTAAAAAACATACAATAAAATGACAATAAATATTAAGCTAAAAATATAAAAACAAACCAAATTTAAAACCTATAAAATACAAGCATAAAAAACTACACACAGGTAAAATCACATAGAAGCAGCAATAAAAATGATCATGTAAAAGCCTGGTTAAAAAGCCAAGATTTAAGAAGCTTTCTAAAAACTGTGATGGAGTCTGAGGAGCGAATGGCCACTGGGAGAGCATTCCAGAGTCTGGGGGCAGCAACAGAGAAGGCCCTGTCCCGAATGCACAACAGCCGAGCCTCCCTCATTGTCGGCACCTGGAGCAGAACCCCCTCAGATGACCTCCTCGAGTGGGCAGCAACCCTTGGGAGCAGGTGGTCCCTCAGATACCCCGGGCCCAAACCATTAAGGGCTTTAAAGGTCAAAGCCAGCACCTTGAAATTGGACCCAGAAACGAACTGGCAACCAGTGCAATTCTTTCAGAATGGGTGTGATGTGCTCCCATCGGGCAGCTCCGGATAAAACCCTAGCTGTCGCATTTTGCACTAGCTACAGTTTCCGGATATTCTTCAAGGGCAGCCTCACATAGATCGCGTTACAGTAATCCAGCCATGACGTGACTAAGGAATGGGTAACTGTGGCCAGATCTGCCTTCTCGAGAAAGGGACACAGCTGGAGCACTAGCCGAAGCTGTGCAAAGGCACCCCTGGTCACCGCCTCCACCTGAGCTTCCAAAAGCAGAGCCGGGTCCAGTAGTACACCCCAAGTAGACTTGAGGGGTGATTGAGGAAGGCAAAGTTGGAGAGCTGAAAGTCACAAGCAAGTGGAAATAATAGGTCAAAGCTGTGGTATGGAAGGTAGTAGTACAGTATATGTTTCCCTAGTACTGAAAGCAGATGGTAGGCTCTGAGCCCTGGCACAAATTAAGCCCTAGAAAGAGAATGGATACTTATTGTTTTACTACTTGCACAAATGATCTTTCTTACATTTTTTCTCCCTGAAAAATTGGTACACTACTGTACCAAATTGAAAGTTTGGAAATAAGGTGTTCAACTGCCTTTGCACTTGATACTAGATCTTCTAACCTAGTGTCTAAAACAGCTGATTGTGCACCAGATTTCGGGATCGTGGTAGATAGCTCATTGAAAGTGTAGACTCAATATGCAGCAGCTGTAAAAAAAAGGCCCATTTCATGCTAGGGATCATTAGGAAGGCAACTGAATATAAAACTGCTAATATTATAATGCCCTTATACAAAATGGACACATTTGGAATACTATGCACAATTCTGGTCACCATACCTCAAAAAGGACATTATAGAACTGGAGAGGGTGCAGAAGAGGGCAACCAAGATGATCACAGGCCTAGAGCACCTTCCTTACGAGGCAAGACTACAATACCTGGGGCTTTTTCATTCAGAAAAAAGATGACTGAAAGCAGATATGATAGAGGTGTATAAAATCATGCATGGTGTGGAGAAAGTTGATATAAATTTTTCTCCCTCTCTGATAACACTAGAACCAGGGGTCATCCCATGAAACTGCTTGCTAAGAAATTTAGGAGTGACAAAAGGAAGTACGTTTTCACACAATGCATAATCAGCTTATAGAATTCCCTGCAGCAAGTTGTGGTGACAGCCAAAAGTCTGGATGGCTTTAAGAGAAGTCTAGCTACATTCATGGGGAACAGGTCTAACAATGGCTACTAGTCTGAGGGCTATAGGCCACCACCAGCCTCAGAGGCAAGATGCCTCTAAATACCAGTTGCAGGGGAATGAGTAGCAGAGGGGGGCATGCCCTCAGCTCTTGCCTGTGGGCTTCCCAGAAGCATCTGGTGAGGCCACTGTGTGAAACAGGATGCTGGACTAAATGGGCCTGATCCAGCAGAGCTGTTCTTATGTTCTTCTTGCCAATATAAGATAAAAATTAAATCAACTAATGGTGGGGTTTCAGGTCAGAATAAAGGGGGTAAATCCTGATTGTTGTGATGGTATATAAAACTTAATCACACTCTATTGCTATGTTTAGCATAGTCGTATACAGTTCATTCCTGGTAGAATGACATTTTATTTCCTTTGTCCTTCCTACTTTAGTGAATGTGTCTAGGGTGAAATAATTATTGCCTCTTTGTTTTGTATGTTCCTCACTATATGTGGGAGCTACTCTTAATCTAAACATCAATAAAGAGTAAATAGTAATAAATTACTGTTCTTTCCTCATTATCCAATAGTTTGCTAGATCCAATAGCAATCTTGCTTGATTGTAACCTTGTATCAATCCTACCTTGTTCTCAACATTAGTCCTTTAAGTTTTCTAAAGAGTACTGCAACTTTTGTTTAGAATCTGTCTGTGGTCATAAATAAAATACCCCACTCTGTGACCCATTGCAACCATATTACATACTTTTTTCTATTAATAAAACAACACCTCCAAACTGAGTACAAAAAATGGCCTTCCTAGATTGAGGGAGATTTTCTTCTGCATAGGGGGATATATATATATATATATATATATATATAGAGAGAGAGAGAGAGAGAGAGAGAGAGAGAGAGAGAGAGAGAGAGAGAGAGAGATGTATGTATATGTATATGTATATGTATATGTATATGTATATGTATATGTATATGTATATGTATCTATCTATCTCTCTATGACAGACAGGAAGAGGGAATTTTCTTTGCAATGAGGTACATTTCTAAGTTAGTTTTATGAGTGAGTATAGCTTTATTTACTGTTCTTGTCTCTACATGGTAGATTCAAAATCTATTTTCAGACCACTTCTGGCACTACAGTGGCAGGAAACTTAAACAAGCCTCTGCTTGCTCATGCAGTCTACCCAGATGAATAATATAATGTCAGAACTACAAACTCAGATGACAATGTGGATCCTCTTACATGAAAATGGAAGGATACAACAATTTGAAGAAGTGGTGGTTGATCATGCAAGCAAAGCTGCTCAATTGCAGCAATTAGGATTGCTCTGGCCACTTTGAAAAGCACCCTGCCTTGATTCTGCTTATACCCCACTCTACCCTCGGCTATCAGGGTCTTCCAGATGGTAATTTATTCCAGCAAAAATTATGATGGGAGATTTAATGGGATGTCCAGATGACATTCAAGGACATCGTATGAATTCTAAGCACCATCCACTGACATTTGATGAAAAACCTGTGTCTTTTCAATACCATTTAAAAGTAGTATTGAAAAGGCACAGCTTTTTCATTAATTGTCAGCAGATGGTGCTAAGAACATACGCAATGTCCTTTAGGGTTGTCTGGACATCCCATTTAATCTCCCATTAGAATTTGCACTGAAGTTGAAATGACTTACCATTTGGAAAAGACTACTATTTCCCCCTCTTACCTTGCTTGGGGGAAGGGCAACAAGGTAGCAGTAGGTAGAAGGACACCCATGAAGATGTAAGAGAATTGACAGGTCCCCTCCTTTAGCAAGAAATTAATTTTTGCCAGAGCCCTCTGCTACCAGCTACTCTCTTCCCAAAGTGAGGGTTTGTTTTCCTTGTGGAAGAAGGAAAGGGATGGGCAGGGAGGGATGGTCAGCTATTGTGCCCCTCAAGTGTTAGAGATATATGTTTGGAAAATCCCTTCAAGTATTTCTAGTAGTGTGAGAGAAACAATGAACAACACAAGAACAGCCCTGCTGGATCAGGCTCAAGGCCTATCTAGTCCAGCATCCTGTTTCACACAGTGGCCCACCAGAAGCCCCTAAAAAGCCCACAGGCAGGAGCTGATGGCACATCCTTTCTCCTGCTGTTGCTCACCTGCAGCTGGTATTTAGAGGCATAGTGCATCTGAGGCTGGAGGTGGCCCACAGCCACCAGACTAGTAGCCATTGATAGACCTGTCCACCATGACTTTGTCTAAGCCCCTTTTAAAGTCATCCAAGCTAGTGGCCACCATCTCATCCTGTGGTGGCCACCATCTCATCCTGTAGTGGAGAATTCCATAGATTAATTATGTGCTGTGTGAAAAAGTGCTTCCTTTTGTCAGTCCTAAATTTCCCAGCCTTCAGTTTCATGGCTTGACCCTTAGTTCTAGTGTTCTGAGAGAGGGAGAAAAATTTCTCTCACACACTTTTCTCCACACCATGCATAATTTTATAGACCTCTATCATGTCGCCCCTCAGTCATCCTTTTTCTAAACTAAAAAGCTACAGGTATTATAGCCTTGCCTCGTAAGAAAGGTTCTCTAGGCCCCTGATAGCTTGGTTGCCCTTTTCTGTACCTCTCCAGTTCTATAATGTGCTTTTTGAGGTATGGTGACCAGAACTTTACACAGTACTCCAGATTTGACTGCACCATAGTTTTTTTTTTAAAAAATAAGGGCATTATAATATTAGCAATTTTATTTTCAACCCCCTTCCTAATGATCCCTAGCATGGAATTGGCCTTTTTCACAGCTGCTGCACATTGAGCCAACACTTTCAATGAGCTGTCCCCCACAACCCCATGATCCCTCTTCTGATCAGTCACTGATAGCTCAGACCCCAAAAGCATATGTGTGAAGTTGGGGTTTTTTTTTTGCATCAATATGCATCACTTTACACTTGTTAACACTGAACCACATTTGCCATCTTGTTGCCAGCTCCCTGGAGAGATCTGGTGCACAATGTGCTGTTTTAGATACTAGGTTAGAATATCTGGTATCAAGTGCCAGGGCAGTTTAAGATTTTATTTCCTAGCTTTCCATTTGATACAGTAGTCTACCCATTTTTCTTAGCAACCTATCAGGGAGAAAAAATCTAAGAAAGATCATTTGTGCAAGCAGTAAAACAATGAGGCTATTCTCACGGTCATATCAAATCGGGCTAAGGGAGTCTAGCCCGATTTGGTATGGCCGTGAGAACCACTGGGCTTGCAGCTGAGCCGAGTTGTTCTCAGGTGGGTCACCCACTTGAATACCCCTCCCCTCAGCCAAGGTTGGCGGAGCAAGCGCTCTGCTAACCTGGCTTTTTTAATCGTGAGTTGTTGCAGCAATTCACTAGGAGACCCCCAGCGGGGAGGCTAAATGCAGCCTCCCAGCTCAGGGGGGTCTCTCCAGCATGCCCTGAGCACTCGCACAGGGCATGCTGGCGTTTCCGGCGGCTGTGTGGCCCCTGAACTCCCCAGTCCCCGCCAGCTCCGTAATGGAGCCGGCAGTTGTGTGGGCGGCCGGTTTGGCCGCCCGCAGCCAACTGACGGGTTATCTGTGAGGAGAGCGGGTTAAGCCCGCTCTCCTCACAAACCCCATCTCAGCGGTTCCCACTGATCGTGAACCACCTCAATAAGTATCCATTCTCTTTCTAGGGCTTACTTTATGCCAGAGCTCAGAGTCTGCCATCTGCTTTCAGTACCAGGAATTAACCAGGAATATATGGAGTAAGAACAGGTGAAAAGTGCATCTCTCTTCCCACATTTAGATTAAGATTTACTCTGATTGTTGGTCTTTAGGTAAAGCACTATTATAAAGATGCATCAGGCAGAAATTCATCACATGCATTTTTAGCAAATGATTAAGAAAGTTGCACCTGCTGAATTTCTGCCTTGGTACATCTTTTGGTACATCCCTGCCTTGATACATCCAGTCCAATGTTGAGCTAAAAGTCCAAGGCAAAGTATGGCTACATGGAGCTTAATTTGTAAAGCCAACTTAATACACAAGGAAGTTTTTACCATTTATGTGGCAGAGAAATAAAGGTGTCTGCTTTGACCTGCAATTCCCATGCTTTCTGGAGTATGAGTGAAATTGTAAGCAACTTAACCCTCCTCTTAAACAAAAGATATTTTTAATATTTTAATTATATGATAGGCGTGAATGCTTGTTGCAAATGAGCTGCGGTGAAGCTCAGCCTAGTGTGCTCCCACTTCTATTTGTAAGAAAAGGAGAATGAAAGCTTTTGCTTCCACTAAGAACAAACTGCAGCAACCTGCTACCTGAAAATTCAGGGAACTCTCATTTGTTAAAGAAGTAGAGTTAGCACAACCAGAGGCACTCTTATCCCCAGACCCTGGAGCCCCGGACCATGGCCTTCAAGGTCTAGGGAAGCCTCCAATGGCCTCCGGCAGCCACCCTGCAAAACCTCCATATTTTTTTAAAAATTACAGCCGCCGTGCAGCCAAGGACTGGCTTCTTGGGGGGTGAGCAGAGCAGTCCTTCTCCGCTCTTCCCTCCCATTCCCCCGGCGGCGGCTGGAGCAACACTGGGCCCGTCTGTTCATGCCAGCATCTTCTACCAACTGCAAGGTGCACCTACGCAGTTGAGAGATCATTGCAAGCCGTCGGAGGGGGGGAGCGGAGAAGGACTGCTCTGCTCACCCCTGACAGCCACCCCTTGGTCACGTGGCAGCTGTAATAACAGAAAAAATGGAGGTTTGGTGAGCCCCCCCCAAGGTTTCAGGGGGCCTCATGTGGGGGGGGGTGCATTGTGGCTAGGAGGTGCCCAAATCAGCTTGGTGCACCTCTGAGTACAATCAGGATATCAAGCTATGACTAAAGTATTGTAACAGCTAACGTTAGTTTCCCTCCAAATTGGAATTGAATGCTTATTTCAACTGATGGGTGGCCTTTGCACATAATTCCAAACTGGAGGCAAAGGAATCAGAAGCTCCATGTTGTGGTCATCCGAAAGCATGTAGATGGTGTAAGCCTCTTCTCCCTCCATGAGCAGAGCTTCAGGTGGCCTCAGAGTTATGGCTACTGGGGAGCGATATCCCATTGGTGTGGCTGCCTAAGTGAAATTCCACCTCCACGTACCTTAAGGAGTCACAAAGCTCCTTCCCTCGGCAGCCCTAGACTGACCCCTCATTATAGGCCACTCTGGGTTTATATATAGCCCCTCGCGTGGGGCAATTCTCGCAAGATCTAATTGTCTCACGAGACTTCGGTCCTAGATCTTGCACTCATTCTGGCAGTCTGGTCATCCTTTGGTACATATACATGTAGATATTTGCCCAGAACAGCCACCCTGCTTGCCAGGGATCACTAACAATAGGGGAGCCCCTCACCTGCAATTCACCATGGCAACCAATTTGCATACACCGCAATGTCGTTCCCACCAGGAATTTTGAATGTATACTAGGACCCATCTCTGACCTTGCCAAACTGTGCTCACAGGGAAATGGCTGGACAGATGGAGTATCCCAGAATCCTTGGGAGTCGGTAAGAGTTGAGTGTAGAGAGGAAGGCAAGGAGTATGAGCTTTATTTTTAGACAGATATTCCAGAGGCCCCACATCATTGGGGGCCCCTATAGTTGGGTGGTCTAAATAATCAGGGTGCAGTTTGATGGAGACTCAAAGCTCACGGAATCTCTAATTGGGAGGCCCAATGGACTGGCCCCCTCATGAGAGGGCTAATCCCCAGGCGGCAAGCCAACACGGGGACAGGAGTGTGTTGGGGGTCCCTGGATTGCTTTGACTAGGTCTGCCATCTCAAGAGCTTCCTTTGTCACAGTAGACCAGAGCCCCGTATCGTTTTCCTGCCCTCCTATACATATTCCCTCCTAGGAAGTCATCATGATATCTTCCTGGAGTAACAGAAAAATAGTGCCATCTCCATCCCCACATTACCAGTAATTGTGCTTGTGTGAGACTGTGTGGCTGTGGGACGCTTGCGATGGTGGTGGTGCAAGTGGTGTGCAGGAAAGAGTTTAAATGCCCTTTCCTTGTCAAGGGATGGTGGTCCATACCAAAAAGGTATGATCACACTGGGCACGCCCCTTTGAAGACTGTGGCCAATGGCTGCCACCCTGCCTTGCCTGCAGTCTGGTGATGCACACACTACAGAGCCTGCTAGGATGCTGCCTTCCACTGTGTGAAACAGGATGCTGGACTAGATGGGCCGTGGGCCTGATCCAGCAGGGCTGTTCTTATGTTCTTATGCCTTGGCGGACCAGGAAGAGGGAGGAGCTCCTCTGCCCTAGAACTGGAGGTTGCCCAACCCGAGCTGGAAGATTGTTTGCAGGACCATTTCCAGGACGATACCCGGGTTCAAGAATTAGCCTCAGTTTTTGTTTCATGCTATGTCCAAAAGCAGCCATGGTTTCTAATCCAGAGCCCTGTAAAGGGTGGTTACTGCAAATCAGAAAGTACAAGTGGGAACTGGTGCATACCAGGGGAGAAGTAAATGTGTAAGCCCATGCTATGTTTCTGCTGATCCAAGCATGGTTAGACAGGTGACATCTGAACTGGCCCTCTGACTCAAGGAGGCAATCCAGCTGCAGAAAAGAGATAATATGTGGATATTTATTAACCTGTTAGATGTATGTATGTATGTATGTATGTATGTATTTAATACAGTTCTATACCACCCCATACACAAGTCATACACAAGTCCCTAGGCAGTTCACAATCTAAAATCGCAACAATTACGAGCACAATCAAAACAGTTTAAAATACTGACAGATAAAACTCTAAAACTTAAAACTTTAAAACTATAAACTAAAAGATTGACTAAACAGGTATATTTTCAGGTCCTTCTTAAAAGCATCCAGAGAAGGAGAGTCTCTAATTTCATTAGGAAGTGCAGTCCAAAGTCCTGAGGCCACTCTAGAAAAGGCCTGGTTTTTAGTCGCCACCGATCGAGCTGGTGGTAACTGCAACTGGACCTCTGCAGTTGATCTTAATAGGTGGCGGGGTTCATGAACAGCCACCTATGGTAAAGATGCCACCTGTGACAAAGGACTGGCAGTTTTACACAGTATATACACATAGTAAATATGTCTTTATAGGGGATCCAGGTGCAAATGTTAGCACAAATATTTTGTGTTGGTGTTCAGATAACAGCCAGTTCACTGTGAAGGGGAAATTCCAAAGTGACTTGCAGTAAACCTGTTCTTCAGAAAGGGTTCACAAGAATGGTTTGCATCATAAACTGAGACCTCAAAAATTGAAACCTCAAAAGCAATTTCAGTTTGTGTGTGGCGGATGGAAAAGTTGTGTGAATTCTATCTGACACAAAATACTATGAGAATATTATAGCAGATGAGGAAATGAAGACATGTTGACCCCTAATACTGTCAATTGACCTGTTCACAGGACCATCTCAATTATTTTAAGAATTGGTTTATCAATTTAACTGGAAATATCCTATTGAATAATGCCAAGTAACAGATTGTGTTTTGGACACTGTCTTGTGTGTCATTTTTGGCAGAAAAAGTGACTTATAAATGCTTTGTTAAGTAAATACCTATATACATACATGCATGCAAACATCATATTCCTAACCCAACAGTAAGATTTTTCTATAGTGATAAAATGAAATGTGGCCCAATTTCAAAGGATAGGAGGCCAAATTATCTCACAGTGCTCTGGCCTGCTACTTGTAATACTTGGCCCCGCAATCTGATGAAATTGTTATAATTGCAGTATAAATGACTATCAACTGCCAATTTTGGACTTCAGTGGCAAGCTGGAAAAATAAAGACCATTAATGTGGGTAGCTGGCTGGTTCTTTCCCAGACAAAAAGCATCAGTTTCTACTACCTCACTGCTTCTATGTGAGCTCCAGCCCATAAAAATTAGGATCCGTTTCAGCAAATGTCTTGACTGGATTATCAAGAATGTTAAAAAATAAATCAATTGCCCTCAAAAATAAAAGAGTAAGTTAGATCAGTCACAATATGCAGAGTGCATTCACTCACGAATGACAGCTGAACTCTTTATGTAGCACAATGGACACAGGTTAGCTGCTTTTGGTAGGACTAACCTGTGTGAACAGAGGCCAATGAATCTAGTGATATTACCTAGTCCTTGGCAATTCTTATTGCCAGAGATTATTTGGCCTCTTCATGGATATTCTCTTCCAGGAGTGTCTTCCTGGGCACTGTTAAATTCAATAATATATCCCTGAAACATGAGAGATGACATTTGCTCCCTGGAGTGAAAGAATCCATGTTTGCTTAGTACACAGATGTACAGGGCTGGCTCTAGGTTTCACGGGGCTCTTGGTAAACTGCCCTCCATGGGCTAAGGGTGTGCACGGAACTGGCTGCCCCGGTTCGGTTCGAGTCTGAACTGGACCCAAACAGGATTGGACCAGTTCGGTCTGGCACGCCCTCAAACCCCCTCCCCCCAGTTCGGTTCAGTGTAGTCCAGGACAGGGTTCACGTTTTTAATTTAATTTAATTTTTTTTAGCCCCTCCAGGGGACTTGCTCTAAGTGGCAAATTCCACATCCCGCTGCCGGCCTCCTTACCTCCCAAACTGGCCCTTTCGGCTGGCTCTTCAGCCCATTTGGGCCTTCCCCCTCCATGGCCATTGTGGATGCCATCATGTGTGCCTGGGGGGGGGGGTCGAAATGAATGGGAGGTGGTTTGGTTTGACCCCAAACAGTCAAATTGAACCTGTTTGTACATCACACCCGTTTTACCTGGGTGGGCCCTATAGAATTGCTCTGGCCACATTTGCATGTAACTTGAAACCAGAGGTTACCAGACCCATGGTTAATTTTTCTAACCACGAATCACATCACAGACTTTTGTCAAACTGTGGTTCGGCAGCCTCTGGTTTCAGGGCTGGCTGCGCCCTCCCTCTTCCTGGTCCATCGAGGCTGCATACTAGTAAGCACTGTAGTGCTTGTATCGCCAGACTGTGGGCAAAGCGTCAGCATGTCACTAGAGTGGCAGCCATTGGCCACAGTCTTAAAGGTGGCATGCCGAGTGTGATCGTGCCTTTTCGGAATGGTCTGCTGACTCTTGGCAGGGAAAGGGCATTTAAATCCCATGCCTTGCCAGTCCTTCTTCTGGCAGTGATTGCACCGCCACCTTCCTAAGTGCCCCCAAACAAAACTGTATCGCACAAGCACAATTTCTGAGGGGGGCAGATCTTGGAGGGCACAAGTAACATTTCCCTGGGAGTAACATTTCCCTGTTACTCAGGAAAGGGAAGGGAAAATGACGTTTTCCTAAGAGGGGATATGCATATGAGGGAAGGCAAAAGATTCTGGGGTCTGTGCTTGTAGCTGATAAACAGTCTCATGAGAGGGCTAGTCTACTGGGGAGGACCTTAGGGTATAACACCCTCTCTGGGTGGGCAGACTGCAGAAACACCCGGACTGGGGACAGATCTTTACTCCCATTCAAAATACCCCGGTTCGCTCTGGCATTGTACCATATGTAGATCTATGTGAAATTGCGGCAAAGGATATCCGCAATTTCCAGTGGGAACAGGCTGCCAGTGGGCACGCTTGACAGCTTCTTTGCAGCAGTAATCAAAACAGGGAGAGGTGTTGCTGGGGTACCCGTCCCCTGAGCGTTCTTATATAGAGCAACCTGGCTGGGTGGCTTCTGCTGTCCAGCCTCCATGGCCTAAAACGCTTGTGAGAGAATGGTCCATAGGAGAAGGGAGATTGTCATTGCATATTATTAGTGATTCTTCCTGACACACCTGCCCCCACAGAAAGATCTTCTCATGAGTTATGAGGAGGTGTCCCCATGGCTTTACTCTCTCATGAGTGAGCAGTCTGCTCAGAATCAGCATCTGTCATCATTGCACATGATGAATCACCCCTTTCTCTGGGGCAATGCTGATCCTGCAGCTCAGCCCTTCTCATGAATAAGCCTAGGGACTGCACACATAACCCAAAGAGGAAGGTGCTTGGGTCCTCTTCCCCAGCATCACTGTACAAAAAATAGACCTTAGCCATTCAAGAATTCCTGCTTAGGGCTTCCTATGTAAACAAACCCTGGGTATCACTGCCCAGCCATATGTTTCTGCCCCAGTGCTCTAATGGGGTTGTCCTGTCTGTGTTGCCATCTCAAAGGGTTGTGCTCAGTCATTGTTGCTTCATTTTCAGGGAGCAAATCACATAGTACTGTCATCCCATCTGCTTTCTCTCCTGCTTGCCAGGAGGGGAGAGCAAGGGACAGAGTGGGGAAAGGGAATGCCCATGTGTGATTTTGCTGTTTGACAGTCTGACAAGCTTGAGCTGGGACATCACCATGTCCCTGTAGCCGGGCAACTGCTTTGTTGAATCAAAGACTGTGGGCAGGGCGAGTGGCCCACGAGAAGCACCACAGGCATCAAGTGGTCACGATCCCAGGCGGGTCTGCGCCACCGTCTCTATGATCGTGGCTCCAGAAAGCAAACAAAACCACAGTTATGGTGCTGATGTGTAAGGACATAATTCTGCTGCTGCCAAACCTCAGGTCAGGGCAGCGAAACTTACTTCAAATCAAAGGTACAAATTGGAGTTTGGCAAGGCAAACCGCAGTTTGCTTTTGCCGTGAAACCGTGGTTGCGTGTATTTGGACATAACTGAGTTCCAGCCTCTACCACATTTTATTGCAGTTTTGCATTCCATGCAAATAGGAATGTGTAAACCGGTCAGGGGGGTCAGGGGTTTGGAGGTTCAGTTCAGGGGTTTGGGGGTTCAGAGTTGAACCAACCCCCCCGCCCGGTTCCATCTGGACAGGTACTGAACCCCACCCCACCCAGCCAGCTTGCAAAATTGTCGTTGCCATTTTAGAGGCTGCTGTGCATGCACAAATGGCCTCTGTGAGTCCCTGGGCCATTGCAGAGGCCATTTGCGCATGTGCGGTGGCCTCCAAAATGGCCGCTGCGATGATGTGTGGAGGCCCGAATGGGCCACGGTGGTGATTTTAGAGACCAGTGGGGGGCAAGGGAATATTCGCAGACATGCACACACACACACGGCCTATAGGAAGTTGCCCGAAGGGGCAGAAGGTAATTAAATTTATTTTTTAATTTAAAAAAAAAATCGCAAACCCCGCCAGACCAGACTGGACTGTGGGGATTCGAAGGGTACCAGACCGAACCGGGCCAGCCGGTTCTGTGCACACCCCTACGTGCAAATGCAGCCTCTGTCACCACCACAGGGTAGCTATGGATACAAAGGTGGTCTTAGCGGTGAGCCTTCTGAAGACCTTGGGCCCTTGGCAGCTGCCTAGCAATGCTGACATCTGATGCCAACCCTGTTCTTCACAATTATTTGCCAAGCCAATGTTGTTTGTTCCTTGGAATCAAGAGTTAATGGGAGAGATGCTTTTCTGGATAGTCCTGACTGATTGTCACGCCATCAGCCACTGCACAGCTCAGCTAAGCAAAAGAAAAGTTGGGAGTCTAGTCTCGATTACAGCAACTTGATTAAAATGGATCTTCTGGAAGAAGGAAGAAGAACAGAATGCCAGGAAAATAAGTGTGCAGAAGTGTTTACAGGTGATATAAGCATGTATAAGTATAAGTGACATTTTTCCTTTGTTGGAAAAACTGACCAAGCCAGGATCAGCTTGGGATTCCCTAGCTGAAATCCGGCACAGATCAATGATATCACACTCTTCTCTCCATGGCTAGAATGTATTTCTTTTAGTGTGCTGTCTTAAAATCGAAGCCACTTTGAAATGAAATCATTGTAACAGTAACTTTGCAATAAAAAGCACTCACTACATGTTTAGAGGCACTCTTCTACAGCCATCTTGCTGCTATAGAAAAATACCCTGATCCTCATCCGGAAAGCAGGCAGTGGGGCTCAACTCCAGCCAGTCAGATTTCATTTGCATTAGTCACAGACCATAGCAAAACAACAATAAAACAATTATTCAGCGTCAATCATGTCCAAGACCTGCTTCAATTTTAGATTATTAATAATAATCTAAAGCTTGTCCTATTATTAAATGCCTTCTCCTTTTAGTCAGACTTTTGATCCATCTACCCTCAGTTTTGTCTTCCATGTTAAGCAAAAACTCTCCGGAGTTTCAATCAGTGGGTCTTTCCCTGCCCTAGCTGGAGATGCCAGGAATTTGTACTCCCCAAAATAACTTTTTCAGACAAGCCAGGGACAGGCCAAGGACTGAACCTGAGACTCTGCATACAAAGCATGTGCTGTACCACTGAATTACAGCTCTTCATGTAGGTGACCTGCCTCAGATAATCACGTGAGCAGAATTTTGGCCCTATAGTCTATGCAGAATGCTTGGGCATTCATTTCTCGCCCATGTTATAAATTAGGGGCCTGAATTAAATGCAGTAGTGACTGGCTAACAACATATGAATTAGTAACGTAGTAAATAAATACTGCTAAGGATCCTTAATGGCATAATGAAATGCCTCTTCTATGATTCTTTCACGCTCAAAGCATTTCCATGTTATTGATAGCTAATTAGGCAGCACATAAAAAGCATAAGAAGAACCAATGGCAATAAACAATTAATCTGATTAATTTTGCCACTTACTACGTCTGACTTTGATTTTTTAAAATCTTTGATGTCGTAGAAAATGACTCTACAAGTGGCTTTATTGTGCCATCTTGTAACCCTTGCTTTGAATCATAGAGAGTTTGAAAGCTGCATGTAATGGTCTTAGTCTGCTCTGGACACAATGATTTGTCTCCAAGCTGCTTGGCACTGTCTGATCTCACTGAGTAAATAGCCTTGCTTTCTGCCCTGATCAAATACTCTTAGCATGAATATGCATACATGTTGTTTTAATATACTGTAGCACCACAGCTTGTAGCTGCTATAGTTAGTGCTCAAATATTATGTATCTGGGCCTGGGACAGTGTGACAGGGGCCCTACAAGTGTCTTTTCCCCAACCATCAGGGCCTTATTTGGGGAGGGGGGAGGAGAAAATTGCCTTGGGTCCCACATATGAAGTGGCTCCCATCCAAAGTTCAGGTGGACCTCATTATCCGCAGGGGTTCCGTTCTCGGCTGACCGTGGATAGTGAAATTGTGGATAATGAGGCATTGAGGCAATTGAAATGGGGGGTTAGGTAGCTGGAGGTGGAAAAAATGGCAAAAAATGTTTTTTAAAATGGCAGAAATAGGAGCAAAAAAAGGAACATACCATGTTCTCCAGCTGTGTAGCAATGTCCCCCCAAACCCCCAATTTGGCCAATTTTCCATGAAAAATTAAATAATTTTTTTTTACACAAATGAACCACAAAATGGCTTCCTTTATCAAAATGGTGGCAGGAAATTACCCCGGAGGTCATTCCTGGCCACCTAGGAACCATGGATAGGTGGTTATTAACCCTTTCTGTACCCACATATGCTGAGGTCAGGTCTCAATTGCCCGATGGTGGATATGTGAAATCGCATTTGCCAGGACCGTGTGTGGGGAAGTCCACCGGTATTTGAAATGATCAAATTGATTCTTGTCATCCAGGGTAGTAAAACTAACCTGTTAAAATATAACCCCAGAATCAAGAGGTTCAGTGTTTTGAGCTTCCCCACACATTCCATTTACTGGGTCATTGACTTTAATGGACAATGGTGGTCCTGTTGTTTGATCTGCAGATGAATCAACATATGGTCCATTAAGTCATTGCCTTCTCCTAGCTTGGCTGATAGCAGGGGCATAGCAAGGTTAGCCTGGGCCCTGGGAGAAGCAGTTAAGATGGGTCTAGGGCCTTTTTAAGACTCTGAGAGGCCCAGGGGCAGAATGCGATTTTAGTGCATGCACTATTTTTACTGTATCCTGTCTCAGTGTAATATTCTGTATTAACAGGAACCAGTTTGTTGCTGCATAACAATGAAACTCCACCCATCAGCCAAAGCAGCAAGGCAACTACAACAGCCCAATAGGTCCAAAAAAGACTAACTCAAACTAGCATAGATACTAGGTTTGTCACATGACTGTTGGCAGGGTGGGAGTCAGAACAGCACAGCCTGGCTACGATTGCTGGGGGTACTTTTTGATCATTTGCTTGCAAACATTAAGGTAGGAGCTGAGAAGAGTGATAATGTGCAAGGTGGCATCTGGGTAGGATATTTTCCTCCTACCTTCATAAAAAGCTGGAGTACAATCTGGGTAGGGTGTGCTGCTATTTTCACCTTTGTAAGGCTATGCAGCACATAAGTCACTGTTAAAATTGCAGGTTACAAGTATAGCTGAGGTTAAGAGAATAGTGTAAGACAACATGATATCGGTGTTCAGTATTACCATCCGCATTCCTGGAGGTTGTTTTTCCCCCTTTAGGGCCGTGTACGTGAGACTAGGTTTTTATAAGTATATACTGTTTGCTCCTCCTGCCTGTGCACAGGAAATGCTAGCAGGAAATAAAGAACTCCTAAGATCTGTAGCTTTAGAAAGAGCATGTTGCATTAGATGGAAGATTTCGCTGTGTATTTCAGACTACAGTCCATGAATTTTCTGTACAAGCACTCTCTGAGGTCATACGCATGATTGTCCCAAGGTGGTTTGGGGGAGGAAACTTTGGCTACCTCAATCCCAACATACGAACACAGGTTCTGCATGTCTCTGGCAATGCACCCCACAAATGATTGTAGATCCTGGCACTACAGGAAGGGAAAACAAAGCTGATCCTCCAACAGCCATTTTTATCAAAGAGTTCCAAGGCTAGAGGGTCCAGGCAGAGGGGATATGCTTGGGAATTCTTTGATAACATTGGCCACCAGCTCTCAGAAGCTGCATAAAGCCCAGATCACACACAGATTACCAAAGGCCAAAGTAGGACAGCTGAAATTTTGGTCCCACCTCTGACTGAAGATGGGTTTAAAAAATTGGCCTTCGCAGGTAGAAATGGAGTGGGTAGGAGGGAGTCCCGTGGGCCCAGATGACAACAAAAATGTGGGTTTACTCTCTCCGCCCCTGCTTTTATGGTCATGAAACTCAGCTTTCAAGGTTTCTATTCTAGAGACGGGCCCAGCTGGCAGCAAACTGTTCAGAATATTTTGGTGTAAGTCAGGATGTTTTAGGGACGTTCACACAACTGCTTGGGCTGGGGAGGGCGGGGGGGAGGCAGGATTGTACCTACCTCCTCCCCCTCACAGGGCCACAGGTTCATGGCCAGCCACGCTGCTCATGTGCCCATGCGATCTGTGCTGCAGCAAGCAGTGCAACACTTCAGAGGCCAGGGGAGCAAAGCCCGGTCTCCAGGAATCCCACAATGCACTGTATGAGCAGTGTGGTACATTGTAGAAATTCCTGAAGCTGGATCACTCGTTCCCCTGGCCTCTATGATAGTAATGGCTGCCGGCAGCATGTAAGCCACATGACTGGGTGGAGGGGTAGGAGGGTGCATGTGCACCCTCCTACCTCACATTTAGCCCAGGTACAAAACCCAGGCTACCTGGTGGAAGAGTGCTGGGATTGGTTCCGATCCTGGTGATTCACACAACCAGCCCTACCTGGTATTTAAGAGAGTGCCTTCTCTGTCATGAACCCTGCTGCCTATTAAGATCATCTGGAGAGGTCCGGTTATGGTTGTCACCTGCTAGTTTGGTGGCAACTTGGGACTGTGTCTTCTCTGTGGCTGCCCCAGGACTTTGGAACATGCTCCCTGATGAAAGAAAAGCATCCTCTTCTCTTTTTGCTTTTAGGAAGACCCTCAAGATGCACCTGTTTTCTCAGGCTTTTAACTAAAATTAATTTTAAACTGTTTAATTGTTGTTTTCCTATCAGCTTGTTTTAATTTTTTATTCTGTGATTTTTTTTTTGACTCTGTTTTATATTTGTTATGTTTCAAATTGTGTACACCACCTAGAGATACACATATCAGGTGGTATATAAATTAGATAGATAGATAGATAGATAGATAGATAGATAGACTATTCATATGAAATCAAGCAGAAAGATAATGAACAAACCTGCTTAGTAATTGTTGCCCAGACATTTGAAAAATTCAGCTCTGAATGCTGTAATTAGCATCTACAAACTTTGTTACAGCTTCAAACCAGCAGAGCCCAAATACAGTGACTGGTAAAACTGCTGGTAAATAAATACTTTCCCTATATGATCTGGTTTCTGCTCTTGAAACACTGCTGCCAAGACCTGAACAGGCAATTCTCATTCTAAGGATGATTAGGATATTATGGGATATGCTTTTACCAGCTGTATTCCCATGCCTAATAGAGGGTTTAGTTTAAAATTATCAAAGGTAGCCAGGAATAGAACACTTGCTTAGATGTCAATAGTGAAATCAATTCCTACAAGCTTTTCAAGTTGATACTGGGGATTAGTAAATGGCTTTCTAAGCAAGATGGAGTCCTTGACACAAATGTGTTAATGGGATGCATATTGGAGGGAATGTGTATGTGCATATATATTACTGAATGCTCATAATTTATTCACCGGTGGTATTCACATACCAGTGTTGACAAACCAAGAGAAATCTTGTAAATGGCCAGAAGCTCACTCAGATACACCAGGTGAGGTTGACAGGTGCCTAACCGTAATTGTCCATATTCATTTGTGCATGTCCTGAAGGAGGGAAATATATAGTGTTTTCAGGCATTTACAAAATTCGCTTGAGATTGTCATCACTCACACATGAATGATATGTGACATTTTTAAATTTCTGAACATTCACTGTGATAAATAGACCTACTTGTTGCAATGAATATCAACATTTGTTGAATATTGATATTTACATGTAGATGTTGATAATCACCGTAAACTTTTGAAAATGTCTGAAAAGGTCCAAATGGTGGACAATCACCCCAATGTGATTCTGTTTGTTAACATTCACTGTGTATGTCCCCAAAACGGGGAATATAAAGAAGTGATTTCTACTAGGGCTCTGTGTCATGTCAAACACATCTTTGCTGGGTCCAACATGCCATCTCTGTCAGGCATTGTCAGAGTGATTTCCACAACAACAGACCCCAACAGTTGGAACTGTCAGAAGGCTCCCTCTGATGTTATGGACCTGTGTCTGGAATCCAATATGTCCGTCAGAACCTCCTCATTGTGTTTTCTCCCCACTTACCTTTTACTGGGTGGGAGAAGGGAACAAGGAGGCATGTTGCTTTATCTTTGCTTCAGAGGGAGCTAAGTTCATCCAGCTGCCTTACCCTCTGAGGCTTGCTTTTAAAATGGGCCTTTCCCCGCAATTCATTAAACTAAGTCCTCAAGTGCTGAGGGTGTTTCTTGGAAATGGATTTCCCTCTGTTTCCCAGAAGCAGCCCATGCTACTTGAGGGCCCAGTAAGGAAAGGTGGGAGGAGGTCCATTTTAAAAGCAAGCCTCAGAAGATGCCTGTGTATGCTCCCTCTAGAGTGAGGATAAAACAATGTGCAGCCCTATTCCCTGCCCCCACCCAGTAAAGAATAAAGAGAAGGAGAGGGCAGTGGAGGGAGGGCTGTCTGACAAACTTTTTAGATGCCTGACGCAAGACCAATGGTAGGGCAGTTGGGCGGGCCCATCATGGCTCCTCCTGACAGCGTCACTCTTGTGTCTTGTCCTGCTTGTTGGAATTGAATATTTTCCACCATGTCCAGGCCTAGTTCTACATACTACAACTCCCCATGTATGCAGAAACATATTCATAAATGGAAGGGCATGTTTTATTTTGCGTTTTGTTTTGTTTTGCCTGGCAAGGGATTGGGAGCTTCCAAGAGCTAGTGAACACTGAGAGCAGTTGACCCACAGAATGACCCACAGTTCAAGGTGACAGCTGGAGGGGGGAAGTAAATGAAAATGGAGGGAGGGGAGAGGCAATTGGCTTGCTGAAGATCCCAAAAGCTTAAGGATCCTGGAAGCAGGGGTGAGGGTCTGAGAGATGTAAGCTATGGGGCTAAAGAAAATAGCTCTCTGCCTTGTATAGGCAGATTTCAAGAAGGAGGAAGATAAGAGCAGTGGTGGCTGGTGGTTCCTGGGACTGGGGTGGGGGATTAGGCAGGGCAGGTGGTGGTAGGTGGAGCCACAGGTAGTGAGAGATGGAGCCAATTGTGGGCAGTGCAGGAGGCAAAGCCAATTTTGGGCAGCTGCAGAAGTGGAGTGGGTCCATTAGCAATAACTGGCAAAATGTAGATTTGTAGCTAATGAGCAGGATCAAAATACAAGCACACACACCAGAAAACAAAGCAAACCCAAGCAGAGATACAGAGAAATATGGATAACATCAGTTGCTTTATAGTGCTTAACAGGACTACAGTGGTGTGTAGATTTGTTGTATCTAACCCAGCAGGATCAAAACACAAGCGTATTTTTGTGAGCAAACACACACACACACACACATACTCACACACACACACACACACACACACACACACACACACACACACAGAAATAACTGTACAAGCCATAAATAAAGCACACAGATGAGCTACAAAAGGCTGTTTCTGTGGAGAGTAAATGCACTCTGAAGTCCAGTGCAGCTCTGTCTGTCTGAGTCTTTCAAAAATGAATACTACTACTAATAAATAATAACAAGAAGAACTCTAAGCCAGTACAGTAGTGTGCAGGACTAGACTGAGGAAATCCAAGTTTAAATCCCTATTCAACAATGAAACCCACTGGGTGACTCTTGGACAGTAACATATCTCTCAATATAACCTTCTTCATAGGGCTGTTGGAGGATAACTGTAACCATGTGCACCACTCTGGGCTTCTTGGAGGAAGCAGAGGCTATACATGTAAAAATAAATAAATCTGTATAAGCCACAGGTAAAGTAGAGATCTGCTACAAAAGTGGAGAACAGCTGCATTCTGAAGATACAAGGGCAGCTCTGCCTGCCTGTTTTCAAAAACGCATACAGTTTGTGTCAATGCATACATAAATCATACCAAAATCACAGGTTTTTCAGTGATGCTTGCTGCAGCAATGAACCATCTTCTGTAACGTAGAGGACACCATGGGAATCAAAGATGCATGGGGACACCCTCTCCCTACTCCATGCCTGTGGAATAGCTGGGTGCTGCTCTCTGCTTGCCTTGGGTGCCCACCACTTAGCCTGGGTACCCATCCTAGCAAACACATGTTTTTCATATAGATCACTTTCTTCATTCTGGTCCAATGAACCATCACCCCCAGTGGACATATTAATGTACAGATACTGGGCACAATCCAGAGAAAAATATGCTTAGCTCTCTGCATAGCAAGAAAGGGAAAAATCATTTTCCTTACAACATAATCCATTCCTTCTCTACACCATAGCCACATGGAAAGCAACTTCTGAAATTATTTAAAAGTGGGACTCTGAAATCCTTGCATATGCCCTAAAATAAATGTATGGCTTCTTATGCCAGTTTCTAATCTAATTAGTTCAGTCTTACAGTTTGCTGTTCCTTCTAATATTTTATGGCATCTCATTTTGGGAATGGGCCATAATTCTTTACATACAGATCAGATCAGAGACCAAGGGAGAGAAAGCAGAGATTGCATTCCTCCCCGCAAAACATAAAGAAACCAGCAAAAACCAGACTTACCAACAGCCAGCCTGCTTGCTCTCTTTTATTTGTTTATTTGTTTGTTTAGTACATTAGTATACCACCCCATACAAAAATATCCCTGGGCAGTTCCCAATATAACCATTATAACATAACTAAAACAATTTAAAATATAATAAAAACTCTAAAACTGAAGCTTTCAAATTAAATTAAAAGCCTGATTAAACAGGTATGTTTTTAGGTCCTTCTTAAAAATCATTCAGAGAAGGGGAAAGTCTAATTCTGTTAGGGTTCATTTGGTTTATCTAACCAAAATTGCGATTGGATTCTTCTGAGTAGCTAAAAGAAAAAGACTTCCCCACCCTCTGAGCACTCTGGCTGCATGAGCAGTCAATCAGCCTAGTCTCTCTCTGATGGGTTTCTAGGGCATCCTAGGGCCACCCACTTTTCAAAAACAGAAGTGAGCACACTTATTGGCTCCTGCCTTATTAATATTAATATTTTAAAAGATCTGGGGCTTTTCATTTGTTCTTTGCTACTGTTGCCCACCTCACAACTCTTAAAGCAGCCGCAGGCAAGACAAGAGGAGCAGGAAACAAGAGAGGGAGGCAGTAGGCACACAAAATGGAGGCAGAGACAATATGGCTGACTGAGAAATTTAAGGTGAGCACCTCCCACTTTGCTCATAGATAAGATCCACCCTGGGTAAGAGTACATATTTCCCCTTCCTATTCTACAGAAACCTCTGCAGTACAAAATGTTCCATCTGGGGCTGTCAATCAGCCCCAAACTTTAGCCCTTTAATGCTATGTAGCACAGTGGGGGAAGGTTTACAGAAAGTGGGAAATAATGAAAATGTCTCCCTGAAAACTTTTCATGTCTGCAAACCCTTCACAATATGTGGCCCAGGAGTGCATTTTATCAACTTTGGCTGATATGCCAAGATATGTCCATTTCTGGAGACAAATGACCTTAAAACGGTGGTACATAGGCTAGTAATCTCTAGGCTTGACTACTGTAATGCAATCTGCATGGGACTGCCTTTGTACATAGTTTGGAAACTACATTTGGTACAGAATGCAGCAGCCAGATTGTCTCTGAGTGTACCCCAAGGGACCATATCACACCGATTCTAAAAGAACTGCACTGGCTGCCAGTATGTTTCTGAACCAAATACAAAGTACTGGTTATTACCTATAAAGCCCTTAATGGCTTCTGTCCAGGGTACTTAAGAGAACACCTTCACCTGGAGAGGTCCAGTTACAGTTGCTGCCAACTCATTTAGTGGCAACTCGGGACCGGGCCTTCTCTGTTGCTGCCCCAGGGCTTTGGAATACACTCCCTGCTGAATTAAGAGCATCGCCTTCTCTGTTTGTTTTTATGAGGACCCTGAAGATGTACCTATTTTCCCAGGCTTTTAACTGAACCCAAATTACTAATTTTTAATGCATTTTTATCTATTATTTTTATCTTTTTATGAATTTTAATTGTTTTATATTATGTTTTAATTCTGTACACTGACTAGAAATTTCTGAATTAGGTGGTATATAAATAAAATAATAAAATAAAATAAAATAAATACATAAATAAATAATAATATTGCAAATCTCTTGTTTGCACTGTGACCTGGAGATAGACTGCGACCTTTTGCTGCAGGACCCTAGCATACCCTAAATATTTATAACAGGAAGTATGTTATTTAGACATTTTCAGTAATGGGGTAATGTATAATGGAAACAAAGGGACCAATGGAAATTTATCAGTTGTCTCCAGTGATCGCTGCATTTGTATTCAATCCTCACGGCCTGAAGTGAGCTGCAATTTGTCTGGCTGATTGATTGTTCTTGCTGTGTAGGTGGTCTCGCCAGATTTGACTATGCTGGGGAAGTTTTCAGGAAGCTAGATGTTAAGATTCTTCAGGGATCCTCTAAATTCTGGCATCTTTGCACAATAATTTATTAAATTTGCCTTTAAAATTATCCTGATGATTGCTGCTCCAGAAGGTGACTTTTTCAGACTAGAATACAGCTTGTTTCTAATTCTGTTAAGCCTTGGTGTAGTGGAATTCAAGGGGAACCCTCAGAAGAGATTCAGTTCCTAAAGGAGAAATGTTGTTCTGCTTTGCTAGGCTACTGAACATCGGCTACTTTCTTAAGCAGCCCTAATGTTGCCAGACAGGCTGTTGCTGCCAGCAATACTGAAAGTAGGGGATCTTCACGGAAAACTAGCAAAATTCTGAACTGATCTCTTCTAAACCACCGACAGAAATTGAAAACATAAACATGCATATACCTATCACCAAGTAACTATAGTTTATGTAATATATGTTTTGAATCAGTTAGTGTGAAGATGTCTCTTTATGAAAACACAGCTCAAGGGATGAGTAATTTCTATTTTATCCAGTTTGAGCTGGTTTGCTCAGTTTGCTGAAGCCATGTTAGTGTCAATTAATCAGGGTTGTATGGCAGTCCGTGATTAAAGTTAATAGATGTTCAGCAGCTTTGTTTCCTCTTTTATAAAACAATATGCCCTAGATACACAATTACGTAGAACAATTTAGGGAGTAAAGCCTATATGCTCACCAGTGGAGTAGGTGTATGGCAACTAACATCATAGGAAGAAGAGAGGGAGCTGCCTCATACCGAGTGAGGCCATTGCTCCATTTAGCTCAGTATTGTCTACACTGACTGATAATTGCTCTCAGGGTTTTCAGACAGGGGTCTTTCCCAGTGTGACCTGGAGATGCCATAGAGTGAACCTGGGACCTTCTTTGTACAAAGCATGTGCTAGGTGTGTGTATGAACCAAAAACTGCTGTTTGGCTTGAATTCGAATCAAATTTGAGCCAAACCGTATGCTGCCGAACTGATTCAGTCGAACCGACTGGCTGGTCCAGTTTGTTTGACTGAACCAGTTCAGTGGCTAATACTTGTAAAGGGGAATCTGGTGAGTACTAGTAAAGGGGTGGGGGGTCCTGGCTCCTGTGAAGGGGCAGGGGAGGGCAGCAGTGAGATAGGTAGTTACAAGGTTCTTCTTACGTGCCAACCCCCCTGCTGCTCACAAAAATGCAGCCCACAAAAATGCGCACAATCCTCCCTCCTTTACCAAGCTGCCTGCGCAGTGGCGGCTCAGCTCCAGCCTTCACATAGACTTCACACAAATGGCCTCCATACATGAGTGAAGGCCGGAAATGAATATATCCCTGAGAATTGTGTGACCCTCAGAGGCATATCTGCACACTGCACAGAGTGCTTAGAGGAAAGGAAGAGGAGCAAAATTTTCCCCCATTTGCTTCCGTGCTTCAGAAGTGGGAATGCATCCACTGTGGATGTGCTTCGCTTGGCTTCATGTGCACAGCATGGTCAGGATGCCAGCCACTGTATTTAGAACACAATTTTGAAATCATAAAAAGATCAAATTTATTCTTTCCATGCTTCTGTGCATTGTTTAGCCTGGCCTTTTAGCCTGGCTGCTAGCCAAGGTTAAGGGAGCAAGTACTCCCTTAACCAAGACTACTTCCTTGAGTCTGAGTCACTCTGCTTCCGGCCCGGCCACACACAGACGGGAGTCTATAGTGTCCATCTCTTGGGGGAATCCCCCAATGCTTTGAGCATGTTGCAGAATCCCCCAGTACATCATACATGTCCCCCAATGCATTCCGCATGCCACAGAATCCCCCAATGCATCATGCACGTTGCATGGTGCATTTTGGGATCTCCAGAGGCCAGGATAAAGAGTGCCAGTCTCTGTTTACCCATGCTGCCGGGAGCAGTGCAGAGATTAAGCTGCGCTGCTTCCAGCAGCCCTGGTCATGTGAGCACTCAGTTTGCATGCCTTTAGGGCTGCCAGTGGTCATCTGGGGGAAGGTAGGTTGAACCCTGCCTTCCTCCCCTGCCCACCCAACCAACCACATGTGTGGGCTCTGTGAATACCCCCACGGAATGGCAATGATTCTCCAAGGTTTCAGGCAGGAGTCTTTCCCAGCCCTACCTGGAGATGCTAGGGATTGAACCTGGGACCTTTTGCATGCAAAGTGGATATTCTACCACTGGCTCCACCCACCAGCCTAGCCTAGTAGAATTTGTATGGTACCAGCAAGGCTAAGCTGTGGCCCCATCCCCTGGCCTAGCCTAGTCAAATTTATATGGTACCAGTTAGGCTATGATAAGGGCAGTAAGAATTAGGTATCAAACAGTAGAAATAGTGCCCCTGTGCTGATAAGGATGTTGCTTCAGCCTGAACTGGGACCTAGGCTCTTGATTCTATGAGCTGCTTTATCAGCATGGAGACTCATAGCTTGGAGTGTAAGATGTCTTTGTAGAATCACTGGCTACATCGATTATTAAGAAACTATCTGTATGGTATATCACTCTAATTCATATTTCAATCCCATGTTGCAGTGATGAAATACATTACAAAGGCTGTCTGACACATTTTCAGCCAGACTCCAGTGCAACAGTGTGACTTGCACATAGACCAATGAAGGCACAAGGCATAGCCTTCCTTTAGAAATCTAGAAGTTGGGGTGACCAGAGAAGTGGCCCAATTTGCAGATGACACTAAACTATTTAGGATAGTGAAATCCACAACAGATTGTGAGGAACTCCAAAAAGATCTCTCCCAACTGGGTGAGTGGATGACAAAATAGCAAATGTGGTTCAGTGTAAGCAAGTGTAAAGTGATGCACATTGGGGCAAAAAACACCAACTTCACATATACGCTGATGGGAACTGAGCTGTCAGTGACTGAGCAGGAGAGAGATCTTGGGGTCATAGTGGACAGCTCATTGAAAGTTTTGTCTCAGTTACTACTATGAAAAAGGCTAATTCCATGCTAGGAATCATCAGGAAGGGGACTGAAAATAAACATGCTAATATTATAATGCCCTAATGCAAATCTATGGTGCGGCCACATCTGGAGTACTGCATACATCTTTGGTCACCGTATCATAAGCAAGATATTGTAGAACTGGAAAAGGTGCAGAAGAGGGCAACCAAAATGATCAAGGGCCTGGAGCACCTTCCTTATGAGGCTAGGCTACAGCATCTGGGGCTCTTACCTTGGAAAAGAGGTGACTAAGGGAAGACATGAAGTGTATAAAATTATGCATGGAGTGGAGAGGGTAGGCAGAGAGAATTTTTTTCTCCTTCTCTCACAACACTAGAAGCAGGGATGACCCCATAAAACTGGTTTGGGAAATTTAGGACCATCAAGAGGAAGTACTGTTTCACACAGCACATAATTAATATGTGGAATTCTTTGCCATGGGATGTGGTGATGGCCACCAGCTTGCATAGCTTTAAAGGGGGTTCAGACAGATTCATGGTGGACAGGTCTATCAATAGCTACTAGTCTGGTGGCTATGGGCCATCTCCAGCCTCAGAGGCATGATGCCTCTCAATACTGGTTGCAGGGGAGCAGCAGCAGGACAGAGGGCATGCACATATCTCTTGCCTGTGGGCTCCCAGGAGGCATCTGGTGGGCCACTGTGTGAAACAGGATGCTGGATTAGATGGGCCTTGTGCCTGATTCAGCAGTGCTATTCTTATGTTTTTATGTTCTTATGAAAGGGCCACAAGCATGTTGATTAATAACCAGGTAACGAACACCGTGAGCTATTAAGCCTCTAGGGACTGACCAAGAACCCATTGTCATGCCGAATGCATGCCTCCAAGTACTCACCAATTCATGACTGCTCAGCTTCAGCCCTTCTGCAGATGTTGGCTTACAACTCCTATAATCCCTGGCTATTGGCCACTGTAGCTGGGGATTATGGGAGTTGTAGTCCAAAAACAGCTGGTGGAGGCGGGGCTAAGTTGAGCAAGCCTGCACCAAGCCCTATCCTATTTCACATTCTGCACTACCTCCATTATAGAGCATAGTGTGAGATAAGCAAGATAGACCTCCATTGCCCAATCCAATGAAAGCCAAAAAATTCTTACCTAGTCCTTAAAAGAGTGATCTGCTGAAACCCCCACTATGGTCAGGGCTGGGAGGGAGGGAGGAATTGCTTCTCAAATGCTGAATGGAGATCTGGGTGAGGAAAAACCACAATTCAAACTATGCCGACCTGGATCTCCATCCAATCAATGAGCCCTAAAAGCCTCATGCCTCATTAGGATTCATGAGTAATAGTAGCAGTAATACTACTACTACTACTACTACTACTACTATTAACAAGAAGGAGGAGGAGGAGGAGGAGGAGAAGTTGCTCAGGTGCAGGAGGAGGAGGTGTTGGAAATCGAGGATGCCACTGTTACTGAACTGTTTCAAAATCAAAACCAGGCAACCGCCCCTTTGACTTCACCTCAAAAACCCAAATGCCATTTAACAGAAAAGCAACAAGAACTAAAGCAAAAAATAACTGAGCACATGAACCAAACAACCACCAGGGTTCGACTTCCAGCTCTAAAAAACAGTTGCCAAATAACAACTTGCTCAGGCATTAAAAGATGTCAATGCTGCACTTGCAGAAATAACAACCAAGAATTTGCAAGAAACAAATCAACTAATGTACAGGGCAGCAACAATAAAAACACAAGAGCTCGGATATAAGATCAGTGGACCTGTCAAAAAAGAAAGCAGTACATCACCTAAATGGAAGATTAGATTAGAAAATAAAATCTCCAGGCTTAGATCAGATGCTAGTAAATTGAAAGATATGAAAGACAAGAAGCTGAAGAATGAAAACACCAACAGTATCTGATCCAAAAATACCACCTAGATTCAAGGAAAATTAGAGAAGTCCTGGAAATAATAAAGCAGCAAATAACAGCAGTGTCAAAGAAGATTAGCAGGTATGAAGCCAGAATTACACAACAAAGGCAGAATCTCCAATTCCAGTCGAATCAGAGACGTTTCTACCAAAGCATAGAAGGAGAAACTTCAAGAAACATCGAGACACCAAATAAAGAAGAAACAGTGCAATTCTGGGGGAAATTATGGGACAATCCAATAGATTATAACAGAGGAAAAATAAGAAAAACAGAAGGAATAGAACTGCCCAATGGAAGCAAGATCAAGAACCTGGAAGAGAAAGAACATTACAAATACTTGGGCATTCTCCAGGCTGATAACATCGCACACACTGAAGTTAAAAGAAAAATAGGAAGTGAATACATCAGGAGAGTTAGAAAAATCCTAAAGTCTAATCTCAACGGCGGGAACACCATACAAGCCATAAACACCTGGGCTATACCTGTTATCAGATACACTGCAGGAATAATAGACTGGACCCAGGCAGAGCTAGAGACGCTGGATCGTAAGACCAGGAAAATCATGACCATCAATCATGCTCTGCACCCCCGCAGTGATGTAGATAGGCTATACCTCCCTCGCAGCTCAGGTGGAAGAGGAATGCTGCAAGTCCATCAAACAGTAGAGGAGGAGAAAAGAAGCCTTGAAGAATATATCAAGGACAGTGAAGAAGATGCACTTCGAATGGTCAATAACGCGAAACTATTCAACACCAATTAAACAAAGCAGGCCTACAAGAAAGAAGAAGTCAAGAACTGAGCAGAAAAATGGAAAAAGAAGCCCCTGCATGGTCAATATTTGCACACTATAAGTGGAAAATCAGACATCACCAAGACCTGGCAATGGCTTAAGAATGGCAACTTGAAGAAAGAAACAGAGGATTTAATGCTGGCTGCACAAGAACAGGCACTAAGAACAAATGCAATAAGAGCAAAAGTCGAAAAATCCACCACAAACTGCAAGTGCCGCCTTTGTAAAGAAGCACATGAAACTGTGGACCACCTAATCAGCTATTGTAAAAAGATCGCACAGACTGACTACAAACAAAGGCATGACAAGGTAGCAGGGATGATACACTGGAACATCTGCAAAAAATACAAGCTACCTGTAGCCAAAGATTGGTGGGAGCATAAAATTGAAAAAATTGTAGAAAATGAAGATGCAAAAATATTATGGGACTTCCGACTACAAACAGACAAACATCTGCCACACAATACACCAGATATAACTGTAGTCGAGAAGAAAGAAAAACAAGTTAAAATAATTGACATAGCAATACCAGGGGATAGCAGAATACAGGAAAAAGAAATAGAAAAAATCACCAAATACAAAGATCTACAAATTGAAATTGAAAGGCTGTGACAGAAAAAGACCAAAATAATCCCAGTGGTCATTGGCACCCTGGGTGCAGTTCCAAAAGACCTTGAAGAGCACCTCAACACCATAGGGGCCACAGAAATCACCATCAGCCAATTACAAAAAGCAGCTTTACTGGGAACAGCCTATATTCTGCGACGATATCTATAACAATTGACAATAAAATTCGGCCATCCCAGGTCCTTGGGAAGGACTCGATGTCTGGATAAAACAAACCAGTCAATAACACCTGTCTGACTGTGTAAATAAGAAATAATAATAAATAATACACTGTTTTTCAACAGAAGTTCACTAAGTGGTTTACACAGAAAAATAAGCAATAAATAAAATGATTCCTTGTTCCAAAAGGGCTCACATTCTGAAAAGAAACATAAGGTAGATACAAGTGTCAGTCACTGGAACAACACTGTGCTCAATAGTGGATTACTGCATAGGCAGTATAGGATTTAGATTTAGGGCCTTTGCACGCATGCGCAGAGGCCCAAAATTGCCCTCTCTGTGACATTTTTGAGTAAGCTGGGCTTTACTGTGGAGCTCTTTCGCCGCCATCCTCCAGTGCCCGGCCTTACCTCCTGTGATGGTTTAGGAGGCAGGCAGAGCCTCCACCGCTACACAGAGACATTTTTAAAGGTTGAAAAAACAACAATAACCAGAATTGTTTCCCTCCCCCCAAGCCCCCTTACTTAAGTGCCTCTTTGCTCAGTTCACAGGTGATCATCAATCTCAAAACTTTAGGACACTTTGGAATGGTAATCCTTACTGAACAGTGTGCAGCATAGCTAGAGTCCTTTTTGAAATGATATGCCACCACTTTGTAAGATGTTACACACACACATGCCCTTAGAAAACAAACAAACCAGCTGCTAGACCATAATAATTTACTTCCTATTCCAAGTCAACTTTTCTGGCTTTTACTTATTTTGGTTTGTAAGCTGTTCTCTCTTAAAGACTTTGTCTGATGCACCGTCACCTCCTTGATCTTCTTTCAATTCATAATAAAGCCAAGAACCAAATAGGAAGACATTTGGCTCAATAATGGTTTAAACTATCATCCTGTTCTACCACACTAATATATGCAAAGTCAGGAATTTCATTTGTTATGAAATCACTGAAGGTGGTAACCTTCCCAGTCATGGCCTTACTTGCTAAACATCATGAATCATAGCACTGAGTCCCTGTAAACATATGCCATGTGAGCTGAATAAGCTTGAATGTCAGTCAAGCAATGACTGGTAGGGCTGATTACACCATGTTTAGGGTCGATTCACACGCAGACATCTTTCTCTGTTTATAATCTCTGTCACATACTTCACTCACACAGTGATCAAACTAGAGGACAATCATGAATCCGGATCAGTAGATACAGGGTGCAATGGGGAATATCAACTAGGAAAAAAATAAAACTAGAGTAGTGGATTAAATAAAAATCTGTCCAGCATTGCATTTGAGTCTATTATGTATCAAAGTGTACCAAAAGAATGGGTGTGGTGGTGGCAGTTCTTACTGGGAATGTTCATGAATGCAGGAATAATCATTAGTGTCCGTTCATGAGATGAAAGCCAATTGGAGTGAATCCATCCATGTGATAATATGGGCAGGATCCAAAGTATAAATTAAACTAATGTATCTTGAATAATGCTCCCCATGCCAATACTACAAACTATGTTTGAAACTGAAGATATGAGTCAGCACCTCAAATGGAAAAAGTCAAGCATTCCACTGGACTAATATATATCTGCCAAGTGAACTTTAAAAAGCTCTTTGTATTCCAGCCAATGAGTTTTTGTTAAAGAAATGTGGTTTCATATTTTGTCTAGCTGGCATCCCCACACAATAAGAGGTACACATGTGTGAAAGATGATCTGTTTTATTAGACTAACATTTATTGGTGTAGGAATATGCAGCCATTCAGGTTACACAGAATTCCGGTGCTGCCTGAAATGACGAGCTGAGAGCTGGCTCAGGCTCTCGGCAGCCCGGGCCCCCTTTAAATGTGACATCACGGGCATGGGCGTACGTGAAGGGGGCCGCCAAGCGGGGCCGGACCCAGGCCGCTGTTCAGCTAGCTCCACAGCTGCTGGTAATCTCTAAACTTGACTACTCTAATGCCCTCTATTTGAGGCTGCCTTTGTACAGAGTCCAGAAACTAAAATTGGTGCAGAATGTGGCAGCCATATTGGTCTCTGGGTCAACACGAAGGGACCATATAACATCAGTTTTGAAAGAACTGCACGGGTTGCCGATATGTTTCCGGGCACTGGTTATTACCTATAAAGCCCTTAACGGCTTGGGACCAGGCTATTTAAGAGAGCGCTTCCTCTGCCATGCACCCACCTGCCTTTTTCTATCTTCTGGAGAGGTCCGGTTGCAGTTGCCACCAGCACGTTTGGTGGTGACTCAGGACTGGGCTTTCTCTGTGGCTGCCCCAGGGCTTTGGAATATGTTCCCTGCTGAACTAAGAGCATCTCCTTCTCTATTTGTTTTCAGGGAGACCCTCAAGACTTTCCTGTTCTCACAAGCTTTTAATTAGAATTTTAATAATTTTAATAATTTGTTTTCTATTGTTTTTATTGTGTTTTATGTATTTTAACCTGGGATTTGTACACCGCCTAGAGATTTACATATTAGGTGGTATAAAAATATGATTGATCAACAAACAAACAAATTTGCTTCCACACAACTGAATATTGGGAGCACACTCAGCTCCCAACCCAGGTAGAACACAGATTTTGATTGTGTGAATGACCTCAATGAGTGGTCACCTCGATGAGTGGGGCAGTGGGTGGGCAAGGGGAAGCTGATTAAACTCCCCTCCCCTCCTGACAACTTCTTACCATGTTGCTGGGTGCTCAGAGCACACCCCCAGATGAGCAGTGCTGTGTGGCGCAGCGTGCAGCTTTGGAGACCAGGATGATGTGTCTTGGCCCCCAGAGATCCCACAATGCGCTGCAAGATGTGCCTGATGCATTGGGGAATTCTCCCAGGAGATGGGTACTCTAAAGTGCCACCAGGCTAGAAGCAGCCTGAGCTCAGACACAAGCAGGTTGCCTGGGTTAAAGGACAGCTCACTCCCTAACCTTGGCTAACAGCTGGGCTAAAAACCAGGCTAGGCAGCACTGCCCTGTTGGGATCATGTCTGATCAAGCTGGGCTTCTCTAGCCTGGGTTAGCCTCAGTGTGTGAGTAACCAAGTGCATTTGCTTTCAGTCATTATAAGTTGGTAACAGATTACATTTTAAATATAACTCTAGACCCCCATTGCTCTTCTGGCTGGCACTGTCTGTTATAAACATGAAAATCAAAGCGTGCCTTTTGACTGACCATTTGGCTATCTCTCCCAACTCATCTTTTCCAAGATATGATTACAAGCTCATGAGCTTCTGCTTATCAGTTGGGGCTACTTGTTCAGAGTCCATTTTCAGCATTTCTGCAGTTGAAACTTGGGTTTTCCTTTCTGTTTTCTTGCAGTTATATAATTGTTCAATTTAGGTTGTGTTTGTCAAGGTCAGTGTGAAGTCGATTTGAGATTACAGCAATTTAGTTCCTGTCTAATGAGAACAAAACAGTGAAGGCCATTGGAACATTTTTATTTATTTGGTTTCCTGGTGCAGGGAAAGGCACACATCCGAGTTTTTCTCTCTTTCCTATTTCATTTTATTATTATTATTATTATTATTATTATTATTAAATATATTATATTATTTATTATGCAAAAATAACTAATTGTCTAGGCTAGGCAATCTGTTGGAAAAAGTTCCCTATGTTTAATCAGGTTTCTCAACCTTCCTGATACCTGAAAAAAGTGTTAGCCTGCTGTTATTCTTCAGTGAACTCCTCCAGGCAAGAATCTCCCCAAAGTTACATCAATTGTAGTCTCATAAAAATTCAGCCCCACTACCAGTACATAGAAGAGGAAACTGACAACTTAAAGAGTAAAGAGGAATGGAAGGCACCAGAGGAAAAAGGATTGTCAGCACTCTCGATCTCTCTTCTCCCCACTCTCCACAATATTTGAGAATTCTGTCCCAGACTTTTGATCTACATGGTATCCAGCAAGAGTGCAGTTCATACAGTATATATGTGAACAAAGTGAGTACAAATATTCAAATGACTTGCTGCTTTAAAAAATAATGCTAGATTTAAAAGTACATAGCAGGTGGCAGCTGAGGCCTCATTTCCACACAAGGCTTCTCCTTAGCTTGCAGTTAGACTACAAGCCCCATGATCCCCAGCATATGAAATTATGTTTAGCCAAGAAGTGTTTTGCAGAACCTCTCTGAGGTAGAAAGGAAGTCTCCCCACCAGCTGTTACACCCTCCCCGTTTCCCAATGTGAGGCTAATTTTGCTTGGGGAAGGGGGAGGCTGGAAGAAAAGGAAGACTGTCAACCATTTGTGTTTTCTGAGCTTCTGACAGGCATGTTTGAAAAGCCCCAAATGATCTTATTTTTAAATCCAGCATTTAAATCAGAAAGTCAGTTGAATAATTTGTTCAGACAGTACATTTTCCCTACTATGCTTGCCATCCTTGTGCATTAGCAGCAAAGGTTACGGGGGCCCCAGGATTGTTGGTGGGCTCCTCAGCAGTTTCTGGACTTTGGCAGTCCCAGACTTCCTGACTGCTGCTTCTAGTCACATGAGGTAACAGATGTCTGAGAAACGGAGAAGTCTAAAGCCCTCTTGTACTCATGGCATGAACTGTGTGGAGCTTTGCCCTATCCTACAAAAGGATGTTACCAAAAAGAAAAGGTAGCTATTAAAAAAAAAGGCCCAGGTTGTGTACAGATAGGTTTTTTCCATTCAGTATTAGGATTGCCAGCAATGACTGAAGCTATTCCATGAGATTTTTTAGTGCTGCCTGGCCTCCTTGACAGCAACATTACCTCAGGAAATCTCAGCATACCTACTTGTGTAGTCTCATGCATCAGCACAAGGCACCTTTGGGCAGCTGTCAAGGGCTCAGTACTGTGGGGATCATGCTGACACCTTATCCCCTTGCAGAAGACTGGGCTCAGTCAGCATCTAGCAATAGCCAGCTGGATGAGCCCTTCTCCCTTACCATGGCAATGGATACAGGTTTCTTCCATTCTCAGTGGGCCAGTAGCAGCAACAATTGTGCTGCCTGCTGTGTTTTTCCCTCCACAGTGTCCCATGCAGTATTCCCTCTGACAGGGATTCCCAGGTGTTGTTGACTACAGCTCCCAGAATCCCCAGCTTCAGTGGCTTTTGCTTGAGGATTATGGGAGTTGTAGCCAACAACATCTGGGAATCCCTGTTAGAGGGAACACTGGTCCCATGTAGTGTCGTAATGCCAGGTATTAGGGGGCCATTGGAAGTCACCTTGCCAAGAGTCCCTTCAGACCTGTCGTTGGCTCTTACCTGGTCTCAAGTGTACACTGTGAGAGTGATACTTTCTGGGCATGTGAAATTACACTACACTCTCCCTTCCACACTGAATCTTAAGGTGGCACTATACTTCCAAACATAAGGGTTACAGTCACACACACTTCAATTCTGTAAGAACATGTTCCTATATTAAACATAAGAATAGATATCCAATCCAATTCCTGGATATTGAGTGTTCAGAACAGAAGCTACATATTTCCTGAACAATCCAGGATCCTGATTCCATCCAGATGGACACTTGGCAACTCTCAAGACCAACATAATTTTAGAATAAGTAGTGCCTAACGCTGGTATCACTCACTCAAAAATGGTAAAAAACATTAGAAGGCTATTCAGATGACTGGCAGGCGGGCAGTCAGTGGGGAAGGCCACACAGAACTTGCCTTCCCCCCAGACAATCCTCCCTCGTTGGTGGGACATGCAGACTGTGCTCCCACCTGACCTGCACTGCTTGGAGCAAAGCAGACCTCTGGAGGCTGGGACGATGCATCTTTAACCCTGCTTCCCAACCTTAGCTGAAGGGGTGAGACATGCTAAAGCTCTTGGATTCCTCTGCTTCTTCTTCACAAAGCTAGAGAAAGAGCAGCAAAAGAGCTGCTTTATTCCTGGTGTCACCTTCAATTAAAGGTTGCTGGCTGAAGTAATCACAGAAGGACTGGTATTTCACTTAACTTTTAATTTACTCAGGACCAGAAACTCTCCATGTTACTGCTGTCTCTTGATTGAATTGGGAAAGAATGCTTGGAATGAAAAGGTAATGCATTAAAAGCAAATATCCTGTGTTCCCACACATTGCTCACTTTCTTTCTAAGTTATTACAGCATATCCAATTATAGATAGAGTGAAAGCTACAAGATTAGTGGCTTTTTAACTGTACACAATAATGGTCATATTTTCCAGCTTTGTATATAGGGCCAGTTGCAATTGAATTGCAATCATATCCTTTCTAAACATTAGGAAGTTGCTTCATTTCATAACAAGAAGTTTCACCCTCTGGATCAATGACACACAGCACTCTCTTTCGGCATAGGTTTTAGGATTAAGCTACATGAGAGGAGAAGCATATGCTTTGCACCTGTGTGTGTGTTAACCATATATAGCAGCTGGGTGGTGGTGGTCTGGATTCGGGGTGAGGGAAGGGAACATAATCCTTTACCCCTACAACAGTCTGGATCTGAATTTCCTATAGCTGCTAGCAGAGGTGTACCAAGGTTGGAGTGGGCCCAGAGCCGAGATTTTAAAATGGGGCCCTCGCTGCCTTCTTCTCCTTCTCCTGGCTCCATGTCTCTGCTGCAGAAGAACATTCAGGACATGTGTAATATAGTGTAGCAGACTAACAGAGGACAGGAGACTACAGTCGCAAGGTGTAAATAACAGCAGAACTATATTATCTATAGTTTCTCTAACAGCATGGTGTTCACAGTACATTATAATGCTTGTTAATCCATACCTGTAAGCCAAGCTACTATAGTTCCAATTTAACAAATAAAAAATACTGACAGACAATTGCTCAAGGCTTCCACGCTACCTAATAGACCACACCAGCTCAAAAAAGCATGTCACTGGATTCAACTGTTCTCTTACATACTTTTAAGCACTAAACATAACTTTTTCTTATCAGCAAAAGAGAATCCTAACAAACAAGATGGAAATGGACACCAAACTGGAGTGCAGAAGCTAAAGACAACTGCCAAAACACAAAGCATCATCAGGTTTTCAAAGTGTAAAAGCAAGCTTTTGCTCTGCAATGCTGTAGAGCTTCAGAAACAGAACCACAACTATTCCACCTTCCAGTCCAGTCCACTTGTTCCAAGAGTCTCTTTCTAAAAAGAGTTTACCACTCAGGGACTGCAAGAACGCTATAAGCAAACTCACAGTGACGTGGGTCTCACAATCCGTGAGACCCACTTTCGCTGAAACTGTGGGGAGAGCGGGCTAAGCCAGATCGGCTGCCCACACGATTGCCGGCTCCGTGACGGAGCCGGTGGGGGCTGGGGAGCTCGGGGGCCGTGCGGCCCCCGAAAGCCCCAGTATGCCCTGCGCGAGTGTGCAGGGCATACTGGGGAGACCCCCGGAGCTGGGAGATGGCATTTCATGTCCTGGTCGGGGGTCTACTCGCGAGTAGCCATGGCGCAAAGCTGCACCGCAGCTACTCATAAGCAGATAGCTGGGGTTTGCAAAGTGCTTGCTCCGCAAACCCGGGCTAAGGGGCAGGGGTTCTCGAGCGGTTTAGTGCTCTAGAACCACCGGGCTCGCGGCCGAGCCCAGTGGTTCTGACAATCAACAAAAATAGGGCTAGCCTTTCCTAGCCTGATTTTTGCGATCGTCAGAATAGCCCCAGTGTGTTAGTCGGAATGTGTTCAATAGCATAGTGTAAACAATTCCAAAGATTATAGAATCTTGTTATTGGAAAGCACATGTGGTCAAATGAAACTGATAATGATTTTCTGATAGTTATTAGAATTTACAAACTCACAGCATTTAAGAAATTATGTGCATTTATTAAACACACTCTGAAACTGAAATATCTTTAAATGCAAAAACAATATCAACATTTTTCAAACCTGTCCTCTAATACAGTAACATTTTAAAATGTCTGACTATTCTGTGTTTATACTGTACACACTTATCCCCCCTCCTCCACCAACCAGGCTGCAACCCCCACTGTAGTGAACTGTACTGAAAACATGGAGAAGATTGGGCTGTTTAATTTTAAGCAAAGATAAACAGCAATATTTTCCTAGATCCACCTAACTATACATTTTTTTAAAACAGTGTATTTCTGTATTTCAGACACAAACAGATATAAATGGTTAGCTTTTTCATACCCAAAGGATTGTCCTCTTACTTTTACTCTATTGCATGAGAAATGATAGCAAGATATCAAAACACCACCACCTTCACTATGGAAGCTGATTCAAGCAGCTCAGCACAGCAGACCAAAACAAAGTGTACAAAGAGGCTGACACTGATTCAAGTTTACACTCAAAGGAAGGAGGGGACAGACCATCTGATGGGCTTATCAGCTTTGCAAATTTCACGGACCCTTCATGGTTTAACTCTGCAATCTTCCAAAAGTTTGAAATTTTGTGTCAAATGTATTATAAACAAGGTTTGGTAGATTTAATGAATTCACTGAGATCCCTGAAAATATCGGGGGCTGCACACCACACCAAGAACCTGTCCCATACACAACACAATGCTCACTCTGGAGCTTTGAGCTGACTTTTATTTTTGCCCCTCCAGGTCATCTTTTGTATATATCCCCTTTCTTCTAAAACTAAACCCTGAGATATTTCTTTCAATGTGTGCAAACATCCCTCAGCAACCCCTCCCCCTTCCCTGTTGCCGAGACCTGTGGGGGATATGTGGGGGGTGGGGAGAGAGAAGAGTCTACTTTTCTCCTGAGGCTTGGAAGCTTTTGAAGCAAGAGTCCTTCTCCTTCACCATACTACCTAATGCTTTGCAAAGCAACAGACCTCAACAACACACAAACCTCAAACCCGCAAAGCCTGCCAACCTTCTCCAGCCTAAAACAATTTATTCTTGTAAAGTATAGGCTCAGGCTTAATGCCCCACTTAAAACTGGTGTGCACTGAGGGGGCCAAGGGCGGGAAATTTTCTACCCTTTTCTCCTTCTTCTCAGCTTCTCCTCCTGCACTTGGCTTTCCCATCCCATCCTTGCTATGTCCCCCCTTCCCGCCTTCCTGTTCCCTCCTTGGCGAGTTGCACAGGTGCAGGCTTGGGCTGCTCTGCCTCCTCCTCCAGAGCAGGGAGGGGCTTGCTGGTGGGGTGGCCATGGCATCGGCAGCAGGCACTGCTGCCCAGTCTCTTTCAGTTGTGATTGGTGGCTGCTGCTCAGCTGGTCATCAGGGTAGGCGGGTGGGTGTCACACCGCAGGGTGAGTGCGCCCCATGGGAGACTGGCCTTGGGGGGGTCTTTGAGGCAGCCGGCTGGGAGACAATTATCCCCCCTTGCCTAATCTTTGGTACGCCCCTGGCTGCTAGTTATCCCAGAAAGAAAGCTCCTCTTGGTAGCCACATGGCACTGTGTAGGAATGTTTGGCTCTCTTCCCAGATTGGCTGAGGTGGGGCTTCCCAACCTTGGCTATTATGGGTGGGAATGATGGGAGTTGTTGTCCAACAAGACCTGGGGACACAAGGTTGGGAACTTTGGGCTAAGGGGAGAAGTCCCCCCCCCTTTCCAAGGATCAAAGAATTTTAGAGTTGAGATCTTCTAGTCCAGCCTCCTGCTCAGTGCACAAAACTGCTACAGCATCCTCGACAAATCATCATCCCAGCCTCTGTCTGAAAATCTCCCGAGAAGAAGAGGCAGGTTATTCAACTGTCAAACAACTCTTACAGTTCTCAAATTCTCCCTAATGTCCAGCCTGGATCTACTTCCTTGTAATTTCCTTGTAAGTTTTGTAATGTCCCCTGCTAACTGAGCAAAGAGGCGCCTTTTTAAAGGGGTGATTCTCTTTATTGAGCAGGGGGAGAGCAACTGTCCCTATCCTCCCCCAGCACAGTACCTCCAGAGACTGTTGCTGGTGTCTATCTTATGTTTCTTTTTTAGATTGTGAGCCCTTTGGGGGACTGTGAGCCATTTTATTCATTCATCCATCCATCCATCCATTCATTTCTATCTATCTGTCTATCTAAACTGCTTTGGAAACTTTCGTTGAAAAGTGGCATATAAATATTCATATTTGTATTTCAACCTGTTGGTTCTACTCCTGCCCTTGGAAGCAACAGAGAACAAGAAGTCTACTCTTTCTTCTATGTGACTAGCCTTCAGATATGTTTGGCTAACAAATCCTCCCTTAACCATCTGTTCTCCAGGCTAAACATACCCAGTTCCTTCAACCACCCCTCATGGGACTTGGCTTCAAGACCCCTTGCTATCTTCATTGTCCTCTAAACCTGATCCAGTATATTAATGTTCTTAAAATGTGGTGTCTAGAAGTAGACATATTATATTTTAAGTGAGGTCTGACCAGCAGAGAATTGGTAGAACTCTTACTTCATGTGGATCTGGCCCCTATGCCTCTGTTAATGCAGAGGGTTCCATTAGCTCTGCACTAATAGTCATAGGTTGCTTTCTTTGTCTTCTTGAGTAAAAGGCACCTCATGGCTCATAACCAACAAGGCCATTGTGGGTAAGGGATGAGAAGCATAAGGTATATTGGTGAGTAGCCTGAGTTATCACGTGGTGCAGGGATGCTTACTCACCCAGCCCAACATCTTGCAGCTTGTCAGCTGAAGGGGGCTGGTATGGGGAGCACCATTGGGCCCTGACAGCCTTATTAAGGCCAAGGCTTTCTCACTGGGGAGGGGCTGATAACACTTACAGGGTCTCCTTGACACACCACTAAGGTATGAGATGATTAAAAAAACCTGCCCTGAGCCAGCTCGGAAAACCGCCCTGAGCCTGCTTGGAAGGGCGGTATAAAAATCGAATAAATTAATAAATAATAAATAATAAGAAGAAAAAGATCCTATTCTTTGAGCCCGGGTGGGCTGTAAAATCAAACCTGGCAGTAAGAGGCATAGTGGGAAACTCACACTATGGGGGAAGGAAACATTTAAATGATCATTACATTATTACATGTATGAATAACATTGTAATCCTTATTCTGATTTACCGTACTAGCTATGTCTTGTTTCTCATTCTGGACTGGCAATAGAATGTATTTCTGAATTATTCTAAAGAACAGTCTGTCTGGAAATGACCAGCTAAAATCTCAAAAGGCGACAAGTCAACCGTTATTTATTTATTTATTCATTTTACATATTTTTATTAGGGATGTGAGAAATGTTTCAGATACAAAAAATTTTGTACCCAAAACAGCCTGTTTCGGGTGTTTTGTAGACAAAACAAAACACCCATTTTCCAGATCCAAAAGTTTTGTATACAAAACAAAACGTCCCTGTTTCGGCTACAAAATGTTTTGTTGTTTCGGACCTCCATTTTGTGTTTGACATCTCTTTGAATTTCCCACCCTTCCAGCCTTCTGATCGGTGACCTAAATCATGGGCTGACCTGCTGACAATTCCCCCCTTGTTCCGCATTGGCTCTTTTGGTTCTGAGTGTAGATTTTCTGGTAGCATATGAGAGTGGATTCTTGTTTTTCACTGAAAATCTCATATGCTACCAGAGAATCTACAATGAACACCTCAGAAACAACAAAACCCAGTACCCCACGGGCTTGTGGGTATGGGGGTGGTTGCCACCATATGTGCACTACACAACCCCTCACTCTGGGCAACCCCAGTGCCCCCCAAGTGGAATTATGGGGCTGCTGAAACCTAAACCTCCATTATTCCCTATGGGAGAAATCTTAGACAAGTAAACTTCATCAAATCACAACAAATCAGCCCTTTGCCCAATTCCTTTGAAATAATTCTGGAAGTTTCCTTGCCCCCATTGGTCACTACCACCCACCACACTCTGCTCTGGGTCTTCCCTTTCCCCTTGATTTGAACTGATACATTTGCTGGAATCTCCGTTATTCCCTATGGGAAAATTCTTAAAGATGTGTAAACTTAAAAAATTCACAAAAAATCAGCCCTTTGCCTAATTCCTTTGAAATTTGGCTGCTAGCTTCCACCCATTGGATGCTACCACCACCCACTCTTTTTGCCCTGGGACCCTTTTTAAAAATCCAAATCGATTTGGATTTGGATTCGGAAAATTTGGCTACAAAACAAAACAGGGCTGATTCGGATTCAGAAAATGTGGGTACAAAACATAACGGGGGTGTTTTGATTTGGATACAAATTGAAACAAGAAAATTCCAAAATGCACACCCCTAATTTTTATACTGCCCCAAACTTTACAAAAAGATAAAAACAAAACATTAGTTAAAAACAAAAACAAGAAATTTAAAACACAACAATTTCAAAAATTTAAAACAATATTCTAAAAGAACATTAAAAACAATCAAAACAGTATCAGTTAAAAGCCTGGGTGTTAAAAGTTTTAGCATCCATGCTTGCCCTGATTTGTAACCACTTCTTGTCCACAAATATGCAAATGTTATCAGGGTTCAGGATTTTTTTAGTAACATGGCTTTCATTGAGGTGATTCCCACGAGCAGCAGAAACCGGGCTAAGGGAGCCCAGCCTGGTTTCTGCTGCTCACGTGCAGCAACAGGAGTGGTGCGGCTCCCAGCGGCAAGCTCACCTAAATGCCCTCCCTCTTAAATAAGGTTAATGGAGTAAGAGCTCCATTAACCCCATTTTCTGTCATGTGTCTGCCATGGCTGCTTACACTTGTGCAGTGCATTACTGGGGCTCTGGGGGGCAGGGCGCTGCATGGCAGCGCTTCCCTTCACCTGACCCACGGAGCTGCTGGACGAGCCGCAGCTGGGTGCAGGAGTGCCCTAGCAAAGCCACCGCTTATCTGGGTGGGTGATCCACCCACCCAGCATTGCCACCCACCCAGCAATGGGAGAGCAGGTCTTGCTCTCCCCAAAAAACCCCTTATGGCTCTACACACCAATCCTGTGAAGATCCTCATTGTATTACATGGGGGTGAATGTATGTATGTGGGGGTGAGGGGTTAGAGGCAGAGATACAACTGTATCTAAACTTCTGTAAAGATCAGAGAGTGCCCGAGCTCAATCCTGTTGACTGAGACCAGATAAACGAAGCTCTTCTATAACTTCAGGAGTGTGGTGATCAATTTGCTGGTGCACTACTCTAGGGAACAAGCTGTTTTACCACCTTGATTGCAATGATAAATCTATCATTATGTTCAGTGCAGTGGAAACAGTTCAGAGTCTTGCCATTTGTGGCAAATCTTTTGTATGGCAGGCTCATAGTAAATCAGTCTAACCTGAGCTGACAATGATTGATTCTGAGCAAAATGTCATGGGCAATCAAATCCTCTGGTTGTTTTTCTTTTCTTCGTCTTCTTTACAAAGAGCATAGAGTTAATACTCTGAGACTAACAAAATTCAAACTGGTATAAAATAGGAATTTATCCATAGTTCTGGGAGACAACATGGAGCATTCAATACTGTATACTTTTTTCTAATGGTATGGCATAGAAAATCATGTCTGTATGTCATGAAGCATTGATGTGCTGGCAAAAAAACTTCAGCCACTAGACAGACAAACATTTATAAACCTTTGAAGAAAATAGAAAGGGGCTGCCTCTTATTGTGTGATAATAAAAGGCCCTGCTATAATGGGATCCTAATCTTGATTGGTGGCTCTGGGGGATTGTGTATTATAGATAATAAATAGAAGCTGCATTACAAATAGCCTACATTTTTGTATGCCTCTGCATCCAATTCATTGAGCACATAATTACTGCCAATCAAATGGTGCCCAGATACAGGTGGGACTGTAGAAAGAGCATGTAGGAGTTCACAATTTGTGCTGCTATACAGTTCCGTGCATTCTGCTGAAAATATTAAAACACTAATGTTAGTTATTTCAGAAATGAGGTCACACAAAGCATAAACCTGACACAATGAAGTTGTTTCTATCTAGCACGTTTTTCCTTCTTCAAACAATTTTTCCATTGGGGAAAAAATGGGCTTTAAGATAATATAAAGAGAAAACCATTCATGTAATGTACAAGTGATATAAAAGGGCATCGTTTTCTTGAGTTGAAAGGGGTAATGAATGCACAAAAGGAAGTAGGAATAAGTAAGAATTAGTGTGATAAATAAAGATCCTGCTATAATGGGATCCTAATCCTGATCTTCATCCTGATCTTGATTTTCATTTGTGAAAATTTGGCCAGGGGTGAGGGGGAATTATGAAAACAATGGCAGTGGTTCAGTGTAAGTAAACTTCATGCACACCTATTGACTTCTGTGAAAAGAGATACATCTGCATTCTGCATAGTTCTCAAAAGGCAAGATTGAGGGGTAGGGGACAAGCAATATATTTCATTGAATAACAGATTCAGACTGTGAGTTGCTGCAAGGTGAGAGAAGCTATAGTCCTTTCCTCCCCGCCCCACCCCAGCAAGGGAAAGAGATTTGCCCAAAAGACAAGAACTTGTTCACTATGAGCTATCTAGTGAAGACCACTAGCTGGGGTGGGGTGGGGTTTCTCTGCCTCCCTCTATTTTTTAAATACATGATTTATAAATAAGCAAATGTTGTTTTCACTTAGGGCTGGTGGGGGGCAGACAATCCAACCCCCAACTTGTTTTGGGCCCCCCCAAAAAAACATTTAGGCTGGCTATGGGCCTGCTGCTCTCTTGGTTAAGCAGAAATTTGATTCAGAGTCCTCCTCATTCAAACATCCCTTTCACTGCTTAGACTGTGCCTAGACATCAGATCTCCAAACTTCTGAAGCTTGTTTTAGCACAAAATCAGAAATTTGAAAATAATAGGCAGTAAAATAGATGCCACGTTGCACAAGTGTCCATTCAAAAAACAATCCAGACTTAATCCATCTGTGATGGCCTTACTATCACTGATCTGACTTTGGCACCAAATGGGTATTGGTGCACTAAACAGATTGCCAACATTCATAAGCACTTGCTTCAAAACATAAAGGTATCCAACCTGCATTTTTAAAGATCAAGCATCATTTCCTACATAAATTCTCCTTTAGCTCAACATGTAAAACAAGATTATGTGCAGTTGGCATTCAGGTAGACCAGGGCTGGGTGCTTTGTGACCCAGGTGCAAAGGATAGCCCCTTAGGGCTGAGAGAGATTCCTGCCTGCAACCTTGGAGAAGCCACTGCCAGTCTGTGAAGACAATACTGGGCTAGATAGACCAATGGTCTGACTCAGTATATGGCAGCTTCCTATGTTCCTAAAAGTGATAACCCCTTACTTTCAAAGAAACGCTTAATTGCTATGAACGATGTGTCCAGTTCAGACCTCCTGACAAGTAGCCTTTTGTTTGGTGGGCATCTTCTCACGATTTGGAGTATCCCTTGCAAATCCCATTTTTTTGGATTGTTCCTTGCAAATGTTATATTTGGCTGTTCTAAATAGAGATCTAAAACTCTCTCATTCCAGGGGCTGTTTATTTTGGCAAGATGGTGGTGTTTGAATTTCCTAGTGGCTCTCTGTCATGGCTGGTGCTGAGAACTACAATATAATAAGCAATATTATAAGCATATACACAGCATAGCAGCATATCACCAACATTTTGAGCTGGGAGACAACTCTTAGAAATGGATCGGCCTTTTCCCAAATGCTCACAGAGCTCCAAAATATCAAGTCAATTTTATGAGTGGATAAATTCCATCCATCTCTGCTTGCACATGTTGAAGAATTGCACGCAGTCAGAAGTGTTGTGTTGCACCATGTTTTGGAGTGTTCTGCTATATCAAGGTGACTGACCTCTAAAATATCCTCAACCAGGAAGCAACCTTACACAGATTCTGTGTGCACAACCCATCCTGGATGATAACCTGAAAAAAGGCCAAGCTTACACTTAAGACATGGCTTGCTTAGATTTGTACCCACCCCATCCCAGAGGCTTGGGATGGCTCAGAGAAGAAGAAGAAAAGAACCCCTCCCCAGCAAAAATGAACAATAATTTATCTCCATCCTCTCCTGACACATTGGACCCCAAAGGCTAGCCAAAATAAGGAAGTCTACAGTCCTTCCAAAAGCTACTCATTATTGTTCTGATGTTGGAGGGAGTCCCATTGCATTTTTAAAGTGTGACCTTAAGGATCTCAGAGTTTACAAAGAGACACAAGAGAGGTTTCTTGCATATGTGTACCTAAAAAAGGAAAATAAAGTAAGCATTATTTATAGAGAAATTGAGACCAGATATTAATGCTCAGGAGGTACTGGCTGAAGCTATTAGGTTCATTAGTCTTTGAGGAAAATGGTGAGTCCCTTCTCTCCTCACCCCCCCTCCCACTGCCCTTCCCTCATTGTCTCTCTGCCTGTCACAGAACAGAATGTTATCAGGTCTATTGAATTTAACAGCTGGGGAACAGAGGAGGTATTTTTCTTTTTTATTATCTGTGTTTGTCTATTTGTTTAACTGATGATGGTGTGTTACACCGAAACAGCTTTTATTTTATTTTCTGTACACCATCTTTAATTTCTTTTTGCATAATAAAGGTATTTTGTTGAGAGTTATTACATGCATTGCATCACTGACATATCAACTTATGTGGACCTAAGCCACTTAGGTCTTTATATGAAGCTACCTTAATGAATTAGGCCATTGAATCATCTTGGTCAGTATTGCCTACAGTGGACGCCTTCAGACATCAAACCATGGGTCCAATAGAAGCAGTTTGCCTCCATTCACCTGGCGTGCTCCCAGATGATCGTCCTTTGCAGTCTGGGAGATTACGAAGGGGGAGTAACTGGTTGTGTGGGTTTCCTTCAGTGCAGGAAGGACAGCTGTAGAAGTCAGTGGCACTTGAGAGGGGGAGGAGCTTGTTCCTCTTAATTCAAGCTTGTTCAAGCTTCACAGACTGGATGATACACTGGAGGCAGTGCACCTTTGGTGAGTGAAACTTAATTCCAACTGAGGGTTCATTCCAAAGCTGGGGAGAAGAATCAGAACTGCATTTGGGTCCAGGAACAGCTGTTCCGATCATTCGAACATCACGGGATGCAAACCTGAGGAGAGTTTGCCTCGGGTTTCCCATGTCGATCGAAAGTGGCCACTGACTTAGAAATTCAGACTGGGGCACACCCCAATCCTATCCAGAGATGTCAGGGTCTGAACCTGGGACCTTCTACATGTGAATGTGCTCTGTCATAGAGCTATGACCATCCCCAAACCAGCACCTTAGATGGTAACTCTCATCTTGGATTGTGCCTGGAAGGGCACACAAACCCAGTACAGATACTGGAACTCTTGTGTTTAATGCTGCCAGTTCTGCAGGATTGGCTTGGAGTCTCCAGATTGGCATCAATCACCAGGTGACTTTTGAAAGCAATCCTAGATACTTTAATGAATTGATACTGTGAAAAATATTGGGGGCAGGGATAGAAAATCAACTCTCCAGGAATAGCTTCAGAGTTGGAAACCCTATGTGTTTCTATCTTTTTGGATTCATAACAAAAGTATTTAAATATTTTGTCACAAAGTAATGCACAAGCAGTTTGTGTGTGGGGAAATACATAGCATAAAATGGAGTAAGGACTTTGTAGGGAGAATTAAAACTGAATATTATATAGCCCACCTAATGGTTATTTCAGTTACCTAGAAAAGCAAACACTGAAAGTAGCTAAAAATAAATAAATCATGAACATGTTTCATATATACTCAGCTTCTAACAGACAGAGATCAGACAGTTTGAAGTGGCAGTTAACTTTTTGTGTGAGGAGCAGCATATTGAAACATTTCCTAGCTAAACATTTTTTATCAGTCCTTCTTAAATGTGTCTGAGGATGTGAGGCAATCTTTTTTCATCACATCTTCTTCTTTCCAGTTTTCTACTTAAATGAGTAGACTTTTAAAAAATTTCAGAATTTTCATGAGTCACATGATTTTGAAGCATTGCAGTTCTAGTTTCAAGCAAGAAAAACACTGATCCTCAATGACAGAGGACAATGAAGGAAACAGTGCAAATGATCATCTGGTATTGGTTAGAGGTATTATTATTATTTCCTCATTTGATTTTTCTCTTTTGACTGTGTGGATGAATATATTTGAATGGGTATGACTCTGTATGATTTTGTCAACAGGTTTGTAAGAATAACACCTAAGGTACTATGGGGTACTTTCAAAGAAGGTGAGAACTGCAAGCAGGGTATGGGAAGGAGGGAAGATAAGAGGAGGGGTTTGAGAAGTGGATGCCATATTTCCCCTCGAACTCCCCTTGGAACAGTGCTGTGTGTCATGTGGAGGGGGAGGTTGTGGGGGTGATGGTGGGTGCTAGCTGCTGGCTGCTGGGAAGAACACTGCTATCACTGCCCAACGGCAACACAAAATAAGTCAGTCAGGGTAGTATTTTCTGTTTCCACTCTCCAGGCCTCAATCTGAAAGTTCTCATTTGAGAACCTTTGGCTCAGTCATATAGAAGATAGACCGGTCATGATCCAGCTATATAGGGCCCATTGTGCATGCACGGTGGCCTCCAAATTGGTGCACGTGATGGGGGCAAGGCCTGAAAAGGGCTGAAGATCACCCAATCCAGGTGCTTTTATACATTGGGAAGGCCAGCGGGGCAGGGGAAACATCCACGGATCCCCCCTGGGGCCTCAGAGAAGTCCCCCAGAGGGGATAAGTACAATTTTTTTTAAAAAAAATATATTCATAACCTCCCCAGAACTGCCCCCCCGAATGGCCAAGTGGGTTCGGTCCAATGTTGAGCTGAACCCCACCCCAACCCATTTGGCTCGTCATCGAGCTGTAGAACCGAACCAGTTCAACTTTGAACAGGTTCGGAATCGAACCTGTTCACACATCTCTAGTATCATCCACAGCTGCCTGGAGTTGATCAGCCACCACCCTTTCATGAATGGAAGCATAAGGAAAGGAGTGGAGAAGCAGTAAGTGAAGAGGGAAAGTAGAGTTGGGAAAAGGACTGGAACAATCCCTCCATTCTGCTTGTCAAATTCTCTAGCAAACAACAATAGATAAACTTCACAAAGCCACCGTCTGTTTGCAAAGCTAGTACTACTGCCAACCCTTAAATGTACCAAAGATTCTTCCACTTTAAAAATCACTCCAATGAAGTCTCAGAACTCCAGCATTGACTTATTGTATATAGCTCAATAAAATATTGAAATAGCAAACCTTGCAGAAAGATTCCCTGAAAGGTACACAAGCTAACAAGCATAATGGAGCTTTAATGTTTCCCTTAACAGGTATAACTTGTGGCCTTGGGGCTGGTGAGGGGTGGTTATGTTTCTGCATAATTTTGCAAATATTTTTGAGTCTGCCACAGCAGTGCTGGTACCCAGTAGAACTATAGTCTTATTAAAACTTTACAGATTAAAGGATTTCTAATTTAATATGCCAGGTATTTAATTTCTATGCCATGGGTATAACTAATATAATATGCCTCTGAATGGCGAGTATTCCTGGGACTTTAGCATCCCCCTCTGATTAGCAGATTAAAACATAAACTAATTGTGAGCAATGCAAGTATGTCTAATCTTATAACATGTATTTTTTTTCCTAAATTGCATATTTGTATGCAAATACAATTGCAAAAAAGTGTTGTGAAGTTAGCAAAAAACTACAGAATGAGAAATGATGAGCACAGCCAATTAGTCTTGGCTACAAAGGGTGGGGTGTGGGGTGGTTCATCATGCTTTTTGGAATTGCCTATTTCCTAAAATGTTTTCAGAATGGTTTCATTAGAGAAGAATTTCTGGCACTGCAAATGCTTGTGAAAGAGTTCGTGGATTGCTATGATAAATAGGTTCTATAGGAGATTTCATTAGAGATGGGTGAACCCAGTGGACTTGGTTTGGGATTTGGATCAGTAAACTGAGCTAGATTCCCAAAAGATTAGGAATAGAGCTCATTTTTCTGCACCCTAAATTCCAGTTCCAAATTTGGAAAAAGGTAAACCCCGAATACTGCCCCTGCAGCCTCCTGCCCGTTTTCTGCCTTTCTAATCACTTGGCTTTGAAGTGGCGACTGTGACAAGAAGTGCGATATTGGCAGAAGAGAGGGAAATCTGTGTAGGCCAGACAGGCTGCCCTCTTTCTTCCTCCTACATTCTGGTGCCAGAAATTTTTGTGTCTGTGGGAAGATTTTGTGGCTGAGCATCCCATGAGAAGATAGATTTTGTATTTGCGAACTGAAGGAAGAAGAAGATCCTCCCCGTTACCTATCCCTTTGTATGATTATTCACACAACATTTATTGGACTAAGATCAGGACTTTTACTATAATTGGTCTATCAGATTTAAATTGAAATATGCTTCAGACACTTCTGACCCGGCTAGAATTGTACACATAGCCCATTCAGCAATGCCTGTGTCTAACATTTGGGCAGATGATCTGAAAATGAATTTTCTTAATTGCCACGATGAAGTGCCCCATTCAAACAATCCCATTCATACAAATAAACAACACATGGAGGGGCAGCAGGGACAAACCTGCAAACCCCACCCTTGGCATCCATACACTCTTGCACCACCCCCACTCATTCAGCAGAATATCAGAAAGCGGGACCTATGTGCAATACAGTTGCATGTGTGGAAGGTGCTCCTTCCTGATGCTCCATTGAACAAACAGATGCAGGGGCAGGCAGGCTGCACAGAGCAGGAAGTGCAGCACTCAAAGCTCTGTGTGCCGAGTATACGCTTAGAGAGGGTCGTTCAAATAGGGCTTAAGTAGGTTAAAATAGATTAGGTGGCTATTCTCACAATCAACAAAACCGGGTGAGGAGACCCTAGCCCGATTTTTGTTGATCGTGTAAACCACCGGGCTCGCAGGCAAGCCCAGTGGTTTACGAGCGGGTAACCCACTCAAGTAGCCCTCCCTAATGCCCGGGTTTGCAGAGCATGCTGCAAACCCAGGCTTTCTGATCATGAGTAGCCGCGGCATGGCTCCATGCCATGGCTACTCACGAGGAGAGCCCAGGTGGGGAGGCGAAAAGCCACCTCCTGGCTCTGGGGGTCTCACCAGCATGCCCTGCACGCTCCCCCCAGCCCCCGTCAGCTCCGTCACGGAGCTGGCAATCGTGTGGGCAGCCGATTCGGCCGCCCAGGGCTCCCTCCCGGCTCACCGCCCCAAACCGGGTCTCGCTGATCGTGAGGCCTGGTCCTAGGTGTTTTTGTATTTATTTTCTCTGTGTGTTTCTATATGAAACATTTTATATGGAAATTTAGTCCTCATCGGCTTTACTTATGTTTTATGATATGTTAAAACTTGCTGATAATTTATCTTTGTAATGACTGTTGGCTAGAAAATAAATTGACTGATAATCGTGTTGATGATATTTGTAGGGGTGTACATGGAACCATCTGGCCCAGTTTGGTTCGAGGCCGGATTGGCCTTGAACAGAACCAGGCCAGTTCGGTCCGGGCCGCCATCGACCCCTCTCCCGTCTGGTCCAGTCCTGGACTGGTCTGTGAAGTTTTTGTTTTTGTTTTGTTTTTTAGGAAAATTAAAGTAGCTTTTAAGTACCTTTAAAAGGGGGGCTTGATGAAGCTGCGGGGGGGGGTCCGTGCGGGTTCCCTCTCCCCCCACCAACCTTCCTCATCACCGCTGCGGCCCACCATGGCCTCGCAGAGGGCATTGGTGCATGCACAGTGGCTGCCAAAATGATGGCTGCACGCTCGTATGGAGGCCCGAAAGGGCCAAAAATGCTTAGTTACCCGGCCACGGCAGGCCGTGGCAGTGATGAAGAAGTCCAGTGGGGGGAGAGGGAACCTGTGTGGACACACACACACACACACCCGCGGCTTCAGCAAGCCCCCCGAAGGGGCTAAAGGTACTTAAAAGCTACTTTGATTTTTTTTTAAACCCAAAAAATTCACCCAGCAGTCCAGTTCCAATCCTATGGAACTGGGGGTGGTGGTGGTTCGGTTTGACCCCAAACCCCCAGACCAGTCCACCAGACCAGCCTGCACATCCCTAGATATTTGTGTCCACTGAGCCCATTTTCTAAATTGGGTTGCGGGGTTCTTTACATTTTGGCAACTATTTCTTCTTTTTATTGAAGCAATGACTGACATGATTCACAGCAATAGGTTGGTATAAGAAGGGCTGTGGGTCCATAGTGACCCTCCAGGGTCCCTGTATTTTTTCACTTTTCTCCTCTCCTGCCAAAAGCCCTTTCTACTTGAAGGAATGTATTCTTGAGGCCTACCTCTAACCCATTTCCCTAAAATTAACCAGGATCTGAAAGCAAGTGGGTTTCGTATCTTGGTTTATTTCAGTCACGTTGGCTAGAATAAACTAGGATTGGTCAGTTCAGACATCACACCCACTCTTGGTTTGTTTTTAACCTCAGCTGGAAGTAGAATTCTGCTGAAGCTTGCACAGGCATGTGGTGCATACTCTCAAAGTTTGGGCATGTTGCATGGAATCAAGATGTAACCATGGTTCCATATGATGTCTGAACTGGCTCACTAAATGCTTAATAAGTCATTGGCAAAATAGGGACCATTATTAACATGATATGCAGCTGAAGATCAGCATAAGAAAGGCTGAGGATCCACAGGGAGTCTCTAGTGTCCCTGTGGAAATGTGTGGCCAGTCAGGCACAGAGGAGTGGGAGGAGATTTTCACTTCTCTCCAATCAAATTATCCTTTTCACTTGCATAAATATGTTTCTGAGGGCTGTGTGATTCTCAGGAACATATTCCTCAATATGTTCATGATCTTCAGGAACATATTCCTTTTGGATGGAGGGGAGAGAAGCAAAAATGGCTCCCCCTTCTCCCTCAGCACCTGCTCAGTTGCACAGCAAGCTGCCACCACAGGGGGACACTAGATGATCCCTGCTGACTCACAGCCCTTCTTACACTGACCTGCTGCTGCGCATCAAGTCAGCCATTATGTTTTCTTTGGAAGCTCCTTTGCATTTATAAAGGTAAAGGTAAAGTGTGCCATCTAGGCAATTTCAACTCCTGGTGACCACAGGGCCCTGTGGTTTTCTTTTGGTAGAATACAGGAGGGATTTACCATTGCCTCCTCCCACGCAGGATGAGATGATGCCTTTCAGCATCTTCCTATATCGCTGCTGCCCAATATAGTACCAGCAGGGATTCGAACCAGCAACCTCTGGCTTGCTATTCAAGTCCTTTCCCTGCCATGCCATTAAATACAAGTTTTTAAATAAATGAACAACAAACAGCTAGTAAGGATTGAAGTTATGCAGTTGAGCATCTGTAAGTGAAATATTCATGAAAGGACTATCAGATTGACAATTCTCCAGTCAATTTGTACTTTCCAGGTTCTGATTTTAGGTCAAACATACATCAACTTGTATAAATCTGTTCAAACAAGAGACTTTGGTTCAATTTCATCATTTTTTAAAAAGCAGAGTTTACTGGTAGAAAATAGCAGAGCCTTTCATTTGTTTTGCCACTTGTTTCCATGTGAGGATTTATGAGTCAAAGAATATTTTTGATGTTGCAGTGTCATGATTATGTAACTTGAATGTTAGATAGAAATTATGTTCAGGACTTGAAGAGGCTGGTTGTTTGTGTTTCTGAATCTGCATTATTCAAAGAATAGAGGAAGTGTACATGAAATTGTATCGAGCCTTTGCAACGCTGTGATCCTGCATCAAGTCTTGCAATCTGGAATGGAGGTAAACTGTGCAAAACAATTGCCTTGACAGAACAAAAAGCAGTGGTGTTCGCAAAATGTGTATTGTTAACAAATTAACAATCACATTACACTGTTATCATAATGATGCCATTATAGTAATGATGATGATGATGCTATTGTGATAATGATGCTAATATAATTATTATCAATAATAATGTTGTTCTGTACCCCTTCGCTTCCTGTTTTCCACTGTGTTTTCCTAAATTTTTGTGATACACTGTAATTTCATCACTTGAAGACAGCTGCCTCACTTGAAATAAAGAAGCAGCAGAACAGGCTTCTCCATATGCATCCCTAGATGGAAGGTAAATCATGCATGTTAGTAGTTTTTAGATTTCCCAGCCCAATCTAGCAGCCAGAGCTGTGTGTACATAGCCTCCTTTTAAAGTTGCATTTCCACCCAACAGCTGCTGCAGAAGTGCTGGGGTGAAGGCTAGATTCAGATCCTCCTGCTCCCCCCACCCCAAAAAACCAACCAATAACAACAAACAGCTGATTGTCAGGATTTCATTTTTTAAAAATTCATATGTACAAGTTATTTGTATGGTCTCTTGTATCAGAACGCATCGTAACAATTTAGTTAAAATAGAACCATGAACGCAATTGACTAAGGATGTGCACAAAACTGGTTCGTCCGGTTCGGTTCAGTTTGGATCTCAAAAAGTAGCTAGGATGGTAGCTGGCACCCAGGGGTACCTGTCACGCAAACCCCAAAGCAATCGGACACTCGTACGATTTTTTATGAATTTTTGAAAAATATTTTTATTTTTTTCTCATAGGATATAATGGGACTCGAACCAGGCCATTATTCCTTATTGTGGAGCACCCATGGGTGCCAACAACCATGCAAACCCTGAAGCAATCAGACACCCCTATGATTTATTATGAATATTTGAAATATTTTTAATTATTTTTCTCATAGAGTATAATGGGACCCAAACCAGTCCATATTCCCTATTGTGGAGCACCTAGGGGCACAAAAGCTGGGTGGGTAGTAGACAGGCAGGGGTGCCTACCACCCAAAAAATCCCAAGGCAATTGGACACTCCTCTGATTATTGGTGAATTGTTAAAGTATTTTTGAATTCCTCATAGATAATAATGAGGATTGCAGCAAATGTATAGCTTCATGTCGGGGGGAAAGGGGTGTCGTAGAGTGGAGTGTGGTGGGTGGTAGTTCCTAGGGTGGGCAAGGAAGCAACCTGAATTATTTGAAAGGAATTGGAGGAAAGGGTGATTTTTGGTTAATTGTTGAAGTTTACGCGTCTTTAAGGTTTTTCCTCATAATAAGTTATAATGGAGCTTTCAGCAGCCCCATAAGTGCACTTGGGGGGTGCTGGGGTGGCCCAGAGCGAGTGGTGGTGTAGTGCACATAGGGTGCCAACCACCCCCATGGGTTTCTAACCCATGGGGTACAGGGTTCTCTTGTTTCTGAGGTATTGAGTGTGGTTTCTGTGATAGCATATTAGAGTGGATTCATGGTGTCTCATTGAAAATCTCATTTGCTATCATAGAATCCACACTCAATACCTCAGAAACAAGAGAACCCCATGGGGGTGGTTGGCACCCTATGTGCACTACACCACCACTCGCTCTGGGCCACCCCAGCACCCCCCAAGTGCACTTATGGGGCTGCTGAAAGCTGCATTATAACGTATTATGAGGAAAAACCTTAAAGACGCGTAAACTTCAACAATTAACCAAAAATCAGCCCTCTGCCCAAATCCTTTGAAAAAATTCAAGTAGCTTCCCTGCCCCTACCCGGCACTACCACCAACCCCACACCACTCTAGGTCACCCCTTTCCCCCCGACGTGAAGCTATACACTTGCTGACACCTCCATGCTTCTTTATGGAGAAAAAGACGCATAAACCTTAAACATCACTTAAAAATCACCCCTTTGCCCAATTCCTTTCAAATAATTCTGATAGCTTCCTTGCCCACTCTAGGAACTACCACCCACCACACTCCACTCTACGACACCCCTTTCCCCCCGACGTGAAGCTATACATTTGCTGCAATCCTCATTATTCTCTATGAGGAATTCAAAAATACTTTAACAATTCACCAATAATCAGAGGAGTATCCAATTGCCTTGGGATTTTTTGGGTGGTAGGCACCCCTGCCTGTCTACCACTCTCCCCACTTTTGTGCCCCTAGGTGCTCCAAAATAGGGGATATGGGCTGGTACGGGTCCCATTATACTCTATGAGAAAAATAATTAAAAATATTTCAAATATTCATAATAAATCATAGGGGTGTCTGATTGCTTCAGGGTTTGCATGGTTGTTGGCACCCATGGGTGCTCCACAATAAGGAATAATGGCCTGGTTCGAGTACCATTATATCCTATGAGAAAAAATAAAAATATTTTTCAAAAATTCATAAAAAATCGTACGAGTGTCCGATTGCTTTGGGGTTTGCGTGACAGGTACCCCTGGGTGCCAGCTACCATCCTACTGATTTTCATGTGTCCAAACTGGTCCAAACTGGTCCAAACCGGTTTGAACGAACCACCCCCAGTTCGGTTCGAATCTGAACAGAACCGGGGGTGGTTCGGTTCGGAGCCGAACTGCCGAACCAAAACCAGTTTGGATCCGAACGGGTTCAGATCCGAACCGAACCGCACATCCCTACTATTGACACTTTCCCATTGTGCTATATGAAAGGTGAAAGTTCTTGATTGATTTCTAGATTCTTGTTCTTACTAAGGTAAGAGTGGGAGCCCTCATACACATAGTTGTCATCAATGCAGAGTCAGCTCACTAATGAGTTATGGTGTGAAGGAATGAGGTCTGAACCTCCTCTTCTTGTATATTACAATTGTTTTGCTTTGCTTGCTCCCTATGTTAAGAAGCTCTATATGGTCAAAAGTTCACAGCTCCTGATCTACGGTTGGGTTTGGGAGGGATATGAATTGTACTGGTTTGATTTTGGAGGGATGTGTGTGTGGGGTGGGGTGGGGTTGATTTGATTAGGTATGTTTTAAAATAATGGAGGGAACATAAGTTGTGTTGATTGAATGGTTTGGAAAAATTGGAGGGGAAAAGAGAATAGAAGGAGGCTGCCTTCAACGGAGTTTTAGTGCAGTTCAAGTTGGAGAACTGAAGACTCCAAGTCAGAGCAGAGACAGAGAGAATCAGAAGGAGTCAGAGTGAAGATCAAGTGGACATCAGCACTGGAAAAAGTTGCAGAGCTGGAGTAGCAAATAAGAATTGAAAAGAGTTGCTGAGAATAAGGGCTGAAAAATCCCTTATTCTCAGCAACTCTTTGGAGAGGGTCAATGAAACTATTTACATGATGGAGGAAAACTGGCTAAGGGAGCCCAGCCCGGTTTTTCTCCATCGTGAGAACCACTGGGCTCACGGGCGATTGGAACTCCAGAACTGTGAAGTGAGAGTTGGACCTAAGGCTAAGCCAGTGACAAGACAGGTTTTCTGGAGAAGCTGAGGTGATTAAGTAAGAGTTCTGAGGGCCCAGTGTTAGATAGGTCAGTTTGGATGTGCTTTGATCACGTTTTATTTCTTCCCTGTGTACATTTGGTTGCTGTTTTGGTATTAAAATTTCCAAAGGAACTATTGTTTTAAATTGAACTGTTTCCAAAGTAAAATTTCTTGTGTGTACTTAAAAATCTATAGCTGCAGTCTGTTTTCTCCATCCCACACCTGAAGCATTTACCACACTACTTAATTTTTAATACAACAGAAGTTGTAAGGCTATTTTCAGTAGACTCAGCCAGAAGCCTAAATGTCTACTTGGTGGCAATGGTTAAACTCAAAAATCACAGAGCTGATTTAATCTGGGCCGTGACACATGGTGGCAGCCCAGTGGGATCCGTGACAAATGGTGAGGTGGTTGCCTCAGGCAGTGTTTTGGAAGAGGTGGTGGGGATGTTTCATGCCTGCTGGCCACCAGCTCCACCACAGTTTTCCACACTTCCCCCTTGCACCTCCCTTACCTCCATACTGCCATTTCCTCTTCCTCCCTTACTTTCCCTCACTTCCTTCTGTTCCCAGTTCTCCACCCTCTGCCTTTTCAAAATTCAGGGAACAGAAGGAGATGGCAGAGTGGTGGTAACAGGCCAAAGAAGGGGAAAGAACAGGAAAGAAGGGAAGAAGCAGTCTCCTTTGCATGCAGACACTAAGATATCCACAGGCAAGAAGGGGAAAGAGTGGTGTACGACAAACTTCATGGATGGAGCCACAGGTTGTGCCATACTGTCTTAGGTGTGATTTGGGCTTTGGCCAGATGTGCAGAATATTTCAAAGGGCAAAACATTTCAAGTGTTTCAAGCTTGAAACAGAACGCCCTTTTTAAAAAAGGGCCTGTTTGAAGCATCACTTTCCTTATCATAGCATGCTACTTATTGTATAATGGAGCACAATGGAAGACACAAAGATCCCTTTGGAAGTGGACATCATTATTTTATTTATTTATTTAGTGTATTTATATACCACCAAAAACAAATGTCTCCTGGTGGTTCACCACTGATTAGAACATATTTATTTATTTATTCATTCAATATGAACAATAAAAACCATTAAGAACAGATGGTTAAAACTGATTGTAATACTTCCTGATCTAGAAGATGTTACTGGGGGTAGCACTGGGAATTATATTTCTCCTTTACAAAAAATACCTAGGATCAGCTAATTTTAATGATGTGTAATTCTAGCTTATAGCTGCCTTGTTCAGCATCCAAATTCGTCACTCTCATAAAGCTTTGCTGTACTGCAAATTTAGTGCCACCCCTCTCCCAGGCGCGAATCGTGAACTCTCCTCTGGGGGGGCAGGCGGGCAGCTTCTCTAAGGTAAATGGAGCCGGAGCTCCGTGCTGCCCAGCAGCCCCCATGGCAGGGAATCGCCTCTGCCACGCACCTGGCCACTGGCGGGGGCTCGCCTCCATGGGAGCCTGGTGAGTGGCGGAGGCAATTCCCCACCGCGGGGGCTGCTGGGAGGCAGAGAGCACCGGCTCCATTCACCTTAAAGAAGCCGCCTGCCACTGCCCTGGAGGAGCATTCACGAGCCGCGCCTGCCCTCTCCCCAAGTTCTTCTTTGGCCTGGAATGTTAAATGACATTCTGCACATGTGTGATTCAGTGTTCAGCAGACCAAGTGACCAATCGGAAGCACAGGTGCAGACTTCCTTTCGTATCAGGAACCATTGAATTTCAACCCATGTGCTCAGCACTGCTATGCTCCAAGCCCATCTTCATCTAGAACAAAATATGGCAGTCCCATGCTATGCAACTGCCAAAAATCAGTCATGCAACAGTATTCACTGCAACTTCAGGCATGCATGTTGTGTCAAGCTAAAATACAATTCTCAAGGGGCAATGACATGATAGACATGTGCAGGGCACTATCAGTGTGCAAATATCAACATCACCCACTCTGAGAGATCTCTTAAAAAATAGAGAAGCTTTTTCAGAACACTTGCTGGACTTCTTTTCACAAACCAATCTGATTTTGAACTGCGCTTATGAGAGCTTACCCATCACTAGTTCTTTACAGAAACTTGGATAAATTGCAGGGAAGTCTTAAAACATTTTATTCAAGAACAAAGATTGAATTAAAAACACAAAGTATCATAACTTTAGAAATGGCAAAAGTGTTGAAAATAAGGCTTTTATATAATCTAGCATAATAGGCTTCAGCTCTGGTATTCTTTATAGGTGGTCTTTGATTAACTAGCCTCAGAAAAACCTCTGACTCACCTCAGTGCCTCCTGTATCAAAACAGACCCATTGATGACAAAGAGAAGACTTTAATACATTCCTCAAAATGGAACCTTGTAACCTATCTTTGATATTCTAATTTAGAAGTTTGGGACTAAGCAGACTTTCTGCATTGCCATGGACATGAACATGGTATCAACTGGAAAAACTAGGTTCTCACTAGCCAGTGCTTGTAAATGTATATATACCAGAAGGGGGAAGCAGAGTTGTAATTTGTCAACACAGTCTAGTTCAGCTTCAGAAATGGTACCAGTTTAGTACATTTCTTCACATTCAGCCCCATTCCCTCTTTACCTCCATTTCTGGGGTGTGCTGGAGTTACCTTCATCATAAGAGATTTAGGATAAATATACTTTCTAATACAATATTTTTCCCCTGTAAAGGAAATGAAAACAAGTGACACACACTATAGGCCTATAAGGTCAGATTCCAGAAAACCACCACCTTCCAACTCTTGAGTTATATTAGAGCAGAAATCCAACATCTCTGTTGGATCCAACCTCCCCTCACTGCCACTGCCTCCTGCTCCTACAATCAGGTGGGGAAAGGGGAAAGGCTGAAATCCTCTGCATTGCAGAGTAAAGATAAAGCAGGGAGCTGATTTTTAGGAATGTGCACAAATTGATTTTTTTTTTAATTTGATTTGTGCCCAGAACAAATCACCCCTGATTTGTTTTGTATCCAAATCTACCCCCTCCAAATCACCCCCGGTTCGATTTGTATTTGCTTTGATTTGATTTCATACCAATTTGGACCACTTAACAAAGTCCTAGGGGCACCAACTTTGGATTTTGGGTAGGTCCCCATGGGTGCCACCTACCACCCAAGTTTCAAGGCAGTGGGACACTTGGTTGATTTTTAATGAATTTCTTTAGTTTTTACTGATTTTGAACATTTCTGCCATAGGAAACAATGGGGATTCAAAGTTGCCATATCCTAACTCTAAAATGGACCCCCAGCTTTCTTTAAAAAAAAAAAAAGCTAAGCTCTAGCCCTTGCAGAAGTGGAGTTATGGAGCAAAATGTGCAGTCATTATTTTTCAAGTGTTTGGATTCTTTGGTGTATAATAACTTTTCCTCATAATGAATTCCTATGAGGATTCATTGCACACCTTCATTTCTTCTGTTCATTTTGACTGTCACTGGATGATGCCAACTGTCAACTGCCATGTGCCAACTTCACCCCCCCCCCCACACACACACACACCTGCAAGGCAGTGGGGTACTCATTTTAATTTTTAATTTCAACAGTTGGCACTGTCAAAAAGACAGTCAAAATGAATAGAAGTAATGAAGGTGTGTAATGAATCCTCATAGGGATTCATTGAGGGGAAGTTATTATACACCAAAGAATCCAAACACTTGAAAAATAGTGACTACACATTTTGCACCATAACTCCACGTCTAGAAGGCCTAGATCTTAGCTTTTTAAAAAATGAAAGCCGTGAATCTGGGGGAATTAATAGGAGGGATCCCAATCTCGAATTGATTCCAATCGAATCCGGCACGATTCGATTTGTACCCGAATCTAGCTAATGGACCACAGGGGTGATTTGTTTTGTCTCCAAAACCCTAATCAGCTAGATTCAGGTACAAATCGATTTGTACCTAAATCAGTTTGCACATCCCTACTGCTTTTTGTGGCTTGGGATTTAAAAGGGATTCCCCCCTTTTTTCTTTAACTTCCTTTCTAGAAAGAGAGTGAGTGGTGCTTCTGGGATTACCAGGATCCACACACACACACACCCTGCCGGGGCTGCAGCCTCAGAAAGTAACCCATTTTCCAGAAGTATCTGCACCACTCAAAGGACCTAGAAGAAAAGTTAAAGAACAGGGAGGGTGGGAAATCACTTTTAAGTTCCAAGTTGTAGAAGGCAGCTCCTTGCATATATGTGCTTCATCTTCGCTTTAGAGGAAACAATTCAGCCTGGTCTCTGTCCCAATCTGGTCATAGTGTGGGGAGGAGGGGGCGGGTTCTGACTTTGCTGTCAAGTCTCCAACAGAGGTCGCCACTACCTCAGGGAGGCTCCCAACAGTTCTGACTATTCAGAGGCTACCTGCTCTCATGTTGGATAGAGTTTCACCAATTTCTGGTGCAGGGCAAGTTAGGACCCACAGATCTGTCAGACCCAACATTACACACCGCCTTGTTCAATATATGCAGAAATGAAGATGTGTTTTCTTTTATACAGTATTAGCCCATATGTCCCGGTAAATCCAGTACTGGATGTGGAAACCAGCGTAGCAATGAAGTCACAGTGTTTCCTTGCTGAAGCCTTTATCAGCCTGAATTCCTCCATCTGTAAAATGGTGGCAGTATTTCTGTAAGAATAAATATCCATCCTGAGCAATTGGAGTACAACGATATACTGCTTTTCAACAAAAAGTCCCCAAAGCGGTTTACATATAAATAAATAAATAAAATAACTCCCTGTCCCCAAAGGGCTCACAAACGTTTTTTTAAAAGGAACATAAGATAGACATCAGCAACAGCCACTGGAGGGACACTGTGCTGCGGATGGATAGGGCCAGTTGTTCTCCCCCTGCTCAATAAAGGGAATTAAAAAGGTGCCTCTTGGTCAGTTAGTTACCCAAATTACAAGGAAATCATAAGGAAGCAGATTCAGGCTAGACATTCGGGAGAATTTGCTAACTGTCAGAGTTGTTTGACAGTAGAATGCCCCATCCAGCATCCCTTGTGCTGGGAGATGGGTCTTTGTCCCACCCCCTCATCAGACTGCCGCAAGCCTCACCCTGATTGGGCAGGGCTGTTAGGGGGCAAGGCTTCTGGCCATTTCTGCTCGGCCTGGCCTTGCCTCCTCTCCTCAGTTTGCTCTTCATTTGCTTCCCCTCCCTCCCATCCCTAGGAACAGAGCAGCTATGCTGGTTGTCCTTTGGGGGGCCGAGTAGGAATGTTCGGCCCTTGACTAATTGGCTTTTATTGGGGGTCTTTTTGCCTACTCCATTCAGTTTATCCTAGTACAGTGGTCCCTCGACTTACGAAGTTAATCCGTTCCGAACGCACGTTCGTAGGTCGAAATTTTTGTAAGTCAAAAAGCGCACCCACGGAGGTCTGGAAACATTAGTAAGTCGAGGAAACCGCATCTAAAAATTCGTAAGTCGAGGAAGCCGCATCTAAACCGGCAACGACTTCCGGTCATTTTTGTCGTTCGTAAGTCGAAAACTTCAGATGTCGAGTAGTTCGTAAGTCGAGGGACCACTGTATTAGTTAGGTCGGTCACAACTGGGCAGGTGCAGTATGGGCTGGGTGGTGGTTTAGAAGGGTTTGAGATTGGTGAGCACCCTTGGGCAGTTAGTAAGGGGTTGACTGGTCAATTTTTCCTCAGAGGCTATGCGGCCCGGGGAGCTTGATTCATCATGATACCTCCTTCAGGGCTTCACTAACCTTAAAAGTTGTGTGGCTTGAGGGGGTGTGAAGCCCTAGAAGTGCCCTGACCCTCTGAAGTTGACCATGATGGAGATGAAGCAGGTTACACTGCTTCTATCCTTGAGTCACAGTGTGCCGCCCATGCCAGGCTCGGGCTCTCAAGTTTGAACCTGGCCTTTGTTAGGCCTGCAATGATGGGGAGTGGGGGTAGAGTTGTTACCACTCTCAGTTTGCCAATTTGATGATCAATAAAGTTGTGGCCATTTTATCCACGATACTTGTGTCTAACTTGCGGCTGTGGGTGTGGGGGCCATAGCCTGCCTGTTCTTCTCTAGAAATGTTCAGACAAAGGCTGAAGGGATGCTGTCCGGGATACTGTAGCAGTTTTATGCTACATAAAAGCAGGGGGCTGGACTAGAAGATCTCAACTCTTTTCGCAAGCATTAAATCAACTCTAGCAACTCTTCTAGCAAGCATTACATCCACTCACCCAACCATATTGGTATGTAGACCTCAGGCCTGATACAGCCCCTGCAATCTGCGAAACCCCTCATTCACACATCTCCTTTCAGCCATGCTTTTCTTATCTGCCTCCTCTGTAATCCACTGACATACCATTCCTTTTTTTCACACCATTTTTGAGAACCATCATTTTCCTTTGAAAGCCTATTTCTTGATTACTTCCAAGTTTCCATTTCAGCCCCTTCCCTTAGTCCTATTCAGTGTTCCCGATAACAGGGATTCCCAGATGTTTTTGACTACAACTCCCAGAATCCTCAGCTGCAATGGCTTTTGCTTGGGGATTATGGGAATTGTAGTCAACAACATCTGGGAATCCCTCTTAGAGGGAACACTGGTCCTAATTTCTGTCTCCCTTTCTTCCACCCGTTTACTGTCTGGACTGTTTCCCCAATGTTCTCCATTCCTTCTTTCCCGGGATTAGTTTCCCTCTTGCCTCCTTTCCCACAGCCTGCTACATTATCAGACATCTGCCTTCTCCAAACTTGGATCCCCGCTTTTCATCAAAAAAGTTCATAAAGCAGTTTACATAGAGAAGGAAAGAAAAACCTGGTAAAAATAATGAGAAAATGGTTTTCTGTCCCAAAGGAGCTCATGATCTAAAAAGAAACACATGGGAGGCATCAGCAACAGCTGCTGCAGAAATGCTATGCTGGATGGAATAAAAGTAGTTGTACTCCCCCTGCTAAATATAAGAGAGCCACCACTTTAAAAGGCATCTCTTTGCCTAGCTAGCAGGGATATAATACGGTTGTGTGTATGTGTCTCCATTCAAATTTGCCCTATAAAGAGCCACAAGCTTTAAAATAATTACATTGTAGCTGCTCTGTAAAGAGTGTGTACACATTTCCCTAAAAGGAGATGATTGTTTCATAAACGCAGTCAGATGCTAAATATTTTATTTTCACCAGCAGATGGATATTTACTCTATATTCATAAGCTGAAGTGAGTGCTTGATTGATCAGCCAAGTTGGTCTGCATTATTAGGAAATCTAAATTAACAGATGATTTATCTCTGATTCACTGCAAATCCATTCACTGTCTCAGATCTAATGTTAATTTTAAACACTTTTCTAATGTTCCTGGCAAGGGTCACTAATCTTTTGTCAGTAGAAAAAAAATGTGTTCTCTAACTAAAAGAGATCAACTATGTGCCAGGAGTTTCATAAAGGTTAAATGGCATATGGCTACAAGAAAAGAACTGTAACTCTGATGATATGCCAGGCAATGTAAGAAAGAAACCAGCTCACCTAAAGGAGAGATTCTATTATACGGTGTCATTTTTAAAAAAGATGTGACTGGCAGGTTGTTCCATAAGGACATAGAACTGAAAGTTCAGAGGAATAATAAGTGAATAAAGATCTGTTCGCTACTGAGGAAAACAAAATGTCATCTTTCCTAAGGGATTCTCAAGCACCTCATGAATCAAAGGGGATGAGGATTATTTAGAGGGGCACCATGAGAGAATCTAAAAGCCTGCTCAATAAAATACTGAGTGGAGAAGTCAATGAGCACTAAATTCAATGAAAAAATGCACTTTATGGAACATATTCGAGGTGAGACAAGAATAATGTGAAGAGTTCTTCCTAAAACTACAGAAATTGTCAGCATGAAATGATGAAGAGGAATCATGTTCTAATAATCTGGATACTGGAAGAGGATCTCATAGATGAAGTCCTAGCATTAAGGTGCATTTATACTGTACTCTAAAATCAGTTTTAAGCTGCTTTGCCTGATATAGTTCCCTCCAGGAATTCTGCCAGTGAGTAATTTTGTAAGGGTGCTGAGTTCATCCCAAATCCTTTAACCTTCACAGTAAAAGTATGTACAGCTTGGTTTTTTGCTATTTTATTCTACCTCAAATCAAATAACAAAAATTGGAATCAGTTTGTTGAACCAGCCAGCCATTGCTGAATCGAATTGAAAATTTGCAAAAAAGAAGAAGAAGAAGAAGAAGAAGAAGAAGAAGAAGAAGAAGAAGAAGAAGAAGAAGAAGTTGTCATTTTCAATGAATCCATTCTCATTTGCTACCAGAGAATCTCCTCTCAGAACACCTCAGAAACAACAAAACCCAGTACCCCATGGGCTTGTGGGTAGGGGGATGGTTGGCACCCTATGTGCACTATACTACCACTTGCTCTGGGCCACTATGGTGCCCCCCAAGTTGAGTTATGGGGCTGCTGAAATCCCCATTATTCCCTGGGGGGGAAGCTTAAAGACACACAAAATTCACAAATTCTTTAAAAAATCACCTCTTTCACCAATTCCTTTGACATCTGGATAGTAGCAGGAACCCATTGGTTCACTACCATCCAACCCACTTTTCTGCCCCAAAGCCCCTTTTCTGCCTCAAATCAGCCACAAGGATGTGCAAACTTCAGAAATTCTTTAAAAATCACCCCTTTGCACAATTCATTTGGAATCTGGGTGGTAGCAGGGACCCATTGGAGCACTACCACCCGACCCACTCTTCTGTCCCAAAACCCCTTTTCTTCCCTGTATCTGCTCCAAAGATGCACAAACTTCAGACATTCTTTAAAAATCAGCCCTTTGCCCAAGCACTCTGAAACCTGGAGAGTAGCAGGCACCCATTGGGGCACTACCACCAGATCCACTGTGGGACTCCTAAGAGGCACCCACAGGCAGAAATGGACACTGTCTGTCCTCGTTGTCCCATAGGGTGGATGCAGTACACATCAACAACAACAGCATAGCTTTGTAAAGAACAAGTGAGAGCCCTCTCCTCCTGCCCCCCCCCCCCCCGGCTGGAGGCCCTTGAGCTTGGCAGGGCAAGGGTAGCAGCTCCGTCCTCCTGGGAGGGGTGCTGCAAGTGCAGCATTGCTGGCCTGAGATGCAGGCCTGAGGGACAGCAGCAGCTCCCCAGGTCTGATTGGGGAAGGCAGCATTTGCTCCCTTGGCCCCCTTGATGGGGGGTGGGGTGGGGCTCACCTTGGGCCCAGAGCCGCAAAGGATTCAGCTCAGCCCTGGCCATGGCAGGGCGCTTGGCGCTTCCCTCCTCCTCCTCCTCCTCCACTGGGGAGCAGGCCTGGCAGTCAGGAGAGCTGGTCTGGTGGTAGCAAGCAGGACTTGTCCCCCTAGTTAAACAGGGTCTGCCCTGGTTGCATTTGAATGGGAGACTTGGTGTGTGAGTTCTGAAAGATATTCCCCTCAGGGGATGGAGCTGCTGCTCTGGAAAGAGCATCTAGGTTCCAGGTTCCCTCCAAGATAGGGCTGAGAGAGATTCCTGCCTGCAAACTTGGTGAAGCTGCTGCTAGTCTGTGAAGACAATAGTGGGCTAGATGGACCTATGGTCTGACTCAGTATACGGCAGCTTCCTACGGTTTCAAAAGGTCATGGATCTCCACTGTGTCACACACTCACCATATCCATTGTGTCCCCCCCAAATGCAATTACACAACAGTGTGAAACAACAGCAATGAAATGCACTGCCCCACACAACCCATCCCAATTCAGGGTAACAGCAGCCGCTAGTAACAAGCAAGCAAGCAAGTGTGATATCTCAGATGCAGCAGACTAGGGCCAACAACAGCATCAAATGTGCCCTGCCCTCCCTCCCCCAAGCATTTTTCATCCACAAGCAACAGACACCACTACATCTGTAGCACCTGGCCATAAAAGCAGCGAGGTTTGGCCCCCTCCCACCTACACAAGTAGAAGAGTGATGATGACAATAATGGCACAATTTTTTTTTGGTCGCATTTTTTGACATTTCTGCAACAGATCAGAGCCTGTGGCACCAGCACAACCTATTGCAGATGCAAGCAATCTAGACAGAATAAAAATGATGATGATGCTAGAAGTCACAATATGACCCATTCTTCATTGCAAAAAAGGAGAGAGAGAGAGAGAGAGAGAGAGAGAGAGAGAGAGAGAGAGAGAGTGAGAGAGAACCTGTCCTGTGCCCATCCATGAGGTCCCCAAAATACAGGCACAACAACAAACCATCCAAGGCATTTGAATTGAATTATATATATATTGCTAGACTTGAGATTATGTAGAGGGGAACCATAGTATACCTATGTATGTGTGCTCTGCGAAAGGGTTAGTGGGTTTAGGGTTAATTTTTTCCATGGCCTCAGAATGCTGCAGTTGGAGGTGGGGGGGGTGGAGGGGTAAATGGGTGCAGGGAGGGGGCTAGAGTCTGTGCCTTCATGCCCACTCAGAGCCTGTAGGGCAGAGAATATTAATACTGATATATTATGGGCACAGAGGGCTGGAGGACAGGCTTCTGTTTTTTAAAAATGCAATAAATAAATAAATAAATCTTTGGAATGGGAAAAAAGACAGAATTGTTTTTTTTATATCCACAAGGCTTTGCTACCATTCTAACCACCTACTAGCACTAGCTAATGGGGATCCCCCACACACACAGAACCCCTGTTTAAACTTCTTCTAAACTAAACAACTTTTTAAATTCAATTGCAACCCAAAACCTCCCTCCAAACAGGAAAAAAACCCCAAGAGTACACAATTTCAGAGGGGTGTGTGTGTGTGTGTGTGTGTGTGTGTGTGTGTGTGTGAAAATGGGTACACTCACTCAGTCTAGGGCTTCACCCTCATGTGTCCAGTTGTCCACTTCTGTGGTCTGTTCTCTGAGTCTACTCTTTCTTCTCAATCTTCTCCTTCATTCTTCAGATTGAGAGGGAGGGCTTGGGCAAAAGCCTGGAAAATCTGGGGGGAAAGGGGGTGGCTGTCCAGATGGCCAGTGGCCACAGGGGCTGGGGCTGGTGACTGGCACAGACTCTGCAGGCACAGGCAGGCAGTGATTCTCTCAGCAGCAGGAAGGAGGTGAAAAAAGAATTCTCTTCTTCTCAGGAACAAAAAAGCAATGCAGCAGATAAGCCATTCCCAGGCTGGCATGCCGCAGCCAGCAGGGGCAGGCAGGCTGGGTGGCAAGGCAGGCTGGGCTCTGGCTGGCAAGGCAGAAGGCAATAGGCAAGGCAAAGCAAAGCAAAGCTCACGCTCTCTTTTCTCCTATGAGGCAGAAAGGCAGAATGGTTGCTGCTGCCTCTTTGTATCTCATTGAAAATCCCTCCTTGAACTCCCCCCACGCTTGCCCCTTCTTCGACCCTTCCCCTGACCAATGTGGGGTCAGTTAGGAGTGGCAAGAGCCAAAAGAGCCAATCTGGAACCAGGAGGGAATCATCAGCAGATCAGCCCATGTTTTCGTTCACTGATCTGAAGCTTGGAAGGGTGGGAAATTCAAATAGACGACAAACACAAAATGGAGACTACAAGGAGATCGCCACAAAAAGGAGGCCCGAAACAACAAAACATTCGGCTCTGAAATTCGGGCAATTTGTTTTGCAACCGAATCTTTCAGGAGTTGCAGAGGGGTGATTTGTTTTACACACAAATCACCCGAAACAGGTAGATTTGGGTACAGATCATTCTGTACCAGAAATGTTTCGCACATCCCTAGTTATTTTAGCAATTGATGGCTTAACTGATGGCTTCATTTAGGTGTCTGCCTTGGCTTCCAAACAATTATCCATGGAATCATATGGAGCTAGCTGCTATCATGGGGAATGATGGTTTTGTGAGCTAGCACATCATGTAGGCACCTCATGGAGGGTATGAAACTGCAGTCACTGTAATGTGTGTGCAACTGTGACCCCCCCCCCAAGCGGCTTTCTGCTTGAAGTCCACATGTCCACCTTTCTATGTGGTAGCACTGGTTCATACATCTGGCTCCTCCACACAAATTGAAGATGGCCCCATTTCTTTCATGTCAGACAAGAAGCATGGTGGCCAAGAAGCATTGGATTTGGTGCTTTCATATTATCCTTTCTGGGTCGCAACCTTGCCAGCATGGTGTAGTGGTTAGAGTGTTGTACTAGGACTTGGAAGACCCGAGTTCAGATCCCCATTTGGCCATGAAGCTCACTGGGTGACTCTGGGCCAGTCATGTATCTCTCAGCCTAACCTACCTCACATGGTTGTTGTGAGGATAAACATAACCATGTGCACCACTCTGGACCACTTGGAGGAAGAGCAGGATATACATGTAAATATAAATAAAATAAATAAATGTGCACTCCTCTAGCTGAATGCAGCTGAAAAGTACCATAAAAACTGTGGATTCAGGTCTGGAATGATCAATTTGGCTACATTTGGAAAGGGGGGAAACCCCTTCTCTGTTTATCACCAATTAATATGCACTGGAAAACAAAACAAAAAACTACTTATCACTAGCACCAGAAGCATCATGAGAATTTGCAATGGGTAGATCATATATTTGCAAAACTATAAACCAAATTTCAAAATGTCTTTCATTAATTGTTTTTCAATTCTTCAACCAATGCTGGGAGAGGGAACTTAATATAAAATTGTAATAACAATGCAAAGTTCTTCAACCAATGCTGGGAGAGGGAACTTAATATAAAATTGTAATTACAAGCACGTGTTTCAGACTAGGTTTCTCCAGAGGAAATTGCCAAAACTGTCAGTAACTCATATGCTTTTTGAAAGTTCCATTTCCAACCTAGAGTGTTTTCATCTAATGTCTACATCAGTATTGAAAATGTGTGTGAAAATGTATCAGGAGGATTATTTTCAGCACCCTGGACAGCTATCTTGCTATGCTCTTCCTTTTCACAAGTGGGTAACCTTTCTTTGATGTTATAGGATTCTGAGTTCCATATATCACACAATAGCATGGACATACAAGCATGTTTAAACAGATTCTCAGAACCACAGAGAAAACTGTTCTCTGCTTCTGCAGAAGTTGATATGCTCTAAGTGACATTATTACATTTTACTGGCAATAATCCTTTCCCTGGCTGCTGTGGAAATCTCTGCAGTTTCAATATATTGCAGAGACAATAGGAGTCTCTGTTCATCAGTTGTCCTGTGCTTACTGTCAGTGTTATAGACTCATTGCTCTGTACCTCTGACACACTGAGAAAACGTAGGAAACTTTTGAAATTTGAAGATACTTCCCCCCCCCCACCTCTCAAATATAAATTCCTTGATTTTAGCTACAGAGAACAAAAGGAGTCGGAGATAATTCTCATGTGGTTAGGAACAAAACCTTTAAAAAGCAAGTGCTTCCAACTACACTTGCAGGTATGACTTTGTGAAAAGGTTGATTCTGCAAATGCCAACAATCCCATGTAATACTTTTATAAGGCATCCAAAGTATTTTATCAGTTCCTTTCCATGATGGTGTTCAAAATGTACATCCACACCAAAGATAGAATAGGACATCCTATTGGCAGCAGAATGTGGCCAATCAAGCTAGGGGGGTGCGAGCCGGCCATTCGGCTGGCTCGGCTGCAGGCTTGGCTGAACCAGGCCCAGTCCAGTTCAGCCACTGAACCAGGCATTGCCGGTTCACAGGCCAGCTCAGGCATACTTGTAAAGAGGAATCCTTGCAAATTCCCCTTTACAAATAAAGGTCATGCCTAATACTAATGCTAAATGTGGAGGAGGTGGAGGAGGGTAACTAAAGAGAGCGGCCTCTGTTGGCCTCCATACCTTTAGAGGAGGAGATGAAGGTGGTGGAGAAGTGGCAGTGGCAGGGGCTTCACCAAGACCCACCCCCTGTTGTCCTCCCAAATGACATTCTTAGCTGGCTGCAGCTTGGTTTGAGCCTCAGCACATGTGCAGAGGCTCAAACCAACCCAGCCAGCCTGGGTTGTCATTTGGGAGGCCAAGGGGGGGCTTGAAGGAGTCGCCACCTGCCATCTCTGCTTCACCACCACCTCTAAAGGTACGGAGGCCAATGAGGCCACTTTGTTTAGCTACCCCCAAGCTGTGCTGGATTAGGGATGCCCTTTACTTCTAAAGGGGAATCCTCCATTACAATTATTTCCAAGCCTGCCTATGAGACAGTTCTGTGAACCGGGAACTGGTCCAGTTCAAATTTGGACAGCCTGAATCAGGCCAGCTTGATGTCAAGCCTGGCTCAAAGCAAGCCAGCTCGCACATCCCTAAGTCAGGGCATCTTATGCTCAGAATCTGGCCAAAAAGATGCTTTTATAAGCATTTAATCTATGTGAACAAAGGTTTCTTGCTGTTACTTTAACTGGAGGGCTGGATTTTGTTTTGTTTGTTTGTCCATGTATTAGGTAGGCACAGACACAAATCAGGTCCTTAAATAAACACCATTGATCCAAAGCCCATGGTGGTCAGGAAGCAAATATATTTAACAGAATGCTTTTTCAGTAACACAGCTCAACATATATGACTGCATATATAACTGATAAGCAGAAGTTCCAATTGACTCTGCAATATACTGAAACTGAAGAGAGATTTCCACTGAAGTAAGGTAAGGATTATTGCCAGCAGAATGTAACAATGTCACTTGGAGCAGCATATATGCTCCTGCCCCAGTGAGCCAGCATGGTTAGAGTGTCAGATGAGGACTTTGGAGAATCAGCTTCAAATTCCCACATAGCCATGAAACTTATTGGACCGGGTCTCATGATCAGTGAGACCCGGTTTAGGGCGCTGAGTGGGGAGGGAGCCCTGGGCGGCCGGATTGGCCACCCACACAATGGCCAGCTCCGAGACAGATCCGGCGGAGGCTGGGGAGCTTGGGGGCTGCATGGCCCCCGGAAGCCCCAGTATGCCCTGCGCAAGTGCGCAGGGCATACTGGGAAGACCCCTGAGCTGGGAGGCTGCTTTTAAGCCTCCCGGCTGAGGGGCTACTCGTGGGTAGCCGTGGCACAGAGCCGCGGCGCGGCTACTCATGAGCAGATAGCCTAGGTTTGTGGAGCGCTTGCTCCGCAAACCCAGGCTAAGGGGCGGGCTACAGGAGCAGGATAGCCGCTCCAGAACCACCGGGCTCAGCGTGAGGTGACCAGGGGTGTAGCTATAATTGACAGGATGGGTTCAAAGAACCTGCCCCCACGTAATCCTGAGGGGCCCCTAGCTCTACCCCTCTCGAATTTTCTTCATTATTTCCCTTGCTCCAAGGGGCAGCCAGGGAGATGGGTGAACACAGGCTGTCTCTCCCCTAGCTATACCCCTGTGGGTGAGCTTGGGTCAGTCACTCTCTCTCAGCTCAATCTACTTTTTAAGATTGTTGTGAGGATAAAATGTATGCCAATCAGAACCTTTTTTGGAAAATGGGTGGGAAATATAAATGTAATAATAAAGGTAAGATATAAATGTAAGAAACAAGTAATTCTTTACAAAATATATGGAAGAAATTGTCTTTGAGCAGTTCCCTGTCCTTAAGAAGTAACCCCAACTAGCCCCTATATATCTGAAGTTAAGGGTAAAAGCTTCAAAGTCAGAGGGGTTCCTCCCCATTTAATGTTGTTTTTCCATCTATAAGGCTATATATTTTTGCTCATCTGGCTGATTGGGCACTGAGTGAGCAGCAAAACTGTTATGATGTGTTTGAACAAAGGTGCTATCATGTTCTCCATAGCAGTAAGTAATCTTCTTTGGAATAAGGGGCAGGAATGAAATACGGGTGAGTTGGGGGACATCAATGCCCTCCCTGTTTTTCAGAACATTAGTTATCATTTCTCAGAAACATCAATATTTCTGATCAGTTTTAAATAGCAAGTGACTCGTAATTAACAATGAAAACGGTACTGCATATTAGCTATACACATCATTGGCACAAATCACTTTGCTTTCCCTGCAAAGGCAGAGGGGAATGCCTCTTTGAACTGTGGTGTCTTAATAATCTTACCACATTTATAATATACTATATCATAAAAACCTCTTAAATTGCACTGACATTTTGCAACTTAATCTTGAACATATCCAAATTCGGGCTTTTATGTTCTGTTGGTAATTTTGGCCCTCCTTTCCAAAATCCCTCTGCTCTCTTCCACACTTAAATCCCTGGATTGAAAATAAATGTTGTTCCTTGTCTTTTAAAAAAAATAATCTAAACCAGGGCTGAGCTAAATTTTGGGTTGTCGCAATGTTGGAGCCAAAAATAAATATTTCAGAGGGACGCAAAATACTTCTTGCCAAAATCTTAATTATTGAAAATGTTCACCTTTTTGAGACTGCTTGCTGCAATATATTTCTCCTACCACCTGCTGCTTCACAACTATTATCTTGCTTTGGTCAGATTTGCTTTGCTTCCTTCTCATTCATACAGTGGCTGACATTCAGAGTGATGGACTGAGGATGTAGGACAGGGCTGATCAACTCTGGCCCTCCTGCAGATGTTGGCCTACAACTCCCATAATCCATGGCTACTGGCCACTGTGTCTGGGGATTATGGGAGCTGTAGTTTAAACACAGCTGAGGGGCCAACGTTTAGCAGGCGCGGTGTAGGAAAAGCTGCTTACAGCCAGAGGCTTCTGCAGCAGTGGAGCGTGAGCATGCAGGGAGGGGAGAACAGTTTCAGCTGACCTTCTCAGCCTCCAGAAATGCTCTGTGCCTTTCAGAAATGTGTCCCCAAGGGCTGTGCATATATTTCTGGAAGGCAGAGGACTTCTGGGGGCTATAAAGATCAGTGATAATTGCTCCCTCCCTCTTTGTGCATGCTCTGCTGCTGGAGAAGCCTCTAGCTGTGAGGAGACAGCTAGGGATGTGCGGACAGGTTCGATTTTGAACCTGTTCGAAATTGAACCAGTTTGGTTTGATGGTTCGATATCAGACCAAACCCCCACCCGGTTTGATATCTAACTGAACCCCCCCAGGCTGTTCCGGGGGTTCTAAGTTTAATTAATCAATTCATCATCATCATCATCATCATCATCATCATCATCATCATTATCATCACCCCCTCTGGAAGGGTGCTGCCATGGCTGTGAGAAAGGGGGTCTCCTGAGGTACCCCCTTCCCCACTGTTTATGCCCAAATTGCCCAGTTTTGGTGGTCTTTGGCCTGTTCTGGGCCTGCCCTCCATTGTGGTCCAATGGGCTTCTGCATGGCCAGGTTATTGAGTAATTTATTTTTTTAAGTTAATCGTGAACCCTAACCCCGCCCCCCCAACCAAACTAAACTGAGGGAGGTGGTGTTCAGGGAGTAGCAAAACGGAATATTCCCAGTCTGGTTCAAGTCTGGTCCGGACTCGAACCAAACCAGACAACGTGGATTTGTGCACACCCCTAGAGACAGCCTCTCACTGTAAGGATGCAGCAGAAGCTCAGTCCGTTGCTCTGAATGTCAGTCAGTGATCCCAGCTAACCAGGGAACATTCAGTGAAAATGAGAACTTTTCTATACTATTTAACCAATCAGTTTTTGCTACTTGCTGACACTCCTGGAAGCAAATGAAGTGAGCTAACAATTAGTGGGCTAGTCAAATGGGTGATCCTAGCCAGTCAGGAATGTGATAATATCTCTGAGGTCTATTTTTGGTTTTGATTGAATTTGCTGTTATGTTGCTATTTTATGTTTGGAGGCTGCAGCTTATAAATAATTAGAAAGCTCAATACTCTGATAAAATAATAAAGTCTCTTCAGGCCAATGTTTCTGAGCAGGTGAAGATGTGTAATCCCCCTTACACAGCAGTCCCACCCAAAAATTGCTGAAAGGGGGAATATTTTGCATTAATGCCAAACACGTTCCATGGAAATTACTCCTCTTGCTTCAGCCCTAACCTAAAAAACATTTAAATCCGTCCATGTCCCCTTGATGTTGTGCCCTTCACAGCACAGTAAGTATTGACTTCAAATGGAACTCCATAGCATGTCTATTTTGTAGCCTCTATTGGTGCCCCTGAATGGGAGCCTGATAAAGGCTCTTTGTTCACTACTCAGCTATGATTATTTCAATAGCCTGTTGCCCCTTACCAGATTACTCTGCAGGCTCTGAAAATGAAGGCAATCTGGGGCCTCTTTTCCCATTTTAATAAAGAGGCACAGTTCAGATCAAAAGTGTCATTTTAATATTCCCTCCCACTCTCTGCTCAGTTTGGCAGCAAGCAAAGCAGAGGTGCTGTGCATTCCCAAGTAGGCACACAGGAGAGCAGATGGACTCTAGCAAAAAAGTATTGGGTGAGAGAAATCCAAGGCATTTCATCTCCATATCTGTTGTTTTGGCATTACACACTCTGGCTCTGTGTGATGCCAAGGGGTGCAGAGACAGCCGAACTTCCACCAAACATTTATAGAATGCAAGAAAAATGTATTTAGAATATTGCGGGAGTGAGAGATTAGCCTAGTGAGGGAGAACACAAAATAGCAGGAACACAGCCACAGTCACCATGAACATGGCCATAGTTAGCAAACTGGTATCTGAGCATAAACATTCCTTGATTAGTTACACCTCCACTTACAACACTGGCACTCCTGGGTTTGATTCTGCTGCCTACTTCAGCCATGAAAGGTGCCTTTGCCAGCTTAGGCTGGTGTGCCATTTTTTTGACAAAGAGACCTGGGCATGGGGGCACATGCTTTGTTCTTCTCAAAATTGGCCTGTTCCAATGATTATGTGGGGTTGCCCTTAAGAAGTGTCCAGAATCTTCAACTAGTGCAGAATGCTGCAGGCAGGACGCTGAGTGGATTTCTTCTGCTGGACCTTACAACACTAGTTTAGCTGCAATTGCACTGGCTGCCTTTTCATTGCTGAGCCCAGTTCAAGGTGCTGGTTATGACCTTTAAAGCCCTAAATGGCATGGGCCCAGCATATCTGCAGGACCACTCCTCCTCCTGTATAAGCCTCTCTAATCTATGAGCTCAGTTGGGGAGACGCTGCTGCAGGCTCCATCGTTTGTGCAGGGACAGTTGGTGAAGAGGCAGGGAGAGGGCCTTCTCATTAATAGAGATGAGCACAAATCAATTTTATTCATTCAATTTGTGCCCAAAACAAATAATCCCTGATTTGTTTTGTATTCAAATCTACCCCCTCCAAATCACTCCAGATTCGATTTGTATTTGCTTTGATTCAATTTGGATTTGGATGAATTTGGACCACTTAACAAGGTCCTAGGAGCACCATATTTGGGTGGGGTCACCATGGGTGCCACCCACCTCCCAAATTTCAAGGCAGTGGGGCACTTGGTTGATTTTTAATGATTTTTTTTTTAGTTTTTACTGTTTTTGAACATTTCTGCCATAGGAAACAATGGGGATTCGAAGTTCCCATATCCTAACCCTAAAACAGATCCCCAGCTTTCATCTTTTCTTTCTTTCTTTCTTTCTTTCTTTCTTTCTTTCTTTCTTTCTTTCTTTCTTTCTTTCTTTCTTTCTTTTTAAAGCTAAGCTCTAGCCCTTGTAGAAAAGGAGTTAAGGAGCAAAATGTGCAGCCATTATTTTTCATTTCTTCTATTCATTTTGACTAACATTGGGAAGTGCCAACTGTCAACTGCAAATGTGTCAACTACACCCTGCCCCCCCCCACCCCCACACAGACTGGGTTTATTTTTAAACACAGACAGTTTATTTTTTAGGTATTTTTGAAATGTTTAGATTCCTTGGTGTCTTCATTACACACCTTCATTTCTTATGTTCATTTTGACCCCACTGCTTTGCAGGTGGGGGTGGGGAATTATTGGCATCCCATATTCCAACTACGCTGCAACCCACAAGCCACTGGGTATTCAGTTTATATTGTAGGAATTTTTGAGGTGTTTAGACTCCTTGGTGTGTAATCAATCCTCATAGGGATTCATTATGAGGAAACTTTATTAGACACCAAAGAGCCTAAGCACTTGGAAAAAAATCCTAGAACATGAACTGAGTAGTACCCCACTGCCTTGCGGGTGGGAGTGGGGTATAGTTGGCACATGGCAGTTGGCACTGTCGAAAAAACAGTCAAAATGAATAGAAGAAATGAAGGTGTGTAATGAATCCTCATAAGGATTCATTGAGGGGAAGTTATTATCCACCAAAGAATCCAAATACTTGAAAAATAGTGACCACACATTTTGCGCCATAAATCCACTTCCACAAGGGCTAGAGCTTAGCTTTTTTAAAAACAAACAAACATGCAAGCTGTGAATCTGGGAGAATTAATAGGCGAGATCCGACTCTTGAACTGATTTGAATCAAATCAGGCGCAATTCTATTTGTACCCAAATCGAGCCAATGGACCACAGGGGTGATTTGTTCTGTCTCCAAATCACCCAAATCAGCTAGATTTGAGAACAAATCAATTTGTACCCGAATCAATTTGCACATCCCTACTTATTAGCTACACCTGGGCTGTGGAACTCCCCGGTTAGGGGAGCAGTCCTGTCTCCTCTTCTGCTTGCTTCTAGCACGACTTAAAAACACATTTCTTTAAATAGACCTTTACTTTGTGTTGATGGCTTGTAGTCTCTTTTAACGTGTTTCAGTGTGTTTTCTAAACTCCCTCTTGATCTCAGTTCTTTGAAATTGGCTTTACTGTTTTTTATTTATTTTAGTGAAATCTTGTTTTAATTTGATATAACCTGCCTTGAACCTAGCAAAAATAGAATAGAAATGTTTTAAATAGATACATAAATACTGAAAAGAGGCATGAGATTCTTAGGGCTGTCAGATTATGGGAGTGTGCCCTTTCTGTGAGCCTGTCCAGTTGGAGGGAAGCAACAGTGATCGTCAATAAAGTGCTCCTGCTCTCCTCTCCAGCACTTCTTACTTAGCCAGATCATCCTACCATCTTGCCTCAATTTGAGGCAGTGCAAAATTAGGTGAGGAGTAGAGAATATTTGGGCCAGCACCCCTTGATTGACTTTGGGAGTGGGGCCTATTTTTTGCCTATACTGCACTGCTGCTGGGGTGTTTGTGGGGGTCAAGGTAAAGGTAAAGTGTGCTGTCAAGTCGATATCAACTCCTGGTGCCCACAGAGCCCTGTGGTTTTCTGTGGGAGTATACAGGAGGGGTTGATCATTGCCATCTCCCGCGCAGTATGAGATGATGCCTTTCAGCATCTTCCTATATCGCAGCTGCCCAATCTAGTACCAGCAGGCATTTGAACTGGAAACCTTCTGCTTGTTAGTCAAGCATTTCCCTGCTGTTACACTTAAGGTGACGTCAAGACACATTGCAATTTGGCCTGAGCAGGGTACTTTTCCTTGTTAGGTCCTAACTGCATGCCATATTCATATTCCTTCCTTCCTTCCTTCCTATACCACACAAAATTCACATCTCTGGATGGCTTACAATAAAACACAAATTAAAACATTATAACAATTTAAAATGTAAAAACAATGATAAATTCTAAGTCTGATTAAAAGCTGGGATGAACAAATGTATCTTAGCAGCCTCTTTAAAAGCTGTCAGCCACCAGTGTCAAATATCACACCGGTGGTTGCAGGGGGAAAGGGAATACCCAAGAAACCATGCAGAGACACCTTCCCCAGTGGAGTGGAAGGTGTATCTGTGCTTCTCCCCCTTCCCACTTCAGCCACCAGTCTTTGGGAGCAGCTTCAAGTTGGACAGGGAAAAAGAACAGGATACACTGAGACATCCAGATGGAGAGGGGCTTTACCAAAGGCTTATCACCTGAGGGGAACTGAGGCAGGGAATTTATTGGAGCTGGTCTGCCTTGTTTACAACCAAGGCTAATCAGCCTTAGGTACTGTAGGTGATGATGGCAAACTCCTCTGCTACACTACTACTTGAAATATGAAATATGTGTAAATAATGACCAAATGAGGATTCAGGAAAGTACAGGATACTCACTTTGGCCTTTGAGCAAGAGTGTCCTAACCCTGAAGACAGAAGGAGATAATCATTTCCTAACGTTTCACCTAACTCTCACACTGGGGGCTTCAGAAGGTAGAAATGTGTTGCAATGAAGGCCTTGGAAAGGATATTTAGATGTCATGACATGTCTACACCTACAAAGATTAGAATTGTTCGGACCATGGTTTTTCCCGTGACACTCTATGGATGCGAAAGCTGGACTTTGAAGAAGCAAGACAGGAAAAGGATTGACACTTTTGAACTTTGGTGCTGGAGAAGACTTTTGAGGATACCATGGACAGCCAGGAAAATAAAGAAATGGATCATAGAACAAATCAATCCAGAATTTTCACTCAAGGCACAAATGACCAGGCTCAAACTATCATACTTTGGACACATTATGCAAAAACCCAGCTCCTTTGAGAAGTCCATAATGCTGGGAAAAGTTGAAGGAACAAGAGGACAACCAGCAGCAAGGTTAATGAACTCAATTACAACAGCAATTAATGCACCACTAAGAGACCTAAAAGGCCAAGTTGAAGACAGATCATCCTGGAGAGAATCTATCTATGTGGTCGCTAAGAGTCAACACTGACTTGATGGCTCAGTCACTCAATCAAAGTACATTGTAGAAGACAGAGCTTTAGTGTATACTTAGAAAGTGCCTTAGTATAGCCCATACACTAATGTCTTGTGTCATCTTTTGGGGTGATGGGGAAAACACAGTGATTTCACTGGCCAACATCCAGTGCAGCATAACTGGGCCAGTGCTGATCCACGCATGCTGCTGCAGGCTCACAGCTTAGCACTGGCAGCCTTGTGCTTTTGCACAAGAATAGAAATACTTTGGGTAGTATGCCTGCACACTGAAAGTGCTAGTTAGATTGGAAACATGTCATTGACAGTCAAACAACATGTTTATGATCTAATGTGTTCTGGGTTGCAGGTGTGCCACTCAAAGTGTTTGTGCTCTTGTGCAAATGTGCAAGATCACCATCATTTCAGTGTGAGCCTGCAGCAATATGAGTGGATTCAGCACCACCCACGTTATGCTGCGTTGGATGTCAGCCAGTGTATTTTATTCTATTACAAACTGCAAGTTACAAATATTTATATACCACTTTTCAACAGAAGTTCCTAAAGCAGTTTACATACTCAAATAAATGAAGAAGAAATAAGATGGTTCCCTGTCCCCAAAGGGCTCACAATCTTTTTTAAAAAACCAGCAAACCTCTCCCAAACAAAAGGTAGACACCAAACAGACACTGCGGGGGTGATGTACACCATGCTGGGGTTGAATAGATCTAAATTCCTGCTTAATATAAGCAAATCACTTTAAAAGGTGATTGTTTTAAAGGTTCAATTATTCTGACATTCCTCTAAAATTAAACAATGTTCATTAAATCTTCATAGTGTATGAAATTAACTTTTTATTGGAAAAACTATAGACTATTCATAACTTCTGATTGTATTGCATTGTCTGTTATTAAATAATAAAATAAAATAATTTTGTTGTTGTTGTTGTTGTTTACACAGTCAGACAGGTGTTATTGACTGGTTTGTTTTATCCAGACATCGAGTCCTTCCAAAGGATCTGGGATGGCTGAATTTTATCATCAATATTGTTGCTGTTATTATAGATGTTGTCACAGAATATAGGCTGTTCCCAGTAAAGCTGCTTTTTGTAATTGGCTGATGGTGATTTCTGTGGCTCCTATGGTGTTGTGGTGCTCTTCAAGTTTTTTTGGAATTGCACCTAGGGTGCCAATTACTACCGGGATTATTTTAGTCTTCTTCTGCCACAGCCTTTCAATTTTAATTTGTAGATCTTTGTATTTGGTGATTTTTTTCTGTTTCTTTTTCTTCTATTCTGCTATCCCCTGGTATTGCTATGTTGATTATTTTGACTTGTTTTTCTTTCTTCTCGACTACAGTTATATCTGGTGTATTGTGTGGCAGATGTTTGTCTGTTTGTAGTCAGAAGTCCCATAATATTTTTGCATCTTCATTTTCTTCAACTTTTTCAATTTTATGGTCCCACCAATTTTTGGCTACAGGTAGCTTGCAGATGTTCCAGTGTATCATCTGGTCCCACATATGGTCCCACCATTTTTTAGCTACAGGTAGGTTGTATTTTTTGCAGATGTTCCAGTGTATCTTCCCTGCTACCTTGTCATGCCTTTGTTTGTAGTCAGTCTGTGTGATTATTTATTATTATTATTATTATTATTATTATTATTATTATTATTATTAATTAACAACAACAACAACAAATGTAGTGGTGCATGTAGTAAGCACATCTTAAACACACTGGCTGTTGTGTGGAACATTTGCACATGCCATTGTTCTTCATGTGCCCCAAAGTACTTGGGCTAAATCAGTGTTTATAATAACCCTGGAAGATAGATCAATTTGATTCATATTGATAAGTGTATGAACCAGCTGGGAAATGACTGGCATTTGATGAGTAAGACAGATGTGCCAGTGTGGATCTACGTGTATTCATTTATTCAGAGACTAGTTTAGAATCATTAAACCTAAACCAACTACATCTGTTTAAAAACCTTCCCACCAGCAAACTACACATAAGCTCGTGATCTAGCTTATGATCTCAGCTCTATTTGGAAGCAGCCTAAATACATTTTGCTATACAGCCCCTGCTGCCCCACAATATAGATTTTCTCATTCTGAAAATATTGCTATCAAGCATCTTGTAACACTTGCACTGCTGCAAGCCTTTAGTGTGATTTACTTTGACAGGAGGCAATGGGCACTTTATTGTTTGACCCTTTGTGATCTATCCATGTACGTTTCTCTTTTAGATAGGATTGCTTTGATTTAATCTTTCAGCTGGTAGTATTGGGTCTTCACATCATTTTTTCTTCCCCTTTATGGGAAAGGTGTTATTGAGGCCTCAGAATTAATAACACTCTCCATTCTGAAGAATGGATAGGCAACTGCAAAGTTTTATGCAACTTTCATTAAATACAGCCAGGGTACATAAAAGGCACAATCCACCAAGAACTTCTTCTGTTGAAGGACACCCTCAGTTTGAATATGCTCTGTTCAAGCCAGATTCCCAGTGGACTGTCTCCAAGGCTGAAGAAACGTTTAAAATGGAAAGAGGGAAATAGTGTGCACCACACAAGGAATAAAGGGTTCTAAAAATCATTAAGGCCACTTTTCTCTCCATTTTTTTTTTTTAACTAAGATAATTTACCAATCAAATTTTGCCTTTGTTGGCAAATGAAACCAACATTTTTCATGACAGCAGTCATTGTTTTGCACACACTGTCATGAAATGATGCTAATCAAACAAGGAGGTCGTGCACATGACCTTGCCGGGGAGGGCAGGCTGCGGAAAAGGCAGGCACTTGCCTTCCTTCCTTAACAGATGAGTAGCCGCTGTCCTCCCTTCCACCACACCACATGCCCACACAAGTGGCAGTGCCGTGGAGAGAGATGCTGGGAGCAGGAGGACTTCCTCCTCCCACATCCCAGAGTGCTCCAGGGCATTAGAGCAGCCCACCCTCCCCGGCAAGGTCAAGTGCATGACCTCCTTGATTGATGAGCATCATTTCATGACAGTGTGCGCAAAACAATGACTGCTGTCATGAAAACTGTTGGCTCCTATACTGATGTGGACATTATTTTACCCAAATGCCCTGGGACAATACTGGGTCCTTGGGTACTATGGGTATTATAAGGGGCTACAGTGAAGTAACCACTGGGTTGGGAGAAATAATTTGTTCACTCAGCATGGCCACTGTTTCCCCCATTGCCTTGCTGCTGGAAAGGGTGGCAGGCCAGGGGGAAGCCGTTTAACCCGGTGGTGGTCGCCCAGACTATTGCTAGCCAAGGTTAAGTGAACCATAGGTTTGCTTAACCTTGGCTAGATGCCGGGTTAAAAACTGGGGCTTGGCATAGGGTCAGCACCAGGATCGGGCTCTATCCCAGTGCTTCACAGGCACAGCCTAGCCCAGGCTGGGCTGCCTTAGCCTGGGTTGGGCTGCACGTGTGAATACCCTTAAGATGGTGCCTGCCAAGAGGTGGATGAGCATTGCATCTCCAAAACCAGTTAACTAAGAGGATTGTTATTGTTAAAATTACAAATTAAAATGAATGAGTTCCAAAAACAAATCAGCAATATTCCAATGGGCCCTGAAACAAACAGGGAAGAGTCCAAATGGGCCCAGAATGAATGTTCCAAAACATGAGTCTCTGTGTGTGTGTGTGTGTGTGTGTGTGTGTGTGTGCACGCGCACATGCACACACCCTAGGGAGCGCTCATCTTGCTGTGGAGAATATACACATCTTCCTCCTCCTTCACATGAGATCCAGAAGCAAATACTAAGGAACGGTGGCTCACTCGTGTGTTCAGGGTAGCCATGTTAGTTGATTCTTAAGCTAGAGCAAACACCTCTGTTCTAAAAGACTTGATTTTGAAATATTTTATCTGATGACCCAGCTATACTGAGAATCTTGGCTGGGATCCCATGCTGCACTCAATGACTGACATGACACAACAGTGTTCCTGATTGGCCAGTGCTGCTCTTCACATAGAAGCCAGCCCCTGTGGAGTTGCGCCTGAGCACAGTTGTAGAACTACTTACCTTAGAAACAATGTAAGTAGTGCTACACAAGTGGGGGTGTGCTGTTTTCAGTAACTGCTCAACTGTGCTCTTGCACAACATTGCTGGAGCTGGCTTCTGCTTGCACAGCAGCGCTGGCCAACCAGGAATGCTGGCACTGCCTTGCAGATCACTTCGGCCAGTTTTCAGTGCATGTAGCAGAGCTTTTCTCCTGCCACTGGCATTCCCATTTCCCACTGCAGCATCTCTTGCTCCCTTAGAAGCCAAGCCTGAAGTGAGACATTCAGTGCAGCACTTGATATGGCATGAGGTCTGTAGCTGGAAAGGGACTCTGGCAACCTTGCCTCCTACTTTCTCATGGAAAGGAAGCACAAACACATCCTCCTTAAAAATAACTTGGATGATGTGGAAGCAAACCTGGAAACTCCAGGCAGGGCACTTTCTCAGAAATCTTTCCAACAGGTTATACATAGTGCTGTTAAATTCAGCTTCTATTCAAACTGGCACTCTTTCTTTAAAAAAAAAAAAAATCTCAAAAACTTTTAAAGTCATCATTTTAATTGTGACTCATGTTCAATCTCTGTCAACATTAGTTCATCAAGTTTCAAGGTTTACATTCAAAGGAAAACATTAATAAGTGGAGGAATTAATGCCAGCACAAGAGTAGATCAATCAAATTCTCAGCCAGAGAGTTATTCAGACTGTTTCCCTTTGTTTCTCTCTCTCTCTCCCTTGGGTCACTAAGTCACAACCCTGCTACTATGGCAACAACTAAAGAAACCTTTTAAGAAAGAAGCCTGGTCTCTCTGATGAGGTAGAGGTGGCAGTTTTGTTTGCAAACAAAGTGTTGAACTCTGCATCTCGGCCTCTGTGGAGTGGGGAAGCAGGAGAATGGCTTTGTCTTAAACAAGTATTATCTGGGTACGAATATCTTGGTCTTAATGACAGACTCGTTAAATAAGAATACATCTTTTCTCTGAGCTTACCATAACTAGTTGTATGGAAGTCTGGTATGCCAACAGCTGAACATTTGCCTTGAAGGAGGGAAAGTGCATGGCCCCCAAATATCCTACATATTAATCCCATACATGAGCAGCAGCTATTGTTAGGAAAGAGGAAACTACCATGCTATGCACACAGAGATGTGTAAAACTGCAAAACATTTTTGCCAATCCTATAGTCTTGGTTTTCCTCAAGTTTCTAAAGATGTTTCAGTGGAAGAGGAACCTTTGATTCCAAGTTTACACATATATATACATCACTTGATCTCTCTACCCTTTGTTAATGCACACCTATGTGAACTGAGACCACGGAAAAACAGTTGAAGTTATGTGAGGTAATATGATGTTCCATCCTGTGGCATTATATCTGGGATAAACCAGCTGCCACACCTGCAACTCATCGTTTTATGTCACAGTCATGAAGCAATCAACACACATATGTGAACCAGGCCCAAATTCACTTCATATTTTGCCTTAGGTGGTGCAGTGGTAAAACTGCTGCCCTGTAACCAGAAGGTTACAAGTTCGATCCTGACCAGGGGCTCAAGGTTGACTCAGCCTTCCATCCTTCCGAGGTCAGTAAAATGAGTACCCAGAATGTTGGGGGCAATATGCTAAATCATTGTAAACCACTTAGAGAGCTTCCAGCTATAGAGCGGTATATAAATGTAAGTGCTATTGCTATTGCTGCTATTAGGTAAAATATAATGACAACCTAGGGATTTGTCAAGCTTTTCTGAAAGATTTGGCTAATCTTATCAAACTTCTCTTGGTTTTGCCTTTGAAAGAATCTCCAGATTTGCATAATGTTTTGCTGTAGGAAAATCAGTGGCAATTCCAAGAATAACGTCTGAAGCATGGCCTTTTTAAGGGTGCCATCACTATTTGCATTTATTATTTTGCATAGTGGCTAAGAGACTCGACTGCAACTTCCCTGGTTTGAATCTCACCAAGTTGCCTTAGAAAAACCACCCCATTTCAGCACGACCCCACCACCAGCCACAATATGAGGATAACAACATTCACTTACCTTACAGGGTTGGTGGAAGGATTACATCAAAATAATGCATGTGAAGCATTACACTGCCCTGTAGTCTGTGCAAATAAGCTGTATAAAGCTATAAATGATCTAACACAAAGTTTCAAGAATCTGCTAATTAACCAAACAAAATAATTAATAAAGGTTACAATGTAGCTACAATAGGAACCTGGACTGGCAATTTATCATCCCTGGACTTACCTGCTGCTCTGGCCCAAGCCTTAATGGCTCTACAGACCCTAAAGTCTGAGCACAGGTCAGGCTGGCCACGTGGTTTAATGAAAAAGGAAGAGAGAGCAACATGACAAGCCCTTTTCATGGAGAGAGAAAAGAAACTCCAAAACATACTCAGGGGAAAAAACCAAACCCACTGCAGAATTAGAAACCATGAAGAAAGTCAAAACTGCCCAGAAGCTTTGGTGTATGCAACATGAGCGGAAAGAGCCAGTGAGGCAAGAAGGGCTGTGCCATGAGACCACAGGTCTGGATGAAGGAGTACCAGTTCTGCATCTGCCTCCGGAGTGAGCAGCCTGAACTTGGAAAATTGAAAGCCTGAAAGACCATCTGCAATTCCGTTGTCCAGGCCAGGCATGTGATGAGCATTAAAAGAAATGTTGAACTTTAAGCATAACAACATGAACTCCCACACTAGGTGCATAACCCTTGCAGACTTGGAAGACTGACTATTGACAAGCTGGACAACCGCAATGTTGCCGCAACAAAAAAAGAACTGATCGTTAGAGAAAGAAGGACCCCAAACCAGAACTGGAATCAGAAAACATTCCAGAAATGTGAGGTCCTTCTTGGCATCATTGGCCCACCATTCCACACTAGTGGCCCTGCCAATACAGGCTGAAGCCAATGGAACCAGCTGCATCTGTGTGGACATGAAGGCCACTTTCCCAACAAATGGAGTCCCTCCAAAAGGAGACATCATTGCTACACTTGGTCTTAGCCAAAAGGCCAAGAAGCATGCCTTCGTTTTAATGGAGACACCATTAAAACACTCAAGAACTCCAGCCACACTGCAATGTCCTCATGAAAACTTCTGGACAACATGATCCTGTGGTGCGGGTCCTCAGCTAGGGATACTGGACTCCATGCAGGGAATCATTTTTGTGGCCCTTAAAGGACAGCAAGAGCTCCTGAAAGGCCAACAATTTGGGTGCAGGCAACCAAGAAACACAGTGGACAGAGTCCTACTCAATGCCCAGAAATTGGAGGGTAGAAGCGGGACCTTCAGACTTCTCTTGGGCCAATGGAACTCCCAGCTCGGCCATGAGTATGGTGAACCTGTCAATAGCCCGGGTGCACACATCCATGCCTGCTGGGTCAAAAAAGAGAAAACCATTGAAGAAATGCAAAATGGAATTGGATCTAGAAACCAGGTGCAGCACCACTGCAGGTGTCAGGGTTTAAAACAGTTTTAACGGATTTACAAATTAAATTATCAGTAATGTGTTGTTCAAATGAAGCATCCCGTTCAGAATTTTAGGTTCTATTTGGGTAACTTTCTGTAATTGATCTCAGGCAGTGATAAGGCTTGGCAAGCTGTTCCTAAAAAATCCCCCCAAGTTAAGAAACTTGGGCCAATTTCTGCTAAGGCTTTATTTCTGTTTTACCACAAACCCAAGCATGCAGTGGTGTAAAGTGCAATACAGCTTTACAACCAGTTGGGACTGGATAGATTCTCAGAAATCTGGATCAAACCCCAAACAATGCATATACAATCAATTTTATACCAGATACAGTTTGCTGACAACAGTTGTTTGCCCCCCGCCTGCCCCCAGCCAAGGTTAGATTGGCAGTGCCACACATCACATATGCTTCACATAGAATATTATATCCCGATGTAACCATTTTCCTGGTTCTGAGAACCTGGGTAGCTTTTCCTCCTACCTTGCTTCCACACAATCACTTCTACCCAGGTTTTCCTCTTACCTTGCCTCCACACAACCAAAACTTGGGAGCACACACAGCTCCCAAACCCAGGTAGAACAAGGTTTTGATTGTGTGAATGACCTCTGAATCTCTGCCCCATGCTACAGCATGAGGGGCGGGGACAGATAACACTGTGCTGGCCTGTCATGACTTGCCTCAAGTTACCCCACCACAGCATAAACAGTGGTAGCGTGCAAATATCCTCTCTCTCAATCTCACATCATTTCACACATCCTTTTTGCGGATTTTATATATCAAATAATATCATCTATAAATTGAATGTTGACTTTTCAGAGCACTTCACATGCATTATTCTCAGGAATCATTACAACAGTTTTGTAGGCAAAGCCATATGAATGTCCTGTGCTGCAGATGACCCTGCCCACCAGATCTCTGTTAGTGATGAGGCCATGAGTAGAGCCTGAGATCATGAGCAGAGGGCCCTGGCAGGTTCATATGGGTGAATGAGGTCTGACAGGTATCCTGGCCCCAAGCCATGTAGAGTTTTAAAGGCCAAGACCAGCACCTTGACTATAGCCCAGGAGCAGACTTAACCAATGAAGCTGCTGCAGGATGGGTGTGACATTCATGAAGCAACTTGCACCCACAAGCATCTTTGCAGCAGCATTCTGGACCAGCTGAAGCTTCTGAACCATCTTCAAGGGCAGCCACATGTAGAGCACATTTGTAACAAATTAAAGCCTTTGTCTCAGAACAGTTGCTGTGAGGGGGGAAATGGTGTGTCATCCCAGGTGAGCTGCCTGATTGGGCTTCTCATAAACTACTCTGTATTTCCGGTAGATTTAAAATGCTGCCACCAGATCTCTCCTACAGGCTACTCTGAATGGGGAGGGAGTGATCAAAGATTCCCGTTCGCCTTTTCCTCCTTGCTAATAAGCAAGTGTATAAATCCAATTGTTCTCCCAGGCCTTTTGCCTGCACATGGAATTAAATTGTTAATTTGGCTACGCTCTCATTGAGCCCCCGATCTCTGCCACCCTATCCAGCTCTGTGTTGGAGCCGGTAATCATGTGCGTAACCGATCCGGCAGCCCAGGATGAGCTCTCTGCTCGTGTTCAGGGAGAGCGGGTCAAGCACTCTGCTCATGTGAAGCCCCTCAGTTGCAAAAACAGATATTTAGGAAATGCAAAGCACACACCAAGGAAACAGAAATCCTAACACAAATTCTTACTAAAACACTTTCTCCTTCCCTCAACTCTCAAAGCCACTAGCCTTGGCTTCCTTTTTCTTTGAATTCACCAAGCTCCTGATGAGAATCTAGCTTCCTGCAATCCTGTCTCCCCAGGATCTAGAGTTATCCTCCTGCAGCAAAACTCCATTGCCGCATGTTCTCCTGCACTCCTCCAGCTCAGAACTTCCTTTCTTCTTCCCAGAATTCCCAGCAACAGCTCTCTAGGTCCCACCCACCTGGTGTACTGCTTGGTTGAGCTTTGGAGTTCACCAGCCTGTCAGTCAAGACAAGGGTTCACTTCCTGTTAACTCTGTAGAGGGAGGGGAGACTGGTCACTACAGCATTGCAGTAGTCCAATCTGGATGTTACCAAAGCATGAGTGACTGAGATCAGGTCCAACTTCTCCAAGTAGGGTACAGCTGGTGTACCAGCCAAAGCTAGTAAAAAGCACCTCTGCAGACCGCCATTGCCTCCAAGGACAGTGTCAGATCCAGAAACATCCCCAAGCTGCAGACTTTGTCTTTCAGAGGGCATGTGACCCCATCCAAGTCCAGATTTACCTTATTACTCAGATGATCAGTTTAACAACCCAGAGCACTTACGTCTTATCTGGATTAAGTTTCAGTTATTTGCTTAAGAAGCAAGCACCTTAACACTTTTGAGAAATATGGCATAAATTTACTTGGAAGGAGGACCCATTCATTTCAGTGGAACTTACTTTCTAATGAACACATTTAGGTGGATAGGGCCAGTTACTCTCCCCCTGCTAAATAAAGAGAATCACCACATTAAAAGGTGCCTCTTTGCCAAGTTAGCAGGGGTAGATATCTATATACAACATATATAAAGCTTCTTGGGCCACACTGACTGACATGAAACTTCTAGACAAAACCATGAAAGATAGAACATACCATGTTTGCATGTAGGTTCTAGACCTCACCCAGAAATTTTTTTAAAAAATGGAAAACCCCAGAAAATTTAATTATGTTCCCAGAAAATGCTGGAAAACTGTCCCATTGGAAAGCATGAGAAATGATACCACAAAGAGATAGAAAGAGACTAGAGTCACAGACAGGCAAGACAGTGGCAGCCAGTGACACTGGTTCCGGGAGTGGGGGGTGGCAACAGTGTGGGAGAATAACCTTGAAACAATGGTGAGCATCGCTGCCGCTGGCACCCAACATCCTGTGGGAAGCCTGGAAGGGACAACCTAGCATCCCACAAGGAGGCTGCCCCACCTCACCACTCAATTGGTCCCCATGGATGTGCAACTGCAATGCTGATCACTCAAATGGCCACACACAAACATGCGGACACACAGACAGATACAAGTGCTTTTCAATTTCTTAAGTGGTTTTCATGGAAATCTGGCATGGATTGTAAAGCAGTAAACTGAAAAAATATATATATATAGCTTTTTCATTGCTTCATAATTCAGTGACAGTCCAGACTTTCTGTCTCATAAAGAACCAGAGAAAACTGCCCAAGTTTGTCAAAAGGTATTATTCCCCATGCTTTTCCAAGGGGAGAGTTTCCCCACATTTCCCAGCAAATTAGTAATTTTTCTGGGATTTTCTATTTTTCTGGTAGTCTGGACGATGTGAAACAGCATGTTACTGTCTTTTGTAGTTGTGTCTGGGAGTTTCATGTTGGCAAGTGAGTGAGGCCCAAGCAGCTTTAGTTATAATCATAGACACAGATGTATAGAACAAATCCAGGAACATCAAATCCACCAAATTAATGTTACATACAAGTATAAATTTATTTATTTATTTATTTATTTATTATTTATTTATTTATTTAAATTTTCTTGTATACCGTCTGCTCCAAAGACTCTAGGCGGTGATCAATAACAATAGCAATATTTTTTAAAAAATTAAAGGGCGAAAGCCTGGCAAAAAAGGTGTGTCTTGAGAAGGGCCTTAAAAGCCACTGAGGAGGGGGCTGAACAAATTGGGCTTAGTACCTGTATATCTCCAGGATTGTCTCTCTTGGCTGGTTGTATCCCATTCTGTGAGGTCTTCTCAGTTGGCCTTCCTTAGTGTCCCAGGCCCTGGTGTAGTGTGTGGTGCCTGGGCCCGTAGAAGGGCCTTCTCTGTGGCTGCCCCTCTTCTTTGGAAGGGTGTTCCAAAGTGGCCAAGAACAATCCATTTTAAAAAATCATTAAAGGGCAAGCACTTGGCAAAACAGGTGGGTCTTAAGAAGGGCCTTAAAAGCAGCCAGGAAGGGGGCTGAACAAATCGGGGGGAGGAGTGTTCCAAAAAAGAGGGACGGCCACAGAGAAGGCCCTCCTATGGTCCCAGGCACCACACACTACACCAGGGCCTAGGACAATAAGGACGGCCAGCAGAGAAGACCTCACAGGATGGGATACAACCGGCCAAGAAAGGCAATCCTGGAGATATACAGGTGCTAAGCCAATAAGGGCATAAAATGAATGATAACAATGAATATTTATAAACTGTTTTCAACCAAATTCCCAAAGCAGTTTACATCAATATAAGAGAACGTCTTCTTTGCTATGAGCCCCGTTGCCTGCTAAGATCATCTGGAGAGGTTCATCTGCAGGTGCCACCAACTCATCTGGCGGCTACTCGGGAACAGGCCTTCTCCGTTGCAGCCCCTGGATTTTGGAATGTGCTCCTTGTTGAGGTAAGATGTGCTCCCCATCTCTGGTAACTTTTAAAAAGGCACTGAAGGCACATTTATTCACCCTGGCTTTACCTGGTTCTAAAAACAAAACAAAGCACATTTTTTAAAAAATGTTTTAAATTTTTTTAATGTTTTAAATGTTTTTAATTGTTAAATGATTTGATGTTTTGCATTATTTTAATTGTAAACTGCCCAGAGACGCAAGTTTTGGGTGGTATAGAAATGGAATAAATAAAATAAATAAAATACATACATACATAAAAATGGCTCCCTGTCCCCAAAGAGCTCACAACCTAAAAAAGAAACATAAGGTAGACACCAGCAGCAGCTAGTGGAGGGATGCTGTGCTGAGGATAGAGAGGGCTAGCTGCTCCCTCCCTGCTAAATACAAGAGAATCACCACTTTAAAAACATGTCTCTGTGCTCAGCAGGGAATCAGCTAAAGCTGATGGAGTGGTTTTGTTGGTCATTATTGCTGCTGATTCTTTGAAACATATTGGGCTGTGGTGGTTGTAATTGCTTCATAGTTGGAAATCTACTTTGATTAAGGTTGAGCCCAAACATTTAAGTCATTGCTTTCATAATTGGAAGTATATTTTGGCATAACTTAAACTACTCATGCTTTTTGTGTGTGTGTGTGAACATTTTTGGTAGTGTGGAACCCCGCCCCCCCCCCCCCCTTTTAAAAACAATTTTTGTCATTCTTTATAAAAATGGTTGCTTATTCATTTAAATTACTCCTGGTCTCATTTTCAGTTAGTTTGTGTTATTATGTCAGTGAGGCTATCTGATTGGGTATGTAGAATAATAACATTCGTGATGTGATCCCTCCCTGATTGGGTGGGATCACCCATATGATTACTACAGGAAAGTGGAAATGGAAACATTTTGTGGGAGAAATAGTAACAAAGAAGCAATGGCCATAGGGAGCAATGACTGGTGGGAAAAGTGAAATTTTACATATACCCCAAACATCTTAACCTCTTTTATTGAATTCATAGAATAAAAAGCCCTGTAATTATTCTCAGTTTTTATTCCTCTCTAATATGTCATTAGTAGAGTTTAATGCTCAGCTCCTTAATCTCTTTTCTTTCTCAATTTATCTCTACTTTCCACTGGCATTAAAAAAAAAGTCTCAAGATTACTATGGGGGATATCTGAAAAAGACAGAAAATGAGTATATATCTTCATTTCAGCACTTCTTTGGAGCCTACCTACTTGTACTTCTCCAGCAAAGGTTCTGCTTCAGAGCAGATCACCTTTTACAGTTGAGGAGGTCTGGATGGAAATTGCTCCCCTGGGTTTTCATCAGTGTCACTGTTGGTGTCAATCAGAGGTGCTCACTGAGGAGCTGTGTGAGGTGTTCACTGCCCCTTTGGGGCTTAAGCGTACTAGTTCTGCAAGATTCACATTTCTGCATGGCCACGGGAAAGGAACTCGCTGGCATAGTACTTGATAAATGGAAAATGTATGTGCCATATTCTTCCCTCTTGGACAATTCGTGTTGAATTCAATGGGAGTTCTGTGTACATCCCAGGCAATATTCTGTCATAAGATGGATGGGATCTTCAAAATATTCATCTTCACCTAATTTTATTCTTCTTGAATCCTAAGTGGAATATGTCTGTTCAATTACTCCCAAAGTAGTCCAAAATGAGATGCATATATTTTTAAATAGAAATGTAAGAGTTGGGTGCCACCAGTTAATCTGGTGGCAACCTGGGATCAGGGCTTCTCAGTGGTTGCCCCTAGGTTGTAGAACGTGCTCTCCATGGGTATAAGAGGCTTTCTGTCTTTGGAGGCTTTCAAGAGAGCCCTGAAGACTCATCTTTTTAGCCTGCACTTTAATAATATTTAATTGGTTTTAAAATGTTTTTAAAATGAGTTTTATGTTAATATTCTAACTGCTTTTATTTTATGTATTATGTTAAATTTTAATGGTTTGAATTTTGGATGTGAACCACCCTGAGCCCTTCTGGGATGGGTGGTAAATAAAGGAAATAATAATAATAAAAAATGTAAAAAAGATTCAGATATCCAAATGGAAAAGGAGAATTTACCCCTACAAATCAATAAATAAACATATGGATAGAAAAGTCAGAGTAAAAAGTCCAAATGATCAGATTTCATGCATACTTTCAAGCCAGGGGTTAAACACACACACACACACACACACACACACACACACACACACAAAATCTGGAAAGTTCTAGTGTTGTCAATAGAGAATCTTTAAGTTATGAGAAAGAAAATTGTCTTGTGGTTGGAGATACAGGTCTGGTTTGGATGATACTTTGTCCACCAGCCCCAGAACACATGGCTAAGACACATGCACACTATGAATGTGCATGTCATTTCCCCCTTCCATCATGCAGAAGTGCTTTTCCCCTAGGGAGGGGTCAGTTCATCTTTAAACATTACAAATATTTTCTATGTATATATAATATACTAAAATCGTATGTGGCAAGCCCCGCCCACACAGTGCTTTACCAATCGGAGGTAACAGAATAAGAGCACCATGCTGATCAGACAGTGGGGATTCCGTATGTAAATAGGGAAGAGCAATGGGTAGGGAGTGAATGACTGGATGAGCGGCGTGGGGGGCGAGTGGGCGAGTGGGCGAGTGGGCAAGCGAGCGACAGGGGGGGGCGAGGGCGTGAGCAAGCAGCAGGGAGGGGTGAGTGTGTGAGCAAGTGGCAAGGAGGGGGCAAGTGAGCAAGCAAGCAGAGGGAAGGGGCAAGTGAGCAGCAGGGAGGGGGCAAGTGAGTGAGCGAGCGGTGGGGAGAGGGTGAGTGAGCAAGTGAGCAGAGAGTGATAGTGGGGAAGGGGCGAGTGAGTGAGAGACCAGGGAGTGAGTGAGCGAGAGAGCAGCAGGGAAGGGGGGGCTGAGAGTAGGTGGCTGACACTGAGCAATAAAGCAGGGGCTGTGGCAAGGGCAAGGAGAGTAACGAAGTCCTAGCACACAGATGATCTGTGCGGCTTCAGCTAGTTAGTTTAAAACTAGTATATGTATTTGTGTCCACACTTATTATTTTGGTTGTGGCCTCTTGGCTTTGGAACGCTCTTCCTGAAGAGCTTCGCCATGCTCCCTCTCTCAGTGTTTTTAAAAAACAATTGAAAACACATCTTTTTAAAGAGGCTTTTTAATGTTTAATCTCTGTTTATATCTGATAGGTTCTTTAGTTTTCACAGTTCTCAGTTTTTAGCTTTTAAAATAACTTTTAATTTGAAACTTTTTTAAAATAGTAATTTTAAATGTGGTTTTAGCTAGGTCTTTTAACTTGTTTAAGTTAAATTTGGTTAACTTTATTAGTCTTATTTTATACTAGTATTTTTAAGCCCGTTATGATAACAGGCGCTAGCTTTCTCTCCCGCCTTTAAGTGGTTTTTTTTCTTTTTCTTCCACCTTTCTGCTTCTCTCTCTCTCTCGGTTCCCCCCCCCATTTTCCCCTCCTCCCTCTGTCCTCCTGCCGCCTGCTCACCCGCCCTCCCAGCTTTCCAAAATCCCCTTCCCCGCTCCTCCCCCCAATTGATTACGGGCCAAAATGGCCCATGAGAAGGCCGTCTCCCCTGCCTATCGCCCACCCGCCCACCCAGCTGCCTGAGCCCACCTTACCCGCTCCAGCCCGCGGCAGTCGGGCGAAGAAAAGAAAAAATTATTCGCACAGTGGAAGTGAGGAGCTCAGGAACAGAGCTCCTCTCTGTGCTATGCTGCTGCCCAAACTGCCGCTATGGACGCAAAGGACGCAAAGTTTCCCCCACCAGCGCTTCTCTGGCTTCTTCAGGGCAGCCGCTTGTGGCCGTCCAAGATGTCCGCTGGGTGCTGGCGGTCGTGGCTCCCTGGCCTGTTCTGGGCATGCGCTTCGCGCATGCCCAGAACCGCCAAGGGAGGCACGAACACACGCTTGGTGTCCGTCCACGGACGGACACCAAGCGTTTTATTAGAGAGGATTGTATAGTTTTATTTTGTTTTGAGCTGCCCTGAACAGTTGGATACTTGAGGGGTGGGGTATAAATACAATCAATCAATCAATCAATCAATCAATCAATAGGCACCTTGAAGAGCTTGGAGGGTGAAAGGATGTGCATGCTCATGGCACACGCATGTTTTTATCCCATAGCTAGAGCCGGATAATGAAGTATCATCTACACTGGCCCACAGTGAAATTTCTAGTTGCCATCTGTTTTACAGTATCCCCATCCTCCATTACATCATTTACTGCTCTTGCAGATCCTCTTCATCACATTAAACTATAACACCATCTCCCCATTCTTAAATAAATTAAAAACAACAAGAACATCCTTTGACCCATCCTGCCCAGAGGTGCTCCAAAGTCCTGGGCCTTCACATCCACTGCGGGCCCCCAAATCCTTTTAGTTTGTCCCCAGTGGTGTGATCACATTAAAAATGTGTCCAAATACTATAGGGGTTGGGAGTCCTCCAAAAGTCTTTAGGTCCAGGCTCCAAAATTACCTAGGTGCACCTCTGATCCTGCCATATTCTTGACTTCCTTTCCACCGTTTACTCAAGAAACATGTTACAAGCAACATATTCTAAGGAATATAAAGCTTCCCCCACACAGAACTTTGGTACTCTCATCATTTTTGTTATTAAACCCCTTCTTCATTTTATTACTCATTGGTTATTATTTCATTTGCTTCTATACGTCCCATTTATTTTCCCTGTGGGGTTGTACTGTGTTACTGCTGTTGGAAATTCTCTCTGGTAAAAGATACCCTTCTATTACAGCAGAGTGCACAGAGCCAAAGCACAGTGGAGTCTGACCAGGCATTCGTGTCTGCTAAGAGCCCAAAGAAACTTGGAGCCAGTTCATAGTTTCAAATCAATATAAGGAGTCTTTATTGGAGAACTCCATTCTAGATAGGAAAGTGGAGAGAAAGGATCTCTAATCTATCTCGCTAGCTGGATGCAGAGAGATGCTGTCTGCATCTCTGTGCACACATGGTCAGAGGCGTATCTAGGGAAAATAGCGCCTAGGGCAAGCACTGAAATTGCGCCCCCGTCCAAACATCCGACACCCATCTTTCAGATAATTTTACTATAATATCAGCTGAAAAATACAAGTCAAGCTCGTTAATCTTTTAATATTTCAAAAACTATTTAGCAGTGGACATAGCCAGACCAAAAAATGCTGGAAAACTTCAAATGTCAGTATGCTGGGGCTCATGAAACACCCAAATACTGTGTGGAGGTGTACTTAGAAAACTAAACAGAAGTGCCTGTCTAATTCTCTACTATGCGGTGTAGCATCACTATTACATAAGTTTTAAAAATAAATGGAGAATTTGACTTTTCCCAGATACTCTGGAAATAATTAAAGGATATGCAGAGTAAACTGTGTCACTGCTTGAAATATATTCTAGTATTTCAGAAAGACAGTTAAAATGAGAGAAAGAGGGCAAGAAACTCCCAGTGGCCTTAATACTAAGGATTTCACACTGATTCAAAGATAAGCTCACCATTAATAGCCATATTATTAAGACATCACATTTAACTCACTTATCACAAGAAGCAAAGAGCAAATGAATACAATCCTAGCTCATAAGCTTCAGTTCAGTATTCACAAGCTCTGATTCTCTGTAAATAGTGCCAAACTGAATATGTGTACACTGACATATTAAGTTAAATAAAAAAACCTGTAGCCCCTTTGGGGTGCTTCCTAAAGGCTATGGGGGGGTCTGAAAAGGTCCCAGGCTGATTTTTGGACCTGTTTGGGCCAGCAAAGATCGGTGTGCTGGCCATTTTGGAGGCTGCCAGGCATGCTCAAATGGCCTCTTTGAGGCCTGGCAAGGTCTACGGCCTCACAGGGACCATTTGAACATGTGCGGTGGCCATTTTTAAATATATATAAAAACAAAATGGCCATGGCCTAAGGCCTCACAGAGGCCATTTGAGCATATGTGGTGGTCATTTTGTTTTTGGTGGCCATTTTATTTTTTAAAAATTAATTTTTAAAAATGGCGCCCCCCTTTAAGTGGTGCCCGGGGCACGTGCCCTGCCTGCCCCACCCCTAGATACGCCCCTGCACATGGTGAAGAGAGAGGCAAGCGTGTGTGTTAGAGGGAAGAAGGAGGAAGGAGGAGGCAGGCAGGCAGGCAGGCAGTCCCTGACAGTAGCAATCTACATATCAAAGGGATCGTGTCAGAGCAGTAGAGAGGAGGATGATCAATGTCTTGACCCCTCTAGCCCTCTGACTCACTAGTTTGTCACCTTCTGTCATTGAGGCATGAGGCAGTGCAGAGTCCTTCACTTCCAACAACTGCATGGCAGCAGTGTCCTTTTTTATTTTAAGACCTTTTCTTACACCTTAAACAATCTGTGACATTGGCAAAGTTCTTTCCCAGCAGCTGCCATTTCCCCCCAATAATGTCCGGGATAAAATGTTGTTTGGGGGCAATGTGAGGGGAAAGTGCTGACCGCTCCTGGAAGCCATCGTGTTTTTGTGGAGGCCACCATTCCCCCTACAATTCCCTAAAATGACACTACATCCTTTGCACAGTGGTGGGAGGAGGGCAGGGGTGGGAAATCATGGTCATGAGAAAAGAAACCTATGGCTATTTACAGTGTAAAAACAGTATAAACAAATACAAAACTCCTCCATGCACTACCAGGTAAGCCTCTCTTAACAAAAATGGCACTCCAAATGAAATGAATACCATGTGCAAGATGTCATTTCATTGTTGTTGTTGTTCAAAAACAAACACCCCCCTATAGATTACCATGCTGTCTCCTTTTATCTCTTCCAATTTATCTCTTGAATTCCTATACCAATGATCTTTACTGTTTTTCAGGAGGGAGCCACTTTGGCAAAACAATTTGAGATGTGAGCCATTTCCTACTTTACTCACCTCTTTGAGTGTTGTGCAGGAAGGCGGAAACAGGAAGGCGGAAACTTTAAGAGAAACTGAGCCCTATCAAGCCACAATGCCATCTTAAAAAGTGTGTGTAAACTGCTGGGAAATGTCATTTCCCCCAGCATTTCCCTAAACCATGGAAACAAGAGTGTTGTGAAAACCTCTTGCTTGTTGAGTATACTCCCAATGTGACTGATCTAAAGCTTAGGCAGAAATCCTTCGATACTCTGTACAAGCCCTTCTTTAAGCCCATGTGACTTCTTTAAGCCTTGCTCTAGCCCTACCCTCAGCTCTAATTGTATTTGCATAGGTTGAGGGGAAGGTTTGGAGCCTATAATGAAAATCTACCTAAATCTCAGCTCATTTGGGTCAGGGAGTTTCTCTGAGCTTGGTCAAACATCCTTGGTTTTGCCATTTAAAAATGAAGGAATGCATTAGCTCCTTATGGCAGTGGTTTGGTTCATATTGTTAATATCAGAGGCCTACATGATGAGGAAAAGTAGTCCCAATGAAATTAAGCCATTGCACAAATTGTCCTCCTATTTTCAATGGGACGACTCTGAGTAATTTTCATGTCAGCCAACATAATCAAGGGCATTTCACAGGAAGCATTTGTGCCTACGTATGCAAGTGAAACAAGTAAAGAAGGAAACTGATATTACACCATGTATGACAATCAAATATCACCCCAATGTAGAGGGAATCTAAAATGAAGGAAGAAATTTAGGGGTGGATTTTTCTATATTTGCTAAACACGGACAGCAAAAGATCTATCAAATGGCCAAGACATGCTACATTACAAATGTCTACTGCATTATTCCACATCAGTGCATGCACTGAGGTAGCTTGCAGCCCCAGAGTTGACAAAAGAATGCTTTTAAAAGAGTACATGCATTATTTCACATTCTCTCTGACAATCCAGATAGCCTGCTTAAGCACCAACTTCTTCTTCTTTTAAATAATGCATAGAGTGGCAAGAAATGAGCAATTTATGCACATAGTATTCATATTTATTTTTATATCCAGCTACTCCTACAGTCTGAACTCAGTGTGGTAAATAGCTCATGCTAATTACTTAAAAATCCATTACATTTTAAAGTCTCATAGCAGATGCAAACACCATTTCAAATGATCTCATTGTGTTGCCTACATAATTCATAAACCTTTATTGGAATGCAAGCTTAAAGAGGGAATTTGTTGTGTGTGTGACAGTGAAAGAGATTCTTCCCCCACCCTCCAGTCTTTCTTGTGGAATGATGCAAAGCATTAAGGATGTCTGTTTAATGATGGCGCTGAGTAGTACTACAGATGGAAGAAAAGACAAAGTGGCATAAGAAAAGAAATTGCTGTATTTATTTAAATTGTTTTCCTACCTGATCCTAAAGGCTCAAAGCAGATAACAGTGGAGGGGGAAAACACACACACACTGAAAACACAAATGAATGCATATCAAGAAAAAGCATAATCTGTTAAAATAGATCTACTCTAGCTTATTCCCAAGGCACCAAATTTCCTTTTTCCATCTACCAAAAGCCAATCAATCAATCAATCAATCAATCTTTGATGCCTCCAGAAAATGCTCAGTCAGATTTTAGTAAACCTAAGAACATAAGAAGAGCCTTGCTGGATCAGGCCCAAGTCTTCCCTAGTCCAGCACCCTGTTTCCCACAGTGGTCCACAAAGATGCCTTTGGGAGGCCCAAAACCATGAGATGAATGCAAGGCATGCCCCCATTCGTGTCATTGCTCCTCTGCAACTGGTATTTGGGGGTGTCTTACCTCTGAATCTGGAAGTAGCCTATAACCATCAAGATCAGTAGCCATTGGTAGACTTGGCCTCCATGTATTTGTCTAAGCACTGAGTCAGCAAGGATGTGCAGAACCCTCCTAAGAAGTTTCACTTGTCTGCTGGAAACTCATTTTGATTCCCTTACACATTCTCAAGTGTTGTCTTGAGAGGAATTTGCTTTGAAGTGTACCTTTTTGACATTTCGGTACCATCCTGGGAATGGTAAAAAAAAAAAAAAAAAACACCTGAGAAATTTCACTTGTCTTACATAAACCTGTTCAGCTTCCCTTGAAAATTCTCAGATGTTTCACTTTGGGAGGTACCTGAACATTCATTTTGATTTTCACTTTTTCAAATATTTGGCATCATCAGCTTCATCATCAGGTTCAGGTTAAAAGGTCTCATTCCTATCCTGGCCTCATTCCGGGTCCTTATCCCAGCAGCTATTCATAGTTTGGCAAATACTACAACCAAGTGCTGCTATCTAATAAGGCTATTGTCACTAGGGCAGCCCAGCCTGCGTTAGCAAAAGAATAGCCTACTCTCTCGCTAGGGCAGCCTAGCCTGGGTTAGGCTGCTTGTGTGTAGTGCCAGGATTGGGACCGATCCCAGCACTGCCACCTCGCCTAACCCTACTTTTGACCCCAGCCTTTAGCCAGAGTTAAGGGCATGAGAAGCCCTTCAGCCTGGTACTGGAGCCATGTGTTTGGCAGTAGGGGTGTGCATTTTGGAATTTTCTTGTTTTGATTTGTATCCGAATCGAAACACCCCCGTTTTGTTTTGTACCCAAATTTTCTGAATCTGAATCAGCCCTGTTTTGTTTTGTAGCCGAATTTTCCGAATCCGAATCTGAATTGATTTGGATTTTTAAAAAGGGTCCCAGGGCAAAAAGAGTGGGTGGTGATGGTAGCGTCCAATGGGTGGAAGCTAGCAGCCAGATTTCAAAGGAATTAGGCAGAGGTCTGATTTTTTGTGAATTTTTTAAGTTTACACATCTTTAAGAATTTTCCCATAGGGAATAATGGAGATTTCAGCAAATGTATCGCTTCAAATCAAGGGGAAAGAGATGACCCAGAGTGGAGTGTGGTGGGTGGTAGTGCCCAATGGGGGCAAGGAAACTTCCAGAATTATTTCAAAGAAATTGGGCAAAGGGCTGATCTTTTGTGATTTGATGAAGTTTACGTGTCTAAGATTTCTCCCCTAGGGAATAATGGAGGTTTAGGTTTCAGCAGCCCCATAATTCCACTTGTGGGACACTGGGGTTGCCCAGAGTGAGGGGTTGTGTAGTGCATATAGGGTGCCAACCACCCCCATACCCACAAGCCCGTACTGGGTTTTGTTGTTTCTGAGGTGTTCATTGTAGATTCTCTGGTAGCCTATGAGATTTTCAGTGAAAAACATAGGAAGCTGCCATATACTGAGTCAGAGACCATAGGTCCATCTCGCTCAGTATTGTCTACACAGACTGGCAGTGGCTTCTCCAAGTTTGCAGGCAGGAATCTCTCTCAGCCCTATCCTGGAGAAGCCAGGGAAGGAACTTGGACCCTAGATGCTCTTCCCAGAGCGGCTCCATCCTCTAAGGGGAATATCTTACAGTGCTCACACTTCTAGTCTCCCTTTCGTATGAAACCAGGGCAGATCCTGCTTAGCTTAAGGGGACAAGTCATGCTTGCTACCACAAGACCAGCTCTCTTCCCACTCTCATATGCTACCAGAAAATCTACACGCAGAACACCACAGAATCAACAGAACCCAGTACCCCATGGGTTAGCAATCCTTCCCCTGGCCAATGTGGGGTCAGTAAAGAGTGGCAAGAAGCAAAAGAGCCAATGCGGAACAAGGAGGGAATTGTCAGCAGGTCAGCCCATGATTAAGGTCACCGATCAGAAGGCTGGAAGGGTGGGAAATTCAAAGAGAGGTCAAACACAAAATGGAGACTGACTCAGAGATCACCACAAAATGGAGGTCCGAAAGAACAAAACGTTTTATAGCCGAAACAGGGCCGTTTTGATTTGTATACAAAACTTTTGGATCTGGAAAATGGGTGTTTTGTTTTGTCTACAAAACACCCGAAACAGGCTGTTTTGGGTACAAAACATTTTGTATCCGAAACGTTCCGCACATCCCTATTTGGCAGCCCAAGCACACACTGAGTGGGACGCCTAGAGTGTCTGACTCACAGATGAATTCCCCAATGCACTGCACTCATTGTGGTGCATTGTGGGATTCCTGGAGGCTGGGGCAATGAGTAATGGCCTTCAGAGATCCACGCTGCATAGAGCAATGTGGATCATGTGGCTATGTGAACCACAAGCTACACGGAAGACAACTGGTCATATGGGGGGAAGGGAAGCTTGGTCCTGCCTTCCCTGCATGCCCTCCCCACCCACCTCAGTTGGTCATGTGGATGACCTCATTATCTCCTAAAGTTAAATCAGGGAAGCTGAAAGAATGTCAATATAATGAACAACATTCCTCAGGGGAGTTATGCACATCCCAAGGTTGCTAGCAAATTTCAGCTGTAAAGAAATATCAAGACATGTTTGGAGGCATAATATCTGAGGAATTCTGACACCAGTGGCATTTCTCAGCAGGGGTGGGTTTGAGTTGCACATCCTTACACTCAACTTCCAAGGTTGATCACATCGGGAGCATTGGTCTCTGATTTCTTATCATCCTCATTAGGTATGTGCAAACCGGTTTGATGGCTCAGCGCCAAACTAAACCACCCGCTGTTCGGTACAACCCCAGACCAAACCCTGGCGTGGGGGGGGGGTTCCCGTGAATTTTATTTATTTATTTATTTATTTATTTATTTATTTATTTATTTATTTATTTATTTATTTTTAAAAATCACCTTAACATTCCTTGAGGCGGGGGCGGGGTCCCCATGGAGGTTCCCCCTCCCCCCGCTGGCCTCTGTAATCACCCCCTCCAGCCAGTTCGGGCAGTTCTTCGGCCGATTTGGACCTGCGAAGCTCAGCGTGGTGACCATTTTGAATGCCACCACGCATGTGCAAATGGCCTCTGCGAGGCCTGGCACCACCCAGGGCCTAGAAGAGGCCATTTCTCCATGCGCAGCAGTATCCAACATGGCTGCCTTGCTGAAATACGGAGGCCATAATTTGGTGTGGTGGCCATTTTGGATGTGGTGTGGTGGCCATCCCTAATCCTCATCATCCTCTTCATTATTCTGTCCCTTATTCATGAAAAAAACTGCTTCCAAGATAAGGGAAAGGAAATATATGGGAAGGTGCCAAGTGGAACAGAAAAGCATAGATCATGCTGCACTCCCAATCATCCTCTTATTTTTCCTTGTCCCCCAGTTCTATGTCCAAGTATTTCTGGGAAGCACTCCAGCTTGTGCTAGGCTCCAACAGTCCAGATGGGCTGGAGTTCATATGTAATGCAATGTCCCAAGAGAAAAGGAATCTTTCATATCCAGGAGATAATTTCTCTATTCCCAGATAGCCCTATAGTTCCATGCAGGAACATGCACAGCCTATAGACCTGTTCAGACCTGCATAAAGGAGACTCTGTGTTCAGGTAAAGCACCCCCAGAGCATGAAAATCCTGCCCTAGCAGTGATGCGCTGAGAACCCTCATTTTCCTGTGCTCTTGTGAGGCTGCTTGGTGTGGGCTTGCCAGCACATTCTTGGGACAGTTTCCCTGTATTTTTATGTCTGAACAGGGCTATTGTCTAGCTTTCTTCTCAGTTTTGTCCAGAGGAAAATGCAAAGGAGGTTGAGGCACAACTTCTAAGCTAGGCCTGCACAATGAAATAAAACCTGTCAGACATGTATGGTGTCCCATCAGGGACAAAATGCATAAGCTGTTTTGTTCCTGCCTGGAACTGCAATATGCAGAGTTCCTCTCCAGACCCTCTTTATTGTGTAAAATAAGATTAAAACATAGGAAAAACTTAAACATTTTGACATAAACGAGTCAATGTTTACAAAGGTTGTAAACAAAACAACCCGTACGGCTGTCCTGCCAGCTCTTCGGCCTCGGGGAGCACTGCCAACAACCCATATAACCTTACCTTGCTCCTCTGCAATGCCAGGTCGGTCCAAAATAAATCAGAACTCATCCATGATTTGATCATGGATGAAGGGGCCAACCTGAGGTGTATTACCAAGACTTGGTTGGGGGAGGCTAGTGGCCCAGTCTGGTCCCAGCTTCTTTCTCCAGGATATTCTGTAGAGGAGCGGGTGAAGGGATGTGGGCGGGGAGGTGGAGTGGCTGTGGTCTATAAGGATAACATCTCCCTTACCAGGGTCCCTGTTAGGGTGTCAGACCATATTGAATGTGTGTACTTGAGTCTGGTGACCAGGGATAGACTGGGACTTCTGTTGGTGTACTGATCACCCCACTGCCCAGCAGAATCCCTTACTGAGCTCACCGACTTGCTTGCGGGACTTGCGTTGGAGTATCACAGACTTTTGGTGCTAGAGGACTTCAGTGTTCATTTTGGGACCAGTTTGTCTGGGGCAGCTCAGGAGTTCATAGCGGCCATGACAACTATGGGCCTATCCCAAGCAGTCTCTGGATTGACGCATATTGCAGCTCACACACTTGATCTAGTCTTTTATTCTGATCAGGGTGGTATTCCATGGGTGGGGATTCCTACGATCTCCCCGTTATCATGGATGGACCACCATCTGGTTAAGGTTAGACTTACAACCACCTCCCACCTCTGCAGGGGCAAGGGGCCTATTATAATGGTCCACCCGAAGAGGTTACTGGATCCGGTAGGATTCCAAGAAGCCTTGGAGGGATTCAATGTTGGCTCTGCTGGTGATCCTGTTGATGCCCTGGTTGAGAACTGGAACAACTTGCTCACTAGGGCAATAGACATGATTGCTCCCAAGCGTCCTCTCCGACCTGCTTCAAAATTGGCCCTTTGGAAGATCTACAGGGGCTGAAGCAGCAAGGTAGGCGACTGGAGCTCAAGTGGAGAAAGACTCGACTTGAATCCAACAAATTACAACATGGAGCATATTTAAAGATCTATGCTTAGGTGATACATGCGGCAAAGAAGCGGTTCTTTTCTGCCCGTATTGACTCTGCGAGTTCACGTCCAGTGGAGTTGTTCAGGGTTGTGAAGCGACTAGTATCTGCCCCCTCTCCCTTGAACCAGAATTTGGAAGCATCAGTTACGCGCTGTGATGTGTTTAAAGATTTTTTCGCAGACAAAATATCTCGGATTCGGGCTGACTTAGATGGAGACTCCCCAATTAATTTGATGTCTGAACTGGAGATGTACAACAACTGCTCTTATACAATTCGACTGGATCAATTTCAGTTTGTGACTCCTAAGGATGTGGACAAGCTGCTTGGAGCGGTGAGGCCTACCACTTGTCCTCTTGACCCTTGTCCAACATGGCTTGTTTGATCTAGCAGGGATGCTGTTGTAGGTGGCCTGGTAGAAATCATAAATGCTTCTCTGAGGGAGGGCAGGATGCCTCCTTGTCTTAAGGAGGCAATTATTAGACCTCTTCTAAAGAAGCCTGTGTTATATCCCTCAGAGTTGAGCAATAATAGGCTTGTTTCCAATCTCCCATGGCTGGGCAAGGTAATTGAGAGGGTGGTGGCCTCTCAACTTCAGGCGGTCTTGGAGGAAACTGATTATCTAGACCCATTTCAAACTGGTTTTCAGGTGGGCTGTGGGGTGGAGACTGCCTTAGTCGGCCTTATGGATGATATCCAATTGCGAATTGAGAGAGGAAGTGTGACTCTGTTGGTTCTTTGGGATCTCTTGGTGGCTTTCGATACTAGCGACCATAGTATCCTTCTGGAACGTCTGAGGGTGTTGGGGGTTGGAGACACTGTTTTAGAGTGGTTCCGCTCCTACCTCTCAGACAGATTCCAGATGGTGTCGATTGGAGATTGTTGCTCTTCAAAATCTGAGCTTAAATATGGTGTCCAAGGCTCCATACTCTCTCCAATGCTTTTTAACATCTACATGAAACTGCTGGGAGAAATCATCAGGGGATTTGGAGCTGGGTGTTACCAGTATGCTGATGACACCCAGATTTACTTCTCCATGTCAACATCTTCAGGAGTTGGCATATCCTCCCTAAATGCCTGCCTGGAAGCAGTAATGGGCTGGATGAGGGAGAATAAACTGAAGCTGAATCCAGATAAGATGGAGGTACTTATTGTGAGGGGTGAGAACTCTAGAGATGATTTTGATCTACCTGTTCTAGATGGGGTCACACTTCCCCAAAAGGAACAGGTTTGCAGTCTGGGAGTACTTCTGGATCAATGCCTCTCCTTGGTTTCTCAGGTTGAGGCGGTGGCCAGGGGTGCTTTCTATCAGCTTTGGCTGATACGCCAGCTGTGCCCGTTTCTCGAGATCTATGACCTCAAAACAGTGGTACATTTGTTGGTAACCTCCAGACTTGACTTCTGTAATGCACTCTACGTGGGGCTGCCTTTGTACGTAGTCTGGAAACTTCAGTTGGTTCAGAATGCGGCAGCCAGGTTGGTCTCTGAGTCATCTCGGAGAGACCATATTACTCCTCTGTTGATGGAGTTACACTGGCAGCCAATAGGTTTCCAGACAAAATACAAAGTGCTTGTTATAACTTACAAAGCCCTAAATGGCTTAGGCCCTGAGTATTTAAGAGAGTGTCTTCTTCGCTATGAGCCCCACCGCCCATTGAGGTCATTTGAGGAGGTCCGTCTCCAGTTGCCGCCAACTCGTTTGGTGGCTACAGAGATGGGTCTTCTCGGCTGCTGCCCCGAGATTGTGGAATGCACTCCCTGCTGGGATACGATCCTCCCCATCTCTGGCTATTTTTTAAAAACTTCTGAAAACACATCTCTTCAACCAAGCTTTCTCAGCTTTTTAAAACTTGTTTTTAAATTGTTTTGATTATTTAATTGTTGTTTTATGATATTTTTAATTGTTAATCATTGTTTTATGCCTTTATAATTTTTTTAATTATTAACTGATTTTAATGGTGTAAACTGCCCTGAGCCTTTTGGAAGGGCGGTATAAAAGTGTTAATAATAAAATAATAAAATAATAACCTCAGTGTTCGAACCCTGAGGCTGACATGTTTACGCTGAAACATTTGTTTTAAGTTTTTTCTTTATGTTTTAATCTTATTTTACAAAATAAAGAAGTTCTGGAGAGGAACATAGTCGCAGATCCATCATGTGTATTGCGTCACCTGTATATCAGTTAATTCAAACACAGAATTGTTAAGAACCTGGCAGACCACATTGTTGGGCTGGTCTTCACATTTCTGAATTTAATGGCTCTTAGCTGGGAGTACAGAAATTGTCTCCAGGAAATGGCATCTACCTTTTCTTCTGGTTTCTCATTGTTTTCTTCCTTCTCCTCAGCTCCTGGTTTGATAGACAGACCAAGACAGAGGATCCTGGGAATTTACCCATTTCTGAAAACAAAGAAACTATTGTGGAACTTCATCCTACCCTTATCCAGGGCTGTTAGATGCAGTTGACCCTGCTGAGTTCTGGAAGGCAAATCTTATCTGGCAAATCCCTCCCACTCCAGAGACGTGCCTGCCTCACTCTGCACCTTGCTTTGCTGGGCATGATGTCCTCTAGGAAAAATGGATACACAGTGTGCACTGTGTAGACAGTCAGCATATTTTAGTGTTCCTTATACATATTTTAAAAGCTTTCATATAATACCTTGGCTATCTCTAATGCATGTGCTTCAATTCCCTATTCTATCCTGCAATATTTTATTGGACTCCTTTCTCTGATCTTGTGCTTTGATAGCTGTTGAGAAACTATTGGGAGACTGATCACACATCTCTCCTGCTGTATCTTTCTATTTTTCCCCCTCTACAATAAACTTGTTTAGCTGTTTAGTATCTTTTGTGTAGCCCACATATGTCACATCTTCAATTTTCTCTCTCTCTCACAGGACTGGAGGGTCAGATCACCTCCTTCAGTTCCAGCCAAAGAAGAGATGAAAGCAATAGCAAACCACTACACAAGAGCTGCCTATCTGTGGGCAGAGAGATTGTTTAATAAGGCAATGACCTTTTGCTGCCGTTGACTGCTACAAAGCTCCTCCATATTAGGACACAAGAAAAGCTTTACTATGTCAGACATGGGTTTTATCCTGGGGTGTTTCTGAGTAGCCATTGCCAGGTGTTTCAGAGGACATTTACAAGAGTCCAATATAATACATTCATTTGTTGATCATTCCCTTTTTCTTTTTAACTATTTAGAGTTGCTCTGAATATGAGGTTGCATAATGGAGCCAATTTACATTAAATGTTTTTCATTTGTCTTTTATAACGATGAATGAGCTAACCCCCAACTCCTAAATGGATTGGACCTAGCTGGTTAATCTCAACCTGATTCAGATCAGGTCTGAATTAATTCCTTTAACCGCACACTAGTTCCAATATAATCCCTCTTTATCCTTTTGATGATGTTATTTGGTATCAGAAGAGGCCTAGAAGCCCCCTTGTTCCCAACCCCTGCTGTGAACCCCTCCCCACAATTCCCCCACAAGTCTTTTGTTAGAACCTTTTGTTAATACCTTTTCTCTGTCCTCTTACCTTTCCTTTATTGGGCTGACTGATGGTGGAATCATTGATGATGGTTCACAGTGAAGCCTTTATTAAGTCATAGTCCAGGACTATCAGAAGTCACCACCACAGAACTATATTTTGTACTGTTTGTGATGGCCTTATGCCTTCCTCAACATGCTATGGCAAAGGACTGCCAAGAACCATAGCAACTTCATTTCCCATGCTTCTTGGGGGCACCAGGTTTGGACCAAATGGAGGCCCCAGTGCTACTCCTGAGTGCTGTAGAATCATAGAGCTGGAAAGTCCCTTATAGGTGATCTATTCCAACCCTTTGCTCTATGCTTTTTCCACCAGTAAGTACATTTGGCTGTGAAAGAGAAGGGCAGCAAAGATGTTAAGGAGAATGACCCCATTCTGAACTTCAAGGGGTCTGGGCCTCATTCATAAATGGAGGGCAAATAATTGAATTTGCTATTCTGGACCTTCTCAGTCCGAGACTCATCCATGTCCAAGACTGTTATCACTAGTTTCATTTTGGGGGAGAGGGGAGTAACATGCTGTGGAGGGCAGGAGAGTGGGGCAGGTGGTAGAGCTTAGGAAAGTTACATGAACTCCAGCTGCAAATGAAGGAGGAAGCAGAAATGAGCATGAAGGACTATGTTTCACCTCCTGATCACTCTACTAATCTAAAGGGTTGCTTGCATTGTTGAGCACCCATGTTTTGACAGGGCTGGCCCTAGACTTGGGATGAATATGCCCTCAACATATTCTCTGACATTTCTCAGGAAGAGAATATGAGGCATGAAATTCTGAGAAATTTCTACTGAGCTTGAGTATTCTCCAAATAATTATCACATTATCATTTCCAGAAATGATTTTTAATCGATCATCATCTTTATTCAGGGGAAAAAAAGAAGAAACAGCAACCGCTGGGAAATAATTGTTGAAAGAAAAAAACTTAAGACTTTTTGGCTTGTTGTTTATAACAGAGCAAGTGGCTGTTAGATTTTTTTTAATAGCCAGCACAATGGATCATTAGGAGTTATTCTGAAGTTATTCATTTCTCCTGCCTGTGTGATAAAGATGACTGCTAGCAGCATTTCTCCCCCTAAATATTGCCTTATCAGAACCAGCATTTTAGAAATTTAATATAATTTGCTTGAAACTCCAAGAAAGGGTTTATGAAGTACTTTATGTAACTTAATAACTCCACCACATTCAGAAAGGAACAGATATCAGTCAAAACAGGACTGATCATTAAGTAATTCTCACCTATTGGATTTTTGACAGTCAGAAAAAAATCAAATTTTTATTCCTTCAGGGTACAAAACTGTTTATGCGCTGTGCCTATATAAGCTCCAGTTGCAAATCTAAAAGGTCATCCTTCTCCTACAAGCTCAATTTGCAAATCAATAGAAGGTTGATTAACAACTATTAGCACCTATTAGCACCAGTGCATGACTGGTGCAATTCTCTTACCCCCTACACCTCATTCCTCACTCACTCCTGCAGTAAGAATTTGTTTCTTTATTATTCTCAGCATGTCTAGAATCTTCACAGCCACAGCTGCATTCATGTAGTGGTTGGCATTAATGAATAGGACATTAATAAATAAGATTCGGTGGGGGCCAAGGGGGGAGCAATTTGTAGAACCCCATATGAATTGATGACAGGGGGGATTTAGTAGGGATGTGTGAAACATTTCGGGTACAAAACATTTTGTACCCGAAAATGGCATTTTCGGATGTTTTGTACATGAAACGCAATTTTGAAATCTAATTACGAAGATTTTTGTGTCCTCACCAAAATGACCTTGCTTCGGAATCAAAAGTTTTGTTTTTAGGAAAACGTTTCGTACCTCCATTTTGCGATCGAGCAAAGTCTTTCTCCTCAGTCTCCATTTTTGAGCTGTGCTGTCTGCTTGAATTTCCTGTCCTTTAGGCCTGCAGATTGGCAGGAGAAAGCAGGGCCAGATGCGTGGCGGAGCGGCAGGGATTTTCCGGAGTGGCATGGAGCTTTGGGTGTGTGGTGAGGCAGCAGTGGTGGAGGGAGTGGACGCAGTGGGGAGGTGGCAGAGGAGGCAGATGGCGGGGTGAGGAGGCGGTAGGCCCTGGCAGAGGAGGAGGGTGGGCGGACGGAAATGTCAGGGAGGGAGGGAGCCCGGTGGGGAGAGAAAGCACTGCTGGGGGTGGGGAGGGAAAGCTGACAGTAGCGGGAGGAGGATGGGTACCTCTGGAACAATGGGGAACGGATTGGGGCGGAAGGGAGAGGGGAATCGGCGGGGAACGGACTGGGGAAGGAGAACGGAACCACAGGGAATGGACTGGGGTGGAAGAGAGGGGAGAAAGTGGGGGGAGAGATTAACCTTATCAGTTCGGTTTCGGATTCAGATCAATTTGGATCCAGAAATCGAAAATGGGGCTTTTCAGGAAGCTTGATTTCAGCCCCTAACCAAATTTTTTTGGGAGGTCATTTTCAGCCCGAATCGGGGGTGGGGGTGGGGGGAATGGCACACCCCTAGGATTTAGAGTGAATTTAGCAGGAAGAAAACCAACATGCATAGGAGTGAGTGAGGAATGAGGTGTAGGGGGTTAAAGAATTGCAGCAGCCATGCACTGGTGCTAATAGTGCTAATAAACCTTCTACTGATTTGCAGATTGAACTGGCAGGCAAAGGATAAGATTTTAGATTTGCAAATGAAGCTTGCATACAGAGAGCCCAGAAACGTTTTTGTGCCCTGAAGGAATACGGATTTGAATTTTCCTGTCAAAAATGTGACAGGTGAGAATTACTTAGTGTATTACCCCTGCTAACTGAACAAAGAGACACTTTTTAAAGTGGGGGAGAGCAACTGGGAGAGCAGGGGGACAGCAACTGGCCCTATCCAACCCCAGCATAGCATCCTTTCAGTGGCTGTTGCTGGTGTCTATCTTATGTTTCATCAATTCGTAATTCATAGTAGTATTATCTTAACAATTATCCCCTGCTATACATGGAGAATATTTGCGGGGGTTGGGGATAAATTTTTTGAATATATTTTCCCAAGTATCGTTTTTGGCAGCCAAGGCAAAGTTGGATTTGGGTGCCTCCTCCTTCTGAGAAGTGTAGAGACCCAGCTTGAGCCACACAGGCTGCACTTCCACGGGGACAGGAGAGAGAGCAAAAAAGGCAAGGTTGGATTTCTTGCTTGCTGTTCCTCTCCCACCACAGCCCTTCTGGGAAGGAGAGCAAATTGACACTTCCAGAAAGTCAAACATGTTGCTTGAAGAGGGAAAAGGAGGCATGTAATGCCCCCCCACCACACACAAGCAACAACTGGCACTCTAGGAAACCCCTAAATCTGTCTAGTGGACAGGACAGCCTTGACTTTGAATACTCTCCCTACCATTGGTCCCAGGTAGGTAGCAAACACAAGAAGAGGTGTTAGGCCACCATATATGGTTATGCCACCAAATGGTTGGTGGGCTGCATTTGACTTTGCAGGTCATAAGTTGTGTGGACCGGAGGCAGAGGACACTTTGATAACATATTAATGATTGACAAAACTATGAAATAAAGAAGCTGGTCCCCAATCTTGTCAAATAAGTGTTCCCGTGAGGTAATGGTAAGCTTTTCTACTTCATTGTCAACCAGCATAGGTAAAGGTAAAGTGTGCCGTTGAGTTGTTGTTGACTCATGGCAGTCACAGAGTCCTGTGATTGTCTTTGGTAGAATAGGAGGGGTTTACTATTGCCATCTCCCACACAGTATGAGATGATGCTTTTCAGCATCTTCCTATATCGCTGCTACTCAATATACCGGTAGGTGTTTCCCATAATCTTGGAAACATACCAGCAGGGATTCAAAGTGGTAACCTCTGGCTTGCTAGTCAAGCCATTTCCCCGTGGCGCCATGGTGACTAGCATAGCCATTCTATATTTCAGTGTAACATAAAAAAGCTATGGAGAGGTGTCTTTAAGCAATTACCTGAGGGCTAATGACTTTTGTTACATGAGTGTAAATGTAAATTTAATTAACTGATCATCTGTGTTTAAAAAGAAAGACTCCCTTGTCATGTTTTCCCCTCTTCTGATCAGCTAACAACAACACACTGAACCCATTTCCTGCAGTCTCAGAAAATCATTTTTCCCCTTCACAGATACTATCATTCTTACAATAACTTCCAGTTCCAATATTTTACTATGTTCAATCTATCAGTGTAAGGCACATTTATGTCATTCTTATCCATCCTGCACATTTGGTTTGTCCTTTCTCTCTCATTATGTCCCTATCCCACTAAATGATTTACATTGCTGCCTACTTTATTACATTGTAGAGAAGAGTGATGCTGAAACCAGAACTTATATTACAATGTGATAAAATTAATTTCCATGGAGAAAGCCACTTTTGTACCATTCAAGTGATAATCTTGGTTGTGGGGGAGATGACAGATCCTCACTGGCTAGACTGTTTGGGCTGTGCTGAGTTAAACTATTGAGTAAAGTTATTATGTCAGGACTTTAAAAGCCTTTTAAATTGAATGTCTTCTCTTTGTAATTGTTAGAAAATTGGAAAACCCACTTTTGCTACCCACAGCCTTGTGATATTTTCTTAAGAATATATCTCTTTTCTGAAAAGAAAAGAAAAAAGAAGCAGCAAAACACTTTCCCCAGAATTTGGTTCCAATTTATTTATTCAGATATTTTTATTTTTATCCCATAGAGTGTGGGGTAGGCAAGACTTTAATTACAGAATCATCAAATAGCTACTGAGCTTAGAAAATGCCTTGGACAATATTGTTACTCTCCACATTGTATGTGAGGAGATGGCTTTTCCCCCTCCTTTATAAATGTAACCCAAAACTGCATTCATTTTGCCAGTGGCCAGTGCATGGGAAGGCACACAGAGAGCCCTTTCTCATGACTGCATGAGAGGGCTTGAGGGCGGGCAGTGCTGAGGACAGCAGAAGCTCACCTTCCCTGCAGTTGATCTGGCTGCTGGGTCTGGCTGGCTCAAGGCATGTGGGTTGCGTGCCCAGACAGTCCGCTGCTGCTTCAGGCAACATGGAGGTGTAGGGGTTGAGAGGCACACATCGTCCAAGCCCCCAGAAATCCCACAATGCACCATGTGGGTTTGCAGTGCATTGTGGGCTGGGAGCCTGCTCCTGTGCCAATGCCAGTTTGGAGCACACGAGCAGTTAGCCCGAGCTAAGGGTGCGCTTGTGCCCTTAACCTTGGCTAACCAGCAGGCTCCATAGGCGGGTTTGCCGCCACGTCACTGCCGGGAACCTCACAGCTCCTGCCAGTTCTTAAGGGCAGCCAAACCTGGGCTTAGCTGCCCTAGCCCAGTCTTGGCTGCTTGTGGGAACAGCCTCAGTGCATTCAAATTTAAGCATTCATGCCTCCCACTCAGTTTGAAGTGAAGTGGCTCTCTGCCCATCCATCCAATTGCTGACTGTGGCATTAGCCAGTTGCCAGTTATGGATAGATAGATAGATAGATAGATAGATCACACATGTATTTGTTTGTTTGTTTGCTTATTTAAAGATTTTGCTCCTTTTTTATCTGGCTGTGATTAAGAGTGTTTTTCTTTCACTAGGGAATCAGGTGTTAGTAGACAGCTTGCTGTCAGGGGCTGGAAGTATATGTGGTGGTCATAACAAGCAGGCACACTTCTACTACTATGAATATTTATATAACATTCTTCAATCAAAGTTCTCAAGGTGGTTTACACAGAAAAATAAATAATATATAAATAAGATGATCCCCTGTCTCCCAAAGGGCTCACAAAAAAAAAAAGAAAGAAAGAAAGAAAGAAAGAAAAAGAAACATAAGGCAGATACTAGCAACAGCCACTGGAGGCATGCTGTGCTGGGATTGGATAGGACCAGTTGTTCTCCCCCTGCTAAATAAAAGAGAATCACCACTTTAAAATGTATCTCTTTGCTCAGTTAGTAGGGGGATATGTGGGTTTGGAGTGCAGGGTATTGCTATATAAGTGAAGAGAGTAGTCCCAATTAATTTTTCCCTAACTGTTATGTATCGCCACCAAAATCCCCTGCCATAGTGCAGAAGTGAAAGGCAGGACATGTGGATGTGGTATGGAGCCATTAGGGGCGTATCTAGGGTAGGGCAGGCAGGGCACGTGCCCCGGGCGCCACTTGAAGGGGGGCGCCATTTGCTAAAATAAAAATAATAATAAAAATGGCTCCTGAAAACAAAATGGCCACTGCACATGCTCAAACGGTCCCTGTGAGGCCCTAGAGGCCAGCAGGGGGGGACCTTTGCAGCCCCCCGGCCTTTAGGAAGCCCCCTGAAGGGGCTACAGGTTAAAAAAAATTAATTTAATATAATATAAGTCACTGTACACATATTTAGTTTGGTACTATGTACAGAGAATCAGGGCTTGTGAATACTGTGCTGAAACATATGAGCTAGGATTGTATCTGGGAGCTAGGATTTGCTCTTACTTTGCTTCTTGTGATAAGTGAGTTAAATGTGATGTCTTAATAATATGGCTATTAATGGTGAATTTGTCTTTGAATCAGTGTGAAATCCTTATTATTAAGGCCCACTGGGAGTTTCTTGCTCTCTTTCTCTCATTTTAACTGTCTTTCTGAAATACTAGAATATATTCCAAGCAGTGACACAGTTTACTCTGCATATCCTTTAATTATTTTCAGAGTATCTGGGAAAAGTCAAATTCTCCATTTATTTTTAAAACTTATGTAATAGTGATGCTACAATGCATAGTAGATAATTAGACAGACACTTCTGTTTAGTTCTCCAAGTATACCTCCACATAGTTTTTGGGTATTTCATGAGCCCCAGCATGCTGAAATTTGTAGTTTTCCAGCATTTTTTGGTCTGGCTAAGTCCACTGCTAAATAGTTTTTGAACTATTACAAGATTAATGAGCTTGACTTGTATTTTTCAGCTGTTATTAAGGAAAAGTTATCTGAAAGATGGGTGTCAGATGTTTGGACAGGGGGCGCAATTTCAGTGCTTGCCCCAGGCGCTATTTTCCCTAGCTACGCCTCTGGGAGCCATTCTGTATTCAGAGTTTTGGCAGGACTGAATGAACTCCAAGGTTTATTCTAAGTTTTGTTTCCTACCGCACAAGCAGCAGATGCAGCCCACCCACATCCATTAGCTTTTCCTTCTAACAGAGAAAGAAGGGGAAATGATGCCCACCATCCTAATGAATGAGATGCCAGTGCACCATGAGATGTGCCAGTGCTACAGCTAAGTTCCAGATTAATGCAGCATCAGTGCTCATGGGGGCAGAGTGAATTCTGATGACCTCTCCTTCTCCTAGAAGCCCTCTTATGCACAGTCTTCAGGGGCATATTTTAATATGATGCAGAGGGCTTCCATGCAGGGAAGGCAGGGAGATTGAAATTCCCACCCTCCGCCTGACTGCCAGTGCTGAGTTAGTCAATCCTGTCTGCAGTTCCAGCACATCTCATGGAACACCAGCACACATCATTAGGTATAATGTGGCCAATAAACCAAAAAAAAAAAAAAAGAGGTAAGGACAGAGGGAAGCCAGGAAGGAAGAAAGGCAGGACAGAAGGAAGGCTCTATTATACTTTTGAATAAATTGTGAAGATTGAGAGAAAACAGTATTCAGCTTTATTTTAATTTAATTTTAAGAAACAACCTACATCCTTATTACACTCCAAATATCCAACTGCAAAGTGCTTAGTTTCCACTGCACATTTTTTGTACTGCACAAAATGTACCCAGCTGCATGTTAGAAATACCTTGAAGAATTCATTCCTCTGTCTACCTCAGCAGAGTAGAACCAAGCAGATCCACCCATCCCTACTGAAGTGTGCTCTGAACTACAACTGCAACCTGAAGGCCTATGTGCAGGAATTGTTCTAGAAACCCACTAAAACGGGGTAACCAAAGCAGCTAGAAAGCTATCAATTATGGTTTCTCCATCGTCTGATTACATTGTTAGAACAGCTACAACAGGCTCTCCCGTACTGAAACCAATGGACCTTGACAGATGAAAAGCAGATGACCTTCAGTGACTGATGTACCTCACATCAGTGTACTGCACAAGTCTTGGTCAGAAGATCCAGAGGATCCATAAGTTGATGGATTGCTAAATTGTCTAGTCAAATGTACTGGCCATTGACTTTATGCTGTTTCTAAGATTGATTTTCATATCATGTGAACTGGCCCTGAGTTAATACAGCACTCTTGAGTACAGAGCTGTCTATTATTGGCAATGGTGATGGTGATGGTGATGGTGATGGTGGTGGTGGTGGTGATGATGATGATGATGATACTGTATTTTATTGAACAACTTTTTGTATTTTTTTAAAAAAACTAACTTAAGAGATTAATTTCAGCCAAGACTGATACATCTAGAATTAATTCTTTCAACAATTAATAGGGTGTTGTTTGGTCCTTCTTACTAATTAATTAGTTGCATGATGTACATACCCAGAATGGATGAAAACCATTCCAGAGTGATCCTTTGTCATGGATGCTTTACTACTGGAAGTCCCAATGATGAGTGCATTTACATTTATATCAAATGAGGGCTTCAAGCTTTAATCAGTAGATTAGTCAACAAAAGCCCTAGTTGATGGATCAATAAAAGAAATTTTTTATTAGGAGGACTGTGAGTTAAGGGCATACATTTATTTTTGGGACTAATTTGGTTCTAATTTGCTACTGCAGCTGCATAATCAGCATGCAAATGAAACCTCTAAATAGACGTTCCTTCTTACAGGAAAAGATCACTTTTGTATATTAAACTGCAAGTTGTCTTACATCCTGCAATATCCAGAAAGGTGTCTTTCATGACAGGCTGGTAATATATAAAAAAATTAAATGTAACTATTCAATAAATTGGTTGGTTAAAAGGCAAATGATTAATTAACCAAACACTCTTTAACAGGTTGAGAACCATACCAACAAGTAATTGAAGGATCTGAGGCTAGTTCCTGGCATCACTAATGGACTAAAGTTACCTGGTATCATCAGATCAAGAGTTCTAAGAGTAACAGAGGGTGGGATTTTGGCAATCTCTACTTGCCTCCAATTTTAAATATTTTGAAAAGGAAAGACAAATGAATACATTAACTTAACTTATGTTTTTGAGGGGTTATACAATTAGGCAGCATCCAGAATTTGATGTTTGGCTCCAGAATTTTATGATGGAATAGTTGGGGTCCCAAAGATATTTGAGAAAGAGACATGGCAAAGGAAGCACTTAAAAAAAATAGCCACTCAATCAACCAACTAGGTTTTTAAATTGATTAAACAAATTCATAGAGGTTGGAGTCATCAAAAGTTATCAGCCACTAAAGTTACAGATCCAGTATATTTCTGAAAACCAGAACCAGATGCTGGGGATGGCCAATAGGAAATGGTTGTTGTCCTTGTCCTCCTTTTAAGCTTCCAGAAACTTCTTGCTGGCCATTACTGAAAATAAGAGAGTGGATTAGATTGACCCTTAGTTTGATCCAGCCGGGTTTAGGAACATCGGAAACTTATATTGAATCAGATCATTTGTCCATCTACCTCAGTATTGTCTACACTGACTGGTAGCAACTCTCCAAGGTTTCCAGCAGGAGTCTTTCCCCGTCCAACCTGAAGATGGGGCCATAGATCAATGACAGAGCATCTGCTTTGTATGCAGATTTAATCCCTGCATACAATCTGCATACAATCCCTGGATTAAATCTGCATACAAAGTAGATGTTCTATCATTGATCTATGGCCCCATCCTTCTTTTTATATTCTCATTTATTCTTATTGTAATGAACTTATATCTCCAGGAGATATATATATTCTTAATTTTAGATATTGCCCTTCCTCCAAGAGGTTGAGAATGGCATACATGAGCTCTCCTCTCATTTTATGCTCCCAACAACCCTGTGAGGGGAAGTTAGGCAGAAAAATGTTGACTGGCCCAAGGTTAAAGTTATGACGCACACTTCACATGAACCTGGGTCTCCCCAGTTTCACTCCAATACCACTCTGACCACTACATCATGCTAGCTGAAGAGTTGGTTGGAGGAGAATCCATTCTATGCATCTGCACCAAGCCTGAAAACAATTTAGCAGGTCCTCTTCAAATTGCCCATTATCCCATCACATTTCCCCAGTTCTTTAATCAAAATAGATTTAGAGCAGGCACACTGGTTTATTCAAAGCAACTCTCTGGTGTTAATTTGCTGTTTATCTCCAGAAGATTAACGCCTGCTGAGGCACCTTTTCATTGCAAAATGGCTCAGAGACTCAGTTTAGTTTTTTAAAAAATTGTAAGCTTTATTATTTTTACTTTCCTGCTGGAAATGACTCGAAACCAGGATCACCTTTTAACAAAAATTGGGAGGCTCCATGGGCCCCCGTCAATCAATAGCTCTTTCTTTACCCAGTTGTAATTGGTTAATTTGTTATGGAGTTGTCAAGGAAACACTGACAAAGAAGGCAGAGGTAGGCTGTCAGATAATGAGGGGTTATTAACTATTTATAAGGAAAAAAAATTGGTATTGTAAATGAAAATAGCTGCATTAATTTAAGCCACTATACAGGTATCTGATGACTATCTGGGGTACAGGGGATAATGAAGAGGAAGTATTTGTTTTACAGTAGTGTATAACTCTAGAACTAGAAGTTGCTACCTAAACGTGAGGTACACAAACTGTAAAGTGAACTCCATGCTTCATGGAATGCAATAATATATGAATAATAATGACGTAATAGCCCATTATTCTGAATACATTTCAAAAAATGCCTATTGAACAACTGTTTCACAACATGCAAGGAGGAGGGGCAAAAAAACTTTATGGGAATCAAGTGGGAAATACCCCACTGTTTTCTGGTAGTGGGCATCATTAGTATGTTACTGGCTAACATCACTGGCTAACATACTCGGCAATGCATGGATGGTTAGAGAACTGCCCATGTGTGGCAAGACTCTAAAGAAAGATGTCTGCACTACTGCAGAGTAGGGATGTACACAAAACTGGTTTTCCCGGGTCCGAACTGGGCTCAAACTGAACTGGGAATGGTTGGTTTTGGCACCCCGGAACAAGGGCCTGGCTCAGCTTGAATTCAAGCCGATTCAGGCCCATTTCAGGGGTGCCCGGGACATTATTTTTTAAATGGCATACTTACTGCCTCTGAGGCCCTTGGGGGGTGCTGCTGGCTGCTGTGGGGGGAGGGTCTCCGGTGGTTCGCCTCCCCCTGATCTCTCTTGGGCCATTTCAGCCCATTTTCAGGCCGTTCCAGCACTTTCTGAGGTGGCAGGACCATTTTGGAGGCCACCAGGCATGACATTCTGGCCCTTTGCATAGCCCCAGCCACTCAAGTGCAAGGGTGCATACACGGCGGCCTCCAAAATGGCCTCTGCCACCACAGAAAGTGCTGGAATGGTCCGAAAACAGGACAAAATGGCCCAGGGGAGACTAGGAAGAGGCCAGTGTGGGAGGGGGAACCACTGGAGACACCCCCCCAGCTGTGTCAGCACCCCCTGAGGGGGAAAAATTGCTAAGTTTTTTAAAAAACAGAACAAAACTGTAGTACCCCCGAACTGCCCCCAAGCTGAACCGGGCCCAATCCAGCTTGAGGGTAAGCCCTCAAGTCGGACCAGCTTGATGTCGAACTGGCTTGAGGGCAAGCTAGTTTGCACATCCCTACTGCAGAGATGGGCTTTTCCATTCCTACGAAACACTGTACAATTGGAGCTAAAGGTGTACACAGAACTGTTTGTAGCAGTGTGGTTCCAATTCGGACCAAATTCGAACTGAACTGACAGTCTGTAAACTGGGCTGCGCTGCTGGGTAGGAGAGCCAAGATTTAGAGGAGCCACTGGTGCACCAGTAAGGTGCTTTCTCGCTGCCATCCCCCAGCTGCCCTTAGAAACCTTTTAAAGGCAGAATTTCCTCACTGGATTCCCCTTTACAAGCACAGCCCCTCGAACTGTGGAACCAGTTCAAATTGGTCTGTAATGGACTGGGCCCAGTTCAGTTCAAACTCAGACCAGCCACCTTTTCTTGAGGCTGGTTCGGTTCAAGTTTGAGCTTGTTGAACCGGTCAGTTCGAATCTAACCCACTTTGATTCAAACCAGTTCTGCATACCCCTAATTGCAGCTACAATGCTGCTTCCTTTGGGGAAAATGGAAGTAGCAATGCAACTGCAGTTGAACTGCCTAGAGCCTTGGGAACCACCTAGGAGTCAGTTGGTATATACATTAAATAAATAAATAAACTTAAACAAATAAACAAAGAAAGAAATAAATAATTGTGCACTGCTTAGTAGGAATAGAACAGCCCTGCTCCACAGCAGTGCTGACTTATTTTTAGAGCCTTACAGCAGCACGAGGGTCTCTCTAACTCAGGGCTGGATTTTAACATGCTGAGGCCCTGAGCTAAATCAAGCTTAACAGATCTCATAGCATTATAAAGCATAATGATAATGGAGCTGGTCTTGTGGTGGAAAGTATAATTTGTCACCTTTGCTAAGCAGGGTCTGTCTTGGTTGCATATGAATGGGAGACTTGATGTGTGAGCACTGTAAGATGTTCCTCTGAGAGGATGGAACCACTCTAGGAAGAGCATCTGAGGTTCCAAGTTCTCTCCCTGACATCTCCAAGATGGGGCTGAGAGACAATCCTGCCTGCAACTTTGGAGAAGCTGCTGCCAGTCTGTGGAGACAATACCGAACTAGATGGACCAATGGCCTGACTCGGTATAAAGCAACTTCCTATGTTCCTATGTAAATTGACAATGAAATGGAAATAATAAAGCTTTTTTTTATAAAGCAACAAAACTCTAATAATTAATAAAAAGAATCAAACTATTTGCATTAGTGAAGTGATCAGCCTCCCCTCCCCCTAAAGAGTCAACAGAGAGTGAACCCTTGTCTTGACTGACATGCAGGTGAATTCCAGGGCAGCCAATCAGTACACCAGGTGGGTGGGACCTAGAAAACGGTTGCTGGGAATTCTGCGAACAAGAAGGGCAGTCTTTGTTGGAGAGAACCACATGTGGAAAGGCTTATTGAGGGGCAATGGAGTTTGCGCCTTTGTGGTCAAAGCCAGCATGGAGATTTCTCTCATGGAATAACTCTGTAGGTCCTTAAAAAAAACAGATTGCAGGAAGCTTGATTCTCCCCAGGAATTGGGTGAGTTCAAGGAGAAGGGAATTCATCATAGGGAACAGTTTCTTATTTGGATTGTGCATTAGTAACTTATATTTCTTTGTGTGTGTGTGTTTTGCATATTCCTGATGCTGTTCTATTATTGTTTACCTGTAACATAACTGAAATAAGAAACACTAACCTATGCCCATCCTACCTAGGGCATTGCAAAAGACTATAAACATTTAAACATGCCTAAGACAACCTATTTTTGTAATCTACTAAGTGTTCATAACTGTAAGAAAACTAGAAAGCCTCAGACAGAAGCAACTGCAATAATTGTAATTGTATAATAACTGTAATTGAACTGTAGTAATTGAATAAAAATGGGTTTTTGGTTATTTTCTTTTTACAAGCCTCTCCGAGTTGGTTTTTAACTCAGAAAAAGGGCGGGGGGTGAAGGGGGGAATTCTCTGGTGCAAACACATCCTCAAATATTCAGCAACTATCAGTTTTCTCATCCCATGTAAGCTTACATGTGGAAGTTTTTTTGTTTTTTGTTTGCCCAATACCCAGTTACAAAGAGACCTTGGATTACAGCACACAATCCAGTGGTCCAGTTCTCTGCAAGTTTTAGAGTGTTTGGTGGCAGCATTTTGAACCTACCGATATTACAAATAGTTTTAGGAGAAGCCTAGCCAGGCAGTTTGGCGGGGATAATTCAGCATTTCTTTCCCTCATGTGAGCTTGCTCTGAGACAAAAGCTTTAATTCACTACAGTTAGAAACACCATTATGTTTTATGTTACAATTTACATTATGTAAAATTTGTAATGTTAGTCATTCTTTTCTATTGAGAGGCTCCTCATAATGTGAGACCCTAAGCTGTAGCTTACATAGCTTGTGCCAAAATCTGGCACTGCTCTAAACATCCATGTTCTGCTGTGAGCATGAGCCAAGATTCTGACCTCAGGAAGCAATCTTAACAATCTGTGCAGAGCAATAAGTCTAAGAACAATTCAGTGTTGGCAAGTTATGGAAAGTTCATATGCTACTTTTCAACAGAAGTTCTCAAAGTGGTTTACATAGAAATAACAGAATAAATAAATAAGGTGATTTCCTGTCCCCAAAGGGCTCACAATCTAAAAATAAATAAGAACATAAGAACAGCCCTGCTGGATCAGGCCCAAGGCCCATCTAGTCCAGCATCCTGTTTTGCACAGTGGCCCACCAGATGCCGCTGGAAGCCACAGACAGCAGTTGAGGGCATGCCCTCTCTCCTGCCATTACTCCCCTGCAACTGGTACTCAGAGGCACCCTGCCCTTGATGCTGGAGGTGGCCCACAGCCCTCCGACTAGTAGCCATTGATAGACCTCTCCTCCATGAAGTCACCCAAACCCCTCTTAAAGCCATCCAGGTTGTTGGCTGTCACCACGTCCTCTGGCAGAGAGTTCCACAAGTGGATCACGCGTTGTGTGAAAAAGTACTTCCGTTTGTTGGTCCTAGACCTCCTAGCAATCAATTTCATGGAGTGACCCCTGGTTCTAGTGTTGTGTGAGAGGGGAAAGAATATCTCTCTCTCCACTTTCTCCACGCCATGCATGATTTTATAGACCTCTATCATGTCTCCCCGCAGTCGTCTTTTTTCTAAACTAAAAAGCCCCAGGTGTTGTAGTCTTGCCTCATAAGAAAGGTGCTCTAGGCCCCTGATCATCTTGGTTGCCCTCTTCTGTTCCTTCTCCAGTTCAACAATGTCCTTTTTAAGATGTGGTGACCAGAATTGTACGCAGTACTCCAAGTGTGGTCGCACCATAGTTTTGTATAAGGGCATTATAATGTTCGCCGTTTTATTTTCAATCCCCTTTCTAATGATCCCTAGCATGGAATTGGCCTTTTTCACAGCTGCCGCACATTGAATAGACACTTTCAACGAGCTGTCAACCACGACCCCAAGATCCCTCTCCTGGTCCGTCAAAGACAGTTCAGATCCCATCAACGTATACTTGAAGTTGGGGTTTTTCGTCCCAATGTGCATCACTTTACACTTGCTAACATTGAAATGCATTTGCCATTTTGTCGCCCACTCCCCCAGTTTGGAGAGATCCTTTTGGAGCTCCTCACAATCCATTTGAGATTTCACTACCCGGAAGAGTTTGGTATCATCTGCAAATTTGGCCACCTCGCTGCTTACCCCTGCTTCTAGATCATTTATGAATAAATTAAAAATCACCGGTCCCAGTACAGATCCCTGGGGGACCCCACTTCTTACTTCCCTCCATTGTGAAAACTCTCCATTTATACCTACCCTGTGTTTCCTATCTTTCAACCAGTTAGCAATCCACACATGTACTTGTCCCTTTATCCCATGGCAGCTAAGTTTCCTCAGGAGTCTTTGATGAGGAACTTTGTCAAAGTTTGTCAATGCAAGGCGGACACCAGAAACAGTTGCTCTCCCCCTGCTAAAGATAAAATCATCACTTTAAAAAGTGCCTTTCAGTAAATAGAATAGGTATGGTGAAAGCACATGCAACCAGCATTGCTTGGTCTTGTGCTGTAGTGGATAGTGTTGGATGTAGATCAAGAAGGCTTGCTCAACTATGAAAATCACTATCACAGTGACCAGTCACTAAGGCTATTCTCATGACTGCTGGAAAGCTAAGGGAGCCTAGCCCGCTTTCCAGTGGTTGTGAGAACCACCGGGATCGCGGGTGCACCCAGTGACTAGCCAGCTTAATTCCCCCTCCTCTAAAAAGAGGTTAGTGGAGTGAGCGCTCTGCTCACCCCGTCATGAGTCACTGTGGCGCAGCTCCACACCATGGCAACTCACGAGGAGACCCCCAACTGGGAGGCAGCAACAAGCCTCCCGGCATCGGTGTCTCCCCAGAATGCACTTGAGTGGGGCATCCTGGGACTTCTGGGGGCTGGTAATCATTTCAGAGCTGGTAATCGTGTTGGCAGCTGATCTGAGTGCTCATGAGTGAGGACACCGAGCCAAGCCTGTTCTCCACACCAACCCCTCCTCAGCTCTCCACACTGCTTGTGTGGAGAGCCTCACTATCTCTCCACTATCTGTCCACCCAACCCACCTTTGAGTGTATTTTGTGGACAAAATAGAATAACCTTATGGGTGCTTTCCTGAAGGCCTCAGAGAAAGAGTAGGACACATATGTAATGCATACACACATAAAATTGTACTAAAGTCATTTAAAAGATCTGCATACATTTAGGACTCAAAACAATTATCCCTGCTAAATGGACAACGAGGTACATTTTCAGTGGTGACTCCCTTGTACAACTCTCTTTATTCAACACAGCATCACATCTCTTTTAAAGGTGATTACTGGTGTCTTTTGGTGGAGGGGCTTCATTTTTAGATTGTGAGTCCTTTTTAAGACAGGAATCATATTCTCAGCGCTGGTCCATGGATTGGTGGTACCCCAGGCAAAACCTGGCTATGGCACTCCCCCTGCCTTCTTTGCCTGAATTGGCAGGCACTTCCTATCAGGGAGGCAGGCAGTCTCCATTGCCTGGCCAGCTGCACACTTGCTCTCACCACCTCCACCCGGCATTCCTGCCACTACTGGCTGCTTCTGGGCATCCAGACTGCCACAGCACTTTATAATGACACTGCCATGGAATGCGGCAATATGATTACAATAAGCTGTGTCAGGCTGCCTGTCCAGAAGCAGTCGGCAGTGGCAGGAGTATTGGGTGGAGGTGGTAAGGAGCGCAAGTAGGTGGCTAGGCAGGTGACAGGGCTGGGAGCACCCACTTGGTTGCCTACTGCAATGACAGGAGGTGCACCCACCCGGAGGTTGGGCACCCATAGTGGCAGAACTTGACCCAATCTGTCGGCACTCCTCCCCACTTGGCGCCCTTGGTGGCTGCCTAGTTCACCTAGTAGACAAACTGGCCCCGCATCTTCTCATGCATTTTGTTATGTAAACTGCTTTGTCAACTTTGTTTAAAAGTGGTATAGACATATGCAAAAGTGGTATATACAAATGATGATGATGATAAAAATGAATTCTACTCCTCTTTGCTTCTGTAATAAAAAGTAGTAAAGAAGAGCAGAATTCTGAATTCTAGGGCATATGCTTCATAGTGCTTCCAGTTCTAGTATCCTAGTAAAGGAGCAATGGTAAGGGGCAACATATTCACATATATGCTACCTAAGGAGTAAATTGGAAGAGCTGGAATTCATTGTACAGTAATCAGATCTGCCCTGATTTGCTGTGATAAATTGAAACATTGGTTAACATCCTAACTAATGAACTGTGCAAGAAAGGAAGTTCTGCATGGACATGCTAGGAGCCCTCATGCAACTCCACCAGTCCTCCTGTGCATGTGCACAATTGTGCCACAGGGTTAACACTTCCATGTTCTGTTCACACACTCCAGAAGTGTTCTGCAAGATCAGAAACACATTTTGGGGGAGGTCAACAATGTGTTTCCGATCTTGCAGGTGCTTGCAGGGCGCTTCCAGAGTGTGAGTAGTGCTCTGAAGTGTTAGCTCTAGCACAACAGCGCACATGCACAGGAGGAGTGGGGGAGTTGCACGAGGACTCATCTCATAGAGCCTCATTAAACATGCTCTTTACTAATTAGAATGTCAGCCACTGTTCCTCAACATCTGATTGAGTTAAAAAAAACCCTATAGAGATCATTCTTTGGCATGTCTTCCAATATTGTCTACTAATTGTATTGCACAAGTATGGCAGAGGATCATTTTTGTATACTAATGTTAGAACAATCGTAAATGAATGCTTAAAACATGCCTGCTATGAAAGAAAGTTTTAATTAATACATCAGTTAACATTTCAGTTTTGAAACAAAGGGAAATTTCTCATGACCTTGGTTCTGAGATCCGGATGGAAAACTAAATAGCATTAGACAAGTCACCCCTCAGGGTTCACAGCTGAGACTTTCAGTTGTTAATAGTCCCTGCACTATAGTGGGGAGGGGTGGAGCACCAATCTCTTTGCTGCCTTGTTTTAATTAAATAAAACTGTGGCCCATTTCTTCCAGTTCATTGTCTCTTGTCTTCATTGGTGCGGAGGCCAATAATTAATCCCCATACCTGGATCATAATGGGGAAAAAATTTCAATCTGGGGTCCATACTCTTTTCTTTCCCAATTTGCCCACTACTGTTTGTAATGTAAATGTACAATCAAGATTTTCCAACCTCAGAATTTCCCTCAGAATTTCTTCAAGGTGAAAGCATTTCGGGGTCAGAGGTGCGAACTAATTGTTTGAACCTTAATTTACTTTCAGAAATAGATTCCCCCCCCCCGCATTTCATTTTTTTCATTGTTCTCGGCTATAGAGTTATGGGGGGGGGGTGTCTCACTGTAAAAATATTGAATTCGAATGGGTTCCACCACAGCATTGAATTTGTGCTCTGCAGCTGAACACCCCATACTTTTGATTCAGTATTAGCCACACACATTCTATTTCTGTTGAAAGAAATTAAGGTTCTCCATGGGTGGTGGCCTCAGAATAGAGATTGCCACATTATTATTGCATTAGGGAAGCATAAAGAAACCAAGACGCAGTGCCCTGAACAAGCATAACAGTTTATTTTCTTTTTACAAAGACAACATTGACTGTACAGCTGCACCTCACTCCTGTAGACAAACTGAAAATGGATATTGGAGTTGGTGTTTACTAAAGCAGATAAATGTGATTATCTTATAGGACAATGTCATGCTCCGGTGGTACAATATGGAACATCATGTTAGCTCATGCATGCTATGTCGTGCTCTGAAATAGAATTAGGTGCTCATAACTGTGTAGACCCCTGTGCTCAGCAAAGGGAAATGTTTTTTCTTTGGAAATGTTAGGTGATGAGGAAGGGAAGAGGATTGCTTAATATCCTGTAGTGGAGATGCACTCTCACACGGCAAGCCACAAACTAATCCAGCTGCCTACATGCATGCAAGCCCCCTCACAATGAAAGGGGGGGCTGCACCAAAAATGCGAAGAAAGAAGAAAAAGAGGTGCACTGCAAACTAGTGCTGGATGGAGAATGTACTGAACTAATGAAAACAACATTTCATTGAATTCTGGGGAAGGGCAGACATAATGAAATCCACAAGCCCCCTACCCTGACTCTCTCCAGGTGTGAACCAATCAAGCCCCTCTCTTAGCTTCCTAAAAACAAATCCTAAGGGATATGTTGCAAAAGCTAAGAGCTCCGAAACTGCTCTGCCTCCTCGGATATTTGAGAACTGCTGTTTTGTTTGTTCAGGGGACGGGCAGGTACAGTGGTGTTGCAGTCAAGGATTTTCTTCCACCTCCATAAATTGAGTATATATGTGGGGATTGGGTCTGCAGCTGGTCTGCAGCTGTTTCTGAACCCTCTCGCCAATCCAGATCTCTATGAAGAACCCGGTCTCTGCCACGCTCCAGGGCCTCACTCTGCCCCTTCTTGTTGGACGAGCAGTTTGGATGCTGTTTGTTGTGTTGGCCCCTGCAGGTGCCAAACGGCCAGAGGATGAGGGAAGCTGGGAATCCACTGCTTTATGTGAATGGCCCTCTGCTCTGGACAGGTTGTGCGCATCAGAAAGCAATGGCCATGCACCCATTGTTTGAGGTGGGTATATATACTTGGGATGGCTGCCTTGTGCACACAGGTGCATTTCTGGATATGTGTGGGTGTGGCCAGGCAAGAAGCTCCCATGTTCAGGCATAGGGCCAGGTGCAGGAACATAGAGCACTTGTGACCTTAAGGGCTGCGCAAGAGTTCGCAGCTTGCAACATTTGACAGTAGTGCTCTGGGGTGCATCAAAGGATGTGTCAGCTGCAGGTCAATAGATAAGGGCAAAGATGGATGAGGCAGTCACAACTGACACATTCATCTGTTGCTCCTTGGGAGCTATAAGAAGACAGAATCAGCCTCCTTCCGGAGATCAGTGCCCATTGTTGTTGCAGGACAAGCCTCCTTCCACCTTCCCCCACCCCTAACTTCCTCCACGCAAGCATCCCCTGTGGCTGTTGAGCTAATGAGTAACTTCTCAGACAATGGCAAGGCTACTTCATGGACAGCAATGGTTCCGAACAAACACCCTCTCTGTATGTAGAGAAGTCACCCCCATCACTTTGTTTACAAGAAGCAACTCGGAAATCTACTCCATTGTGGCAGAGGCTCATGATGTTGGGGACAGGCACGCTGTGATCGAGCTGTGCATCCCCATGGCAGAAGCCCCCACGCACTGCATGTCCTTGCTGTTGCTAGATGGCATTTATCAGGGCATAGAAGGAGGAGATAACGCAGGGTCAGCACAGCAGGGATGATGTGCATCTTCTCTTGGTCTTGCTCTAGAGAACGGGGGCCCTTGGTGTGGGTGCATTGCCACCCACTGCCCTCAACCTCCTGTCTGCACTTCACCCACTGATGGCACACACTTGCCCATTGGGCAGCTCCTTCCCCATGACACGCCGTTCTTGTTGGCTGTGGGTGAGGAGACTGCACAAATTGCTCTGCTAGGGGCTTCTGTGTCTTGGGCACAAAATGAAGTGGGTGGATTCTGTGTGGTGTGACTGCCTGTTATGGGGAGTGGGGGTGGGCGGTCTGCCGGGGTGTATTGCTGAAACTGTTTTCAGTGTTGTGTGCTAGCCATCCCACTTCACCCATGTTCCTGAACACACTGCCACCTGGCTCAGGTCAGGTGGCAAGAGTGTGCATCCGTGTCCGCAAGGGCCTCCTTGCCATGCACCACCCCCATCCCAAGACCACACAGACATGCCCCCAGGAAACAGTTCTCCCCTGGCAGTGGCCTTCAGCAGAGAGTAGAGTGAGGGCTGTGTCTCTTTAAAGCTGCCAGCACGTATCACTGTTGCCAAGCAGAACAGCCAAAATAGGGGAGGAAGTCATGGGCATAGCGTATTCTCCGTAAGCCAGCCAGAGAGCTGTGGTGTTCGTAGTGCTGGCATGTTCCAAAGCGGTTCTAGGCAACCGTCTCTATGATTGGGGTTTGGAATAGGCCTGAATCCATAGTTTTAGCTGAGTCAGCAGTCAGGCATAACACTTCAGTGGCAAAACTGCAGTTGTCAGCATCGAAGCTTGGAGAAAACCGAAGGTCCCAAATGGGGTTTGGCAGGGCAAAATGCAGTTAGCTTTCAGCCCATATCTGCAGTTTTGCATGTTTGGGTGTACTGTAGTTACAACCTCGGCCAGCTGAAACTGTGGTTATAGTGTACGTGGGGACCTGGCCTATGACTCCTAAAAATATATCCCAATTGCTGAGCAACCCACAATGCCGTGTTAACAAGCGTCACTATCAGCTTCAGAGGGAAGGGAAGATTGACAAAAACCACCCCTCCCTTGTAGCACAGTGATTTGTTAGTCTGGATGTCAGCTGCCATGTTTTTGGCCTCAGCGCTATTACATACCTGACAGCAAACACTGTCCTGCCTTGTCACTTACTCGAATACAGAAAGAGACTCTAATGATTTCTTTCAAGTGTTTCTGTAAGCACCACCTGCTTTCTGGACGGCTGGTTTGCTTTCTTGTGACCTTGCTGGAATGCCCCATCAAGTTCATCCTGCTTTTGCCTTTTAACCCCCCCCCCCCAAAAAAAACAACACAACACACAACCTCTTAGCCATCTGGCACACCAACAAACTGCTGAATCGTGTTCCTCAAGCCATCATGCGCAGCTTCAAAGTTCAGCACCAAACAGGACTTCTATTGTCTGTTGACCTTTGATATGAGCACTTCAGTGAGCAATTAAATATTCCTTCCCTTCCTTCTTTTTTTAATGCCACAAGAAGCCCCAGCCTGTCTTTTGCTTTCAAGTGAGGAGCAAAAACGTGCTGTTAGAGGCAGCAGCAGTTTCCTTTTCATTAGCAGTAATAGCAGAAAAAAAGTCAGAGAAGGCAAAACAGCCACAGTCACCAATGTCAATGTGCCAATACCAGTGCAGGAATATAATTTGATTTCTGACTGTGAAGTGACAGGTTCTGCACATAGCTGTAATTTTGATATTAGTGCACAAATAACACCAGACACATTCAACATTTATATTTTCACCTACTGCAGAGAGTGGGAGGCCAATTTCCATGTGTGATTTTAATGTGCAATGAAGCACACGTCCAAGAGAATACGGAGCATGGACTGTAAGATAGTAGAGGGTTCTTTAAACAAACAAACAAACAAACTGAACTATAAAATAAAAGCTCTTCCAAACTGGCAGTTGGGATATCCTAATTGCTGCAGAGCATTCTCTTGCTTGTATTTGCAAGTTTGCCCCTTGAGAGTTTCATGAGGTTGACAATTATGACTACTGTTCCCAGCTTACTCAGAGAAGGAGGAATCACAAAAGCAGAGGGTTACAGAAAGGAGTAAGAGCATGTGTGTTTGTGCAGTCTTGCCTGATGTGACCTTGCTGGAAATAAACTACTGTATAAAACAATTGTCATCTGATTGCCAAGAATAAGTTCCAATACAATCTCTCTTCCTTCCTTCCTAGCGAGGACAACTGCAGTGGGAAACTGGGAGCAAAGATGTTGGCTAATATCCAGATTAACAACACGGTGGTGTGATGATGGTACATTTGCGTGCTATGGGGCAAGGTTGGTTTTTGTTGATCTCCCCTTCCCTCTGAAGCCAACTGTGACATCCAAAAATATGTCCCTGAGGGTTGTGCAAAACTGGGAAATATTTTCAGGAGACATAGTCAGCTTTAGAGGAAAGGGGAGATTGATGAAAATTGCCCCTCTCTCAAGGACCAGCACAGCATTAGCGACCAGCATATCATGAGTTTGGATGTTCACTGTTTTCATTGGCAAGGCTCCTTCCACCTTGTTAATGGTTTTAGAAATTCTCCTAGATAAAACTGAATTTAAAGAAAGTGAAGTCCTGGCAAAGCCACCGAAGTGCTGGTTAAGCTGTCAAAGCCACCGAAGTCCTGCCAAAGCTGCTGATGTCCAGGGAAAGCTGTAAAAGTCCTGATGAGACTGCTGAAGCCCCCAAAGACCTGGCAAAGCCACTGAAGCCACCAAAGTCCTGCCGAAGCCGGTGAAGTCATGCCGAAGCTGTTGAAGCCACCAGAGTACTAGCAAAGCTGCTGAAGTACTGCTGAAGCCACCAAAGACCTGTCAAAGTCTCCAAAGTCCTGGTAAAGCTGCCAAAGTCCTTGCAAAGCCGTCGAAGTTGCTGAAGTCCTGGCAAAGCTGTTGAAGCCGCTGAAACTGTAGAGAAGCCGCCAAAGATGGCCCAAGGTCTGGTCATCTCCATCACTTAAACTGAAAGTGGATTTCTTGTCCTCCATGTAGGAATGTTTCCCCACCTTTTCTTCAGTGTAAGATCTTAGTGACCAAAATGCAATTCCAAACATGCTCCATCTCCAGCAAAGGTGAAGGTGCCGCAGGTGCTGAAGTCCTGGCAAAGCTGTTGACATCACCAAAGTCCTGGAGAAGCCGCCAAAGTCCTGGAGAAGTCACCAAAGTCACCAATGCCACCAAAGCCCTGGCAAAGCAGTCAAAGCTGCCGAATACCTTGCAAAGTACTTGCAAAGCTGTTGAAGCTGCCAAAGTCCTGGCAAAGCCACCAAAGTCCTGGTGAAGCTGCAGAAACCACCAAAGTCTTAGTAAAGCCACTGAATCCCTGGTGAAGCCACTGAAGCTGTCAATGTCCTGGCAAAGTCACCAAGGCTGCTGAAGTCTGGGCAAAGCTGCCAAAGCCCACTGAAGTCCAGGCGATATTGCCCAAGTTGCCCAAGGCCTGCCGAAGCCACCGAAGCATCCAAAGTTCAGGCGAAGCTGCCAAAGCTGCCAAAGTCCTGGCAAAGCTGGCAGAATCCTGCAAAGCCAGCAAAGTTAGTTTAGTTATTCAAATAGTTAATCTAACTAAAATCTGCTGTCAAATAATCAAGGAGCAGGGGGAGGGGTACTGTTTTAGAAGATCATAAGGCTTTAAATTGATTAATCCATTCCCTTAATCAATGAAAAGCTGCAGCCTTATAATCATCATGATTCAGGGGTAGAAAAACAACACACCCATACTGCAAGGAAAATGCTAAGTGGGCTTTGAAAGCCATGTTTGTTTAGGAGGTCTGAAACAAAATGCACATTCAATGTGAGCATCAGTTTATATCATATAAAATGATCTGACACATAATTATGTAACAAGATGAAATTCTGGTCGCATGCTGCACTGAATCACACAGTCTGAGCAGATGAGCCAGCATGGTGTAGTGATTAGAGTGCTGGACTAGGACCGGGGAGACCCGAGTTCAAATCCCCATTCAGCCATGAAACTAGCTGGGTGACTCTGGGCCGGTCACTTCTCTCTCAGCCTAACCTACTTCACAGGGTTGTTGTGAGGAGAAACCTAAGTATGTAGCACACCGCTCTGGGCTCCTTGGAAGAAGAGCGGGATATAAAATGTATAAATGAATGAATGAATGAATGATAGAAACATATATGTGAATGCTGGCAAGCCAACATTGTCCTAGGTTTACAGTGCTTGCCTTCTGTTGGTGTGAAAAAAAGAAAATAGCTCCACATTGTTGCTCCCACCTCCTTCTATAATCTCATTTGTCTGTCAAGTTATGGTTAATCTCTCTACTGTCTTAGAAATCCAAGCAACTCTACACTTTCTCCAGTTTCAGAGATATACTTCTTTATGAAAGTCAAATGCACATTTCCTGTGTGTTCATGCATCATGGAAAAGGTTCCTAAAATGACAGAACAAGTGGTTCTATATAATTCAACATGTCCTTACTGCTACATCAACAGATGTCTCTATCCAAAAGCAAGTCCCCATTCTGTTACACTGTCATGCCATAAACAATCAGAACTCAGGACGGAGCTGCGTAGATGGGTGCAGGCTCAATTCTTAATGGCTGAGGTAACCAGGGGCAGGAAGCATGTTTAGCAGTCACCCCAAATGCTCTCTCCAAATACAGGTAAATAATTGCCATCCATACTTATTAGGAATGAGTAGGTATTCTCCATTCTATCCTCCAATTTATTACTTATTTTAAAATATTTATATTGATTGCATAACTATTAATAACATACTAGCTGGCTCAAGCACAGAGCATCTGCGCTTCTAGTTCTCCCTCCTCCCTCTTGGCTCTCGCCCGTTATCAGCCCCTCTGGCCACTGCTTTCTCTCCCACTGCTGCTGCCATTTTCTTTTTCCTCACCTGCCACCATTGTTTTCTCTCCCTCGCCACTGTTTTCTCACCCCCACACACACACACATCGCCGCTGCCATTTTCTCCCCACCTGGCCACCACCGCCATGTTCTTCCCCCCACCGCCGCCATTTTCTCTGTCCGGCACTGCTTTCCTCTCCCCCTCCTGGCAGCTCACTCGCGAACTCTTGCAAGAACTGCCACACATGGGATTAGCAATGGGTATGTTTTAGAGAATTATATCTAGAGATTATATTGTTATAATATAATAATATTAGATTAACTAATTGTTAATAACAAATATTAATGGTTCCAAGAGTCTGATAAACCTTTGGTTCTGTTTCTGTTGAATTCCAGCAGGATTTCCAGATGTTGGAATGCCCTAAATTAATAAGAAGAGTAAACTGAATACACCATTCCTGGTTTTCAAAATTATACATATTTTTAATTTTTTTTAAAGGTGTAATTGCACCATTTCACAATTGCACCAATACAAACATTAAATATATTTTAAATAGGGATGCATTTGAGTGGAGAGTTCATTGTTTGATTTTCTTTGGTGTGGTTTTAACTCTATCTGAGGTGGCAGCAGTACACAGTGGATTCTTAAAATCTTGCCTAAAAGGCAGTGAACTTGCACTGTGGGTTTGGATGTTAGGGAGAGGTAGCTAAAGTTGTAGCCTGAGTTTATTTTGCACATGTCTTTATAGTGTTTTTAGCCTACTCTTCTTCCAAGGAACTCAAGGCAGCATACATGATTCTCACCACCACCAATTTTATCCTCACAACAACCCTGTATGGTAGGTTAGACGCACAGTGTCTGGTCCAACCCACCTACTGAACTTCATGGCTGACTGGAGATTTGAAGCTGAGTCTTCCAAGTCCTAATCTGACATTCTTGTGTTTTTATTTCAGCATATGGGAGCAATGGAATGTGATTAAACTAACAAGAAAATATATCACAGACAGAATAAAATATTATTTTGCATTTCTTTTCCTCTTGCCTAACAATTGTCTGTGCTGAATAGAAGTTTCAGAAAGAAAATCGTTCTCTCCTAATGCTGGACTCCCAGGGAGACTTTAATGAAAGAGTTGGAGGGGGTTTGATGGTCATAACAAGAAGAGCCCTTAATGGCACTCCCACATGTAACACAAATCCCAAGCATGTGCTTGAATAAAGTTAGGGTGTATGGGCAACCCCCACCCCACCCACCCCCCAAAACAAAAAACAAAAAATGGTCTCTGAAATATGAGACCAATAAAAGCAGGCCCTTAAATCGTTTAGAAAGAAACTATTTCAGAAGCAGTACAACAAATGGAAGTAGCAGATCAAAACCAAGTGTTTCTTTAAGAGAACAACAGGCTCCGAGATGTATCCCAACTGAAAAAACTATCAAAGCAAAAGGCTGCCTGAAAAACTGAAGTGTAGCTTCAGCCTTTAATATATTTTACAGTTGTCTAAAATAAATCTTGAATACAATAGTTTGCTTAAAAGAATTTTCAGATGGGTCCAAAAAGTCAAGATCATTGTAAGAAAGAACTCACACATAGATACTTGAGAACAATTGAAAATCCATATCTATATTCGTATCTATCTTTATCTGTAGCATTAATGTTGCATTATAATAAAAATAAATGTTTAAGTGAGTTTTGCTTTTCTATAGAGGTCAGCCAAGTTTCTAGATTTCATTGTGGGTTGTAATTTAAATTGGTATGATCTCTTCGTGAAGCCTACTTTCCCTTATTCAATTCCATGCTGATACTAGAGAATACTTTTCCAGTGAGATCAAATACATTCATTTTAAAATGTATTTCATCTACAATACTGTATTTACTGCATGCAAGTGTACTATAGATGAACTATTGTAATAATTCCACAAAGAAAGCCAAATGACTTGGCCAAAGTAATATAAGAAGGCTGTGGCACAGCCTCAGAGATTTAGGACTCTGAGGTGTTTGGGACCAGTGTCAGAGAGAGCTTCCAAATGTGAAACAAGAAGAGCAACATTGGGACCAGGTCTCTCACATGATCTGCAGTGGGAAAAGCCTGTTTTCTACTTGCAAACCAAGCTAGCTGCATCTTTGCTTAACTATTATGCCATGGGAAAGTCTATGCCTGACCTGGTTAGCATTCCTTATTGATTAGCATTAGTGGGATTAATTGGATGATTAATTAGGACAAAGAGTCCTCAACATGTACACAAGCACACATCCCAAATCCTTGCCCTAGTTTATAGTCCAACTGCTAGAGGATTAGAATAGATGCACAAAACCAGTTCATGTTACAAATACCACATGGTATGTTAATCACCATGGAGTCTTCTCTCTCTATAGCAAGTACATCCTCTGTGATTAACAACACCTAAAAAGCCTCTACAAATACTAAGTGCTGTATGGAACATAATTACAAACAGAGAGCCCTGCCTGAAAACTTAAGCTCTGATGTTTATTTTATTTTTCCTGCATGTCTTTTTTATGCCATCATTTAACATAAAAATTTGACAAGACAGCTAACAAATTAATACAATCAACACAATAAAAACCATAATAACAAGGTTCTCTCCATGACAGCTGTCATATTACAGAAGTTTCTGATGACGGTGAAAATGTGATGGGTACTTCCTTCATGAGAATAGTTGTGCAAATCTAACTATAGAAACATATGATTTAAAAAAATCAAAACCAGTCCAAATTCAAAATTTAATGGTGTAGTAGTCATATTTTGGTATACAGTCATTTCTATAGTCACAAGAATTTATTTATTCATTAATTTATTTATATGTACAGGAGAACCCTGTTATCTGCCGGGGTTCCAGGGACCACGGATCGTGAAGCTGTGGATAATGAGGCATGAGGGCAATGGGAATTGGGGGTTAGGTTCCTGAGGCAGCAAAAAATGGGACCAAAATGACTGAAAGTGGGAGAAATTTGGGGGTGGAGTGCCCTACCATGCTCTGTGTATCTCCAGCTGTCCAGCAATGTCCTCCCAATGTCAAAAATCCCTGCTAACTTGCCAAAGAGGCACCTTTTAACGTGGTGATTCTCTTGATTTAGCAGGGGGAGAGTAACTGGCACAGTACCTCCAGTGACTGTTGCTGGTGTCTATCTTATGTTTCTTTTTAGATTGTGAGCCCTTTGGGGACAGGGAGCCATCTTATTTATTTATTGTTTCTCTGTGTAAACCGCCCTGAGCCATATTTGGAAGGGCGGTAGAGAAACTGAATAAATAAATAATAAATAAATAAATAAAAATTGTGGGTTTTGGTGGAAAATTACAGTTTTTAAAACCTTTTCCCACAAAAATGAGCCATGCCTGACCTCAAAATGGAGGACAAAAATGACCTCAGCGGTCATAAGAATAGCCCTGCTGGATCAGGCCCAAGGCCCATCTAGTCCAGCATCCTGTTTCACACAGTGGTCCACTAGATGCCGCTGGAAGCCTACAGGCAGGAGGTGAGGGCATGCCATCCCTCCTGCTGTTACTCCCCTACTAGTGGTACTCAGAGACATCCTGCCTTTGGGGCTGGAGGTGGCCTATAGCCCTCCAACTAGTAGCCATTGATAGACCTCTCCTCCATGAAGTAGTCCAAACCCTTTTTAAATCCATCCAAGTTGTTGGCCTATCACCACATCTTGAGCAGAGAATTCCACAAGTTGATTATGCGTTGTGTGAAAAAGTACTTCCGTTTGCTGGTCCTAAATTTCCTGGCAATCAATTTCATGGGGAAATTGATTTGTTCTAGTGTTATGTGAGAGGGAGAAGTATTTCTCTCTATCCACTTTCATCACACCATGCATGATTTTATAGACCTCTGTCATGTCTCCCCGCAGTTGTCTTTTTTCTAAACTAAAAAGCCCCAGGTGTTGTAGCCTTGCCTCATAAGAAAGGTGCTCTAGGACCCTGGTCATCTTGGTTGCCCTCTTCTGCCCCTGGTCATCTTGGTTGCCCAGTTCTACATGTCCTTTTTTAGATGTGGTGACCAGAATTGTATGCAGCACTCCAGGTGTGACTGCACCATAGAATTGTACAAAGGCATTATAATATTAGCATTTTTATTTTCAGTCCCCTTCCTAATGATCTCTAGCATGGAATTGGCCTTTTTCACAGCTGCCATACATCGAGTCAACACTTTCAATGAGCTGTCCACCATGACCCCAAGATCCATCTCCTGGTCAGTCACCGACAGCCCAGATCCCATCAGCGTATACTTAAAGTTGGAGGTTTTTTTGTCCCAATGTGCATCACTTTACACTTGCCAACATTGAAGCGCATTTGCCATTTTGTCGCCCACTAACCTAATTTGGAGAGATAGGAACATAGGAAGCTGCCATATACCGAGCCAGACCACTGGTCTATCTAGCTCAGTATTTCCTTCACAGACTGGCAGGGGCTTCTCCAAGGCTGCAGGCAGGAATCTCTCTCAGCCCTACCTTGGAGATTCTGCCAGGGATGAAACCTGGAACCTTCTTCTTCTCTTCCCAGAGTGGGAATATCCTTTTGGAGCTCCTCACAATCCATTTTGGATTTCACTACCCAAAAGAGTTTGGTATCATCTGCAAATTTGGCCACCTCACCCCTACTTCTAGATCATTTATGAATAAATTTAAAAAGCACCAATCTTAGTACAGATCCCTGGGGGACCCCACTTCTTACTTCCCTCCATTGTGAATATTCTCCATTTATACCTCCAGACTTGACTACTGCAATGAGCTCTACGTGGGGCTGCCTTTGTAAGTAGTCCAGAAAACTGCAGTTAGTCCAGAATGCGGCAGCCAGATTGGTCTCTGGGTCATCTCAGAGAGACCATATCACTCCTATCTTAAAACATCTACACTGGTTGCCTGTAAGTTTCTCGGCAGAGTACAAGGTTTTGGTTATAACCTATAAAGCCCTAAACAGCTTGGGCCCTGGGTATTTAAGAGAATGTCTTCTTTGCTATGAACTGCACTGCCCATTGAAATCATCTGGAGAGGATTGTCTGCAGTTGCTACCGGCTCGTCTGGTGGCTACTCGGGGACGGCCTTCTCCGTTGCTGCCCTGAGGCTTTGGAACACACTCCATGCTGAAATAAGAGCCTCCCCATCTCTTACAATTTTTAAAAGGGCAGTCAAAAGACATTTGTTCACCCAGGCTTTTAATTACATACTGTTTGAATTCTGTTTGAATTCTGTTTTAATTGCATTTTAATAGTTTTAGCTTTTCAATTTTAATTGTTGAAATGTTTTAATCTTTTACTGGCTGTTTTTATTGTTTTGTAAACTGCCCAGAGAACTTGCATTTTGGGTGGTATAGAAATGTAAATAAATAAATAAATAAATAAATAAACAAACAAACAAACAAACAAACAAACAAACAAATGCCTTCTGTTTCCTTTCCTTCAACCAGGTAGCAATCCACACATGTACCTGTCCCCTTATCCCATAACTGCTAAGTTTCCTCAGGAGTCTTTGATGAGGAACTTTGTTGAAAGCTTTTTGGAAGTCCAGGTATACTATGTCAACTGGATCACCTTTATGCACACCTGTTGAAATTTCCACCCATCCCCAACCTGCAGATACGCGAGTCTTAACCCTTTAATTTCTGGATTTTATCGCATATACCAAGGTTGGGTGGCAATTACCCACTCACAGCTACCCAAAGCCACAGATTCCAGGTCCACAATTAATGAACTTTGCATGTAGTGCCCTTCATCCTAACTCCCCAGTGTGTTGAATAAAAACAATATGAAAATAGAATAAACATAGCTAAATATTTAAAGAGATCAGAGGCAACTCATTGGTTGGAAGAGCCATGCAGATCTGAGCTGTGAGTGAATTCCACAGCCTGGGGCAATAACTGAGAAAGCCCTGCCTTGCATGCTTGACAAATGGGCCTCAGCAGGTGCTGGTATGTGGAGCAGAGCCCTCTCCCAGCCAATCTAGTGAGCAGTGGTGCAACTAGGTTATTTCAGAGTCTGGACCTAGTGTCTTATGAGCCTTCCACTATAGAGAGTTAGGGGTTTTTTTAGAAGAAGATGAAGGCAAAAAGCAACTACATTATTTTCAGAGCATCTAAATTATTCTTGGGCAATTCCCCTTTGACACATACATATATGAAGAAGGAAGGCAGGGAGGGCTACGGAGTGCCTCCCTGGTATCTGATGACATGATATAGAGCTGCCTGGCCATTCCAACCATGACTATACCATGTTGCTGCTCACAGATGGAGATCCAGTCTTCACGTATAACACTGCCAATTTCTGCATGGCAGCGTGTATGATCCGCCGGGTCGTGACTGTCAAGCCATTTCCCTGCATCAGCTCTGCATAGTTTTAGACTGCTGTTTATACTATATCTTTAATGTTCTTAGTTAGATGTTTTATTTTATCTACTCCATTTTAGCCGCTATTTTTGGTATTCTATATATTCCACTTTTTATTTGCTTAGAATTTTTAATCGTTTTATAGCTACCCTCTCTTTTAAGGGTAGCAGTCTTTTAGTATTATATCATAGCTTTACAGCATTAGTATAGAAATTTAAAATAACATAGTTTTATGGTTTCATAATTCTCTATCTTATGCTGGTCTTGGACCATAATAAAGATGATTGATATAGAGCTGGGTGTCATCAGCATATTGTTGACATCAAAGCCCATATCTCTGGATGATCTCCGCCAGTGGTTTCATGCAGTTGTTAAACAGCAAGGGGGACAAAATTGACCAGTGTATGATGCCACAGGCCAATGGTCATGGGGCTGAGCAACAGTCCTCCAATAATACCTTCTGGACTCAACCCTCCAAGTAGTATCAAAATCAACAGTCCTCCAATAATACCTTCTGGACTCAACCCTCCAAGTAGCATCAAAATTAACCATCCAAGTAGATTCATGTTAATATCAAGCTACTATTCACTTAATACAGGGGTTCTCAAAATAATGCCCCCAGGACTTGTGTCATTCAGCCATTGTGTCTGAGGATGATGGGAGTTGTAGTCCAACCACTTCCACGCAAGGTAATGCTATGCTGAGCAAGGCAACTATTATTATTTATTATTATTAATTCAATTTCTATACCGCCCTTCCAAAAATGGCTCAGGGTGGTTTACACAGAGAGAAAAAAATAAGATGGATCCCTGTCCCCAAAGGGCTCACAGTCTAAAGAAGAAACACAAGACAGACCCCAGTAGCAGCCAATGGAGGGATGCCGTGCTGGGGGTGGAGAGGGCCAGTTACTTTCCCCCTGCTAAATAAAGAGAATCACCATGTTAAAAGGTGCCTCTTTGCCAAGTTAGCAGGGGTTAACTGGAATATCCCTTCAGCTCTTGTCCCACCAGGGTTCAACAGCTCATAAGGCCCAACAGAGAGTGTGAGGAGGGTCTGGGGGAGCTATGAGGTCCAAGAACCAGTGTGTGTGTGTGTGTGTGTGTGTGTGTTCCAGCTATTTTTGTGGAAGCTCAAAATATCTCAGGTCAAGATGAGCCTCACCCTAATCATAGAAACTACAGTAGGGGTGGGAAGATGCAGCTGTCAAAAGTTTTTCTCATATAGTTCTTGGGAAACATTACATACATACACTTAAAAATAAATAAATAAATAAATAAATAAATAATAAAAAAGTAAGCAACTTAGGAGGCTCAGCCAGGTCAGCAGTTTGTCTAGTGAGAGGCAGTGCTGGGACATGGACTTTTATGGGGACAGGGTTAGGGATCAGCATGAGTATTTGATGCTTCCTTCTTCAAGTGCTAAACAGGCTAGAACACCAGCGTTTGAGCTGGCTCAACGAGCAGGGAGGGGCACCTTTACAAATTATCCTTTACAAATAATAACAATAATATTTAACATAACAGGGGTTTAGCATGAAGAGCACTTCACCTGTATTTTCTCAAAGTACTCCTTAGAACAGCAGACAGATGCAGAGCCAAGGTTGCCTACCCCTGCCTTAGAGCAGCCTGGTAGAGACAAGTATTATGATGCCCATATTGAGTTGCCAAGGGCAATCCAGTGTGTTAGTAGCAGAGGTAAGATCTGAGCTAGAGAAGGCCTGATTCACAGCCCAGTTGGCACTGCGCAAACCAAGCTCTCAGCTGACACCAGTATCTGATATCTGATGACTGACATTTTTGCATGATATTTAGTATGAGTCAGAACTGATAACCATTATATAATTTTATTATTATTTTTATTTATTGATTCGATTTATATACCGTCCTTCCAAAATGGCTCAGGGCGGTTTACAAGAGAATAAAAACAAGTAAAAGCAGTTAACAATTTAAATCAAAACTATAAAAACAGAATAAAAAAATTGAACATTCAAAACAGCTAAAAACCCTGGAGAACCAGGGCAAACATTAAAACAATTAAAACAAATTAAAAACCGTGAAAGGCCAGGCTAAACAGATGGGTTTTAAGGGCTCTCTCTTAAGATTATGAATTTCTGCTGGGACTGCATTCCACAGCCTGGGAGCAGCTACAGAGAAGACCCGCCTCTGAGTCACCACCAAACGAACTGGTGGTAACAGGAGACAGACCTCCTGTTAAGATGACCTTAACGTGCAGTGGGGATCATGTAAAAGAAGGCGCTCTTATAATGGTATATTATAATGGTATAACGCTACACCAGCCAGCGTGGTGTAGTGGTTAGAGTGTTGGACTAGGACTGGGGAGACCCAAGTTCAAATCCCCATTCAGCCATGATACTAGCTGGGTTACTCTGGGCCAGTCACTTCTCTCAGCCTAACCTACTTCACAGGGTTGTTGTGAGGAGAAACGTAAATATGTAGTACACTGCTCTGGGCTCCTTGGAGGAAGAGCAGGATATAAAACATTATTATTATTATTATTATTATTATTATTATTATATAATAGTGCTCACCCAGTGAGGCACTACCTTGGCATGGTTGTGGGGCTTGCGTGCTCTGAGGAAGGTGAGAGCTATGCCAGAGGTCCAACCATACTGGACAGGTCTCACTAGAGGAGCCAGACAAAGAGTGCCTCTCCCATCAACAATATGGTGAGACGTAACTTTAATAAATCTATACCGGATTGGTCGTTGCCCGGGTCAACAAGGACTGCACCAGGTGCTGGAGTCCCTGGACATCTGGTGGCAAGTGGGCAACAGGACTCAGGATCCACAGCTGAGCAACCAGGGCTGGAGACTGCAAGGTTACTGGAACAAACGTCACTTAACTGAAAAAAAATACGAAAAATGCCAACAAGGAAATAATGATCTGCTATTAAAAGTCTAGTCCAACTAGAAGAGGTTACTTAAAAAGAATGTACCAAATTTGGAAAGAGAAGCATCCAGATACAGAAATAACAGAACAAAGGCTAGCAGACAGGGTGGATTTGATTTAAATCAAACTGATTTAAATCACGATTTAAATCACGATTTAAATCACTAGCAGGGTGGATAAAAATCAAAAAAATCCGATTTAAATCAAAAAAATCTGATTTTTTTGATTTAAATCGGATTTTTTTTTATTTAAATCGGATTTTTTTTATTTTTATCCACCCTGCTAGTGATTTAAATCAAATCCACCCTGCTAGCAGACCAGAGAAGATTCATAATAAGAAATAAAGTATTCACAGGAGTTGAGCTGGAAGAACTGCAAAGAGCAACACAGGCTCAAGATATGGAAGAAGAGTTACCACCAACTGAAGAAGTTGCTCAGGCACAGGTGGAGGAGGTGTTGGAAAAAGAGGATGCCACTGTTGCTGAACTGTTTCAAAATCAAAACCAGGCAACCGCCCCTTTGCCTTCACCTCAAAAACCCAAATGCCATTTAACAGAAAAGCAACAAGAACTAAAGCAAAAAATAACTGAGCACATGAACCAAACAACCACCAGGGTTCAACTTCCAGCTCTAAAACACAGTTGCCAAAAAACAACTTGCCCAGGCATTAAAAGATGTCAATGCTGCACTTGCAGAAATAACAACCAATAATTTGCAAGAAACAAACCAACTAATGTACAGTGCAGCAACAATAAAAACACAAGAGCTCGGATATAAGATCAGTGGATGTGTAAAAAAAGAAAGCAGTACATCACCTAAATGGAAGATTAGATTAGAAAATAAAATCTCCAGGCTTATATCAGATGCTAGTAAATTGAAAGATATGAAAGACAAGAAGCTGAAGAATGAAAACACCAACAGTATCTGATCCAAAAATACCACCTAGATCCAAAGAAAATTGGATAAACAACAAACAAAACAGTTCAATCACATTTTGCAAGGAGGTGATATTGAACAATGGCTAACAACTGGGAAAACTCATCTCCTGATGAAAGACCCAGTAAAAAAGGTGCACTTCCACATAATTATAGACCGATAACCTGCCTGCCAACCATGTTCAAATTATTAACTGGAATAATAGCAGATGAAGTAATGCAACACTTATTAACTAACAAACAGCTTCCAGTTGAACAGAAAGGAAATTGTCCGAACACCAGAGGCGCAAAAGACCAGCTGCTGATTGACAAAATGATTTTAGAAAATTGCAAGAGAAGAAAAACAAATCTAAGTGTTGCATGGATTGACTACGAGAAGGCCTTTGACTCATTGCCTCACACATGGATACTAACATGTTTAGAAACAACTGGTGTCAGCAAAAACATTTAGATATTTATTTTAAAAGCAATGAGTAAGTGGAGTACTCAGTTAACAATCAATGGCGAGACACTTGGACAGGGCATGAGAAGAGGTATTTTCCAAGGGGACTCACTATCCCCTCTGTTGTTTGTAATCACCATGACTCCACTTTCAAAAATACTAAACAAAACAGGCCTCGGATACCAAACATCTAAAACATCAAGTCAAATCAACCATCTGCTGTACATGGATGATCTGAAGTTGTATGGAGAGTCCCAGTCACTAATTGAATCACTGCTAAACACTGTCCGTATATTCAGTAGTGATATAGCAATGCAGTTTGGACTAGACAAGTGTGCTGCATTAATAATGAACAGAGGAAAAATAAGACAAACAGAAGGAATAGAACTGCTCAATGGAAGCAAGATCAAGAACCTGGAAGAGAAAGAACATTACAAATACTTGGGCATTCTCCAGGCTGATAACATTGCACGCACTGAAGTTAAAAGAAAAATTGGAAGTGAATACATCAGGAGAGTTCGAAAAATCCTCAAGTCCAAACTCAATAGCGTGAACACCATACAAACCATAAACACCTGGGCTATACCTGTTATCAGATACACTGCAGGAATAGTAGACTGGACCCAGGCAGAGCTAGACACGCTAGATCATAAGACCAGGAAAATCATGACCATCAATCATGCTCTGCACCCCCGCAGTGATGTAGATAGGCTATACCTCCCTCGCAGCTAAGGTGGAAGAGGAATGCTGCAAGTCCATCAAAGGAGAAAAAAGGCCTTGAAGAATATATCAAGGACAGTGAAGAATATGCACATAAGATGGTCAATAACGCGAAACTATTCAACACCAATGAAACAAAGCAGGCCTACAAGAAAGAACAAGTCAAGAACCGTGCAGAAAAATGGAAAAAGAAGCCCCTGCATGGTCAATATTTGCACAATATAAGTGGAAAATCAGACATCACCAAGACCTGGCAATGGCTTAAGAATGGCAACTTGAAGAAAGAAACAGAGGGTCTAATACTGGCTGCACAAGAACAGGCACTAAGAACAAATGCAATAAGAGCAAAAGTCGAAAAATCAACAGCAAACAGGAAGTGCCGCCTTTGTAAAGAAGCAGATGAAACCGTGGACCACCTAATCAGCTGTTGTAAAAAGATCGTACAGAGTGACTGCAAACAAATAGGGATGTGCACGGAAACGCCAAACTGTGGTCTGGCACTGGGGTGGGGCGTGGTTTAAAGAGCGGGGGAGGGTTTACTTACCCCTCCCGCCGCTTTCCCGCTGTGGCGCCGTAATTTCAGAAGTAATTCAGGTGGCAGGATACCTCCCTGCCACCCCTTCCCCGCTGTCGGTATTAAAAACTCCCAGAAGTCCTTTGTGTGCGCACACATCGTGCGCGCTCTTCACGTCTCTGTCACATGTGCGCGCGCAAAGGACTCCTGGGAGTTTTTAATAGCGACAGCGCGGAAGGGGCAGCAGGGAGGTATCCTACCGCCCCAATTACTTCTGAAATTACGGCGCCAGAGAGGGAAAGCAGCGGGAGGGGTAAGTAAACCCTCCCTCACTCTTAAAGGCACCCCTCCACCCAAACCGGACCGCCCAGGTCTGGACCGGTCCGGGCCCATCCCTACAAACAAAGGCATGACAAGGTAGCAGGGATGATACACTGGGCCAGGGTTGCCAGAACCTAAGGGGTATACTCGTGGGTCAGATGGGCTGTTAGCCAGAATTTGGCTTTTTAAAAGCCAAATCTGCCCACCTAGACTGGAACATCTGCAAAAAATACAAGCTACCTGTAGCCAAAGATTGGTGGGACCATAAAATTGAAAAAGTTGAAGAAAATGAAGATGTGAAAATATTATGGGACTTCCGACTACAAACAGACAAACATCTGCCACACAATATACCAGATATAACTGTAGTTGAGAAGAAAGAAAAACAAGTTAAAATAATCGACATATCAATACCAGGGGATAGCAGAATACAAGAAAAAGAAATAGAAAAAAATCACAAAATACAAAGATCTATAAACTGAAATTGAAAGGCTGTGGCAGAAAAAGACCAAAATAATCCCAGTGGTAATTGGCGCTCTAGGTGCAATTCCAAAACAACTTGAAGAGCACCTCAACACCATAGGGGCCACAGAAATCACCATCAGCCAATTACAAAAAGCAACTTTACTGGGAACAGCCTATATTTTGCGACGATATCTATAATAACCAACAGTATTCGTGATAAAATTCGGCCATCCCAGGTCCTTGGGAAGGACTCGATGTCTGAATTCACAAACCAGTCAATAACAACTGTCTGACTGTGTAAACAAGAAATAATAATAAACATGATGTGATAGTAGTTTTCAGACTTGGTGCTTATAGGGAATGTTTCCCTGCTCAACATCTGCCAAAAAGTCCTGCAACTTTGCCACAGCATCCTTGTGTCTTACAAACAATTCCGGGACATGTTTTAGGATACACACTCGATGTTTACAGTTAAGTTTTACCATGACCCAGTTCAGTATGGGATTCTCCTCTCGGTGATACATGATTATGCACATTTCTAACCCTCTATGGTGCCTTGGTGTCCAGCTGTATCCACCACACTACATGGAAGGCTTGAAAAGCTGTAAGGTCCAGTTAGTCCTCATGACCCTACATTCCTCATGACCCTACAGAGTTGAAAGACCTTATTTGCAGAGTCCACTTCAGTGCCTAAATGCTGAAGTGCCTAAAAGACCTTCAGTGCCTAAAGGACCGTATTTGCTGAGTCCACTTCAGTGCCTAACTGGTTGAGTGTGCTCACTTCCGAGCCCATATCTTGTTGGGCTCAGAACTAAAAACAAGGACAAAGACTAGAAACACTCTCAAATCTATGTGAAACCAGTTACTGAGAAGCAAGGAATGGTCTGCACAACACAGTTCCCCCCCCCCGCCACCCCTCACAGTATTTTTCTCTCTCCCATGGATGGGTACTTGAGGCTATAGCTAATGGATAAAAAGAGAACAGCTTCCTCAAAACCCTAAGAAGAGCCCTTCAAATCAGAACAAGGATACAGCTACTCCAGTATCTTACTTCCAACAATGGCTAATTGAATGGCATTCCAGAAGTAGGACACCACCATTTTCTGATAAACCATTTATTCCAATACCCACATTCTATAGAAAAATAGCTATCTGAGGGTAGAATGCATAAAAACCAACATGTGAAATAAGGACTGCACTAATAGCAAATGATAAATATGAATGCAGGCTTTTGGATGCTAAAGATTATTAGAATAGTAAGTCAAGCCCTATCACTTGAATTACGTTTCCACTTAACCTGAAAGGCACTTGTTCTTGCAAGGACACTCTTCAACCCTAGGAGCTCGTTCCAGTCCTTCTCTGGTCACAGTGCTTCAACATGATTATGAAGGAATCCCCATAGGGCATAACAGAGCCCTCCCTTCAGCAGTATGCAGGCAGAACTATTCTAAGCACCTGGCGGCAAGAGGGAGTGGGAGGCCTATCCTTTCAGTCTTCCCTTCAAATTCATGACCAAATGGATGGGAGGAGCACTAGACAGTGAATCGGGAGATCTCCAGAGGCCCTCTGTTTCTTGTACTGACCTGGCAGGATGTGTACAGAAACACCTAGGTCAAGGGGAAGGGGAGAAACAGTGCTCTATTATACCTTCTGAAGATCTTTCTGTGTGTCGGTGCTGCACCCCTGCGGAGCTGGATCAAGCCCCAGGCTTATATTTATGTTTTATAAACAAAGCCTTCCTATTTTAGTTTACTTAGATGAGCCATTCCTTGGTTCTGCATTTATAAAGGAAATCACTTTTAAACCAAGGGCTCTGTTTGAATAGGTTATTTGCAACATAATAATCTTGTGAATTACTGAGACGCTGTGGAGCAGAGGAAAATGTGATTGTGAAGCGCATGATGAGGATTCAATTGGCTTGGCAGCTCTAATGTTTTCCTTCCATAGGGTGTTTAGGGATTTGTCCTAGATTTTGTATGTATTATTTCTATTTTCAGAGATTCTCGACTAAAGAAGAAGGTGAACTCATTTCTCTTATCTCAAATAGAGTAATTTAAAGGATTTGGGGTATGTCTGATATCTTGAACTGGCTTCTGGAGGAAGATATTGGCAACCTTCATTTGGAAGTGAAATCTCCCAAGTACTACTGGGAGAAAAAGATTCAGCTCTACTGCCATAAGATCTTTGCCCAAATTATGCCTCCGGTGCATCCAGATCAGGTGTTTCTTTGTTTGTATGTGTGGTTGTTTTTTGTTTTTGGTGTCATCTATTCCTGATCACCTTGGCAACTCAATTCAGATTATTATTTCTTGTTTACACAGTCAGACAGGTGTTATTGACTGGTTTGTTTTATCCAGACATCGAGTCCTTCCCAAGGACCTGGGATGGCTGAATTTTATTGTCAATTGTTATAGATATCATTGCAGAATATAGGCTATTCCCAGTAAAGCAGCTTCTTGTAATTGGCTGATGGTTATTTCTGTGAGATGATGATGATGATGATGATGATGATGATGATGATGATGATATCTCGCTCTTCCTCCAAGATCACATCCTATTATCTGTATCACCTGTAATTCCTCTTTAGCAGCACTCCACTTAGGATTTATTTATTTACTTAAAATATTTCTTATCCACCCCTCCAGCACACTGCTGCTCAAGGTGGCTTACAATAAAAATAACACTAACAATCAAATAGACACAAACAGCAACAAATTTAAAAGCAAATAATTCAGAGGCTAAAATTGGAAAATAGATTTAAACAGAATTAAAATGCTTCTTGATAGAGGAGGGTTTTCAAGCTCTTTTTTAAAGTAATCATAAATGGAGATTGATGAAACTGCTCTGAGAGGGTATTCCAAATATGAAGGCCACCATCAAGGAGGTCCTGTTCTAGTCCCTGACAACCAAATCTGTGTCAGTGGCAGGACCAAGAGAAGTGCATGTAAGGAAAAAAGAAGGACCCATTCATTTTCATTTTCCTCTGCAGCAGGCAGAAGTCAAATGGTTTCTAGGGGAAGATGGGCAGAAAGCAGGAAATTTACAATTCTATGCTATCCAATCTTGAGCTCAAATATAACTTAGCAATGTGTCCAACAAAGTCTCCAGCATTCCAATAGGTCTTTCCCCCCACATAGAATCCTACAATCACAGTGGCAAGGAAAAGAGACTTTCAGAAATCTATAAAAGGCGGGAAATGCAGGCCTTAGCCTATGTGAATTATTTCTCTTTGGGGACTTAGCATTTCTAGTTTCCTCCATCCCTGCCAAAAGCAGATCCAAAACATGGCTGACAGCCTAAATAAGCATGGGCTGTGCAACCCTCAGGGACATATTTCTGAGTGGTGCAGGATAGGGATATGCAGAACATTTTGCTGGTGAAACATTTTGACTCAGAACAGGCCATTTCAAGTGTTTTGAGCTCGAAACAGAACACCCTTTAAATAAAGAGCCTGTTTCAAGTTTGGAACAGAACAATACCTGAGCGCTATTTTGGAGGTCTGTTTTTCCCTTGTTGATTGGTTTTCTGGCCCTGGCTGCCAATTGGCTTGCAATCTCCTTGCTTCAGAGAACTTGCATTTTGGGTGGTATAAAAATGCGATAAATAAATTCATGGTTGGTTTGTTATCATACAAATCAAGTGTTGTCATGAGCAACTGTGACCCACTGGCTAGGGGGAGGGAGGAGAACATACAAAAGGAGGGAATTTCAAATTCAAAATGTATTCAAAGGGACTGAGAGGCAGAGAGAGAGCCCTTATATGGTGCCACTCTTGAAGAAGAGGATACATCAGGACAGGAGGGAGGGAGGTTTGATACTGTAGTTTTCTTTTCTCAGCACTGAGTATAACATACTGTGCTATTGCTGCTGTAACTGTCTGGTTTTGCTGGATCTCAGATGGACAAAGGCAAAGCTTGGGTGCATGTTGAGTTCTGGTTTGTTTTGTTTGTGAGATAGTGTTGTGGCAAGAAAGACAGCTCTGTGTGTGTGTGTGTGTGTGTGTGTGTGTGTGTGTGTGTGTGTGTGAGATATTTCTTGGTGATTGCTGTGATGACCTCCATGTCTGGCCTTGAGACTAATTTTTGCATCTCCTCTGCAATCCACATTGCAAGGTGTACTCATTCAAAATGTGGCTGAAGACATTGCTCTAGGTGAGGATATGTCTATGCTTGCTGCTAAGGGTGCTGCAGTGGCAGCTGTTGCAATGCTAGTGTCATGCCCCCATCCTCAGATAGCGAGGATGAACAGGAGGCTGGCAGCCCTCCAGCAGCTGCAGAAGTACCTGGAGAAGACAGCTTGGCTGTCGGGCCACAAGAATTGTCTGAGACAGGTCTGGATGAAGCTGCACAGGAGAAGGGGGATGAAGAGCCAAACCTGTAGCCAGAGAGCATACAAACAATAACACTCCAACAGCAGAGATGTGAGCATCACAAGCAGCAGCTGGAAACACGCAAACGGAGTAAATGGTTGCTTAATAGGCAAGATAAACGCTGAATCATTGGCAGCTGATCAGAGGAGGAACCCAATTAGTCAAGCTCTATAAATCAAAGCCAGCAGGCAGTAAACCGATTGCTGGAAGCAATGTGTCATTCCTGGCGTGTGCTTCCGCCCCAGCCTTTGACTCTGAGGGATTCCAGCTTTGTGTTGGCTTTGGAGTTTCTGGCTGTTCCTGATCAACCCTTGTTCCCTGCTCGAGACCAGACTGCTACGCCGAGTCACTATCCTTCCATGGAGGAGGTCTTGCACCTGGTTGGACTCTGGACCCATGAAAATCTGGTGAGCGGCCCAGGTTGTTGGGGAGGCAGTTTGAACCTGTTACTTCTAGTAAAGTGTTCTCTTGTGTTTTCTTTGCAGACTAGGGAGAACTCCGAGGAGCTACCTGCAACCCTGCCCAAGATCTCAATGAAGACATCGGAGAGACAGACCAGAGAGGACGCCGGGGAACTTCCAGAGGCCCTGACAGGGACCTCAGCTCGGACACTGGATGGACAGGCTCTTGACAGCTAGGAAGTAACATAAGGAGTCATAATTGTGTGTGAGAGAGCAACTTGTGCCAATTATGTTACTGCAGTGCAGGCACTGTGTTGGGCAGTGGATTCTGGTTCAGTGATTCTTTTTTGGCCATTTTTGGACTGTGTTTGAATGTGTGTACTGTGTTGGGAGGGACAGATTCCCTTTTACTGTGTGCTTCTGCATGTTTTTCAAGGCAGGGTTGCAAAATGCATTGCAAATTGCAATGCAAAACTTGTGTGCAGTACACTCTATAAGTGTGGCTTGTTCTGGCCATAGGGAACAATGGGGAAACCTGAAACACCCCACTGGTCCCCATGGACAGCAACCTGGAACACCAAAGTGGGTTGTGTGGTAGGGCATAATGGGTGCTACTTACCACCCAACCCACAAAAGAAATGGGCAAAGGGTGATTTTAAAGAAATTTTAATCTTTCCCCCAACCCCCCCCCCCCCATAGGATCTATAGGATCAAAACAATATTTTGAGTTGTTTTGTTGAAACAGCCGGCTTGACTGCTGTTTTGATGGAATGTTTAGGCTGATTTCATTCTGAGCTCAAAACAGAACACAAAATCTGTCTCATACAAATCCCTATTGCAGGGCATTTCCAAGGGAAGGAGAGATTGGCAGATATTACCCTCCTCCTTCCATGATGGACATCATGGAGCTCAGAAAGCTCTCTGCAGTAGGGATGCTTCTATTACTCTGCACACACATGATTAGTGCAGGCATCTGCCACAGTATTTCCCTACTTTTCTTATTCCCTTTGTCTAGTTATCTAGTTATATAATTGTCTGATTCTGGTAAATCTGTATGGCTGCCATATTTTTTATCATTAAAGCTAAGTGAGTATTTTTGAGTGAGTTCCAAGTGCTTGTTGCTCCACCATGCCACTTTTTTTTAGCAGTATTTAGTTCATTTGATTATTTATTTATATACTTCATTTGTATCCCACTCCTCCTGTAAGCTGGGAGTAGTGTACATGTTTATGTTTATCCTCACAACCACCCGTCAACAACAAGGCTGAGAGATAAGTAAGAGTTATCCAGTGAGTTTCATGGCTGAACAGGGATTTGAACTCGGGCCTCTCTGATCCTGGCCCAACACTCTAGCCACTAAACCATGATTCCATTTTTCCAGATTGCAGGCAGAGTGAGGACATTTCTACGGTTTGTATAACAACGAAGGACCGTTAGCATGCATGGATTGTCCCTTTGCTAAGCAGGGTCCTCCCACCAGCTCCCATAAGGGCCAGCAAGATGGAGAATGGCTCAGTTTGCATTTGAATGAAAGACGATGGGGCTATTCACACAAGCATGCAAAACCGGGCTAAGGGATCCCAGCCTGGATTTGCACGCTTGTGTGAAACACCAGGATTGTCTCCAGCTTAAATGAGGTTAAGGAAGCGAGCACTCCCTTAGCCTCATTTTTTGGATCGTGTGTCTGCCTCGGCTGCTTGCAGCTGCGGCGGGCACACTCAGGGGGGAGGAGGGATCCCAGTAATGCACCGTACACTCGTGCTGTGCAATATTGGGGCTCTGGGGGAGTGGGAGGACATGGTGGTGCATCCCGGCACTCTGACCCCAGGAGTGGCAACCAGAGCCACAGGAGAGCTGCTGCTGGGCGATCTTCCCTTCCCAGGGACCAATGGAAGATTGTCTGTGGAGAAGGTAAGTAAAACCCTCCTTGCCTGCTGATAGCCTGCTAGTTCTTCTCACCGATCATGAGAAGAGCTTCTTTATGTGTGAGCACTGTAAGATATTCCCCATAGGGGATAGGGCTGCTCTGGGAAGAGCATCCGCATGCTTGCATGCAGAAGGTTGCAAGTTCCTTCTCTAGCATCTGCAAGATAGGGCTGAAAGAGACTCCTGCGTGTAACCTTGGAGAAGCCACTGCCAGTCTGAGCTAGATGGACCAAGGGTCTGACTCAGTATGAGGCAACCTCCTATGTTCCATGTGCAGAGGGACTGGGGGAATTGTGTCTGAACCCCAGTCGTGTCATCCACAGTCAGTCTTTGCACATGCAATTCAGTAGCCAGGATGTCAGCCATTATTTCTATGTGGCCAGTCAACTGACAAGCCATGGACTATGCCTGGATGAGATGAGAATGACAGTCTAATCGTCACATGGAGGAGGAGGACAGCAACAGACTGGGCCATGTGAAAATATAATAGGATTTCCATCAAACATGAGAGACGGGTTTGCGTCACTGCACCAATATGCATAAATGACTAATGCTAAACATATGGGGAACAGTCAACACCAGTTGGAAACCTTGCTTCATATGAATGCATGGGGGGGGGGGGAACCTCTCACATTTAATAATGCTGTTATTGTTATTAAGTTTCCTATCATATGCTACCATTCAGCCATTGCATATTAGAAGTTAACTTCATTGTCATTAATTCTATTGTCATTATTGTCTTTATTGTCATTAATTTTCATCCTCCATCTGTTAACGTAATGGAAACTGATTTTAAAATTAAAACATTTATCTTTATTATAGCATCAAACAGGAAAACAACAACAACAATAAATCACAGATTTGCCAACCTCTCTAATCTGAACAATAATGGCTCTTTATTGTGTCCTCTTCACATCTCAGATGGATATACAGAAATTAAACAGACTAATTTTGTTCCAGCAGTTTTGTCCTAGATTGAATTAGGCAAAGGGCTGTACCTTCTCTAATAGAGAATATAGAAGTTAGTGCCTAAGGGCAGGATCCATAAGATGGCCCAGTCTCCCACAGCAATCCTGTGGAATAAAGCAAAACAAGTCCTCTCACTCCATTTTGGTAGCCTAGGTAATGTGCCCAAAACCAATTGCTTCAGTTGAGCATATTATTAAAACTCATTTTAAAAAACTGGCTGACATGCCTCACAGCATAACTCAGAGGGTTCAGAACCAGCAGTGGCACTGCAGAGCTCTAACTCATACTCCCATGGAGCTGCATAAGAGAGCTGTTCTAGTACACCTGAGAACAATCAATGTGTGACCTTGTGCAATTGCAGGTCACAAATTACCTGCATTTTTTCCAATGCACGTTGTATGCATTATGCTGCTGGGCCTGTCAGCCCTTAGGTTTAATATGAAAGTTAAGCTACTTATATTTTTCACTTTTGTGCTAAAAAAAAGAAAAGGTGGGAATTGCATGATAAGGTGGTCATCTTTATTTCCATGTCACGTAAGCAATAAAGACTTTGTATAAACCCCTCCTGTATTCTACCAAAGACAACCACAGTGCTCTGTGGTCACCAGGAGATGACACTGACTTGATGGCACACTTTACCTTTACAGTCTTGTATATTGTGCAGGCTTTACAAATGAGGCTCAATGTAGCCAGGCTTTGCCTTGGTCTTTTGGCTTGACATTGGGCTGGTGAGAAAAGCGTTCAGACAGAAAGTCACCAAGAGCAATTTCCTCAAGTACTCACTAGAATGTAATTGAACGTGGGGAAACAGCCAGTGTGAGGTGGTGTGGGGAGCATGCTGCTTTGCTCCTTCCCCAGTGCCACTGTACTGATCCGTTTCAGCAGCATTCTGTGGTACCTGCTTTTAAGTGAAAATCAAAGACTGGGAGATCTAAACATGGATCTCCCACATAGCAATTGGTTTGGAGCTAAGGGATATAACTATTTCTTAGCCTAACTTATTTCACAAGGTCATTGTGAAGATAAAATGAGATCACCACCACGTGGTTATCGCCCTTCAACCCCCATAGGCTTAGAGGAAATATGGGGTATACATGAAAAATTATGATTTTTTTTTTAAGGAGCCCTCTCAAATGTATTTCCTAAATCTGTTAATTGCATCCTGAAGGGATATGGTTTGTAGTGAAGTGTTTCATCCTGTTCTTTAAGTGTGAAACATCTTGATGTGGTTTCTTCTGCAAGGCAATTGATATATGGAGCATACTGGTGAAATGTGGGTTGTAGAATGAAGGAGCCTGCCCATGATTCCCTTTATGGAAAAGATCTATTCATTAGTAGACTTATTATTTTATTCAAATCCAAAGCATGAAGAAGAGATGACTACATTTTACCAGGACCTGCAAATCCACAGGTCATTACTATGAGGGAAAGAAATGAAGCACAATTGTGGAACATGACTGAATATGAATACGGCAAAGCGGTATATAGAAATAAATAAATAAATAAAATCGCTCCCTGTCACTGTGATTGTGAAAGGATTCACAATCTAAAGAAGAAACTCTGTTCTGACCAAAGGACAATAAAAACAAAGTTATGCAAAGTTGTCTATATAATCTTGGTGGGGCATCCAGATCTTGTGATATTTGCTGGAGCCAGAGGGATGAAGAGAAATCGCTTACATACGAACATAAGAACAGCCCTGCTGGATCAGGCCCAAGGCCTATCTAGCCCAGGATCCTGTTTCCCACAGGATGTTCTCAGCTTGTGCAGGGAACTCGGAGTATTGTATTTTATGAAACAGAAAGCTGCTTGTTTTCTATAGAGTACCCTCTCAAGATCTACTACTTCCTGGTGGCATTTCCTCTGTGCAAGTAGGAAGAGCCAACAGCTGTGGCAGCTGACTGGCAGCAGCAGGCTAGGAGGATCACCACTGAACCGTGGGGAAAAGTGCACCTAAAAGAATTCACAGACCACAGAACATGTTAGACCTCTGGTCTCCATCATGCATAGAAGTACTAGATCTGGGAACAGTGTCTAATGCAATTTTGTCAGTGAAACTGTGTATCATTAATATGTGAGGATGCCATATTGTTGTATGTAGCTATACAAATCACAAAGCAGTGAAAGGAACTTAAACAAAGAAACCTAAAAGAAGTTAAAGGACGTTAATTTCCCTAGACAAGTCCTTTCTTGACTTTTTTTTTTTTTAAAACGGACAAGAGATTCTGAGGAGAAGAGAACAGTATGATACAAATTTATAGCAGGCCCAGGTAAATTATGCTTGAATATTTTCTTTATTGTCCTTTGGGCAGAGCAGAAACATAGACATAGTTTTAGGATTATGGATTTGAAAATTGCCGGAGCCTTTGGGCTTTTTTGCGGGACTGATTCATAATGGGCTGTGTGTTTTCAAAATGTGCTGTTTTGTATCTCTGTCTAATGGGGAAGCAATGTTAAATGCTTGACTGAAAAAAGACAAGATAAATGAGACAAACTATCCATCTGTTTTGAGGTTTCCTGTCCACAGTTTCCACCACCTCCAGCTGGTATGCAGCAAACTGTGCCTTTGGAAAAGAAGTCCCTCACACAGAACAGTGAAATAGTTTGTTCAATACTTACCACAGCAGTGTCACACAGGGCTGCACATTGTATCCACTGTGCTAGCACCTGATTTATAAGGGAGACCTTCCAAAGAATGGCATGATATGTTGCTTCCCACTGTTCTTTTTTTGGTGTGAACTCCTCATTGCACATATCATTGAGGTACAGCAAATAAAGCACTGTGGACATGAACTTTAGTAAGACAGCCAGTGTCAGAACAGCGTATTCTTCTTACACATCTTTTTAAAAAATCCCTATGAAATGATTGGGACATAATGTGTGACAGCAATATAAACTATGAAGGGTTTGAAAATGTTGCATTCCTCTTCCTAGCAAAGTGTATTCCTAGTTGTGCTGCTTTTTATTTGGTTCTCTGGTTAGATTAAAATAGCACACATGTGTTGCTCCCTCAAAATGCTAGAGAACTTTACTTTCCCCCCACGTAAATATATCATAAAGGTAAAAACAAAACTGTCAAAGTTATTGCAGTGCATTAATGCTATATGTGGCATAGACTATATAGTATAAGTAAAGTAGGTTTTCTTTATATCAGTCCAGTCTGCCATTAAGGTTGATACATGAATACCTGTCCCGTCAGATGAGTTTGAGTGAGACAGAGAAAGGGCTTTGTCATGAGTGACAGCATGAGAAATCCAGATTTTATACCAACAGACAAACTCCTTGTCTCCCTTCCACTTGTTTATGGCTCTAAACTTCAATATATCTCACTTCACAAAGATGAGTCAATGTTCTCAGACAGCACAGTCAAATATGCCACCCTGGAAAGAACACATTCAGTAATCAAAAAATCTTTGGTTTAAAATGAAAGTTAAGCTACTTTACATTTTCACTCATGCTCTAAAAAGACTGGAAATTGCAAGTTAAGGTGCCCCTCTTAGCTTCCATGCCACCACTAGCCAGCATGGAGTAGTGGTTAGAGTGCTGGACTAGGACCGGGAAGACCTGAGTTCAAATCCCCATTCAGCCATGATACTAGCTGGGTTACTCTGGGCCAGTCACTTCTCTCTCAGTCTAGCCTACTTCACAGGGTTGTTGTGAAAGAGAAGCTTAAGTATGTAGTACACTGCTCTGGGCTCCTTGGAGGAAGAGCGGGATATAAATGTAATGATGATGATGATGATGATGATGATGATAATAATAATAATAATAAATGCTATAAAGACTTTGTACAGTCTGGTATATGATGATGATGGCATTATTTATATACTGCTTTTCAACAAAAGTTCCCCCAGAGGTTTAAATATGATGATGGCTTTAGAAATGAGGCACTCATACTTTGCCTTGATCTTTCAGCTGGACATCAGGCTGGGGTTGGGATGAATCAGGTAGACATTTAAAACATGTAGTTTCCCTTAACACTTCCTAGAGATGCCCCTGATGAATTTCTGCCTGATGCATCTCTGATCAAGGCATTTTAAACTGGAGGGTTTTTTATTACTTAATTTCCTGATGTTTTAAAAAAGAAAATATGATTAGACACTATGGGGAAGAGCTTACCCAAACTACAAGGTAAAACCTCCTGATGCTGAACACCAAAAGCATTGTAAAAGCCTCAGCTAAGATAATGTCACACTCTCCCTGCCCACTGGAAAAAACACAAGTAAATGAAATTAGTGGATTTAGTAATAGTGACAGTGTGATCCCACCTCATGATTATTCAGGGGTGAATAAGGACGCAAGAAGCAGGTAATTTGTGTTCACTTTAAGTTTACCCTTTCTTTTTTCTTAAAAAACAACCACCATCAAACAACAATGATAATTAAAAACAACAAATGTTTTAACAACCATGTCCCAAACTACAGATTATCTCCCCAGAAATTTCCCATAAACCTCAGTACCCCTGCTTGATTTAATTTCCTTCAGGATGTCTTATCAGCAAAATAGTGTAAAACCTATACACAAGTGATGTAGCTATTCACACACAAACACATTGATGCACACAGAGGTGCATGCCCAGGCAAACACACACATAGGCGCAGGCACACACACAAACAGGCACACACACAGTCGCACACAGGTGCACGCAGACACACACATATACCCCTCACCGATTCCAGCATGCTCCTCATCCGGGCCTCAGCAAGCCAGCGTTCCTTGCCAGCTGCCCGGCCCCTAGGGCTCAGATGGCCTCTGCACATGTGCAGAGTTCACACATGTGTGGAGGCCCTTGAGTCCTGGGGACAGAGGCTGGGGCAGCCGGCACTGAACGCCGGCTTGCCGGGGCTTGGGGCCAGGCCGAGGTGCATACCTGAATGGAACGGTTGGTGGGAGTGTTTCCTGCTGGCTGCCACACCCCTGGGTATAAGATGACCTCTGTGCATGTGCAGAGTTTGCACTGAGCCCTGGGGTGGAGGCTGGGACAGCCGGCAGGGATTGTCAGCTTGCCAGGGCTAGAGGCTGGGGCAAAGCATGTGCTGGAATGGCTGAGGGGTGTGCGCCAATATAGAGCAGCAGCAGGAGCAGCGAGCAGAAGTGATGGCAGTGGGCATCAGAGTCAGGGCAGTGGGCAGTAGGGTTTGGGCAAAGCGTTGAGCCAGCCACCATGTTTATTGTGGGCAGCACTGTGGGCACTGTAACTTCAGACTTGATACTACACAGTAGGGATGTGCAAACTGGCTTGACCTCAAGCTGGTTCAACATTGAACTTGCCCGGCTCGAGGGTTCGACATTAAACTGGCCTCGAGTTGGGCTTGAGGTTGAGCTGGAACCCACCCACCCCAGCCAGCACGGTGGTTCTAACTTTTTTGGGGGGGGATTAGGATTCACCGCCTCTGTGTCCTCTGTGTAGTGGTAGTGACCATTTTGGAGGCCGCCGGGCATGTGCAATGGACACCTGCACGACTGGGGTCACACAGGTGTCTCTTGCACATGTGCAGTGGCCTCCAAAATGGTTGCCAGTACGACACAGAGGCCCAGAATGAGCTGAAAACCATCCGAACTAGGCCATTTTGAAACTTGGAGGAGGCCCCTCCAGAGGCGGTGAGTCCTTTAAAATTCAAAGCCAAGATTTGAACCCCGAAACTGGCTTGAGATCGAGGCAAGCTGGGGGGTATTCGGGGGGTTGCCAAACCAAACATGCCCACTTCTGTTCAGGTCCAGTTTGGACTCAAAATGAACTGGGCAAACCAGTTTTGTGCATGCCCCTTCTACACAGATTCTGTTAGCACTAAAATGCATTTTTTTCCTGCCTCTTAAAACCCAACTTTGTAAAATATCAATTGGGTCCCATGGGGATATACAAAAGACACTTTCTGGCATGCAGTCTAAATGCTGAAACTATGCAAATGGACTACAAAATCATTTAAATAGCACTTCCTCGGTCCAAAAAAATGTTGCCAACCCTTTAAACCACTGTTCAAAAGAGAAAAACCTCAAACTGCTCTATCTAAACAATTTCCCAATGGAGCTTCACCAAATTTGCAGGGGAGGTGTCTCTTTTCACCTAGTGAATGTGTGCTGAAGGCCAGGCAGTTCGAACAAACGTTATAAGCAACATAATGTTCAGGGTTTAAAAAGGTGGAAAGTTGAAAACACCCTTCAGCTTAATTACATTCATTCATGGCAATAAAATTACAGCATGTGTCACCAGAACAACAACCTCATGTTCTAGGAAATGGGGAACGGAACACGAAGGTAGCTTACTTCTCCTTCACATCTGACATATGGGGAGCAAGATTCACCCTTTGTTTTTCTGCCCAATCTATAGTGGTCAAAGTAGTTTCAGTGCCACATTGTTATGGGTCATTGTACGTAATAAAGATTCATTAATTCATTCATTCATTCAGGGGATAATCAGGAGGTATTCATTAGGGGTGTGCAATTCGGGTATTCGGTGATTCGGTTCGGGACCCGAACCCAATCACCCCTGTTCTGTTTTGTGCCCGAATATGGGCCACCCGAATCACCCTTGATTCGGTTCGGATTCGGATTTAATCTGAATCCGAATCGATTTGGGGGGGGTAAAGGGGCCCAGGGGCAAAATTTTGGGGTGGGGTGGTAGTGCCCAATGGGTGGAGTCTACCACCCCAATTTCAGGGAAATTGGGCAAAGGGCTGGTTTTTGGGGAATTTTTGAAGTTTTAGTGACTTTGGGGCAGTTTGGGGGCATAGCATGGGAGCTGGGCAAAAAGAGTGGGGTGGGGTGGTAGTGCCTAATAGGTGCAGGCTACCACCCCAATTTCAGGGGGATTGGGCAAAGGGCTGATTTTTGGGAAATTTCTGACGTTTTCATGTCTTTGGGGCAGATTGGGGCAGAAAGTGGGGCCTGGGGCAGAAAATTGGGGTGGGGTGGTAGTGCCTAATGGGTGGAGGCTACCACCCCAATTTCAGGGGGATTGGACAAAGGGCTGATTTTTTGCGAATTTTTGAAGTTTTAGTTTTAGAAATTCTCATTCTATCATAGCAAATGAGATTTTTTTCAATTAAACAACTCTCATGACCCCACTTTCACTTTTTAACACTCTCAATTACTATGAATATGAGGAAGTAATCAATTTAGCACACTTCACCTTATGAAGACAAACCTCAGAAATTCACCAAAATTCACCCCTCTGCCCAATCACTCTGAAATTGGGGATGGGTGGTAGCCTCCACCCATTAGGCACTATCTACCAGCCCACCCCACTCCTTTGGGGCATATCCACTTTCTGCCCCCAATCTGCCCCAAAGACACCAAAACTTCAAATATTCCCAAAAAATCAGCCCTCTGCCCAATCCCCCTGAAATTGGGGTGGTAGCCTCCACCCATTAGGCACTACCACCCCACCCCACTCCTTTGGGGCTGATCCACTTTCTGCCCCCAATCTCACCCAAAGACACCAAAACTTCAAATATTCCCAAAAAATCATCCCTTTGTCCAATCCCCCTGAAATTGGGGTGGTAGCCTCCACCCATTAGGCACTACCACCCCACCCCACTATTCTGCCCCAGGCCCCACTTTCTGCCCCAATCTGCCCCAAAGACATGAAAACTTCAGAAATTTCCCAAAAATCAGCCCTTTGCCCAATCCCCCTGAAATTGGGGTGGTAGCCTGCACCCATTAGGCATTACCAACCCACCCCACTCTTTTTGCCCAAATCCCATGCTATGCCCCCGAACTGCCCCAAAGTCACTAAAACTTCAAAAAAATCCCTCAAAACCAACCATGAACCGAATCACCCAAATTTTTCAGGCCCCAAATTCGGGTGATTTGGCTCGGGCCCGAAAAATATTGGGGGACATCGGGGGTGATTCGGTTCGGCCCCGAATCACCCGAAATTGCTCGTTTTGGGCACAGATCGTTCTGTGCCCGAAATTTTTTGCACATCCCTTGTATTCATATCCTTAACACATGCATTACGGACATACTCATTACTAAATAATGCCCCAGCCTATCTTTCTGCCATCATCTTCCAAGACGTTTCTGTGTTTGACTCTCAATCCTCCAGTCTCATCATCCTAAGACATGCTCCCTGTTCTCTGAAATGACTCCAGCCATTCCTCCTTGCTGCGTCTTATGCCTGGAACTCCCTCCAGACAGTAGCAGCCAAGTGTTTCTTGCTCCTGTAGCAGGGAAGCAATATGCCATCACTTCCCATGTGTGGGAAGCAATATGCCACACCATGTGTGGGAAGCAATATGCTTCCCATGTGTGGGAAGCAATATGCCATCACTTCCCAATTTCCTCATTCCCACAAAATATATCTGACTCACTCTCACCCTTCTTCTACCCCCATACCCAGCCTGTCACATCCTTCCCTCTAGTGCTTCCTCTCCCACACTCTCTTTCCACATCTTTTGCCAAGCCTGTCACAACTGGTGTCCCCCCCACTAACTCCACATACACACAGTACAGAGGTATGCAAGGTAGAGGCACCCCCACTCTCCTCTTTCTGCCTCCTCCTCTCTCTCCCTGGGTTTTGAAAAGCCAGGGAAGAGAGTGGAAGCAGGTAGCATTTTCAGACTGAGAACAGAGTCCTGGCCTAGAGCGTCTTCACACAGACCCTCTAGGCTAGCACTGTGCTAGCTCAGTCCACTTCCTTCTGCTCTCTTTGTGAGCCTCTGCCTTTTTGCAGAGCAAACATAGAGGTGGAAGGAGAGGGCGGAGAAGGGCCATCTTGGACTGGCTCTGCCCCAGTTTAGTGAAGAACTGTTCTCATGAGGATAGGTGGCAGAGAGAGGCAGTAAGGTAGGGGGGCATCTTGTCATCCCACTGGTGCCCCCCAAATCAGTCATTTGAGGTGACTGCCTCATCTCACTTCATACAAGGCCTGCCTCTACTCCCAGAACACCTGCAGGGGTGCTGCATCTCTCTTCTTTGAAATCCCTTTGAAAATCCATCTTTTCCATGGAACCTTTGGCTTAATCCTCCTAATTCCTTGCTACTTACTACTGAGAAAAGAAGCTTCATCATGTGTTATTGCGTCTGCTCTTGTGTGTCCCTTGATGCTCTCTCGAGTCTTGCCTTCCCCCAATTCAGCTCTCTTCTTTCCTCTGATGTTTTCCCCCATCAACAAAATTAGACTCCTTGAGGCAAGATCCTGTCTTGTATACTGAAGAAAACAAGACAAGCCGCATTATTGCTATTCAAAGTGTGCTAAACATCCCCCAAATCTCCAGGGTCAAGTCATGGCCTCTCTTCTCCAAATCCATTTATGTTCTCACACCCCCACACCCCCGCCAAGGCTTAAAGCAGAACTTGTTTCCAACAGGCTTATAATGTAAAGCCTACATTCACCATAATGGTTATTCACATTACAAACACCTTTCCTCTGCTTTTTCATTTGCATTAACACTGATGAGGTCTTCATATAAATCGCATGAGAGAGGTGCAGGGGCCATTTAAGCTCCACATATGAAAACCCTCAATTTCAGCCAAGGAAGGGGAAGCAAGGGAGATGAAAGGATAACAAGGAATGAATGCAAGCAAATGCAGTTATACATATTTAGGCTCCATTTCAGTGGGAGATGTGGATTAATGGCTATTTCACATGAGGCTTAAAATGGCTTCAGTTGGGTTTGTAATGTAAAACCTATGTTGAGCAGAATGTTCATTCTCACAACAAACACTGGCTTTTTCTTCCTATGACAATCAGAGAAATAGAGCCTGAGAGGCACAAAAAGTGATTTCCACAGCACAGAAGAAAACACACTATGGCATGACTAGACCTACAGTAAGATTTGCAGGCACACCTCTCACCATAAAAGCATTAAAATGTGTTTTGTTTTGGTTTTTTTTAAAAAAAAACAACCTTCAATTTAAGGTGAGAAGGACAATAAGAATTTAAGATAAAAATTATTTCACACATCACATTCATTGCATGTAGAATGTGTCTATAGTGGCTGGGTTCGCGCATCATGTGGCACCTCATGTTGTCATAAGCTGCTGCAGTCCCAGGGGTGCGCATGAGTCATATTCCCAATCTCAGTAACAATATGCCGAGATTGGGCGAGATTGCAGCATGGAACCCGACATCTGGTCCTCACTCCAAATCTACGTTACAGATGTCGGGTTCTGAGTGAAAAGTAGGATAGGATAGGCTGAGAGTGGTGGGTTCACATGGCATGCAAATCTTTCCATATTGTTAACAAGACTGGAAATAGGACTTGTGTCTGCTTCTGGGGCTGTGACAGTACGGCAACCTCAGGTACTGCATTATGTGGATTACTGTAACAATGCTCTATGTGGGGCTGCCCTTGAAGAATATCTGGAAACTGCAGCTAGTGCAAAATGCGGCAGCGAGGGTTTTATCCGGAGCTGCCCGTTGGGAACATATCACCCCCATTTTGAAAGAGCTGCACTGGCTGCTGGTTTGTTTCCGGGTCCAATTCCAGGTGCTGGTTTTGACCTTTAAAGCCCTAAACGGTTTGGGCCCAGGGTATTTGAGGGACCGCCTGCTCCCAAAGGTTGTTGCCCACCTGACGAGGACATCTGAGGAGGCCCTGCTCCGGGTGCCGACAATGAGGGAGGCCCGGCTGTCGTGCACTCGGGACAGGGCCTTCTCTGTTGCTGCTCCTAGACTCTGGAATGCTCTCCCAGTGGCCATTCGTTCCTCAGACTCCATCACGGCTTTTAGAAAGCTTTTAAAGACTTGGCTTTTTACCCAGGCTTTTACATGATCGTTTTTTACTGCTGCTTTTATGTGTTTTTATCTGTTGTCTGTTTTTATGCTTGTTTTTAGCTTGATGTTTTTACTGCTTTTTATTGTGTTTTAATTTTTGTAAACCGCCTTGGGGTTTTCTTTTAATGAAAGGCGGTATAGAAATGTAAAAATAAATATAAATAAATAAATAAATAAATAAAATGTGTGAACCCACCCAGTGTACTAAAATACTGATATGTACACATATACCTTTATTAATACATTATGCTTAACAAATGTATGGTAGGGCAATTCCTATCTCTACCCTGCATTCGAGAGGGGCTGTGCCTGGATCCACTTTTTAAATGAGCATATGTACAGTCATTCACACATGTACAAGTGTGCAGATATCTCTATGCATGTATAGTGTAATAGGGCTAAAATACTTACAATGTTCAATTGTTCTCTAAAAAGTGGAGAAATTGCACTAAAAGTGTCGTCCAATTAACTTCTGTGCTATGTAAGAAGTAAATATTTTTGTAGTCTTGTATATTATGCTAGCTTTGCATTAGGCTCCATGCATCTATGCTCTGCTTGGTCAGAGCTAGATATTGGGCTGATGAGGGATGCATCCTCAGAAATTCAACAGGTGCTGCTTCACCAACACTTGCTAGAGAGGAAAGTTGCAGATGAGATCTTTCACATGGCCAAACAGTTTCAACATATAATTACCAAGCCTAAGAAATTATCCTGGCCAGGGAGCCACATCCATAGCAAACTGTGTCATGGGACAATATTTCAAATGAATCATACCATGTGAAATTGTAGGTAGATAAGGTAAAGTTTTGACTACTGGCAACCACAGAGCCCTGTGGTTGTCTTTGGTAGAATACAGGGGGGTTTACCATTGCCTCCTCCCACACAGTATGAGATAATGTCTTTCAGCATCTTCCTATATTGCTGCTGGTGTTTCCCATAGTCCCATATAGTCCCATATAGTTTCCCATAGTCCCATATAGGTGTTTCCCATAGTCTAGGAAACATACCAGCGGGGATTTGAACTGGCAACCTCTGACTTGCTAATCAAGTCATTTCCCTGCTGCACCATTAGGTGGTAGAAAGACGAGACTAGACCAGACTAGACTAGACTATAGGAGTTCATAGGGCTTCTGAGAAGAGGGGAGGGGAGGAGCCTCTGGTCAATCTCCAAACATGTGACTGGCTCATTCAGTGTCCGCCATTTGTTGCATGCACATTACCATATTTTATCAATTATTGAAATTATTTCTATCCTGCTCCACCATGCACACTGGAGTACTACTACTAGTATAGTAGTAATAGCAGTAATAGCAGTAGTAGTAGTAACAAGCCAGGAAGGGGTATCATTTGAGCAACTGTGGAACATTTCTTCTTCTCCTCAGCACTTATTTCCATTCAAGAGGCCTAGCTCCATGTGCATTTGGATTGGGTACGCTATATTTAGGAGCACTTCCAAATCTAAATTTTGAATGAGATTTTCAATGACTAATAAGAATTCCATCACTGCATTTCCATTTTCATCTTTCAAATTGTAGTTTGCTTAAATTAACCATCTTCTGAAAACAAATCAAACACTGGTTTAAAACAGTGTTTTGACTAACAATGAATATTGTAGCAGCAAAAACTATGTGCTAACATTTGCAACATATTTTGAGGTTGAAAATGTGAAACTCAGTCTAAATTGCTACAATGTCAGATCATTGCCAAATGAAATGACAACTACATTTATTCAGCAAAACCATTTAAAGGAAGGTGCTGAAAATAATAACAAAAATCCTAGACAGTGGAGCTATTCACACGAGCAGAAAACAGGGTGACCCCCCTGCAAACAACTTTAACTCTATTTCAAGCCTCACAGCAAACACACGTACATTTGGTGAAGCCTCCTCAGAGAACAGGAGAGACTGACGACCAACCAACTTTTACAGGGTTCTTCAGGGCAGTCAGCCACAGCTTACAATGTTGGTCCTCCAGCCCCCTGAGTGGTTGGGGTGGGGGTGGGGGGGGTCACATGACCCAAGGAGACCACTCTGAGGGCTCCAAGCTGCAGTACCGCTTTGCAGCACTCTGATTGGTAGCCTCAGTTAATCCTTTCCTGGCAACTGCAGCACTGTCAAAGGCACTGAACTCCATCCTGATGCCCCAAACTCCCTACCCACAACAAGGCAGGGACAGGAGAGAGAAGAGGGCAGCAGCTGCTGCCAGCCAGCCCCAAGGGAAGAGTCACACACACACCTCAACGCACTCTCCAGATCCAGGAGGGACACAGCAGATGCCCCCTGGAGCAATTGCCAGATGCTGGTGAGAGTAGTTGCCAGATCCCCCCATAAGTAGCACAGGGACAAGGCACACTCCGTACACCGTACAGCAGCGTGGTTTGGGAAGGCAGAAGGGGGAACCTTCTCCTTCCCTTCACCATCCCCGCAGCTGTGGCTGTGGCCTCCGCGGCACCCCAGCCCCACCCCACTGTATCCCGTGTGTAGGAGGTAAAAGGGAGAGACCCCCTCCCCCCACTGCCGCAGTAGCCAAGTGGCGATTCTGCCTCCCTATCAATTCACCACTGCCACCCCTTGTCAGCCTCCCAAATAACATGACAGTCAATCAGCAACCCATTTTGGGCCTGTGTGCGTGCACAGAGTCGATTCATGTTACCAGGTGAGTGGGCGTAGGGGGGTGGGCATGTGGGGGAGGGTGTCCCCATCACCCACCTGCCCTGCTGCTGCCACTTGCCACTCTTGCAGTGCCAGCAGGGTGGGAGAGTGAGTGGCAAAGTGTCTCCCACACCTGCCAACCCACATTGGCACTACTACCCTCTGCATCTTGATGACGGTGCAGAGGGTGCGTGGGTGGGTTCAGTGTCACACCCAGGCAACTTGGGCACCTGGACTGCCATCGCTGTGGTCTACCAGCCCAGCCTGGAAGCGAGCGCAACAGCGGGACGAACCGCTGGGAGCCTCTGGAGGTGGGATGTGCGGTGGGGCCTGTTGCGCTTTGGGAAGGGGCTCTCCTGCCTGCGGGAAGGTTAGCCAGCCGTCCCACCCGCTCCCTGCCTGTTGGAGACCTTTTCGGACCCACCTGGAGCAGCTGCCATCTGCGCAGGAAGGAGGAGAGCGCTGGCAAGACTGCTGCTGCTCCTTGCCCTGCCTTTCCTTGGATTTTGAGCTGGGCAGGGGCTTGATGCTTGGGCTGCTCCTTCTGTGCCTTTGCTGAGCACATCTCTAGCCTGATTCCTTTTGAACTGGCTCCCAGCAGCAGCTACAGCAGCAGCACTCCCTGCCCCGCCCTACTGGCACCAGGAAGGAGAGAGCAGCAGCCCCATCACTGGTGAGGTTTCCACCTGGAAAGGGCAAAAGTGCTGTTGCCCTTGCTTTGGCAGTAGTGGGGTGGGGGTGGGTGGGTTGGTAAGCATCTCCTCTGAGGCAGCAGATGGAAAGAGGATCTGGCAGAGCCCAGAGCAGTGTACTACACACTCACAACCCTGTGAGGTAGGTTAGGCTGAGAGAGAAGTGACTGGCCCAGAGTCACCCAGCAAGTCTCATGGCTGAATGGGGATTTGAACTCGGGTCTCTCCAGTCCTAGTCCAGCACCCTAACCACTACACCATGCTGCAGGCAAGGGCAGCTGCAGGCAAGGGCAGGGACACTCCTGCTTTTGTCCAGTGACTTGCAGGGGACAGGAAGGAGCACAAAAATCCTCATTCAGCCATGATACTTGCTAGGTGACTCTGGGCCAGTCACTTCACTCTCAGCATGACCTACTTCACAGGGTTGTTTTGAGAAGGAACTTGAGTATGTAGTACACTGCTCTGGGCTCCTTGGAGGAAGAGCAGGATATCTATATTATTAATTCTCCAAGACGGGCCATGCGTGGGGACATGGTAGAAAGGAGGCAATTGGCTGACAGAGGGGGAGAGAGTCCTAGAGCAGCAGGGAGTTTTGCAGGGCGGCTGGAAAGCAGTTTGACAGTTGGCTCAGGGGCACCATGAAGCAGCAGGGAGCTCAGAGGCTGGGGGCGGCTTCAGGAGCTGGACCGTTGGCTCTGGGGGCTGCGGGCGGCAGGCAGTTGGCTGAGCTGCACTGTGAAGCAGCAGGGAGCAGGGAACTCGGAGGCTGTCAGGTGAGCAGGCGACAGTCCCTGGCAGTGGCAGGGGGCAAAAAGGACTGCGAGACAGAGATAGAAAGACGAAGGACAGAGAGTGCGAGCGAGAGCAGTGTGGGGGGTGGCAAGAGGGTGCGAGTGTGGTGTGGGGGCGGCGAGAGGGAGCAGGAGCGGTGTGGGGGCGGCAAGAGGGAGCAGGGGCGGTGAGGGGGCGGCGAGAGGGAGTGGTGCGGGGGCGGCGAGAGGGAGCGGGAGTGGTGCGGGGGGCGGCGAGAGGGAGTGATGCGGGGGCGGTGAGAGGGAGCGGGAGCGGTGCGGGGGCGGCGAGAGGGAGCGGGAACGGTGCGGGGGCGGCGAGAGGGAGCGGTGTGGGGGACAGCAAGAGGGAGCGGGAGTGGTGCGGGGCGGTGAGAGGGAGTGGGAGCGGTGTGGGGGTGGCGAGAGGGAGTGGGAGCGGTGCGGGGGGCGGCGAGAGGGAGCGAGAGTGGTGCTGGGGCGGTGAGAGGGAGCGGGAGCAGTGCGGGGGTGGTGAGAGGGACCAGGAGCGGTGCGGGTGCGGCAAGAGCGAGCGAGAGGGAGTGAGAGCGGTGCGGGAGCAGCAAGAGGGAGCAAGAGGGAGCGAGAGCAGTGTGGGGGTGGTGAGAGGGAGCAAGAGCGGTGTGGGGGCAGCGAGAGGGAGCGAGAGCGGTGTGGGGGCAGCGAGAGGGAGCGAGAGCGGTGTGGGGGTGGCGAGAGGGACCGAGAGCAGTGTGGGGCGGTGAGAGGGAGCGAGAGCGGTGTGGGGGCGGCAAGAGCGAGCGAGAGCGGTGCGGGGGCGGCGAGAGGGAGCGGGAACGGTGCGGGGGCGGCGAGAGGGAGCGGTGTGGGGGACAGCAAGAGGGAGCGGGAGTGGTGCGGGGCGGTGAGAGGGAGTGGGAGCGGTGTGGGGGTGGCGAGAGGGAGTGGGAGCGGTGCGGGGGGCGGCGAGAGGGAGCGAGAGTGGTGCTGGGGCGGTGAGAGGGAGCGGGAGCAGTGCGGGGGTGGTGAGAGGGACCAGGAGCGGTGCGGGTGCGGCAAGAGCGAGCGAGAGGGAGTGAGAGCGGTGCGGGAGCAGCAAGAGGGAGCAAGAGGGAGCGAGAGGGAGCGAGAGCAGTGTGAGGGTGGTGAGAGGGAGCAAGAGCGGTGTGGGGGCAGCGAGAGGGAGCGAGAGCGGTGTGGGGGCAGCGAGAGGGAGCGAGAGCGGTGTGGGGGTGGCGAGAGGGAGCGAGAGCAGTGTGGGGCGGTGAGAGGGAGCGAGAGCGGTGTGGGGGCGGCAAGAGCGAGCGAGAGCGGTGCGGGGGCGGCGAGAGGGAGCGGGAACGGTGCGGGGGCGGCGAGAGGGAGCGGTGTGGGGGACAGCAAGAGGGAGCGGGAGTGGTGCGGGGCGGTGAGAGGGAGTGGGAGCGGTGTGGGGGTGGCGAGAGGGAGTGGGAGCGGTGCGGGGGGCGGCGAGAGGGAGCGAGAGTGGTGCTGGGGCGGTGAGAGGGAGCGGGAGCAGTGCGGGGGTGGTGAGAGGGACCAGGAGCGGTGCGGGTGCGGCAAGAGCGAGCGAGAGGGAGTGAGAGCGGTGCGGGAGCAGCAAGAGGGAGCGAGAGGGAGCGAGAGCAGTGTGGGGGTGGTGAGAGGGAGCAAGAGCGGTGTGGGGGCAGCGAGAGGGAGCGAGAGCAGTGTGGGGGCAGCGAGAGGGAGCGAGAGCGGTGTGGGGGTGGCGAGAGGGAGCGAGAGCAGTGTGGGGCGGTGAGAGGGAGCGAGAGCGGTGTGGGGGACGGCAAGAGTGAGCGAGAGCGGTGCGGGGGCGGCGAGAGGGAGCGGTGTGGGGGACAGCAAGAGGGAGTGGGAGTGGTGCGGGGGCGGTGAGAGAGTTGTGGGGCGGCGAGAGCGAGTAAGACCGTTGTGGGGGTGGGATGCCACAGGCTCAGTGCACGACCGCACAGATGCTCTGTGCAGGGTCAGCTAGTAAAATGTAAAATGAATGAATATTATGACATATGTGTCTGTGCAACTATTCCCCTTAGGGGATGGGGCTGCTATAGGAAGAAGGGTTTGAGCTCCCTGCCTGGCATCTCCAGGTAGGGCTGAGTGGGAATCCTGCCTGAGAGCCTTGGGAAGCCATTGCCAGTCTGTGTAGACAGTACTAAGCTGGATGGATCAATGGTCCGACTCAGTGGACGGCAGCTTCCTATGTTCATATTTTCCCTTGGGCTCATTTGCAAGGTGCCTGCCACTTTAAGGAAGTTTGAGTGAGTGCTCAGAGCTGTTGCTGGATGGGCTTTTGCCAAGTGTTAAACTGCTTGCTTTGCAGCTCACTCTGGTACGCAGGCTCTATGGTAGTTCCGTATAGGCAGCATTCCACAGCCCCTTCACAGGAGTACTGGGAGCTGGGAGGCAACCTCCCCGGCTTTCTAAACCTGGTTTTAGAGAAGGGGCTGGGAACTGGGTGACCCTCTTTTGACAGAGCCCTGTTTGAGAGCTTGCCGAGGTTTCACATGGTAGTGCTAACCCTGCCTTCAGACCTCAAGCCCTGTTTTTGCTGGTCGTGAGAATAGCCTCACATAGCACGTTTCTTTTTATTGCTTCCCTTTCAACAAAGTAGCGGTACATGTAGAATTTGCCACTTAGGCAGATCTTCACTAATCTTAGATAATACTTTCTCATCCAAAGGTAAATCTTGCCTCACCAACCTTTTGGAGTTCTTTGAGAGTGTCAACAGGCATGTGGATAAAGGTGATCCAGTTGACTTAGTACACTTGAACTTTCAAAAAGCTTTCAACAAAGTTCCTCATCAAAGACTCTTGAGAAAACATAGCAGTCATGAGATAAAGGGACAGGTCTATTTGTGGATTGGTAACTGGTTGAAGGAAAGGAAACAGAGGATAGGTATAAATGGACAGCTCTCTAAATGGAGGAAAGTAAGAAGTGGGGTCCCCCAAGGTTCTGTTTTGGGACCAGTGCTCTTTAACTTGTTCATAAATTATCTAGAAGCCTTGCATTTGCACTTTTAACCTGGGGATTGATACCCCAAACTGCTTGTGCCAAGAGACTGGCCAAGGTGTTTTCCATATACAGGGGGTTGAAGGGAAGTCACGCTCTCATGAGTACCAACCAAGAAGGAGTCTGCAAGCCTGCAGATCCACTGTTCAGAGTGGGGTGCTTCTTGTAGCATACTGTTCTCTTAACAGAGTACAGTTTAACAACTTAGTATTTGCCTCATTCACACATAATGCAGAACCTAGGGTCCAGTGGACTCACGGTTTCTCTCCCACTTCACCGTGTGCTTACCTGTCTATGTTTGGACAAAACGGACAAGACCCAAACTGCAGTCAGGGAGACTGCAGAGAAGAAGAGGAACTGGCTGTGTGGGCTTTCTTCTGTCATGAAGGACAGCCCCAACAGCCAATCACAGCCAGAGTAAGAGAGAAGATTCCTCCCTCAACTCTGGTTTTAGCCAGTGCAGCCTGCAGTTCCATATTTGGGTGTACAGCAGGCCACTGGAAACCTTAGGCACGAGCAGCAAAACTCACTACAACCCGAGGTTTCAAACTGGAGTTTGGCAAGGGAAACCTCAGCTCACTTTTCGGATGGGACCAGGGTTTAATGCATTCGGACATACAAGTTTGGCAACCTCTGGCTCCTTCAACTCTGTTTTCCCATTCCATGCAAATGCTAGGATGGTGCAGTCTTTCAGATCTTGTGACACATGCGATTTGGAGAATGTAGGAGTATGAAAAATCCACTGTGCTTTTTCATTTGTAGTGGTCTGAAGTAATAGACATGTCTTCATAAAAACATAAGAACAGCCCTGCTGGATCAGGCCCAAGGCCCATCTAGTCCAGCATCCTGTTTCACACAGTGGCCCACCAGATGCCTCTGGGGAGCCCACAGGCAAGAGGTATGCGCATGCCCTCTCTCCTGCTGTTGCTCCCATGCAACTGGTATTGAGAGGCATTGTGCCTCTGAGGCTGGAGGTGGCCCACAGCCACCAGACTAGTTGCCATTGATAGACTTGTCCTCCAAATCTGTCTAAGCCACTTTTAAAGCTATCCAAGCTGGTGGCCATCACCACATCCCATGGCAAGGAATTCCATAGATTAATTATGTGCTGTGTGAAAAAGTACTTCCTCTTGTCGTTCCTAAATTTCCCAGCCTTCAGTTTCATGGGGTGACCCCAGGTTTTAATGTTGTGAGAGAGGGAGAAATTTTTCTCTCTGTCTACCCTCTCCACTCCATGCATAATTTTATACACTTCGATCATGCCTCCCCTTAGTCGCCTCTTTTCCAAGGTAAAGAGCTGCAGATGCTGTAGCCTAGCCTCATAAGGAAGGTGCTCTAAGCACCTGATCATCTTGGTTGCCCTCTTCTACACCTTTTTTAGTTCTACAATATCCTTCTTAAGATACAGTGACCAAAGCTGTATGCAGTACTCCAGATGTGGCCGCACCATAGATTTGTATAAGGGCATTATAATATGGGCATTTTTATTTTCTATCCCCTTCTTAATGATTCCTAGCATGGAATTCACTTTTTTCACAGCTGCCACGCACTGAGATGACACTTTCAATGAGCTGTCCACCACTGCCCCAAAATCTCTCTCCTGGTCAGTCACTGACAGCTCAGATCTCATCAGCGTATATGTGAAGTTGCTGTTTTTTGCCTCAATGTGCATCACTTTACACTTGTTTACATTGAACCCATTTGCCATTTTGTCGCCCAGTCCCCCAGTTTGGAGAGATCTTTTCGGAGCTTCTCACAATCTGTTGTGGACTTCACTGCCCTAAATAGTATAGTGTCATCTGCAAATCTGGCCACTTCGCTGGTCACTCCAACTTCTAGATTGTTTATGAACAAGTTAAAGAGGACTGGTCTCACTAACAATCCCTGGTGGATTCCACTTCCTACCTACCTCCATTGTGACAACTGTCCATTTATTCCTACTGTTTCCTGTCCTTCAACCAGTTACCGATCCACACATGAACCTGTCCCCTTATTCCATGACTAGGGATGTGCACAAAATTGGTTTGCCTGGTTCAGTTCAAATTTGAACTCCGTTCAAAACAGGGTGGGCAGGTTCGTTTTTATTTTGCTCGAACCCCCCTTTGGTTTGGTTCAAATTTGAACTTGTTTCAAACCATTTTGAACTGGTTTTAATCAGTTTGAAGTGGATTGAGCTTCCAAAACTGGGTTGGGTGATCTGATGTCAGGGTGATCTGGCTGCGACATCTGTCACCCCATTGATCGCCAGGGTTGATTCAGCTGATCTGGCTGGCTATACGGGTGTCCCCTTCCTCCCTCACCACTCCATGTGCATCCCTCCTGAAGCTGCGCGCTCTGTGGAAGAGGATGACCATCCCAGATAGGAGTGTACCGTTCTTCGGTCAAGGGTATATGATAGCTGCACTCCCCTGCTAGAACCTCCAAACAAGCTCAAGGTCCATTTGTAGGAGAACGTAGGGTAGTCAAGCTTCCAAGACTCCAGACACATCCAAGTGAGGTGCTGCATGTGGCAGTCTGCCATTCTTTGGAGAGGAAAGCTGCTCTTGTGGTAGTAAGCATGACTTGTCCCCATAGCTAAGCAGGGTCTGCCCTGGTTGCATCTGAACGGGAGACTTGATGTGTGAGCACTGCAAGATATTCCCCTCAGGGGATGAAGCCGCTTTGGGAAGAGGAGAAGGTTTCAAGTTCCCTCCCTGGCTTCTCCAAGATAGGGCTGAGAGAGATTCCTGCCTGCAACCTTGGAGAAGCTGCTGCCAGTCTGTGAAGACAATACTGAGCTAGATAGACCAATGGTCTGACTCAGTATATGGCAGTATCCTATGTTCCTATGTTCCCCAAGCAATTGGACACTCCTGTGATTAATCATTATTTTCTGAAGATTTTTTCAATTTTTGTATTCCTCCCATAGGGAATAATGGGGATTTGAGGATGCCCCATTCCTCACCTTTGGGGGGTGGCAGGACACCCTGAAGTGGGTTTGTGGGTACAGCAGGGCCAGCCTCCACCCCTCAAGGCACCCACAAGATAATACAATTTATTGTTGATTAATCAGGAATTTTAAAAGAATTAATTTTTGGCTACATAGACATGCATTGCTCTATAGGAAATAACAGAGTGCCTTTTCACCTACAGACCTTATTGCTTATTGCTCTGAACTCTTAGTTCAGGTCACAGCAATTAAGCTATTAAGGTGAAAGGGAACACAGTTTTCTCTCTGAATGGAAAGGCTCAGGCAATGGTTTCCAATGGAGCCAAAAATTAATTCTTTAAAAATTCCTGATTAATTAACCATAAATCCTATCAACCTGGGGGTACCTGGGGGGGAGGCCAGCCCTGATGTGCCCCCAGACTGACTTTGGGGTGCCCTGGTGCCCCCCAAAGATGGGGAATGGGGCATCCTCAAATCTCCATTATTCCCTATGAGAGGAATACAAAAATTGAAAACATCTTCAGAAAATAATTAATAATCACAGGAGTGTTTGATTGCTCTGGCATTTGGTGGCTGGTAGGCACCCCTGGGTGCTTACCATGCACCCATTTTTTGCCCCTAGGTACTCCACATAGGGAATAATGGGCAATATTTTAAAAAATCAGAAAATCATTAAAAATCGTAGGAGTGTCCAACTGCTTTGGAGTTTGGGTGGTGGTTGGCACCCATGGGTGCCTACCACCCAAACTAGTTTTTCAGGCTCAAACCAGTTCAAACTGGTTCAAATCAGTTTGAATTGAACCAGGCTCCATTCAGTTTGAATTCGAACCAGCAGGTCTAACCCAATGCCTGGTTCGGTTCGAATTCAAAATGGTTTGCACATCCCTATCCATGACTGCTCAGTTTACTCAAGAGCCTTTGGTGAGGAACTTTATCAAATGCTTTTTTGAAGTCCAAGTATACTATGTCAACTGGGTCACCTTTATCCACATGCCTGTTGATACTCTCAAAAAACTCCAAAAGGTTAGTAAGGCAAGACCTTCCCATGCAGAAACCATGCTGGTTCTCCTTTAACTAGGCCTGTTCTTCTATAAGCTTAACAATTTTGTCCTTAAGTATGCTTTCCATCAGTTGACCTGGCACCAAAGTTAAGCTGACTGGCTTGTAATTTCCTGGATTTCCTCCTGGATCCCTTTTTGAAAATTGGAGTCACATTGGCTACTTTCCTGTCCTCTGGTACAGAGCCTGATTGTAGGGACAAGTTATATATTTTTGCTAGAAGATCAGCAATTTTACATTTGAGTTCCTTCAGAATGCTTGAGTGGATGCCATCTGGCCCTGGCGATTTGTTATATTTCAGTTTTTCAAGACAGTTTAGAACATTTTCCCTTGTCACCTCAAATTCACCCAGTTCCTCAGCCGCTAAACCTAAAAAACTCAATTCTGTAGAGGGTATATGGTCAGTATCCTCTGCCGTGAAGAGAGACGCAAAGAACTCATTCAGCTTCTCTGCAATCTCCTTATCCACCTTAATAATCCCTTTCACACCCTCATCATCTAAGGGTCCAACTGCCTCCCTGGTAGGTTTTTGACTTCTGATATATTTAAAGAAGTTTTTGTTATTCCCTTTGACACTTCTAGCTATATGCTCCTCAAACTCTCTCTTTGCATCCCTTATTGTGTCCTTGCATTTCTCTTGCCAGAGATTATGTTCTTTTTTGTTCTCTTAATTTGGGCAAGACTTCCATTTTCTAAGGGAAGTCTTCTTCCCTTTTATAGCTTCCTTGACTCTACTTGTTAGCCATGCTGGTGTCCTCCTGAACTTGGTGGTACCTTTCCTCCTTCTTGGTATACATTCCAACTGTGCTTCTAGTACTGTGGTTTTAAATAAATTCCATGCTTTCTAGAGTAATTTGACCCTCCTGACATTCCCTTTCAACTTCCTTCTTACCAGTCCCCTCATTTTTGAGAAGTTTCCTATTCTGAGGTCCAACGCATGACAATTCTCCACTCGCACCAGGACCTGGTTTAAGATGTCAGAGTTGTAGAACCATTTGGGAACAGTGACCATAGTGTGATCCAATTCAGCTTATATGTGAGTGGAACATTGCCAAGGAATGTTTGACTTCAGAAGAGGAAACTTCTCAAAAATGTGGGAACTGGTAAAATGGAAGCTAATAGGGAAAGTCAGGAGGGCCAAATCACTCCAGAAAGCATGGAGGTTAATTAAAACCACAATAATAAAAGCTGAGTTGGAATGTATACCAAGAAGAAGGAAAAGAAATTGAATTATTAATTATAATTATAATTATAATTATTATTAATAGTACCACCAAGTTCAGGAGGATGCCAGCGTGGCTAACAGGTAGAGTCAAGGAAGTGATAAAAGGGAAGAAGAGTTCATTCAGGAAATGGAAGTCCTGCCCTGGGTTTCACCTCCTCAAGCCATGCAGCCTTTAAGACTGTGCAGGCCCCAAAGCAGGCAGGAGTGCTAATCACTCCCAAAAGGATGACCGGCATAGCCCATTCTGTGCCCATCCAGGAGGGAGTGGGGAGAGCCTGTCCCACAGCAAGTGGGATGGAGAGAGAGGCACGCTGCTAATGGCCATTCTGGCCACACCTTTCCTCTGACCCCACCAATGTCCCTCCTTTGCTTAGCGCTCTACAAAGGGGGTGATGCAAGGGGTGCCCTGTATCACTCATGTATTGTGAGGCAAGGGGTGGCTGTATTTGCCAGCATAAGAAGAAATTGCATGACTTAGTTCTTCTCCCACAAGAATCCACTTCTGATTTACCTTTTTCCCTTTTTTAGCACCTTGTCATGAAATTTCTTCCTCTCCCAACTCTCATCCCCCCACCCACCTACCCACAAGTTAATTTTTTTCTCTGCCCACACTCAAGAATGACATTTTGCCAGAGATCAGCATTACAATGAGAGTACTGGAATAAAAATACATAACATCTATATACCATTTTTTCCAATTATTCAAAGTATAGTTAATTGGTTAAAAGGCATTTACCTTGTTAAACATGCACAGGATGGTGCTCTGCAGCTTAACAGAAGTTTAGGAGGTTGTCAGACTTATTAACTCACGAAAGTGAGCCAGTTTGATTCATCTATTAAAAGTGGAGACTAATCTTGTGGAGAAATTCATGGAGCATCAACAGCCACATTAGATAAATGAAACCTCCATGACCGGAGAAAGTATACTTTGATGCTGGACATACAAAATGTAAAGAGAAAAGCAGAAATGCAACCCCACCTCCCCACCCCAGCAGAAGGGTTTGAAACGCCTGCAGCTACTCAAAGGCTAGTTCTTTGGGTGCAGGGACAAGCACACTACTGAGCATGTGTACATGGATAATCTTCTAATAGATCTGCCCTAACATGGGATATTTCAAGTCAATCTGAACTTTCATCCAGGAAATACAAACTGAGGAGCAATACCTTCTGGCATCCTGTTTACATTGTTGCCCAGTCAACAATGTGGACACTGTTGACTGGGCACATTTGGAAACTGCTGACTGGACAGATTTTAGAATTTGCAGTCTAGGCATTTTGGGAAATTACTGATAGGGCAGTTTTTGGAAATTGCTGAAGGGCAGCTTTGGAATTTGCTGACTACATGATCAGTGTTATCTATGATTTTTTAATCGGTGTGTAGAATGAATTTTGTTCTGGGTGGCAGTATAAAGGCAGTGTGTGCGCATGTGAATTCAGAGTGGGGCTTTCCTGATTCAACCTGAGCGGGATCTAAAATTGAGTGAGTGGACATCAAAAAAACTTGTGATTAAATACGCGTGCCTTAGAGGGAACACTGCACATGACCTGAAAGGAGAATACAGGGTGGATGGGGATTTGCACACCTTCTGGAATCAGGGCCAGACATTGGGAGTGGAAGCATTTCTGGAGCAGGTCCAGAACTTCCTACTTCCTGGGACCTTTAGGCCCATTCCAGAATACATTGAAGCTTCCAGTGCAGGGAGGGGAAGGAGTTATATTGGTGCTCCTTCTCAACCTTGGGAACTTTCAGGCAAGTGATGTAGGATCTGTTATAACCTCCCAGGTTTGGCACAATTTCTGGGCTTTATTAGATCCCCCTCACCCCATATCCCAAAGTCTCCCATTTGGTGATGGGGAAGTTTCCCCAGGAATGTCCCACTTTTGAAACAGATTGTTAGATTCTAGATTCTGTATGGGAGTGCAGAAGTAAACAACTGAAGCAAAACATTAAAGCCATATTGGAGGTCCGTTTTGGAGCTCTTGCATAAGGGGCACATCAGGTTTAGGTGCATGTATTTTATGAGGAATGTATTGTTCCTGGCAAAAATTCAGTGCAGGACAGTTAAAATGAAACCAGTTGGAGACAATAGATTAGATTTATTGGAATTGTGCCATGGGAAAAAGAGAGATTTGTCTTGTCTTAGCACAGTCAATGGCTCTTTGTACACAGGAAAATGACACATTTTCAGTTCTTCTTAAGCATACATTTCTGCTGCCTTGTTTAGAATGCCAGGTGTGCACATAAGAAATTGAAGTCAAATTCAAACAATCATAGGAAGCTCATTAGGTGACGCTGAAAGACAAACTTTAAGCCAGATACCTTGCAGGGTTGAGGATAAACAAGAGATGAGGGCAAATTTTGTTTATTGTTGTTGTTGATTTAGACGGTGTGCCCCTTAGGACAGGAGCATTTAATTATTCTGCGTGTCATGCACATATATGGCATGATATAAATCATTGCTATGGGTTGTACCCAAACCCCAATTTCCCCTTGTCTTATCTTGTACTCTTGTAAGATGAGGAGCATGATATTTGGAGGAAAGTATTCAGAGTCTTGAATTTTGCACAGCTGGCATGAAGGGGCTCAGGATGCTACAGATTTATAGACTGCCATCCTGACTACCACTGCAGATGTGTTAGTGTACACATAGGTATACTAGTGTACACATATGTACACACTGATCAGTGTAGATACATCAGTGGGCCCCACAGTAGTCCCAGTCTTCTATAGGAGCACAAATACTTTTGGAGCATTCTTACAACTCTGAAAAATGTTGCCAAAATGGTTTACATAGCCAAGACACAATAAGATGGCTCCCTGCCCCAAAGGGGTTCACAGTCTAAAGAAAAGGCACAAGGAATAGGAGACACCACTCAACAGTCACTAGGAGGGTCACTCTGCTGGGATGAACAGGGACCAGTGTTCCCTCTAAGAGGGATTCCAGATGTTGTTGTAAACAACTCCCAGAATCCTTAGCCTCAGTGCTTTTGCTTGGAGATTATGGGAGTTGTAGTCAAGAACATTTGGGAATCCCTCTTAGAGGGAACACTGATAGGGACAGTAGTCCACCCCCACCCTGCTAAATTTAAGGGAAACAAGCCTCATGAGAGTCTACCTGTTTTGCAACAAACCTAATCAGGGAATTGCAGAGAGATGTAATTTCCATTGTTTCAAATGAAATAAAGGGCCCACATTCTGTGTAGGGCATACTAAGCATTATCTTTATTAAATATTGATTCTAAAATCTTTAAGCCACTGAAAGATTGGAGTCTGTGATTAAATTACAAATTAATCTAGCGCTAACTGGTTTTCTTGTGCATGGAATCAACTTGGATAATCTCAGGCGGCTTCCTTATGTTATGGGCAAATGGAAAACAACATGCTTTTAGCCCTAGACACTGGGAAACCTCAGATGTGTTGAGCATATGATATTTGCAGCCAGACTCAAGCCTTAGGAGTTTTCCCATCTGAATTGATCTCGTAAATTAAGGCAATTTAGGCAATCTGGTTTTATCTCTTGGGGTAGAATAGATTACTGTTCAGTATAAAACAAATCCTACTGGTGAGCTTTAGACAAAATTACTATCTGAATTCAAAACAGTGAGGCAATAGCACGTAAGAGCCTCCTAAGTCAGTTGGAAGAGGAGGACCGACTTGAGCGGTTGAATGAGGCCTACCAGCCCCAAACTTCCATCTCTCGGAGGTTTACCAGAGGCCTGTCAGTGTCAGGTTATTGATGAGCTTCCTGTTTTTGCTGTTCTAAAATGGTAGCACAAGTTTTGCAGGCCTGCATTAAATGAAAAATATAGGAAGCTCCCATACTGAATCAGCCCATTGAAGCATCTAGCTCAGCATAGAAAATGCTGACTGGAAGTGGCTCTCCAGGGTTTCATCCAGGGATCTTTCCTAGCAGGGATGTGCACAAATTGATTTTTTGGATATGGTTTGTGCCCAAATCGAATCACCACTTATTTGTTTTGTGTCCGAATCTGTCCCCCAGAATCACCCCAGATTCGATTTGGATTGGATTGGATTTGGATTCAGATCAATTTTGACCTAGGGGCACCAAATGTGGATGATGGATAGGTCTCCATGGGTGCCACCTACCACCCAAATTTCAAGGCAGTGGGAAATAATGGGGATTTGAAGTCACCCTATCCTAACCCTAACATGGACCCCCAGCTTTAACTTAAAAAGTAAAAAACAACAACAACCAAGCCTCTGTAGAAGCGGAGTTATGGAGCAAAATGTGCAGTCAGTCTTTTTCAAGTGTTTGGATTCTTTGGTGTATTATAACTTTTCCTCATAATGAATCTCTAAGAGGTTTTATTGCACACCTTCATTTCTTCTGTTCATTTTGACTGTCATTGGACAGTGCCAACTGTCAACTGCCATGTGCCAACTACACACCCACCCACCTGCAAGGCGATGGGGTAGTCAGTTTATTTTTTAGAAATACTGTTTAGATTCTTTGGTGTCTAATAACTTTTTTTCATAATGAATCCCTATGAGGATTCACTATAGGCCTGTTCTTTTTGACTGTCATTGGACAGTGCCAACTGTCAACTGCCATATGCCAACTACTCCCCCACCCACCCCACACACTGGGGTACTCTGTTTATTTTTTATGAATTTTTGAAGTGTTTAGATTCTTTGGTGTCTTCATTATACACCTTCATTTCTTCTGTTCATTTTGACACCACTGCTTTGTGGGTGAGGGTGGGGAATTATTGGCATCCCATGTGCCAACGACCCCCCCAACCTGCAAGCCACTAGATACTCAGTTTAGATTTTAGGAATTTTTGAGGTGTTTAGACTCTTTGGTGTGTAATGAATCCTCAAAGGAATTCATTATGAGGAAAGGTGATCAGACATCAAAGAGTCTTAACACTTGTAAAAAAATTCCTTGAACATAAACTGAGTAGTACCCCACTGCCTTGCGGGTGGGTTGGGGGTGTAATTGGCATGTGGCAGCTGACAGTTGGCACTGTCCAAAGACAGTCAAAATGAATAGAAGAAATGAAGGTGTGTAATGAATCCTCATAGGGATTCATTATGAGGATGAAAGTCACTTGAAAAATAGAGGTCACTTGAAAAATAGTGACCACACATTTTGCTCTATAGCTCCACTTCTACAAGGGCTAGAGCTCATCCTTTAAAAAAAATGAAAGCTGGGAATCTGGGAAAATTGATAGGAGGAATCCGAATCTCAAATCAATTCGAATCAAATCTGGTGTGATTCAATTTGGACTTGGATCTAGCCAATGGACCACAGGGGTAATTTGTTCTGTCTCCAAATCACCCGAATCATCTAGATTCAGGTACAAATCGATTTGTACCTGAATCAATTGCACATCCCTATTACCCAGTCTATGTGAGGGTGATTGAAGTCACCCATTATTACAGCTCTGTCTCTCTTTGACACCTTTCTGATTTGCTTCTCCAACTCCAGGACTCTCCCAGTGTTTTGATCTAAAGGGCGATAGCACGTCCCTAGTAACGTATTTCCTTTCAGTCCTTGTATTGTCACCAATAATGATTCTGCAGAAGACTCTGGTCCTCCTAGGTTTTCTGGCTTGTTGGATTCTATCCCTTCTTTAATATAAGAGATTACTCCACCCCCAATCCTCCCTTCCCTATTCTTTCTGTAGAGTTTGTATCCAGGAATAACAGTGTCCCACTGGTTCTCACAATTCCACCAGGTTTCCATTATGACCACTGTATCTATGTTTTCATTAGCAACCAAGCACTCCAGCTCGCCCATCTTGGCTCAGAGTCTTCTGGCATTGGTATATAAACACCTATATGCCAAGTTTCTTACCTGGCATTGGCGTTTGCTATCTCCCTTGATGTTATTTGACCTTTTTGTTTCTGTCTGCTTTATTCCAGGTTCTACTCTGTCTCCTTCTGATTTATCCAAAACATTTGAACCCTCACACCTTAGGGGATTTTGCTTGCTGAACCAGATACCACCCATTTCCTGTGGGCAAACCCCCCCCCCACTGCCATGTCATTTTAAAAACAGCTCTGCAACCTATTTTATTTTAAGTGCCAGCAGTCTAGTGCCATCATGGTTCGTGGAGCCCATCCCTTTTGTACAGGCTCGTCTTGTCCCCATATCTATCCTAGTGCCTAAAAAACCTAAACCCATCCTCCCAGCACCACCATCTCATCCATGCATTGAAACCGCTCAGCTCTGACTGTCTTGCTGGCCCTGTGCGTGGAACAGGTAGCACTTCAGAGAATGCTACCCTGGGGGTCCTGGACTTCAGTATCCTACCTAGCAGCCTAAATTTGGCTTCCAGGACCTCCCGATTGCATTCCCCAACATCGTTGGTGCCTACGTGCACCACAACAGCTTTCTTCTCCTCAGCATTTCCTAACAGCCTATCTAGACACCATGTGATGTCTCAAACCTTTGCACCAGGCAGGCAAGTCACTGTGCTGTCTTCATACGGGCCACAAACCCATTTCTCTATGCCCTTGAATCTCCCACTACTAGGAGACCCCCCACCCCCTGGAGGAATATCCTCTGTGCGAGAGGATATGGGCACATCACCCAAGGAAGGGGTCTCTTCTAAGGGAGCATTCCCCTCTTCCTCAGACTGATGTCCTCCTTCCACAAGAACTTCATTCCCCATGACAGCAAAGGAGCTGTTAGCCTGGGAGTGGGTTGCTTCACATCCCTGAGGGTCTCATTCAGACCCTCTCTGTCTCCCTGAGCTTTTCCAGGTCAGTCACCTTGGCTTTGATGGAACAGACTTGTTCCCTGAGAGCCAGGAGCTCTTTGCACCAAGTGCACACCCACAACTTCAACCCCTCTAGCAGATAGTCATATGCAAAATTCCGTGCCATACATTGGGAAGCACACTGTCCCCTGCTGGCATTCTACCTTCATAACTAGTCCGATGGACTATTTAGAATGCTGCCACTAGGAGTACCAGTCTCTATGGCAACAACAGCCTGAGATACCATCATTGCCGCCTCCTCTAGCTCTAGGTTTAATGTGGGTTACCAACATTACCATGATTATATCAACCCCACACCAAGGTGGTTTCTGGCCTGAGATGAATCTAAATCCTTTCAATCTGGTTGTATTAGAATATGGTTAATAGGCATTAAGAGCTACAGTAACGTAATCATGCTACCTTGAATGTGTGGCCCACAATATCCTCTTGCTCCCATACAAGCACACTTACATTTTCTTCCCCTTGCACTGGTCTCATCTGCAGTGTATTGTTTCTTGTATTTTAACTGCCTAGCAGAATCTTACCATTGGACATTCAAGCAGTCTGTGGACTCAATAGTCATGCCATCTGAAAGTATCATTCTACCATTGGATGTTATCCAGTACTACAGGGATTTGCTGAGAAGCTTTATGAACTGTGCAGATGGACCATAGTTATTCCACTGTACTCCTCTTCAGATAATACTTTTAGTCCATAATGACAGTGTTTGGCTTTGGTCTGATAGTCTCCATGATCCTTTCCTCGAGGGTCCTACACAGCTAGGTATATTAAATGCACTCACAGTAACTTGCTTCCTTCATCCATCTTGTCTTCTCTGGAGCTATGTTTTCCCCAGTTTGATAAGTTGCTCACCTTGTTACCACTCCACTCGGTGGCCTATTTTCAATGTGCTTTCAGACATTTTATGCATGGCCGCTTACATCTTGTTCTCAGATAGTTTTAGACTCTGCTAAAATCTCTTCTCCATACGACATTCTGTTTCCCATATAAAACATTCTAAATCTGTTTCCCCCATATTTTCTCTCAGCCTAGAAGAAAAAGGGCAATGCTGGGAAAGGGAGAAGCAACAGTACAAAGAAACAAGAGTGCCCTAAAAATCAATCAAAGGGCACCTGACTCTTCTTGGGCAAATCTTCTCATTGGTGCTTATTAAGAGTGGTCTTGCTCTCCCCGCCCCATCACATCAGGCCATGTTTTTCATTTTTAAGTTGTGCACAGGGCTGGTTACAGGTCTCAGGGACCCCTTGAACCTTGGAGCCCCCTCCTACCTAGGCTGCTTGTGGGTTGCTGCACTGCCACTGCACAAAGCCGATGGACACAGAGGTGCTATCAGGTACCAGCAGTGAGACCTTCCAAGGACCGTGTCCTTGGCAGCTCCCAGTGATGCTGACCTTTGACCCTAGCCCTAGGCATACAGCTAAACATAAATAATCTGGATAGCTACACACTTTACACAGCAAAGACGACCACTACCTGTATACCAATTTTATGCAAGTTTTTCTCAGAACCAATGTGGGAAGTCAACGCACTCAAAACCAGCATTGCCCAAGTGAGCCCCACATGCCATTTGCCATGCCCCCAGCACTCATGGCAGCATCAAGCCCTCCATCCTTTGCCATCCCAGCAGAGATGCTCTTTAAGTTTCAGTTGGGCAGCCAATTCTCTTTCCATTGTGCAAACCGAAGCTTAACACATGTCCCAGCAGTGATGGAGAAGGATGGGTGTTTGTGAGGGGGGCAGTACCTTCCCCATCCTGGTGGGGATGCACTCTAAGTTTCAATTAATGAGCTCTCTTTTTGCTGTCCAAACTGAAGCTTAAAGAGCATCCCTGCTGAGATGGGGAGAGGTGGAGGGAGTGTAAGGGGACAGCATTGCCCCCTTGAACAACTCCCACCTACTCTTCCCCGTCACTTCTGGGGTGATTTTTAAGCTTCAGGTTGGGCAGCAAAAAGACAGCTCACCAGCCAACCTTAAATTGCAAGCACATCCCAACAGTGATGGGGAAGGGGGACAGTGAGGTGATACCTTGGTGAGGGTGGGGCTAGATGCCTGCACTTACTACCCTTCACAGAGTTGCCACCTAAGGCTATCACCTCACTTTGCCTCATTAATGAACTGCCTCTGGAAGCCTCTTAAAATACCTGTGGACATACATCTAAGAATGAATGCTGATTGGTTCAAGTGGAAGCAAACAGAAGGAACATTTTCAAGGCAGAAGATTCACTATACCATAGCAGATTCCCAGAAAGAGAGAGGAAGGAGTCCACACCCTCAGAGTACTTTCAGCCAACTCACAGCTCTCTGTCTCTCCTGAAAAACAAACACCTTCACACACACACACACACACACACACACACACACACACACACACACACACACACCTTTCCCCTTGGCTGGACTAGCAGGTGACTGTCAAGAATTGATGGGTATTACATTCAAACATAGAGGACTGGGTCTTAACCTTTGCACTCCATGGCCAAAGCTCCTTCTCTTCACAGAAGGCAAGTGGCATCCACAAGGGGCAGATAGTGAAAAGGGTTCTTAGGTGAGTACAACCCTTTTCCCATTCATAAAAAGAGCTTCCCAGTTATGGAGCATCACAGTACAAAGGCTTAAGATCCAAGACAGATTCTTCTTTTAACCATTAGCAACCACTGAAGAAGCTTTGGCCAGTCTTTATGGTTCATTAACCTAACCAGTAATCTACTCATCAAAGGAAATGACTGGTCAGCCACCAAACACTACAATTGGCCCTTAACTATTTATTTGTCAATTGATATCCTGCAGAATTTCAATTTGGAGTTATACGGGATTCATAATATAACAAAGAATTATAGATAACAAGGAGTTAATTAGTAATTCCATTTAGAAAAAGAGCGGATTTTCAGGGCATCTCACATTAATTTTGTATCATCCACCCTTTACCCCATCACACCCACTGCACCAACTCACCTATCTCAGCCAGCTTTCCAACACTACTGTCTTTCCCTACCAATCAGTTGAAATTTAGCAATAGGCAGAGTACGGAAGAGGGTTATAAATGAGACTTTAATTGAGCCAGGGTTCACCAGGATATCACCCCGGAACCTAACTTTTGTCCTCCCATTAAGTACTTGGCAAATTAGGTAACCCTTTGGCTAAACACAACCAGCCCCTTTCTGTTCCCTCTAACAGGGATTCCCAGATGTTGTTGACTACTACTCCCATAATCCCCAAGCAAAACCCATTGCAGCTGGGGATTCTGGTAGTTGTAGTCAACAACCTCCAGGAATCCCTGTAAGAGGGAACACTAGCCCCTGTACACCTGTGGTAATGTCTTGTGGCTTCAAGTTCTGAGTGGCCTCAAGGGCTGACCCCTTGTAAATTAAGCACCCCCTTGTAAATTAAGCTTAACACAATCCAAGAAGCTCTTAACTGAACAGAAGTCACTTAACTATAGATAAATTACAAACAATCCTGGAATATTATCATAATCACCTCATTGCAATATATATCCTGGGCTTTTAAGAGTCGTCAAAAAAGTATAGAAAACCACATAGCTGAGATGTCATAGAGAAAATGAAGGAGAAGTACATAAAGAAAACTAAACTGAATGACAAAAGGAAGGAGGTGATAATGGGTCCACTGTGTGGCATTGGGTTCACTGTGTGGAAATCAGTTCCAGTAATGATCAAATGTATATTGGCTGGATGGATCAAATGACATTCTGAGAAGCAGCACTGTTTCATAATCTCTTTTAATGAATCCAGAATCAATGCCATTCTTGGACCCATCTGTTCTCTTTATAGCAATTTCACATTACCACAATTAATGTACAAGACACCAAACCCTAACCAAGCCAATTGTCTGTTCACAGACACACATCCACTCATCTACTTGTTATCCCCAGCTATTTATTTAGTATTTATTTAGTAACTATAATATTCTCTGTCACTTTTGGAAAAGAAGGGTTTCTGTCTCCATTAGAGGTAAGAGAAATGGGGAACGAAAGAGGGGAAAATATGAAATAATCAGGAAACATCCCTTGAAACAAAAGTAAATGTAGATTCAGACATTATCAGAGGAGGCTGTACTCATACAGCCTCAAAAAATAAGGTAGAAGTGCTGCCTGGCATGTCATTCACTCTCCCTTGCTGGGCAGGTCAGTCAGCCTTTGTTGGAAGAGGCAAAGGCTGTAAGTGTGATTGCATGCCTTCCTGTGAACAGGAGACTGGGATGCCCCAGTCTCCCGATCATGCAAAGATGCACAATCATGCTTACAACATCTGTCTCTTCAGATGTAGTTTGTAAGTGCAAGCTACAGCATCAGAGGTATGAAGTGTCAGCACTGGGCAGGACTTCTGGCATACTTTTGGTGGCTATATGCATGTATGACCTCTGTTAATATGGCCTCAGTTACCTGTTGTGACATTTTAAATGAGGTTTTTTAAAAGATAAAATCTCTCATATTTGAGCTGAACTAGACTCTACAGTTACCACAGAGTCTATAGTGGAAATGTCCAGCAGCTCCTCTTGTGTGGCGAAATTGGATCAATTTCAGTTTGTGACTCCCGGGGATGTGGACAAGATACTTGGCACACTACGCCTCACCACCTCTTCTTTCGACCCTTGCCCAACATGGTTTATACTTTCTAGCAGTGAGGTTATTGGAGAAGTCCTTGTTAAGATCATTAATGCTTCTCTGAGGGAAGGCAGGATGCCTCCTTGTCTCAATTATTAGACTACTCTTGTAGAGGCCTGCATTGGATCCCTCAGAATCGGTCAATTTTAGGACTGTCTCCAACCTCCAATGGTTGGGCAAGGTGATCAAGAGGGTGGTGGCATCTCAGCTCCAGGTTGTCGTGGAGGAAACAGATTATTTGGATGCATTTCAAATGGGCTTTCAGGCAGCTATGGGATTGAGACAGCCTTGGTTGGCCTGTTGGATGATCTCCAATTAGGAACTGATGTGGGGAGTGTGACGATCCTTTTGCAGCTCTCAGAAGCTTTCGATACCATCAGATAAAATGGTATCCTTCTGGGGTGCCCAAAGGGGTTGGGAGTGGGAGGCACAACTCTGCAGTAGTTCCACTCCTCTAGAGTAGGTTCCATATGGTGTCACTTGGAGACTGTTGCTCTTCAAAACAAGAGCTCCAGTATGGAGTACCACAAGGCTCCTTACTGTCTCCAATGCTTTTTAATATCCACATGAAACCGCTGGGAGAGATCATGAGGGGATTTGGTGCAGGCTATTATCATAATGCTGATGACACCCAAATCTATTTCTCCATGTCAACTTCATCAGGAAATGGCCTATCTTCCCTAAATTCCTGCATGGAGGGGGTAATGGGCTGGATGAGGGAGAACAAACTGAGACTGCATCCAAGCAAGATGGAGGTACGCGCTGTGGGAGGTCAAGACTTAGGAAGTGGTTTAGATCTGCTGGTTCTGGATGGGGTTGCACTCCCCCAGAAAGAGCAAGTACGTAGTCTGGAAGTACTTCTGGACCCAAACCTCTCCCTGATTTCTCAGGTTGAGGCAGTGGCCAGGAGTGCTTTTTATCAGATTTGGTTGATCCTCCAGCTATGTCCATTTCTGGAGGTTAATGAACTTAAAATAGTGGTTATACTGGTAACATCCAGACGTGACTACTGCAATGTGTTCCACATTGGTCTTCCTTTGTACCTAGTTCAGAAACTGCAGTTAGTACATAATGCAGCAGCCAGGTTGGCCTCCGGAGTTCCCCGAAGAGATCATATTACACCCATTTTGAAAGAATTACACTGGCTACCAATAAGGTTCTGGGTGAAATACAAAGTGCTGGGTACAAAGCCCTAAATGGCTTGGGTCTGAGGTATTTAAGAGAGTGCCTTCTTCATCAACCCCACTGCCTGTTAAGATCATCTGGGGAGGTCCAGTTGCGGTTGCCACCGGCTCAGTTGGTAGCGACTTTAAACCGGACCTTTTCTAGAGTTGCCCTGGGACTCCGGAACATGCTTCCTGACGAAATTAGAGTTTCCCCTTCTCTGAATGTTTTTAAGAAGGACCTAAAAACATACCTGTTTAGTTAGGCTTTTAGTTTATACTTTTAAAGCTTTGTTTTTAGAGTTTTTACTGTATTTTAAATTGTTTTAATTATGTTAATGTTTTAATTGGTTTTATATTGTAAACCACCTAGGGACATTTTTGTATGGGTGGTATATAAATGTATTATAAATAAATAAATAAATAAATAAATAGAATGAAGCTATTATCTTACTAAGAAACTGCCCAGCTAAATGTCAATTTTGAGGGGCTATCCTACTTTGGAACCATTTCTTTAGGTAGTTTTTAGGCCATTCTTCCAAATTTCACTTCTGGTTTGTGTGGGGCTCCTCAATAAATCTAGATTTCCTGGGTACAAAACCTGGAGCTTGCAAAGGCCAAACTAAAACTATGCCTTATGAGCAAGCATGTGTAACAGCAACCCAATGACCATTTTTCTTTTTGTTTTGTCTTTTCAGGGGGTGGAATTGGGAGTAGAAAAGTGACTGCACAAGAGGGCAGTTCATTCTTTACCCTTTTGTAGTTTCAACACACCATATAACTCTGTCCAGGAGTGTTTTCCTCTCATGGGTTTCAAACACATGCATATTTGAAACCCGGTCTTGTGGGGGGGGGAATTGTTGGGGAGGGGTGATTTGGATTAGGAAAATCATGAGTGAGGAAAGTTTTAAGTACTCCTCCTCTCATTTTTCCACATCCAGTCTCTCTCTTGGGAACAAAAGAGGGTTTTCAAGGGCAGGGGTGGAGGAGAAAGCTTGCTTGGCTACTATTACATGTGTTTGCATAGAATATTTGGTTTGGCCCCAGAAAGTATAATATTTTTACCATCTGTAATTCACTATGTTGTTCATCTAGACTGTGCGATATCAAAGGATATTGATTAAAATATATTTCAGAGGCTGTGAAGAGAGCTGGAAATTAAATCCATTCTTTTCATGAAGACAAATGATATTTTTAAGTTCTTCTAATGAAGCAGCATTCATCAGAACCTCATCTATCTTTTCAAAGCAAGTTTCTGCGTATGGATAAAAAAGATTAATGTCTGTGAAGTTTCCAGCATTTTGGTTTTGTAATGATACATGAAACCCACCAGCGACAGCTAGCCTGAGCTAAATGTGTGAAGGCCACATGCCTGCTGTGCATGCTCTTCTGACCCATTTCCCTTCCTGATAGGACTATCAACTTCATGTTGTTGTTTTTATTTTATTTAACAGTGTTTGAGAATAGGCATATTAAAAGTGATGGATTTGCCTGGATTCCTACATAAACATGTAAACATTGCTTGGGAGAATAGAAGAGTGAGCAAAAGGGTGATTATTAAAGCAGGCGATGAATAATCAGCATTTTGTTTTGAAGAATGTACTCTGAAGTGTAAGGTGGTAAGATCCATTTAAGTGATTACGAGAACGGAATCTGGAGACTGGCATTGATTCCGGGTTCATTAAACTGAAGGAAGAGACAATGCTGCTCCTCAGAATGTCGTTTAATCCAGCCAATATATATTTGACCATTACTGGACGCTGATTTCCATTATACCACACACTGAACCCATTTACACCTCCTTCCTTTTGTCATTTTGTTTGATCCCCCCCACCCCACAAATGTGTTTCACTTCACGTTCTCAGGGAGATCCCAGCCATGCAGTCTTCTGTGTTGTGTGTTCTGTAAACCTGTAGGGCTACATTTTTCAAAGAGATTTGAATGATAATATTATGGAATAGTTAGCCATTTTCCTTTGGTACCTGCATATGTTTCCAGCACTGTACGTTCTTTGTTTGATGACCTTTTGGATAAATTCCTATTAAAAATTTTCTTTGAATATTTTAATGTTTGACATAATGATTTACATTGAAATGAAGTGAATCTTGGCTAAGTACCACTGAAATAAATGGCCGCCTTTGGAAGTAATGCAGAACTGCATGTCCAATAAATGAAACAGAGAAAGGAAGAGCTCCCTCTCTGCAGTCTTACTGATTGCAGAGAGGAGGGGGAACTGGCTGCCAGGCCTTTACTGAAGGACAGCCTCAGCAGCCAATAGCAGCCAGAGCAAAGGAGAAGCTTTCTCTTTCAGAAGGGGGAGACTGATGTGCCAGTGTTCGGACGTAATGCTGACACTGCAGAACTGGAAATAAAAGGTGGCGAAACTCACTACAGATTGAAGGTACAAAATACAGTTCAGGCAGGGAAACCACAGGTCCATTTTTCAAGGAAACTGCGGTTGCCCACATTTGGACATACAGTTTTTGAAACCGGAGGTGCTTTCACCTCCAACTTTGTGTTATGTGTGAATGTGGCCAATGTGTTAGTTCTTACTAACTTAAATCCCATTCACTTCAAAGGTGTTAAATCAGGATTCACTACCTTTAGATATAACCTGTTATTGTTGTAAGGCTGCCAAGTTTCTAAGACCCTAGTTTAGATCAGTAGCTGTCCTTACACAGATCTTTTACACTGTGACTTGACTTGCATATCTATGTTCACATAAAACTTTAGAAGATAATTTTAAAAGGATATTTGTGTCATTCTTCCATATCTGCTGATTTCCATTCTACTTATCTTCATGTTTTAGATTAGCTTCCAAATATAAAGTTCACTCTAATAAACATGCAGAACTCATTTAAGGAACTAGATGCTGCTACTGCTTCAGTCAATAGAACTCCGTGTTGACTTGACACATTAACGTTTTTATTCCTTCCTATCCACTGATTTATCCTCTCCTATATATGTAACATTATTCTGGTCTGTCCCATATTCACCTTAGACTCATTTATGTTCTCAGTTCACCTGCCTGATCACTGCTTCATTAGGCTGAGACAGAAAAAACAATAATGAAACTGAAAGAATTGGAGAAGAAGGGAGACTCCTTTCTGCTCTCCAAATGTTGCTGTCCCTATAACACCAAAAATTTTTGTCCTTTTGCCTAATACACATAGTATTAGAAAGGCAAAGTAAACAGATGGATATGGATTTTAAAAATGAAAAAGCAATAAATGACCATTAATAATTATTACACACAATGAATGAGTAAGATAAAGCCAAGAAGAACAAGCTGATTTTTGTCAAAAGTACATGAAGGTGTGGAAAGTAAACAACTGCTCTCTTTTATAGAGATATTGATATCTTTTCTCTTAGGACTGAGTGAAGGACATAAAGAATTCTGTTTCTCCTTGGAGGAACTCTGAAATTCTCTTTCAAATTTAACTTTTAGAGAATTTTTGGTTCTAGCACTATGGTTGAGAGTACTTTTTAGCTTAACCCAGTTTGGAGGTAAAAACTATATGTTCTGGATATGTTTCAGGCTAGTGTGATGTGTTGGCCATGCTGCATTATGATAGTTGACTAAAAGTTAATACAGTTAATACTTTTGGAAGAACTTGATCTAATACTACATAACTCTCAAGTTCAGTTAGTATCCTTGAGACATTCTCCTCAGACGTTCAATAAGAGAAGACAATTCAAGCCTATTACTTCAGACTTGCAACAAAAATCAACGGGTTACAGGTGAAAAATCATGTTGAAGATAAATTTGTCCCCAGGAATCTAGTCATTTACAGTAGGTCATTAGCAAAAGGACCAGCTTTTTGGATCAACTTGTTGCTGAAGTGGAAAAGAAAATTGCCTGAGGCTGACAATGCTTTGACTTCTTAAATGTGAGAACCTTTAATGTTAATGAGAGCTTAGAATGAACATTTGGGGATCAATTTGAATAACTTTGTGAAGTAACTTACTTGTTAATTGTCAATATACAGTATGTGTTCTGGTCTGCATACTTCAATTCTGTTTATTCCTTTATAGTAAAATAAATATAAGTAGTGGCTGATAGGGATGTGCGAACAGGTTCAGAAATTAACCTGTTCTATATCGAACCATTTTGGCTCAATGGCTCAATATTGGACCGAACCCCACAGCCTGTTTGGGGGTTTCACAAGGTGTTTTAAAAAACAATTTAATTTTTTAACATAAATAAAACTCACTGCCACCACTCTGGGGTCTTCTCCAAAACTGCAAGGGGGGGTCTCCAGAAGTTCCCCTCCCCTCCACCTGCCTCCATTATATTCCAAATCACCCAGTTCAGGTGGTCTTCAGCCCATTCCAAGCCTCACCCATGTGGCAGTGGCCATTTGGGAGGCCACCTCCCAAACCCGAACTGAACCCTGGGGTTTCAAGGTACACAAAACCGAACATGCCTGGCCCGGTTCGAGTCCAATCCAGACACAAACAGAACTGGGCAACCCAGTTTTGTGCACACCCCTAGTGGCTAACACTGGTGGTGCTGATTGTTTCAACTAACACAGCACTGGCACTCATAAATGACACTGGGCCATCCAAAATATGTCCCTGAGAGTTGAGTGGCCCTCAAGGACATATTTTAGGGTGAGACAGAGTGCTTCCAGGGAGAAAGGAAGATTGTCAGACTCTGCCCCCTGCTTTTGAGTGTTCGTACTACATTAGTTGAGCCCATCAGCAGCACCAACATTTCTCATGTAGCAGTGGTGCTTTGTTAGTCAGAATGCCAGCCACTGGCAGGAGGAGGAAGGTTAAGAAAAAAAGAGTTCAGATTAATGTCCTAGAGAGTCATGGTGAATCTGATGTGTCCCATAGACACCAAATGAGGAACAGCTGCTTAGCAAAACAAAACGGCTCAATCTGAATGCTTGTTCCTCAAAATCCCATATTTCAAGTTGAAATCCAATCCCTTCCCACAGATTAGGACCTGTATTAATAATAGTCCTAGAAATTTGGAAGTCTACAAGATTTCTTAAATGGCACCCCTAAATAGAAAGGCTAATATTTCTCTCCCCCTCTCAAGTCAAGTAGTACCTATTAAATCCAGTCTGCTCTCCCTGGGCTAGAAAGTGTTAATTGCCTGCCCCACTTTTGTGTGATTTTATTTTTCTAAAATGGCCCGTATTTCTCAATGGTGACCAGGAGATTCAAACCTTCAGGATAAAGTTGTATTTGATCTTCTAGCATTGAACGCTGAGTAGAGTGTAGGTTTTTATAAAAATCAAAGGCAGCTCTTTCAATTTTCTCAAGTCCATTGTAGTTGGACCCTTTGATTTAATCTTACATTTTTCCCCTGAGCTAACTTTTTAAAGATATAAGACAGTGTTTTGTCTGCTTTGTTTCCTTTTCCATAGAAAATGCAGTCATCTTTCGAAGGTAGAATCAAGCTAATTTACCCTTTATATTGTTATTAAAGCCCTAAAATATGATTGGCTACACCCCAGTTTCTGTGTCGAGCTTTTATTTTCATTATTTCCTGCTACAGTTCTATTATCTTCTTCAAGTACCATTAGGCTTACTTATTTGTGCACCCCTTAGAACAGTATTAATGCAATCTCACAGGAAAACTCTGGTGTAGTTCTTTATGTTTCATTTCTGTCTTCCTTTTTCTATTGCATTTTTTCCCTTTCCTTCGGCATTTGGAACACTGTTTCATTAGCCTGAAGGAGACTGTCAAAGCCTCCCTAAGGCTCAATGTTGTTTTTAGATATTGTTTGTCTCATAGGATACTCATACCCTGTATTGCATAATTTACATTAATTGGCAGCTTAATGACAATCTTTGCCTTTCCTTGATCCTCAAAAGCTGATTTACTCTTACTAGAGTTATGTGGTTGTCTCTTTACTGTGGCTACTTCCAGTGCTGTTCCGGTACCTTCAGCCACCAATAATTTCTATAGCACTTTTAGACTGTTCAAGTGCTTCACATCAAAAAGGATGCTCAAAATGCTTCATGCACATTAGCTGAGTAACTGAGAGAGATGAGCAGATTTCAGGCTTGCAGGATCCCTTTGTTTTTTACTGGAATCTCAGAATCCACCAACCTCTCAAGTCCATACATCTCAAATGTCTTATACAAACAGCCCAAATCTCGTGTCTGCTTTTCAACTTAGCAATAGCTGCCAAAATCTAGGCCCATCCTGTGATGCTGTGATGCTGTCCATGCAGACTTTGACCCAGAGGAGATTATGTCAGAGGAGGAACCTATCTCAGCCTGGATCCCCAAAACGGATGGCAGACTCCCAGATCCTTCAGAGTTGGAGCAGCTGGAGCTCGTCACCCTGGAGCACTCAGGACCTGGTGTCCCCCTTTTCCTTCCTTAGGGCCCCCTCAATCACCCCTAAATCCCAGATGCCAGGGCTTAGCTCCAGCTCCAAAGATGGAATGCATGCCTGGCTGCTTGGAACCTCCCTCCTGATTGGCCTACCTAGGAGGAAGGGGAGACTAGCTCAGGCATTTCCTCTAGAGCCAAGCTAGCCTGAGAATCCAGGAAGAGTTGCAGTTCTTACTGGCTAATGCCTTTAGCTGAAGCAAGCCTTCTTCAGGATCAACAGTTCCCTTCAAGAGCTTGTGCGTCTAGCTGCCTTGCTTGACCTGGGTTCAGTCGGGCTTCCTGCAAAGGCTAGGTGGCTGTGAGTTTTGATTTCCCACTGCCTCCTGAGTTAAATTCAGCAACAAAATGAATGATAATGACCTTTTAGAGTAAAAGAGGTAGAACCATTTAACCTATTGCTTTTTCACAGCTCAAATCCTAATTGTTGTCTTTATTGAGATAGTGAGATATACCCATTTGTTTCATTTCTCCTTTTATTTCTTTTTAATCAGATGACTGCATTTCCATTTTTATTAAGGCCAATTAAAAAGTTGCTTGATCTAACCTGGAGGTTATAAATTATGCCTCTGTATATATAATGGAATCATAACATAGCCTGATAAGCTGGCAATCACTTCCACAGTTTAGAAGTTAGCTGTTCAACTCTGTATTCTTATGGGTGATTAATTTTCAGCAGTTATCTGAAATGAGCAATATGCATCTGTAGTTGACCAACCTTACTAATGGTTTAGGAGTGGTACAAATATCAATATCCCCCTTTTAAAGAAGAAGACAAATAAAAATTCAAATGTTTTAAATGGCACAGAAATCCATTTTCATCTTTAATGTTCAAAAACAAATAGGATGTTACACTAAAAGTGCCCAACATCTATTATTCTATAAAGTATGTCAGACTATCCTTATTAACTCTGTCAAATTTTCTAACTTGTTAGTTATTTTCCTATATCAGCTTCATAAGTATAAGAACAATGTAGTAAAATCTATTTTCTCTCAAGTCACTTTCTTCTGCCTGCCTAATAATGCCTTCTCCCCAAAGACAGAAGTATCATCTTTTGTAGTCCAAGGTAATTTACTTTTCTCAGCAGCTCAAAACAAAATCCTGCCTGAAATTATACAATTAGCTGCACAAAAACTAAAAATGTATATCTGCCCTCTCACCTTCCAGCCTTCAGTAAGTAAAGTTACCAGAAATGTTATTTTCCTAGCAACAAAATTGCATTTTTATAGTAGAAATACACCTTCCAGAAACCCTTTCTGCTACCATGGATAAAATATTTATAGAAACCAAACCAAGATAACATTGGTTGACATCCAGACTGATGAAGCACTGGTGCTTCTTACGCCATGCTGGTGCCGTGGTAGAGGGACAATTTTTGTCTGTCACCCTTTCCCCCGAAGCCCACTGTGCACCACATAAATATGACCCTGAAGATTGCACAGCCCTCAGAGACATATTTTAGGGAGGCACAGAGGGCTTCAAAGGAAAGGTGAGATAGAGATAAAACCACTTCTTCCCTATAGCACCAGTGCAGTATTAAGCAGCACCAATGCTATATTGGTCTGGATACCAGTCAGTATTAATACTGGTGATCTCATGTATATTAAGGTGTATGTGGTTCTCAGAATTCACTGGCACTTTTAGCTTTATTATGTTTCTTGGAAAAATGGTAAGCACACCATCTATCAGTGTCATGCCCCCACTTGAAAGGAGTCAGAGGCAGGTGACTTACTAGAAAGTGGGGAGGTGCCTGAGGAGGAGCAGGCCAGTGATGTGAGTGGGGAGGTAACTGAGACAGGCCAGGGCAAGTGTTTGGCGCATTAGGGGCCAGCAGGGCCGGGTGATCTTTGGAGAGAAGGGTCAGGATCTGAGCCAGAGTTTGAACGGCCACTATCTCCTGGAGAACGCAGATGGGAAAAACATCAGCAGCAGGTGAGGGAATTACGAAGGAGTAGTTGGCTGGTGAGAAGAGAGAAGCCGGATTGTATCTATGGCAGCTGGTGGGGATGGAGTGTTGATTACGTGCATGTGGCTGCTGACTATAAATCGAGCAGCCTGTGCCTTGAACAACTTGCTGGAAACAACATGTCAAATCTGCTTGAAGCTTTTGTTAGAGAGATTGTGACTTTGAAATTTGGACTTCTCACTCCTCACTTCTGTATTCTTCGTGAGACTGTTAAACCTGACTATTTAGCAGTAAACCTGAAACTTGAGCTACTGGCTCTTGTGTCATATTTCTGGCCAGCGTCTTCCGTTGAGTGAGATCATGACAATCAGGCCCCCAGAGCTCTGCGACACTTGGGTGAGCCCATATTCTCACTGTCAGAAGGACTCCTCTATGCTGTTGGGCAACTGGACATAGACTGCCCTTTTTATCCAGGCTTTTGGCTAATGAGCAGTCCTTTGCTCTTTTTAAATTTTTAGTTGTATTCTGTTTTTATATTTTTATTGAATTGTTTTCATCTTGTTAATTGTTCTGAGGTCTTAGATCAAAGGGTGGTCTATAAATATAAATATAAATATAAATATACCCCTCCACATGGAGTGTCACATATGTCACAAACAGTACACATGCACATCAGCAGATACTTCTGCCAAAGGGGTGGTGTACTTGAGTTCACATGTAGAGGTGTAGCAGGAGGCCCTTAATGAAATCCTCAAGCCCCATCACCCAACTTCCCCTAATTTTAGCCAGATTTTCCTCTCCCCGCTAGCTTTCTAAAAACAGTAGTTCAAGGGGCTGACACAAATCATAATCAGGCCCCCCTGTCCCCCACCATACTTTGCACATTGATGCACATAACGTCTTGCCTCACATAGGAGCTTTTCTTATGATCACTGAGAAGAGCTTTGGGGCAGTCTGCAGGGAGAGCAGAGCAGGTTTCACTTAGCCTCTCCACACACCACCGGCCTCCCTTCTTTGGGCAGCCAGATTGCCTGCCCAGATGACTGGCTGTACTCCCAGCAGCTCCAAGGGCGATGCATGCAGAGGCGAAACTAGGGAAAACGGCGCCCGGGGCAAGCACTGAAATTGTGCGCGCGCGCGCGCGCCGCGCCCCCCCGCCGCCACCCCCCCAGCATACATCTGACTGACACACATGTGTTTTTTCCTCACAACAACCCTTGAAGTTGGCTTGAATCTCAAACAACAGAATTATGATGCAATGATGATACACACTACAATATACTTAGGTTTTTCCTCACAAGCAACAACCCTGTGGAGTTGGCTTGTATCTCAAACAACAGAATTATGATGCAATGATTGATGATACACACCACATTATACTTAGGTTTTTCCTCACAAGCAAGAGACAATCTCCAAAGGTCCTGGCATATAACCCCCTCCCCCATTTTTCTTGCCAAACTTTGTGTCTTTAGCAGGATACCACAGGCACTTGTTAAAGCTAACACTGCAGGTTTTTCTGAGATGGAGCTGTTATAGGAGCACTTCAGCGTAAACTGAGATCACAAGGCAAGTTTTCACAGTGCAAAAACGAGCATGCCAGCAAGCAGAACTCATGGTAAAACTCTCTTGAAACACCTTGTAACAATGCACAGGCAGCTATGTTACACTGCTTGAGTCAACTCACACTGCTGTACTACCCAGGCTGTGGGAATTGACTCTCAGTTCCATATACATGCATGCATTTAAGATTGAGTGCCAAAGAATCCTCATGATTGTTTTTCTTTCTTTTGGGGCGGAGAGAGGAGCTTATAATGCAAACATTAACACCTGTTAGGCATCTGGGAACCATAGTTGGGCAGCTAAATAAAAGCCTGATTCTTTAATATGTTTTTTCCCCACATGTGGCTTCTGTAGTTTTTGCAACTCATTCAATTTCTCACCCTGACACTTGGTCTGCTGCTTCCACCCGCCCGCCGCCGAATCCTTTCTTCCGTGTGGGTGTCCGTGTGTGTCCTTGTCATCCTGCCTGCGCCTGCTGCAGTGCAGCCCCAGCACCAGCAACCACGCTTTCCTCCGCGACGGCGACCGCGCCACCACGTGCAGGCGAACAGAGGAGGACGGACGCACCGCACGCATGCACAGCACGACACGGCACGCCGGCCGAGTTGCGCATGCATGCGTCACTGACTAGAGACCCTCTGGCTGGCAAGCCACTAGAGGGCCTCTTTCTGGCTGTTCCAGACTAAGCGAGCGACGGAGCGAGCGAGCCTCAGCCAAGGGCAAGCGCAGTGAGCAGCATGAAAGGCGCCCGCCGCGGCACCCGCCGCCACCAAGCCAGGCCACTGACTGGCCGCCAGCAAAGCAATGGGGGGGCCGCGGGTGGTGTGGAAGGGACCGCTCGTGGGGGAGGGGGCGCCGACGCGCTCCCTTGACTGCTGCAGTGCTGCTGCACTGAGCAGGAGAAATTTGTATTTAAAAAAAACATTAAAAAAAAATTGGTCATGGCAGCGCCCCCCATGTGGCCCGAAAAGATGGTGCCCGGGGCACATGCCCCCCCTGCCCCCCTATAGTTACGCCTCTGGATGCATGGTTGTGACACACCAGCATGCGTCACCCTGCCTCACTGAGCTCCAATAATGTACCGTGCAAGTGTGCAGTGACTTATTGGGATCCCCCTCCCCCAAGTCTGCTTGCAGCTGTGGCTGACAAACGATCAAATAAGTGAGGTTAAGGGAGCCCCCTTTGCGTGTAATTTGCTCCGAAGCTTAGTGAGCTTCTCTCCCCCTCTCATTTTCTCACTGGAGAGAGAGAAAGGGAAATAAATGCTCTTCAGGCAGCAGCCTGAAAAGACAGGGGGAGAGAAGCTCACTCGGCTTCAGAGGCAGAGCTCAAGCCCAAGCGGTGAGCCAGGTGATGTTACTGGAGGGCTGGGTGGCAGGGCCAGAGACAGGCCACTGCCGCTCCTGGCATTTTAAAAGGTATTATTATTATTGCTACACAGTCAGACAGGTGTTATTGACTGGTTTGTTTTATCCAGACATCGATTCCTTCCCAAGGACCTGGGATGGCTGAATTTTATTGTCAATGTTGTTGCTGTTGTTATAGATATCGTCGCAGAATATAGGCTGTTCCCAGTAAAGCTGCTTTTTGTAATTGGCTGATGGTGATTTTTGTGGTCCCTATGGAAATCACCTTCAGCAATTACAAAAAGCAACTTTACTGGGAACAGCTTATTATTATTATTATTATTATTATTATTATTTACATTTTATATCCCACTGTTCCTCCGAGGAGCCCAGAGCGGTGTACTACATACAACCCTGTGAAGTAGGTTAGGCTGACAGAGAAGTGACTGGCCCAGAGTCACCCAGCTAGTATCATGGTTGAATGGGAATTTGAACTCGGGTCTCCCCAGTCCTAGTCCAGCACTCTGACCAAGAAAAGGGGGCAATCTTCCCTCCTTGCCCCCCCCCCGCAAGCAGCCACCGATACCACACCCCATCCCATGGCAGCAGTGGCAATATTTTGAGTGAAAAGGGGGATTTCCCCTCACACACCCCCTCCCTGGAGCTACCGCCACCCCCAGAGAGGCACGGCAAAATTTGCCGCTCCTCAAATTTTCCCGCCCTAGGCAGACGCCTCTTCTCCCTCTGCCTTAATCCGTCATTGCAGCTGCAACAGGCTAGAGAGGTATAATCTGTTTCTTTCTCTCTCCCTCCTCCACCTCATGGCCTTCTTGCTTTAGTTGTTGTTGTTGTTGTTGTTAAGCAGTGATTTGCCTGCTTCCTTTTCTGTCTTTCAAAACAACTTTAAGTGTCACTGCTGCAAGCATTACTCAATGCCCAGTAATTCTCCTGGGCACTTTTAATCACACTTCCTTCTTTCCTTTCTAAAAGTCCTTGTCTCCTGAAATTGTTTATTCCCCAGCTCTGTGGAGAAAGTGCTGGGAAGGACTAGAATTCCCAGCATTCCTCACACACCTTCCTGCTTGGCTTCCACTGTGTCACTGTGTGCCCTGCCCAAAGCCTCCTTTTTCCTTTAAGGGCCTTCCCTCAGTGTTTTTCACAGACCACTCCGCACAGAAGTAAGAGGGTGGAGGCAGGAGCAAGGTGCAGATGATTCGGCTTCAGTTCTTTGAAGCTAAATTAATGCACAGGCCTAATGGTTTCTTATACAGCCTACTTCCACCATATAAGCTGCTCACATGATAATGGTGCTCCTCTCTTTTTCTCCTCAGACAAGAGGACAAGCACCAAGTTTGAAAAAGGTCACTCTGTTTTCTCTGTGATTATATTTATTTATTTATATTTATATTATTATTATTATTATTATTTACATTTATATCCCGCTCTTCCTCCAAGGAGCCCAGAGCGGTGTACTACATACTTGAGTTTCTCTTTCACAACAACCCTGTGAAGTAGGTTATGAAGCGGGGGGGGGGATGCCCAGAGAAATTTTCCTCTGCAAATGTTGACATCAAACATTCTCGAAATATTCACAAATGTTTGACACTAGTCATCAGTATGTGATCTTTTGTTTCAGTATTTGATATTTGACTCCAGCATTTGACAGATGTCATGAAATGGTATTTACTGTTTGAGAAGTGATTTGCAGTTGTATTTAGTTTGCATTTGATCATATCTGATAGAACCAGATAGCTGATATAGAATGGTTTTTCAGTACTTGATAATACTGCAATGCTATGGTATTTAATATCTGACTAATTTTGTCGATTCCATTCTATAATCAGGGCGGAGCTATAATTGGGTGGATGTGTTCAAGGAACACAAGCTGCCCAGAATCTGGGAGCCACTAGGGATGTGCGAACTAGTTTGGGGTTTCACTTTGGGGGTTTGGGTTAGAACTGAACCCAGCCCCCAGTCTGGCCGGACCGAACTGAACCCCCTACCCCAGTTCATGATTTTTTTTTTTAAAATGACCTGTGGCCCCTTTGGGGGGCTTCCTAAGGGCTGCGGGGGGGGGTCTGCAAATATTCCTCTCCCCCCCCCCGCTAGCCTCCTATCTCACCCCTGCAGCCTATCCCAGATTGATTTTCAGCCCATTTGGGCCTGTAAAGATTGGTGTGGCAGCCATTTTGGAGGCTGCTGTACATGCTCAAATGGCCTCTGTGAGGCCGGGCAAGGCCTAGGGCCTCACAAGGACCATTTGAGCATGCACGGTGGCCATTTTTAAAATTAAAATGTTTTTTTTAAATGGCAGCCGTAAACAAAATGGCCACCATGCATGCTCAAATAGTCCCTGTGAGGCCCTAAGCCTTACCAGGTCTCGCAGAGGCCACTTGAGCATGTGCGACCACTTGAGCATGGTGGCCGCCAAAATGGCCACCACACCGAACTTTACAGGCCCAAACGGGCTGAAAATTAGTCTGGGATGGGCTGCGGGGGTGAGATAAGAGGCCGTTGGGGGAAGGGGGAACCTCTGCAGACACACACACCCCATGGCCTTTAGGAAGCCCCCCAAAGGGGCTACAGGTAAAAGGGAAAAATTAATTTTATTTATATTTATTTTACATCTTTTTATACCGCCAAAAACTTGCATCTTCTTTAGGTGGTTTACAATTTTAAAAAATAATAATTCACGAAACCCCTCCCCCCAACCGGACCAGACTGCGGGGGTTCGTGGGGTGCTGGACTGTACTGGCCTGGTCAGGTTAGGGTGCAGTTCACACCTGAACCGAACCGGGCCAGCCGGTTCCGTGCACACCCCTAATTACAACATCTGAAGGAGGGCTGAAGTTGTGCAATCCTGAGCTAGGCTATATAAGGCAATCATGAGCAGCTCCACAATGTCTTCTGTTTTTCTCCTGCCCAGCACAGTGTACAAAGCTACCTACCCACCCATGATGTGAGGGCAGGGAGAAGCAAATGAACAGTGCCTGGATATAAATTTTCAGCCTCATCCTAACCATGTGCTCAGAAGTAAATCTCATTGATTTCAATAGGACTGACTTCATCATTATGCTTAGGATAGTAGCCTTTGATTCTCTGTTATTAAAAGTGGAACATAAAATCAGCTCTAGGATAGAATAAGGAAGAAGGACATGATCTATGCAAATTTCTGACTCGCTTATAAAAAGGAAATTCTCTTTCATTCTTTTATTCTTCAAGTCAGGTCTTTACATAGTAAGTTTAAAAGACCATAGAGTTATGATAAAATAGCAAGCCCATTGAGAATTGTTGGGGTCAGGATTTCATTGGTAGTTTTGAGAATTAAAGCAAGATGGTCTGGTATTTCTGAGTAAAATATTCTGTCTATGTATGTATCAGTTTGGTACACTGAGAATATCAGAAGTTATTGTCCCAGGAGATGAATATTTACCTCGGCTACAATTTTATCTCTTAGATCAATGAACTTGATGTTTGCATCACAGCAGAATCAATACCCACTTATTATAAAAATGTATAAATTGCTCTTTTTGCTGATTAAAATAAACTGAGGCATAGAGGAGCAGGACTTTGTCCCTATTACGTTTAGCTTTGTTGCAGAACAATATTTTCCCCTTCAAAAACCAGCTTACCACCCATGATACTTTGAGCTATAGGATGAAAAATGTGTCATCTTAAGACTGGCAAGAGACTTTGGGATACAGCCTATCAGTATGGGCCAACCTAAACATTCAGGAAAAGCATGTGTGCTACAGCCCTCCTAAAAGCATGTGTGGTACAGCCCTCCTTCAGAAAGCAGGAAGGAATTGCATGGTTGTCAATACAATCTTATTATACAGGTTCACTCAAGAGTAAATCCCACTGGTTTCAATGGGGGATCTACTCAATGTTAATTTGTGTCAGTCCCAATTTAGTTCAATGCTATTCCCAGGCAAATGTGCCTAAGATCGCAACTTAGTGCTTCAAGAAAGAAAGAAATTCCTGCACATTGGGGAAATGGCAAACGAAGAGCTCTTTACACTGACATGTTAGCTTTCCATTGGCATGAAGTTTTCAATCACCTCATCTCAATTACTAATTAAAGCAAACTATTGACTGCAGTTTCACTATACTTTTGCTAGCTTTCTCATGAATGATCCTTTGCAGTTGATCCTTTTTGAAAGAGGCAAAAGAGAGATTAGAACAGAATTGTCTCATTTCCTTCAGTGAATTCTGTCCTCTCTTTGAAGAGGAGGTGGTCTATCAATTTGTTTATACATGTAACAATTTTCCAAAATGATTGCTTTTCTCTGAGTCAGTACACTTTAAGGTCCCCCTTTATTGCCTATATAATCTCTCATGTAAATCACATTTAGAGCCTTTTCAATATGTATTCTACTTGCTCAATAGGCCATAATGATTTGTTTGTAAGGACATTGTCTATAGTGTACATTTGGGTATTGCCTATTGGTATTTCATAAAATGCTGCTTGTTTACTGAAGAGAACATGGAAGTCGTTCCCACAGAGCTATTTCATCCTATTATTCAGACGAGTATCTTGGGTCTCTGAAAAGCACTGATTCATTGGCTGCCATGAGTACTCACAACGTTATATCTGCATTATGAATATTCATGGGGCTTTGATTTTGGTTCTGCTGTGGTGTGCATCCTGCACTCTTTGAATAAAGCACGTTCAGACAAAGAATTAGGCAGCAGCCTTCAACATTATTTCCAGTGTCTGAATTATTTGGGACAAGTAAAACAAGCTACTGGACCAAGATAAGCAGCAGGGGGAGTGGGGACATATAAATAACTATCTTTTCAGTCCTTGCCAAAATTATTGAAGTATAGTTTTAGTAGAAAAGAATGCAATGCTTATTTGGTTAATGCTTGTATATGTAGCCTTGCTTTGACATTATGTTGTACAAGTGTACAGATGTCTGTACACTCATACACGTGTCTGTGAGAATGACTGTACCTGAGTTCATTTTAAGAGTGAACTGGGTTCAGGCTTCGAATGCATGGCACAGATAGAAAGTGGAGTGATGTACCTGTGTTCAACATAATGTCTGAATAACTGTACTTGTATACACTGTACACTGAACATAACACACGAATGGGGCTTGTGTTGCCTGTTAAACCTTGGCTATTGACTTCAGACACTCTCTTCAAAAAAAAGAGCGGGGGGAGGAATCTAGAGGCTGATTTATCCTTAAGGAGGCAATACACAGTTAAGTCACAGTACCTGAATATAAAATAATTTCTAGCTGGTGATTTCCTTCCCCACACCCCCACCAATTGGTTGAAAAACAATACCTCTGTGAGGACGATTAGTCAGAGAGAGTGAGATTGAAAGTGGGTGTGGTGGGCAGGGGCAGAAGAGAAAGACAGACTTGCCCAGGACTGTCACATTTATTTATTTATTTTTACAGCTGGCTAAGAATCTGAATCTATAGATTTTGGATTTTATATCCAAACCAAATGCTTTCACTACTTCTCCTCTTCTCTAGGCTTCCTGTTCATGTTGTGTTGTGTTGTGCTGTGTGTGTCCAATTTTTGTTTTGCTTAACATCCAGCCTGATGAAGAGTACTGGAAAACCTGTAAGCTTGCTCACTACTTTGTACTATTTTAGTTGGATCTAATAAAGGAGTTATCCCACTTTGGCTTTTGTATTTTTTTAATGCCCCAACATGGGTATGACAATCATTTGTTTTGCAGAATACACGAATGGTTGAGACAAATAAAGGAACATCAGCTGCCCATATCAGCATCAGAGGTTAAAACCAGCTTTAATACAATCCAATTGTTTTGCCTGCCTTCACTTCCTGTTGCAGAGACCACATATCCTCTAACACTTTCCAAACCTTTCCCTTCCCACAGTTTCCTGGTGTGCAAGCCATGACTGTTAATTGGGCTGAAGTTGTATGGAAGGCATACCTTTACCAGACTCAGTCCAGCATTCCCTGAAGACATATTCATGAAGAGCAAATTGTGCAAAAGCTCACTCTATGATTAGTGGAGGAATGGGAAATCAGGAGCTGGAGTTTTTTCTCTCTCCCTTCCTTGCACTCCAAAGTTTGCTGAGTGATACAGAACATTAATTTTACAGCAATAAATTCACTCATTTCTAAAGAGTGAATTGCTAACATGCCAGTAGGCAGATATATTTGGGGTTAGTGTAAGTAAAAAGTCATCTTGGGAATCATGTTTCATTACCCTTCCTTGTTGATGAGTGCAGGGCTGCCAGAAGAAAGCCAATGCGAATAGGCACACCACTACTCTTGTGAGTACTTAAAACAGATACCTCTCATATACCTATGTCTTACATTGCTCAGCTGACTACTCATCATTTATACCAAGATTCAGACTCTGCAGTGTTGTTTTTTGTACAGCATTTAATCCTATGCCATGAATGCCTGTTAGACAGACTTGCATGGCTTGTGATCGATTACCATGCGCCAGTTATGTATTCTGACCTGCAAGGTGCCTCACCACCCTCCTGTTGTTGCATTCACAGGCAGGCTTCATAATTAAGGGCTGTCATTTGGGCTGGTGGGCTATATTGAGCTTGGAAGGCCACAAGATCTGCAGGCCTACTATTAAGTACGCAGATATACTTCCAATACTTTTCAGCTCAGTGGAATGCCCTATATTACATATATCCTACATATATATGCAGGAGATATAATGCATACATGCCATATGTATGTATGTATGTATGTATGTACGTAACATCCTTCCTAAAGTGGCGCAGGGCACTGTACTACTGAATACAGGACATGTGACATGACACTGGAGACTGAGGATTTGTAGATGCCTTGGATTCTTAAATATTTGTTTATTATTTATTTAATTTATATACCACCCAACTCCAAAGGCTCTAGGCGGTTCACAAAAATACATACAGTAAAGATAAAATAAAATAAAAAAAATTAGGACGTTCAACAATTCCTAAAAGCCAAGCTTTAAAAAATATATATCTTAAGGGCTCTTTTAAAAGCTGACAATGATGTCAGGCCACTGATATCTATAGGGAGCACATTCCACAGACCAGGAGCAACTACAGAGAAGGCCCACTCCCAAGTCACCATCAGAAGAGTTGGTGGCATCCAGAAACGGACCTCTCTTGATGAACTTAATGCGCAGTGGGGATGATGCAGAAGAAGGCACCCTCCCAGGTAACTCGGTCCTAAGCCGTAAGGAGTGTGCCCGGACCGGTTCGGAGGCCATGCTGGAGGCTTCCAAACCGGTCCGGTTCCGAGCCGGTCCGGCAGCTCGGCACGGAGGGGGGGTTGTAGCTTTAAGGGCAGGGGGTAGTACTTACACACACACCCCGCCGCTCTTCCCTATCCGGCGCTGTAGTTTTCGTAAAAGTTTCTGGGGCGGCAGCGTTCCTCCCTGCCGCCCCTGGCCCCATAGTTAGCCTTCCATAGCTCAAATACGGCACACGCATGTGCCCGTTCTGGCATGCGTGCGCACTTGCCGCCGCCGCGCACGCGCTCCGTACACGTCACCTGTCGATGTGTGACGTGTACAGAGAGCGCGGTGGTGGCGAGTGCGCATGCACACCAGAACGGGCGCATGCGTGTGCCGTATTTGAGCTATGGAAGGCTAACGACGGGGCCAAGGGTGGCAGGGAGGAACGCTGCCGCCCAAGAAACTTTTACGAAAACTACAGCACCAGAGGGGGAAGAGCAGCGGGGGGGGGTAAGTACTACCCCCCCGCCCTTAAAGCTACAACCCCCCCCCCCCGTGCTCGTCCGGACCGGTTCGGAGGGATGCACATCCCTATAAGCCGTTTAGGGCTTTAAAGGTATTTACCAGCTCTTAGTATTTTGCCCAGAAACCTACTGGCAATCAATGCAATTGTTTTAAAACAGGCATAATGTATAAATCCCGGAGACCAATCTTGCCACTGCATTTTGGACCAACTGAAGTTTTCAAATTACATACAAAGGCAGCTCCACATAGAGCTCATTGCAGTAGTCAAGACTAGAGCTTACCAGAGAGTGCACCACAGTTCTGATTTCATTATTGTCAAGGAATGAACACAGCTGTCATATCAACTTCAGTTGACAGAAAGCACACTCCCAAACTACATACCTGTTCCTTTGGGGGGAATGCAACCCAATCCAGAACAGAAAGATCTATAGCATTGCTTGAAGTATGACCCCTTATTACGAGTACCTCCTTCTTATTTGGATTCTATTTCAATTTATTATCCCTCATCCAATCCATTACTGCTTGTAGGCAGGCATTTACGGGGGTTATGCCATTTCCTGATGATGATGTCAGGGAGAAAAAAATTGTGTGTCATCAGCATATTGATAACACCCTGCTCAAAATCTCCTGATAATCTTACCCAGCGGTTTCATATAGATGTTAAAAAACGTCAGAGATAGGATGGAGACCTGAGGGACACCATACAATAGCTTTCATTTCAGAAAGCAACTATCTCTAGCGACACCATCTGGAATCTACCAGAGAGATAGGAATGGGACCACTGCAAAGCAGTACCACGTAGAGATGATCCATTAGGCCAAGGCTGTCTCCACCCCATAGCCCACTCTAAAGCCAGTCTGAAATGGATCTAGATAATCAGTATCTTCCAAAACGGCCTGAAGTTGCTAAGCCACTACCCGCTCAATTACCTCACTGTCAGGCTCTTGGTAAAGCCATCTGCATTGGCTTTACTGTCAGGGCTCCTTCCATCTGGCTCAACCATCTGGCTCAGTCAGAATCCCAGGGCTCCTTCCACACCAAGCCCTGCTCCTGGACTGGCCTTTCATTGGCCAGTCCTCCCTTATAGCTCCTGACATCTGGGGCAAGTCTTGCAAGATCTTACCTTGAGATATTGCAAGAGCCGCTCCTGATCCTACAAAGCTAAGCTGTCTATGACAGCAAGGCAACATCTCCCTACTGAGGTCAGCGTGAATCAGGGGTGGAGGGAGGCTAGCAGCAGCCCTGGTTCTGCCACAGCCACAGCCACCCTAGCCCAACCCCCGTGTCTGATGTCAGATGCAGGGAGTTTAGCCATGCACCCGCGTCTGACGTTAGTGGCTCTCCCTGCCTTTAAAAGGCAGGGAGAGTTGCTTCAGTCGGACTGCGAAGGCAGGCCTGGCCGATATTTAGCTCAAAAACAGGGCTGCACGGCCCCACTTTTGAGCTAAATCACACAAACCGCATTTGATGCCAGATGCAGGGGGCTTGTGTGGAGCACCAGGCATGGCCCCTGAGGGATGGCGGCCCAAGGTCTTTGAACCCGTCCGCTCAATGGTGGCTCCGCCCCAAGCATGAATGCTTCAAAGTAGGTGTATTGAAGTCTGCTTCTCCCCCCGCCTGATGGGGTTCCCCCTGCAAGACCCAGGTGAAGGAAGCCCTGACTTGAAGTTCTCCGCGTTTACCTGTGGTGATTGGCTCCACCTTGGCTCCTACACTTACCCCCCAAAGGAGGTTGGAGACTGGCCTGTAATTACCCACACTGATGGTTCTAGTGCAGACTTCTTAAATAGAGGTCTCACAATTGCCTCCTTCAAACATGGAGGCATCCTGCCCTCCCTCAGCGAGACATTTATGATGTCAAATAGGCCATCTCTGACAGCCTTCCTGCTAGATCTTATAAGCATGTTGGGCATGGATCCAAAGAACAAGTGGTAGGCTGAACACCTCCAAGGAACTCATCCACATCCTCAGGAGTCACAAATGAAACTGTTCCATTCTAATTGAACCAGAGGAGTTACTAGACACCTCTGCAATTGACCCCACCATAACCATGGAGTCCAAGTTGGTTTGAATGCAAGAGATTTTATCCACAAAAATGTTGTTTAAAGCATCACAGCGGGACGATGAAAAATCCAAACCTAAGTTCAGAGAGGAGGGAAGTTCAGTCAGTCCCCTCACAAGTCTGAACAACTCTGCTGGATGCAAACTGGGCTGCAATATGTGCAGAATATAAATGCTTCTTTGCTGCATGTATTGCCACAGGATAAGCCTTCAATTGGGCTTTATGCCGTGTCTTATCAGACTGAAGTAAAGTCTTCCTCCACTTACACTCTAGCCTTCTCCCTTGCCACTTCAGCTCCTGGAGCAGTTCAGTGTACCATGGAGCCAGTTTTGAAGTGGAACAGAGAAGATGCCTAGGGGAGATAGTGTCTACTGCCCTGGTAAGCTCCTTGTTCCAGGTCTCCACCTGGGCATCAATGCAATCACCGGCAGAACCAACTCTAAAAAAACCCCAAGGCCTCTTGGAATCCTATAGGATACAATAGCCTTCTTGGGCGGACAATCCTAATAGTCCTGCACCCTGGAAGAGGTGGGTTGTGACCTTAAAACCAACCTTAACCAGATGGTGGTCAGTGCATGACAATGGAGACACTCTAGGAGTCTCAACCCATCGAACACCACCCTGATCTGAGCAAAAGACCAAATTGTGAGTGTTACCACGAGTGTGTGTTGGCCCTGTGACCAATTGGTAAGACCCATAGTTGTCATGGCTGCTATGAGCTCCTGAGCTGCTCCAAACAAGCCAGCCCCGAAGTGAACATTGAAGTCACCCAACTCCAAAAGCCTGGGCGATTCCAACACCAACTCCGCGACCAGCTGTATCAGCTCAGTTAGGGACTCCATTGGGCAACAGGGTGCTCGGTACACCAATAGAATCCCCCATCTATCCCAAGTCACTAAGCCAAGATACACACACTCAATATGGTCCAGTTGTCTCACAGGGATTCTGATAAAGGTGATATTATTCTGATGGATCATAGCCACTCCATCCCCCCCCCGCCCACTTCCCCTAACCTGCTCCACCACAGAGTACCCAGCAGAGAGAAGCCGAGCCCATACCAGGCCACTAGCCTCCCCCAACCAGGTCTCAGTTATACAAGCCAATTTGGCTCCCTCATCCATGATCAAATCATGGATCATTTCAGTCTTATTTTGAGCTGACCTGGCATTACAAAGGAGCAAGCTCAGGTTCTGTGGGTGGTTGGAACTACTCACTGAGGCCTGAGAGCTGACAGGACAGCTGGAAGGGGAAACTGACATTAAATTTCTGATCTCCCTTCCTCTGTAGCAGCCTACTGACCTGCCAATGCCAAATCTTCTATTCCCCACCACTACTGTGATAGCCATTCAAGAACCCCCAAAGGTGCTTCCTACTCCCTCGTCAATGTCACAGCCACCCTCCATCCCACACCGAAGAAAGCCACCAAAGGCCAGTCCCCTTTGGCGGCCATGCCAAATGGCTGCTTGCCTTTCTCTAATCAGCAGGAGAGGCAGCCACACCTCTCACACATGGCCTCCTTCTAGCAGGTGTTATGCATCAGAAGACAGCAGAAGATAGGTAGCCAGAGCAGAGAGGAAACCACAGCAAAGTCCTCTCACAGCCAGAGATGTAAAAAGCCCAGAAGCCGAAGTGCCCAGCTTCACCTCCTTCTCTCTCCCAAGTGAATCAATCAATCAATCTGTGATCTTAATTCTCCAGGTTGATTTCTGAATAGCTCAATCATATGAGTTATGAGACTAACACAAAAGGTTATAGGATTAGACCTGGGGTTCCCAGGTCAGATGCATATAATGGGAGTCCTCCATTCCTCATGCCAGTTGTGATAACTAATCTCCGTCTCCCCCAGCCATTACGCATATAAGATCAACTGACATTTAAGCATTTAAGGATGTAGCACAACAATGTTACAAGAAGTCTGTTGTAGAGTCGTTCTTGTGTTGGTGGAAGATGCTGACATGCTGCAAAACAGGTAACACAACATGTTGTGCAGTCTTGTGTGTGCCAGAAAAGAACTTCCACCAGCAGTTACACAACACCATGGAGAATCACTATTTTGCACAACTCCACAAACTTCTTAATTGTGTACAACTTCTCTGGCTGCACTAGCACAAAACTAGTCTTGGTTTTAGCTAATATCTAGATTCACATAAAGTGTTCTGTTTTGTGTAACAGATCAATGCATATATTTCACTGCAAACAATCTCAGGTTATTTGCTCCTGCTCTACAAATGAATGTAGGCTACAAGCTGTTCTCACAGGCCGAGAGCACAAGACGAGAACCTTTGCACTCTCGTACTTAGGGTCTCACTTCTGCCCACAGCTGTTCCTAATACAGTACATGTGGTGGGTGGGGGGCAGAGCAAACAATTCAGGTCTCCACCATCTTAGCTGCCACTTTCCACTCTTCCCCCACACTTCTGCCTCCAGCTGTTCCTTATACATTCAACCATTAAACTGACTAAGTGACTCTGGGCCAGTCATGTAACTCTCAGCCTAATCTATCTTACAGGTTTGTTCTAGGATAAAAATAATCATGTATACCACTCTGAGCTCCTCAGAGGAAAAGCTGGATATACGTGTAGAAATAAATAAATACATACATAAAATGCTTTTTCATGTATTGTTGTTTTTCCTTGGGAAAGGGAACATTCAAAAACTGCTATCTCTCACATGCTGCCTGAACTGGTACAGTCCACTGAAAAGCTGAGTGTATGAACTGGCCCTAAGCTCCATTGCACTCACTTTTTCTTACTTGAAGATACTTAGGATGGTGTTGCAATAGGGTTCTTCTGGAGCAATTAAGAAGCTTGCAGCATCCTATCAACACATTCAAAATGCTGACCAGCATGCTGCTGTGAAGAACGGCAGGTGATTACTCGTCCTCATTCCCAATTCAAAGTGTTTGGTCACTTGCTACTTCACAAACTATTGCTTGTCAGCATTTCCAACTCAAAGTCTTGCCTGGCTTACTATTTCACATAGCAGAGATCAGATCCAAACAGACTGGGCTGCTGAGCATCTTTTCTCCATGCTGTGTAATAGGCTTAATTTCACATGATCATGTACAACAAATCGTTATGTTCACTCCAGTGTTTTGTATGTTTCCACAATATTTTTTCAGAAACCTGAAAGGACAGTTATTCACAATTGCAAATATGCAATGTTTCCATGAGGAATCTTTAGTCATGTAGAGCACTCATGATAACTAAAATGGCAGCAATGTTTAGTGTTAGGTTTCTTAACAGGATGCATTTCAACTCTCTCCTAGCACCTCATGGTAGGTTTAATTTATCAATCAAATAAATAAAACCAATCCATTTTTTAAACTACCATTTCCCCAAGGAAATGTAAAGCACACCAGTAGAGGAAAGGGGGAAAGGAAGTAGTCTCTCTCTCAGCAATGAGGTTGTGAAACTGTGCTAGCACAACAGACATGTCGGAACCAACATGCCCTCTGTTGAGGGTTGTCAGAGGGAGTTTGACAAGAACAGTAGGAGTCTCTGACAGCTGGAACTCCAGTTAAGATCCCTGCTGCTGTTCCGGAAGTTACAAATATACCAATATGTCTGTCAGACTCCCTCCCATAAGAACAGCCCTGCTGGATCAGGCCCAAAGCTCATCTAGTCCACACCATGCATGATTTTATAGACTTCTATCATGTCTCCCCTCAGTTATCTTTTTTCTACACTAAGAAGATACAGGTATTGTAGCCTTGCCTTGTAAGGAAGGTGTTCCAGGTTCCTGATCACCTTGATTTCCCTCTTTTGCACCTTTCCCAGCTCTACAATATCCTTCTTAAGATATGATGACCAGAACTGTACGCAGTACTCAAAATGTTTCTGCACCATATTTTTGTATAAAGGCATAATAATATTAGTAGTTTTATTTTATATCCCATTCCTAAGGATTCCTCACCCCAGCACTGCTTAATAGCCAAGCTAGATACTGCATGACATCTGCAACCTTCACACCAGGCAGGCAAGTCACTGTGAGGTCTACACGTGGGTCACAGACCCATCTCTCTATATCACTAATGACTGAATCACCCACTACTAGGAGCCCCCCATCCCTGTTGGAGTATCCCTTGGGTGAGAGGATATGGGCTCATCGTTCACAGAAGGGGTCCCTTTTAAGGAAGTGTTTCTCTCTTCCTCGGAATGATGTCCTCCTTCCCTAAGACCACTGTTCTCCCTGACAGCAGAGAAACCATCAGCCTGGAAGTAAGATGCCTCTACCACATCCCTGATGGTCTCATCCATGTGTCGCTCTGACTCTCTGAGCTTCTCCAGATCAGCCAATTTGGCTTTGAGGGAATGAACATGTACCATGAGAGCCAGCAGCTCCTTGCACCGAGCACATACCCACAACTTCTTCCCATTGAGCAAATAGTCATACATGCAACACTCTGTGCAATACAATAGGAAGTGCCCCCCCCTCCCGTCTTTCTATCTTTATGACTGGTTTTGTTGGCTGTTCAGTGTATTTGGAGAATGTTTATTTGAAAGGTAGTTCTTGTGAGCTATTTAAAAGTTTAAACTTTCTTTCCCAAGAATATGAAAGAGGAAGTAGTATTTACCTTCAATTCCCACTGGGCTCCTTGTGATCAAGGGTGTTCTTTTCAAGCTCTTCCACACACTTCCCAGCTAAACTACACTCAAAACTCCTATGACCCTGTTTGCTAATTCCTCTTCACTACGTTCTGTTCACTAAGTTACCTGGCCATTGCCTCTTAGGTAAAGAGTAGGCTTCAAACTGAGGTAAACGGGCCCAACAGGAACGTGGCCGCTCCTTCCAGGTGTGACTCACCTCAGCCCTAGCTGGCTCCTCCCACTGTCTCTCTCCAGGCATGAGAGAAACTAAAATTGAATTCATACACAGCCCTCAAAACAAGCCCTGCCAAACACAAGGCCTGGCAGAAAACAAACACAGTCACACACACTGGGATGTCTCCCCTAAAGAGATATTAGCCCCTCAAAATTTCCCCCTCCTCCTTTTTGTTTGAAGAAGAAAAGGGTTTTTGTTGTTGTTTTTAGAAAAGCTTATTACCTTCTCAGGTTGCTTTTCCTCTTCCCAGGGTAGGCTACTGACACACACACTTCCCCTTCCTTCTTCTCCTCCTTACCTGTGACTTGGCAAGGGCAGGCTGCTTCCTTTCCACTCTGGAGGCAGCACACAACTTGAAGCTTCAGTATTAAAGTGGTTTTTTCTTTTAGCTGTTGGGCTAGATGTCTGAGTGAACCAGGTGATCTCAGGAGTGACTGGGCCATTCGGGCACCTAGTAGGACAGCTTTTTTCCTAAGAGTGGCCCTTCTAGGAACCTCAGGGTGAGTGTTCCAGATTTCACTTTTAAAATGAAGCTATCAGCATGCTGCCCCCAGAGTGCCGAAAACATGAGGCAGCTTGCCCGTTACCACCCGTTTACAGGTAAAGGGGGGGGGAGTGTAGGGCAAGGGATCTGGCTAAATGTTGGTGTTCTGACCTGACCCAACAGTTAGAAGAAGCCATGTGATGTCACATGTGTTATGTCAACATGTTGGGTTGTGCACAGGTCTACTAAATATGTGATATGTCAGGAATGGAAATAAAGAGGAGTTTCTATCAAGCTTAGCAATATTTAACCAATAGCCATCCCTGTTCAGTATGCTAGATTTTACAGGATCAGAAATTGAAAAGATAATTTGCCATACAAAATAGGAAGCTTTGTTACAGAGGGTGTAAAATATTCCAATGTATTTTACTGAAATATTTCCCAATCTTTTGTTACATGTTTGAATAACAGATAAGAAGTCTGCTTCTTCATGAAAATATAACCCATTTTCAAATGATTCCTAGTAACAGGGGAATTATTATGCTCAACATAATTATTGGGAAGTGGAACCATGTAAAAGGACTTGATTGACATCCAGCTGGATGACTGCTTTAGCAAACTTTCAGTTGTTCCGATGGGTAAAGATATCACAAATTAACCAGGAGAGCAATTGCTTTGGGGCTTGGAAGGGTTGTTTTTAATGTGTTGACTGATTTTCACACATTTGTACCTACAAAACTGTGTCTAACACTAAGATCCCCTAACTCAGGTGCTCCATCTTGATGACCGTAGCATTGGGTTCTGCCAGAAACAGAACATTGGGTTCTGCCTCAGAACAGGCAGTGACACTCCTTAGTGCTTCTGTCCCTGCCCCAATACATCAAGAGCAAACAAGATGTTGAAAACACACCCTTCAAACTCAAACATAATTTCCCTCTTGGTTAATTTGTGGTGTCCTTGCTCATCCACTTGTATGATTGAAAGTTTGCTGAAGCAGACAGCCAGATAGATGTCAATCAAATCTTATTACTGAGTTCCACACCCTAATAATTACGATGATCATTTAAAAAAAATCTTCTGCTGCTAAGAATCATTTGAAGATGGGTTATATTTTCATGAAGAGGCTGTGCCCACACAAGGATCTCCAAAGCACAAGATAAAGAAGAGAGTAGGGATGTGCAAAACGTTTCGAGTACAGAACGATCTGTACCCCAATCGGCCTGTTTCAGGTGATTTGTGCACAAAACAAAACACCCATCTCCAAGTCCCGAAAGATTCAGCTCCAAAACAAATTGACCGAATTTCAGAGCCAAAGGTTTTGTTGTTTCAGACCTCCATTTTGTGGTGATCTCCGTATAATCTCCATTTTGTGTTTGTTGTCTATTTGAATTTCCAACCCTTCCAAGCTTCAGATCAGTTAACAAAAGCATGGGCTGATCTGCTGACGATTCCCTCCTGGTTCCAGATTGGTTTTTCCTCTTGCCACTCCTGACTGACCCCACATTGGCCAGGGCAAGGGTCAAAGAAGGGGCAAGGGTGCGGGGAGTTCAAGGAGGGGTTTTCAATGAGATTTAAAGAGGCAGCAGCCACCATTCTGCCTTGTGGGAGAAGAGAGAGAGAGCTTTGCCTTGCCTTGCCTTGCCTATTGCCTTCTGCCTTGCCAGCTGGAGCCCAGCCTGCCTTGCCACCCAGCCTGCCTACCCCTGCTTTGTGCCAGCCTGGAATGGATTCACTGCTGCATTGCTTTTTTTTGTTTCTAAGAAGAAGATAATTCTTTTTTCACCCTCTTCCTGTTGATGAGATAATCACTGCCTGCCTATTCCTGCTGTGTCTGTGCCAGCCAACAGCCCCAGCCCCTGTAGCCACTGGCCACCTGGCCAGCCACATTTCCCAGGCTTTTCCCCCCAGCCTCCTCCCCCCAATCTGAAGACTGAAGGAGAGGAAGATTGAAGAAGAAAGAGTACACTCAGAGATCAGACCACAGAAGTGGGCAACTGGACTCACAACGTGGGTAAAGCCCTAGACTGAGTGAGTGTACCCCATTTTCACACACACACACACACACACACACCCACCCCTCTGGAATTCTGTATTCTTGGGGGGAGGGTTTCTGTTTGGAGCGAGGTTTTGGGTTGCAATTAAATTTAAAAAGTTGTGTGTTGTTTAGTTTAGAAAGAGTTTAAACAGGGGTTCTGTGTGGGAGGGATCCCCGTTAGCTAGTACTAGTAGGTGGTTAGAAGGGTAGCATAGCCTCATGGTTTTAAAAAACATTTCTGTCTTTTTCCCCATTCCAATTTCCCCCCCATTTTTTTTAAAAAACAGAAGCCTGTCCTCCAGCCCTCTATGCCCATAATCTATCAGTATTACTATTCTCTGCCCAGCAGCCTACAGGCTTTGAGCGGGCCGGAAGGCACAGACTCTAGCCTCCTCCCTGCACCCATTTATCCCCACCCCACCCCCCCATCCCCAACTGCAGCATTCTGAGACCATGGCAAAAATTAACCCTAAACCCACTAACCCTTTTGCGGAGCACACACACACAGAGGTATACTATGCTTCCCCCCTACATAATCTCAAGTCTAGAAGTATATATATTATGCAATTCAAATGCCTTGGATGGTTTGTTGTTTTACCTGTATTTTGGGGACCTCATGGATGGGCACAAGATGTGGTGTGTGTGTGTGTGTGTGTGTGTGTGTTAGGGATGTGCGAACCGGTTCGGATCCGAACCGGTTCGGGTCCGAACCGGTTCCGGTTCGGAGGTTCGGATCGAACCGAACCACCCCTGGTTCGGTTCGAATCCGAACCGAACTGGGGGTGGTTCGTTTCGAACCGGTTCGGACCGGTTCGGATCGGTTCGGAAAGCTGAAAATTGGTCAGATGGTAGCTGGCACCCAGGGGTACCTGTCACCCAAACCCCAAAGCAATCGGACACTCGTACGATTTTTTATGAATTTTTGAAAAATATTTTTATTTTTCTCTCATAGGATATAATGGGACCCGAACCAGGCCATTATTTCTTATTGTGGAGCACTCATGGGTGCCAACAACCATGCAAACCCTGAAGCAATCAGACACCCCTATGATTTTTTATGAATATTTGAAATATTTTTAATTATTTTTCTCATTGAGTATAATGGGACCCGAACCAGTCCATATCCCCTGTTGTGGAGGACCTAGGAGCACAAAAGCAGGGTGGGTGGTAGACAGGCATGGGTGCCTACCACCCAAAAAATCTCAAGGCAATTGGACACTCCTCTGATTATTGGTGAATTGTTAAGTGTTTTTGAATTCCTCATAGAGAATAATTAGGATTGCAGCAAATGTATAGCTTCACGTCGGGGGGAAAGGGGTGTCGTAGAGTGCAGTGTGGTGGGTGGTAGTTCCTAGGGTGGGCAAGGAAGCTATCAGAATTATTTGAAAGGAATTGGGCAAAGAGGTGATTTTTAAGTGATTTTTGAAGTTTACGCGTCTTTAAGGTTTTTCCTCATAATAAGTTATAATGGAGCTTTCAGCAGCCCTATAAGTGCACATGGGGGTGCTGGGGTGGCCCAGAGCAAGTGGTGGTGTAGTGCACATAGGGTGCCAACCACCCCCATGGGTTTCTAACCCATGGGGTACAGGGATCTCTGGTAGGGGCACCCCCATGGGTACAGGGTTCTCTTGTTTCTGAGGTATTGAGTGTGGATTCTATGATAGCAAATGAGATTTTCAATGAGACACCATCAATCCACTCTAATATGCTATCATAGAATCCACACTCCGCCTCCTGCTTCTTCTCTGTGTGTGTGCTTAGTAGGGGTGTGCAATTTGGGATTTCGGGTGATTTGGCTCGGACCCGAACCGAATCACCCCTGTTCTGTTTTGTGCCCGAATCTGGGTCACCCGAATCACCCTTGATTTGGTTCGGATTCGGATTTAATCCGAATCTGAATCCGAATCGATTCGGGGGGGTAAAAAGGGGCCCAGGGGCAAAATTTTGGGGTGGGGTGGTAGTGCCCAATGGGTAGAGTCTACCACCCCAATTTCAGGGGGATTGGGCAAAGGGCTGATTTTTGGTGAATTTTTGAAGTTTTAGTGACTTTGGGGCAGTTCGGGGGCATAGCATGGGATCTGGGCAAAAGGAGTGGGGTGGGGTGGTAGTGCCTAATGGGTGCAGGCTACCACCCCAATTTCAGGGGGATTGGGCAAAGGGCTGATTTTTGGTAAATTTCTGAAAATTTCATATCTTTGGGGCATATTGGGGCATATTGGGGCAGAAAGTGGGGCCTGGGGCAGAATAGTGGGGTGTGATGGTAGTGCTTAATGGGTGGAGGCTACCACCCCAATTTCAGGGGGTTTGGACAAAGGGGTGATTTTTTGAGAATTTTTGAAGTTTTAGTGACTTTGGGGCAGTTTGGGGGCAGAAAGTGGATCTGCCCCAAAATAGTGGGGTGGGGTGGTAGTGCCTAATGGGTGGAGGCTACCACCCCAATTTCAGGGGGATTGGGCAGAGGGCTGATTTTTTGAGAATTTTTGAAGTTTGGGTGTCTTTGGGGCAGATTGGGGGCAGAAAGTGGATCTGCCCCAAAGGAGTGGGGTGGGCTGGTAGATAGTGCCTAATGGGTGGAGGCTACCACCCATCCCCAATTTAAGAGTGATTGGGCAGAGGGGTGAATTATGGTGAATTTATTTGTATGAGGTTTGTCTTCATAAGGTGAAGTGTGCTAAATTGATTACTTCCTCATATTATTCATAGTAAAGGAAAGTGTGAAAAAGTGAAAGTGGGGTCATGAGAGTTGTTTAATTGAAAAATATCTCATTTGCTATGATAGAATGAGAATTCACACCTTTTCTATTCACCATAATTCACCCCTCTGCCCAATCACTCTTAAATTGGGGATGGGTGGTAGCCTCCACCCATTAGGCACTATCTACCAGCCCACCCCACTCCTTTGGGGCAGATCCATTTTCTGCCCCCAATCTGCCCCAAAGACACCCAAACTTCAAAAATTCTCAAAAAATCAGCCCTCTGCCCAATCCCCCTGAAATTGGGGTGGTAGCCTCCACCCATTAGGCACTACCACCACACCCCACTATTTTGGGGCAGATCCACTTTCTGCCCCCAAACTGCCCCAAAGTCACTAAAACTTCAAAAATTCTCAAAAAATCACCCCTTTGCCCAAACCTCCTGAAATTGGGGTGGTAGCCTCCACACATTAGGCACTACCACCACACCCCACTATTCTACCTCAGCCCCCACTTTCTGCCCCAATATGCCCCAATCTGCCCCAAAGACATGAAATTTTCAGAAATTTACCAAAAATCAGCCCTTTGCCCAATCCCCCTGAAATTGGGGTGGTAGTCTGCACCCATTAGGCACTACCATCCCACCCCACTCCTTTTGCCCAGATCCCATGCTATGCCCCCGAACTGCCCCAAAGTCACTAAAACTTTAAAAAATCGCCAAAAATCAGAGGAAGGTCCAATCGACTTGAAATTTGGGTGGCAGGTAGAACACAAGGTCCCCCTTCAAACCAGCTATTTTTTGAGATCCTAACCGGTTCTGTTCGGATCCGAACCGGTTCGGATCCGAACCGAACCGGGGGGGTGGTTCGGCAAAACCAAAACCGAACCACCCTGGTCCGGTTCGGACCCGGTTCGGATCCGAACCGAACCGGGAGAACCGGTTTTATGCACATCCCTAGTGTGTGTGTGTGTGTGTGTGTGTGTGTGTGTGTACTTCTTTGCAATGAAGAATGAGTCATATTCTGACTTCTAGCATCATCATCATTTTTATTCAGACTAGATTGCTTGCATCTACAATAGGTTGTGCTGGTGCCACAGGCTCCAATCTGTTACAAAAATGTTTTAAAAAATGCACAAAAGAATTGTGTGCCATTGTTGTCATCATCACTCTTCTACTTGTGTAGGTGGGAGGGAGCCAAACCTCACTGTTCCACTGGCAGAATGTTGTTTTGCACCCTTCCTTACTTAACCCACTTTTATGGCTGGGTGCCACAGATGTAGCTGTGTCTGTTGCCTGTGGATGAAAAATGCTTGGGGGAGGGAGAGCAGGGCACATTTGATGCTGTTGTTGGCCTTAGTCTGCTGCCCTAGTCTGCTGCATCTGAGATATCACACTTGCTTGCTTGCTTGTTGCTGGCTGCTGCTGTTACTCTGCATTGGGAGGGGGCATGTGGGCAGGGCATTTTATTGTTGTTGAGGCTCTTCTCATGATTGGTGAGAAGAGCCTGGATGGGGTTTGTGGGGAGAGCGGGCTAAGCTGAGAAGTCAGTCTGCTCCGGGCGGCCGAACCATCCACCCACACGACTGCCAGCTCCGTCATGGAGCCAGTGGGGGCTGGGACGAATCGGGGGCCATGAGGCCCCCAGAAGCTCCAGCATGCCCTGCGCGAGCACGCAGGGCATGCTGGAGAGATCTCCGAGCCAGGAGGCTGCTTTTAAGTCTCCCATTCAGGGGCTACTCATGAGTTGCCATGGCGCGGAGCTGCGCCATGGCAACTCACGGTCGATTGTAGAGCCTGGGTTAGCGGAGAGCTCACTCTGCTAACCTGGGCTTAGGGGAGGGCTACTTAGGCAGGTTAACCGCTTGGAGGCCACTGGGCTCGCCTGCGAGCCCAGTGGTTCTCACGGTCAGGCAAAATTGGGCTAGGCTCCCCTAGCCCGATTTTGCCTGATCATGGGAATAGCCTCATTGTGTCACACTGTTGTGTGTAGATCAATTTCATTTGTGGGGGGGGGGGATGAATCCACTCTAATTTGCCATCAGAGAATCTATACTCAGAACACCACAGAAACAACAAAACCCAGTACCCCATGGGCTTGTGGGTATGGGGGTGGTTAGCACCCTATGTGCACTACACCACGACTCATTCTGGGCCACCCCGGTGCCACCCAAGTGGAGTGGGGCTGCTGAAATCCCCATTATTCCCTAAGGGAAGAAAGGTTAAAGATGCACAAACTTCAGAAATTCTTTTTAAATATCACCCCTTTGCCCAATTCCTTTGAAATCTGGATGGTAGCAGGGACCCATTGGGCCACTACCACCTGACCACTCTTCTTCCCCGCAAACCCCCTTTCTGCCCTGAATCTGCCCCCAAAGACATGCCAACTTCAAAAATTCTTTAAAAATCAGGCTTTCGTCCAATTTCTTTGAAATCTGGGTGGTAACTTCCTTGCACCCATTGGGCACTACTACCCACCACAACCCACCCTGGTGACACCCCGCTGGGGACTTATAACTAAGGCTGCTGAAATTCCCTTTATTCCCTCTGGGAAAAATCTTAAAGACACGTAAAATTCAAAAATCATCTAAAAATCTGCCCTTCACCCAATTCTTTTGAAATATGGGCAGCAGCTTCCTTGCACCCATTGGGAACTACAACCCACTACACCTCACTCTGGGCTCCCCCGGTGCTGCCCATGTGGAGCTATACATTTGTTGTAATTCACATTATTCCCTATGGAAAAAATCTTAAAGACACATAAACTTCAAAAATTCTTTTAGAATCACCTTTGCCCAATTTCTTTGAAATTTGGGTGGTAGCTTTCACCCATTGGGAACAAACCCCCCCGCCCCAAATCCTTTGGCCCTGGGACCCCTTTTTAATCTGAATTGATTTGGATTTGGAAAATGCCAGTACAAATCGAATCTGGGGTGATTCAGGGGGCCCCGATTCAGACCCAAAACAAATCAGGGGTGTTTCAATTTGGGTACAAATCAAAATGAAAAAAATGATTCGTGCACATCCCTATAAGAAAGTCTATGTTTTGTTTGTGTGTTTGTTACAAGGATTCTATGTTGCCTTTCCACTCCAAATGTTCAAGGTGGCTTACATCACAGAAACACTACACAAAAACAGAGTGAATAATTAAAAACACACAGCCAAAAACCAACAATACACAGGCGTCTGGGGAACAGAGGAAATTAAATGGCCTTCAAAAGACAGCAGAAGTTTATCAAACACTATAGAAAAAGAAACTCTCAAGGCAGTTCTACATTCTTGGGACTACCATAAAGAAAACTTGCTCCCTCATTTCCATCAGCCATACTTCAGCTGGCAATAGGAAATTGAAAGGTACCTCTTTTGCTGACCACACTAAAGGGATAGGGTAATATGGAAGAGCATGGTGCTTAATATATGGATGGATGGATATTTAAGTATCTTTCTGCTATAAAAATGTTCAAAGTATAGTAACATTATTCAAAATGGATGTGAATTCAAATTTGTGGGGATAGACCTCAAGTACTCCTGCTAACTAGGCAAAGAGGCATCTTTTAATGTGGTGATTTTCTTTATTTAGCAGGGGGAGAATAACTGACCCTATCCACCACCAGCACAGTACCTCCAGTGACTGTTGCTGGTGTCTATCTTAAGTTTCTTTTTAGATTGTGAGACCTTTGGGGGCAGGGATCCATCTTATTTATTTATTATTTATCTATGCAAACCACCCAGAGCCATTTTTGGATGGGTGGAATAGAAATAATAATAATAATAATAATTATTATTATTATTATTAGCAGCAGTGTCAAAGAAGATTAGCAGATATGAAGCTAGAATTACACAACACAGGCAGAATCTCCAATTCCAGTCAAATCAGAGACGTTTCTACCAAAGCATAGAAGGAGAAACTGCAAGAAACACAGAAACACCAAATAAAGAAGAAACAGAGCAATTCTGGGGGAAACTATGGGACAATCCAATAGATTATAATAAAAAAAGCAGGCTGGGTGAAAGAGGTCGAAAAATGTAACCAACAAATGCAAGATCTAATAATAACACCAGAATTAATAAGTGAAAGAGCAAAGAAAATTAAGAACTGGACTGCACCCAGCGACGATGAACTGCATGGCTTTTGGCTTAAACACCCAACAAGCCTTCATAAACAACTATCAAAACAGTTCAATCACATTTTGCAAGGAGGTGATATTGAACAATGGCTAACAACTGGGAAAACTCATCTCATCATGAAAGACCCAGCAAAAGGTGCACTTCCAAGTAATTATAGACCGATAACCTGCCTGCAAAACATGTTCAAATGATTAACTGGAATAATAGCAGGTGAAGTAATGCAACACTTATTAACTAATAAGCAGCTTCCAGTTGAACAGAAAGGAAATTGTCCGAACACCAGAGGCACAAAAGACCAGCTGCTGATTGACAAAATGATTTTAGAAAACTGCAAGGGAAGAAAAACCAATCTAAGTGTTGCATGGATTGACTACAAGAAAGCCTTTGACTCATTGCCTCACACATGGATACTAAAATGTTTAGAAACAACTGGTGTCAGCAAAAACATTCAGATATTTGTTTTAAAAAGCAATGAGCATGTGGAGTACACAATTAACAATCAATGGCGAGACACTTGGACAGGTTAGCATTAGAAGAGGTATTTTCCAAGGGGACTCACTATCCCCTCTGTTGTTTGTAATCGCCATGACCCCACTTTCACAAATACTAAACAAAACAGGCCTCAGATACCAAACATCTAAAACATCAAGTAAAATCAACCATCTGCTGTACATGGATGATCTGAAGTTGTATGGAAAGTCCCAGTCAGAAATCGAATCACTGCTAAACACTGTCCGTATATTCAGTAGTGATATAGCAATGGAGTTTGGACTAGACAAGTGTGCTGCATTAATAATGAACAGAGGGAAAATAACAAAAACAGAAGGAATAGAACTGCCCAATGGAAGCAACATTAAGAACCTAGAAAAGAAAGAACATTGCAAATACTTGGGCATTCTCCAGGCTATATTCTGCAGCGATATCTATAATAACAGCAACAACACTGATAATAAAATTCAGTCATCCGAGGTCCTTGGGAAGGACTCAATGTCTGGATAAAACAAACCAGTCAATAACACCTATCATTTGTAAACAACAACAACAACAATAAAGCACCTTGGACAGCATCTTGGGCTGTTATGTTTTGATTCTACCAGTAAGAATTGCAATTCACATATTAAGAGCTGTGCTGTGCAATTCACATGTTAACAGCTGTGCTGTCCCAATAACAGAAATAAAACTATCAAAACTACCCTTTTGGCACTTGTGCCCTAAAAAGTGTGGACATTCAAGTTAAGATGGTCACCATAACCTCGACACAGTTTCAGCAGTAAAGACTTTGTTCATTCTCTTATATTATGCTGGCTTTACAAATTAGGCTCCATGCACTCACACTTGGGTTGCGCCTCGATCCAAAGAACTACGATGGCAACAATGTGATGCATTCCTGCAGTCTGCTCATGAGAACCCCCTTTGCCTTTCTTGTTCCTCCTGCCTACCAGCTCTGCAATGGCAGCTATCCTTGCGGATCTGTAGATGGGGACAAATGCCTTTATAGAATGATTCCACTTCAAAGTGCTAAAAAAATAAAGCCTGTTCATGACAAAGAGTTGGAATGGAAAGGAGTAAACAGTAAAATGTTTATTTTGAGTCGGCAGAGGGACTTTGGACGTATAATCTTGACTTAATGCAATTTGCTGCATAAAGAGCTTAATGAGGCAAGGGACAAAGAGCAAATATAGGAAATATAAGCTCCTTGGCCACGTGCTAGAAAACAATGAGCTGCAATAGTGGATGTGCTAGGAAATGGGGCGATATTATGCATGAGCTACTAAAATCTAATCAGAAAGAAAACAGCCATTTCAGGGCAATAGGAACAAAAACAATGAATACATTATCAGAAAGAACTATTATACTTACTGCATCATGTCGGAGACGACAGATAGTATTAAACAAGATAGCATATTGCTTCTAAAAAGGAAGAAATTTATGATGAGACATGAAACATCTATTATCGTTTTATTTTACTGTTGATAAGGTAACAGCTATGACATATTTCTTGTGCATCGATTTTTCTGCTAAGATGTTGGCTACCACTATTTTTGCAATGGCAATTAAAATGAAATTCTCCTTTCAGAATTCACGGAAATGATACAAACAACATTTAGTTGTTGTCAAGAAAGCTTTGTGATATTTTTGTATTAAAAGGCAGTATTAGGTTAATTACAAAAAATTATGAGAAAGAGTAGTGTTGGGATATGCAACAGCTGCAGCTTAGCTTTCTTGTAGTTTGCATGCAATCTACTAGAAAACCAGAGGGGGCACTGTAGTTTTCTCTGCATTGTTTGGGCTAGCTAGGCGTTTCTATTCTTCTTCCTGTTCTTGTTTTGTTCCTGTTGTTTTGTGTACAAGTAAGCAAGTTCAACACTGATCTCTTAGTGACTTTGTCTCACAAGTAAAGACACTTTAAAAACTTTTCACTGGTGTTTGGTCTGTACTCCATGCAGACAGAACAAACTCTACAACAAGTAGCAGGTTAGATGATACTCAATGTCTCTCTGTCTCAGCAGCACAGAATATTTTATTTTATTTTATTTATTTTATTTCTATACCGCCCTTCAAAAAATGGCTCAGGCGGTCTACATTAAAACAAAAACAATTAAAATAAATTAACAGTTAAAATAAAAACTCTATAAAAACAATATAAAAATAATTAACAATTAAAACATTTAAAACAGTTTTTAGTCCCTGAAGAACCAGGCCAAACATTTACAGAGTAAAAACAGAGTAAAAACCCTGGAAGACCAGGCCAAACAGGCAGCTCTTAAGGGCTCTCCTGAATACCAATGATGAATTCAGATTATGGATTTCTGCAAAAGGTGCATTCCACAGCCCGGGAGCAGCTACAGAGAAGGCCTGCTTTTGAGTCGCCACCAGATGTACCGGTGGTAACTGGAGATGGACCTCCTCAGATGACCTTAACATGCAGTGGGGATCAAGCAGAAGAAGGCACTCTCTAAGGTAACCCGGACCTAAGCTGTTAAGAATGTCAAAATTTGTAGATGAAACACTACCAGAATCTGATCCAGTAGAAAATAGTACTGACATGTACTGGTTCTATTCTCATGTGCACCATTATCCTAAGGAGGCTTACACATAAGTAAAGCCTCACTGAATTTAATACGGCTTACTTCTTGGTGCTTACGACTACTGCTGTAGATTAATTTGGTGCAGGACAAATCACAAATCAGGGGTGCACAACTTTGGCCCTCCAGCTGATTTTGAACTACAGCTCCTGTAATCCTCAGCCACAGCAGTCAATACTCAGGGATAGTGGGAGTTGTAGGCCAGCATTTTCAGGAGGGCCAAGGTTGAACCAAATGTGTATCTTTACTACTATTGCTACATATTTAATGCTCTTCAACCGAAGTTCACAAACTGGTTTACACAGAAAAAACACACAATACATCAATAAGATGGCCCCCTGTCCCCAAAGGGCTCACAACTGAAAAAGAAATATAAGGCAGATACCAACAACAGGCACAGGAGGGATGCTGTGCTGGGGTTGGATAGCTCCGGTTGCTCTCTCCCAGCTAAATGTAAGAGAATCACCACTCTAAAAGGTGTCCCTTTGCTCATTTAGCAGGGGTTTACAATCTTGCTTTCTTTGACTATTATATAGAACTCAGGTGGTTAAATTACTAATGATACTATGATTGCCAGTAAATATGTGCAGAGCATCACAAGCAATGTACACTGGTGTAAAGTCAGACAAAAAACAACAACAACCCCTGGCTGCCATCCTGATTAATGAAGCACACATGCAGAACACTGAACAGGAGAGGGGAGAGGGGTAATTTTAGTAGAGTGGTCATTTTAGTCTCTCCCCCCTCTCCTTCGTACCTGACTGGATCACCTGAAAATATGCCCCTAAGGGTTGTGCATTTGCGCTTCATTAATCTGGATATCAGCTATTGTCAGCTACGTGACCTCAGGGACATATTTTCAAGATATGCAGTGGGTTTCAGAGGGAAGAAGAGATTGCTGAATGGATCATGATCTGCATATATCTGTGGGCCTGTTTCATTTTTTCAGTTTATTTAAAATATTTATACCCCACAAAAGATTTATACCCCACTACTGCTCGAATTTTACATTGGGAAAAACACTTGAGTTGTGGGGAAGAAAGAAAAAGAACAATCTCAGTTTATGAATTGCTAGGTTATTTTCAGAAAAGATATAATCTCAACTAGTAGGATAGTGATGATGTCATATACTATCCTACTAGTACAATCAGTCACCTGTGCTAGTAAGATGGCCCAGTGATTTGTCTTTAGAACTGGAATTATCTATATTTGAATAAATTATACCATTAAATTCTGACCCAATGTTATTTGTTAGGCTGTGCAGTAGGATAGTTTCAACAGTACTATCGGATCTGATAGCGCCATTGTTGGAACTGTCAAAATTAATTCAATTCAATTCAATTCAGAATTAATTATGGCACAATTTTCATTGAGCTCTGTTGTATCAAAAGTGTTGGAATTAATTCTCTGTTGTATTGGATCTATGTCAAAATGGTCAGAGTGGATTCTTTTACTGCACTTTTTCTAGCAGTTTCTGCCATAAAACCTTTTATTAAAAAAATTAAAAATAAATGGATTGACTACCATCAAATTCAACACACATAGTACTGTCATTATGTGCTACCAGCATGTTAAATGCTAAAGCTTTCTTCCTAGCCAATCTGGAGCTTTTTGTTTGTTTCTCTTTGACCTCTGTGTGTGTGTGAGGGGAGGGAATCCAATTTAAGTCTGAATTTCTGAAAGAAATTTTGATACATATGACCTATACATCATTAACAAGTTGTTCTAGTAAGAAGTTATCTGCCTACTTTCCTTTCACTATCTCTACAACTGGACTAAATTTGGTTCAAATTGAGGTCCACAAGTTAGATATCTTATGCCTCAAATGTTCACACATCCACCCTCTTGGATCAGAGTGGATGACATCATCACAAACTACACCATTGGGACACCCCTATTTGTCCATACAGCAATAGAAAATTTGGTTCAAATCGGTTGAGCAGTGTCTCAAAAGTTTATGCGGCTACCATCTTGAATTGGGGTGGATGACACCAGCACAAATTATGCCATTGAGGTGTCCCAGTGTGTCACTCACTACAACTGTAACTCATTTGGTTCAAATTAGTTAGACAGTCCACAAGTTAGTGCACTTGCATCTCAAACATTCACGCATCTGCCATCTTGGATTGGGGTAGATGATATAATCACAAACTATACCATTGGGGCATCGCTATGTGTCCCTACAGCTGTAGCAAATCTGATTCAAATTGGTTAAGTGGTTCACAAATGAGCCCACTTGCACCTCAAAAGTTTATGTGTCTGCCATCTTGAATCAGGGTAGATGACATCATCACAAACTATGCCACTGAGGTGTCCCTATGTTTCCCTACAGCTGTATCTGATTTGGTTCCTATTGGTCCAGGCGTTGCAAAGTTGATAGGGGACACACACAGACAGAAACACGGAATGCCGGGTGATTTCATAAACATGGGTGCTAATACTAATTCTGGCAATTTTTATGTTGGATCATATCATATCAAATCCAATACAACATGTTTTCTGGTGTGCAGGCCTAGTATTTCTCTATCTAAATTATCTTTCAATATTTTATTCAAAAAATTTCTTTTCACAAGCTTGGGATGGAAACACAAACAATTAACAAAGATTTATTATTGTGCAACATCCATTGGATCTTGAATCCATTCTGAACACACTATGGGGACATTTGTTTATTTGTACAATAATACATGGACACTATTACATCAATCTGCCAATCTGTTTATCAGCACAAGATCATAAGAACATAAGAACAGCCAAAGGATCAGGCCAAAGGCCCACCTAGTCCAGCATCCTGGCTCATGCAGTGGCCAACCAGGTGCCTCTGGACAACCTGCAAGAGGAGAAAAGAAGGCAAGCACACACCCCCATTGGTGTTCCTAATGGAAATACACATTCCTAATGGAAATACACATTACTGATACAGAGCTATCAACAGCTACCAAGGCTAGTAGCTGTTGATAGCCCTGTCCTCCAGACATTTGTCTAATCCCTTTTTTAAAAAACCCTCTAGATTGGTGGCCATCACCACATCCAGCGGCAGTGAATTCCATTGTTTAACTACATGTTGAAGCTGTTCTTACGATCAGCCTAAACTGGGCTAGGAAAGCCAGGCCTGCTCTTTACTGATTGTAAGAACTGCCGGGAGCCGTGCAGCTCCTGGTGGCAGGCAGCACGGTGGCAGACCCCACGAAGAGGCCAGCCTCTTAAATGAGGTTAGGAGAGCAAATGCTCTCTTAACCCCATTTTTTATATGCTTACAGCTGGGGCTGGGAGTCTGGGGCTCTTGACAGGTGTCAGACGGATCCTCATAATGCACCCACACTAGCTCGAGTTCCAGGGGACAGGGAGATGCTCCCAGCTCCCTGGCCCTCCACGCTGCCTGAGGAGGCAGCTGCACATCTGGGCGCACTATCTCCATGCCCAGTTTCTCCAAGAGGATCATCTGTGGGGGAGGTAAACTTCTGAAGGCTTCCTCCCCTCACCCCTTCCGAGCCCTTTCTACAATTGTGAGAAAGAGCTCGTTATGTAACGAAGTACTTCCTTTTGACCATCCTGAATCTCCCAGCATTTAGCTTCAATTGGTGACCCTAGGTTCTAATTTTTATTTTATTTTATTTTATTTATTAACACATTTGTATACTTCCCAAAACTTACATCTCTGGGCAGTTTACAACAAAATAGAAACAAAGTAAAACATTAGTTAAAACAAAAATGGCAAGCTTAAAACATTTAAAAATTTTAAAAGAATATTTTAAAACAACATTAAAAACATTAAAACAATATTAATTAATTAAAATCCTGGGTGAACAGATGCGTCTTTAATATTATGAGAGAGAGGGAGAAAAACTTCTATCTGCATTTTATCCATCAGTTTCTTTGTCCAGTTGGCTCCATTGCACACATCTTTCTCTCTCTGTGTGTGTGTGTGTGTGTGTGTGTGTGTGTGTGTGTGTGTGTGAGAGAGAGAGAGAGCGCGACAGAGCTTGATTCTGTTTCACACTCTACTTGTTCTACTTAGGTCTCTCTTTCAAACATAAATGTCTAAGTACTTTAAGTGTACCTCATTACAGACCGCCTTAAATTATTCCTTTCCATCCTTGATGTTTACAACCTTCAAATATTTGTAGACAGTTATTAAATCCACACAACCTCAGTCACTGCTTAGCCAAAGAAATGTTTATTTCTTTTAATCTTTCATTCCAAGTCAACTGATCACTCCCTTAATTATTTATGTAACTTTCCCCCTGAATTGCTTCCACTAGTCCATGTTTTTCTAATACTAAGAAACCCTTCATGAAACATTCTAGGCATACATTCACTATCAATACGTAAAAATATAGAACAGAGTGCCACTAAGGTTCAATTGATTTCTTTTCATTATTATCATTTGCACACAAATAGTATTTGCAGCTGAATGATTGATTTTCAATGTCATATATCATATATTTCTAAGAAAATAATCCAATACATTTCAAATTGTTCTGCTTTCTGCAGAAGCAACTGTGACCCCTCATGCCCAGAATGGAAAGAAAGGACACAATAAATGGGTTGAACTATGGGCAACATTATTGAAAAACTAACTTCTGTAACTGGAGTGGGTCTAACATCTCCAACCTCTCAATAACTTGGATACTAATTTCAGACAATCAGAGGCGTAACTAGGGAAAATAGCGCCTAGGGCAAGCATTGAAATTACGCCCCTGTCCAAACAGGAATAATGGGACTTGTAGTCAACAATATTTGGAAATCCTTGTTAAAAGGAACACTGTACCATCTAGACATGGTTGTTGATCAAAACCTGAAAACATGAGCCATCTCTGTAAAAGACCTAGAACAACAGTCAGGAGTTATGCGAGGATTCCAAGTGTCATTTTCTCTGTCTCATCTCATTTTTTAAAAAAAAAACATGACTTTGTCCTAGAGGATCACCTGCCCAAATAGCCACTAGCAAAATAGGGGAAGAAGGTGGTGGTGGTGGTGGTGGGGTTTTAAATGATTCCTGCCAGCCTTTGTCTTATGATGACTGTTGGCTCATGATGGGGTATATGTTCATTCACCACACCAGTGCTTACTTTGACATCAAGAGGTAGGAGGATACATTAGTTTGCCACACTAGACAGAGGCATTTGCAACAGGAGCAGACAGCCAAGTTCTGCCAGGGCCAAAACCAGCCCCTGCCAGACTAAGAAATCATTGTAATTTGCCCCTTCCTGTCACAAGCAGTGTGCTGTTCTTTTATTATTGACTCAATATATCCCAGTCATGGATGGAAAATTCAGGGTCAATTTACAAGAGACACATTTTCTACATGGAAGTTTCTTCTGTGCAGGTGTTGCTGTGCAGAAACCCATGTGTAGTGACCGCCAGGGGCATAGCAAGGTTGGAATGGGCCAAGATGAGATTTTAAAATGGGCCCCCAGCCCCTCAAAGTCCAGGGCCTCCACACATCCCAGGCCCCCAAGGATTTAAGTCTGATATTTCAAAATACTGTAAATATACTGCCTGGAAATACATTTCACTGAATATACACATGCACACTTCACAGTATATAGTGATATACATTGAGTACTATATATTTGTGCTACTTTTAATGCCTAGAACACACTAGCAACGCTAATTATTAAAATGGCCCCCTCGCTGCAGATTAGCAAAGGAGACTTTCAACCATGCAGAGTGAGCCTATGTATGTTTTCTCAGAATTCTGAACAAATTCGGTAAAGTTTGATTGCAGGAGGTTTTTCACACATGGCTTTTAAAGCCCTTTAACACACATCTCCTCTGGAATGGAGGTGCTGCATTCACATGTTGGCCAGATTTACTCTGAAGTCCCTGCAAGTTATTGGAGAGCAGTTCACACACAAGAAAAATAAAATAAAATAAAAGCACAACACATGCTTCGTAGTTCTCACTCAGACCTTCTGGGTTGCAAAACAACTTGAACATAAGTGCATTTATAAATGAATGAATGAATATTTCTTCCAGAAGTTTTTGTAATTTTCTGACATGAAACAAGCCACTTATAGGCCTTTTTAGGTAGTTTTTGTTTTTAAAGCCAGCACATTTTTCAGTCTGTTTTAAATTAAATATTCAGAGACTTCTCAGTCTCGCCCCACCACCAATATCAAAGCCCTATGGCAAGCAGATCCCTATATATGGGGGTAACCACAAAAAGGAATTCACAGCCTAGCTTGCAAAAGCTGTGCTGGATGGTCTGGTCTGTTGCAGGGAGGGTCTGCTGCAGGGAGCTCTGCCAGCCTCCTTCCGGGCTTGCTGGGGCCTGCCGAGTTCAGGCTTCAGGGAGGCCTACAGGGAGGCCTCTCTGGAAGCCCCGCCCACCCTCCGATCAGCTGAGAGGAAGGGAGAGAAGAGCTCTGCAGTTTGCAGGCTGCTCCGATCCTAGGCTGGAGCTGGAGGCAAGTGGCTGAGAAGCCCTGGGGCTGGGCAGGTGGGCAATGGGGTGGGGGTGGCAGGAACTGGAATGGCGCCCCCACCTCAGTGGCGCCTAGGGCACGTGCCCTGCCTCCCCCCCCCTAGTTCCGCCTATGCAGACAATGGGCCAGAATGTAACAGGTACTGACTTGCTCTCCTCACTGTTAAAGGTGCCCAAGGTGAGCTTCGAATCTGTGCACGAATCATGATTTGTGCATATCTCTACTTCCAAAAATGAAGGCATATAATAATATGGGAAACCATGTGTGGTTACTGTTAATACATAGGAACATAGAAAGCTGCCATATACTGAGTCAAACCATTGGTCTATCTAGCTCAGTATTGTCTTCACAGACTGACAGGGGCTTCTCCAAGGTTGCAGGCAGGAATCTCTCTCAGCCCTATCTTGGAGAAGCCAGGGAGGGAACTTGGAACCTTCTGTTCTTCCCAGAGTGGCTCCATCCCCTGAGGAGATTACCATAGAGTGCTCAGACATGTACTCTCCCATTCATATGCAGCCAGGGCGGACACTGCTTAGCTAAAGGGACAAGTCATGCTTGCTACTACAAGACCAGCTATCCTGTAGTCCAGCTCTCCTGTAAAAGCATCTCCTTTTAATATGTGGTATTAAAAGGCCTTGGAGTCACCCAGCTATATAATCCAGAACATCTGGAACATTCTTAAACTATGGTACATCAGGCTGTTTACTAAAGGAAGTTTGCTATTAGTGTGATTTTATATTTTCATTTGTTGAAAAAGAAAAAAAACAGCCTTTTCACACGAGTGGCATAGAGCCAGCTCTGGAATAACTTATTAAGCATGGGTAAAAACTCAGGAGGCGAATGGATTGGAAGAGTCAGCTTCTTTATTATATGTTCGCTTGAGCAATAGGAAGGAGCAATTTCTAGTAATAGTGTATCATTCATCTTATAAATATAATTTCTTTAGAGCAAGGTTTTTAGGAATTGCTGATTTGGGTTTGCTTTCAAGCAGTATTAATGGATCCTATTACTTTTGCCTACTAAAGTGAATTACTGGGAAATAATAGGTGTAACTTGTCCAAGCCTCAGATGACAAACATTTAACAAGGAGAATTCTTCTTTCTATTGTTCTTTCTCAGTAGTTATTAAATGGGGGGAGGGGAGTAACTGGGCATTCAGGATGGTGCTTTGCATTTTTCCTTGCTTTAGTTTTCATATCAAGTTATCTTCCAAACGCAGAACACAAATTTGTAGAAAAATGAAAAATATTGGGAAAATGAAAAAAAAAATTTCTCTGTTGAGAAGCATACCTACATGATGCAAACTTGACACACTCACATTTACTGATAGTCCTGTTCACATGAAAACCATATGTTCAGTTAATATATGGAGACGGAGGTGGGGGAAGGGGGGTCATGATATCAGGTTTTGCTCCCAACCTCCACTTTCACATGCTTAGGTAAAGATGCACAGAGTCAAGCTACAGACTACAGATCAAGTGAATCCATGGCAGAGAATTCAATGCCCATGCAAAGAAGATCACTCAAGAAAGTGAACCAGAGTAGCCATCGGCTACAAAACAGGTCATGAAATGCATTATGTGGTCTAGGAATTGGGAATCAAGAAAATGATACCCCACACACATTCACAGACAGAAACACTTTTTCACACCCTTCATGCATGCATATGATATACAAACACTCTCTTTCACATTCTCATACACACACAAAGCATATACAGAGGTGTATGAAGCTAAAATAGCGCCTAGGACAAGCACTGAAATTGCACCCCCTGTCCAAACATCCGACATCCATCTTTCAGATAACTTTACTATTATATCAGCTGAAAAATACAAGTCAAGCTCGATAATCTTTTAATATTTCAAAAACTATTTAGCAGTGGATGTAGCCAGACCAAAAAATGCTGGAAAACTACAAATTTCAGTATGCTGGGGCTCATGAAAAACCTAAATACTATGTGGAGGTGTATTTGGAAAACTAAACAGAAGTGCCTGTCTAATTCTCTACTATGCATTGTAGCATCACTACTACATACGTTTTAAAAATAAATGGAGAATGTGACTTTCCCCAGATACACTGAAAATAATTAAAGGATATGCAGAGTAACCTGTGTCACTGCTTGGAATATATGCTAGTATTTCAGAAAGACAGTTGAAATGAGAGAAAGAGAGCAAGAAACTCCCAGTGGGCCTTAATACTAAGGATTTCGCACTGATTCAAAGACAAACTCACCATTAATAGCCATATTATTAAGACATCACATTTAACTCACTTATCACAAGAAGCAAAGTAAGAGTAAATGAATACAATCCTAGCTCATAAGCTTCAGCTCAGTATTCACAAGCCCTGATTCTCTGTACATAGTGCCAAACTGAATATGTGTACAGTGACTTATATTAAATTAAAAAAAATACCTGTAGCCCCTTCGGGGGGCTTCCTAAAGGCTGTGGAGGGTCTGTAAAGGTTCCCCTCCCCCCTTTGGCCTCTAGGGCCTTGTAGGGTCCATTTGAGCATGTGCGGTGGCCATTTTTAAAAATAATTTTTAAAAAAGAAATGGCCTCTGAAAACAAAATGGCCACCACACATGCTCAAATGGCCTCTGTGCCTCACAGAGGCCATTTGAGCATGCACTGTGGCCATTTTGTTTTCAGCGGCCATTTTAAAAATGTCTTTTAATTTTTAAAAATGGCGCCTCCCTTCAAGTGGCTCCCAGGACACGTGCCCTGCCTGCCCTACCCGAGATACGCCCCTGAGCATATAGATATACATACTTCTTCATGCAACATTGATATACCTAGCTGCTGATAGGTGGCTACTTCTTTCTCTAGCTGAAAAGCGTGCCGGCTCCTCTGTCAATAGCTAGCCTACTACTTGCTCATTCCCTCTTCTTTGCACATGATGGCGTGCAACAGGCTCAATCAGTTGAGCATGAGAAACTCTAGGCTTGTTGGTAGTAGGTTTGCATGCCCTGTGTTGTTGCTGCTGTCATCACCATCACAACCATAAATGACCCCATAGGTAGCCTGAGCCAAGGTGAAATGTAACCCACTCACTGCTGCCAATTCCTCTTCTCCTTCTTCTCCCAGTTGCTGGCAGCACCAAATCTGGTGCCAAGAGAGAAGCTAGCAAGGCTTCGAGGCTATTCACATGAGCGTGCAAAACCGATCTAAGGGAGCCCAGCCCAGTTTTGCATGCTCATATGAACTTCTGGGATCAGGCCCAATCCCAGCAGCTTCACGGTGGCAAACCCACCTAAGTAGCCTTGCTCTAAAATGAGGTTAAAGGATCAAGTGCTCCCTTAGCTTCATTTTTTTGATTGTGTGTCAGCTGCAGCTGCTTGCAGCTGTGGCTGGCACATTCAGTGGGGGAGGGGAATCCCAATAATGCACCGCACACGTGCGTGGTGCATTATTGGAGCTCCAGGGGGCAGGGCGATACACAGCGGTGGGTTCTGGCACCCTGAGCCCCAGAGCTGCAAGGTGAGCTGCTGGTCGTCTGGGCAGGTGATCCACCCCACCCAGGGAAGGAACGGAGATCACCAGCAGGGAAGGTAAGTTAAACCCAACTTCTCTGCAGACCTCCCCAAAGATCTTCTCACCGATTGTGAAAAAAGCTCCTTCTTTAGCTGGGCTGTAGTCAGATTTGGAGTCATTGCTACCTGGAAGTTTTCACACCCGGCTTTTAGTTCCCATCTCCTCCAGAATGGATGGGGTGCATTCACATATCGCCCAAATTCATCCCTAGGTCCCTGCGAGCTATCAGGGAGTATTTCACACATGATTCAGGTTTTTCATTGTGCATTAGAGTGTAGCCTGATGTACATCTGGGGTAAAAAAATCCACTTTTTGAGTCAGTTTTTTTGGAGCAACTTCAAACTCACAGTAAAGCCTTGCAGTAAACCAGCCTGCTGTCTGGGAAGACTCCTGGGATCAGGATGGAGACCAAGGATGGACTGGGCAGCACAGCAGTCAATTTACCTGCAGAATTGGCTCAGACTGATGCTATAGCATACAATCTCCAGACCTCCTCCAATGCCCACAGTCTCCAGTACATGCACAAATACTAAAAAATAAAATCTAAAAAGTAATGATTAATAAATTTGCCCCGACACTAGACAAGCGTTAGCAAGTAACTTTCTTCTCTTTCCTTAAAAAAGGGGTCTGGATAATGTGAAAGTGGATGGGCTAGTTAATTGGCAGTCCTAACACTGCCAAGGTTTATTTCAATCACAACACCTGAAGAAGGTATCAGGGACATAATTCAAAACATAAGCACAGATTCACAATTATAAAGAACAATTTTCAAAGCACAGTTTTGCTCTAGACTGATAAAGGACTGCTTTTAAAGCATGTAGATTAAATGTGGAAGCATTTAGCCTTTCTTTTCAGTCTCTTTGCCTTTACAACTCTTCTTGAAAAATATGATAGGCCCAATGTTGTTTTGGTCATTTTAATTTGACTAGGAACATAGGAAGCTGCCATCTACTGAGCTTCCTATGTTCCTAGCCAACTGTGACCCCACATGTCCAGAATGGAAAGAAAGGACACAATAAATGGGTTGAACTATGGGCAACATTACTGAAAAACTAACTTCTGTAACTGGAGTGGGTCTAACATCTCCAACCTCTCAATAACTTGGATACTAATTTCAGACAATGGGCCAGAATGTAACAGGTACTGACTTGCTCTCTTCACTGTTAAAGGTGCCCAAGGTGAGCTTCAAATCTGTGCACGAATCGCGATTTGTGCACATCTCTACTTCCAAAAATGAAGACACATTATTTTTTATGGGAAACCATGTGTGGTCACTGTTAATACATAGGAACATAGGGACATAGAAAGCTGCCATATACTGAGTCAGACCATTGGTCTATCTAGCTCAGTATTGTCTTCACAGACTGGCAGCGGCTTCTCCAAGGTTGCAGGCAGGAATCTCTCTCAGCCCTATCTTGGAGAAGCCAGGGAGGGAACTTGGAACCTTCTGTTCTTCCCAGAGTGGCTCCATCCCCTGAGGGGAATATCTTCCAGTGCTCACATTTCTAGTCTCCCTTTCATATGAAACCAGGGCAGACCCTGCTTAGCTATAGGGACAAGTCATGCTTGCTACCACAAGACCAACTCCACAAGACTACTTTACCATAACTTAAAACAAAATGTTGAGTCCTAAACTCAAGTACTTTGGGGCCATGAGGCTGAAAGCATTTAAAACTGGGTTAAAATTTTTAGCTTATTGCTTCAGAGGAAGTTAAGAAAATGCTTCAGAATTATAGCATGTCCTCAGTGTAAATAAATTGGGTTCTGCTAGAGGAGTAGGTAAAGCTAATTCAAGTTCTCTACAGTGGAAATTAAGTTTCACCTGGCCTTGGACCTACAGATCTTTTACCTCAAGAGTGTGTTACCATTAATCACAACTGATGTGGTAAATTAGAAGTTGAGAAAGGCGAGAGGCAAACTCTAATGGACCAAGAGCTTAAGTCACAAATGCCTTTTAAAAATAAACACTTGGGGGCATTTTTAAACAAGCAAACAAACATACAGCTGCGCATTAAGCTGGACACGTGGGCCATAAAATACTGTGGCATTCTCAGCATGATGCTCTTGGGATCATCCAGAGTAGTCTGCTGTATTACTCTGTACTCCACATCATTCTAGTCACATTCAAGGGTTTTGTGTTGTCTTGGAGAAATGCTAGCTGTTTTTGTGGAGTCAGTGAAACTAATAGAAGACTCCAAGATGAATATTTTTAATAAGTATCCCCAATTTGACAATAGGGAGAATTCCTCATCTAGAAACAGGGAAGAAACAGTTCTTTAAATATTCTCCAAAGACAAATTTTGATCGGAGTAATGATCAAAAATGCAGATAGGTTGTATTTTGTAATGCTTATGAGTGAAATCCCATCACTACCTGAATAGTTTTTCTTTGTTCACAGGATGTTTGCCCCCTCATATGCTCCATTTGTGTCTGATAGTCTCTTTTTGCAGGGTAGGAGAAATGAAGTCATAATCCCTATCTTTGCTCCAAGGCACCACTGTCTGGCAAGAATTTAATGTGTGACATCTGTGTACAACATTTCATGAGGCAGGAGTTCCAAATGTTCAGTCCCCAGATACTGTTGGACTACAATTGCCATCATCCCCAGCCACAATCGCCAAACATTGTGGCTGGGGATGCTGGCACTTGTAGTCCAACAACATCTGGGGACCCAAAGTTGGGACTCTGTCATGTGAGACAGCATGATTATGTGAGAAAAAAATAAAGTAAATCATTCATTCATTCATTCATTCAACTTATTTATATATCGCCCAAAACCTGCATCTCCAATCATGCTTGAAGTCATGTTAAAATCTTTCCATTAAGGTATGAGGCTGATGATTTATCATATTTGTCTGCATCACTGATAGTTCAGGCATTATCTGTTTGGATTTCTGTTTTACAAGTGACTATTTGATTGGAATAGTGTTTCATGTTACAGTTCAGATGTTTAAAGCAAAATGCACAGAGCATTTCTTTATGAATACTTTCAGAAACAAAGAGCTGATGTGTTTATGAGGGTTTGTTCCAATGTTTATTTACATACAATTGTGAACATTTTATAGTTGCCCTGAGGAAGATTTTAATTGAACTATGCTGGGCTTTTCGTGGTTCTCATTTCATAATAAACATTCCAATTAAGTATCAGCTTGAGGGTTGCCGTCTGGTTTTTTCATTGTTTCTTTGTGGGACACACAATTTTGAAGTAGTCTGGCAGAAGCTGCATTGAATAGGTGGTGATCCAGGATGCCTACATCCTGCTCCAATGAAAGGGATCTATAAGCATGAGAATTTTTCTCTATGGGCTAATTTAAATGAGACACCGGCTGCACACATGATAAAAATGGGGTCATGCCAAGAGCATGTCTGCCCTGGCATCACTGCACTGGATGCCCTGATTCGCTCTCAGGGAATCCTTTAATTGATGCCCTAAGAGCATGTTGGGATGTCCTCCAGTGATGCCAGGGCATGTGCACACTTGATGCAACCCTGTTTTTAGCACTTGTGCTGCTGGCATCTCATCCGAACCAGACTGTGTGTTACTTGCTGGGTCAAGAACCATGGACATAAATTGGATTAGCATCCAAATGTACATCAGACTGTGCACCCAAATATGAGTTCCACCTCAATCAGTTTTAGTCATATTTAGTCACCTGCCAACCTGTGGACACTTGGAGGCTTGAGGCCACCCAGGCCAAAGAATTGTCACTTGCACCCAGAACCAGAACTCGTTATACTGCTACAGGCAGTGAGTTTAAGCAGTTCAGATTAGATATTGGGTTGGAGAATACTTGGCCCATCCCATGGAATTCCTGATGCAATACTGTGGAGCTCTTCTCGCGATCAGTGAGATGAGCTTTGGGGCTAACTGCAGGGAAGGAGGGTTAACCTTACTTTCCCACAGATGATTGGTAGTTGTTCTCTGGGTGGGCGGACCACCTGCCCAGATGAGCGGTGGCTCTCCTGCTGTCAGCCCATGCTGACGGGTGCAGGGAAGCGCTGCCATGTGGCGCCCCAACCCATGGAGCCCAAATAATGCACTGCGCAAGTGTGTGGTGCATTATTGGGATTCTCCTCCCCCCCGAATGTGCCAGCCACAGCTGCAAGCCCCCCCCCTGAGTGTGCCCGCCGCAGCTGTGAGTTGCCACAACAGACTAATAATTAAAAAAATGAGGGTGGGGAGTGCTTGCTCCCTTAACCTCATTTAAGCTGGAGGCTACTTAGGCGGGTTTTCCACCATGGCAGGTTTGTTGCCATGTAGCTGCTGGGATCGGGCATGATCCCAATGGTTCACACGAGCAAAACCAGGCTGGGCTCCCTTAGCCCAGTTTAGCTCACTCATATGAATAGGCTCTAAGTATCCTTGCATACTAAGGGTTTGTCCACACAGCCCATCACTGGGCAGCTGTCTCCCCTGGCCTTTAATGCAAAAATAGGCGGAATTGTGGATAGCAGCCAGAGTTACCAGAACCTAAGGGGTATACTTGTGGGTCAAATGGGCCATAAGCCAGAATTTGGCTTTTTTAAAGCCAAATCTGGCTACCTAGGATAGCACTAGTGATTTCAGGCTTAGGTGCATATTAGAAGTATTGGAAGTGAAGGATGCTGCACTGTCTCATGTCTCAGTGACAGAGGGGGACAGATTAGTGAGTCAGAGGGCTAGAGGGGTAAAGACATTGGTCATCCCTTCTCTACTGCTCTGACACTATCCCTTTGGAATGTAGATTGCTAATCTCAGGGAATTCCTTCCTTCCTGCCTGCCACTTCCTCTTCCTCTTCCCTTTCTTCTCCCTTGCAACACACAAGCTCCTCTCTCCCTGCACCATGTGTGCAGAGATGCAGAAACCATCCCTCTGCATCCAGCTAGCTAGCTAGATTAGAGCTCCTATCTCTCCACTTTACTATCTAGAATGGAGTTCACTAATAAAGACTCCTTATATTGATTTGAAACTATGAACTGGCTGCGAGTTTCTTTTACTCTCAGCATACATGCATGCCTAGGCAGATTCCGCTGTGTTGTGCCTCAGTGCACTCTGCTGTAATAGAAGGGTATCTCTTAGCAGAGAGAATTCCCAACAAGAGGGTTGACAGAGGGCCCATCCTAGTCCAAAGAACCATTAGTTACCTATTTCTCCTCAAATACTTTCACGTGTTTTAGACCATGTTCAGGCACTTTGTTTTTTGGCATATGAAGTATTACTTTTTCGAACAGCAGCCTTATTGGCCTTTTCAGGGGCACTACGTGTCAGTGAGTTAGTGGTTTCCCTTAAGCAAGATGTGTCAGGAAGGATGTTGTAGAGGGAGAACGTGCAGCTGTCTGACAACTACATCAGGCAGGCTGCATCTTTGTTTCTCTAAAACTGACTAGAGGCGGAAGGGTTCCATTGTCCAATTGTCATGTAGTCGCAATCCTTCCCTTTGCACTTTTATTGCTTTGCAGGAATATCGTCAGTTGAGGGCCGATAACCCCAGCCCTCTTTTTCAGCATCTTGATATAATGCTTCTTATGTGTCACCAATTTTGGTTGGTAGTCAGGCGGGATTTAGAATGGGAAGGTTTTACATACATCTATTTTATTTATTTATTTATTATTTATTTTATTTCTATACCACCCTTCCAAAAATGGCTCAGGGTGATTTACATTAAAACTAGTCCTTTTGGCGTTCATTTGTTTCGGGCAGGGGCTGCATCAACAGCATCTGTAGCAGGCTTACCCTCCTCCACCCTTCAGAGACTTGGGTGTTGGCTCTCCACTGTTTTCCAGTGCTGTATCCATCGGGTCCACCGGGAGGTCATGAGTAGGGAGTAACGCTTGTTTCTTTTACATATTTGGATGAGCGCCCAATCTGAGTTCTTATCTGCAGCCATCACTTCGTATTCTGGGTCAGCTGCCGCATGTGCTTAATTGGTTTTGGAAGACAATTGGGATGTGATGCATTCATGCAAGTAGAGTGGCTTGCTTGGTGCAGAATGTTATAGTCTTGCCTTTTACCTCTTTTAGATGACTATTTTTGTATCACCCATTTCCCCACATTCTGCTCATTCACTTGCGCAGTAATTATCTGGGCCTACTGAAGGGAAAAGTTCTTATCTTGCAAGTGCTTCTAGATCTTCATTCTTTGTTGGCCCCAGGTACTGTTATTATGGCCATGTTTGATATGTAGACAATCGTAGAGGGGTGATGGAAACCCTCAGAATTTGGGTCGTTCACATAAGAAGATGAACCTTGAAGTTGGTATGGCAGTTTGCTCGGGGGAGGAGATGGTCGTTCTTCATGGGGTATCAAATACAGTTGCTCACACTTTTACAAAGCAGATGATGTTCACTTATTTAGCCATGGCAACAATATCATTCTGTAGGATCTGCAACATGGCGTGTGTGAAGCTATTTTCTAAAGGTGGGGGGAAGGGGGGGTTAAACTGTTATTTGACCCCCTTTAATGGACTAGAATGGGACACTTTCAGTCAGAAAACTGTTTACTACTCAGGACACAAAAAACAAAGAAGGAACGGTGTAGCTTTCATAGTCAGGAAGAATATAGCAGTGATAGTACTTGGGTACAATGTGGTCAGTGACTGACTAATATCAATTAGATTTTGTGGACAACCCTTTAGCATGACAGTTCTTCAAGTCTATGCCCCAACGACTGATGCAGAAGCCTAAGAAGCCTTAGCCCGTGCTCCTCGCAAACCCCATAGAGGCTCTTCTCCGTTATCGTGAGAAGAGCCTTAGTATGTGCTTATTGACTACAGAAAAGCCTTTGATTGTGTCGACCATGTCAATTTGTGGAATATCTGTAGGAAAATGGGAAACCCAGAACATCTCTTTGTTCTCATGAGAAAACTATACACAGAACAGGAAGCCACAGTCCAGACGGAAAATGGTGAAACAGACTGGTTCCAGATTGGCAAAGGAGTAAGACAAGGCTGTATACGTTCTCCTTATTTATTTAACTTATATGCTGAACATATACTGAGTGAAGCTGGATTGGAAGATGAGCATGGTTTTAAAGCTGGAGGAAGAAACATCAATAACCTGCCCTACGCTGATGACACCACTCTGATAGCTGAGAATGGGGATCATCTGAAAGCTCCAGTAATGAAAGTCAAGGAGCACAGTGAAAAAATGGGAATACGACTAAATATAAAGAAGACTAAATAATGACAATGGGTACAGCAACCAGCCTCAGAACTTATAATGAAGACATTGAAGTGGTAGATAGCTTCTGCCTTTTAGGATCAACCATCAACAGTAAAAGGATCCAGCAGTCAAGGAGTAAACCGTAGACTACCATTTGGTAGGGTTGCCTTGGGAAGGTTATGTACATGCTGCGATGTGTCTATACCTACAAATATTAGAATCGTTCAGACAATGGTTTTTCCCATGACACTCTATGAATGCAAAAGCTGGACTTTGAAGAAGCAAGATAGAAAAAGCATTGACGCTTTTGAACTTTGGTGCTGGAGAAGACTTTTGAGGATACCATGGGCAGCCAGGAAAACAAACAAATGGATCCTAGAACAAATCAAACTTGAATTTTCACTTGAGGCACAAATGACCAGACTCAAACTATCATACTTTGAGACACATTATGCGAAAACCTAGCTCCCGTGAGAAGTCCATAATGCTGAGGAAAGTTGAAGGAAAGAGAAGAAGAGGACGACCAGCAGCAAGGTGGATGGACTCGATTACGACAGCGATTAATGTACCATTGAGAGACCTTAATCAATCAAATCAATATGGCAGGTGAGTGTGGGCAGGGTAAGATAAGATCTGGATTGGTATTCAACTGGAAGCACCTTTATAGCTGAAAGGTGGTTCCATGGAACAGCCCCTCGGAGTTTGGAGATGTCTGCGATGGACCACTTTTAGGGCATCACCCGGTTCACCCATTCAGAGCTTTGGGGCTTGAAGGGGATGACTTAGGCAGCTGCCTCCTTGGCACAGTAAACTATGTGGCTTGGATGATGCAATGCTGCTTGCCCTGTTGCAAGCCTGGTTGCTTTGCCCAACAGTGAGAAGAGAGGACAGTCCTCAGTAGGAGGCTGAGTTCCCCTTGAGAGAAGTGGCATGCCCGCACTCTAGTTATTTGTTGCCATACTCTGTTGCAGATTCCCGATAGTTGTAATTAATAATGTGTGGCCCTAGTTCAACACATAAACGTGTTTCCTGTCTTCTTTGAGGTCTGGGTACAATGCACCTTATAGCAGAGGTCACAATCCAGTCAGTTAAAACTTGGAAGTCTCATTGATATAAATCAAAGAGTTATGCTTGCTAATGTGCTTATTAACTCTTCCACCAAAATTAGTGGAATTCCTTGATTGTATGAATTTGGAGGGAGGTTATGCATATGTCAATAAGGCTGCAATTCTAAAAACAATTTTCAGAGAGTGATCCAACTCTGCAAACAAACAAACAAACAAACAAACAAAAACCCCACCCCAAATAAATTTTACAAACTGCAGACTGTTTGGGCTCAAACAACATATTCTTCCCCAGCCACACACACCCTGCCTATTTATTTATTTATTTATTGTTAAATTGATATACCGCCTTTCATTAAAATAATCCCAAGGCGGTTTACACAAAAATTAAAAACAAGAATATATAAATGAAACAATTAAAGTGTTAAGCTAAAATATAAAGGGATGACATAGGGGAGGGAAAACGGGACATCATGGGAAACCCCATAGCACCATCCAGTGGACAGGAGAAAAGCAAGCATTCTCGCCGTCTGGCAGGACTACCCTTCCTGCAGTGACGTTTCCAAAACAAACAATATCCCATTATTAGCCATAATAATTATGAGCCCGTTTGGTTTTGGCAGAAACAAACATCAGTGAGACACACACTTTTTGGGAGGGGTGTGTGTGTCTCTGGCTCCCCTCCTTGAGCTCTGGGCAGACACCGTGTCCTAAACATCACAATCATTCTTGCCACAGACGAGGTTATGCATCTCACACCCAAGGTTGGAGGGACCAAACCTGAAACTTTTTCATCTGAGCTAAAATAAGGGGTGGTGTCAGCGATCTGGCCACCCAGATGGGAAGTCCAGGAAGATAGTCCACAATACAAACTGGGCTGCAGAAAGGAAACACGGCTCAGAATAGTTCTTTATATCAGTCTCAGGCTGAAAGCCATCAACACAGGGGTTGACAAATGTTGTCTTCCAGCAGCTAACAGAAAGTTGCTGACGTGCTTTATAGTCCAAGCTGATAACTCTTAGCTGGCAAGGATTCAAGGCTTATCAGCAAGAGGCGTTTACTCCTCCTGATAGTTTCCAGCTGTGCTCTCCACCTTGTGACACGCCGTTGCTGTGGAGTCAGTGAGGGTTGCCTGCACAGCTCATCTTCTAGTCTGTCCATCACTGTCTCTGCTGCCTCAGACTGCTGTGCCTGCTCTGAAACATCAGCCGGACCTTCCTCAGCCATCTCTTTGGAACTGACAGCCGGGCTCTGCCCCTCAGGCCCCCCTGCATCGGCTGAAAGGCTGTCAGCTTCCCCTTCCTCCTCGCTATCTGAGATCAAGGGCTTGACACTACACCCCTCCCCAGGGTGCTCCTCCTCCGGGGCCGGAGATCTGGGTTTGGCAGGGTGAGACCGGTGAAACTGGCACACGAGCTCTGGTGCATGAACATCATTGGCATTTCCCCAAGAACGTTCCTCGGGCCCATATCCTGACCAGTCGATCAGGTATTGCAGACATCCTCGCCGCAACTGTGAGTCCAGGATCTCCTTGACTTCGAATTCCTCCTCTCCATCCACCAACACCGGAGTTGGAGGTGCCTTTTGCTCATGCCAGGGATGGGCAGGGCCCATCGGGACTAGCAAGGACCGATGGAATACTGGGTGGATGCGTAGGCTGGGAGGTAGGCAAAGGCGGAAGGCAACAGGGTTGATTTGGGAGATGATCGGGTATGGCCCCATGAACCGGGCATCTAGTTTCCGGCATGGTCTACGTACCTTAAAGTGTTGGGTCGACAGCCAGACCTGATCCCCCACTTTCAGGTCTGAACCTGCTTGTCTTTTGGCATCTGCAGCATGTTTGTAAGCATTCTTTCGTGATCCAGTTGTTCTTTAAGGATGTCCTGTACAGCCCGAATTTCCTCAAGGAACTGGTCGGAGGAGATGGAAGGGTAGGCTTTTGGAAGTAGCGGGGATGGTACCCATAGTTTGCATAGAATGGTGTCTGTCAGGTGGATGCATGTGGGGTATTACTGTAGGCGAACTCTGCGAGGGCTAATAAGTTGACCCAATCAGTTTGCTGGTAATTTACATAGCACCGCAAGTATTGTTCCAGTGTGGCATTTGTCCGTTCGGTCTGACCATCGGAATGCAGATGGTACGCTAATGAGAGGTGCACCCGCATGTTGAGGAGACGGAACAGAACCTGCCAGTATTGGGTGACGAACTGGGGTCCGCGATCTGAGATGATCCCTTCAGGCAAACAATTGAACCGGACAACCTGTTGGATGATCAGCTTGGCGGTTTCTCGGGCTGAGGGGGTTCCCAAGCATGGGATAAAATGACCCATTTTGGAAAACATGTCCACAACCACCAGAATGGTGTTGTGGCCATGAGAGGTTGGCAAATCAACAATGAAATCCAGGGAGATCATCTTCCAGGGTCCTTCAGGGGTCAGTAGGGGGTGGAGCAGACCTGTGGGCTTCCCACGCTGATCTTTGGCTCAGTGACATGTGGGGCATGTACGGACATAATTCTCCACATCTTTACGTACTTTGGGACACCAAAATTCCCGGGTGACCAGGTGCAGGGTCTTGTAGAGGCCAAAATGACCTGCTGGGCGACTGCCATGACATTGCCTCAAGACCAGAGCTCGAAGGTTTTCTGTTGGTATATACAGTCAATCCTGATAGCATAATAGACCACCCTGGAGTGAAAAGTCTGATGAATCGTTGGGCCCAGCTTGGTTCAGTTCTTGGATATGGTCTTGAGCGAAGAGGTCCTGTGCCTGTTGGGCCTGCAGTAGGTCTTTGGTCATAGGAATCTGGACTGTTGCAGCAAAGTTCTTGGTTCATAATACAGTGGATTTCTGTTCCGTTGTAGGTTCTATGGCATCTGGTTTCTGGGAGAGGGCGTCCACTTGTTTATTGTGGGTGCTAGGAATATAGGTCACTTTGAAATCAAAGTGGGCAAAGAACTGGGACCAGCGGATTTGTCGCTGGTTCAATTTACAGGCAGTCTGTAGGTATTCCAGGTTTCAATGATCAGTTCTCACCTCCATGGGATGTTGCGCTCCCTCCAGCAAGTGCCTCCAGTACTTGAACGCTGCCCTGATCACCAGAAGCTCCTTGTCCCAGATGGTATAGTTCTTTTCTGAGGAGTTCAGCTTCCTAGAGAAGTACGCACATGGTAGTAGAGTACCCTCGGGTAGGCGGGGTTGCAAGAGAACCGCCCCGATGGCTACACTGGAAGCGTCTGTCTCCACAATAAAGGGGGTGCATGGGTCAGGATACTGTAAGATTGGTTCTGAAACAAAGAGGTGTTTCAGCTTGCTGAAAGTTCTTTGTACCTCGGGTCCCCAATGGAACGTTGTCTTTTTCTTGAGCAGATCCGTAATAGGAGCTGTGAGATGGGCAAAACCAGGGATGAATTTCCGATAGTAATTGGCAAATCCCAGGAAGCGCTGTACATCTTTCACATTCCGAGGAGATTGCCATGACACCATAGCCTCGATCTTCACCGGATCCATCTCGATCCCCCTGTGTGAAACTCGATGTCCCAGAAAGTCCACCACTGGGAGATCGAAGGCACATTTCTCTAGTTTGGCATACAGCCGATACTCCCGTAGCCATTGTAACACTGCCTGGAAATGGTTTCGATGGGCCTGGGGGTCCGCGGAATAAATCAGGATGTCATCTAAGTAAATGATCAGGAAACGGTTGAGATAGTCCCGGAAAATATCGTTCATCAGATGCTGAAACACAGCTGGGGCGTTACACAGGCCAAAAGGCATCACCTGGTACTCGAAGTGTCCATATCGAGTTTGAAAAGCTGTCTTCCATTCAGCCCCCTTACGAATGCGCACTAAGTTATATGCCCCCCCCCCAAGTCCAGTTTGGTATAGATAGTAGCACTCTGAAGCCTCTCCAAGAGTTCCAGAATGAGAGGCAGTGGGTACTGGTTTCGGATAGTGATTTTGTTCAAGGCCCAGTAATCGTTGCAGAGCCACAGTTCCCCGCATTTCTTCTTTATAAATAACACAGGGGCGGCCACCAGGGAAGAGGAGGGTCGTATGAATCCTCTCCATAGATTCTTCTCCAGGAAGTCCCACAGTGCAACCAACTTGGGTTCGGAGAGGGAGTAAATTTGCCCTACCGGCAAGGGTGCCCCGGGTACCAAGTTGATAGCGCAATCATAGGGCCGATGTGGGGGCAGCTGATCTGATTCCTTTTTGTCAAAGATGTCGGCAAAGTCCTGATACTTCTCAGGGAGCTCTGCAATACTGGCAGAAGGCATGACCTCCACCCCTGCCCGGGCAGCAACCGGCCAGCAATGAGTCTGACAATAGTCCGAAGCAAAGACCACCTCACCTCGAGACCATGTAACAGTAAGATCATGGAGGACTAACCAACTTAGCCCCAAAACCATGGGGTAAGGCCCCACCTTGGTTCCCAAGGAGTGCATCGTCTCAACATGACCTTGGATGTTCAGCTGGAGTGGCTCTGTCTGCTGGGTTATAGGTCCTGTGACCAGTGGCCGACCATCAATAGTTTCTACTGTCACAGGCACATCAAGGCATTCCCATTGTAACTGGTGTGCGTTTGCAAAGTCTAGATCTATGAAACAGTTTGTGGCCCCCGAGTCAATCATGGCCATGGCTTGGAATGCCCATCCCCCCGGTCTACTGAGGGTGACTGGTACTTGGAATGCAGAAGAAGGGGATCTCAGGGGACCTTTTACTAGTTCTTCAGAACCTGGACGTAGGATCCCTACTAAGTCCGGGCTCGGTCGTTTCCCGCAGCCGTGGAATGGGACTGCTTTGCAGGGCAAGCTGATGCATAGTAGCCGGCCTGCCCGCAGTATAGGCACAAGCCAGCCTGCCTGCAACGGTTCTTTTCTTTTGTAGTCAAGCGGGGCCGGGCCCCTCCTAGTTGCATGGGTTCTTCCGCCGGTTGTTCAGTCAGTGTCCGGGAGTCAGAGGGAACACAACGGGGTAGCTGCCGAACCTCTCTCCGTACCCCTGCAGCATGGCAGGTACGCCGACGGCTCTCCAACTGGCCATAAATCCAGGCACATAGTTTAATCAGGCCCTTCAGAGTAGGGGGGCGTTCCACCCTCGCAAGTTCATCCAAGACCTCATCCGATAGCTCCTCCTGGAACTGGTCCATCAGGGTGGCCTCATTCCAGGCCAGGTCTTGACTCAGCAGCCAAAAAGCTGTAGCATAAGTTGTTACAGAATCCTTGCCCTGGGTCAGGAGACGGATCTCATGGTTAGCTGTCTCTGGTTTTAGGGGGTCCACAAAGGCAGACCTAAATTCAGCCACAAATGCAGCATAGTTCTGCAAGAGGGGGCCCCCCTGGCACAGGAAAGGAGTAGCCCACCTGGCAGCTGTCCCAGTCAGGAGACTGAGCACAAACCCCACCCTGTGCCTTTCACTGGGGAAATCCTCAACTCAAAGGAGAATAAACAGTTCACATTGCACCAGGAAGGTGTGGAATTTTTCAGGAGATCTATCAAATGTATCAGGCATCACTACTGGGTACTTACATCTGCCAGTTTGTCCTTGGTTGCCTAGCTGCGCCTGCAGGGCTGTAACGGCAGCAGTGAGTAGGTCCACCTGGCTCTGAAGTTGTTCTGCCATCTCTCAAACTCTCGCTGCAAAAGGGCTGGAAGACAAACTGTCAGCAATCTGGCCACCCAGAAGGGAAGTCCAGGAAGATAGTCCACAATACAAACTGGGCTGCAGAAACGAAACATGGCTCAGAATAGTTCTTTATATCAGTCTCAGGCTGAAAGCTGTCAACACAAGGGTTGACAAATGTTGTCTTCCAGCAGCTAACAGAAAGCTGCTGACATACTTTATAGTCCAAGCTGATAACTCTCAGCTGGCAGGGATTCAAGGCTTATCAGCCCTCTGCAAGAGGCGTTTACTCCTCCTGATAGTTTCCAGCTGTGCTCTCCACCTTGTGACACACCGTTGCTGTGGAGTCAGTGGGGGTTGCCTGCACAGCTCATCTTCTTGTCTGTCCGTCACTGTCTCTGCTGCCTCAGACTGCTGTGCCTGCTCTGAAACATCAGCCGGACCTTCCTCAGCCGTCTCTTTGGAACTGACAGCCGGGCTCTGCCCCTCAGGCCCCCCTGCATCGGCTGAAAGGCTGTCAGCTTCCCCTTCCTCCTCGCTATCTGAGATCGAGGGCGTGACAGGTGGGTGGGGAGAGGGATTTAAGGACATGGGCATGCATCCCCCACCCCTCCATAACTTCAAAAGCAGTCACTTCAGCTGATGAACTTTTGCTAACTACTGGAAGGTAAAAGCTTGATAAATAAGTAAGTAGGTCACTGTTGGGGGTCTTGATACCAAACTTTTAATTAAAATACTCCAGCTCCTCAAAAGTCACCATGAATGACAGCGCCCCAAGTACAAAGCACACCTCCGAGGGAGAGGGCTAGGGTCAAGCATGCAGGATTCTCTTTGCAAGCTGTGAAGGATGCACTGCACTGCAACTGCCCACACTTGGCGGTTCAAAAATGCAGACACCCCCCATCCCCGTGTTACAGCCAGGTGCAAGATGTGGACCCTGAGCTGGCCCGGCTGCGGCCACTCCACTGGGGACAGAGGCCAGCCAATAAGCAACTCTGGCTCCAGAACACCGTTTCTAAATCTGGAAGCTTCTGCACGCACAAGCCATTTCCCCATTTCTGTCACCAATGGAAGAGTGAGCAGCACGGCCCAACCCCTGCCAGCTCGCTTAGCTTGGCTGCTTGCTCACTTGTGCCGTTGGGAGCATTTCCAGTTAATTGGACCACATTACCAGCTATACCATCAGGCCTCTTTCCCTCCCCCCTGCCCCCCCCCCACTATCTAGCCTGATGAAGAGTCCAGTAGAAAATTTGCTATGTGATCATTTGTTACTTTGAGGTCCTAATGAAAACGCTCCTCTACTTTGGACTGCAGATTTTTCTTCTACTGGATCAACAAGGCCACGTACAACTTAATGTCTTATTAAAAATGAAGCATTTTTGAACATAGGGGAACATGTCTGAGTCAATATTCGTAGTATATTGGCGTAAACATGTATAAGACTGCATTGTAGATGTAGCCATCTCTGAGACTGGCTTCATACATATCTGGCCATAGCTCTCTGTACACACAGTGGGAAATGTCTGTTTGCCCCTGTGCAGCCTGAAATAGCACTGCACATTTGATTTCCCAGCTTTTTTTTTATTCAATTCCAGGCTTTTATTTAATAAAAGTGTTTTTGAAAGCTTTAAGTTGGATCATAGAACTGAGGGATCTTTTGCACCAGACCTTTAAATGCCATGTTGTGATGCTAAACATTCTCTCTCTCTCTCTCTCTTTTATTTTGTCTTTACTTTGACATTACTCTATAATCTAGAAACTGAAAGAAGCAAATGATAGCATAGCTGTAAGGCTTAGATTGTGTACATTCATAATTGTCTTTCCTCTCTTCTCCTTAGATTTCATAACCCGTATGGAATATGAACTTATTTTCGTTCCCTCAACTTTGTAATATAAAATGCCTCTGGTAGGCATTTAAATGATTCTATACCCTTCACTTCAGGAGTAATAGCTCTGGTGTTTTCCATTTAGTTTTCAAAGCAGGTTTGGAACTATTCCACACAGATATGAAACACGGACATCCAATTTGAGATATTTTTCCCTTTACACTGTATCTGCTCATGATTGCTTTCATTTTAAAAATGGGACCCAGCACAAGTTGCTTCGAAAGAAAGAAAGAAAGAAAGAAAGAAAGAAAGAAAGAAAGAAAGAAAGAGAAAAGACGATGCTCATGAAAGAACAAGATATTTTACACACCTTAGTTCTTGAGCATCTTTAAGATTAAGGATGATAAACATTGTCTGTAATCAGCATGGATTTATCTCAAACTGTAGCTGTTTGTTATGTATAAAAGAAGTGAGACTATGTGGAGAATAATATAATTATTTCTATTATCATCTGTCGAGGAAACAGAAGTAAGACTACCAACTTATTCTCAGATTAACCATAACCCTTACTATTTACACAGTGCATTTCACATATTTAGTGCTCTCCACTTACATTGTACCAGAAAACCTTTCAAAAGTCCTGTAAGTTAGGCCAGTAGTCTTATCCCTATATTGCAGATGGAGGGACTGAGGCTGGGGGGCAGTGGTTTGCTGATATGTAATGGTGACAAATACAGGCATGGTCAAAACTGGCATCAGGGTCAGCATCAAGTGAGAAAACAGTACAAAGTGCAACAGAGGCCAAGACAGGAGGAAAGGCATCAAGCAGCACCTTGGGCCTGGAGACAAATTATTCAGAGAGCTGGAATAAGCTTTTGGGTGTTGTAGTACAAGGTGAAATATCATTAGTACCCGTGGTTACCTGATAGGCTGCTGCACTATCACAGCTCAGCTGGAGTAGCCCAAGTGATGATGCTGCCTGAAGCAAAGGAGAATCTGATGCCTCCCCTCCAAAATAATCATGATAATTAATAATCTACAGGTGAAACTCGAAAAATTAGAATATCGTGCAAAAGTTCATTAATTTCAGTAATGCAAATTAAAAGGTGAAACTGATATATGAGATAGACGCATTACATGCAAAGCGAGATAAGTCAAGCCTTAATTTGTTATAATTGTGATGATCATGGCGTACAGCTCATGAGAACCCCAAATCCACAATCCCAGAAAATTAGAATATTGTGAAAAGGTTCAACAGTCTAGGCTCCAGGTGTCCCACTCCAATCAGCTAATCCATCCATAACACCTGCAAAGGGTTCCTGAGCTTTTAAATGGTCTCTCAGTCTGGTTCATTAGGAATCACAATCATGGGAAAGACTGCTGACTTGACAGTTGTGCAGAAAACCATCATTGACACCCTCCATAAGGAGGGAAAGCCTCAAAAGGTAATTGCAAAAGAAGCTGGATGTTCCCAAAGTGCTGTATCAAAGCACATTAATAGAAAGTTATGTGGAAGGGAAAAGTGTGGAAGAAAAAGGTGCACAAGCAGCAGGGATGACCGCAGCCTGGAGAGGATTGTCAGGAAAAGGCCATTCAAAAGTGTTGGGGACTTTCACAAGGAGTGGACTGAGGCTGGAGTTAGTGCATCAAGAGCCACCACACACAGACGGATCCTGGACATGGGCTTCAAATGTCGTAATCCTCTTGTCAAGCCACTCCTGAACAACAAACAACGTCAGAAGCGTCTTACCTGGGCTCAAGAAAAAAAGAACTGGTCTGTTGCTCAGTGGTCAAAGTCCTCTTTTCTGATGAGAGCAACTTTTGCATCTCATTTGGAAACCAAGGACCCGGAGTCTGGAGGAAGAATGGAGAGGCACACAATGCAAGATGCTTGAAGTCCAGTGTGAAGTTTCCACAGTCTGTGTTGATTTGGGGAGCCATGTCATCTGCTGGTGTTGGTCCACTGTGCTTCATTAAGTCCAGGGTCAACGCAGCTGTCTATCAGGAGATTTTGGAGCACTTCATGCTTCCTTCCGCAGACAAGCTGTATGGGGATGCTGACTTCATTTTCCAGCAGGACTTGGCACCTGCCCACACTGCCAAAAGTACCAAAACCTGGTTCAATGACCATGGGATTACTGTGCTTGATTGGCCAGCAAACTCGCCTGACCTGAACCCCATAGAGAATCTATGGGGCATTGCCAAGAGAAGGATGAGAGACATGAGACCAAACAATGCAGAAGAGCTGAAGGCCGCTATTGAAGCATCCTGGTCTTCCATAACACCTCAGCAGTGCCACAGGCTGATAGCATCCATGCCACGCCGCATTGAGGCAGTAATTGCTGCAAAAGGGGCCCAAACCAAGTACTGAATACATATGCATCCTTATACTTTTCAGAGGTCCGATATTGTTCTATTTACAATCCTTGTTTTATTGGTTTCATGTAATATTCTAATTTTCTGGGATTGTGGATTTGGGGTTCTCATGAGCTGTACGCCATGATCATGGCAATTATAACAAATTAAGGCTTGACTTATCTTGCTTTGCATGTAATGCGTCTATCTCATATATCAGTTTCACCGTTTAATTTGCATTACTGAAATTAATGGACTTTTGCACGATATTCTAATTTTTCGAGTTTCACCTGTATATACACTCCAAGTAGTAAACCTTTTCCTGGGCTGTACCACTTCCCAGTCTAAAAACATTCCTGCACATAGAGGAGCAGTAGAACCCTACCACAGCCTGAAATGGTGAAATCCAGGCAAAGCGTGACTGGCCCCAATCCTGCTGTATTGTTGGGCTTCTGCAACATAATGTTTTAGATTTTTAAACTGCTGATTTTTAACAGCGTATTTTGTTTTTCTTGTGTTAATGTTTTGTGAACTGCCTAGAGCCTTTGGAGTCAGGCAGTATATAAATTTAATAAATAAATAAATAAAATAAATAATAAATAAAATAGCCTTTTGTTATTCTTAACAGATGGAAGCTGCCAATGCACAATTTCAAAGGCTTGTGGCAGGGGGTGGGGGTTCCAGTGAAAAAGCACAACATTCTAGTTTTAAGCAAGTATAATCCACCTTCTGTTAAGAAAACCACCCCCACCCCCCAACAGTCCCAGGTTCAATCCCTGACACCTGCAGGACCAAGTAGAACTGGGAAAGCCCCTCTGTCAGCAACCCTGGAGAGCTCTTGAGTAATGGAAGGCAATGCCTTATGTTCAATATCTTACAACACTGGGTATACAACTGACAAAATATCTTCCCTAAAGAAACATAAAAAAAGTCCTTTGGTTCATCCAAAAGGACACAGGCACACACCCCAACTTAGTATAATTTAGATTGCTTTAAAAGAGACAAATGTATACAGGGAGAGAGGTCAACCACTAGTTGTCAGTCTATGTGGATCCTCCATATTCAGAACTAGTATACCTTTCAATGTCAGTTGTAATCTTAAGACATCAATCAAATTCTCTCTCAGACAAATAGGCATATTCGCTCCTTATAATGAAAGAGCATAAGGATTACCTTGCCAAAATTGTATCCAAGAAAGAAAAGCCACCAAATTGGAAGCAGTCTAGACAAATACATATCTACCACCAATCTGATTTCAGATCATTCATAAAATTACACCAAATTGTTTTTGGGGTTTTTTGGGTTTTTTTTTTAGGATTAAGGATAAGCAAGCACTTTAAGGGCAGGAGACAAAGACAGCTTTTTAAACAATTCCCCATGATCAGTTCTGCAAAATCTTATTTTGATGCAAACGTGAAAGAAAAGACCACAAAATCACATATTGTTGGTGGGGGAGGGGGAATGCATAATACTCAGTTTTGCAGTTTGTAAGCCCTTTGCAAAGACAGAAATAAGGTGGATATTTTATTCCACTGAAAGCTTATAAAAACAGAAAATATAATTGATATATGTATGAGCTGTTATAACCATTGAGCAAAATTTTTAAAAGTGACAGTCTCTTATAAGGAGAGACATTTGGGGCGGCAGAAACCATTTTCTGATACTTTTTGTTATATTAACTTCTTTAAGAACTTGTTTTGTTGAAAAGCAGTCTAACAGTATAATAATAATAGCAAAGGTACAAGGGGAAAAACAAACCAGATTAAAAACTGGCAAACAAGCTAGGACTCACTCCCACAGAAACACAGACATTAGCAAAGGTAGGAGCCGGTGGGGTGGGGACCAGTTTCACTAGATCCAGGGTTCTCCTTCCCAGCACACACAAAGAGCCCTTTCTCATAACCTGTGAGAAAGGGCTTGAAGGGGAAGGGCAGGAAGCCGCAAAAAGCTTACCTCCCCCAACAGACGACCCTCGCTGGTGGTTTGGGTGTGGAGATTGCATGCCCAGATGTGGAGCTGTCTCCTCATGCAGCACAGAGGGTCATGGGCCTGGCCTGGAACTCCCATAATGCACCATGCAAGTTTGCAGTGCAATGGGTATTTCCCTGACACCAGCTGGGAGCACCGCAGTCTCCCACCACGGCTGCTTGGCAGATGATCCAAAAAACAGGGCTAAGAGAGTGCTTTCTACCTTAACCCTATTGAAGAGGGTGGCTGGCTTGGCAAGTTTGCTGCAAAGGCACCGTCGGGATTGAGAGTGATCCCAGAGATTCTCACATGCAGGCAAGATGAGGGTTGGTTTTGTTAGCCTGGTTTTGCCTGTGTGTGAGAACAGCCTCAAAGGGCATTCACACAATCAGCAGACAGGGGAACCCCAGCAACCCTGCTGTAAACCTCTTGTACACCTCATAGCAAACACATGTATTTATTTATTTACGGTCTTTGACCAAATGATACAACACACTTACATTTACAAAAAACAAAACATACTTTCAGTAAATTTGAAACATTAAATAAAAACCAGTTAATCACTTAGAGTGGAGTACATGTACATATTGTAGCTTCCCAGAAGCCTTAGAAACTCTATTCCTTTGAGGGCCGTAATCTTAAGGCCACATAACAAAACTTGGCCACTGCGGCAGAAGTTGATGTATCCTTATCATCTAATAAGTGCATTACCACAAGGCCATCGGCTTTTCCATTCAGATCTTTTAATAATGGACCAATTAATTGATGCCTTATGCCCTGATATATAAGACATTTCAATAAAATATGGGCCATAGTTTTGACCTCCTGATCACAAGGGCATTTCCTTTCTTCATAAGGTAATTTTGCATATTTCCCATACAGTAAAGCCGATAGGAAAACATTAAACCTAGCCCTAAAAAAGGCCCATCTAAATTTGCTTAAGGTGATTGTGAATAAGTACGCTGCCGGAATGAAATCCGCCTTAGCATAGACTGATTTATAGAAAAGTGGTAAGCTGGCCTTCTCAGTTTGTAAATCTATGTCAGTCAATCTCTGTCTCACCAGTCTACGGGCCTCCAGGAGTAGGGCAGGAGATAGTCCGCTTTGGCAAAGTTTATCTGTTATCTTCCTACTCCAGGATGCTTGCGGCTCAACCAATAAGAACTTAGGAATTAGTCCCGTCGGGTGAAGGTGGAGTTTAATCCAGTAAAATATTCTTATTAGCCATGCCCTAGATTCCAATTTGAGTAGGCCCGCCTCCCGGCGGACTGCCACATTGGGCGCACAATTAGGTACACCAAATAGCATTCTCAAAAGGCCCATTTGGACTTTTTCAAGTTCATTAAAGTTAGACTATGACCCCAGTAGTGTCCCATATTGGGGGACTACTTTGGCCATGTAAAGTTTAATGGCAGCTGGAATGTAATTTCCCCCCTGAGACCAAAAAAATCTCAGTATAGCTGTAGTACTGCGTTTGGCCTTGTCTACAACTGATCTTATATGGGCAGTTTTATGGCCATTGAACTGAAAAACTACCCCTAAGTATTTAAATTGCTTCACCTGGTCTATTCTGCGGCCATCAGTTGACCAGTTGAAGCTTTGATTTTTTGTACTGAAATGGAGAATCTTGGTTTTGGTGTAATTTATTACTAGCTGCATTTCTTTACAGTAATCAGCCAGCACTCCCAGGCCTTCTTTAAACCTATTTAGGTTTGGGACAGGATCACCACATCATCGGTGTACATAAGAATTGGTAGATATTTATCAGCCAGTTTGGGGGCATGTATATCCAAACCTTGTAGCCGCTGGATTAAGCCATTCACATAGAAATTAAACTAAACAGGGGCTAATATACAGCCCTGTCTGACTCCCTTTCTTGTGGGTATCTTCTTTGAGAGATAGCCCATGTGATCAAGGCATACACAGAGAGTTGAGTTTTCATGTAGTCTATGAATTAATAACAATAGCCTCCTATCAATTGATGTTTGAAACAGTTTTGCCCAAAGAATGCCTCTTGAAATAGAGTCAAATGCCATCTGAAAATCAATGAAAGCAGCATAAGGTGGGGTTTTCCTTATATTCACATATTTTTTGATTAAATATTGCAACACAATGCAGTGGTCCATCACTGACCTACCTGGTCTAAACCCTGCTTGTTCCTGTTCTAAAATGCCCTCCTGATCCATCCATTCACAAAGTTTAACGCACAGATGTTTAGCGTAAAGTTTACTGATTACACTAAGCAGATTTATCGGTCTATAGTTCATAGGGTCATCCCATACTCCTGTTTTGTGGATCAGGACAATAACCTCAAGCCCCCAATCTTTAGGAATGTGGGCCATCCATTGTATGTATGTAAACAACGCTGCCAAAATTGGGGCCCACCAGTCTATGTTAGCTAACAAAAAATCTGGGGAAATGAAATCATTACCCGGTGATTTCCCTCTCTGTAGCTGTGTAATTAGACATTTAACTTCATGAGTTGTGACCGAGGGCCAGTGTGACAAGGAAGTCAAAGAGATATCCAGTGGTGGGGGAGGTAGTGGTTCACTATACAATGCTGCAAAATGGTTCTCCCACTGATCAGCCGAAATAGGGATATGTCTATAAGGATAAGCATGTGCCGTGGTTAGCCGCCAAAAACCAATCGAATCGTTGTTTTTGATAGCATTTATAACCGCTGCCCAGCGCTCTTTCATGGCTGCTTCCTGTTTAAATCTTAAGAGGGATTTATATTCTCTTTTACATTGTGCCATTTCTTGCTCTAAGTATGGTGAAAAATTTTGTTTGAGGTAGTTTGAGAGTTGAACCAAGGCTCTTTTAGGAAGAATGCAGTCCTGGTCAAACCATTTCTTGTTATTTTTAACCTGGCTATCAACTCTCCTCATACTCGGTTTCGCCAATAAGGGCTTAAGATGGAAAATTAAAGATTCATAGTTAGAAATCATCCCTGTATGGTTTACTAGTGAATGGTCTGCAGATTTAAGTGGGGCACTTTCCACAGTTCCCGGATGTCCCATAAAGAAATAATGTATCCTCATCCCAGATCCTGAATTGCACTAGTTGTTGATTACCTGGGCAGAATGTTGGGTCCATTTGATCCTCTGCCACCTTAAACCTGTACTGGATTTATGGTACTCATTTGAATTGCATAATGCCTTTTTTGAATCTAAACCCAATGAATTGCAGACCAAAATGAGAGGAAAGTGATCACTTTCAGGTCTCGGTATGATCTTAAGTTCTATTATCCTCCCTAGAAAATCTCGAGATGTCACTATGTAATCAATAGTTGAGCGTCTGCCCCCTGAAAAGAAGGTATATTGACCTGGGTAATCTCCTTTATCGCCCCATTTAACACAAATAAATCTAGGTTATTAATAGTTTGTAAAAACATGCGTCCAGCAAGATTGCCTATCTTATCTAAAGAGGCATGCATTAGAATATGGGTGTTGATACCAGGATCTGGAGGACTCAAGGCAAAGTTATCAAACAGGAGTGGATCATTTTGGTTCAATCTTGCATTACAGTCACCCCCAAATATGAGTGAGGCAGTTTGATGTAAAAAGTTCAAATGCATAAGGTATAATTCCACCGCCTTCCACCACCTTTTGTGAAGTGGTTAGAGAACTGTCAGGGACAGTTAGAGATTTGGGTGAATAAGATAAAGAGGTCATTCACACAATTGAAAACTGTGTTCTACCCAGGTTTGGGAGCTGTGTGTGCTCCCAATTTTTGATTGTGTGGAAGCAAGGTTAGAGGAAAACCTGGGTAGCTTTTCCTCTAACCTTGCTTCCACACAATCACTTCTAGCCAGGGTTTCCTCTAACCTTGCTTCCACACAATCAAAAATTGGGAGTACACACAGCTCCCAAACCCAGGTTTTTGATTGTGTGAATGACCTCATTGTGTGCCATTGAGTCAGTGTTGACTCCTGGCAACCACAGAGCCCTGTGGTTTTCTTTGGTAGAATACAGGAGGGGTTTACCATTGCCATCTCCCATGCAGTATGAGATGATGCCTTTCAGCATCTTCCTGTATCACTGCTGCCCGATATAGGTGTTCCCAATAGTCTGGGAAACATACCATAAACTGCATGTTTATGGAAATCCTACATAATTCAATCTACATAACATAACAGCATGCTGTTTATTGTGACATCAGCTTTTTGATGGACTGAGGCTCACCATCAGATACATAGGCCACATTCACACATAACATGAAACTGGAGGTTGCCGAACCTGTGGTTAATTTTTCAAACCATGAATCGCATCACAGGCGTTTGTCCAACCACAGTCCGGCAATCTCTGTTATCAGGGTAGAGGAGCCCCTCACTCTTCCTTGTCTGCCGATACCACATCCCAGCAAGCTCCATAACACTCATATCACCAGACTCTGGGCAAGGCATCAGCATGCCTCCAGGGTGGCAGCCATTGGCCACATTCTTCAAGGAGGTGTGCTGAGCATGATTATGCCTTTTTGGAATGGTCCGCCTGCCCTCAGCAGGGAAAGGGCATTTAGATCCCTTTAAATTCCATGCCATGGAAGCCCTTCTTCTGCCAGCAATTGCACTGCTGCCCTTGTAAGAGCCCCGAAACAAAACTATCTTGCACAAACACAATTTCTGGTGTGTGTGTGTGGGGGGGGCTCTTGGAGGGCACTTTTTTTCCTATTATTACTCAGGAAAGAGAAAGGAACACGATGACTTCCTAGGAGGGGATATGTATATGAGGGAGGGCAAAGGATCGTGAGGTCTGGCCTGCTGTGACCAACAAGGATCTTGCGATGATTCACCCTGGCAAAGTATTCCATGGAGACCAAACCACACTCCTGCCTCCATGATGGTTTGCCTCATGAGAGGGCCAGTCTACTGGGGAACACCTTAGGCTCGACACCCTTCAGTCTTCTGTCAGTCTGCATGCTTATGAGTTGAACTAACCCAACACAGTGGCCCCCACTTGGTGGGGGCCCCCACTTGGTGGGGGCCCCATTCTCTCTGGTTAATGATAGAACGCTTGACTCCCTCCTCACCAGGGAAGCCTTTCACCCACCTAAAGGAGATGTTGACATTCCATGTGTCTGGGCATAGCAGGGTGGGCAGACTGGGGAAACACTGAGACTGGGGACAGCACTTTCTTCTCATTCAAATTTCCCATGTTCGGACTGGCGTTGCGCTGTATGCAGATCGACCACCCCAGGGAATCACAGGACAGGAGAGCCCTGGTTATCTGCGACCCCTAGGGTGGCCATTCCAAGCAAAAATAAAGATTGACATATTAGCAGATGGAAGTGCATGTGCTTGTGAACATTCATCTTTGTCACTTCATTTTCAGAGAGCAAATCATGTAGTGCTTGTCTTGCCATCCTGTCTCCTTTCAAAATATTTTTATTCCCCTACCAGCAATACCCTTTTCACCATGCTGTAGTCTCAGCAGACCTACTGCTTGTGACCAATTTATATGGGGAAGGCCTTGTGCCAAAGGAAGGCAGTTTCTGATCCAACCAATGTGACATGGCCATGTAGGTGGGGGGGGGGACCCTTCCCGTGTTTAGGGTGGGAACCAAACTTTTTCAGCCCTGCAAATTCTCCACTATCAGAAGCTGAGTGGGTAGGAACGTTAGGCTGAGGGAAGCATGGCTGCCATAGGGTAGAGCCTATGGCCAAGTCCCTCACTTACTAGCCACACTGCTAGCAAGAGAGCTGGCAAGCTATGACTTCATGTGCCAACCCTTCAAATGAGTAGATGCAAAACCGCATCCTTCGCCCCACTCAGAGCCTGCATGAGGCAGGCTGTGGAATGCAAAGGTTCCTGGCTTTGCTGTGTTAATTTCAAATGTGTAGTAGGAAATAGGAGATAAATCACTGGTCTTGAGAAAGTCCTAAACAAACAGAATTAAATTGGCACAAAAGTATTGGTCTAATCCATAAAAACCTAGGACACAATTAAGCCATTTGCTGACATTATGGGTAATGCTTTTTAACATCTACATGAAACCGCTGGGAGAGATCATCAGGAGATTTGGTGCTGGGTGCTATCCATATGCTGATGACACCCAAATCTATTTCTCGATATCAACTTCTTCAGGAGATGGCTTAACCTCTCTAAGCCTCTCTAAATACCTGTTTGGAATCAGTAATGGGCTGGATGAGGGTTGAATCCAAAGTTGAATCCAAACAAGACAGAGGGACTTGCTAGCCAGAATTTAGGAAGTGGTTTAGATCTGCCTGTTCTGGATGGGAGTACACTCCACCTGAAAGATCAGGTACATAGCTTGGGAGTACTTCTGGACCCAAACCTCTCCCTGATATCTCAAGTTGAGGCAGTGGCCAGGAGTGCTCTTTATCAGATTTGGCTGATACACCTGATATGTCCATTTCTCAAGACAAATGATAAAACAGTGGTGCATATACTAGTATCTTCCAGGCTTGACTACTGCACTTGGCACTGTATGTCTTGACTGCTGCGCTCTACGTTGGGCTGCCCTTGTATGTAGTTTGAAAACTGTAACTGGTGCAGAATGCGGCCGCTAAGTTTGTTTCCAGGGTCACCCATAGATACTGCATTATTCCTATTTTAAAATAACTACACTGGCCGCCAGTTGATTTCTGGGCAAATACAAAGTGCTGGTTATTATCTATAAAGCCCTGAATGATTGGGCCCAGAGTATTTGAGAGAGAGCTGCCTTCTTCATGAACTCCACCACCTATTTAGATCATCGGGGGAGGTCCAGTTGCGGTTGCCACTGGCTTGCTTGGTGGCGACCCGGAACCGGGCCTTCTCTAGGGTTGTGCAGAGGCTCTGGAACACACTCCCAAATGAAATTAGAATCTCCCCATCTCTGGTTGTTTTGAAACGACGTTTTAAAACCATCAAAATTCGTTTTTATAACCATCACTCTGGGTAAGCATTAATGAGCTAGTGACACATACAAGAGATTCCTGATAACTACTCATGTGGGGTCTGAAAGGGGGGATGGAAAGGAAATTGCCCTGCTTGCCCTTACTAAGTGGAATGCCCACCTACTTACCACCTGCTGCTCTTCCATAACCGAAGGGCTGATTGAGGCTAAAGCAAGCAAAGTGGGCATAACTGTATACACTTTGCATTGCGATCAAGCCCAACTTGTTTCTTCAGATGTTTTTCAAGTCTGTTGTAATTGATGTTCTGCAGCACTCTGAAATGCCTGGGGGCAATTGTTTGTCAGCCATCTCCAGCAGAGAGGCTTCAGTTTATGTTTTGAAGTGTTTCTGTGAAGGTATCTACTGATTGTAGCAAGGCTCACAAGACAGTTTATGTCCCTTTTTATAGTAGTAGTAGTATTACTGGTAGGGACTTTGGGGGTACACTGATTATTAAAACAGAGCTGCTCATCCCACTTCCTATTAGATTAGATAAGAAAATCATTTTGCTAGGAGCAAGAAATTTGAAATCTCTTAATTTTCTTTCCCACTCCTGTGGCTGTTTAGCAGTTTAGATAAAACAAGCAGTTAAAAAATGGATGATAAGTATCGGAGCTCAAGTTAATGCAGAGCAAATTGAATTCTTTCTGAAGTATCTCTTCTTGTCTCATTCCTTCAGGTGCCCAGATTCATTTTTAAAGCTCTCCCCCCCTCCCCGCCCTCTTTTTGCTTATTTAGCAATATTACACAATCCTCTCTCACTCACATACAGGGAGGGGGATAGGGTGGGGGCTCTTAAACAAATGGTTTCCAGTTTGCGAAAGGAGAAGTTCAAGTTCATTCCAAGAGAAGCTGTTTTATTGCTCTTGCTGGTAGAATTCACATCATCGATCTCCTTCATCTGCTTCCTTTCCCAGCAGCTATTTGCTATTTTTGCTTTTCCAGTTAATAGGTGCACACAGACCCTCAGAAGCCTGGTTTCTATTATCTGGCTGCAGTCGTTGCCTGATCCAGCTGTCACTGAAGTCAATTCAAGGCTTTCCAATGAGGTCAATAAGTTTTAGATCATGTTCTTAACACTACAGAAAAACAGTGCTATATATTTTACAACAGCTGTGGTCAAATTTGTCATGAAACCTGCAAGCATGTAAGTTCAAAGCAACTGCTATTCAGGACATTCCTGTGTGTTCAGTGCACTCTGCGGCCAGGTCTTTATACTTGAATTGTACTCCTCTCACATCTGGCAACTCTTCCAACCAACTGCATGGTTGGGTAAGGGGCTATATCCAGCTAGGTTCACTCTTCTGCCCTAAGGGACTATCTAGTGCACAGCACCTCCTGCTGCATTGGGCTAGAAACCATATACCCATTTTTTGCACATGTGATTCCTCATCCAGTTATAGATATGTATGGGATATGTTAGAGAGATAGAGAGATGTCTAACCTACCTCATGGGATTGTTGTGAGGATAAACATAACAATGTGTACCACTCTGGGCTCCTTAGAGTAAGAGCAGGATATAAATGTAAGGATGAATGAATGAGTGAATGAATGAACAGGATTCTTACTCCTTTCTCTCCCCTTGCATTGTGATGGCAGCAGCCTTGCCTGCAGCTGTTGGAAGAGGAGGTAAGGGCAGCCATAGAGCCATCCATGTTTCATGTAGGGGAGGTGGCCTTAGGAGGTATTTACATCACCAGGGCTGTGCCAAGGTGGCTCAGTACATGCTCCTCCACTCAGATGCTGCAGTGTGGGGGTGAGCCAGTCACGATACAAGCCAAACAATAAAGTTTTGTCCTTGGCTCAAATGGGCTGTGAGAAAAAGGAGGGTCGGGGTTTTAGTCCACCCTGCACTGCAGTGCTGGATGAGTGGTCTTTCTCAGCAAACTAATGCTACCTGGGCGCTTTCCAGATTACCCGCTCAACAGCGGCAAAATGCTTCGGTTTGGGCAAGTCATGTTCAAAACGTAACTAGCAAAGCACTCAGCAGGGGGAGCAGTCTCGCAGACACTAACAACAGGAAAATACAGCAACCTTTTTATGCTGCACATACAAAGTTATAGCAATAAATCGCAGTGATTAAATCTGAAACAAGGCATCGGAAATGTGAACAGCAGCCTGCTGTCAGTGTAGGGACTGCTGTGTCACAACACAGGAAGTGCGGAAGCACGTTTTGGAGATACATCATGACCCCATTGCAGGGTCTAATCTGGAAAGCTCCCACAGAAGGCTTACCACTTCATTGAACCTGGCCTACCCACCCTGCCACTGCCACAGTCCTGTTCATGGTGTGGGGAGGTAATGAGGGGGGTATGCTTCCCAGCGACGGCTGCAGCCATTGGCAGGAGCTATTGAGCTCCAGAGATAACGTTCAAATGGTTATACCTGCCCTGAGTATGGGAAGCTGGAATTAATTAGAATGACATTATCTCATTGCAGATCCTTCCCCTGCTAACTGAGCAAAAGAGGCACCTTTTTAAAGTGGTGGTTCTCTTTATTTAGCAGGCGGAGAGCAACTGGCCCTATCCATCCCCAGCACAGCATCCCTCCAGTGGTTGTTGCTGGTGTCTGGCTTATGTTTCTTTTTTTAAAGGTTGTGAGCCCTTTGGGACAGGGAGCTATTTTATTTATTTATTTATTTATTTATTTATCTGTAAACCGCTTTGGGAACTTTTGTTCAAAAGCAGTATATAAATATCCATTGTATAACTATCCACTGTATTCTATCAGTTAGAGTTGTGGTCCCTATTTAACACAAGAAATCCTAGGTTCACCTCTGAGGCAGATGACAGGAACAGAGCAGAAGGAACTTCCTGCCACTTCAAAGGACCAAAGAAGCACTTTTAAAAAGTGGTGATACTCTTTACTGAGCAGGGGGAGAGCAACTGGCCCTATCCATCCCAACACAGCATCCCTCCAGGGGCTGTTGCTGGTGTCTATCTTATATTTCTGTAGATTCTGAGCCCTTTGGTTGGGGACAGGGGGCCATTTTACTTATTTGATTGTTATATCTATGTAAACCACTTCGGGAACCTCTGTTGAAAAGCAGTATATAAATATTTGTCATATTTGTTGCCATATTGCTTCCCTCTTTCTTTTCAAAAGGCAGAATGGAAGGAGAAGCAGGTGTGTGGTGGTAGTTGCTACTGCCACCAGGTAGAGGCAGGGAGGGATGCCCAAGTTCTGTGAGGTGGCAAGAGGCTGCTGCTGCCACCATGACCAGGAAAGAGGATAGGATGGGAATAGGGAGGGAAACAGTGCAGGGCATCTTATGTATACGACAAAGCTTGGAAGTATTTAGGGGGAGTTGGAAGGGCATCCATGTGGGAGTTGGGAGGAAGAAACTGGTGGTGGCGGGTGGGGGGGCTGCCACACAATGCATTCTGTGTAACATGGGGATAGGGGGCAAGGCAGGAGGAACTGTCAATAACACGGGGCTCAGAAAGGTGATATTTCACCAAGATGCCTCAGATGCTGGCAAAGCTTGAGCTACGACTAATGATCTGGTGATGTCATAAATGGCTCACTGTCTCAGCAAAGTCAGTATGGGGGTAGAAAGCCTTTCAGGACTTTTTGGCTCTTGTGTGGACAGGGATTGGAACCCTCTTTGGGGCTGTTTGACACTCACCCAAAGCTCAGGGGGCGGTGAAACAGTTCAAATTGTTTGAGTCAAACTGGGATGGAAGTGAGGAATTAATTAGAGCAAAGTCATCTCATTGCCAGTGATTTAAGCCAATTAATAAAGTCCATGTTGATACAGAAGCCAAAAAGTCCTGAAAGGCATCTCACTACTTCCTATTTAACCCAAGAATTATGTCCTACCTCTTTCTTCCATCATAAGATCAAGCTTCTGCACACACACATCTCCCATAGTTGGACATAGCCAAGTAACTTTTATGTTTTTTCCTCAGTCATATTATATCCTATCCTTTCTTGGCTGCCTTTTCTCTGGAAATGATCACATTTTTAATGGTGACAATTTCTCAAATACTTTCCCCATACAGAACCAAGTAATTCCATTCCCTGTTTTTTAAATTATTACTATTGAGACACCATTCCATTCATTTTCTGTTTGAAGTTTGCAATTCAAATGTCTGGATAGTTACAAGACACTTTGCAGCATGTGTGAGAGAACACACAATGAAGCATCGTCCTTGGCTACATCTAAGAGAATGCACACAAGCAAACCATGCCTTAATTAAGGGCATTCTGTTGTTCCCGTCACTTCTGGTCATCATCTGTGTCTTCCCAAATCCAGATTGTGAACTCAACCAACTAGTTTCACGTTTTTCCTTCTGAAACTGCACGCACTTTGGGAAACAGAAGGAAAACCCATCTGTACTACATTTTTGGTCAATATTTTAATGACTCTTTGAAAACAATAAATAGATAAAATGAAGCCAGACTTTCATTTGTAATGAAGGTCAAATGCCAACTCATAAATTCCACGTTGTTCTGAGGGTATATCTTAGGTGCTTGCTATGATCCATGCAATGCCTTTGTCATCAGGATTGTTGGAAAAGGAAAACAGTTTTTTTGCCTGCTTTTTACAAAGGGCTCTGAATGGTTCACAAGATACCACAACAAAAATAACCAAGAGTTATTGAAGTAAAGTATACTAATAAAAAGTACAATTAGGAAAGTGTCAATCACTGAAATTGGCCATCTCCACCCATTGCTTACTATATAGTAGCAGTCTAACCAGTGGCTGCCACTGTGAAACAATTCAGTAATGAGCTCCTTCCCCAAATACCACTAAGTAGAAACCAGTCCAAGTTCTGCCCATTGCTCTTCCCATGGCAGTGGCCTGGCAGTGCACTTCCATGTAATGGCCGACATGAAAGGGAGCCTTCCATCATCATCAGAGAGCAGCCAGGGCTGCTATGCACCTTGAAAGGCAGTCCCCACAGTGTCAGCAAAGGGGCTCCCACAGAGTGCCTTGTGACCGCTTCCAAGCAGTGCTCTTTCCATTGTTTCCAACGGAAGGAGTGCTATACACAAAAGAGATTTTAAGTCATTCTGTAGCAGGCCCACTGTGCTAACCATCGGGGCTGGCTTTCAAATTGTGCAGCTGCCCTGGAGGGTCCTTAACATCAACAGAAGGCTGCCCATGATGTTAGTCACTATCTGTACCGATCAAGGAACCCATGCCAGGGAGGGGTCATGGATTTGTGAGCACTCTATAAACACACATTTCCTCCCTCTCTGTCAATCCCTATAAGCTTTTAAATTGGGCATACAGTAAGGTCATTCACATGGCCATTTTCAGTGGGGCTGGGGAGGGCTGGAGGGAAAGACAGGATCTCTCCACATGTACCTTCCCCCACATAATCCTTGCTGTTCCAGGATCACTTGCACCATGTGCTCACATGACCACATGGCCATGTGCCCAGACGAGTGATGCTGGAGTGGCAAGGGTGAGGGTGGGGGGAAATAGGCTGTATCCTCCTTATCCCCCAACACACCACACAAGTCCATTGTCTACCCAGTCTACCCAGCAGAGGAGCACCAGGTCTGGGTGTGTGTGTATGTGTCTGTCTGTCTGTCTGTGTCTGCCTCCTTGCAGGAAAGGAAGGTACAGTGCACTGGAAGGCTGGTAAAACAAGAGACAAAAATAGTATTTTATGAATGTTGGAATATTATAACCTAAAACTATCCCATGCTAGCTTAAAAATTAAACCCAGCCTTTAGGGAGTACACATTTCAGTTCTATCTTCCATGATGTGACGTCAAATATTTGTTTTCCAAATGAAAGCACTTAGAGAACTGAAAGTGGTCATTCAAACTTTTTTTTTCCTCAAAATAACTAATCTGTGTAGTGGCATATTTCAGGGTTGTGCATTCTAATTTAACACATCTATTCTCTTTCATGCTCCTGCCTGTACTGATTTCTTTCTGCACCCCATATAAATCAACATGGATGATAAAATGGCTAAAAGAATATAGGAACAGTACAGCCATTGGGATCTCCTTTCCACATTTGGTAGATGTGCACTGCACAACTACACCAAGTATGAGAAACTGCCCAGCCCTAAGAGCCAGAGAGATTTATTTCTAAGGGATAGGTCACATACATACATCAGCCACTAAAGACATCTTCAGACCTTGAAGCATGAAGATATGGAAGGAGACAGGAGTGTGCCATGTTCCCTGTCTCTACACTCATGCACTGGCTAGCCAGATCCCCCAGCTCTTCCCATGTTCAGTGTTTGCTGAGGGAAGCACTAAATGCATGGAGAATTTCTCACTGAGTTCTCGAACCTTGGTCAGCCAGGTTCTCAACTACAGAAAGAAACTTGTTCACAGTGGCTTAGGCTCCAGCCTCAGAATTTGGGCCCTTGAGCTCGCCTCCTCACAGATGCCTGTTTATGCCATAGGCTGCTTGTTACAACACTCTTGCCCCTTTAGGCCCTTGGATCCTGGAGCTCCCACTTGCTGGGAAGCTCCCACCAGATTGACCCCTCATCATCAGCCAGCCAGTCTTTATATACAGTTGAGATCTCGCTGTTAGTCTTGTGAGGTTCCCATTATCTCCAGAACTCTTGTGAGATCTCCAGGCCTCATGAGATCTCGGTGCGAGATCTCTCATGCCTGCTCCTGGGTCTCACAAGATTTCACCATTCGAGCCCGGCACTTTGTCAGGCTCAGATGGGAGTCAGGAGGAGCCAGCCGGGCATGGCTGGGGGTCCGTCATGGCATTAATGGGATAGCCTCTGGATGCCACAGAAGGGGTCCCTCATCACCGCCCACCACCCCTGGTGGGCAGGCCTTGGCCACAGGCCCCTAACAAAACTCTTCTCACATTCACTGCTTGCATCGGAAGACAGTGCCTCATGGTCTGTGCTTGTCTTGCATATTTCCTATGTTAGTCTTGTTGCCTTGCCCTAGGTGCTGGCAATACTGATGTGGAAAGCAACTACATTGATGGATCCAAACCACACAACTGCTGCTTTTCAAATCTTTGTTTTGTTTACAATATAAATAGTCCACTTTTCAGCCAAAATGTCTTCCAAAGCACCTGCTTTTAAATAATCTATTCAAAGCCAGGCACACTGGCTGATGTCTTGACTAACGCACACTGGTCCCCCAGTAGAAGTGTTGATGTAGCACCAGTGCTTCTGAACAACTCCAGCCTAAGGCGGCGCCAATGCAGACATGGGAATTTCAATAACCTCCCCCTTATCTCAAAAGCCCTCTGTGTCACCTACAAATTTGTCTCTGGGGGCTGCACTACCCTCAGGGTCACTTTCAGGTGGCACCAAATGCTTCCTGCAGAAGGAGAAGCTATCAAAATATTAGGGGTGTGCAATTCGGGTTTTTGGGTGATTCGGCTCGGACCCGAACCGAATCATCCCTGTTCTGTTTTGTGCCCGAATCTGGGTCACCCGAATCACCCTTGATTCGGTTCGGATTTGGATTTAATCCAAATCTGAATCTGAATCAATTGGGGGGTAAAAAGGGGCCCAGGGAAAAAATTTTGGGGTGGGGTGGTAGTGCCCAAGGGGTAGAGTCTACCACACCAATTTCAGGGGGATTGGGCAAAGTCCTGGTTTTTGGTGAATTTTTGAAGTTTTAGTGACTTTGGGGCAGTTCAGGGGCATAGCATGGGATCTGGGCAAAAGGAGTGGGGTGGGGTGGTAGTTCCTAATGGGTGCAGGCTACCACCCCAATTTCAGGGGGATTGGGCAAAGGGCTGGTATTTGGTAAATTTCTGAAATTTTCATGTCTTTGGGGCAGAATGAGAATTCACACCTCAGAAAAAACTTCTGAGGTGTGAATTCTCATTGTATCATAGCAAATGAGATTTTTTTTCAATTAGACAACTCTCATGACCCCACTTTCACTTTTTCACACTCTCTATTACTATGAATAATATGAGGAAGTAATCAATTTAGCACACTTCACCTTATGAAGACAAACCTCATAAAAATAAATTCACCAAAATTCCCCCCTCTGCCCAATCACTCTTAAATTGGGGATGGGTGGTAGCCTCCAGCCATTAGGCACTATCTACCAGCCCACCCCACTCCTTTGGGGCAGATCCACTTTCTGCCCCCAATCTGCCCCAAAGACACCCAAACTTCAAATATTCCCAAAAAATCAGCCCTCTGCCCAATCCCCCTGAAATTGGGGTGGTAGCCTCCACCCATTAGGCACTACCACCCCACCCCACCCTTTTGGGGCAGATCCACTTTCTGCCCCCAAACTGCCCCAAAGTCACTAAAAATTCAAAAATTCTCAAAAAATCACCCCTTTGTCCAAACCCCCTGAAATTGGGGTGGTAGCCTCCACCCATTAGGCACTACCACCCCACCCCACTATTCTGCCCCAGGCCCCACTTTCTGCCCCAATCTGCCCCAAAGACATGAAAATTTCAGAAATTTACCAAAAATCAGCCCTTTGCCCAATCCCCCTGAAATTGGGGTGGTAGCCTGCACCCATTAGGCACTACCATCCCACCCCACTCCTTTTGCCCAGATCCCATGCTATGCCCCCAAACTTCCCCAAAGTCACTAAAACTTCAAAAAATTGCCAACAATCAACCATGAACCGAATCACCCGAATTTTTCAGATCCGAAATTCGGGTGATTCGGCTCGTGCCCAAAAAATATCGGGGGACATCGGGGGTGATTTGGTTCAGCCCCGAATCACCTGAAATTATTCGTTTTGGGCACAGATCGTTCTGTGCCTGAAATTTTTTGCACATCCCTACAAAATATGCCCCCACAGCTGAGCCAGCAATGAAGTTGAACTTTTTAGAAGTGCCAGTCTGTTCTGTCTTCACCCTGTCAAACTTTCTCCACTTCCCTTCTCCCATTCCATCTAGTATACACTCAGTACCACACACATATCATCAACATGTCCCTTTAGACAGTCGTTAAATAGCCCAGGTAAGTAAAAGTGAAGGTTAAGCAATAGCACTCAGACATGTGTTTCATCTTGCCTGTTATGTGTCACACGAGAATGCTCTGCTTATGCATATGAGCAGGCTCTGCATATGCATATGATACAAGCCTCACTCTGTATTCAATAAAGCATTACTTTAATTCAGACTTAAGCCTATGGTTGTCAATTCTTGGTGGGTGGCTGCTTTATAACCATGCCATGGGTCCCCAAGAAGGGTACAACTGTGCCACCTCGTAACCAAGGGCGTAACTATAATAGGGCAAGGGGAGACAGTTGTCTGGGGGCCCACTGCCTTGGGGGGGGGCAGAGGCAAGTCACATGACTGACTACCCCAGCTGCGCCTGCCCGGGCTTCCTTCAGTTGTATTCATCCTCCGAAATTGATGTGAATGTGAAGACCTGGAGCTACCAGAACAGCATGTCTTTCTCTAGTACCATTAAATGACTTGCATCGTCCATAATTTACAAAACCTTAAAAAAAATAATTTAGGATGAAGTTCTATTGTGGCACATAGGAGATAGATAGATAGATAGATAGATAGATAGATAGATAGATAGATAGATAGATATGTTATTTGTTACCACTATTCAGTCTCATTTAAGATTTCTTTACTTCATGAGCTGAGCTTCAGTGGGGTGGGGTGCATTTTAAAATCTTGTCTCTGGGCCCACTCCAACCTTGCTACGCCCCTGCTCATAGAAGTGCTTTCTCACACTGCATCAGTGCTTCTTTAGTTAGGATACTTGCCCTAAAATTAGAGATATGTCACTGTGCAGGGATTAGTCTCTTAACCTTGAGTAACTAAGCAAAGAGGCACCTTTTAAAGTGATGACTGTTTCCTATTGAGCAGAGGAAGAGCAATAGTCCCTATCCAGCCCCAGCACACCATCCTTCTGATAGTTGTTCCTGGGGCCTATTCTATGTTTCTTTTAAAACTGTGAACTCTTTTGGGAACCATCTTTATTTTTTGGTGCAACCCGCTTTTAAAACTTTAGTTGAAAAGTGGCATATACATATGCATAGTAGTAGCAGTCAATCTTAGCAGATGATGGTTCAGGATCAAACCTTTTCCTTTGAAGAGCAGAAGGAGCTGCAGGTGGAATCAAGGGCTGGCTGGTTGTAAATATGTCAACCCAGAAAAGCGGCCCTTTTGAAACTTGGTGTTTGGAACCTTAGAATCTTGTGTAACTAAGCTTTAGACCAGGGCTGCTCAACCTTGGCCCTCCTGCAGACATTGGCCTACAACCCCCATAATCCCAGGCTGTTGGCCACTGTGGCTGGGGATTATGGGAGTTGTAGTCCAAAAACAGCTGGGGGGGCCTAAGTTGAGCAGGCCTGCTTTAGACTGATCAACTGGGGCTGTTCACATGACTGTGTGGGGGCCAGGGACAGGGACGGGGATAGCGAGGGGATGGGGGGCTGTGTTAACCCCTCTCCTGGATGCCCCTCAGAGTGAGGGAGATAATGCAGAAAATAGGGAGGAGTGGAGCGGGGGGCCCTCAGGCGTTGGGGGCCTGGGTTCTTTGAACCCTTTCACTCTATTATAGCTATACCCCTGGTGGGGGCAGGTTCAACCTACTTTCTCCCAGATCACTCGCAGCCTCAAAGGTGTGCAAGCCATGCTCCCTCATGACCAGCACTGCTGGTAGCAGTACGCATGAATCTCCATGCTGTTCCTGGTAGCGTGGGTAAGCAGAGGCCAGGACTCATTGTCCCAACCTCCAGAGAACTGACAATGCACTGTGCTACATGGGCACTCGAGGCAACAGGCACCCGTCTCTGTGTGTGGCCAGGCTGGAGGCAGCCTGGAAGACACATGAGCAACTAGCCCGGATTAAGGGAGTGCTTGATCCCTTAACCTTGGCTAGCAGCCAGGCTAAAAAACCAGGCTAGGTGGTGCTGGCCTGTCAGGATCAGGCCTGATCCTGGCAGTTCTCATGTGCAGCCTAACCCAGGCAGGGTGTCCCTGGGTCTCACACACAGTCTCTGGCTGTGTGTGAGAAAAGCCTCATAGTCTGATTGATTGATTGATTGATTGATTGATTGATTGTATGTTGGAGGAGGAATATCCATAAGAAATGTGGGAAAAGCCAAGGCAAATTAAAGAATTTAATTCTCATCTCTTCAACAGTATTTACATGCTTAAAATAGTTTTTCTTTCTTCATAATATGTACTGTACAATTTTAAGGGTAATTTATTACCTCAAAATTCTTGAGCAATAACAGCAGGATTGAGATGGGTATTTTTTTTAATCCACAAACAGTGCTGAGCTATCTACCTATCCCTATGAATAATGATTCTGGAAAGCTGAACCATTTGAATTTATCCTAAACTACATACCATAGATAAATACAAAGAACACTGGACTGAAGTGCATTTGTCGAATGTTCGTTGGACTATATATGTGGTAACATCTTTCCAATAAGTAAAACACGTTAGTGTGGCAAGAGCAAATTCAACTGTGTGATGATAACTTTGTGATTTGATGTATTAGTGGCAGCATATTTGTGATAAGACTATACAGCCTGTACTAATTTGCAAAACATAGTGTGATCAGGATGAACTGCATACTTACAAGATTTTAAAAAAGTTTTTCTTTGCAATAAGCATCATCCATCCATCCATCCATCCATCCATCCATCCATCCAGTTTATATACCACTCTTCCTAAAGTGGTTTAGGGTGGTTTACATTTAAAAAAATTCATAAGAAAGCAATTACAATTTAAAAAACACATTTCAGCCAGATTAAAACTCATTAAAATTAAAACTAGATATCATTAAAAATCAGGCTATAATTATGGGTCGTTAAGGCTCTCCTGAAAGGCTCCAAGGAAAATAATCCTTTTATATACACATTCTACAACCTAGAGCGGGGGGGGGGGGGGGGCAACTGAGAAGGCCCGATCCCAGGTCACCACCAGATGAACCTGAAGACAGACCCCTCTTGATTACCTTAATGAGTGGAGGGGATCTTCTAGAGAAAGGTGCTCTCTCAGGTAACCCAGACCTAAGCCATTCAGCGCTGTAAAGGTACTAACCAGCACTTTGTACTTTGCCCAAAAACATATCGGAAGCCAGTGCAACTGTTCAAGAACAGGAAAAATGTGGTCTCTCTGGGATACCCCAGAGACCAATCTGACTGCTGCCGTTTGAACTAACTGAAGTTTCTGAACTACGTACAAAGGCAGCCCTACATAGAGTGCGTAGTGATATGTTTCACAGTGAGAAGATTTTGACTGTGTGAACCAAGCCAAAGTTGAAGATAATGAATAAACAAGTCCTACATAGCAGAAACGTTATATAAAAAGTTTATGCTGGCCTGTATCAACAAGTTTTCTTCCCTTATGCCCTGCTCCTTTCTCTCCTTTGTTCTACATCTGCTCGAAAGCCTAAGAAGCTTAATTTTTTTGTCTGACACTCTTAATGTTTCCTGACTGATGTCTTCAACAGCAGTGCCTAGCGACGGATGTGAAAGCATGGCCTGGAGGCCTGATTGTCATTATAGTAAAAACCAGTGCCAACCAACATATTGTGTGTTTTAAAAATACATCTGTGCTTGTTTTAAGGCTTAAATCACCATGCAAATATTTTGAAAGCTGTTTAATAACACCTAATGGTAATAGGTTCTGGTCATCTAATAGCATCCTTACTCTCAGTTTAGCCCAGATGAATAAAAAAACAGGGTTATTCCATTTTTGCTGCTACTTAGATCATGATAAAAATATTTGGACAATATAAATCTACTAAGCAGAACTAAAACATTTTCATCCCAAAGTTATTTGGGTCTCACATCCTGGATTCATTTGGGATATTACTGCCAAGCTCATTCATGGAATGTGGGTAGCTTTGTTCCAATATTTTATGGTTCTCTTTTATTTTTATGGGACTCTGTGCTTAAAACTTAAAAAAAAAAAATCAGACCATTCATATCCTGAAAGTATTTGATGTTGCTCCCATATCAGAAAACTGAAGTAAATTATTATCCTGGCTTACTAAAGGGGGAAGTAATTGTTATAGCAAGCTGTGCTAAAGACTACAGTCAAATTTGGAAATAATTTTTTTAATCCAAGTTTTGATATTCAGGTAAAATGTCGAGTAGATTTCAGAAACCTAAATTATTTTCATCTCTAGCCAGTACACACCCAACTGCTTTACATAAATATATAGATTTTGTCTCTGCATTCCTTCATAGCCTTGCACCTTGTTGCTAATATCTATCTATATATTTCTCCTAGGTGTGCCAGGGGAAATGCATCCCGGCAGCCCAGCTGATGGGCTGGGCTGCGGAGGCGCCTGATTGGCTGGCGCAGCGCACCCAGGAGAATTTGACCAGCGGCGGGCCAGGCTGCGGGCAGCAATGGTGGCTGCAGGCCCGGCTGCGGAAGCGAGGCAGCGGGCCCAGGTGAGGCGGCGACGGGGAGCCCGGCCGCAGCAGTGGGACTCAGCCCGGCAGCCTGGGCAAGAGGGTGGGGGTAGGGGTGGGGGAGAGGTAGCCGGCCTCAAAGAGGCTGGCCGCAGAGAGGCAACAGGCCTGGTAGGCTCGGCCACAAAGGTGGCTCACGGCCAGGTGGCAGCGGAACCAGCCGCTGAGGCCAGATGACCATGGGAGGCTGGGGTGGGAGGGAACCGGGTGGTGGGACTTCTGTGTTCGCCACCCAGGCAGAGGAGCAGCGGCAGCTGTAAAATGAAATGCAGGGGGAGGGCAGACGGCAAGAGAGCGGGGGGGAGGGGCGGGGAGGGTAAGAAGAAGGGGGAGGGTGGGGTGGGGGAGGGCAAGAAGAAGGGGCAGGGGGATGGGAGCAAGAAGAAGGGGGTTGGGGGAGGGGAGGGTGGGGGAGGGCAAGAGAGAGTGGGGAGGGTAAGAGAGTGGGGGGAGGGGAGGGGGAGAAGGGAAGTCAGGAGAGAGGAGCAGGTGGGAGGGGGAAGGAGGGCAAGAGAGAGTGGGGCAGCGGGGAGAGGGGAGGGCAGGAGAGAGGAGCAGGGGGAAGGACAGGAGAGACTGGGGCAGGAGGGTGAGAAAGAGGGGTGGGAGGGGGAGGGAGGGCAAAAGAGAGTGGGAAGGGAGGGGGCAAGAGAGAGTGGGGAGGGAGGGGAGGGGGCAAGAGAGAGTGGGGAGGGAGGGGAGGGGGCAAGAGAGTGGCAAGGGAGGGGAAGAGGGGCAAGAGTGTGGGGCAGAAGGGAGGGAGGAGGATACAGTCGGCCCCAAAGAGAGCACAGATGCTCTGTGCGGGTTGGCTAGTTCTTATAATTTGTTTTATTGGAGCAAACTTCAGAGTCAGCCTGACAAAGATTTTTGTCATTATTATTAATCCCACTTAGAATGCCTGTGATTCTCTGTAAAGAACCAAGAACCAAGCTGTGCCCATGATTTACCAGATTCATCAAGTCTCTACTTATGAAGCGCCATATTCAACCAAGGACTCACCAGATTCTACAAGACTCTGCCCTAAGCCACCAGATTCTGCTCCTGGCCCACCATGGCTTCACCTTATAGCCATCCCTCATCCATAACAAAGCAATAGCCCTTATAGCTCATTATAGCAGTTCCCATCTCCTGAAGCCTCAGACATAGCTATCTGGCACATCTTACAGTATTATAGGTATTCGATCAGCTCTCTTTGGTCACTATCTATTTCTATTTAATTTCAGTGACTGAAGCCATAATAGTCTGCTGTAATGAGAGAGAGAAAATTTCAAAACATATTTTGGTTTCAACCAGATCCCAAAAGTCTGGACATTTTGAAATTTGTTCCAAACCCTAAACCTTCTAGACTTGGCTTGGAATCTGTCAAAAATTATATCTCATAATATATCCAGTATTTCCCACATTCACTCTGTTTAGGAGTGTTGAGAAAAACAGAGCATAGTCCCATTTAGCAGTAGCTACAATTTCAGTTCGTCTTCCAACATTGAATGAATTGTGCCAATTCATAAAGGGCAATATGTTTATCTTCCACTGAATGAAGAATTAATCAGAAATTGGCCAGGTCCATGCATTCCCCAAATATGATACAATTCCATTTTTATTCCTGAGGAAGGGCTGAAATGGAAGAGCGGTAGAAGCAAACTGGGAGAGAGGAAAGCCTGGAATTAAATCAGGAGGGCTACATTTAACAAATAAATTAAATGATTAAAATAACTGAAACATTGCCCCAATTAATTGGGAACACATTTCAAATAAATCAAGAGGGCTTTTAAATCTTTTTAATTTTGTTTATTTATAAAATAGCTTATATCCCCCTAAATCCTCCCAATGGAACCCACAGAGGCTAACAACAGTGATATATAAAGTCATAGCATTACTGTAAGCAACAATAGAAACAAACACTCTAAGGTCATGCACACAACCATTTCCAGGGCAGGCAGGATGGACAAGGAGGGCGATAAGGGAAGAAGGCAGGGTTGAGCATACCTCCCCACCCACCCCAGATGATCCATTGGCTCATCTTTGGCTTGCTTCTGCGTGCCCACACAATCCATGCAGTGCAGATCTTTGGCGGCTGGGATTCAATTTCCTAACCTCGAGAAATCCCACAATGCATCATGCCACAAGCATGGTGCATTGGGGGATTCCCCTAGGAATCAGGTGCTCTAGGCATCTGACTCTGTGTATGCTTGGGCTGCGTGCCCTGGGGTGGACCTGGGGGACCTGGGCAGGGTGCACTCGTGCCATTTAACTCTGGTAAAATCCCGGGTAAAAAACTCAGGCTACTGAGGGAGGCAGTGCACGACCTCGATCCTGGTGCTGCACATGACCTGGGTAGGGCTGCTCGTGTGCGCAGCCTCAAGTGACTGACATCCTGACTAATGAATCACCACACCGGGGGAACAGGAGAAGCACCAGTGCTTCTTTAAAGTTCAACTAACTTACCTTTATGGCTAGTTCAATGGTGGGGGCACATTTTGATGACCTCTTCCCACAATGTGCTGTGGCACCCAAAGCTGCAGTTTCTGAACAGTCTTCAAGGGCAGCCCGCAGGGACAAATTTCAGGTCACATAGAGGGCTTCTGGGGAAAGGGGAGGTCATTGAAATAGAGAGAGAGAGAGAGAGAGAGAGAGAGAGAGAGAGAGAGAGAGAGAGAGAGAGAGAGAGAGAGAGATGCACCAGTGTAGTGTTAGTCTGGAAATCTTATGAAACATTGTTGCTTCTCCCAAGGATGTCAGCAACTATCCAGAATAACAGACCAAAAAGTGATTTGAAGACAGATAAGAGTGGATCCAAAAGACCCAAGTCAATAAGCTGGTCTTCAGTTTCCATTTAAAAGCAGGCAGTGATGAGGCCAGACATACCTCCTGTGGTGGTGGTAGGGATTCACAACATGGGGGCAAACATAGAAAAGACTTACTCCTGCATTGCCCTCAGTCTCACCTCTGGGTGTAGAAATGCAGAGAGTAGCCTCCCTGCATGATCTAATATTCAGGCAGATTCCTATGGGAGTCCTTTGGGCACCTTGACCCTAAACCATGTAAGAGCCAGTATGTTGAATTGTGCCCAGAAACTTACTCACAACCAATACAGCCAATGAAGTACAGAAGTTATGTGTCCTAACACACACACACACACACACACACACACACACACACACACACACCCCAGCACTCTCACTGAATTCTAACTGAAGTCCTGCACCAGCTGCATTTTCTGAAGACTCTTCAAGGGCAGCCCCACATAAAGTGCTTTACAGTAGTCCAAATGGGAGGTAACATGGGCATGGATCACCAGAGCCGGGTCTGACCAAGCCAAAGACAGCTACAGCTCAAACAGGAGGTTCAAACCTGTGGCACAATGAAGGTGAGCTGTGCTCCTATGGTCACAGCCACCACCTCTAACACAATAAAAGGGGAACTTGTGATGTATACATTAACTAATCCCCTACTGTCATTCATTGCTGCCATCACTGCCACAGAGTAGGTCCAACATTGGACTCTCTTGTTTAAAACAAGTAGTTTCTCTGTTACCCAGTCTCATCCTCGACTGGCACTCAGGAGGGCAGTGGAGAAGAATGGAGTGTTTGGAATGGTTCTATTCAGAAAGAGCGCCAACAGAAGAAAGGCAGATACCTATGCCCCAAAGAACGGTGGCCTCTGGAAATGTGAACAAGCCACCTGGTTAGAAATCCTGATTGCTGCAGCACTCTGTTCCTGTCATTTTTAAAGTCATAATGGATTTTAATGTTCCAAAAAAGAAAGCTAGAGAAGTATTGTTTTTTTATGAAACATGAAAACATTAAACCTATGATAATGCCTTTAGACCTATGGAAATGTTTCCAGTTATATTTTGCGTCACTGATTGACTAAGATTTCCTTAATTGGGTAAGAGTCCTAGCTAGGAATTAGGTATGCTCTTGGATCCTCACTGGTATTGTCTGTGGTTGCCTGGATGGGAAAGACATCCCTTAAAAGACTGTGCACATGTGAACAAAGTTGTGTATAATATATAATTATATCTATCAACGGTTCACTCGCCTAACTACCTTTTTTCATTACCATATGCTGCTCTCTAACACCATTTTGCAATTCCCATTATGGCAGGTCCCCTCATTATGTATGTGTCATCCTGATTCATAGTCCCAGTACCCCTGGTGAACTGGTCTAGACTAGATACACAAGGGTAGCCTTGGGCACACTGGAGGAGTCCTCTCTGACAGTTCATTTAACATTACTTTACCACCGCACCCTGCTGGTTTCATTTTCTGATCTTTTATCAGAGCAAGAGAATAAGTAACAATTAAGCTAAAAGATAGAAGAGAAAACGGCAGGCATTTTAACCCAGCTCTTGGACATGGTTCATTACTAAGAATGAAGCAGCTGACGTTTTTCCTAGCTGGGAGATAAAATAATAGAAACAGCTTCACATGTTTGATGTCTTTTTCTCAGGCTCCATGTTAAAAACAGATAATCGGGGATAAAATTAAAGGTGGCAGCCCTATAGTAAAGCAGCTTGAAAGAGAGCCAAGAGGTCATATGACTGCCAGGACCAAACCTCTTAAAGGTACACATCTCTTGTACCTTTAAAAGATGCATAGAAATCGATAGGCAGGAAATTTAGGACAAACAAAAGGAGGTACCTCTGTGGGATTTGTCGCCAAAAGATATGATGATGGCTTTCAAAGGCGGTTAGGCAAATTCATGGAGGACAAGTTTTTTAGTGGTTCCTGGTCTTGATGGCTATATAATATTTCCCCAGGTTCAAAGGCAATTTGACTATAAACACCAGTTGCAGGGGAGGGAGAATGCCTTCATCTCCTGTTTGTGTGTTTCCCAAAGTAGTAGTAGTAGTAGTAGTAAGTTTATTACGATCTTAGACCAAAGATACATTTAAGAATAGAACATTTATAATTTACAAAATATTCAAGTTGCTAATACAATCACTATGAATTTTGGATGCAACAAAATGCCACATTAACAGAGATAACAAATTTAAAATTTGACACCAGCAATTCCAAGTAGAATTGGTCCGTATGGCCAGGATAATACTTTAAGAGAGGAGCAATGAATTTAATACGAGCATCCCTATAAAATTGACAATAAAGAATAACATGAGCAACTGACTCTATATCCTCTGAAACACAAGGGCACCGATGCTATGCACACGGAACCCGTTTATATTTCCCGTCCAGAACTGCAGAAGGAAGGGCATTCAAACAAGCAAGGGTCAGTGCTCTCCTGAACTTAGGTAAAATATATATGATCTAAATATTCAGCCGGTTTATGACTGAAATTTTGGGAGCCTATATGCATTTCCTTTGGTAGTCGTGCACACTCCTTCTGGAGGTCTATGTCCAATAGTTGTTGTCTGACAAAACGTATTGCCTGATCCAAACCCCTCCCTATAAGGTTTTCTTGGGTCGTGCCCAGATGATGTAGTTTCATCTTCAGGGCTATTTCCCATTTAGATGTAAAGCTGTCGATTAGCACTAGAGGCGCGAGACATCTGGTGGGTAGGGATGTGCAAACTGCTTTGGCCAGTCCGGGTTTGAACCAGACCAGCCCCAGTTCTAAAAGAACCGTTCCAAACCAGTTTGGGGGATATACTTGTGAAGGGGAATCCAGTGAGGATTCCCCTTTACAAGTAAAGGGGTATTCCCTATACTAAGGTGGTGGGAGGAGATAAAGGGTGATTAGTAGCTTCTTTTTGCAGATGGCAGAGGCAGCAGCAGAGACATCAATGGCAGAGGCCGCTATGGCAGGGGCTCCTCAAACCGCCCTGCCAGCCTTTGAAGAACAGCCCGGGCTAGCTGTGGCCTGGTTTGGGCTGCTATTCAGGAGGACAGTGAGAGGCTTGTAGGAGCCCCACCACTGATGGCTAGGGGTGTGCAATTTGGATTTTCGGTAATTCGGTTCGGGAGCTGAACCAATTCACCCCTGTTCTGTTTTGTGCCCGAATATGGGCCACCCGAATCACCCTTGATTCGGTTCGGATTCGGATTTAATCCGAATCTGAATCCGAATCGATTCAGGGGGGAAAGGGCCCAGGGGCAAAATTTTGGGGTGGGGTGGTAGTGCCCAATGGGTGGAAGCTACTACCCCAATTTCAGGGGGATTGGGCAAAGGGCTGGTTTTGGGGGAATTTTTGAAGTTTTAGTGACTTTGGGGCAGATTGGGGCAGAAATTGGGGCCTGGGGCAGAATACTGGGGTGGGATGGTAGTGCCTAATGGGTGGAGGCTACCACCCCAGTTTAAGGGGGATTGGACAAAGGCCTGATTTTTTGGGAATTTTTGAGGTTTTTGTGTCTTTGGGGCAGTTTGGGGGCATAAAGTGTATCTGCCCCAAAAGGATGGGGTGGGGTGGTAGTGCCTAATGGGTGGAGGCTACTACCCCAATTTCAGGGGGATTGGGCAGAGGGCTGATTTTTTGGGAATTTTTGAAGTTTTGGTGTCTTTGGGGCAGAGTGGGGGCAGAAAGTGGATCTGCCCCAAAAGAGTGGGGTGGGCTGGTAGATAGTGTCTAATGGGTGGAGGCTACCACCCATCCCCAATTTCAGAGTGATTGGGCAGAGGGCTGGATTTTGGTGAATTTCTGAGGTTTTTCTTTATAAGGTGCAGTGTGCTAGATTGATATTCATAGTAAATGAGAGTGTGAAAAAGTGAAAGTGGGGTCATGAGAGTTCTTTTATTGAAAAAAATCTCATTTGCTGTCATTGAATGAGAATTCACACCTCAGAAGTTTTTCTGAAGGGATGTTATTCCCTTATTTTCTGAGGTGTGAATTCTCATTCAATGATCCAGCCCTCTGCCCAATCACTCTGAAATTGGGGACGGGTGGTAGCCTCCACCCATTAGACACTATCTACCAGCACACCCCACTCTTTTGGGGCAGATCCACTTTCTGCCCCCAATCTGCCCCAAAGACACCAAAACTTCCCAAATATCAGCCCTTTGCCCTATCCCCCTGAAATTGGGGTGGTAGCCTCCACCCATTAGGCACTACCACCCCACCCCACTCTTTTTGCCCAGATCCCATTCTATGCCCCCAAACTGCCCCAAAGTCACTAAAACTTCAAAAAATCCCCCCAAATCGGTCATGAGCCAAATCACCCGAATTTTTTGGCCCCGAAATTCGGGTGATTCGGCTCGGCCCCGAAAAATATTGGGGGACATCGAGGGTGATTCGGTTCGGCTCCGAATCACCCAAAATTGCTCATTTCGGGCACAGATCGATCTGTGCCCGAAATTTTTTGCACATCCCTACTGATGACTCCACCATTGATGTCTCCACCACCACCCCCAAGGCCCGCAAAGAGAAGCTACTAAGTACCCTTTCTCTCCCCACCCCCAACCTTAGTATAGGTAATGCCCCTTTACTTGTAACCAGACCGGGCCAAGTCGAATTCAGTCCGTATTTCAACCGAACTGGCCAAATCAGATCCATACAGACCCCTACTGGTGGGCCATTGTAGGAAACAGAAGAGAGAGGATTAGATAGGTCTTGAGCCTGATCCAGCAACATTCTTATCACATACTTGTAAAAGGGCAAATTCTACTAGGGATGTGCAAATCGATTTGGGTACAAATCAATTTGTACCCAAATCTAGCTGGTTTGGGTGATTTGGAGACAAACAAATCACCCCTGTGGTCCATTGGTTAGATTTGGGTACAAATTGAATTTTACCTGATTCAGTTCGAATCAATTCAATATTTGGATCCCTCCTATTGATTCCCCCAGATTCCCAGCTTTCATTTTTAAAAAATGCTAAGCTCTAGCCCTTGTAGAAGTGGAGCTAAGAAGCAAAATGTGTGGTCACTATTTTTCAAGTGTTTGGATTCTTTGGTGTATAATAACTTTCCCTCAATGAATCCCTATGATGATTCATTACATACCTTCATTTCTTCTATTCATTTTGACTGCCTTTTGGACAGTGCCAAATGTCAACTGTCATGTGCCAACTATTACACCCCCCCCCCCACCTGCAAGGCAGTGGGGTAATACTCAGTTAATGTTCTAGGAATTTTTCAAATGTTTAGGCTCTTTGGTATCTAATAACCTTTCCTCATAATAAATCCCTATGAGGATTCATTACACACCAAAGAGTCCAAACACCTCAAAAATTCCTAAACTATAAACTGAGTACCCAGTGGCTTGTGGGTTGGGGGGTAATTGGCACATAGAATGCCACTAATTCCCCACACCCACCAGAAAAGCAGTGGGGTCAAAATGAACAGAAGAAATGAAGGTGTGTAATGAAGACACCAAAGAATCTAAACACTTCCACATTTCATAAACAAATTGAGTACCCCCGTGTCTGTGTGTTTGTGCGGGGTGTGTGCGTAGTTGACACATGGCATTTGACAGTTGGTACTGTCCAATCGCAGTCAAAATGAACTGAAGAAATGAAAGTGTATAATGAATCCTCATAGGGATTCAATATGAGGAAAGGCTATTTGACAACAAATAATCTAAACAATATTCCTAAAAAATGAAACAGGTACCCCACTGCCTTGCAGGTGGGGTGTGTGTGTGTAGTTGGCAAATGGCAGCTGACAGTTGGCACTGTCCAATGGCAGTGCAAATGAGCAGAAGAAATGAAGGTGTGCAATGAATCCTTATAGGGATTCATTATGAGGAAAAGTTTTTATAAACCAAAGAACTGACCGCACATTTTGCTCCTATGGGTGCCACCTACCACCCAAATTTTAAGGTGGTGGGGTGCTTGCCCAAATGAAATCTAGGGATCCATGATAGAGTTAGGATAGGGTGACTCTTGATTCTCCATTATTTCCTATGGTGGAAATATACAAAATTAGTAGAAACTAAAGAAATTCATTAAAAAGCAACCAAGCACCCCACCACCTCGAAATATGGGTGGTAGGTGGCACCCATAGGGACCTACCCACCATCCAAATTTGGTGCCCCTAGGACCTTGTTAAGTGGTCTGAACTGATCAAAATCTGAATCAAACTGAATCAAATACAAATCAAATCTAGGGGTGATTTGTGGGGGTAGATTTGGACACAAAACAAATCAGGGGCGATTTGTTTGGGGCACAAATTGAATTTAAAGAAAAACATGATTTGTGCACATCCCTAAATTCTACCATGTATAGCAGCTTCTTGCAGCACTATGAGGAGAAAATCCAAACCTTGTTAAAAAAAAAAAAAAAAACCTTTCTTTTCTGGAACTCTTATAGATACGGAATCCTCTTCAGAATCCATAAGAAGGCCAAGTAGTGAGGCCAAGATGCCATGGCTTTCTTTCTCACTGTATCTAGATTTGGCTGTTTAGTTCAAACCAGTAACTGATATCCAGACAAAGAAAGCACCAGTACTTCTCATCAAGTGCTTGTACAGTTCCATTGTTCACACAGAGAAAAGGCACATCCCTCAGCCACTTACTTCTGGGTTACAGGGAGCAATTCTGGGGCATAGGAGAGTGGTAAAAATTGCCTACCCAAAGGTACACATGCCACATTCATCTGGAATGCAGCAGCAGAGCCTGGATAGCACCTGCGCTTCATTAGAAATGCTGGTGCTTCCTTAGTCTGGATGTCAGCCACAGTCTCTTATTCAGAACTAGAATCAACTTTATTAATCCTCTTAGCAAACTTCAGTAAAAGGAAAAGAACCATGTTACACTGCAAAACATCTCTCCTTCTCACTGCGAAACAATACAACACTATGTGAAATAACAAGACCATCAACTATCTGAATGGGGCATGGGGAAAAGCAATAGTCAGCAGGTCAGCCAATAGCAACCCAATCAGCTGCTTAGATATGAAACTCTGTTGAGTAATGGCCCAATACTATAAACCAATCAGGGAATGAGCATTCCAAAGTGAAGACGACCTTCTAGCAGAAAGCAAAGGAGGAGGGAGTGTTTCTTTTGTGTGTCATACAATAGAATCAAAACGCCTTGGAAAATTCATTCTTGGTTCCAGGCTGTTATGCTGTTGTCAGGCCCAGACCAGGATCATAGATGGCCATTCCCAAATCTATGCTGGGAAGGTGTTTCTCCAGCCCTTCTGCTATTTGAACAGAGAATAGAGATCCTCGATTTGAATGGAGTACTCTGCTGAGAGATATGGCTGGCACTTGTACAGTAACAAGCCATTTGGTCTATTTTGCTTTGCTAAGATCTGAAATAGTATACAAATATTCAGAATATTCTACCCTACAATATTCAGAAGATTCTACCCTAGTGAAAATTAGTATTAAATATCTGGTTGCTAGATAAGCATTCCAAACATCTTCCAAACATTTTCCTCAAGGTAAAAATATATACAGAAATAATCATTTTTTTCCTGCTAAAGATTAACATGTCTACCCCTGTGGGAAAAAAATCCTTTGAAAAGTATGGAATCCTTACAATTAATCCTCCTGCTCTGCATATTTTATTTGAAAGATTAACACCCTTCCACCCCCTAATAGTTTAGCTTGAGGCTAAACATGTATATCTACTGCCCGTATTTAATAATGAACCTGTTTTAGTAATAATGGAATCCTTACACTACTGGCCAATACAGATTTCCAAAAATACAAACAAGTTAGCAATCTGACTATAAATGTAGGAGCAGAGAAATTTAGAATTTAACTGAACATTAAAGCTCACTTAAGAATGAACAACTTTATATTCTTTCAAAATAAATAACAAATGATGTTCTGGAAAAGTCAGCCTGTTCTCTGGCACCTTGAGCATAATGATTATTATTTTGTTTTCTAACCTTTACAGATAGTAAGCAGGGATAAATACTGAAAATTAAAAACATTGATCATAGCCAGGCAGGTGACAAGGTACTATTATTCCCTTTCTGATTCTTTCTTTTTTTAGCTTTTAAAAAGGGCATGTATTTTGCAGACAAAGAACAACTCATCATTGGAAACAGTTTATCATTATTGCACTTGTGATTTTTTTAATGCTTAGGTACTTTGGGGATGAAAGGTATGGAGTAGGGGAGAAATTGAGGATGTTTATTTTATTTAAATAAAAAGCACCCTCTGCACTTCCTAGTGTTTTTATTAAATGAAAAAGTAAGAATCTAAAGGCTGATAATTGCACCCACACCCCAAGGAGACATGAGACACAAGTTTGTTTGGTAAATAAGGGCCACAATTCATTGAAATTTTAACTGTAAGAGAACATAAATTGGGATTGGCGCTCCACCTGCAACAGTGCGGCTCCTAAAAGGCCAGCCACTCAAGTGGCCGCCTTGGCCTAGTTGGCACGGGCGATAACACCTTGGCTCCAGGCAGCCCCATAGGCCTAAAGCAGAGGTTGCCCATCTTAGCTGACCTAAGGTCAGGTCTCTGTTGTTGGTGGCACCCCCCCCCCAAGCCGCTTAGCCTTTCAGAGGAATGTTGTTCAACAGAGTAGAAGGGGTAAGTCAGCATCCCTAATCCGCCAAGCTTCATGGGATCTGACTGACCTTCATGATGCCAAAGGCTTACCTAAGGTGCTCTCCAAGGCTTAGCTGTTGCTCCTCAGCACACTGTGCCTGCCATGGCGGGTGTTAGCTTAGCTTAACACCCCGCACCTCCCACCAACCATGAAGTATCACGGCCAATCCCGGCCGTTAAGTCCACTAGAAATAACCTCATACCCCCCGGGCGGAAATGCACGCCATTCCCTCTGTAAAGGCTGGGCTGCAAAAATAATATATCAGTGTGTGGCAAGCAGCCACCACACATGGAAGCCAAGAACTGGGCCAAGGCTGCGTTAACCTTCCTTCTAGCTATCTCGATCTTGCCAGGTTTACATGCCCCTCTCCATACCCTACACTGGATGATATCCAACCATACTGAAATGAAGTCCAGGAACAATGTTTTCACCACCCCAAGGTCGGCACGTGCCTTGTGAATGAGGGAGAGCCCTGACTGATTCACCAGATCATTTGCCCCCAAGTGTACCACCAGGATATCCGGTGGTGGATTATCCCCCAGAAATTCAAGAACTAAAGGCAAAAATTGGGCAACTAACAAGCCATGTAACCAAGGCCCAACGCCCCAGGCCCAGCTGCATGCTTGGTTCAGCACCATGTGCCCACTTGAACACCCAAAACACAAATGAGTGCCCCATGATGAGGACTGTAGATCGCTCGGCCAGCGACTTCAATCCTGCAAGGAAGGAAAGAAAACTGGTGATTGCCGTCAAACGCCCTTAGCGTACATACCTGCGATATACCCTGGACTGCCACCATCAAAGCCTCTGTATGGCTTCCCTGGGTAGCCCAACCTGGATGCTGCTGATGCAGCACCAATCCTAAAGGTGTGCAGCGACAGGCAAGATGTAGCCACCCCAGCAGCCACCTTCTTCATTACTGCCCAGAATTGATATTGCGATAGGTGGCATCCATCTGCATGCACGAAAAGGCTAACAGAAAAGGCATGCATGAAAGGAGGCTAACAGCAGCTCGCATGGCTATGAAAACCTCCAGGGCCCGAACGAGGCATAGCATGGGATTGTCAGACCTACGGAGGGTGACCAGATGCCCTCTGCCCTTCTGGTCTATCTTGGAGAAGCACAACTTAAGCTCCACTGAGTCAGACTTAAGTGCCACGTCACCCTGCTGAACCACCCTACTAGCGAAGTGGCCCCTCCCCTTGGGATACAGTTCACCTGCCCCCAAAGCTCCAAAGAAGGCCAGCAGGGCAGCCTCATGGAACAGGGTGGACTCATCGGGTGAAGAGCACACCGAATCAAACCGCCCAATTGCATTTTGCAATACCTCAGGCGTGATCAGCAAATGCTGGTCTGGTGGTGCCAGCGCTTCCCTAACCCAACCCTCCAGCATATATGTCTAACCCTGAAATCACTTGAGTGATCCTGTAGGCCCCTAGACTTTGCGAACAATGCCAGGGCAGCCAGATGACCTGACATGGTGCTGATGTCTAGTCCCTGTGAATGCAGATACATCAGGTGCTCCGATTGGGCAGGCCACCCCTGACCAACTCCTACCTGGGACCTAAAATGCTGGACGGCCCTGACTTTTATGTTATATGCAACACGGGTGTCTGGTGCCAAAGAGGCCCTAATTGCTCTACTAGCCTCTAAGTGCCAAGACTCCACAGCCACTCGGGCATCCAATCAGGCTGCAGTGCTGCTTCCGGGGCCAGCTAGCAAAAACGTTGCACCTGAAAATGAGACAGGGTATCCGCAATCCCATTCTGAACCCCAGGTATGTGACGAGCCACAAATAAGATGTTATGGCACAGGCAGGCCAGCACAAAGGCTTGAACCAGCCCCATGGCTTCAGTTCTTTAGCAACTAAAGCTAAGAAATAGGACTGGTTGAGACAAATGCAAGCTGCAACACACAAACAGGAGGGAGTCACACCAAGAAGGCACATTCTGATGTGCTCTCGGAACATCCCTTAATCGCATGAGTGTGGTGTGCATCTGAATCACTCATCTAGATCAGGGATGTGCAAATCAGTTTGATTTGAACCGCACTTCAAATTGAACTGGCCCAGTTCAGCCAGTCTGGGTTTGAACTGGACTGGCCCTGGTTCTAAAAGGACTGGTCTGAACCAGTTCGAGGGATATACTTATAAAGGGGAATCTGTTGAGAATCCCCCTTTACAAGTAAAGGGGCATTCTCTATACTAAGATGGGGCGGGGGGCAGGTGAGAGAAAGGTTACTTAGTACCTTCTCTTTGCAGATGGTGGGGATGGTGATAGTGGTGACAATAGGGCAGCAGCAGGGGCTCCTCCAAACCCTCCACTGGCCTTCTGAAGAACAGCCGGGGATGGCTGCGGCCTAGTTTGGGCCTCTGCGCATGCACAGAGGCATATGTGGACTGGACCAGACCCAGTTTGGCTGGACCCAGAACCAGACCAGACCAGGTTGGTTCAAATTCAGACCGAATTAGAACCAAACCGACCAAACCGGTTCCATGCACACCCCTAGTCTATATGCATTCTAAAGCCCTGTGTTTTGGAGCATGTGTAGAGCAGCCATTCAGATGAATGCCCCCCTCATGCAATTAAGAGGCATTGGGAGCACATCATGATGCCCTCCTGTGCCATCAGGGTAGGCATGCTCATGGCAAAGCCCCCTCCCAGTCATATGTTGTGGCTAGTGCTCATCTGAACTGGCCCAGTGTTTCATGGTTTGCTTGAAAAAAATTTAACTCATGATTTTATTCCAAAGTAGCATTTTCCCTTTCAGATTGTTTACTTTCTCACCAAAAGGTCAGCTGGCCACCGATGGGAGACCTGTAAAACAATAAAAGTCTAATTAGGGAATTCTGGCTCCTCCCTTAATTACTCTGAAGCCTTTAGGCTGCCTTATAATTATAGTGCTGCAATTCTCACATGTAGCTTGTAAATTCATTCCTAAAAGGCTTTTCTTATCAATATGCTCAGATCAGGATGGATCATTAAGGCTGCATGTATCTCATCATTTCCTCCTTCATAATCCCTAAAGGAGACTGTCTGGATTTTTTCAGCACATTAATATGTTAAATCATGCCATTCAGAAGATGAGAGAGGAAGGGGGAAAAATATTCTCAACAAATGGCTCTGGTGATGGTATTAAAGTACTTATTCCTTTCACATCAGAAGTAATAAGCACCAAAGGATGGGAAAGACAGCAGATCAGATGCTGAGAGGAGCGCACCAGGAGAATCTCTTTAACTGCTGTGGGAAACCTTGTCAGGAAGGTACGAGTATAGCCGTTAGTAAGTTACAGAGCTTCTCACCCTTGGAAATAAAGGGTAGCAGGCAGCAAAACAAGGAGAAAGGGAATGAAGGGAAATAACAACACAGCACAGTTGAAGTTAAGTGCTTTTAAATCCAATGTTCCGTCACAGAGATGTGAAGCACATTTCATTTACTCATTTCTCCACCAAACTTCAAAGTTCATAACTTTGGCTGGATCTGGGTTGTAAGAAGGAGTAGGCACATCAAACCTTACCTGACATCCACTTTTGCCCTCATTTTTAATTTGTTTAGGACACAATCACATGGAAGCAGCTGCCTCCCATGAGCTGGATCGGTATAAGGTTCAACAGAATAGAGCCCCTTTCCCATTTCTCCCTTGGTGCAGACCACTGGGCTTCTGCATGCCCCTCATATCTCCACCCAGCCCTCCCTCTTGCCCAGTGGAAATGTTCTCAAGCACTGAGGGGTGGTTGTTGTTCTATCGAGTTCTATTCTGATCCTGTCTGTTGATTTATGATGCCTGTGTGAGCAGGCAGTCACATGATGCTTACCTTATTTTGCTTAATTAATTAACAGATGTGGCACAATCCACTAAAATCAAACACTTGGAAGCCTCTTTGATTTCAGTGGGCAAGTTAAGCAAGTGCTTAAATTGCTGTGCTTATTTATTTAAGGCATGTATATACTGCCTAACAGAAAAACCTCAGAGTAGTTCACAAACAACACATCTCTTCCATTATCAACAGAACTTAAAACTGTTTCATGATGGCTGAAGTGTGCCCTTATTTTCCTTCCTTTTACCAGTTGCTCACATTACACATAGTACAATGCAATTTAAAAGTGTCTGATTTCTCTCCCAGTTTCCCACTACCATGTCACCATGCGCGCGCGCACACACACACACACACACACACACACACACACACACACACACACGGGTTGGGCAGTCCTTCAGCTGGGCGGTCCTTCCTCTGGCCTTCTCTTCTCCACATTCCTCCAAAGCATTCCTGGTGCTCTTGCTCTTCCAGCACACTTCCCATGGCCTGCCGCTGCTTTCCTAGCTTCTGAGTCCATTTTCCCTAGATTCTTCTGCCTGACCTGATCTCTGAAAGAACTGGGCAACCCAGCCAGGATCAAAGCAACACAGCCAATGGTAGACAGTGATGCCTATCCCATCACTCTGTGACATTACTTCATTTCAACCAATCATGGCCAGATGCTTTACCATGACCAACATACTGGCTGACACCCTGAGTAATGCTGCATTGTGCAACGAACAAAGGTGCACATATGCAAGAAGGGTTAGGGTTGTTGTGCAGACATAGCTGTGCAGATGCTCAGATTTGCTAAACTCTTTGTGGTCTTGGTCCATTTGCGCACACATTGTGCTCGCACAACAAGGATTGTGAATTGCTTTGCATCATTCCCTGCAACCTATATGGACTGAGGAAGAGATCTCACAACAAGAGGTGCAACACAAGGTTGCACAACACACCCTCTTGCATTGGTGCAACAATAGTCTAGAACACAAGATCCTGATTTAGTGAATTAGTTAGTGCCCTGGTGCAGAATTAGTCTTACTGTCAGACATTTTATATTACGGTATAGATTGTATGGCCAACCTAGAGTTCAAATGGCAGGGGAGCAGAAGGCTTCCAGCCCCTTTTATCTGTCTGTCTGCATATTTATATTCTACCTTCCCAATAGAAACTCCCAAAGCAGCTTCTCAAAAATGTAAATGGGCAACCTAGCACACATAAGCATGGTGGTGGGGGGGGGGAAGGATCAGTAGATTAAGGCGTCCAGAACCCATCGCCAAGGGAAGATAGAGGACATGAAAACTGACTCAGCCAGGCCAAAGGCCTGATGAAACAAAAAGGTCTTCAAGCAGTAATGAAAAATAATCAAGATAGAAGCTGGATGGAACAGCCTAAGCACAGCAACAGAGGTGGCACTCTCACATATTCCCAGCAAACATAGTTCAGGTAGCAAAATGTGCAACTCCCCTTTCTTGCCCCCTCCCATAGTTAGTTGTTTTAGAAGGGTATTTGGGGGCAAAAAACAGCCACCTAATGGCTCAGCGGGGAAGTAACTTGCCTAGGAGCAAGAGGTTGATGGTTCGAATCCCCGCTGGTATGTTTCCCAAACTATGGGAAACACCTATATTGGGCAGCAGTGATATAGGAAGAAGCTGAAAGGCATCATCTCATACTGCGTGGGAGATGGCAATGGTAACCCCCTCCTGTATTCTACCAAAGACAACCACAGGGCTCTGTGGTCAGTCACCAGGAGTTGACACCAACTCAATGGCACAACTTTCCTTTCCTTTATATGGCTAAAAGCGGGGAGAGGATCAGGGCTTATGGGTTTAATTAAGGGCTCCCTTGCTTTCCTCCTACTTTTTAACAGCACTTTAGCACTTTATTCAGGGTCTTTACCACTCTGCGGCTGAAGCATGGGCAGTGGAGACATCTTCACTGACTGCATATACTCAGGGACCTGCTGGTCAAGTAGGCAAAACATCCTAAATCTGATTTATTACAAGTATTTTATTTGCTCTAAGCAGAAACACAACCCTGTGTCTCAGCACAAAGCGAGAGATTTATTATTGTCGGGTGCCAAAGCCCTGTGGCCAAGAGGAAATAAAAATAATTTTTACAGTAGCTCCTGCTCGAAAATAAGCAATCCATTCCATCCTTATAAAATATGAGTGGATTTAAAATGGACATCCTTGAATGAGGCCTTTTCTTTCAGCCCTCCACTGAGGGAAGCCTTTACCATACCAAGAATGAATCATATTCTCTATTAATGTATTTCTGCTTTATGCTCTTGTTAAACAAAAATGAAAATAAAAGAAAAAAGGTCACATACTGTCCCTGCAACTACTTTATTCTCTCTCTCTTTTTAGATGAAGGCTTTACTTTGGAGATAGGAGACACAAATAATTCAGGGATTATTTCTCTTGCTGAAGTGGAAGTCAGAATTCTGCCCTTTAGAAACTAGACAAGGCTGTAAAAAGCCAGGGACTTTGCTCTTTCCATTCTTATGTGTGGCCCCATTAGCTCAATGGAATGGATGAAAATACAGACCCTTGAACTATGTTGCATCCCTGAAACTAATACAATGTAAGAAAAATCCCACCTTGTACTCCCTTCCTTATTGCTCTTTATTTCCCTCATTTGTCCTCGCCAGAACTACCTGCATATCCTGCCATAGTTCTTTAAAATGTTGTGGCCCTCAGCTCCTGATTTCTGGTTATCACACACAATGCCATGGACAATGGCATTACACAAAGCTCCAATGAGAAGTAAGGCAATATATCCATGATGTGAAGTTGTGTGACTATATCAAAGTTACAGTAGTAAAAGGCAATGACAGAATGCAGTATTCTCCTCTGCTTAACAACTGAGTGCCCTGTGCAGTAGTCACCTTTCCTGTACACCAGCACCTTTCAGGATTCTTTGGAGCTACATCCTCCAACAGCTGTGGAAACATAACAAAACTGAGAAGCAGGTAACTAGAAACCTCACAACATTTTTTGTTGTTGCTAATTGTTCTGCTTACTTTTGTTGCTTCCCAATCTTGCTAGACGTCTCCAATAATATGGAAGCAAGAGAGAGGATCATGTGAATGCACACCACATTTAATAAGCACGCTGAAACCACTTCACATTACGTAGAACTTGAGTGTCGGAGGGCAAAAGTACCTGTTACATTAAGCACATTATTTGGCCCTGTCATTTATTTATTTACATAAATAGCAGTTAAGGAGGACCCAATCAGAATTGGACCTGGGAAATTTAAGAAGGAGTATTTACTTTATGGATCAACTGGAAGCTGTCTGAGATAGGATGGCATGGAGTGCAGTGATCCATAGAGTGACCGAGAGTCGGACACGACTGAACGGAGAGAGAGAGAGAGAGAGAGAGAGAGAGAGAGAGAGAGAGAGAGAGAGATATTTAACCCTTTCCTGCCATATTGTGATTCTGGCAAAAATCACACACACACATCAAAGTTTCCCTTGGCATCAATGGAAGTGTTGTCCCCCCCACCTCACCCAGGGCTAATAACAGCTCCAGAGGGACATTTGTGTCAGGACTGTTGTGTGTCAGGAAAGGCTTAAAGACTTCATTTCCACAAGCTGTGGCCAGTGGCACTCTTTGGACTGTATTTCTGGGTGGAGGTCCCATCCCCTGCAGGCCTGGGGGAGCCTCCAAATGCTGGCCTAGGGGAAACCAAATACTGAGCAGTCCACTAATTTCAGTGGCAGGATTGTCCATGCAAAATGTGGTATCTCTCTGCAAGTCAGTGGGAAGTATCTTAATCAGAATATCTTCTAAAAAACTGAATAAAAGGATTTTCTAGCTTTCCCTGAGCATGTTCTGGTATAAAAAATAACGCATTGCAGCTTATCTATTGGCAGCGGCAGGAGCAGTAGGGGCCCCCAAAAGGCCTTTAGTTCCAGGCTCCAAAATTACCTAGGTGCACTTCTGGCTGTGGCCCAATCCTGAACACCCCTCCAACAGCTGTTATTTAAGATAAAATAAAAAACCAAAAACACATCCAAAGTACACATTTATGGTCACATGTACCTTGGCCCTCTTTAACTGTAGTCACACTACAAATATTTCTGTGTAAGGGTGAAGGACTATTCACATAGCATTTGCAGTGTGAGAGCTATTGCAGTCTGGCTTCTTTCTATGCTGTGAAGGTAATATTAGAAGCCCAGAGGAGACATGGGACAAGACATGCTAGTGTTTCCATTTCCAGAAACTGGGACAGCACTGTGCTGTGCAAGGAAGAATCATGGCATGGGCTTTTCTCAAGAGACCCGGAGCTCCTGATGCTACTTTTGCAGTGAAGGAAGGAACTGCACAGTTCTGGCTTCCAGGCTGTGAATGTTACACAAATAGGGACCCTTATTTGGGAGCAGGTCTTGTTAGAAGTAACCCCTGTTTCAGCCCAAACTCTATGTTTGTGGATTTCCCAAGTAGTACCCAAGCCTTTTCAGGTCTACATTGGCACAACAAGAGACAAAACAGAAACAGACATTTGGCAATGGAAGGTGGAAGAAGGTTGTGACAGCAGTACCCCCCTCCCACTCAATAAAAGGACTGAACAAATATCTGAGTAACCCAGGCTAGGGGTGTGCACAAAACCAGTCTGGGTGGTTTGGTTTGAATTCAAACCAACTTCAAACTGAGGTGGGTAGGTTCAGTTTTGGTTTTCCTCAAACACCCCCCCCCCCGGTTTGGTTTGAATTTGAGTGCAACTCAAACCAGTTCTAAAAGCTTCTACATTGGGTATAATAGGAATATAAACTGGCCAATTATTCCCTATGCAGAACACCTAGGGGTACAAATCCGGGGTGGGTGGGTGGGAGGCAACCATGGAAGCCAACTATTGCCAAAACCCCAAAGCAATCGGACACTCCTGCAATATTTAATGAATTTTATTTATTTATTGATTGATTTATTTCATTTCATTTCCCCCATAGGGAATAATGGGGATTTGAGGCTGCCCCATCTGCTCCCTTGGGGGTTGCCTGGGCAAACCTAAGTGAGTCTGGGGGCAAGGCACATTGGGCCACAACTCCCCCCACAAGGCCCAAGCTGGGAGTTCATGGGTTTTATTTTAGGGTTGTTGTTTTTTTCCTTCTTTTCAATGAATGGATGATTTCCATAGAGCTGTGACCTGACCTAGTGACCTGTGCAAACTCATGGATGCTATTTCTGAATGGGAGGAGAGGTGGGAGGGGCGCAAGAGAGAGGGCCAGTCTGGCTGCACTTCCAGCCATCGATCCCCTGCCCTCCACCCCTGCCATGAGAGCCCCCTGCACTACCAGGTTCTGCAAAGGGGGGGCGGCACTGGTGGTGCAACTGCCTGGCTCAGTGGCAGCAGGCTCCTCTGGATAGGAGAGCCTTGGTACCACCTCGCCTATGGCAAAGAATTCTCCAATGGAGACCTGTTTGACCCCCCACACACACACACAGCCTCCCACACCAGCTGGGATACCCTTCCCTTCTCTTCCTGTCACCCTGCTGCAAGACTTACTGGCAACATGGTGCTCAGACATCTTCCCAATTCCCCTGGGGGTTTAAATTTTTTTTAAACAAAAACTTTAAAAAGCGGTGGGGGGGGGAATCTTAAAAACCCTATTCAAAAAAGCATAATTAAACAAATTTACCCTCCGCTCCACCCAGAACAACAACAAAATACAAGGGTGGGGGCTGCAAAAAGAAGAGATAACCTGTTAATAAAAGCACAGAAAATACCTCCCCCAAACTCAACCCAGGAGGTCCTGTTTAATGAAAATGAAGGACAAGGGGGGCACCAAAAAGCAATCACTTACCCCCTCGTTGTCCTGAAGTCTTCTGCCCCAGATGCAGTGGACACACACAGGGCCGGGGGGGGGGGTCTGACCAGTGTGGCACAATCATCTGGGGCATGGAGGAGGGCAGATGGGAAGCTTTGGACTACCTACCCACCCAAACAAATCAAAATAAACACTGAGTAAAATAAAACAAAACACTGAAGGAAAAATTTGGAAAGCTGCTGGGGAAAAGTGAGGGGAAAGGTGGGGAGAGCCTATGCCTGTGGGACAGGAAGATGCAGCTGACATCTGCTGGAGCAAGCAATAGGGTTGGGGGGGATGCCTGTTCCAGATAAAGACAGCAAACCCCCTCCCCCCCCCAAAATTCAAAATATAATGAAAGGGATTGAGACGGGGGACAGAGTGAGTCAACCCTGCCCAGAAAAACAAAAGCAGCCAGTCAAGTCAGCAGAAAGGAAGGAGTGGTGGTGAGGGGGATCAGAACAATAGGCCAGAGGCCTCAGGCCAAGGGCCCCCTGGAAGTGTCTAGCTAGGCAAAGCAGGAGGAAACACTTACTCACACTGTAGGGAGGGGGGGACCCAAAGGGAAAGCACACAGCAGCCACACTCAGCTGGACTGGCAGCATTTAAAGCCCTACCAGAGAGCCAGACACACCTGGCCAATCAGGGAAGCAGGAGCTCGGCATTATCACAGCAAGTGACACAAGTGTCACAAAATGGCCACCAACACCTAAAATGTAGGCTCAAGCCTTCAAGCCTCTTCAAACTGGTTTGACAGAACCAGGCTCTGTTTGATCCAAGCTCGAACAGGCACTGCCAGTTCAATGCCCTGTTTGGTCTTGAAGACCAGAGCCTCATTATTAGATTAATATCACCCATAGAGTCTCACAACCATAGTGATATCCACCTTCAAGCTATTCAGTTTATCTGAATATCCCCTAAAAACAATGGCCAGCCACTGGAAGGCATCAACACAGAGATTAGAACTCTAGAATGTGGAAGGTGTGCAGCCCTCTCAAGCTTGACCCCCAAAGCTCAAAAACCCCCAACAACCAACCCCTCTTAGAATAAGTACTGTATACAGTCCATGGAAGTGGCACAGTGGGGAAATGCTTGACGAACAAGGAGAAGGTTGCTGGTTCGAATCCCCACTGGTAGGTTTCCCAGACTATGGGAAACACCTATATCGGGCAGCAGTGATATAGGAAGATTCTGAAAGGCATCATCTCATACTGCACGGGAGGAAGCAATTGTAAACACCTCCTGTATTCTACCAAAGAAAACCACAGGGCTCAGTGAGCGCCATGAGTCGAAATCAACTTGATGGCACACTTTACCTTACAGTCCATGGAATCACGATTCACCCAGCTTCACGTTGTTCTGTTCCCAAGGATTCAGGTTGCCCACCTCTCACTAACCTGACCATCCACAAAAGGCGCGGGGTGCGGGGGGGGGGGGGGAGAGAGAGAATGAATTCTGTGGATGAGTCCTAGAGATTCCCATGTCCGAGAATATCTATGCTGAGATCACTATTTGAAATCACTATTTCTGGGCCCCTTGATTCCTTGCAAGCCTGCCCAGAGTTTTCCTTTGCCAGGAGAATCTGCCATCTCATTGCTCCAGCACAAGGCAAAGCTGCAAGACAGGTAGCTATGAATTTATTTCTCTATTCCAACTTTTTCTCTCCCTCTCTATCACTTCCATTTCCTAGTGCCCGCAACTGTGTCCCCTGACCCTCAGTGCTAACCCGTATTAGGGACAGCTCTATTCCATTCTCAGACTTTTAACCCCCTAAAGGGAAGATCACTGCCAGCAAATCTGCTGAGGCTCTAACCACTGCTTTTCACTTGTAAATCTCTGTTCTTTAATAAAACTCAGCTTTGCTTGTAAGAAATGTGTCTGGACTCTATTGTGCCCTTCTGAGTACTCTAACTCTGCTGTATCCTATCCACAGTCAGCTTTCCAGGTACCTCAATGTCTAATTTGGCAGTATGCTGCTTTGCACTAAGTGGAATTAAATTCCCCACATTAAGCCAAAGCATAGTCACAAAGGGTGGTAACTACCATACTTCAGAGCAAACCTGGTAATAGAATTATTGGTGGAGAAGGTGTGTGCAGCCTTAAAACTGGCAAAAGTCTCAATGAACTCATGATTTCCTTCCCAATCAACATGCATAGGATCAGGTTGCATGTCTAGTATCCTATTTAACTCACAGGCTTGGTTTGAAAATTACCAAGTTTTCAAACTTTAGGCTCTCTATTATTAGATCAGGCAGAACAGATAAATGTGTTATGAAAAGAAAATAATTCTTATTTTCCTTTTGTAACGTATTTATCTATTTTGTCTGACCTAATAATAGAGAGCCGAAGTATCTAACTGGTACGCATTTTACAATGGAGTCTTTTGTTCATGATGGCTATCACTCCTAGACACATCCACAATAACTCTAAAGATTCATAATAATTACAACAAGCAGTGATGTGAATGGATTAGTCAGGTAAGCAAGAGCTAATCCATGAACTGGTCAAACACACATGACCTGGAATAATGGATGCTATCCAAAGAGGAAATGAAGCTTCAGGCCATTGCTCTTGGATAATCTCTATGTGCATTCTCCTTTCTTTGCTGTTTTCATGCATGACTTTTGTTTGTCAGCGTGTCAAAGCCCAATGTTTAAGGGGAATATTATTCTGCATCACAATTTCTTCCTACCCAGAAAAACCCTCCCATAAAGATCTAAAAATAGCTTCATAATTCTCATACCTGAGATAACAACATATTAACATGCGCTGGCATTTTTCCTACTAAGCGTAAGTTGTGATGTTTTTGTATGCTGTCCATTTCTTTTCTTGCAAAAAAAAAAAAAAAAGTATGGAAATCTTTTCCCTTCCAATAAAAATATTGTTTACTAAAAGAATAAAAAGCACCCAGTGACCCTATTGCATGTATCAATCAAATACATACTTAATTGCTTGGAATATAGGCTCTTAAAAATTATCTACATACAGTGTACACATGTACAGAACTGTATGCATGTACACACACACATTGGTTGACATCCATTGCACTGGTGCAGCAGTGCAAACTTCCAGATTAATCCAGCGATGTTGTGCAAGGGGGAGAAGGGGCAATTTTTGAACCCTCCCTTCTGAAGCTCGCACTGTATGTCACGAAGATATGTTTCTGAAGATCATGCAGCCCTCAGGGACATGTTTTCAGGAGGGATAGTCAGGTAGCTTTCAGGAGGGATAGTCAGATAGTTCAGAGGGAAAGGGAGATGATAAAACATTGCCTTTCTCCTGCTCACACAATGTCACAGCATTAGCATGGAAATCAATACTACTGCACAGTGCTAGACTAGAAAGCAATACTACTGCAGTTAGTGCTAGATACTGATCAGTGAGACCCGGTTTGGCAAGCTCAGCAGGGAGAGCGAGCTAAGCCCGCTCTCCCCACAGCCGATCAGGACAGGAGCCCTGGGCAGCCAGATCGGCCGCCCACACAATTGCCGGCTCCATGACAAAGCCAGAGGGGGCTGAGGAGTTTGGCGCGGCCCCCCGGAAGCTCCAGTATGCTTTGCGCGAGCGTGCAGGGCATACTGGGGAGACCCCCAGAGCCAGCCTCCCCTCCGAGGGTCTACTCATGAGTAGCCGTGGAGCCGCACCATGGCTACTCATGATCGGGAAGCCTGCACTAACCTGGGCTTAGGGGAGGGCTACAAAAGTGAGTGACCCACTTTGACTCAATCGGGCTCGGCTGCGAGCCCGGTGAGTCTCACGATCGGTGAAAAGTATGCTAAGCACCCTTAGCCCGCTTTCCACTGATGGTCAGAATAGCTCCATCATGTTCCACTCATGTAGAGAACTCTACTTCCTATTTGTACACTGAATTTGAGAGCGGCTGCACTGAGGTTTACTTTTAAAACAAACGCATATACAGGCCTGGTTGACACAATCATTCAAATCTAGTTTTAATAAGGGTTACCAACATGAGCATGATTGTGTGAACTCAAGGTGGGAATCTCAGATTCATCTTGGACCATAAACCAACTTGGTGTAGGTTCACACAATCACCCTAATGCCAGTAACCCACATCAAACCTAGATTTGAATTGTGTCAACCAGGTCACATTTATTTGCACGAAGTCCATGTCTACAGACATCTCCTTAGCACAATGCCTGAATACGATCAGTGAGAGAAATAGATCCTAATTATTTTTAGCTCATCTACAACTCATCCACAACTGTTTTGGTTTGGACCAAGAGCCGGCAGCTGGAGCAGTCATTTGCAACCAGAAGATATTAGAAATCACCACGTATCAAAACCCATTAAGTTAGGGAGAAACTATCCTATTATGTCGCATTTTGGGTAGTGAACAGAACTGGCAAACATAGGGGCGGGCAGAGTGGGGGGGGAGACCAGGCTGGTTTTATTTGTTTGATTTTGGTTCACTTTGGGACCAGCTGATAAAGAAGCATTTACTCCCCTCCTCCTCTACTGTATTTTTAGGTGCATATTTCAGGTTTGCACTGAACCCCAATATCTCAAGCCTCTCAAAAACTGCTAAGGCAGTCTCAAAGGAGGGGATCTGGACTCCCCAAGGAGTCCCAAACAACTTAAAAGGAAGTCCCAGACAACAGGAGGGAGCTTTCAGGAGGGCAGGGGCCTTGCCCAACATGTCGAATGTGTGGAGGTGGGCAGGGATGATGGGAGGGAGACAGAAGCTATCAACTACTTGGCTCTGCTCATAAAGTCAAGGGTAGGTACAGCAGTGGCTGATGGGCCAGGGTATAGTAATGTTTCTTCTTGGGAGACACTCACTAGAGGTCATTTAGAGAGTGACTAAAGAAGTGCCTATTCTTGGTTTTGTGAGTAGCAGAGATGATGGGTGTTTTTTTAGCTCCTGTCCCCTTGTCACCTCAGAAAATTTGGAGCAGCTCTTCACTCTATCACATTCTTGATAATGTTACTTCTTGAATTTTGGATTTGTGTGCAAGATTAGTACCAAGAATTAAGAAAGAAAGCCATGAAAATACAGAAGCTCTTCGCTGGATTCATATTTATGCGAACCAGAGTTTGTAGCAGTTGCTGTATTGAAAGTAACTTGGAGCCTGAAATTAGATTGACAGACTCATACATAAAGCCCAGGTTTAAAAAACTAAGTAGGAGGAGCAAGCAAGCTTATCCTCATTTGGCTGACATCCTGACTACAAAGCATGTGTGCTCTAACATCAGTGAAGCACTAGCCCCTGCACTGGACTCAGTATTCTCTGTAAAAGGGATTCCCAGCTGTTGTTAACTACAACTCCCATAATCCCCAGTTGCAATAGCCAGAGACCATTGTTGCTGATGTTATGGGGGCTGCATTCAACAACATCTGGGAATCCACATTACAGGGAACACTGGCTGGTCTGCTGTGTTTCCAAAGGGCAGTTATGCTTCCAGTCTTGTGCAAGAGGGCACATACTTTTTGGAGCCTACCTGTGCTCCATGAGTTCTCTGTTAGACTGGAAACATGTCACTCGACCCTTGACATTCATCAGGATGTCCACCAGTAGCTTTAAACATTGGGGGTGAGGTTTCATGTAGCTCTATATATTATTTTAGAGGGTCACAGTAACAAAAAGGTTGAGAACCTATGCCCTAAGGTGTGCCTCTCTTGACCCACTAAAACTTCTGGGCCCAGGCCTGCTAAGACCCCACTGAACTTCACCTTTATTTCCACTCAGAGGCACACCTGAGTCAAAGGGATAATCTACCAAGCCCTGCCCACATACTGGACTGTTTGGTTTCAAGTGCTGGCAATTTTAGAAGTGAGTTGGCTATGAACTGATGGATTGTGATTCAAGTAGCCTCATATTAGAACACAGGAACATAAGGGGTTGCTTTAAAAAAGGGGGGAGGGGAAGTGAATGTAAACATAGCTCCTTAGTACAGGATGTGAATGAATAATATTTCGGTGGAAGCAGCCAGAAGGACAGAAGTTTGGGAGAATTCTCTTCATTAAGCAGCAGGAGATGGATCACATCCTGCTGTTTGCAAGACCGCCCTCCCCATCACCACCCCACACATATAAAGGCTGTCTCACTAAGAGGCATCTATTTAAGTATGGGGAAGTCATCGAGGATGCCAAAATAAATTATGAAAACAGAAACTCCAGAGTCATTCTAACAGATAGAGTGCTATGGAATCCATTTTTTTCAGTCACCATATGGTGTCAACATAATGCCACTTTGTTACGTTTCGAAAAGAATCATTACAAAAAATAAACAGTGCTTCTTTTCTCTTCTGTGGAAGGGGAACTGAAAAATTATGCTGTTTATAAATTATTAATAATAATAATAATAATAATTATTATTATTATTATTATTATTATTTCTTGTTTGGACAGTCAAACAGGTGTATTTGCACAAACAGGTGTAATTGACTGGTTTGTTTTATCCAGAGATCAAGTCCTTCCCAAGGACCTGCGATGCCAGAATTTTGTTAACAATATTGTTGTTGTAGGTATCACCACAAAATGTAGGCTGATTCCAGTCGAGTTGTTTTTTGTAGTTGGCTGATGGTGATTTTTGTGGCCCCTATGGTATTGAGGTGCTCTTCAAGATGTTTTGGAATTGCACCTAGGGCGCCCATTACTACAAATTCAATTTGTAGATCTTTGTATTTTGTTATGTTTTCTATTTCTTTTTCTTCTATTCTGCTATCCCCTGGTATTGCTATGTTTATTATTTTGACTTGTTTTTCTTTCTTCTTGACTACAGTTATATCTGGTGTACTGTGTGGCAGATGTTTGTCTGTTTGTAGTCGAAAGTCCCATAATATTTTTACATTTCATTTTCTTCAACTTTTTCAAAGTTGTGCTCCCACCAATTTTTGGCTGCAGGTAGCTTGTATTATTTTGCAGATGTTCCAGTGTATCATCTCTGCTACCTTGTCATGCCTTTGTTTGTAGTCAGTCTGTGCGATCTTTTTACAACAGCTGATTAGCTGGTCCACTGTTTCATCTGCTTTTTTACAGAGGCGGCACTTGCTATTTGTTGTTGATTTTTTGACTTTTGCTCTTATTGCATTTGTTCTTACTGCCTGTTCTTGTGCAGCCAGTATTAAATCCTCTGTTTCTTTCTTCAAGTTGCCATTCTTAAGCCATTGCCAGGTCCTGGTGATGTCCGATTTTCCACTTATATTGTTTAAATATTGACCATGCAGGGGCTTATTTCTCCATTTTTCTGCTCGGTTCTTGACTTGTTCTTTCTTGTAGGCCTGCTTTGTTTCATTGGTGTTGAATAGTTTCTCGTTATTGACCATTTTAAGTGCATCTTCTTCACTGTCCTTTATATATTCTTCAAGGCTTTATATATTCTTCACTGTCCTTTATATATTCATCAATAATTTTTATTATTATTATTATTATTATTATTATTATTATTATTATTATTATTATCCACATAGTGATCAACTTTTTAAAACAAGAACAGCAGAAAGCCTCCAAGTATCATATCTGGTTAGACTCATATTAGAGCTAATTAAGGGATGTGAGAAAATTCTTGAAAACTTTCCAAAATCCTTACTTGGGAAGAACCCTGAAATTCAGAAAGAATGTTAATTTCTTTTCAGTAAATAACCCTGAAAACTCTGCAATTTGGAGAGAATTTCCATATTGGAGACATTTCTCTACACCCCTTAAATAATCTTCAATACACTAGAAAGTGGGACTTCTTAACCCACATTCTAGTGGCTGATGATTACATATGATTGAAACTCCATAATGGGTAATTACAACATAAGAAACCCCTGTACCATGGAATCAGTCACCCACAAGATGGCTAGAATGACTCACTTTTAGTGATGGGTAGTCTCGTATATTTGTATGCTCACAGGCCTCATTCAGATCTTCCATTAAATATGCAGAGGTCCAAGACAGAGCCTACAGGTGAGCTCCTACTCCCTTCTATGTGTATTCCCTCTGTATGGGATATTATGTACCTCACTTTTATGCATCAACACAAAGGGGGAAAAGACAGGTTAGAAAGTATTAAGACACTTTCTAACAATGTGCTAATTCAATGTATTATCAAGTATATAAACCAGGACTTACCACAGTTAGTAATTCACAGAGCCAGTTAAATTAAGCACAATTGTAGTCTGTGATTAGTTTTGCTTATGTGAGAGTTCATTCAATTAAAAGAGAATCTGAGATGCAGACAGAGTGTTGGGGGGGGGGAGAGGTCAGACCACCAATTGGATCTAAAATAGTGAAGTAAAACTCGCTGAGGGTAAGATCTGCTGTAGCACAATGACAGTTAATTACTTACATTGCCAGCCAAACAGGAAGGAAGAAGGCTATATGTTAATGAAAGCAAAGGGTGTGATCCTTCTGTAATTAAAGTTCTGCACTACTAACCACTGAATATCGCTGTAAAAAAAATAAGGCAATGTGTTGATTCAACAGTGATATATGCTGCTCACTGATCAAGGGGAAGGTGATCTTGTTAGGAAACAAAGGCGGATTTAGCCATGGACCTCGGGGACTAGGTCTGTGGCCTCCTGGGGGGTCTCCAAATGATCGGGGGGCCTCCCAGAGACCCGTCACCCCACCTGCCACTGCCCTGCTGCTGGCCTGAGCCAATATTTGCCATCTTCACCTCCAGAGATGGGGGAGTGAGCAGAGAGAGGAACAGGCATCCCACACACACATGGAGACAGCCTGTCCGGCAGGTGCGCCTGCACAGTGTGAATATGTAATGTTGCATGCCGGTGACATCACGGCATGTGATGTTTCATAGTCACACTGTGCAGGCCCACCTACCAGACAGGCCACCGCCTCTGTGTGGGGGAGAGGCCTGCTACGCTCACTGCTCACATCCCACCCCCGGTGGTGAAGATGGCAAATATTGATGCAGGGCAGTGGCACAGAGTCAGGGCCATAGCAGGCATGTAGCAGTGGCGGGATGGGTGCAGGACAGCGGCAGGGCTCTGGGGAGCTTCCGATTATTTGGAGCCCCCCTCCCCAGAGACAGGAACAGCAGCAACAGGAATTTATTTATTTTTTTAAAAAAAAAGTTAAGGTGGGCCTTGCTGCAGGAGTGGCAACAGTGGGGGGGCGGGACTCTGAAGCCCTTCAGGTCCAGGCTGTTTTTGGACCTAGGTGCACCCCTGGTTAGAAAAGTGAGCTAATGCTGGTGAACAAAACTGCTTGGATTCCAAATGGCTGGCTCCTGATTTCTATCAGCCAAGCAAATATCTGAAATGCAGGAAATCACACACTGGCTCATACATAATGCAGAGCCGTGGGTCTGATGGACCCACAGTTCTGTGCCCTCCCTCTCCCTGATCTCCCATCCACATTCAAACAAGAGGGAGAGCTGCCTCTCTGCTTTCAGCGAGACTGCTGAGAGGTGGAGGAGCTTGCTGTGCAGGCTTCCTTCTTGACAGAAGGACAGCTCGCATAACAAATCAGGTCAGAGTGAGGGAGGAGTTTCCTTTCTCAACTCCAGTTCCATGGGGCCCAAACCACAGTGCCAGTGTTCAGATCTAATGCTGGGACCGCAATACTTGAGTTGATGAAGAAACTCCACTCTGACCAAAGGTCACTGTCTTTTTGATCGCGTGTTGCTTTGGCATAGCTCCGCACCTCAGCAACACATGAGGAGACCCCCACCGGGAGTCTGAAACAAGCCTCCCGGCCTTGGGGGTCTCTCCAGGATGCCCCATGAGTTTGTGTAGGGCATCCTGGAACTTCGGGGGGCTTCATGGCCCCCGATCCCTACAGCCTCCACCGGCTTGGTGATGGAGCCGACAGTCGTGTGGGCGGCCAATCCAGCCGCCCAGGGCTGCAATTGTAATCATCTGTGGGGAGAGAAGGCTAAGCTCTCTCTCCCCGCAAACCCTTTTAAGGCGGGTCTCACTAATTGTGAGACTTGCCTCTCTGAATTTAAGATGATGTTTTAGAAGAGAGGTTAAATACAAGTTATACCTGTATTTACCCAAATGAAAGAGAACTCTGAATTTAAGACACCTCACCCACCATATTTAACAGGAAAGAACTGGGAAGGGAAGACTTGTCTTAAATTAGGGTAAACTAGCCAACCTGCATAGAGCATTTTTACGCTTTGGGGCCGGCTGTTTTCCACTCCCTCTCCCTCCTGCCCCAGTCTCTCCTCTCCCCCCCACTCCAGGCCCACACTCTCTTGCCCTCCCTCCCTTCTGTTCCTCCCCCCCACACACACACAGAGCCTCACCGGGCTCCAGGCGGCCAAAAAGGGCCCTGCCACCGTTCCTCTTCTCCAACGGCGAACAGGGAAGCCCTACCGCCGGATTTCTTCCCACCTCAGGCTGCAACAGGTGAGGGGGCTGCGCCCCACCGCCCGTTCCCCACTCACCCCTGCAGGTGCCGCCGGGGCCAGTCTGTCCCGCTGCCTCCTGCCTCCTCCCAGCCCAGGCCACAGCTGCAACGGCTGGGTTAGGGTCGCGGCTGCTGCTGCCGCCTGCTCGCCCCGGCCACTGCCATTTCCCCCCACAGTTGCAGCTCAACTCAATAGCCTCCTGCCACTCACTCAGCCAATCCCAACGGCTCCAGCCACCCAGCCAATCCGGTGCCTCCACTGCCCAGCCAATCCGTTGGGTTGCTGGGACGCATCCTCACAGAGGCACGTCTATGGGGATTAAATATATGGATAGGTACTTCTGCCTTAGATTTTACTGAATTTGTCAAACCAGCTTCAAATCGTGGTTTCAAGAGGGTGCAGAAAGTTGGCAAAAGCAAAGGTGGAAGCAGGTTACTAGGACTGGGAAGTGGACTTGGGCAGATGCAGATGTCACATCTGACAGGAGGACACACTCCCTGTGACCTTCAGTTCCTCTTGTACCAACTTGTCAGTACCTCTGGGTGGGTAGTGTGAATCTGCCCAGAGGTTCCTCTGAGACCTAACCTTTATGGCATTAATTCAGAGATTATGGATATGAAATTACACTATGCTCAAGTATGCACATATAGTTTATATGATACCATGTTATAACATAAGTGAAGAACATATCTACAATCAAGCGATCATCTAGCTAATGTGTATTTTGTAGCATTGTTTTTCAAGAATCAACGGATGCAGTTCATGAGATTAGGAGCACAGACTAACCCCCATTGACATTTGGTGAGCTTTATTGCTTTAAAGTCTTCTTTAAATTCTATGCCAGTGCTTGGAAAACACAACAAATACATTTGGAAGGAAAGGATCCCTTGCATTTATGGAGTATTAAAAAACCAAACCAATTGAAAGGTCAGGGAAGAGTCACAGAAATGATCCAATAAGTTCAAAATAACATCTGAAGAGGGGTAATATTAAGGAAGCTGGGCCAGCTGCATGCAAAAAATGAAAGAGAATGGACATGATACCTGTCTTCAAAAACATGAAGGAATGAAAGAATATTTAAAGCAGAGGAATCAATTATTATAACTAATCAAGAAAAGGAAAACCACAGAGCAGTGGTCTGAGACTGCAACAGGGAATATTCAGTTTAAACATGAGAAATGTCTTTATTATTCTGAGGAAAGATAGGAGAATGAAATAGGCTGCCAAAGGAGGATAGAGAATTGGTATGAATATTAATATTAATATTTAAGGCTGTGTATAATGAGATCTGTCCAGAGCCACTGTAAGGAATAATGGAGTACTAGCTTGTAGTAAGAAATTGCTGCAAAGTGAACAATTGCCCTGTATCGTTACAGCCAACTTCTTCATGATACTATGTACCATTAAAATAACAATTGGATAGCCCTAAGGAGATCCATTTGCTGAGACAGAATGGGCGCTATGGACTGAATGCATTCAATTTGGTGCTGTCCTCATCCCTTAGTCTCCTTTTAGAGATCAAGTCACTGGGTCCAGTCTAACCAGACTGACTTCTCCATATCTGCCTTCATGCCCTGCACATTCACTTAGCATACATCAAGGAGCAGTGCGGGTAGGGCTGTTAACTAACCAGCAAAGTCAGCCTGACTGTTCTTACCTTTCCTTCCAGAGCAGTTGCCAGAATTCTTAAAAGTCAGGATTTGGGATTGCTTTACATAAGGATGGAGATGTTTTGTTTTTGTTTTTAAGCAAATACAGCAGTATCACTTGAAGCACATAAGAGCCCAGCTGGATCAGCTCCAGGTCTATCTAGTCCAGCATCTTGCTTCTCACAGAGGTCAACCAGATGCCACATGGAATCTAATAAACAGGGTTTCAAGCCAATAACTTGTAGGAGAGGCTGCAGATGGAGATGCCTGCTTCATCCACAGCTGCTCCCCACAAGCTCTGTTGAACCTGTAGGTGACACCATGCTTGTTTGAACTCATGCCCTCTATACATGTGCACATATATCTTGAAATTCAGTGGGAGTGGGAATTACTCAGGATGCTAGGGAAAACCATTTCCCTACCACAGCTAACTCTACTACCTAGGAGAGTGCACAGCTATCCACTAGGGGTGTGCACGGAACCGTCTGGCCAGGTTCAGTTCGAGGCCAGACTGGCCTCGAATGGAACCGGGCCAGTTCGGTCCGGCCCCCCCATCAACCCCCCTGCTTCGCTCCGGTCTGGTTTTTTAAAGTCAATGAAGTACCTGTAGCCCCTTCGGGGGGCTTGCTGAAGCCGCGGGGGGGGGGTGTCCACGTGGGTTCCCTCTCCCCCCACTGGCCTTTGTTATCACCGCCGCGGCCTGGTAAGTAATGCCTTTTGGGCCCTTTCGGGCCTCCGTAAGATTGAGCAGCCACCATGTTGGCGGCCGTCACACATGCGCAAATGCCCTTTGCGAGGTGACGGCCCGAAGGGGCCGAAAAGGCATTACTTACCCAGCCACAGCGGTGATGAAGAAGGCCAGCAGGGGGAGAGGGCACCTGCATGGACACACACACATACCCGTGGTTTCAGCAACCCCCCCAAAGGGGCTACAGGTACTTCATTGACTTTAAAAAAAAATTAAAAAAGTTTGTGGACCTGCCATACGGGACCCAGCAGTCCGGTTCTGGTCCGACGGAACGGGGGGGGGGTTCGATTCGACCACGAACCCCAAAACCCCCAGACCGAACTGCCAGACTGCTGGACTGGTCCACACATCTTTACTATCCACCTGGTGGAGTGAGCCCAGAATTAGTCCAGAACTAGTTTCCAATCTGCAAGCATGAATAACAAACTGATTGTAGTCCAGAAAGTCTGTGCCACATTAGATTACTCCAAATGACCAGAGTCAGAATCAAGGACTTCTGAAAAATAAAGACAGAAAGGTTGATATCCAGATTAAATTATTCATGAGTAGTGCCACTGAAATTAGTGGGGCAAGTTCGTTATGGTTGACTTGTCCCATTAATTTCAAAGGGGCGATCATGAACAATTCAGTCTATCAGCCCCTGTTTATTTTTGAAGAACAGAAGCAAAATGCAAAAACATGGGCAGATGGCAATATTTGAAATGGGAGTGAAAGTGACTACTAGAGATTGAGAGAGAGCAAGGCAGGGAATGAAAGAGAATGGCAGAAGCTTGATCAGCCTTGTGCCTGGTGGGCAAAAAGGGTCTGGTGAGGTGGTGAATACAGGAGGAAAGAGAGAACATAAAGGAACATTATACTTTTCTTATATTCTGCTCTCATGAATGAAGCCAAGGGAGTGGAGCTCATCAGGGAAAGTCCAAGGATCTTAACCATGAAGATGCTGCCAAAGCAGGAGGCAAGATACCAGTAGAGTGATGGACTGGCACCAAGTTCCAAGAGGCTAAAGCACTCCATGTGCCAACAGCCAGTCAGGGGAGCACTGGAGTTCTAAGGCAGCCAGGAACAAGGGCTAGCCTATAAGAGGTTCAGTTATCAAACACCCAGCCGCAGTGAATCAACCAAGTCGTTCAGTGATTTCAGCTCTTAGGGTTCAGTGATTTTGCTCAGGAAAGAGAACACTGTGTTCTGGCCTCATATGAGCCAGGGCAGGGGTTTGAGTGTAAAAATGAGCTCCTGTCTAGGTGAGGCTTCACAGAAGTAGAAGACACATCATACTGTCACAATCCTACATAAGGGCCGAATTCAGATGAAATCGGAAACCAGAGGTCCCTTCACCTCTGGTTTCTGAATCCACAGGTCCAAATGGGACAACCATCTTACACATTTTCGGGGTAGTGCATGCTCCCTATTTTTGATCATGCATGAGCAAACGGCTAGGTAGAAGTTGAGGGGAGTGATCGTGTGTGAGAGAACAGCTGGGTAGAGCCTTTCCTCCTACCTTGGTCAAATTTTGCATATGAGCTGAGTAGGACAGCGCCATCCTATCTCCTCTCTCACACATGACCACCCTCCTGCTCTTCTTACCTAGGTTGCTCACACACAATAAAAAATTGGGAGTACCCATACCTGCCAAAGCTGATGTTTTCAATCCTGTGCACTGCCTTACATATAATGTTTTTCCTCCTGGGATTTCCTAGCAGGACTGCAAAAATTGGAAACTTCCAGAAATGAGGAGATACATAGAAACTTGTATGGAAGGCTCATGGGCAAGATGGGTGGGTGAGGAAGTTGCTATTAAGATGGAGCATTAAAAATGGGCTCTGATATGCCAAATTTATTGGGTTGTTTTGGAGCTTGCTTTGATTGCATCTTAGCATGCAATGGTTCAGTGTCTGGGGACATACCTTTTGTTTCAAGTCCCCTGTTTAATCCAAATGGAAATTTATCTTAATTAAGAATTCAAACAGGGAGGGCTGTAGGAGTGTGCAATTCGGATTTTTGGTGTTTCGATTCGGATCCGAACCGAAACACCCCTGTTCTGTTTTGTATCCGAATATGGTCCATCTGAATCACCCCTGATTCGATTCGGATCCGAATTAATCTGAATCTGAATCCTTGATTCGGATTAAAAAATGGGTCCCAGGGGCAAAATAGTGGGGTGGGGTGGTATTGCCCAATGGGTGGAGGTTACCACCCAAATTTCAGGGGGAGTGGGCAAAGGGCTGGTTTTTGGTGAATTTTTGAAGTTTTAGTGTCTTTGGGGCAGTTTGGGGGCATAACATGGGATCTGGGCCAAAAGAGTGGGGTGGGGTGGTAGTGTCTAATGGGTGGAGGCTACCACCCCAATTTCAGAGTGATTGGGCAGAGGGATGATTTTTGGTGAATTTCTGAAGTTTATGCGTTTTTAAGGTTTTCCCCCATTAAGTATAATGGAGGGTGTATTGCTTCACATCGGGGGGAAAAGGGTGGCCTAGAGTGGTGTGGGGTTGGTGGTAGTGCCGGGTAGGGGCAAGGAAGCTACCTGAATTTTTTCAAAGGATTTGGGCAGAGGGCTGATTTTTGGTGAATTGTTGAAGTTTACACATCTTTAAGGTTTTTCCTCATAAGGTATAATAGAATGGAGCTTTCAGCAGCCCCATAAGTGCACTTGGGGGGTGCTGGGGTGGCCCAGAGCGAGTGGTGGTGTAGTGCACATAGGGTGCCAACCACCCCCATGGGTTTCTAACCCATGGCGTACAGGGTTCTGTTGTTTCTGAGATATTCTGAGTGTGGATTCTATGATAGCAAATGAGATTTTCAATGAGACACCAGGAATCCACTCTTATTTGTGGCAGATAAACATGGTGATTTGGCAGTGACAACTATGGGGATTGCTCTCACACATCCTACTTCATCTGAAGCTATCACCCTGAGAATTATCTTCTAAACAGTTTCTTGAGATGAATGACCTCACAACAGTGGCATATCTGCTGGTAGGTTGGATTACTGCAATGTGCTCCTTTGTACGTAGTCCAGAAACTGCAGTTGGTCCAGGATGCAGCGGCCAGGTTGGTCTCTGGGTCATCTAGGAAAGACCATATTACTTCTGTGTTGACAGAACTACACGGGCTGCTGATATGTTTCCGGGCAAAATACAAGGTGCTGGTTATCCTCTCTAATAAAACGCTTGGTGTCCGTCCGTGGACGGACACCAAGCGTGTGTTCGTGCCTTCCTCGGCGGTTCTGGGCATGCGCAGAGCGCATGCCCAGAACACGCCGAGGGAGGCACGACCGCCAGCACCCGGCGGCCATGTTGGGCGGCCAGAAGCGGCCGCTCAGAAGAAGCCGGGAAGAGGCGGCGAGGGAAACGGTGGGGCCAGAAGCGGCCGCCGCGAAGATAGGAAAGAGGCGGAGGGGAAAGAGGAGGCGGGGAAAGCCGGCCAAGGTGGTGGCGGAGCCACCGCCGAGGCCTGGAGTCGCTGCTAAAGCCGGGCGGGGGGGACTTTGGGGCCCGACTTCCCTGCACTAGAGCCCGACATCCCCGCACCCCCCCCATGAACAAGGGCCAACATGGCCCAGGAAAATGCCTCCGCAGCCGCCACCGCCAACCGCCCTCCCAGGAGCCCGAGACCTCCTTACCCAAAGAAGAACCAACCCCGACAACCGAGGAAAAAGGAGCTCACGAAAAGAGCTCCTCTCTCAGCAAAGAGTCCTTTACGCCCAATGCAACAGTCCGGGAAGAGGCTTGGCCGAGAAATGAGCTCTGCTTGCGAGCTTCTTTCTCTGTCACATTCAAAACAGTGAGTAAAGTTGCCGGGTGGGGGGGGGGAGCGCAAGACTCTTCTGGGCAGGGGAGAGGGGGAAGGAGGGAGGGCAAGTGGGGGAGGGGGGAGGGCAAGAGGGAGGGTTGGAGGGGGGGAGGGCAAGAGGGACTGGGGCAGGGAGGAGGGCAATAGGGAGTGGGGGGGAGGGCAAGAGGGAGTGGGGCAAGGAGGAGGAGGGAGGGCCAAGAGGGAGTGAGTCAGGGTGGAGGGGCAAGAGGGAATGGGGGAGGGCAGGAGGGAGTGGGCCAAGAGGGAGTGGGTCAGGGGGGAGGGGGAGGGCAAGAGGGAATGGGGCAGGGAGGAGGGCAATAGGGAGTGGGGGAGGGGGAGGGCAAGAGGGAGTAGGGCAGGGGGGAGGGCAAGAAGGAGTGGGGCAGGGGGGAAGAGGGAGGGCCAAGAGGGAGTGGGTCAGGGTGGAGGGGCAAGAGGGAGTGGGGCATGGGGAGGGGGAGGGCAAGAGGGAGTGGGTCAGGGGGGAGGGGGAGGGCAAGAGGGAGTGGGGCAGGAGGAGGGGAAAGGGCAAGAGGGAGTTAGGCAGGGGGAGGGGGAAGGGAAGGGCAAGAGGGACTGGGGTGGCAGGAGGGACTGGGGCAGGAGGCTCTCAGGAAGGGGAGGGTGCGAGCGGGGTGGGAGGGGGAGGTAGAGAGGCCAGAGTGTGGGGCAGGAGGGAGGGTGGGACAGGAGAGACAAACAAACACACACACACACAAAAGAAAAAAAAAGATGAAGAACACATAAAGGGGGGTAAAAAGGCTAGCGCCCGTTATTATAATGGGCTTAAAAATACTAGTTGCCTATAAAGCTCTAAACAGCTTAGGCCCTGGGTATTTAAGAGAACATCTTCTTCACCATGAGCCCCACCGCCTGCTAAGATCATCTGGAGAGATTCATCTGCAGTTGCCGCCAACTCGTTTGGCAGCTTCTCAGGGACGGGCCTTCTCCTTTGCTGCCCCTGGACTTTGGAATGCACTCCCTGTTGAAATAAGAGTTTTCCCTTTCTGGCAACTTTTTAAAAGGCACTGAAGACACATTTATTCACCCTGGCTTTTAATTAGATTCATGGTTTTAATTTTCATTGTTGGTTTTAAATGATTTTAATGTTAATGTTTTTAATGTTTAAATGATTTTAATTGTAAACCGCCCAGCAATGCAAGTTTTGGGCAGTATAAAAATATGTTAAATAAAATAAAATTAAAATAAACAAACACAGTGAATCATAAGATCATGCCCAGAAGTTCAGATTAAACTATGAAAAAATGCAGATCATAAAAATTCCAAATTGTATCCATCTGTCATGTTTTTGTATGATATCAAGCATTTGTCATCAGTACTGTTGTCTCTCTGAACCCTTTGGCACATTACGGGAAGCAAAGAAAGAGGAGAAGTGACCTCTTTTTTGGACTTCTTCTGAAATATGAGAAAGAACATTGCCCTCAATGGGGAGATTTGTCATGAAGGAACAGAGCTCATGCATCCCAACCCTGACTGTGGAAATGCAGGAAATTCCCATTCACTGCAGCACAAATAGAGGAAATGCTTCATTTTCAAACTATTATATCATACTACATTCTTATGAGGAAAATACCATGCAATTCTTCAGATGCGCACAGCTCTAATAAACAACCGATTGAATCCAGACCATTAACACATATACTGCATAATAGAGGGACATGACATTGGTGATTTGTTTCCTTTTTAATCATCATTAGATGTCCATTAGTGATGCAGCTTAATTATAGCTTTGGAAAGCTGAAACCACAGCTAGAAAGTGATAAATAATAACAGTTGTAAAAATAGGAGAAACGCAAACAGTTGAAGTACGAAGCCTACACCTGCCTATGGATGGTGGACTTAATGCTGTTTTCTCCCTCTGGCTCTCTGGTAATTCATTAGAAAATACTCCATTATTTTGTCTTCTAAGCTGCTCATAATGATGACGATCTAATACAAGATTATCAAAAGAATTATTTTGTTCAAGCCCTGAGTCTTAAGATCAAGATTACCATAGTTAAATAATGACAATGATTCTGGTGACTTATCAAATGTCAGGTGTGACCTTTCTTTTCTTAAGAACTCTACTGATCAACCAAAATCAAAATGAAAAGGAGCTGAAAGGATTTCAATCCAGTTTTGAGGTGCAACATGGTGAGATTCACTCCAAAACTGGATTAAATAAAACTCTAAACTGATAAGTAGAGTTCCATAAGACTTTAAATGTATTTAAAGTAGCTCTGTATTCTGACCAGTACTTGTGTTCTCTGCTATCACATGATAGAGGTTAAGCCACATTGTTAAGGCTACAGAAACTTTGGCCTCAAATCAAGTAGGTCATATCTATGTCCATTTTGAGATGCCAACCAGCCCTCCTGTATCCCAGATGTTTGTTAGTTTCTTGGATGTGCAAGCCAGCCATTTGACTGGTTCAGTTTGATTCTGGACTCAAACCAACCTGGCCCAGACTGGCTTCGGCCAAACGAGTCCAATTTGGCCATCCAACAAGGTCTGGCCTCATTTTGATCCAACTTCTGTCAAGCCAGGTCTGATTCACACCACTAGGCTATTCACACGTGTGTGAAAAACCGGAAGCCCAGCCCGGTTTTGCACACATGTATGGCCATGGGAATTGGGCTGATCCTGGCGGCTACACAGTGCCAAATGCGTGCCTATTTAGTCACCCTTCAAACTGAGGTCAAGGGAGCGAGCGGTGCATTACTGGAGCTTCAGGGGGAGGGGCAGGACAGCGCAGGGTGGCACATCCCAGCACCCCGACTCCTGGAGCTGCAGAGAGAGCCACTGCTCATCTAGGCGGGCGATCTGCCCGCCCAAGGAAGAGGAAGAGATCTTCTGTGGAGAAGGTAAGTTAAACCCACCTTCCTCACAGCCCTCCTGCGAGCCCTTCTCACAGATTGTGAGAAGAGGCTCCATGTTTCAGCCATGTTAATGCAGACTTACAATGGAGAAGGGTGAAAGGGTCAAAGGAAGTGGGGAGAGTTCACTGCCACACAAGAGAGGAACTTTCACCATCATTTCCTGCTAAGAACTATGGGACATGTGGTTTGAGAAGTACAATGATTGGACATTGCACTCCACACATCATTTCTAGCCAAGGAGAGATCCTGCAGTGCATCTTCTATGCAGAAATGAGCCCTCATTGCTGCCTATTACCCTCTCAAATAACAAAGGGATGCTTGGAGAAATCAAGGGAATGGTAGAGAAGGGAGGAGTTGCATTTCACCCAATAGACTTTTTGAGCATTCAAAAGGAACACTCAAAAAACCCAAACGTTTTTTTGGGGTGAACAAGGGGTGGGGGAGCTTGCACATTACTTGGAATATGTAAAAGACACTGGAGCTGTCACTGGATTAACACAATCTTAGTTGATTAATTGTATGAGCTTTAATCAACAAATTTATTAATTATATCTCCATACATTTGCATTTGAGTAGCATAGTAACTCTGAAGGGAAAGGACAAGGTTCTTATTTCCTTGTTTTTAGATTATGGTGTCATAGCAGGCAGCAGATGAAGAGAACATTCCCTAAGAGAGAAAGAGAAATATCTTATCTAAAAGGGTACCTGTCACCCATGGAGAAGCAAGTATAGATGCAACCCAGACTCCTCTTAATACTGGAAATCTAAGAACTCTCAGGTTGTCTACTAGGAGGCTAGAAAGCAAGGTACATTTAACGATATGGGGTTGGGGCAGAAGCACAATTCTTTGGGGAATTCAGCTTCCCTAGACAGAAGTCTCATATCAGGAGGACTTCTGAGACAAGTTGATCATGGTATCCAATTGATAACTCTGTGTTGTATTCTATCTAGTGAGGAGATTCTCACGATCAGGCAAAAGTGGGCTAAGGGAGCCTAGCCTGCTTTTACCTGATCATCTGCTGCTACAAGAGCCGTGTGGCTCCCGGCGGCAAACCCTCCTAATTCCCCCTCTCCTTAGAGGAGGTTAGCGGAGCGAGTGCTCTGCTAACCCCATCTATTTGATCGTGTATTGCCACGGCGCGGCTCTGCACCACAGCAACACGTGAGGAGACCCCTGCTGGGAGGCTGAAACAAGCCTCCCGGACCTGGGGGTCTCTCCAGGATGCCCCACGCACTCGAGTGGGGCATCCTGGAACTTCCGGGGGCTGTGCGGCCCCCAATCCCTGCAGCCCCCGCTGGCTTCATGACGGAGCTGGCAGTCATGTGGGTGGTCGATCCAGCCACCCAGGGCTGTCTGAGGATCGTCTGCAGGGAGAGCGGGCTAAGCCCTTATCTCCTTGCAAACCCTTTAAAGTTGGGTCTCTCGGATTGTGAGACTCGCTTCAGTGAGGCTATTTTCACTACCAGCAAAAATTGGGCTAGGAGAGCCAGGCCCGATTTTCTCTGGTCGTGTAAACCACCGGCTCGCAGGTGAGCCTGGTGGTTTGCAGGCAAGTAACCCACTGAATTGCCCCTGCCCTTAAACCAGGTTTGCGGAGCCAGCGATTTTTAAAATTGTGTGTTGCCGCAGTGCAGCTCTGTGGCGCGGCAACTCACAAGTAGTCCCCCAACCAGGAAGCTGAAAGGAGGCAGAGCCAGCAGTCATCTGTGCGGCCGCTGCAGGGAGGACTTACTGATGCTAGTCAGTAAGCCCAGTCGTCTGGGCTTACTGCAGGGAGGGCTTACTGATCATCTGCGGGGAGAGTGGGCTTAGCCCGCTCTCCCCGCAAACCCGGTTTGGCTTTTCTCATCAGGAGAAAATGGAGTTGTTAAATGATTCTAAATAAATAAATTTAACTCTTAGTTAAATAAATCTATATAAGATTACTTTGTCTTTTTGAGGGAAGCAGCTATAAAACCAAGTCTGCTACTTGGTTATTTCAGGGAAATGCAGCCTGCAACAGAAGGGCAGCATGAGAGTATAGATTCAACAAGATATCAGGCAGCTTCACATATAATGGCATCAAGTAAGTACAGGAGGACCACCAGCTGCTGCAGGATGCACACTCCCACTACTGCCACTATTTCCATGACGTGTGAAGCCAGAAATGTCCAGGGAATGTTGGGCGGAGAAAATTGGCTATCCACTTCAGCCCAACATTCATAACCAACATTTGGTTGGCTTCATGATGTGTGGTTGAGGTGGGTAACTGATATTCTCTGCTCAGCATTTCCAGCTTCACACAACATGGAAACAGCAGTGGGAGTGTACACTGTGACAAACAGTGGCTCCTCCATACTTACTTGCTGCCATTACATATGAAGCAGCCCATAAAATATGGAGGACTTCTGGGAAATAATCCCTACTTTGGGACACTAACTATTTGTTAGTATCTCCTAGATTTGTTTTCCACTCAGTGTTGTTATGTTGTGTTTGAAAAGAAAGACATACTAAATGGAAATGCACATATGTTGCTTACTTCTTAATATTGTCTTCATTTATTGCTGCAGCTGTGTGAAGGTGAGATCATACTGCCACTATAACTGAATCCACTCCTATTTAATTATGTGTTATGCTATCACCCAAGTGATCTTATTTTGGTTGGGGTTGCCCTTACATTAAAAATTATGAACTTAAAAAACAAAAGCCACCTGATTCATCAGGTGCATCTTTTGAATTGATCAGGTTAATGAATCAGCCTGGAAGCGGGCAGTCATATGGAAAAGAGGACAGATTTCCTGTACTTTTAAAAGATGTACTGGATGCTTTCCAGATCACACGCTACAACAGTGTCACTAGTGTCCATTAAGTGTGCTTCCCTACTACCTGTACTTTAACATCGTAGTCCTTGCGCTGACAGCAAGGTGCCATTCACATTTCAAATGCCTTCTTTCGGATTTTATCCTTCCGTTTCAGTCCTACAATGTTGCACGTGAGTTGCAAATAAATAGCTGTATTTATAGTTGTAGGAGGGTTGTGCAAGCAGTAGTAGTAGTAGTAGTTTTATTTACAGTCATTGACCAAACAGAGAATAAAAACTAATAAGTATTAAAATGTGTGTGTGTGTGTGTGTGTGTGTGTGTGTGTATACAGATTAAAATTAGGATGATATCCCATTATACCTTTTAAAAGCAATATAACTAAACTTAGCTACAGAAATAGAAATTGAAGCATCTTTATCTGAAAGCAGATGTTTTACAAGGTTATCATTGAATTGATCTACCAGTTTACATATTAAAGGAACAATAAGACGTTCCCTGGGATATAAATGGAGTTTACAGTGGAGAAGGATACCAGGATACCAGGAGTGTAGGGAATCCGCTGCTGGATCGGGATCAGCTCACCGGCGGGCCCCCCCAGCCACACTCCCTGCATCTGATGCCAGAGACAGGGGGGCGTAGCTCACTTGCAAAGAGAGCCATGCTCCCCGTTTACAAACATATTCTGGCCAGCATCGCATTTGCAGAGAGGCCGGGAGTGGCTCTCCCTGCTTTAAAAGGCAGGAAGCTGCGTTCCAGGCTAGGCTGGCTCCACTTTTTGAAAGCTTAGCCAGTGTCAGCTTCCCAGGCGGGAGGGAAACACGCCTCCCTGCCTTTTAAAGCAGGGAGAGCTGCTCCTGGCCTCGCTGCAAAAGCAGTGCTGGCTGGAATATGCTTGGAAATGTGGTGTGCAGCTCCATCTGTGAGTGCGCCACGCCCCCCCCCCCCCGTGTCTGATGTCAGATGCGGTGGCCCCGGTTCTTTGAAACCATTCACACAATGCTGACTCCGCCCCTGCTATTTACATTTTCAAAATGATCCTGCCAAGCCGAAACATTTTACTACTGAACAGGGTGTATTCTGGAAAGCGCCCAGAAGAGGGGATTTCAGTAGGTGCAGCTTGCCATGCGGAGAGAAGAAAAGCTACCCTGTTGGAATTTCCTCTATGGTGCATCCCTTAAATATACAGGCTACCTGTTGTCCTTGTCAGCCTTTGTTGGGAGGAAAGACAATCTTTGCTTCAGAGACTGGCTCCATTGTATTTCTTTTTACTGTGAGACAAATAATGTGAGATAATGCAGGAGGGGTGCAGTTTGGCATGAGGTTGTACAGGGGGAACAAACACGTTATCTGCCCTGCATTGTTATCTTGAAGCTAGAACATATGGTTGATAACACACCAGAGGATAGCCTTTATTTATGTATTTATTTATTTATCTATTTATCTATTTATTTATTTATTATTTGGTTAATAATAATAATAATAATAATAATAATAATAATTCGATTTCTATACTGCCCTTCCAAAAATGGCTCAGGGCAGTTTACACAGAGAAATAATAAATAAATAAGATGGCTCCCTGTCCCCAAAGGGCTCACAATCTAAAAAAAACACAAGATAGACACCAGCAACAGTCACTGGAGGTACTACGCTGGGGGTGGATAGGGCCAATTGCTCTCCCCCTGCTAAATAAAGAGAATCACCACGTTAAAAGGTGCCTTTTTTGTCAAGTTAGCAGGGGTGAATTAGAATAAAAATTAGAATAGAAAATGACCAAAAGAATGAAAACCAGGTTCTTTCACTCATTCCTCTTCCTTTTGTGCTCTCTCCAAAATTCATGAGCATACTGGACTGTTTCCTTTCCCACATCCAATCACAGAAAAGCCTGCTGGCTGCATAGACAAGCTCTCCTAGATTGTGCCCTTTATCTAAATCTCTTGATCTTCCCCCTAGAAGGACAAAATGGCCTATTTTGATTAGACTTTTTCTTAAATGCACAAAGTAGAGCTAGGAAGTTCTGATATAATTGAGCTACAGATTTGAATCAATTACTGTTAATTCCAACATCAACATTATGAAGGACCAAAGGAAAATACACTTTTCCCCTAATTCTTTTAAATGTAATTAGCTCTACCTGCAGAGGCAAATATTGAAGCTTAATGAAATTTCTAACCAATTCCTCTAGGCTGCAGGGAATTTAAAATAGCATGAGGAGAGTAGAGGAAAAGAATAACCAATACCATTTCTGAGAAATAGGCTTAAAAGGTATTTCTGGCACAAGAGATTACCAATAACCTCAAGATACTTGCAATATTTACAAGAATGTTTAAAAAGAAGCAGTTTATTTTGTATACAAATATTAGTTCTACATCTCTTTGTTTCCTCCCATCCAAGTCTCATATAGTAAGTAACAAAACTCTCTGGTCCTTTATATTCAAATGAATGTTTTGCACCAAAATATTTATTCAAATCTGTCTGGTAGTGATTTTCAGATTCTCTCACAGGCAGAGAGTGGAAACAGAAAGATAAATGACTTTTCTTTCATTACCCCCAGTGTTATTGTTATGATATATTGTGTGATGTTGCCTCATTATCTGTCGGTACACAAATCCAAGCAATGCATAATATGTGAACCCAAAGTAAAACAGCAAAACATTTCTCAAGATGTTTTCAGCATCTTTGAGATTTAGATGAGGGGGAAAAAATAGGTAACATTTTTAGAATTCTAAACAGGTACAGTTGAAGCATTCTTTTCTTTTTTTCTTTTCTTTTTTCAAAAAGCAATTTCCTACTGAGTTCTGGCTCCTTCTCCTGTAACTAGTGCAATGGCCTGGACATCATTTAGAAAGGCCAGCAGAGAATTCCCTTAATTCTCACAGAAGGATGCATGCTGTGGTAGAAGGCAAATGATCGCCCACTCCAGACACTCCAAAATACAGTGAAAGAAAGAAAACTACGAATAGGACAGGGAAGAGACAAGCTACAGGCATTTGGGCTTAGCATTGCTCAGTGTTGTAGCTGAGCAGTGGCCCTAGGAATCATGTGAAATTAGGGCTAAACCACACAGCCATTTCTGAGGTGGGAGAGTTAAGCATAGCATGAGTTTTCCCTTCAGCGGTCACAGAGTAAGATTGTCTTGGGAACATCCCCATGCAAAAGGCTAGTGGAGGCCAACCCTTTTGGCAGGCATGCCCAAAAGTATTAGAGGGTGGCTTCTTTCTACTGATCTGGAAAGGAAGCAGCAAATGTGGAATAGGTGGGAAGGAGTGAAGGCCTGACTCTGGCCCAGTTCTCCATAAGGTGCTAAACCTGCCTATGGGCTATTTTTCTTCAGATGGCAGCTGGGGGCTCATAATAAAATGTTCTTCCATTACACGCCTTCATTTCTTCTGTTCATTTTGACCCCACTGCTTTGCAGGTGGGGGTGTGGAATTAGTGGCATCCCATGTTCCAACTACCCCACAAGCCATTGGGTACTCAGTTTATATTTTAGGAATTTTTGAGGTGTTTCGACTCTTTGGTATGTAATGAATCCGCATAGGGATTCATTATGAGGAAAGGTTATTAGACACCAAAGAGTTTAAACACTTGAAAAAATCCCTAGAACACAAACTGAGTACTATGAGGCATTACAGCTGAGAGCTGATGCTGTCAGGGTCCTAGCTCCAACAATTGTATGTTTTAAGTTTTCACTATCATGAAAGCCTTTTTAAAAGGAAGAGAGAAAATTACAAAAACCTCTGGAACCGCCCCCCCCCCGACCATCATTCTACCCTCATATTTCAGAAAAAAGTGAAACATGCCCCCCACTTTACCTAACCCTTTACATTTCCAGAATGGCTGTGCTTTTGAAATTGGGCACACATGTAGGGATGTGCCCGGAGCCGTGGAGCTGTGGTCTGGCACTGGTGTGGGGGGCTCTTTAAGGGTGGAGGAGGGTGTACTTACCCCCCCCCTCCGCCATGTTTCCCCCGCCGGCGCATTCGTTTTGAAAAGCTTTTGGGGTGGGAGGATGCCTCCCTGCCGCCCCTTCCCCCAGTCGGCAAAAGGTTTCCTGCTGCCCCCAAAGCTTTTCAAAACGAACGCGCCGGCGGGGGAATCATGGCGGGGGGGTAAGTACACCCTCCCCCGCCCTTAAAGAGCCCCACACACAAGTGCCGGACAGTCGGACCGCCCTCATGTCCGGACCAATCCGGAGGCCTTCAGAATGGCCTCCGGACTGGTCCGGGCTCATCCCTACACACATGTAGTCCAAGATGGAAGAACTCTGTGTATTTTTATTTCAAGGAAATTTCTCAATACTGTGATTTTTAATGAATTGTCCTTGGGCGATTGTGTAGTCTCCCCCTGCCCATGCACTCTGACTCAGACCTGTGGATTCCCAGGTGCCAGGGAGCCATGATGCCTAGAAATTTGACTGTGGCACCCTGATTAGAATATTCAGAGGTAGAGTTATTTACTAAAATATTTATTTGTCCCTGCAGCCCTGTTCTTGTTCTATGTCCTTTGAAAAGGGGATAAGGAAAAGTCAGTTTGCCCTCTCCACATAGTGTCCATCACTATGTCCAGAAATTTTGTCAAGTGTGTATAGTCTGTCTCCTATATTTTTAGGCAGGCTGTGGAAACAGCATTACTGCATTTACCCCCATTAATGACAACAGGGATGAATATGGTAATGCTGCTTCTGCAGCCGCTGGGTTTTTAACACATCAAGCCTTATCTTGCAGCTTTGCTGCAGCCCCACATGGAGCCTTATGGCTCCATTAGACTGTGCATCAGGTTAGCCATTGTCTAGAGTTTTGATGAGAAACCGACAAAATGCTGATGAAATGCTGAGGGAGAAATCAAAAACACAGAAAAACATGGCGGTGCTTTTTGACAATAACAAAGGCAAAAAAATGAAACAACCATTTTGCTCAGCTCTAGACGGAGACCTTGTTTTGAACAATTTTTGTGTGTTCCATATGTTACATATATTTTATATTTTAGAAGCATTATAAGCACAACTGAATTAGGTTAGGAAATATAGCCACTGCATTTCAAACAGGAGACTGGCAAACTGGAAAGACCTCACCAGAGAATTACTAATAAGAGAAAATGTGTAGACATTCAGACATACAAGGAAAGGCTGAAGGAAGCAAGTATGATAAAACTAGACAGAACATTTCAGGAGGAAAAGCGAATATTTGCCATGCACATAAGTGGATGATAAAAGAAAGGAGAATTATTCTTCTATTTGAGGACTCAACCAAAACCAGTAAGGCACAAATTACAGGAAGATGGATTAAAGTTTGACATTAGGGAAACTGCAATTATTGTGCAAAGTAGCTCCAAGAGACATTTACCTTTGCAACATGCTTACCAAGAAGGCAATCTTCCTCTTTGGTAATATTCACAAAAAGGATGTAATTTAAGACTGTGATGTCTGTGCAGGGCTTGCTGTGTGCTGCCTCTTTAAGAGGCAAATCCAAGAGGCCCCAGGATGAGACAAGCTGTGTGAGGAACTGGAGGAAACAGTTTCACTTTTGCAACAGAAATCTTGTGGTTGCATCATCTTGACAGGGGCCTAAACAAGACTAGGAGCCAGGTCTCACTATCAGTGAGACCCCATTTGGGGAGCTAAGCAGACGACCAGGGAAGGGAGCCCTGGGCGGCCAGATTGGCCGCCCATTAGATTGCCGGCTCTGTGACGGAGCCAGCAGGGACTGGGGAGTTTGGGGGCCATGCGGCCCCCGTAAGCTCCAGTATGGCCTGTGTGCAGCGCCGTGGCTACTCACAATCGGGAAGCCCGGGTTAGCAGAGCACTCACTCTGCTAACCCGAGCTTAGGGGAAGGCTAAAAAAAGGGGTGACCTGCTTTGACTCAACTGGGCTCAGCTGCGAGCCCTGTGAGTCTCACAATCGGTGGAAAGCGGGCTAAGCACCCTTAGCCCGTTTTCTACTGATCATCAGAATAGCTCCTAGGTCTAGGTAACCAGAGCGCAGGTAAGTCTATATTTCACCAATCTCAGTTTTTCTGCCTCGGCCCTTTCCAGAGAGTAATAAGCAATAAGTATCTGCATTGTTAGAAGACGTTTAGTGGACTTCCGGTTGGACTGCTAACGAGACTGCATGCTTCCCGACAGGGGAGACTGAGGAGGAGTATTTTAAGGGGGTTTTGAGGCTTCACAACCCCTCCCCCCCACACACCACCCTGGATTAAAGGGTTTGGATCAAGATTGCCCACAGATCCCCCCTGAGCCAGCTCCTTATCTTAGAACTGTGCTGGAGAGCACAGTTCTGATTTAAGTTGAGCGGTGGGGGCTGGGTTTCATCAAGCTACACTCCTCCATCGGAAATCCTTTCGACTGAAGCCGGTTGGCATCTAATCTCTATTGGTTTGGATTATAATTAATTACTTAAAGTTTAAGAAGCTCACCTCTCAGCGTGATTAAGGACAACTTGCTGGAATTTCTCCGGCCTTTGTTGGAAGGACTTCACAGAACTCAAGCCGTTGTTGAGAAGAAGCTGTAAATTTCCTAACTATAAATTATGGATGGAAATTCAACCCTCTTGCTAAATGCTGGAATTAAAAATCTGAACTGATGTCTAAAAGTTTTAAAACTTTTTTTTAAAAGCATATTAGTGGGAATCATTATTATTCTCTTTCAGTGCTGTTTGAGAGAGTTTAATTTATGGAAGAAGCGCTTTGCTGTTTGCTATTGAATATGTCTATCATGAAACCAACCAATTAGAGGAAGAAGGCATTTTACTGTACCGTGGGAAAATTTAAATGGCAGTGATAAGACATAAGAGCTGTGGTGTGGAGCTGATTCTATTTGGAAAACAACTACAGGCTTTTAAACGCCCCCCCCCACCCCCCGTTCTCTCTCAGGACCAAGGACGTTGAAACCTGCTGTGAGGCTGCTGGAAGTTTTTCTTTTTCTTTTTTCCTTAGGGAAGGAAAAAATGCAAAAAAAGCAACAGCAGAGTCAAATACAAACCCACTTACAACCTAGGAGACTCTCTGTTCCAAATCCAGGTTTGGGTGAAGGGAAAATGTCTACAGAACTAAATGAGACATTATTAGGCATGAAACAAATATCGGAAACTAACATGACCACCCATCAACAAGTTAGTCAAGATATGCAACAAATTAGGCAGGATATGCAAACATTAAATAACAGAACATCAGATATTGAGGAGACAGTTAAGAAATTGGCACAAGATAACAAAGAATTCAAAACAAGGGTTGATACTCTGGAGCATGATGTGGGGTCACTAAGAGATGACAGAGAAAAATTATTAGATCAAATGGCATTGCTGGAACTGAGACAAAAAGAACGATTCTTAAGGTTTAGAGGAATTCCAGAGAAAGCTGGTCAAGATATTTAAAAAGTGCTTGGGGAGGAGCTTGCATCACTTTTGGGAATTTCAGGTGAAGAGATAGATGCGCAGATTGATGCAGCTTTTCGTTTAAATTCGGAATTTGCCACAAGAAGCAAATTATCCAGGGATTGCCTGGTTCAATTTAATTCAAAATAAATTACTGAGCAGATTTTCCAAGCTCATTTTGCCAAAGCCCTCACTATTGAAACTCAGCAGGTAAAATTTTTGAAAGAAATACCACCCAGGATTTTAAGGAAACGTAAGGATTATAAATTTTTGACAGATGCTTTGAATGCTAGTGGAATATGTTTTAGATGGGAAATACCTGAGGGAGACTCCTTTTTAACAAGGGCAAGAAGAATAGGTTCACAGAGCTCCTTAAAGCACAAGAACTTTGACAAAAATACCAAAAAAAAAAAAAATCTTCTGAGCAGCCAGCCCTCCCAACACATAATTCTAATTAGACTTGATGGATTACAGGATAGCTTCATGGAACATTAATGGGTTAAATACCAAAATAAAAAGGAATAAAGTTTTTCATTTTCTTAAGAAACAAAATTTGGACATTGTATGTTTACAGGAGACACACATTAGAAAACAAGATAGAAAATTTTTGGTTAATAAGGCTTTAGGACAAGAATTTGTTTCTTCTGATAAGAAAAAAAAGGGATAGCATTTTATGTTAAACAACAATTTGAACCCAAGTTGATTTTTAAAGATGAAGAAGGCAGGCTGCTAGCCTTGGAAATTTTAATTTCTGGAACTAAAATGGTGATAATTGGAATTTATGCACCTAATGAAAAGAAAGTTGAATTTTATAATTATTTAGAACAGAAGATGGCTGAGTTACTGAATGTTAACTTGATTATATTGGGAGATTTTAATGGTGTTGTCTCTACATCTTTGGATAGAAAATCTGATATACCTGAAAGGAACCTACAAGGCAAGCTTCCTAAAGCGTTCTTTGATTTAGCAGAACACATGGATCTTTATGATTTGTGGAGAATTAAAAATTCAAATATAGGTGGTATTTGACACCTAAAAAACTGGCATTAATGTATAAAAATGTTTCAAACAAATGTTGGAAATGTGGACACTCTGAAGGAACTTTTTTTCATATGTGGTGGTCTTGTAGGAAGGCTAAGGCCTTTTGGGACATGATATATAATGAGTTAAAGAAAATTTTCAAAATGACATTTCCTAAGAAGCCAGAATCCTTCCTGCTGGGAATAAAGCAAGGAGTGTTTTCTACAACCAACTTAACATTTTTTATGTATGCTACCACGGCGGCCAGAATAATATATGTGCAGAAATGGAAGAGTAACGAACTGCCCTCAAAAGAAGATTGGCTGATAAAAATTTTGGAAAATGCGGAAATGGCAAAACTTAGAGTACTGATAAGAGACCAAAATTTGGAATGCTTTAAAGAAGATTGGAAACCATTCTTATTATACTTAAAGAACTATTTTCCTAATATTGATTTTACAACAGGGTTTGAAATTTAGTAATATATTAGCAGGTTGGGTAGATTAAAATCGAGTTTGTAAGGTTTAAGATATATGTTTTGAATTATTATTATAGCAAGGGTTCATTCTATAGTTGGTGATTCACGAGGAGGTGTGAGCGGGAAGTCAATATTTGTTAATGTGATGTGAATGTTAAGATATTGTTAAAATCAATAAAAAAAAATTAAAAAAAGAAGAAGACGTTTAGTGAGCATTACTGTTCTCACATATCCAATAGGATACATGGTCTTAAGGTCTATGATTTAATTAGGACACCAGTACTCTCAAAAAGCAAAGATTTGTTCCAAGATTTTCTATCTAATGTTACTAGCAGCAACAGTGATGCTGCTATTACTACTTAACAGAGCTCTTCTCATGATCAGTGAGAAGAGCTCTGTGGAGGTCTGCGGGGAGAACGGGTTTCAATTACCTTCCCTGCAGAAGATCTCCAATCTGTTCCTAGGTGGGTGGATCTCCCGCCCAGATGAGCAGCGGCTCACCTGCAGTTCGCCTGACAGCTCCAGGAGTAAGGGTGCCGGGATGTGCCGTCATGCATCGCCCCACCCCCAGGAGTCCCAATAATGCACCACACAAGTTCCAGCCACAGCTGCAAACAGCCGCGGAAGCCACATGATCAAAAAATGAGTTTAAGGGAGCACTCAATCCCTTAACTTCATTTAACTAGGTGACTAGTTAGGTGGGTTTGCCACCGTGTAACCACTGGGATCGGGCATGATCCCGGTGGTTTACACAAGCATGCAAAACTGGGCTGGGCTCCCTTAGCCTAGTGTTGCACACTCATGTGAATAGCCTCAACATACGTTTAGCAGCAACAGTGTGCCACCATCACCTCTTCTAGCATTTACTTTACTTTAATACAATTTGCACAAACCACTGCTGGAGATTATTTTAGATAACAACCTTGCTTAGCTGCTCTAAAACTCTCCATGCAGAGTGTCTCTGTGGGTGCAGTTATGGGAGTGAGTCATTAACTTGGCAGGATCCTACTTCCTGCTCTCATGCTCTTCAAATTTCATCAGCCCTAGAAATAACATTGCTCTTATCATGGCCTCACTGGCAGGTGGTGCATCCTGACCCATGTTTTACTCACCACTGTCACAGGAAGTAGGGTCCTGCCATTTTACTTGTGCCCTAAAAAGGTTCCTTCCTTCCGAGGACAAACAGAAATTCAAAGAGAATATTTGAGTTCCTCCTAAGGATAAACATTCAGAGAATTTTATCAGGTGGTTACTTCACCATTCTTCTTCTTCCATGTTCCTGTGTCCCCAAGAACTCTTTGCATGGAGGGTGAATAGCTGAACCAGGTCAGTGAGTACTGCTTGGTTGTCTGTTGATTGCTGTCTGTAGAGCCAGTGTAAGATTCTAGAAAGATTCCTATTTCTGATTGTTCACACAATCATCGATATAAGGATAGGAGGACTTGTTACCTGGTTTGCATGATTGTGTGAACTCACAAAAAGTTTTCCAACTCAGGTTGCTCAAAGCAGGGTAGCCCAGCTTTTGTACACTGATCTTAACCAAGGAGCTCTCCTATCTTGCTTTACTGGTTGTGTGGATCCACTTACCTCTTGTAAGTCACCAGGACCCATTGGGCCTGGAAACAATAGAGAGCCAGGCTACAGGGGCTGCCATGGATGTGGCACTCTGCAAATCACATTCTATGATCCTGTAGTGCAGCACATGCAGCAGGGCTGGGTCTGCCTTTCTCTTTGTGGCCAATCAGAGGGCAGCTGCTAACTTCGTGAGGCTTTCCAGTCTATTGGCAGCACAAAGCATGCTGGGAAGGCATGTTGGGTCTTTGGAGGACTTTCCATGCTTCCAGGCAGCTCCTAATTTCAGCAATGAATGCCTCTTCTGGGTTAATTGAGTGTTCCCTGAGTTTGCTGACCCAAACAGAGGTTCTGATTGTCTGCTGCTACTGGGGTTTATGTGAACAGGCCTACGGACTGGGTTGCATGTGCCTGTGTTAACATGAAAAGCTGGCTGTCAGGATCAGTATCAGGAATCCGCATCTTTGGGACACCGTTGAGGGCCTCTGGCCCTCAGGAGCGCCTATTGCTGATCTTTGACCACCTGTGCCCACAACCTTCATACCGATATGGCTCTCAGTTTAAAGAGTCACCCTAATGCCATCTCATCTTTCCCATCTCAAAGCATTGGCTTCTGGGGTGAAGCTCCTATTTGTAGTTCAAGGGTGACCTGAAGGATTCTTCAAACAACATCAAGGTAAACAAAGCACCACCATGTACCACAAGGGTGGGCGCACCCAGGTAGGAGTGTGCTAGCAGAAGTTACTTTGTTGAGGGTCATTCAAACCTTGGGGTGGCCCTGCTGACTGTGCATTTAGGAAAATTCAGTTTAGTTCCTTTAACTTCAATGGGACTAAAATCTATTCAATTACAAGTACTTCTTGCTTGCATCATGGATCAAGCTACACACAAGCAGAATATTTAAACAGAGGCATTATTTCAATGCTGCCTTGCTTTTTCAAGCTGCAATTGTGAAAGTTGATTCCCTTAGCCCCTGACAGATTTTCATGAGGTTTCCCCCCACCTCTTTCCAATCTTAAACTCTGAGCTAATTCAATTTATCTTGTCCATTTTACTCAAACAACTGAAACAGATCTATGGTAAATTAATGTGATATAGATAATTTGGAATGCAGTGCAAGAATTCAATGCACACCAGCACTACTGTATTACCTAAGGATATAAGATTTTAATTTAAAAAGTTAAAGGTCCATAAATCACATTCTATCTACACTTGTCAATGTTTCTGACAACCTATTTTAACATCTGGGATTATTTCCTTCTTTATCAGATGAGAAAGATTTTAGTTTAACTCCACCTTACCCTGAAAAGTCGAGAGAGAAAGGGAGGCAAGGGATGTGCAAAATCTGTCCCTTTATTTCCATAGCACTTTCTACTTTACCTACCCCATGCTCCTTCATAAATTCAGAAACTCTGTGGAGCATCTTGGAGATCCTTGGATCATCTTGGAGATCCTGAAACATACCTGACAGATGGCTGGCCAGCCTCTCTTAGAAAAACCTCTAGGGAAGGACATCCCACCAATGAGGTATCATGGGACCATGAAGATAGCCGAAGGGCATACAATATAGCCACCTTGTTGAAGTCTTGGCATGGTCATTGCTTGGATGGTAGATCCATGTATGCCACCTTTGAGGATCAGCTGTGGCTCAGTGGCAGAGCATATGCTTTGCATGCAGAAGGCCCTGGGTTTAATCCCTGGCATTTCCGGGTAGGTTGGGAAAATATTCCTGCCTGATATTCTGGAGAAGCAACTGCCAGCCAGTGTAGACAATACTGAGCTAGGTGGACCAATGGACTGATTCAGTAGAAGGCAGCTTCCTAAGTTCCACTGCATGAGGCAGAGTGATCCACTGTCAAACTGCTCCACTGTTGGGGAGCAACAGCAGCAGAGAGGGCATGCCCTCACCTCTTGCCTTTGGGCTCCCCAGAGGCATCTATTTGAAACAGGAGGCTAGACTAGATAGGTCTTGGGCCTGATCCAGCAGGTCTGTTCTTATGTTCTTATGTTCTTAAACTGTTCTTACAGTCAGGAAATTTCTCTTAATGTCTATCCTGAGTCTGCTTCTGTGTTATGTCAACCCCTGGGTTCTATTTCTACCCTCAGGAATATCTGAGAAAAAGTCTACTCTTCTTGTATGTGACATTCCTTCACATCTGAAGATGGTTATCATATCTTCCCTTCATCTAATCTTCTTTAGGGTAAACATACTCAATTCCTCTAAGGCTTGGTTTCCAGACCCCTCACCATCTTGTTGCTGTCCTTGAATCTGCTACAGTTTCAAACTTTATCTTGATAAGGACTGTGTTAATGCTAAAAATGCTCTCACCACCTCCTACCATGTCTACAAAGCCAGCAGTAGACCATTGGCTGCGCAGGACCTCCTTCAGCAGAAGAGGAGGTACAAACAGCTGCTGGCACGTAAGAAAAAAGAAACCATGAAAGACAACTGGGTGCAACTCATCCAAGCAGTCTGAACCAATGACTCAGCCTCATTCTGGCACATCACCATGTACAGCCAGAGTAACGGTTCAACCCCTCTAGATTGCCTCATCCCTCCAAGGATTTTGGAAAAACACTTCTATGAACTCTATGAGGATAACCAGACCGGTACATAGTATTCCAAGTGAGATCTGACCATCACAGAATAGAGTTCTTGTTGCTGTCCTTGAATCTGCTACAGTTTCAAACTTTGGCTTGATAAGGACTGTGTTAATGCTAAAAAAGCTCTCACCACCATCCAGGGATTTGGAAAAAAACACTTCTATGAACTCTATGAAGATTCTTCCATAGAAAGCCCTGTTCAAGCTATAAAGGACACGACTTGGACACCAGCGACAACATCTGAGATCAAGAGCCTTGTTGTCCAACCGAGACCGGGGAAGGCCCCAGGAGAGGACCTTATTCCACCTGAGGCCATTAAAAACAAACTGTATTGATGGGGGCCCCATTCTGGCTTCACTATTTACCTTCATTGATACATATGGCCGTATCACCAAGAACTGGGGGACAACAATTATTGGCCCCATTTTCAAAAATGGAAGAAAGCACAACCCTGCCAACTATACACTTATTAGCTTGCTCAATACAATTTGCAAGCTGTATGCAAGACATCTGCAATGGACATTACGGCACTGGCTGGAGCAGGAAAATTTGCTGGTGGAGGAACGGGCTGGCTTCAGGGAAGGCTGACCCACAATCAACCAGTGCCTAGTACTCCAGCCCCTTATTGAAAAATACTTTTCCTGCAACACAACCTCCCCTTTTATAGCCTTCATAGGCCTTAAAGCAGCTTTTGATTCTATCTCACAAGTCAAATTATGGGAGAAGCTGGAAGTCTCCTTTATTTACCAGTGATTGTTATACTTAATACACAAGTTGTACACCAGCATGTCTCTCAAGGTAAGGAGCAACCTCCAGCGACATCTCACAAGTGACATCGAAATACAGAAGGATGTAAAGCAAGGCTACATACTGGCCCCACTTTTATTTAACTTTTACATTAACACTGTAGTGGGCCAGCTCAACAACCTAGATTTCAATCCCCCTAAACTTGCAGGAGCCCATATTTTCACCCTACTATATGCAGATGATGCAGCAGCATCTAAAGGATTCTTATTGGCTTTAAACAAGCATTGAGGACCTTAGCACAGTATTGCAAGGGAAACCTGCTGGAACATAATTATCATAAAACCTAAATTATGGCCTTTGATAAAATGCCCAAGATCCGTACTTGGTCTAGAGATGGGCGCAAGATTGAACTGGTCCCTTGCTTTAAATACCTGGGGGGGGGGGGTAGTCCTTCATTCCACCAGCACTAGGAAGACGCATGGGGACTATGTTGCATTAAAAACACATAGGAGTTCCTTGTTGCCAGTAGACACTGCCATGGCTGCTCATTCCCCTCAGGCCGATGATAGGCACGGGCTCATCCCTCACCCTTCCTTCTTTCTTTCTTCCCCTCCCTTCTTTTTCTCTCTTTCTCTCTCCTCCACTTGCTCTTCCCCTCTGCCTTTCTTCCCCTCTCTTCTTTTCTCTCTCTCTTTCTCTCTCTCTTCCCCTTCATGAGTTAACAGATCTTGTTCCCTCATATAATTCACATAATGGCAGCCTCCTTCTTCTGAAAGGGGATCGTTCCTCCCTCATGATCCCTCTCTCCACAGACCCCTGCCCACTATCCTTTTATATATATACTAGTAACTTTAAGCCCGTTACATTAACGGGCGCTAGTAGACCTTTGGGGCCAGCTAACTTTCTCTCTTCTCCCGCCCTCCCCCCATCTCCGTCACATTCAGTTCTTTGCTGATCCCTCCTTTGTGGGGCTCAGGGTCTGGGGCCAAGGAGCCCAGTGCAATCTGTGCCAGCGACAATGACTTGAAAGGAACGCTGAGCTCACTAATGTTTGGGGTTGCCATAAGGAATATCAAACTTATAAAAGAGCATGGGAAAGCTTCCTCCCACACACCCACCAGACTCTCCCTAGCTTGAGATGCATGGCACCTTCACAGAATCGCCTTTGCAGCCTGTGTTGATTAACTCAGGAAAGGCACCAGCCCCTGGTTTTCTCTAAGACACCACAGTGTTTCTGAATCCCCGTTTTACTTTCAATCATGCACGGAGAGGGCTGAAGACTCTCCCACCCAGTTCCCACTCTTTAACCACCTGAACTGCACTAAGCCTACCGTGACCACGTACAGCCCGAAACAGGACGCGGCACCTGGGCTCGCCGTGAGTTGGGGCCTGGAGGAGGCCCAGCAGAGGTTGACTGGCCGTGGGGTGGGGCCTCAGAAAGCCCGGCGCAGGTCGACCGCGGCTGGCGGCGCGCAGGCGCTCCTCCGTGGCCTGGGCCGCCCACCGATGCGGCGGGAGGGCTCTGAAGCCCAATCCTCTCCTTGGGCGGCCCCGGCCGTTGTTGTGGCCGGCGGGGCCGAGTGCAGTGGCCGTCGCCAGCGAGCCCAGTCTCCCGTTGCAGCTGCCACTGCCAGCGGGCTCAGTCCCTGCGCTGCGGCCGCCGCCTCCAGCGGGGCCAGTCCTTCCGCCGCCGCCGCCGCCAGTGGGGCCAATCTTCTCGCCGTGACAGCCGCTGCCAGCAGGACCAGTCCTTCCGCCGTGGCCGCGAGCGGACCCAGTCCCCCCGCCGCGGCTGGCGCCGCCAACAGGCTCAGTCCCCCCCGCTGCGGCCGGCGCCACCAGCGGGCCTAGTCTCCCCGCCGCCGCCGCCACTGCCAGCGGGCCTAGTCTCCACTGCCAGTGGGCTCAGTCCCACTGCCGGGGCTGCCACCGCCCCTTTCTTTTCTCCCCGCCTTGGTGTCTTTTCTCCCCACCGCCGCTGCCTCGTATGTTCCAGCGGCAGGGCCGGTCCTGCCACTGCCATCTCTGCCCTCCCTGTAGCCCATTCTTCGGCCGCCTCTGCCCTCCTCAACATGGCCGCCGTGTCTCTGCGGCCGTATCTTTCTCGGACGTTCTGGGCATGCGCTCCGCGCATGCCCAGAATGGCCGAGAAAGACACAGGCGCAGAGACACGGGCACACACCTAAGCATTTTATTATAGAGGATATAGATTCCTCTCTACAATCAAGAACATCTTCTGACCAGTAACAGTTGCATTCAAACTGACCTTAACCATCACAGGCTCCTCCTTCCTATCTGCATATGGAATCCTCACTGCCCAATCACCACGGTGTCACAGGCTCCTCCTCCCCATCTGTTTATGGAATCCCCACTGCCCAATCACCATGGTGCCACAGGCTCCTCCTCCCTGTCTGTATATGGAATCTCCACTGCCCAATCACCACGGTGCCACAGGCTCCTCCTCCCTATCTGTAATACTGTATATGGAATCCTCACTGTCCAATTACCATGGTGCTTCTGTTCTCACAGGCTCCTTCTCCCTGTCTGCATATGGAATCTCAACTGCCCAATCACCACGGTGCTTCTGCTTGTGAACTCTTGCGAGAGCTGCCACACACGGGATTAGCCACAGGTATGCCTTAGAAAATTAAATAGAGAGATTTTACTTCTATTTCTGATTTTTATAGTCTTTTATCATATGCTTATATTGTGTTACTCACCCCATGGCTTTTAATATCTACTTTTACTCTTAATATGTAATATGTAATCACCCCTTATACTTTATACTGGTCTATTACTGTAATAAAGATTGATTGATTGATTGCCCTGTCCTCTAAAGGAACTACCTATCAAAACCCAAATGGAAGCATTTTCAAGTGGAGATCTAAATACAATAACTCTGTACTCGATAACAAGAGTTCTAACCTGGTAGTTTAAGCAGTGAGTTACAATATGGTGGATTCAGTAAACCAAGATTTCTCAAACCTTTTGGTACTGAGACCCCCTAAAATAATATATAAAGCCACATGACCACCACCCCTCCCATGTTTAAAGCTGGCTGACATCCTCACTATGGGCTGTAATACTCACTAAAGATGTGTAGATCAGAAACATGTTGATGGGGAAACATATTTCCATTCTATCAGAGCATTCCTGGAGCACTTCTTGAGCACAGGCAAGCTCCAAAAAGTATTTGCGCTCTTGCACAAGAGTGGAATAGGTATATGCAAACAGGTTCAACATCAAACCGGTTCAGTTCAACTGTTCGGGGTCAAACCGAACCACCCCTTGTTCGGTCCAGCCCCAGACCGGAACTCCCCCCCCCCATGAGATATTTTAATTTTGGGTTTTTGTTTTACACTTACCCCCTCTGGGGGAGTTGTCTGAGGTGGTGGTGGGTCTGCAGAGGTTCCTCCTCCCCCCCAGCCTCCCTTATTAAAGATATTGGGCATTCAGATGCTCTTCGGACATTCCCCTGCATGGCCTGGGTCATGCCCAGAGGGGAGGGGGAACCTCTGCAGGACACACACACACACACACCACCACCACCACCACCACCTTGGACAACTCCACCAGAGGGGGTAAGTGTAAAAAATAAATTATTATTTTTAAACGGACCAAACCGAACCGGGGGGGTTAGAGGGGGTGCTGGATTGGCCTGAGTTCTGGACTGAACCGGACCAGCCGGTTCCGTGCACACTCCTACAGTGGAAGAATGTTCCTGCTTTGGAAGCATGGCAGACAAGCACAAGGCCTAGTGCTTGATTGATGTTAGGAACACACACACTTTGTTAGACTGGATGGAAGCCATTGATTTGATTAGGTAGAGATAAATAAAGCACGTTTACCTTTTAAATGAGGATAAGCTTGCTTGTTCCTAATTAGTTTTTCAAACCAGGGTTTTATGTTTGAGACTGCTAATCTAATTTTGGGCTCCAAGTTATTTTCACTAGGTATTTTTCAGCAGCAACTACTGAACACTCGGATTCACAAAAGTAGGATTCAAACAAAGGGGGGTCAGTATTTTCATTACTTTCTCACTTAATTCTTTGTATTCTGCTTGCACACTAATCACAATTCAGGAAGAGACACTGTTGAGAACGTAAGGTGAAGAGCTGCTCAAACTTTTCTGAGGCATGGGGAGGCAGACAGTGGGAAGAGAGCTGGGCAGGAACAGCAATAGCACTTCTTTGGCCACTTGCTAGATGAACTCCAGCAAATGTCTCCTAAGTGGGAACTCTCCCCTGGCCCATCAGCCAGAGAAGTGTCACTGCTGTTCCTGCTCTTGGCTTTGTGAGCGGGGGAGGAACCAAGCAGTTGTTGGCTTGTGTCTTCATCTGCCTCCCATCATCACTGACCATCTCCACACCTTGGACATATCGAGTAAAGCCCCTGTCCTCCTGAGTTGCTTTGCAACCCCTGGCATTAACCTTTCCAAAATGAAGAATATATAGAGCCCTTTCTCATGATCAGGGCTCAAAAGTGGCGAGGGGAGGAAGCCTCGAAATGCTTACCTCCCCCACAGACGATCTCCCTGCCATTGCTGGGTGGTGGATCGCCGCCCAGATGACTGCTGGCTGCTCCTGGCAACTCGGAGGTTTGGTGGCTGGGAGGTCCCTGGAACTCACATAATACACGACATGAGTCTGTGGTGCATTACGGGGAGCCTCCTGACACAGGCCGGGAGACTACTCATGTGTAGGTGCTGCACTGAGCTCACTCCCTTAAACCTGACTAACAGCCGGTGCTCCCTACAGGGTTTGCCTTCGCACTGCCTCTGGGAGCCGCGCAGCAGTTCACACATGCAGCAAAGACTGGGCTGGGCGTGTGAACTGCCTCATACTGTTAAAAAAGAGACCAGTTTCCATAGACTATTAAATACGTTGTTTCACTTGAGGCTAGAACACTCTTTTCTTTAATATAGCAATTCATCATGGGAGGGGCTTTTGCCTTTCAATGCCTTAGTATTAATCCTTTGCAACAAAGAAACCAGGAAAGAACCACACAGATATAGTTTAACTTTCATCATTTGCCAGTACATGGTGTAGTAATTAAAGACTGCTATAGCATCTGTCCATAACCTAACGTTTCAACCTACCTAGGGATGTGGATAAACCATGTAAAAAAAACCTTTGCCCATGCCTCTGAAATACCTCTTCAGATTTCTCTTTCTTCTCTAAGGAACCCTGAAATTCCTCTTTAAAGTTTGGTTTCTCCCTGGGAGAAACCCTAACATTCCTTTTATTCTGAGTTTCTCCTTGGGATATCTCCTTAAATTTCTTTTCAAATTTCAATTTCATCTTGGAAGAACTCTGAAATTTCTTTGGATTTTCACTTTGGAGAAATTTCAGTTCCAACCCCTTTGTACATACCACCTCTGCTGCAAAGTGGTCAGTGATTGAAGCCTGCATGCTCTGCTCTGTAACCCCATCCAGGATACCTGTGAGTAACAGGCTATTTTCAGGCTACTAGCAGAACTCACAGGTATGTACAATGCTCTTCCATGGGGCCACAAAACATCAGCAGGTCACAGCAAAGAAAGGAAAGATTCATGTCCTGATTAGGCTACTTATCAATTCACATTGGGGAAGGAGTTCTGCATTTCTGGGATGCACCATCAAGGCTAGCTTTCAGCTGGCACTCAGGCTGCATTGGCATCATTCACCTATTCATTTGAGGCCTTAATTATTGGGTTCACCTTCCTCCCAACTATCTAGATTGGCTCAGCAAATTCCCCCCACCCCGCCCCAAGCACTTGACCACAGCTGACTACTCCACATCCTATCTCCTCCTGGACTTGCTTCATCTGAGGGAGGGGGGGGAGAGAGATGAAGGCTGCTGCAAATAAAGCCATGGAAGAAAGGGAAAACAAGTATATTTCGTTAATAGATGCTCCCAGTGCTTCCTACATGGGGCACTGGCAGCTTTAGGGAGCTCAGTCCTGATCAGTACTAGGGCAGAAGGAAATGGTTAAGGCTGCCTCCTCTTGCACCATGGATCTGACCACCAGTTTCCCCTGGAATTATTGTTAACCCAAACCTATGGCCAGCCCATCATCCAACAGACAATAGTGCTGATGCGTGCACACATGATTTGGCATCTTAATGACAACCAAGTTAATAGGGTAGTCTATGAGGCTCTCCACATGAGCAGCATGGAGAGCCTAACTGGGCTCTGTGGGGAGAGCGGGCTAAGACATAGGAACATAGGAAGCTGCCATATACTGAGTCAGACCATTGGTCTATCTAGCTCAGTATTGTCTTCACAGACTGGCAGCAGGGGCTTCTCCAAGGTTGCAGGCAGGCATCTCTCTCAGCCCTCTCTTGGAGATTCCAGGGAGGGGACTTGGAACCTTCTGATACTGTTCCCAGAGTGGCTCCATCCCCTGAGGGGAATATCTTACAGTGCTCACACTTCTAGTCTCCCTTTCATATGCAACCAGGGTGGACCCTGCTTAGCTAAGGGGACATGTCTTGCTTGCTACCACAAGACCAACTCTCCTCTGGAGCAGGGAGCTGTCCCTGGGCAGCCGGATTGGCCGTCCACACGATTACCAGCTCCGTCACAGAGCCGGTAGGGGCACCAGGGATTGGGGGCTACTTGGTTTCCGGAAGTCCCAGGATGCCCTGCTCAAGTGTGCAGGGCATCCTGAGGAGACCCCTGAGGCTTGTTTTAGTTTCCCAGCAGGGGTCTCCTCGTAAGTCGCCACAGTGCAGTGCTGCACCGCAGTGTCTCACAATCGGGTAAACGGGGTTAGCGGAGCGTGTGCTCCGCTAACCTCATTTAAGGGGAGGGGTATTTTTGGAGGCTTGCTGCCGGGAGCTGCGCAGCTCCCGTTGCAGCACACGACCGGGAGAATGTGGGTTAGGCTCCCTTAGTCCGATTTCTCCTAGTTGTGGAAATAGCCTCCATAAATCAAATCTTCCATTGTAGCAAATGCTGGAGGTGTCTGAGCACCAAGTTCAAGCATCACTTGGAAGTTTGCAGGCTAAACAATGCAACCAAGAAATTAAAATTTCCATATGATATTATGGTATTTCTTCAATATATTTTGTTGAACAATCTGATTGACTGTATGAAATATGAAAGATGACAGCAGAAGATTTTAAAAATATGCCTGCTAATGGCAAAGATGCACCTTTTTAAAGTTGTGGCATTCTTATAGTGAGCTAGGGGAAAACATCTAGTCCTATCCAGCCCAGCACAGTGTCTCTCCAATGGCTGTTGCTGCTGCGCTCTCTCTCTCTCTCTCTCTCTCTCTCACACACACGTGTATTTAGATGGAGCTGTTTTGGGACAGGGAACCATTTTCTTAAAACCTTTATGAAGTAAACCACTTTGAGAACTTCTGTGTTGAAAATTAGTACATAAATACTAACCATTTAATAAAAACCAAGCATAGCATAGACAGTCCTGAATTTAGTTTGAGACTTTTGCTTTACTGAGCAGCAGTCACTTTGTCTTTTATTTTATATTATGTTATGGTGCTCAAGAATTGGTACCATCTATCTATCTATGAAGCTATTCACATGGACACCGAAAACCAGGCTAAGGTGAGCATGTGTACCACCAGGATGGGGCCCAATCCCAGTAGCACCTTGGCGGCCAACCCGCCTAGGCAGCCACCCTCCAAAATGAGGTTAGGAGGGCGCTCGCCTGTTTTTGTGATGGTCTGCCAGCAGCTTCAGGGAGAGGAGATCCCCATAATGCACCACACACTCGCACGGTGCATTATTGGAGCTCCAGGAGGTGGGGCGATGCAGGGCAACATATTCTGGCACCCCAGCCCTCCAAGCTACTGGCAGCAGCCAGAAGTCATCTGGGCAGGTGATCTGCCCACCAAAGAGGACACCATCAGTTGTCGGCAGGGAGGTAAGCTCTTTAGGGCTTCCTCCCTGCTAACCCTCTTGCCCTTTCTCACTGCTCATGAGAAAGGGCTCTTAATGTACTGGGGTGTTTAAAAACATTTTAAAAACTGTTAGAAACAAGCAGTGTTGAAAAATGGCTGGAAGGCAAGCAGAGGCCTACAAGGCAGAAAACTCAGTAGGTTGTGGAGGACACGTAAGCACCATTTAGTTGTGCCCCAGATCCCAAAAAAGGGAGAAAACACAGTGGGACTTACTTCCAAGGAAACATGCATAGGATTATGATGTTTAGATTGATTAAAAGCAAGGGTATATTTTCCAAGTAAATGTGCTTACAGTTGGAATGTTAGGATGAGATGTTCTCTTTCCAGGAGTACTTTTCACTGATATTTATTGTCATCATCATCATCCTGCAAAACTAATATGCAATTTTTATCCTCCAGAATAGTATGGAAAATCTAACCACAGTCTCTTGGATGTGACTGGCTTAGAGAAGTGTGGTCGACAGCAGCAATGCTTGATCTCCTAACAAAAATAAACCTAAGCTTAAATAATCATTGTTAGTTTGGAGCTGGCCTGAATATATACTGTAATCAGTACAAAGAAATTATAGTATGTGTAAGAGACACAGCAATTACTTCAGAAATACTGCAAATATAGGCAATTCTTTGAATAAATTGTTTCACATCAAAATAATGTGTTCAATTAAGCACTTTCTGCACCCACAAACTATTTTGATTTGACAGGCAGCTTAGATTTCTCAAACCCTTTAACACAATCATGAGAAGAATAGCTGTTGCTTCCCATTTAATTTACTAAATGCAATTAATATAGTCCCAGTTATTGTGTCTTATTTTTATTTTACAAGCCAATAAATGCTCACTTAGATTTATATTATCTATGGAAAGGTTGTAAATTCAGAGCTTTGTGCAAAAATAAAATGTAGTTGTTTTTGATTAGGAGGATAACATACAACTGGGAGCGGTATTACAAGCATAATAAGAATTATATTGGTATGATGTTACTTTTTCAAAAGAAGGCCTATGTAAGCTAGAACTCCTTTTTACTACTTATAATTCATTTACACAATTAAAGAACAATAACCTGGTTAAAGAGTAGCCAATGAAATGAACAAACAACAGGATTACCAAAATAAAAGATAAATGATCCTACCATGCAAAACTGCTCTGTGTGACCCAGCTGGGGGATTTGTGCACAAAGCAACTGGCTTCTGTGCATCTATCTCCAGGGGTGCACAAGAAATCTTTTCCTTTTAGTTATTCCATTCATTGTCATTATTATAAACTTAATTCATTAAGTTTATTTATTAATTAATTTGATTTCTATACCGCCCTTCCAAAAATGGCTCAGGGCGGTTTACTCAGAGAAATAATAAATAAATAAGATGGAGCCCTGTCCCCAAAGGGCTCACAATCTAAAAAGAAACATCAGATAAACACCAGCAACAGTCACTGGAGGTACTGTGCTGGGGGTGGAAAGGGCCAGTTCCTCTCCCCCTGCTAAATAAAAGTCACATTTTAAATTATATACTCTGGTTTCTCTTCAGATCGTATTTTAAATTATTATATGCTTGTATTATTCCCATACATTTCTGGTTCACACTGCAAGCAATGAGAGACCCAGCTACTCTGCTGTCTATAGCTTCTGTGTATGATCAGGTATGTCGCCTGGGAGTGCTCCTGGACCCAAAACAATCTCTGGTTTCTCAGGTTGAGGCAGTGGCCAGCCAGGAGCACTTCTAATCAGCTTCGGCTGATACGTCAACTATGCCCATTTCTTGAGGTAAATGACCTTATAACAGTGGTGCATATGCCGGTAACCTCCAGGCTTGACTACTGTAATGTACTCTATGTGAGGCTGCCTTTGTATGTAATCTGGAAACTAGAATTGGTAGAGAATGTGGCAGCCAGATTGGTCTCTGGGACAACTCAAAGGGACAGTATAACATCGATTTTAAAAGAATATCACTGGCTGCTGGTATATGAATACGAATACGATAAATATTGATATACTGCTTTTCAACAGAAGTTCCCAAAGCTGTTTACATCCTAAATAAATAAATAAATATACTGATAATAAAATTCAGCCATCCCAGGTCCTTGGGAAGGACTCGATGTCTGGATAAAACAAACCAGTCAATAACACCCATCTGGTTGTGTAAAAAATAATAATAAAATTAAATGGTTGCCTGTCCCCAAAGGGCTTACAAAAGAAACATAAGATAGACCCACTGGAGGGATACTGTGTTGGGGACAGAGTTGCTCCCACTGCTAAATAAAGAGAATCACCACTTTCAAAAGGTGCCTCTTTGCTCAGTTAGCAGGAGAAGGGATGTTTCCAAGAGAAATACAAAGTGTTAGTTATGACCTATAAAGCCCTTAATAGCTTGGGTCAGGATACTTAAGAGAGTGCCTTCTCTGTCATGAACCTTGTTGCCTATTGAGATAATCTGGAGAGGTTCGGTTAGGGTTGCCACCAGCTCGTTTGGTGGCAACCTGGGACTGGGCCTTTTCTGTCGCTGCCCCAGGACTCTGGAATATGCTCACTGTCAAAATTAGAGCATCTCCAACTCTGTTTGATTTTAGGAAGATCCTCAAGACACATCTGTTTTCTCAGGCATTTGACTAAAATTAATTTAAAACTGTTTAATATTCTGCAAAATTGTTTTAATTGTTTTACTCTTATATTTGTTGTTTTAAATTGTGTGCACCACCTAGAGACACACATATCAGGTGGTATATACATAATAAATAAATAAATAAAAACAAGGAATACCAGAAGGCTAACCCACAACCATATATATAGAACAGCTGACTATATACGTGGACCTCGTTACCCATGGTCCTGGCATTCACGATTTAGCATATCCATGGGCAGGTCTTAGAGATTTTGTTTCTTTACCCCTAGGTCAAAAATAGGGTTATTTTCACCTATTTGTGGTTGCTGAGTGTCTCTAAATGACCCAGAAATGACTTCTGGTATCACTTCCAGCCACCATTTTATAACATGGAGCCATTTTGAGCCTTTTTCTGTTTTTTTTTTTTTTAAAAAACATTTTGGGTGAATATTTGCAAAAAAAAAAAAAAAAAATTAAATCATCCAGTTTAGGGGTTTTCAGGGGCATTTCTGGAGACCTGGAGCCACAGAGAGCAAGGTACTGTCCATTTCTACTCTTATTTCTCCCCTCTTCCCACTTTTTTTGGCATTTATGTGTGTTTAGGAACCTAACCTGTAGATTCCATGGGGTAAGGTTCTTTTATTAGAGGTTTCTGTACTTGCGGTTATAGGTGAGAATGGAACCCCCGTGAATAACTAGGGCCATCTGTATTGCCATTCAGTCATTTTACTGAATCCCCAACAAATGTTCTGGTGGTTCCATCACAAAGTACTTCTGCTCTCTAAGACATATTATATATTACATAAATATTTATTTGCAGCTTGCAAAAAGAAATAAATTCACTTGACAATTCTGCTGTACACCTCAGATAATAGCCTTTGTTAAATCTCATTGACTTCAGTCTGATTGAAACACCCTAACTGTGTGAAGGATTGCAACTTAAGTGTTCATTAACTATGTTATGATTCTTGAATTACAATTGCTATATCATTATCAATTCACTAAGCAAACCATTCCCTTCTATCATTCGAATTCCCATGTCTATGCCTCTGTGAGACTTATTCTACAGCACCCCCTTTTAATATCAAAACTTCATTGAAGTGGATTAATCCTCTGTTTTGAATGGCAGAGATATCTACAGTATGTGCCGTCTTTAGATATAGCTACATGTAAAGAGAGATCCTTTAATGAAAGGAAAACAACTTTTCATGTTCCACTGAACAACAAAATATGCAGCCGTCTCTCCTTTGTCTTTGATTATAAAGTTTTTGGGGGGTTTTTCTTTATATATATACGATAAAGCCTTCTGGCGATACATCAAACCCTCCTGCTTGGTTTCACTCTAACAACTCCAAACCGAATACTCTTTTACAACTTATCCAGAACATTGCTCTTTCAAATGTCCTTAGGTTTCCCTCCAGGCAATGGCAACTATAGTCTAGGCTGAAGGATTTGTTACTGCAGATAATAATACACCATCAAATAGAGAAATTCTTTTAAACTCAACATCAATTGTGAAGGTATCACCACTAATACAGAAACTTAAGAGAATTTTCTTTATTAGAAAAATAATCTCCTGAAACCCCTGCCTCCAGCATAGCACGTCTCAAACTTCTGGGAAAGTATGGCAGAAAATGTTATGGTGACCTTGGATTGATTCAGAAATACAACTTGTTTAATTTGCATCCGTGCAGAGCCATGATTGGTACAGGGCCAAATTAAGACTATGTGCCCAACAAGGAAAAAATCTTCTCTGAGGGAAGATAGGATGCCTCCTTGTTTAAAGGAGGCAATTATTAGACCACTTTTAAAGAAACCTGCATTGGATCCCTCAGAGTTAGGCAATTATAGGCCTGTCTCCAAACTCCCATGGTTTGCCAAGTTGATTGAGAAGGTGGTGGCCTCTCAATTCCAGGCAGTCTTGGATGAAGCAGATTATCTAGACCCATTTCAAACTGGATTTGGGGCAGGTTATGGGATGGAGGCTTGATGTTGCTTGATTGATTATCTCCAAAGCGAAATTGAACAGAGTGTGACTCTGTTGGTATTTTTGGATCTCTCAGCGGCTTCCGATACCATCGACCATAGTATCCTTTTGGATCACTTGAGGGGACTGGGCGTAGGGGGGACAGCTTTGCAGTGATTCCATTCGTACTTCTCGGGCAGATTTCAGAAGGTATCACTTGGAGACTGCTGCTCTATGAAGTGAGAGTTTTGCATGGTGTCCCTCAGGGCTCCATCTTATCTCCAATTCTTTTTAACATCTATATGAAACTGCTGGGAGAGATCATCCAGGGACAATCAGTATGATGATTACAACCCAGTCTATTTCTCCATGTCAGCTTCATCAGGCAATGGTATAACTTCCCTAAATGCCTGTCTTGAGGCAGTAATGGGCTGGATGAGGGATAACAAACAGAGACTAAATCCAAACAAGACAGAGGTGCTCATTGTAGGAAGCTCCAGTTTGAGAAATGGGATAGATCTGCTAGTTCTAGATAGGGTTACACTACCCCAGAAGGAACAACTTCACAGTTTGGGAGTACTTCTGGACCCAACCCTCTTGGTGACACCTCAGGTGGAGGCGGTGGCCAGGAGTGGTGTCAGCTTCAGTTGGTTTGCCAACTGCACCCATTCCTGGAAGTCAGTGACCTTAACACATTGGTGCGTATGCTGGTAATCTCCAGGCTTGACTACTGCAATGCACTGTACATGGGGCTGCCTTTGTACATAGTCCAGAAGAAGACCTGTAAACTACTAAGTCCTGCACTCCTGCGCATGTCACATGATTTTGGCAACGCTGATAAACTAACAGGGGGTGTGAAGGCACTGCTTGCCCAGAGTGCTGTTTATCCTAGGGCAGGCCCTTGGGTGTGGCCTGTATGACTCATATTATTCAGATGTTTACTGCTTTGTTGTTCAGAGGTATATCCAGGGCCAGATTATGACATGCTGAGGCCCTAAGCTATGTCAAGCTTAAAGGGCCCCATCAGACTGCAAAATGGGTTGGAAGTCCTACTCCGCTTTGTCACTCAAACAACCCTCTTGCCATACTGCTCATGGCTACAGCAGCTCATGGCTACTTTCATCTGAAGAGACGAATGTAGCCTGTAACTGTGATGGTGAGCATTGATCTAAATGAGGCCCCAGTCTAATAAAATTTGGATGTAACTCTGTTATGTCTGCACAGATTTATACATTCAATATGACAAACAATGGTGTTGCCATATAAGTACATTTGTTAATCTTCTCAAAACAAGAACTATTCTAGAGTCATCTTTTCCTTTCTCCTTTATTTTTCAACCAATTATATACAACTTATTACATGCAAACTATACATAGTAAGTTAGGCTGCACCTGTTGCATATCCCAACATCTATCACCACATCATGTGGCAGCAAACTGTACAACCTAACCAAGTCTTCTATGAAGAATGATTGATGGACTGCATAGCTTACAGAAAGATGATAGGGGTCTGTTAGAAACTGCTCTGGAATGGATAGGCTGGTATGGGAGCCATGGTATTCACTGAGTCTACAATGCCAGCACTGTCCAAATGGGTCAGGACTCAAGCCCCACTTGAAACAAAAACAACGACAAAAAAGAGGGGTGCCTGCTTTTTAAACTTAACGTTTGCTTACATAACTAAATTTGGTTTTTTGCTTGTAGCAGTTTCTGAGCTGTGGGATGGATTTGTTTCAAGGCATTGCTTTATTTGTAGCCCAGTGGATATGCCAGTAGATAAGCAGTAAATTTCAGTCTGTAATATCCATGATGGCCAAAATCAATTCTAGCTGTGCCGCATCTGGCATTTAAAAAATCTTCTTAATGCACAATTAGCAGCTGCAACAAGAAGTTTCTTCAGCAATCTTGGCTTTCCCCAACATTTCTACTGCTCTGTTCTCTTGGTGCACATCTCCTACAACTGGCTAATCTGCAGCACTAATTTAAGATAATTACAAGCTGATCACTCAAATATTTTTTCCCTCAGAAGTTGAAGTAGTAATGCCCAAAGCAAACCTTACACAATTCAATTTGCACTGCTGTGGCAACAAAAATATCGATAATAATATCTGCATAGGTATAAGAGCCTCATCCTCCAGGCTACCTGGCAGCATCCAAAAGTAAAATATATTTTCTTTCCCATCACAAGAAACTATTCTTTTAATGGTTTTTCCCCCCTCTCTCTGCCTTTTACTTTAAGTAGTACTACTACCAAAGCAATCAACAAATGTACAATCTTGCTCAGGGCATACGCGTTCCAATTTCAGTTGAACACACACAATAACACCCTTCAGTCTCACTCATGACAAGCATAATCCTGACCTCAATCCTCCAAACCCTGGAAAATAAAGATTGAGTTAAGAGGCACAAATCACCTAAGCCAGTGAAAATTCTCCTAGCCTTTGCAATAAATAAATAAATAAACACAGAACCAGCAATATTTGTCTCTGTGTGTTTTCCCCCCAATATTGGACAAACTTTTACAACTCTAATAGATTTTCTGCTCTCTCAACTTCAGCCACTATTCCTGTTTCCAGCCAATAGGAATTAACCTCACAGTCACCTCGGAGCACACAACTCCATAGGAAATGGAGCACTAATAGTAGCAGATAAGGGACTCTCCCCAGCATAATTTCATATTAGCAGTTCCCTCATCCCCCCACCCCCCGTGAGGAGGAGAGAGTAAGGTCTTATTTGCTCTCTCAGGAATCATAAGTTGTTCTCTCAAATGGAACAAGGAATTCCAAGTTTTCTCAACCATAATCCTTAGGCTGCCTTGAGTTATTCATACTGTATATCATGATTATTCTCTGTGGAGCTCTTAACTTCACCTATCAGACAGAATAGCTAGACTTGAGACAAATGTGCCCCAAAATATTCTCCAAAGATCCTCTGGGGGGGAAATATAAGGCGGGAAATTCTGAGAATTTTCTGCTGAGCTTTAAAATTTTCTTCAAATATTCACAGAGTGATTCTCACACTATCATTTCTGGAAACGATGTTTTCTTGCATGAGGAAAAAATCCCCAAACAGGCTTATTTCCAAGTTCCTTAGGGAAAAGGAAAACAGAAAATAGTTTCAGGGGATAGTCCTGGATGTGAAATCTTTACATTTTAACCAATTAAGGTAGAGAGCCTTGGATTAGCCTTTATAATTTATAAATCTTTCTTTGTATACTACCAAAGCATATCCTTCAAACAAGTTGAGAGATCTTGTTGCTCTGACAATATATCTCTGTCTCCACAGCACCATTACAGAAACTCCTAAGGACCTTCTTTGTTTTGCTAAAAGCAAGCGTTATAGGTGCTTGGAACAACTTGCAAATTAACACAGTCCAGACTTTTCTTCTATGCTCTTCCCAAAATGTTACTTTGTTCATTAAATAGACTCCATCAGCCACTTATGTAGCTGGGGTGGGGGGGGAGGCTCTGTTGATTGCCCCCCTCCCCCCAAAGTATGCGCTAAATATTCTGGCGCTCTTAATTCTTTGTTAAAATGCAGCCATCTATGGATAGACATGTGAATTCAAATTATTGCTGTGTGAAAAGAGGTGAGAATTTGGGGATTTGGAGAATATTCTCCAAGATATTCTCATCTCCCTCAATGAAGAATAATCAGATAAATTTGATCTGGAAAATATTCTTTTCCATGTCTAGAATAGACAGTGCCTGACAAACAAGAAAACTACTCAGAGTAGTCCCATTGAAATTAAAAGAGTGAGTGAAGAAATTTCTTAATTTCAATGAGATTACTTTGAGTAATTTTCCTAATTATGGGAGTTACTATTCTTTGTATATTCAAGCACCCCTGATTTCTTCATCTTAAACTTATTCCCAGGATCAGGGTGGCTCTCTCACAAGGTCACATGAGGCAACAGTCTCAGGTGGCACGTACATCATGTGGTAGTGAGTGTGGACACCCCACCCACTGCTGCCACCACCCACACATCATTTCCACTGCTGCCACCTGTCTTTGAAGCACTTCCTCCCTCATCAGATCTGCCTCCCTCACCAGCCTGCCCTCCTCCTCATGAGCAGGGATACGACCCACTTCCCCCACACCATTCTCATCTTCTAGGACCAGATTCAAGGCCAATGCCACCCCACTCCTCACCATCCCCGATGCCTCCCTACTTTAAGTGGTGCACTGCTGCTTCCTGCTGTAGGCTGACGAGGCAGCATGGAGCATGAATCTAGAAGAAGTGGCTTCACCCACAAGTCTCTCTTCATTGCTGCTGCTGCACCAGTGCCATTTTGTTTGCTCTCCCACCAGTTTGGGAGGAGACAACATGAACAAGTTTGATGCTGGAAGAGAGAAAGAGCGCATGTGAGTAGCTGCCACTGAATGCATGTCCTACACTGCCTCAGCAGCCTATAATAGAAGCAGCGATGTGCTCTGAAAGACGAGGTCAGTGAGAGGGAAGAGAAGTGTAAGGGCTGGTGAGGGAGCAGAGATGGGGCCAGAAAGGGGGTGGGGGTGGCATTAGCACTACATGTAGTTTCTTCCTGGAGTGGTAAAAATATGGACAGTATTACTTTAGCATGATTTGGATGTGTTATGAACCCAAAATAAGAAAGCGGCAGAGGTGTCAATTGTATTTAATGTGAGTAATGGGTTGAACCTTGAGTTGGTAGACTCACACAAATATATATTTGATTATTTAAGAGACTAGGTAATGGAATACAAATAAATAATTATTTATTGTATGATTGCGAATGAACAGATGTGTTTCTGTCTGTTTGTTTGCTTACAATGGCTGACATCCAGACGAATGTTCTCAATTGTGCTACTCAGGAAGTAGTCTAAAAGGTTACTATATTCAATAGGACTTCCTCTGGAAGATTTAGTCAGGATGTCAACCAATGTTTTTAAACTACTCTGTAGGGCATAAACTTCCCAAAGCAGCTTACAAAATTGACAACCAGCATGACTAATAACAACACAAGAATAAAAGTGAATGAAGCAATATGAAAGCAAAACAAAATACATGAAAAGGCTGGATAGTTTCACCTGGCACCAAAATGCCTATAGACTTGGTGCTAGACAAATCTTCCCAGGGAGCGCACTCTGCAGATGGGGGTGGGGTTGCCTCCAAAGAAAAGGCTCTCACAGTCCCCATTCTCTAAACCTCAAATAATGGAAACTTAGAGCAAGGCTTCTGAAACTCACCTTAACATCTGGGAATGTTGCTACGGTACCTTGAGATACCCTGGTCATAAGCTATTCAAAGCTTTCAAAGTGATGGCCAGTATCTTGAACTGGGCCCAGAAATAAACTGGGAGCCAATGAAGTTGTTTGAAGTAAATGAAAGATAGTCTCCATACGTCCAACTGCCCCATTTAGTTCTGAAACTGTCTAATCCAACCAATATGCTACCAAAAAATAAAAAAAGAATGACTGTAGCCAATAGTAGAAGCAGGAAAAAGAAAGAAAGAAAGGAAAGGAAAATAGTTGTGATGGCCACGTAGGGAAGTGGATGTTAATAATATAAAAAAAGAACATGTTTGATAAAGATATTATTTTATACTACTTTTCTCTGGAGAACTACTCCTTCAGCAAAGAATATAACATCAAAAGACCAATTCATACTGAATGTATCAATAATTTATCTGCTAAGTTACCACAGAACATTCACACACAATGGCCGACACTTAACTTGGATTTCTTTCTTTGTCTTCTGAGCTTCCAATACTGATAACTTTAGAACTACACTTGTTAAGTTGAAAGAAGCTGAGAGAAAGCAGTGGATTCCTTTCTCCAGAGGGCTTTCCTATAACCCATGTTTCTTTTTGACACTGAAAATATCTTTGAAAAGCAAACCAGCAATGGGAGCAGAAACCAACAACGCAGGCTACAAGATAGTCCTAAAGAAGATTCATTAATGGGGGAAAGTTGTGAAGTTGTTCTGTGAACCAAAGTTTATTTTTAGAACATTGGGTGGGTTCTCATAATCCCCGTGATACTGACAGAATGGGAAATAGGTGGTTTCCATGGCATCACACTCTCAATTTCTGGTTGTTAGAAGCTGGGAATTTTCATTCATGTCAGGTTCACCGGTTGGCATTGTGCAATTCGGATTTTCGGTGATTTGGTTCGGGACCCGAACCGAATCACCCTGTTCTGTTTTGTGCCCGAATATGGGCCACCCGAATCACCCTTGATTCGGTTCGGATTTGGATTTAACCCGAATCCGAATCTGAATCGATTCAGGGGGGGAAAGGGCCCAGGGGCAAAATTTTGGGGTGGGGTGGTAGTGCCCAATGGGTGGAAGCTACCACCCCAATTTCAGGGGTATTGGGCAAAGGGCTGATTTTTGGGGAATATTTTCACACCTCAGAAAATAAGGGAATAACATCCCTTCAGAAAAACTTCTGAGGTGTGAATTCTCATTCAATGATAGCAAATGAGATTTTTTTTCAATTGAAGAACTCTCATGACCCCACTTTCACTTTTTTCACACTCTCACTTACTATGGATATTGAATGAATCAATCTACCACACTGCACTTTATGAAGAAAAACCTCAGAAAATCAACAAAATCCAGCCCTCTGGCCAATCACTCTGAAACTGGGGACGGGTGGTAGCCTCAACCCATTAGGCACTATCTACCAGCCAACCCCACTCTTTTGGGGCAGATCCACTTTCTGCCCCCAATCTGCCCCAAAGACACCAAAACTTCAAAAATTCCCAAAAAATCAGCCCTCTGCCCAATCCCCCTGAAATTGGGGTGTTAGCCTCCACCCATTAGGCACTACCACTCCACACCACCCTTTTGGGGCAGATACACTTTCTGCCCCCAAACTGCCCCAAAGACACAAAAACTTCAGAAATTCCCCAAAAATCACCCCTTTGCCCAATCCCCCTTAAATTGGGGTGGTAGCCTCCACCCATTAAGCACTACCACCCCACCCCACTCTTCTGACCCAGGCCCCACTTTCTGCCCCAATCTGCCCCAAAGACATGAAAACTTCAGAAATTTCCCAAAAATCACCCCTTTGCCAATCCCCCTGAAATTGGGGTGGTAGTCTGCACCCATTAGGCACTACCACCCCACCCCACTCTTTTTGCTCAGATCCCATGCTATGCCCCCAAACTGCCCCAAAGTCACTAAAACTTCAAAAAATCCCCCTTCAAACTTCAAAAAATTCAGCCGATTCACCTGAATTTTTCAGCCCCAAAATTTGGGTGATTTGGCTTGGCCCCAAAAAATATTGGTGGACATCGGGGGTGATTCGGTTCAGCCCCGAATCACCCAAAATTGCTCATTTTGGGCACAGATCGATCTGTGCCCGAAATTTTTTGCACATCCCTAATCTCCTTGTCCCCAAAGGGCTCACAATCTAAAAAAGAAACATAAGCAACAGCCACTGGAGGGGATGCTGTGTTGGGGATGCATAGGACCATAGGACCACTCTTCCCCTGCTAAATAAAGAGAATCACCACTTTTAAAAGGTGCCTCTTTGCTCAGTTAGCAAGGTCATTTAGCATGCACCAAAATTTTTGTCAGTGTCAGGTTGGTCACTAAACCAGTGCAACAGCTGTAGATCAAACCCTAGATTAACTATCTTTGTTAAATGTTACACTGGTTTTATGGCCAACCTGACACCGACAAAGATTTCCACATTCTCAGGAACGGAAACCAGCATTCATAACCAATTTCCCATTTTGCCAGAATCATGGGAATAATGAAAACCTGCCCAATGGGTGCATCTCTAATGGGAGGAGAGGGACAAGAAGGCTAAAAGGAATTCAGTCCATTCCAACTAGTTCTGCAAGTAGTTGTCCTTTCTCAAGAGTGGTTCAATGACCATTTCATGAACTAGGTCTGCTGACCCCCTAAAAACTCATTACCAATCTTATCTCAGCCAGTTCTGGTTGAATGAGAATGACTGGCCATTCAGCTAGGGTGACTAGATACAAATGAGTTTAAGGATCCCGTTTCTTTAACGTTCATGTATAACTGAGGATTTGGACACCTGAAATCTTGACATGAAAGAGTGTTAAAAAAGTCTACTTCTTTTAGAAGCTTCTCCTTTACATAACATTAAAGCTACTGAAGCCCTCCTCTGCATATGTGTGTGTCCTAGTGACCCTGCTTATTTCCTGGTTTGGTTTTGTGTGCCTTGCAAATTCCTTGTTCCTGTGACTCTTAAATCCTGCCAAGTCTGCCTACTTCCACCTTTTGGGAAGTCCTGCATTACAGTTTCTGTAATGCACAGTGGTGCTCTTCCCCCTGGATGTCAGGGCCAAAGTCCAGGCCTTACATACCCCCTGGGAGCCTCCAAATTCTCTTTAATCTGTCCTGGGTGGTGGTCACCACTGGCCTGCACTGTGTCGGACTGCCAAGTGTGATTTTGACCTGTGCTGGATGCTTTAGAGACAGAGTGGGGAGTGAGGAAAGAAATAAGTGGGGTAGGAATATGTTAAGTTGCATGTTAAGTTGCATGTTATGTTAAGTTGCATGAGTACCCAGAATGTTGGGGGGCAATATGTTAAATCATTATAAACCGCTTAGAGAGCTTCCAGCTATAGAGCGGTATATAAATGTAAGTGCTATTGCTATTGCTATTGCTATGTTCAAATGCTTTTGCTAATGCATATTTGCATAAATATAAAGGTAAAGGTAAAGTGTGCCATTGAGTCGGTGTCAACTCCTGGTGACTACAGAGCCCTGTGGTTGTCTTTGGTAGAATACAGGCGGGGTTTGTCATTGCCATCTCCCACACACTATGAGTTGATGCCTTTCAGCATCTTTCCTATATCACTGCTGCCCAGTATAGGAGTTTCTCATAGTCTGGGAAACATACCAGCGGGGATTTGAACTGGCAACCTCTGGCTTGCTAGTCAAGTCATTTCCCACTGTGCCATTAGGTGGCTCTTCCATAAATATACCTGAATATACAAGAATATTACATTCTTGTGAGATCAGTTGCTGTTTATGCCCTCAAGATCCCACATGTTAAAAATACCGTGTCTGTCATGGGTTGTGTGTGTGTGTGTGTGTGTGTGTGTGTGTGTGTGTGTGTGTGTAAGGGAATGTTGCTTAATTTGCAGAGGGGGTATTCCAAAGGCCTTTAGGTCCAGGCTTCAAAATTACCTAAGTGCACCTCTGGTAATGCAGCTTGCATCTTGGCTCCCACTGGGATGCTCTGGCACATAATCTATTTCCCTAAGTGGCTTGATCCCCTGACTTGACCTTTAGGTTTGCTGCTGTGCAAAGAGGACAAATTCCCCAGTACAGATGCTGCTGTCCATTCTTTCACTGGCCCTGCATCCTGTCCCTCTCCTTTACCAGCTGCATTGTACACCTGTAGTCCTGTTCACCACTTGTGAATCAGATGCCAGGAAGAATTACAGCTATGCATCTAGTAGCTAGGTTAGAAAGTGGAAACTCTACGGGACTCTGAAGTTACTTTTATGCTCTTCACAAAACATACTTATCTTGGCCTTTCTCCTTGGCTCGAGACCTTTGCTTTTAGCAAGTCAAAAGCTACATATAAACATAGTCAGCAACTTCCACCCCAGAGAAATAGCTTGCCCTCCTCCACTCTACCTACCACTGATAGACCCTGGTGGGTAACTGAAAAAAGACGCTTTCACATACACAAAGGTCTTTTTCTTCTTCATACTGATGGGGAAAAACATGGCGGCAGCAAGTTTGTGAAGAGAGCAGCTCTTTATGGGCTCACTTCCTTTTATGTTTAGGATGGGAACATTAATGTAAAACATACTGTTACTGTATGGGGCGAGTCACACGATCATGCTGGGTGGGCTGGGAGGGTGTGGGGGGAATGCTGAACTTAACTTATCTTCCTCGCAGATGAACAAACTTTCCTTCATCCCTTCCCTGTGCACGCCTTCTCTGTGCAGCTCCATGAAGCATAGAGCAGAGAGGAGGGATCCAGGGCCAGGACTTGTTTTTCTGGCCTCCAGGCATCCCTCAATGCAGCGCATCGCACATGCGTTGCATTGGAGATTCCCCCATCAGACGGGCGCTCTATTTGCCCATCTCTGTGACTCCTTGGGCTGCATATAGCCCGAGAAATCACACGATTCCTGACTGCCAGGTTAAGGGTGCAAGAGCAACCTTAACCTCAGCTAAAAACCAGGTATGTTAAGGGGGTTAGGCGGGTGGGGAGTGCAGGGATCCACAAGGATCTCGACACTTCTCACGACCAGCCTAACCCTGCTTGGGGCAGCCCAGGCAGGGTGAGGCTGCTAATGAGGCAGGGTGAGGCTGCTAATGAGAACAACCTCTATATCTCTTTTAGATATCTAATTTGTGAGACAAAGGTCATCCCTCTGAAATGAATTTTGTGCCTTCCCTGCCCCCAATATATTTTTGTGATGCCACCACTGTGTATAAGTGGATTCGCACCAGTATTAGACACAAATCATTTTCAAACCTGAAGTTAAAAATCTTAGATAGGCACTGCTACAAAACATAAGTGCTTTGTTTTGAAATGATACATGCTTTTTTTAAGACAGAGGTAGGAAATTGCTGCATCTGTGTCATCAGCTTTCTGAAGCAACTACTTCATAATAAAGCTGACTGTGATTAGCATATGAAAACACAGTTTAGCACCTGTCTACTCCTGAAGTCACTTCAAATTTGGTATATAAGGTGAAATAAATTTTTAAAATTGATCCAATACTGTGAAAAAATCTCTCTCTTTCTCTCTCTCTCTCGCTGGGTTGAGGTGAAATATTTTATTTTATTTTATTTATCACATTTATAAACTGCCCCATCCAGAGGCTCTGGGCAGCGTACAACAAATTTTTAAAAAGGCATAAAACCCACAATTCAAACACAATGCTAAAAACAATATAAAAACAATTCAAAAATGATTAAAACCATTTAAAACCAATTAAAATACTTTAAACAACAACAACACTTTACAAGCCTTGGAAGGCCAGGCCAAACAAACAGGTTTTTAGGGCTCTCTTAAAGGCCGACAGTGGGCCTAAACTGCAGATATCTGACGGGAGTGCATTCCATAGACCAGGAGCAGCTACAGAAAAGGCCCTGTTCCAAGTCTGCACCAGACGTACCGGTGGTAACTGGAGACGGACCTCTCCAGATGACCTCAACAAGCAAAGGGGACCATACCGAAGAAGATAAGATAACCCGGACCCAAACCATTCAGAGTTTTAAAAGTAATAACCAGCACTTTGTATTTCGCCCAGAAACATATCAGCGGCCAGTGCAGCTGTTTTAAGACAGGCATAATATGGTCTCTATGGGTTACTCCAGGGACCAATCTGGCTGCCGCATTTTGAACTAAATGAAGTTTCTGAACTACGTACAAAGGCAGCCTCACGTAGAGCGCATTGCAGTTGTCGAGCCTGGAGGTTACCAGCTGATGCACCACTGTTTTGAGATCATTCTCCTCAAGGAATGGACGCAGCTGTCGAATCAATCGAAGCTGATAGAAAGTACTCTTAGCTTTGGCCTCCACCTGAGATACCATGGTGAGGCCTGGATCTAAGAACACTCTCAAGCTGTGTACCTGTTCCTTCTGGGGGAGTGTAACACCATCCAGCACAGGAAGATCTAACTCATCCCTTAAATTCCGATCCCCTACAATGAGAACCTCCATCTTGCTTGGATTCAGCTTCAATTTGTTATCCCTCATCCAGCCCATTACTGCCTGTAGGCAGGCATTTAGGGAGTGAATGCCATTTCCTGATGATGATGATGATGAGGAGGAGGAGGAGGAGGAGGAGGAGGAGAAACAGATCTGGATGTCATCAGTATACTGATAACACCCTGCATCAAATCTCCTGATGACCTCACCCAGTGGTTTCATGTACTCGTCGGCGATTGGTTAATAAGGAATTACTGTTGTCTTAACTTTTTCAATTTTAGATATTAATGTATTTTAAGCTCCTTTAATCTTTTACTTAATGTACTGTTTATATTGCACTGGTCTGTGACCGTAACAATAAAGTGATAAAAGTGGTTTCATGTAAATATTAAAAAGCATTGGTGACAGAATGGAGCCCTGAGGGACTCCATATAATAGCTCCTGTTTTAAAGAGGAACTGTCACCAAGCTCCACCATCTAGAATCTGCCTGAGAGATAGGAGCAGAACCACTCCTATCCCCAATTCCCCCAGGCGATCCAGAAGGATACCATGGTCAATGGCATTGAACGCTGCCAAGAGATCCAAAAGAACCAACAGAGTTACACTCCCTCTGTCAATTCCCTGGTAAAGGTCATCCATCAGGCTGACCAAGGCATACTCAACCCCATATCCCACTCTAAAGCCAGTTTGAAATGGGTCTAGATAATTGGTTTCCTCCCAAACTGCCTGGAGCTGGTTAGCCACCACTCTCTCAATCACCTTGCCCAACCAGACTGGCCTTTAACTATCCATCACTGAGGGATCTAGGGAAGGCTTTTAAGAAGTGGTCTAATCATTGCCTCCTTCAAACAAGGAAGCATCCCACCCTCCCACAGCGATGAGTTAATGATATTAACTAAGTCATCCCCAACAATCTCCCTGCTAGATAAAAGCAGCCAAGTTGGGCAAGGATCCAGAGAGCTAGTGGTAGGCCGCGCTGCCCCAAGCAGCTTGTCCACGTCATCAGGCATCACAGATTGAAACTGATCCAATCTAATACTGCAAGAGGGATTGCTGGACACCATCTTAATAGACTCTGCAGAAACAGTGGAGTCCAAGTTGGCCTGAATACAGGAGATTTTGTCTGCAAAGAACCCATTAAAAGCATCACAGCAGAACAAAGTCCCCGGGGATTGGTTTGAACTGGAAGGAGCCTGAATCAAACTCCCCACAACCCAGGACAGCTCTGCTATGAAACTGGAGGTCCACTCACTTCCGGTTTCACTAACCAAATGTCTGAACCCATGGAACTGGAGTTAAAAGAAAAAATGGACCCTCCCCTAGCTCCATTTGTTATCTTGGGTTTGAATTAAGTTATGCTGCCGTAAACTGTGTTTTGGTAGTGACCATGGTACGTCTTATCCGGAGAGCACAGTTAGCCTTTGCCTCAGACTGGAAGCTTCCACCACCCCGCACCTCCACATCGCGGTGCAGTTCTCAGAAAAGCATCCCTGTGGAAGCAGCAACCCATGCTGCTGTCTCCTTTAAACCTCCCTGCCACATTGATGGGTTGCTTCCCCCAGCATCCCTTGCATGGCGTCGTCACAGAAATGGCATTAGCGCATGCGTTGATGCCATTTGTGGGGCCAGCAACAACATGAGGCTTCCAGGAAGGACAGGTAGGACCTGCCCACTTCCTTTTAAATGAATCTCTCACCCCACACCAAAATGATTTATCTACAGGAAGCCGAATCATTTTGGCACCTCCTCAAAAAGGCACCAAAATGATTCAGGCACATACCTATTCTCCACAATGTAATACTACATTAAGTAGTTTGTATGTAGTTTCTGGATATATAATGCCACAAATGAGGAGTTTTCTATCATTGTAATGGTTTCCTTGTATAATTAACATCCTTTTATTTGATTAAAATATGCTACAGAAATGATAGAGATTTTCAATATTTTGTGTTCAAATCATGCCTGGGTGAAGGAAGGGAGCAGGTGGCATAAAAAAAGATGTGTGGGAAGTTAAGCTGTGGAGAAAAGACAGACGTCATTAGTTCATTGATCTGACTGCCTGGTTCTGTCTTTCTATGCATTGCTAACTCAGTGGCAGGTTCTCGCCAGGTAATGGAAGAAGTGCTAATGTGATCTGACTCAGAATCAATACTAACATGGTCTTAGATGCACTCTTAATGTTTGCTAGAGTACTAGTTTGGAGACAATGCTGGATTATGTTTTCAACCCTTTCAGCCTTTAACAGGCACCCTTAACTCCGAACAAAAGTCAATATAATTAGTACAAGAGGCTAAAGAAAGATGTTTGAATCAAATGAAAAGAAAAAACGGAGGAAACTTCTGACTTACTATGATTTTACATTGTCCCTAAATAAATAGTGCACTGCCTGATTTTCTGAGTCAATGAACAAAAACAAAATTAGCACTTACCAAGCAGTAGTATATTGCAGAAGTGTCCAACCCTGGTCCTTCTGTACACATTGGTCAGCATGGTGTAGTGGTTACAGTGATGGACTAGGACAATTGACCACTGTGGCTGGGAATGATGGGAGTTGTAGTCCAACATCTGGAGAACCTAAGTTGGACATCCCAGGAGCAGGTTGTCTACAACATCTCCCAATGTGTCAGTCTCACAATGTGCTAAGGAGATACATCACCCTCAAATTGAGTTATGCAGGAGAGTTGTATCATGGTAATTACCTCAACTCCTTAAAGATACAGTAGGAGAGAGGGGATTCAGAAGAAGGGAGGATAATCACAGCAATCACCCACACTACTGAGGATTTGTAACTATACTTATAAATGAGACGACCATTAAAATTATGTAACATCTAATATAGTCAACCATTATTATTTCTTGTTTACACAGTCAGACAGGTGTTATTGACTGGTTTGTTTTATCCAGACATGGAGACATTCCCAAGGACCTGGGATGGCTGAATTTTATTATTGATGTTGTTGCTGTTGTTATAGATATCGTCGCAGAATATAGGCTGTTCCCAGTAAAGTTGCTTTTTGTAATTGGCTGATGGTGATTTTGGTGGCCCCAATGGTGTTGAGGTCCTCTTCAAGTTGTTTTGGAATTGAACCTAGGGCACCACTTATCACTGGGATTATTTGGTCATTTTCTGCCACAGCCTTTCAATTTCAATTTGTAGATCTTTGTATTTTGTGATTTTTTTCTATTTCTCTTTCTTCTATTCTGCTATTATTATTATTATTATTTCTCTCTTGTTTACACAGTCAGACAGGTGTTATTGACTGGTTTGTTTTATCCAGACATTGAGTCCTTCCCAAGGACCTGGGATGGCTGAATTTTATTGTCAATTGTTATAGATATCATCGCAGAATATAGGCTGTTCCCAGTAAAGCTGCTTTTTGTAATTGGCTGATGGTGATTTCTGTGACACCTATGGTGTTGAGGTGCTCTTCAAGGTCTTTTGGAACTTCACCCAGGATGCCAAATACCACTGGGATTATTTTGGTCTTTTTCTGCCACAGCCTTTCAATTTCAATTTGTAGATCTTTGTATTTTGTGATTTTTTCTATTTTTTCTTCTTCTATTCTGCTATCCCCTGTTATTGCTATGTCGATTATTTTCACTTGTTTTTCTTTCTTCTCGACTACAGGAATATCTGGTGTATTGTGTGGCAGATGTTTGTCTGTTTGGAGTCGGAAGTCCCATAATATTTTTACATCTTCATTTTCTTCAACTTTTTCAATTTTATGGTCCCACCAATTTTTGGCTACAGGTAGCTTGTATTTTTTGCAGATGTTCCAGTGTATCATCCCTGCTACCTTGTCATGCCTTTGTTTGTAGTCAGTCTGTGTGATCTTTTTACAACAGCTGATTAGGTGGTCCACTGTTTCATCTGCTTCTTTACAAAGGCGGCACTTGCTGTTTGTTGTGGATTTTTATACATTTGCTCTTATTGCATTTGTTCTTCGTGCCTGTTCTTGTGCAGCCAGTATTAAACCCTCTGTTTCTTTCTGCAAGTAACCATTCTTAAGCCATTGCCAGGTCTTGCTGATGTCTGATTTTCCACTTATATTGTGCAAATATTGACCATGCAGGGGCTTCTTTTTCCATTTTTCTGCTCGGTTCTTGACTTGTTCTTTCTTGTAGGCCTGCTTTGTTTCATTGGTGTTGAATAGTTTCTCGTTATTGACCATTTCAAGTGCATCTTTTTCACTGTCCTTGATATATTCTTCAAGGCCTCTTTGCTCCTCCTCTACTGTTTGATGGACTTGCAGCATTCCTCTTCCACCTGAGCTGCAAGGGAGGTAGAGCCTATCTACATCACTGTGGGGGTGCAGAGTATGATTGATGGTCATGATTTTCCTGGTCTTACAATCCAGCGTCTCTAGCTCTGCCTGGGTCCAGTCTATTATTCCTGCAGTGTATCCGATAACAGGTATAGCCCAGGTGTTTATGGCTTGTATGGTGTTCCCGCCATTGAGTTTGGATTTGAGGATTTTTCGAACTCTCCTGATGTATTCACTTCCAATCTTTCTTTTAACTTCAGTGTGTGCGATGTTATCAGCCTGGAGAACGCCCAAGTATTTGTAAGGTTCTTTCTCTTCCAGGTTCTTGATCTTGCTTCCATTGGGCAGTTCTATTCCTTCTGTTTTTCTTATTTTTCCTCTGTTCATTACTGTATTAATGCAGCACACCTGTCTAGTCCAAACTGCATTGCTATATCGCTACTGAATATACGGACAGTGTTTAGCAGTGATTCAATTTCTGACTGGGACTTTCCATACAACTTCAGATCGTCCATGTACAGCAGATGGTTGATTTTACTTGATGTTTTAGATGTTTGGTATCCCAGGCCTGTTTTGTTTAGTATTTGTGAAAGTGGGGTCATGGAGATTACAAACAATAGGGGGATAGTGAGTCCCCTTGGAAAATGCCTCTTCTAATGCTAACCTGTCCAAGTGTCTCGCCATTGATTGTTAATTGTGTACTCCACATGCTCATTGCTTTTTAAAACAAATATCTGAATGTTTTTGCTGACACCAGTTGTTTCTAAACATTTTAGTATCCATGTGTGAGGCAATGAATCGAAGCCTTTCTTGTAGTCAATCCATGCAACACTTAGATTGGTTTTTCTTCCCTTGCAGTTTTCTAAAATCATTTTGTCAATCAGCAGCTGGTCTTTTGTGCCTCTGGTGTTCGGGCAATTACTTTTCTGTTCAACTGGAAGCTGTTTGTTAGTTAATAAGTGTTGCATCACTTCATCTGCTATTATTCCAGTTAATAATTTGAACATGGTTGGCAGGCAGGTGATCCGTCTATAATTACTTGGAAGTGCACCTTTTGCTGGGTCTTTCATTATGAGATGAGTTTTCCCAGTTGTTAGCCATTGTTCAATATCACTTCCTTGCTTTATGTGATTGAACTGTTTTGATAGTGGTTTATGAAGGCTTGTTAGGTGTTTAAGCCAGAAGCCATGCAGTTCATTGTCGCCTGGCGCAATCCAATTTTTAGTTTTCTTTGCTCTTTCACTTATTAATTCTGGTGTTATTATTAGATCTTGCATTTGTTGGTTACATTTTTTGACCTCTTTCATCCAGCCTGCTTTTTTATTATAATCTATTGGATTGTCCCATAATTTCCCCCAGAATTGCACTGTTTCTTCTTTATTTGGTGTCTCGATGTTTCTTGCAGTTTCTCCTTCTATGCTTTGGTAGAAACATCTCTGATTCGACTGGAATTGGAGATTCTGCCTGTGTTGTGTAATTCTATCTCCTAATCTTCTTTGACACTGCTGTTATTTGCTGCTTTATTATTTCCAGGACTTCTCTAATTTTCCTTGAATCTAGGTGGTATTTTTGGATCAGATACTGTTTGGTGTTTTCATTCTTCAACTTCTTGTCTTTCATATTTTTCAATTTGCTAGCATCTGATCTAAGCCTGGCGATTTTATTTTCTAATCTAATCTTCCATTTAGGTGATGTACTGCTTTCTTTTTTTACAGGTCCACTGATCTTATATCTGAGCTCTTGTGTTGTTATTGTTGCTGCATTGTACATTAGTTGGTTTGTTTCTTGAAAATTATTGGTTGTTATTTCTGCAAGTGCAGCATTGACATCTTTTAATGCCTGAGCAAGTTGTTTTTTGGCTACTGTTTTTAGAGCTGGAAGTCAAACCCTGGTGGTTGTTTGGTTCATGTGCTCAGTTATTTTTTGCTTTAGTTCTTGTTGCTTTTCTGTTAAACGGCATTTGGGTTTTTGAGGTGAAGGCAAAGGGGCGGTTGCCTTGTTTTGATTTTGAAACAGTTCAGCAACAGTGGCATCCTCGATTTCCAACACCTCCTCCACCTGTGCCTGAGCAACTTCTTCAATTGGTGGTAATTCTTCTTCCATATCTTGAGCCTGTGTTGCTCTTTGCAGTTCTTCCAGCTCAACTCCTGTGAATACTTTATTTCTTATTATGAATCTTCTCTGGTCTGCTAGCCTTTGTTCTGTTATTTCTGTATCTGGATGCTTCTCTTTCCAAATTTGGTACATTCTTTTTAAAAAACCTCTTCTAGTTGGACTAGACTTGTAATAGCAGATCATTATTTCCTTGTTGGCATTTTTCGTATATTTTTTCCGGTTAAGCAACGTTTCTTCCAGTAACCTTGCAGTCTCCAGCCCTGGTGGTTCAACTGAAGATCCTGAGTCCTGTTGCCCACTTGCCACCAGATGTCCAGGGACTATATAGCACCTGGTGTGGTCCTTGTTGACCCGGGCGACGACCGATCCAGTATAGATTTATTAAAGTTACGTCTCACCATATTGTTGATGGGACAGGCACTCTTTGTCTAGCTCCTCTGGTGAGACCTGTCCAGTATGGTTGGACCTCTGGCATAACTCTCACCTTCCTCAGAGCACACAAGCCCCACAACCACGCCAAGGTAGTGCCTCACTGGGGGATGATGATGATGATTTACATTTTATATCCAGCTCTTCCTCCAAGGAGCCCAGAGCAGTGTACTACATACTTAAGTTTCTCCTCACAACAACCCTGTGAAGTAGGTTAGGCTGAGAGAGAAGTGACTGGCCCAGAGTCACCCAGCAAATATCATGGCTGAATGGGGATTTGAACTCGGGTCTCCCTGCTCCTAGTCCAGCACTCTATCCACTACACCATGCTGGCTACACCATATCAAGAGGGTCAGTTAGACATTCACAGCTGAGTATCTCTCACCATTAGGACACGTTTTTCTAATTAAATTTATCTTTCTTTGTTTGCTCCGTGATATTCTTTCAGAAGAGCAAAGTACAAAAGTAATTCCGTTCAGGCAAAGCATGCACAACCGAATGAAGCATTCCCCACCACAGATAAACATTGAGGCGGGTCTCATGATCAGTAAGACCTACTTTGAAAGGGTTTGTGGGGAGAGCGGGCTAAACAGCTTTTTAGCCTCCTGGTCGGGGGTCTCCTTGTGAGTTGCCACACCATAGAGCCATGCCGCAGCAGCACACGATCCATTAACCCCGGTTAGCGGAGGGCTCGCTCCGCTAACCTGGGCTAAGGGGAGGGCTTCTCAAGCGGGTTAGCCACCTGTAAACCACCGGGCTCGCCTGCAAGCCTGGTGGTTTTTACGAGCAGCAAAAATCGGGCTAGGAGAGCCTAGCCCGAATTTTGCTGGACATGAGAATAGCCTCATTGTTTAGTTTCATTTTGAAGATGGGTGTGTGCTGAATTAAACTGGTGTTTTATTTTTTTGGGGGGGGGACCACAACCACATAATTGTCTCTTGTCATATTAGCCCACATCATCTCCAAATTAAACTGTAGTCTGTTTGCAAATTTCTTGGGAAGGCAAGTTGTTCTGAGAAGGTTCTCAGTGAATGTGAAGGTCAGACAGCTCTGAAATGGAACATTTGCTTTTTCATTGGCCTCCCTCGTGCTTTTTCCCTCTCCGTGCCTTTCATTTTCTTGGCAAAATATCTGTGACATATCAGTAAGTCATTTTCAAACTTCTTCATGCACTACTATTTCTGTTTCAAGATCATTAATAAAACAGCAGCTTTGGAAGGTGGCACAACAGGTGTTCCAGCATGCTAGCAGGGAGGGAGTCTGATTTTATTTTATTTTTTATAGAACCACTAGCCTAGCCGGAACTAAAGCTCATAAAATAAATAGCAGCATATATTCTGTAGTGAAGAGGCTACGAAAATATGCACAGTATGCTTACTGCGGAACAGGCTATGAGCGCTGAACTTTCTATTAGAGGCAAAAACATTGCCCTGGCAATACAGCCATTACAGTCTTAAAGGTCAACAAAATAAATCCCTTCCCCTCCATTTCTCTCCGAGGCTGGCATGGCATAAACAATTAGTCTCTCTCTGTTAAACTCCATATCCATTACGTCCTATTCAGAGAGATTCCAAAGGTGCTCTATGGGACATCATTAGTATGGGAATTTTTTTTTTTTAACTGAGATCATAAAGAGAGCTTTAGGAAGAGAAAGCAAATATTCTGGAAAGACTGGCAGACAGCAAGTCACACACAAGCCCTTCCTGCTATAGGATGATGTGAAACGAAGTGCGCCTGTTAACTCCATGTCTTTTTGATCCTCAAATCTCTGCCTGCACATAATCCTATGAGTTCAGCCTCCTAAACCCAGTTTAGCAGCTCTCACCTTGATATTTCTCTTGGGCTATTTTTAAAACCATTTTATTCTCTTTTCTGTTTTCCTTTGAGGCTTCTTATTTTTGGACTATCAATATAAACATTTGGATGTCTCCCACCCCTTCTTTAAGACCCGTTTATCCCATCACACGTTTGATTCACACACAGACTTCTTCGCTTCAGCACCTTTCCCCTTTAATCTCTATAGGCAGATATAATGCTGTTGTCAATCAAGCATCCACTTGAAGTATTAAAGAGTTTCAGACTGCTTCATTCTTGAAATGAAATATGAAAATTGAACTTAAAGGAGCATGGGTTCTCTTTTTAGCAAATAATAGCTCTGAATCTGTGCATTTTTTTAAATTAAAGTTGAGTATGGTTCACACCCAACCACATGGTTTCAACTTACCACAAACTCTTCTATGAAAAATGGTCAGACGTAATGTGAATATTTGAAACATGTCCCATTTATTTATGTTTATTAAACTTTTCAGAAATACAAATCAAATTTAGAAGAACATGTTCTAAAATTAATGCACATATTACCAGTACAGAAAGTTAATAACTCAGATGTGCTTTGGGTGACCAAAATAAGGACCTAAGGATTTATGATGGTTGACCAAAATGTGGATTCTAGGTGAAATGAATAAAATTTATTTCCAAGAGAATAATACAAGGCTCAGTTTAAATTTTATTTTTTTTAAAAACTCATTTTAGGAGGTTTGGAGGCCTACTTTATTGTTTTGGAATGCTGAGGTATCTGGCTGGACTGTTCACACATGATGTCAGTGGCTGGGTATGGGCACCAGTAGGGGCGTGGGGGGGTGGAGAGGCATCTTTAAGCATGAATTAGAAGGTGATTTCCTCTGCTCCAGGAGCAAATGCAAGTTGCTCCGAGCTGCAATGCACCACCCAGCACTCCCTGCGGTGGGGAATCGGCTCTGCCATTCACCTGGCTGCTAGTAGGGGGTCGGCTCTGCAGAAGCCAGGTGAGTGGTGGAGCCAATCCCCCGCCACAGGGAGTGCTGGGTGGTGCACTGCAACTCGGAGCAGGTACTGCTGGAGTGGAGGTAAGCACCTCTAATTTATGCTTAATGATGCCTCTTGCGGCCCCACCCCTGCAGTGACACCCACACTGACCACTACTGTTAATATAATACTAGAAAAGGTGAGCTAAAGTTCAAAAAGTTTCTGGGGATTATTAATCAACTTCAGGCAGCTTTATTTCTACCCTCAGTTTAGGGAATGAAGCTCACTGCACTTCTTTGTAACTCTTGTTGTGTCCACATCAATAGCTGAAGTGATGCTGATGTCAGTGTGGGCCATTGGATCCATCCAAGTCACATGTTCCTGACCTCAGTTCTAGAACTGAAGGGAGAATATAGTTTCATAAAGAAACTGAATTCTAGTTGTGGAACACCAAACACAAGGTTCTAGGACAGTGTGTGAATCAGACAGAGTAGGTGTTCTAATTCCAGTTATTATTATACACATCCCAAGAGCCCTTTGAATTCTGCTTTTAACAAGATCTCTCACCTGTACTGACAGAGTCACTGAATCATAGGGATGATTCCAGCTCATCATCATAATTCTAGGCTCATCAGTTCCAGTCCTTTGCAATGTGACAGGATCCACTAGATCTGGACCATTTCTGACTCTAGCCAGGGGTGCCATGTAGGGAGGCCAGCACCCCCAGGAAGCAGGTGCACCATGGCTGGCAAGTGCAGACACTCCAGCCCTGCCCCCTGCCATGAGCATCACCCCTCCTGCCACCCCTCTTCCTCCTCACCAGCATCACTTGCTAGGATGTGCCACTGCTTGGCAGAGTGGACAAGTTTGGTGCTGGAAAGGAGAGACAGCGTGGGGAGGGGGAGAGTACCCATGCTGGTGCTACAGCTGCAATGACAAGGAGAGGCCAGAGGCCAGTGGTCAACACCACCATTGCATGCATGGTACCTGGACAGCTTGCAATACCATGGAAGGTGAGGCCAGCGTGCGAGAAGAGGGGTGGCATTAGTGAGCAGGGCTGGCAAGCAAGGTGGGGAAAGAGGCCATTGAGGGGACACAGCAGTATCAGTGCTATCTCTGGCCCAAGGGAGTGGGGCAGCTTATGGCATTCACCTCTAGTGAATGCAATTCACGCTCTCACAAAGACCACAAGCCAGCACTGACTATAGCTGATCTAAAAATTCTTCTATTTCCAATACTTCTTCAGAGTATCTAAAATGCTGAACTTGGGCTAGATTGTGTCCTTACACTTCATAATTCAGTTGAGAACTATCTCCAGTGCTCTTAACTTGATTTGCCCCAATTCCCAAAACTCCACACCTGATATATACACTTCTCAATAATGTCATATTTTAACTATGATTTCTCCCACCCACTCGCCCTCCCCCCCGCCCTCTGTCTTTCCTGCAATTTTCAGTTTCTTGGGCACTTTTTTCTTCCTTTTTCAAGTATTTATCCTAATTATCTCTTTTTCTCTTTTGCTCATCTTTGCTTTACTTTCCACCCTACATCCTCCAATATGAAAATTTTGAACATCCTTACCCTGAATCAAGTTTGTTTTAGATTTTCAATCTTACGATGGTTGAGTGGGTTGGCAGTCGGGCACAACGTGCTTGCCCAACCATAGCTCAAACCAAAGTAAAAGCTGTCTCTTACACCTTTTGAAGAAAGGATTTTAAGAAGTATCCGTCACTTTAGACAGGTTTATAGAAAATGCACAAGTTGCTGCTGGTGCTGCTGATAAAATTATGCAGCACTATAAACCAGTGCACTCAATTTTTTCAGCTATTCTTTCCTTGATGCAAAGTTGATAGTTTTGCAAGCCTTGGAATACTGTGCACATTTTCAGAACATCCAGCCCACTTAAAAAAAACTGCTGTACTTTGCCTTTCTTACTTTAGGTACTGGTTTTACTTCAAAATGATGTATTTTCTTCATTAAGATAAAAGTTGCTCAATTTTATTTATTTCTATATAAACTGAGCATGGAAAACCAATCTATAGCAGCTTCATTAGTAAAAAATCTGTATTGTTTTGGAGTTTTTCCTCATCTCCTGCAGAAGATAATTATTAGTGGGGTTTCTCATCCCTTGGGGAAGATATTTATTAGGGGTTTGCAGAACCAGAAATAGACTTGCTTTCCATTTTGGGTGGGGTGTGTGTATGTGTGTCTGTCTGTCTGTGTCTGTGTGTTTCTCTTTTCATTTTGGGTTATTTCAAACCTATCACTGTTTTTATTGCTGAACCCATTCATAAAGTGCCACTCCATTATTCGAACCCCATTCATTTGGGGATTTAAAAACAAATCAAAGACTTTTAAACTACCTGTGTTAGTAGTTGGTGGCAGCAGGAGCTTCAATTCTTTTTCTTTTTCCTTTACATACACTACCTTGGGACAATGCTGCACTCAGGTGCAAACAGGTAGAAACTGGCTGCAACCAGGAGGTGGCTGTGTGTTGGGGTGCCTGCTGCCTTTTAGCGAAGTGGTTAAAATTTAGACTTAGAAATAATTAAAAAACAAAACTATGAGCATTCTAAAAGCACACCTCCCATTCATATGCATCCATTCAATTTGTTCCCTGGCCCATTTGGAACCCAAACTGAATGGATCTTATTCAGCTTGGATTCTATTCATTCCCAAAATGACTGTCTACCCCTAGTATTTATATTTCCCTCTAATTTAAATATTTTATAGCTACAAAAGGCACGGTTGCTACTTTGCGGGATCAGAAATGCAACCTCTACACGATCCTTTAAAATGATCGTAAACTTACATTGTAAAAGGTGGTCTTTGGGCATATGTACACTATACTAGCCGACCCCGCACAGAGCATCTGTGCGCTCTTTGGGGCTGGCAGTTACCTCTCCCCCTCCCTTCTGCCCCAGTCTCTGCTTCTGGGCCCAGACGCCTCTCCTCCCCACCAGCACTTCCACCCCCCTTTCTTTCCCCCCTCCTGGGCCTTGCCTCCGTGGCCGGGCTGGGCCCGCCACCTCTGGCCTCCACAGCCAGGCCACTGCAGCAGCAACCAATCCTCCTGGGTGCACCTCAGCCAATCAGGCACGTCTGCCGCCCAGCCAATCAGCTGGGTACTGGGATGCACACACCCAGGAGAATTATATATAGAGATGCTAACCTACCCCTCAGCATTGTTTTGCAAATAAACATAACCATGTACATTGCTCTGGGTTCCTAGGAAGAAGAGTGGGATATAGCAATAGCAATAGCAATAGCACTAACATTTATATACCGCTCTATAGCTGGAAGCTCTCTAAGCGGTTTACAATGATTTAGCATATTGCCCCCAACATTCTGGGTACTCATTTTACCGACCTCAGAAGGATAAATGTAACAAGTTGTTCTAGTAAGAACTAATCAGCCTACTTTGCTTTCACTGTCTTTACATCTGGACTAAATTTGGTGCAAATCAAGGTCCACAAGTTAGATCTCTTGTGCTTCAAATGTTCATGTGCCCGCCATCTTGGATTGTCATCATTACAAACTGCACCATTACGGTGTCCATGTGTGTCAGTCACTACAGCTGTTCCAAATTTGGTTCAGATCAGTTAGACAGTTCTCAAGTTAGTGCACTTGCACCTCAAAAGTTTATGTATCCACCATCTTGGATCAAGGTGGGTGACATCATCACAAACTACACCATTGGGGCATCTCTATGTGTCCATTCAGCTGTAGCAAATTTGGTTCAAATCAGTTAGATAGTCCACAAGTTAGTGCACTTGCACCTCAAAAGTTTACATGTCCACCATCTTGAATTGGGCTGGATGACATCATCACAATCTTCACCATTGAGGAGTCCCTGTGTCCCTACAGCCATAGCAAATTTGGTTCAAATTGGTTAAGCGGTTCACAAGTTACCTTATTTACACCTCAAAGATTTATGCTTCCACCATCTTGAATCAGGGTGGGTGACAAACTACACCACTGAGGTGTCCCTGTGTGTCACTCACTACAACTGTATGTAATTTGGTTCAAATCAGTTAGATAGTCCACAGGTTAGCCCACTTGCATGTTCACGCATCCACCATCTTGGATTGGGGTAGATAATATAATCACAAACTATGCCATTGAGGTGTCCCTATGTGTTCCTACAGCTGCAGCAAATTTGGTTCAAATTGGTTAAGCAGTTCACAAGTTAGCCCACTTGCGCCTCAGATGTTCATGCGGCCACCATCTTGAACTGGAGTGCATGACATCATCATCACACCACGCCATCATGACATCATCATCACACCACGCCATTACTGCATCCCTATGTGTCCCTACAGCTGTAGCAAATCTGGTCCAAATCGGTTAAGCGGTTCACAAGTTAGCCCACTTGCGCATCAAAAGTTTACACATCCACCATCTTGAATTGGTGTGGATGAAATCATCACAAACTATGCCATTGAGGTGTCCCTGTATTTCACTCACTGCGGCTGTACCCAATTTGGTTCAAACAGGTTAGAAAGTCCACAAATTAGCCTGCTTGCACTTTAGAAGTTCACGCAGCCACCATATTGAATTGGAGTGGATGACGTCATCACACACCACGCCATTTGGGCACCCCTTTGTGTCCCTACAGCTGTAGCAAATTTGGTTCATATTAGTCCAAGCGTTGCGAAGTTGATGGACACACACACACACACACACACACTGCTGGTTGATCTCATAAGCCTACTGGAAAGTAGGCTAAAAATAAGAATGGATGGATGGATGAGAAACGTCTCCTTCCCAAGGAACCCTGGAAATTGTAATATCATTGGAGGGAAATAGATATTTTGTTAGAGAAGTGTTAGAGAGGGTTGTATGTGCCCAGCTTGAGAGGGTCTTGGAAGAAACTAGTCATCTTAATTCTTATCAGTCGGGTTTCAGGCCTTGGCATAGCACAGAGACAGCACTGGTCACTATAGTAGATGACCTTCTTCGGGACCTTGCCAAGGGTAGTGTCCCTCTCTTAGTCCTTTTAGATCTCTCAGCGGCTTTTGTCACTATTGATCATGCAATCTTTCTCAACCGCCAGCATGGGTTGGGTATCGGGGGCACTGTCTTACAGTGGTTCCGTTCTTACCTTAGCGAGCGTGTCCAGTCAGTATGCATTGAGGACAGATGCTCTGACCCATGGCCACTCCTTTATGTACAGTAGTTCCCCAGGGTTCAGTTCTTGCCCCTGTCCTCTTTAACATCTATATGAAGCCGCTGGGTCAGGTCATTTCCCAGTTTGGGGTGAGATTTCATCAATACGCTGATGATACTCAGCAGTATATTGCCATCCCAGACCATTCTGGGGATGCTGTTTCTGTGCTTACCCGATGCCTGGAAGCTGTTAAGGTCTGGATGAATCAAAATAAGCTCAGACTGAATCCCACTAAGACTGAACTACTTTTACTCAGCCCTCGTACTGGACAACAGCTAGATGTGAACCTTGTTATAGATGGGGGGGCACTGCCCCCAAAGGAGCTTGTTCGTAATTTGGGGGTCCTTTTGGACTTGCGCCTCCTGCTTGAACAGCAGGTGGAGGCTACAGCCAGAAGTGCTTTTACCCAGCTTCATCTGCTTCGGCAATTATGCCCTTACCTTGATTGGCATTAATGACAGTGACCCATGCCCTTGTTATCTCCAGTTTATATTATTGTAACGCTCTCTATCTAGGTTTACCTTTGAGGACGATTGGGAAGCTACAACAGGTCCAGAAAACAGCAGCTCGCCTGCTCATGGGTGCCAGAAAATATGACAGGGTAACACCTCTCCTGCAGTCATTGCACTGATTGCCTATTTGCTTCCGAGTTCAATTTAAGGTCCTGGTTTTGACCTTAAAAGCCTTGTGGGGTTTGGTGCCTGTCTACCTACAGACCTGCCTCTCCCATCCAGTTACATCCTGTCCGGTCAGATCATCTCAGATGGCCCTTTTGTCGGTCCCTGATTTCCGAGAGGTTCGGGGCACTAGGACCCATGAAAGGGCCTTTTCGGTTGCTGCCTCACTTCTTGGGAACTCTCTTTCCTTTCAGATTCGTTTAGCCCCTTCCTTACTGATTTTTAAATTTCTATTGAAGACTTTTCTTTTTCGCCAGGCTTTTGCCCTGTAGTTTACCTATTTGGATTTTTTTCTTTTTTGTTAGTTACTTTAGTTTTTAATTTAGAATGTAATTTTAATGTTGTCTTGCTTTGCATGTTTTTGTACACCACCCAGAGTCTTCAGAGTGGGTGGTATATTAAATGTTTCAAATAGATAGATAGATAGATAGATATTTTGGATAGAGAATGTCCCTCACCACAGTACAATGCCCATGATGTTGGGGAGAGTCCTGACTGGAGAGATGGTATAAAACTGATATGTTCCTATTATTACATTTGTTGCCACCCTGTCCCCAAGGAGCTCAGGTCAGCAGATGTGTTTTTCTCCACCTCTCTCACTCTCTTTTTATCCTCATAACATCCCTATTATGATCTCACAGGCTGAGATAATATTGACTGGCCCAAAGTTACCCATTGAGCTCCATGGATGAATGGTATTTCAAACCCAGGTTTCCCCATTCCTAGTATATCACATCACATTAACTCTTGATATCATTATATAGTGTAAAACCTAATCCTCAGTGTGGGTGGGGGTTTGAAATTACTTTTCTCCCAGCAATGAAACATTAATTGTATAGCAGCCCGAATGTTTGTTGATTACTTGAAGAAGCAAGAAAGCTTTGGGCATGCAGCAACCCAAGGCAGAAGGCAAGCACTTCTGAACCCTATTGATCCTGTGAAATAATAAAAACCCTGAAGATCAGCTTCAAAATATAGCTGAAGAAAGAGAAAACTTGAGTGATGCCAGGAAGAATTGTTCCACTGGCAAATTTGAGTTTCATTTCCTACACACAAGGTGAAAAAAAGGTACAGCTTCCAAACAATTTTTTAAAAAAACACCTACATATAAGACCAAATACATAAAATAGGAGAGCAAAGATTTATATCGAGGTATGCTCTTTTTTTGTATTTATGGGTTTAAAAGTTTAAATTAGGTTTTTGCTTATTCTTCAAATTGTCATCTTTGAAAGGTTAGTGATGATGTAATGTTTAACTATAACTTTACATCACCACTAACCTTTCAATTATGACAGTTTAAAGAATAAGTAGACTTCCTCAGAAGTATATGCCCGTAAATAAATGAACAGGTATGCTCAACGTAAATATATAAATATAATTTTAAATTAGTTCTTTTTCTTTGGATAGTTGTCCTCAGTGAAAGGTCAGCAGTGATGAATTGTAGATTGTCACTGAATATAAAACGTGCACTGTACAGTTCTATTATTTGCTGTTAAAGAAAAACATGATTTATTGGAGCATCGAAAATATTTCCTCAAGGGCTGCTGTATATAAAATATATAGCCTGCATTTAACTACCTTCCTTAAGAGACCTAATACATGTCCCCCTGAGGTCACAGATGAGTCAATCTATAGCTTCATTTGATGATTTGGCACAAATTGTGCAAGTATAAAAATCATAACTGTCTATACTTAATAGGGAACAGTACCTTAAAAAACAACAACTCAAACTATGTCTGATATATCATTGTCATAAGAATATAAGAACAGCCCAGCTGCTGCTGGATCAGGCCCAAGGCCTATCTAGTCCAGCATCCTGTTTCACACAGTGGCCCACCAGATGCCTCTGGGAAGCCCACAGGCATTCTCTCTCTCCTGCGGTTGCTTTCCTGCAACTAGTATTTAGAGGCATCTTGTCTCTGAGATTGGAAGTAGCCTATAGCCACCAGATTAGTAGCCACTGATGGATCTGTTCTCTGCAAATTTGTCTAAACTCCTTTTAGAGCCATCCTTGCATCAGCACATCCCATGGCAGAGAATTCCGTAAATTAACTATGCACTGTGTGGAAAAGGATTTCCTTTTGTTGGTCCTAAATTTCTTGGAAATAGTTTCAAAGGATGACCCCTGATTCTAATGTTATGGCAGAGGAAGAAAATTTTCTCTCTATCAACTTTGTCCACACCATGCATGATTTTATAGACGTCTACCATGTCTTCGCTCAGTCATCTTTTTTCTAAACTAAATAGCCCCAGGTGTTGTAGCCTTGCCCCGTAAGGAAGGTGCTCTAGGCCTCGATCATCTTAGTTGCCCTCTTCTGCACCTTCTCCACTTCTATAACGTCATTTCTGAGGTATGGTGACCGGAAATGTACACAGTACTCCAAATGTGGCCACACCATAGTTTTTTATATGGACATTATAAGATTAGCAGATTTATTTTAAATCCTCTTCCTAATGATCCCTAGCATGGAATTGGCCTTTTTCACAGCTGCCGCACATTGAGTTGACACTTTCAACGAGCTGTCCCCCACGACCCCAAAGTCTCTCTCCTGGTCAGTCACTGACAGCTCTGTCCCGATTGCCGCCTTTTAGGAAGACTTTTTATAATTTCATTTGTGGGAGATAAAGATGACTTTCTTCAGACTCCTTTGCAGGTTCTCTAGAACAGAAACGTGCCTCTGTCTCTGTGTATGTGTGTTGTCTCTAGCACACAATGTGAATACATTCATGTGCATGAACACTAAGGCAGCATGCAGTGTGCTCCCTGTCATTTTATATGCAGCAGTTGCTAGGGTTTATTTTGAGCTGTTGATAACATATTGTAGGATAATTAAATTTTTCAACATTACCTTCAAGCAAAATAGCAAACACCATTTTGGCTTTTGAAATTGTATAAGATGGACTGCTGTAGAGTACATGAATGCAATGTATAATGATGAATGGGCCAGTGGGAAGGTGCTGGCACTGACAGTGATTCAAACAGAGTTATTCCAAGCATATCCATATTTCCATTGTGAAATATTATGTTGTTGTTAACTGACCAGAGACAGAGGTTTGGGGTGGTCTACAAATCTGAATAATAACATAAAATAAAATAAAATAGTTAGGGGTTTGTTTTTTGTTTTTTTTGGTGAAAACACCCTTTCAAGCCAAAATTACAGTCATCTCCTATTGGTTTTGCTGTATCTAATTCTCTGTCCTCTCTGTAGCCTAAGACGTCACCTATTTTTAAATAGATCAGGCTATCTAATTCATCAACAAAGTATATGTAGAAACTATAGAACATAGAAAGTAAATGGATGGAGAGAAGAGCCATAGTGCAATGGCAGAGCACATGCTGTGCACGCAGAAGGCCTCCAGTTCAGACCCTGGCAGCTACAGATGGGGCTGGGAAAGATCTTTTTGAAACTCTGGAGCATTGCTGCCTGTCAGTGTAGCCAGTATGAGCTACATGATCCATTGGTCTGATTATTTTACACAGTCAGACAGGCGTTATTGACTGGTTTGTTTTATCCAGACATCGAGTCCTTCCCAAACACCTGGGATGCCAGAATTTTATTGTCAATGGTTATAGATATCGTCGCAGAATATAGGCTGTTCCCAGTAAAGCTGCTTTTTGTAATTGGCTGATGGTGATTTCTGTGACCCCTATGGTGTAGAGGTGCTCTTCAAGTTTTTTGGGATTTGCACCTAGGGTGCCAATTACCACTGGGATTATTTTGGTCTTCTTCTGCCACAGCCTTTCAATTTCAATTTGTAGATCTTTGTATTTGGTGATTTTTTCTATTTCTTTTTATTCTATTCTGCTATCCCCTGGTATTGCTATGTCGATTATTTTGACTTGTTTTTCTTTCTTCTTGACTACAGTTATATCTGGTGTATTGTGTGGCAGATGTTTGTCTGTTTGTAGTCGGAAGTCCCATAATATTTTTACATCTTCATTTTCTTCAACTTTCTCAATTTTATGGTCCCACCAATTTTTGGCTACAGGTAACTTGTATTTTTTTTGCAGATGTTCCAGTGTATCATCCCTGCTACCTTTTCATGCCTTTGTTTGTAGTCAGTCTGTGCAATCTTTTTACAACAGCTGATTAGGTGGTCCACGGTTTCAACCCTGTAAAGTTTACGTAGGTTAAGCTGAGAGAGAAGTGACTGGCTCAGAGTCACCCAGCTAATATCATTGCTGAATGGGGATCTGAACTCGGGTCTCCCTGGTCCTAGTCCAGCACTCTAACCACTATACCACGCTGGCTCTAATATATCATTAATGGATATATCATTAGACAGATTCTCACCAGTGAGCAAGAATACGATAGGCTTTATAGAGAAATTTCCAGTAAAAGAGTTGCAAGGGGAAGAATATACAGCAGCATAAAACCCATGAAGACATGTGGTCACTTCATTCATCCTTTGGGTTGCATTACAGATGAGGGGAATAAGAAGTGGAGAGATGATGCTTGGTGCAAAAACCAAAATCATTTAGGACATAAATTCCAATATCTATTCATGCATGTATTATTTATTTATCATATTTATATATAGCACTGGATGTGTGCATATAATAATCTCTGGGTGGTGTGCACAATTTAAAACAGAACACAACAGAGTAAAAACAATTAAAATAATCTCAAGGAATAAAAAGTTTAAACAATCCTATTGGATAAAAACAATTAAACAATTTAAAATTAATTCTAGGCTCTTATTTTGATAGGGAGCATATTCCAAAGCCCTGGGGCAGCCACAGGGAAGGCCTGGTCCTGAGTCGCCACCAAATCAGCCGGTGGCAACAATAACCAGACCTCTACAGATGATAAGTGACAGGGGTCATGACAGAGAAGGTACTCTCTTAAGTATCCTGGTCCCAAGCCATTAAGGGCTTTATAAGTAGTAACCAACACTTTCCTTATACCCTAATTTTATTATGAGTTTATGAATTGTATTTATCTTTAGGTGCTTGGTTTGGCTGATTTGAAATTCTTCTTTTTCAGCCTATTGGGGACTTGTGTTTATAAGGCCTTAGATGGAGCAGTGCATTTGCAATCTCCCATCCAAAGGACAGCTCTACCAACCCTGCTTTGTACTTTTTTCTGCAGTAGATTAGGGCCTGGGGTACTCTTTACAGGTGCACTCCTTGATTTGGTGGCTTATACTGAAGCAGTTTATTTGAAGAAATACAGCTTGCAAAGACTCAGCTAATGCAACACCACACTTTACCATGATTAGATTAGATTAGATTGTGCCTGTATGCTCTTTTAATGTCCTATCTCTTTGAAATTTGGAAGGCTTGATTCCTTGGAGGAATCCTCAAATGCCTGCAAAGGTCATGCAGATTGTCTGGAAGCCATTAACTTATAGGCAGCAGAACTGAAGTTGGTTCCCCTGTTAAATCAATGGGGAATGAAGACAATGAACACAGGCAAATTTCATGGTGATACTAATGTGATTTCCATGAGCACATGCATACATAAACCAGATCTTTGGGCACAAACATAAACACAAATACAAAATATTTTTTCTTGCATACCTCTTGTGCACATAATTTCATATGGAGAATGCATACAGATGTGTTTCTAGGTTGTGTGTTGCTGATCTTTTGATAATCAGATGTTTTTCTGTAGACTAAAACTAGGGGGTGGAAATTCCAAGAGAGCAACAGAACTACCCATCTTCCATGTACTATGAGGAATGGTTGAAGGAGCTGGGTTTGTTTAGCTGGAAGAACAGAAGAGTGCGGGGAGATATGTTCAAGTATCTGAAGGGCTGTCACACAGAAGAAGACTTGTTCTCTGTTGCTCCTGAGGGCAAGACTAAAACCCATGAGTTGAAATTACAAGGAAGCATGTTTAGGCTATACATTAGGAAGAGCTTGCTAACTGTAAGAGCTGTCTGACAGTGGAACAGTCTGGCTGCATTCTCATGTAATGCAGAAGCATGAGTCGAATGGTGCCCACCCCTCCCGCTGCTCTCCCATCTGAATTCCTACATTCAGGAGAGTTGCCATCTGCAGTCAGCAAGACTGCAGAGAGGCAGGTGAACTGGCTGAGTGGGCTTCCTTCTTGAGAGAAGGACAGGCCACACAGCCAATCAGGTCAAAGTTGAGGGAGGAGATTCCTCCCTCAACTCCGGTTCCAGGGGCAACAGACTGAGGTTCTGAATTCAGATGTACCGCAGACTGCTTGGAACCTTGGGTTGCAGTGACAAAACTCACTACAACTCATGGGTTTAGATTGGTGTCCCAATCCTGAACCCTTGGTTTCATCACCACATCTGACTGCGGTTCCCTGCATTTGTATGTAATGGCCGCAGAACCGTAGGCCTATTCAACTGCAGTTATGTATCACTTGTGAATGCAGCCTCTAATTCATGCAGTGGTGGGGTCTCCTTGACTGGAGGTTTTCAAGCAGAGGCTGGACAGCCATCTGTCAAGAGATTCTGTAGCAGCTGCTTGATCTGAGCAAGGGCTTATACCAGAAGACCTTCCCCAAGGTCCCTTTAAATTCTATAATTTTATGATTCTGTGTTTCATTGATATACAGTACAAGCCTATTCATGTTGACTCAAAAGTGAGCCCCACTGAGTTGCGCACTGGTTTAAGCCTCACACCTCCTTTACTTTTACTGGTGGGGTTGCAGCTTCTTCTTCAATATCTCTCATTTCAGTCTGGCATGTGTAAATGCCCACCCATGGGGCTCAGATTTGGGACATGTTTATATACTGTCCAAACAATGAATCCCCCAAAGAGCTTGCCATTGCTTGCACAGTTTGTAAATACACCAGGAAGCTAAATCATATGGGTAGAAATAAGAGACATAAGTTTTGGGTGGTATAAAAATATGTCAAATAAATAAATAAATAAATAAATACATAAATAAATAAATAAATAATTCTCATAGAAGTGCATGTAAAGGGAATCTAAGGGTCAGATAACCTGTTACAAGCTGCCCAAAATAGCTTCACCACATCCAAGGAAGCCATTTTGGGCAGCATCTGCATGGTAATTGCTTATCTCTTACCATGAGAAATGCAGCTATCATGTTGTACATCTTCAGCTCCACTAGCAGCAGTCAGAAATGTAGAATTGGGACATCTGGGCATTGTCAGTGTGATGTGGAGCAAACTGTTGTAATTAATAAATACATGAATACAGGTTCACATCTGTATGAATACAGGTGCACATCTAGGAATATATACATATCCATTGCATCACCATAGCTTTCTAGGGATATTCATCCCAAGATTAATATTCATCCCAAGATATTCATTCCCCGAAAGTAAGACCTACCCCGAAAGTAAGACCTAGCAGTAATTTCTGATGTACCGCTAATTGCCCTAGTGCATTTTTGGGGGCTAAAATTAATACAAGACACTGTCTTATTTTCGGGGAAACACGGTAGTGGCTGCACACACATGAGGCCAGATTCTATTGACATTTTTCATGCTGGATGGGGAATCATGTAAACAAGTACTGCATGTGGAATTATATCACTCAATCAATCATCTTTATTACGGTCCAAGACCAGTATAAGAGAGAACAGTAAGGCATGCTTCATAATAATAAAAGCAAGTTATGGAAGTTATGGAACCATAAAACTATACTACTTTAAAATTGCTACTCTAATACTAGTACTCTAATACTATGACTGCATTATAATACTATAAAACTGCTATACCTTAGAAAAGAGGGCAGCTGTGAAATCATTAAAACCTCTTATAAACAGTTATATTTAAAAAGTTATGTGCATAAAATATATTAAAATATATAAAATTCAAAAGCAGTGGCTAAAATGGAGTATGTAAAATGAATTAGTTAAATGGGGACACTAGGAAGAAAAGATAAAATAGTCAGTAGTTTAAAGCTATGCAGAGCTGATGCAACGGTGTGGATTGGCAGTCAAGGCCTTGCAGATTCTACATGCTGCCATGCAGAACTTGGCAGCAGGGGCATAGCTTCTATTGCACAAAGGGGGACAATTGGCCCCAGGACCACAGAGTCTGAAGGGCCCTCTGGGGCCCCTTGGCCAGGCCCTCTTGCCCTCTCCAGCACCTGCTTAAGAGTTGCCCTCTCTGCTTGCTGCAAGCTAAGCAGCTTAGGCACTTCCTTCAAAGCAGCTGCTTCCGTTCCTGTGGCCCTGCATCTGCGTATTCCATGGCGTAGGGCATATGACTGTGACATTTTTTGTCTTTCTTGCATGCCCGCCCAAAGAGAGAGTACGAGGTGTGGTACGGCTGTGTGCACCCCAAACCTAGCAGCAGATATTAGCATAGGCTGATCCACACAGAAGAGTTCTGCTGCTGCTGCACCTTCTCAGCCACGAGAAAGGACCAGGGCAGCGCTGCTTGGAAAGGCGATCCAGCACCTCTCTCCAGCTTCAGCTTTGCCTAAAGGCAAAGAAGTGTATTTTTTCCCTTGTTTATTCCCTCCAATTAAATTTTTTTGAGGTACTTCAACTCTCCCTGTCCCCTCCCGCTCTCCCCCGTGCTACACCCTCAACATGTGCCCCAAAGACTGGTGGATATTAACCCCAACCAAAATGACATAAAGTAGGGAGCAAATACAGAAAGAGCAGCTTCACAACAATCCTGTAAAAGGCAAAAGCTCGGTTATCCCTGAATTGTGGATGGGGTGTGTGTGCTAACATAGAGAGAATGTATGTCTTACATAAGAGCAGGGAGCTCATGAGAACATAAGAACAGCCCTGCTGGATAAGGCCCAAGGCCCATCTAGTCCAGCAACCTGTTTTGCACAGTGACCCACCAGATGCCACTGGGGAGCCCACAGGCAAGAGTTGAGGGCATGCCCTCTCTCTTGCTGTTACTCCCCTGCAACTGGTACTCAGAGGCATCCTGCCTTTGAGGCTGGAGGTGGCCCACAGCCCTCTGACTAGTAGCCATTGATAGACCTCTCCTCCATGAAGTTATCCAAACCCTTCTTAAAGGACCAATAGGGCAAAATTGGAAGGGGCCCCTGACTGGGCACCACAGCCTGCTTGACTGCTAGAAGACTGCATCACTCTCAAGCTCCTGTCTCCAGCTACAGCATCTCTCCTTCAGCTGAAGCATCACTGCTCTCAAGCCTCTGATCCTGGTAATATGCTGCTTCCACAAGCCTTGGATCACTGCATCTCTCCCCCTTCTTCTCCTCCCTCTTCCCTCTACTAATTCCTGATCTCCGCAAACCATGCCATTCCTCAACCTTCCTTACCCCCCCCCCCGCCCCTTTCTGTCTATATCTGAATTATATTAAGCTCTAGGAAGATTTAATACACACACATATGATAGTTAGGAACACTGGGTGAATGTTGTTGCTGGCTATGGTTGAAATATTGTTAGAAATACAGATTGTTTGGTTTTCTGCTCAGTTAGATTGATGTTGTTATTCTTTTATTCTCAATAAAGCCCATTGAATCATTTAGGATTGCTTTGGTCTCCTTTCTACCTTGCGCCCAGACTATACATGGCCACCGTTTAAAAGAACTGGTCACTTTTTGACACTGATGAAACAAGCCTAATTTCATATGCTAGCTCCGTCCGGAGCATATCTAGTATAACAAATCAGGCTTGGTTCACAACAAAGGCTAAATGCCAGGTGAAGCCAATTAAGGCCCCGCCTACCTTCAGGGCTACAGTTTCAGATGCCCCCCACCAGTCAGACTTTTCTCTTCACAAAACGCTTCTCTATTCTGCAGTCATGCTGATGCTTCACGTAGCTCACTGGTCTGCTGCTTGGTCCCAGCTCCTCCCCATCTGAAGAAGGCAACGGTTCCCTGGCAGCCTCCTGCTGTTCCACAATAGGTAAGTTCTCCATCCATGGGGCTTCCTCCTCAGTGTCAAGCAGCAGGACCATATAAGGAGACTGTGGGTCAGGCAGTTCCTCCTCAGAATCTTCTGAATTGGACCACTGCCTGACAGAGTTCTTCTGAGTGGTGAGGGCGACATGGTCACAGTGGGCCTTTCTTGAGCTAGAGACATGTAAGACCACCCCTAGATATTTGAAACAAGCAACCTGTTCAACCTTGTGGCCATCTATACTCTAGGGGCAGGTCTTGGGTCTTCTGGAGAAAGGCATAACTTTAGTTTTTGGGTAGTTGATTTCTAGTTCATGGTTCTTGCAGTACTGAGCTAGAGCCACCAATGCTTTTCTGAGACTTATCGGAGTCCTTGAGAGGATTGCAGCATTGTTAGCACAGAGCAGGGTGAAAATGCTTCCATCCACCAGCTTAGGAGGATGTAAGTTTGGGCTACTAAGGTGGCTCAACATGTCATTGATGTAAACATTGAATAGGAGCAGGGCCAGGGTGCAGCCCTGTTTGATTCCCTTCTGTGCTGGGACACGGTTCTTAAGGTGCCCTTGTGGGTTGCACCTTACCCTGAGGGTTGTATCTGCATGAAGTATCCAGATCAAATAGAGTAGGCATCGGTTGATCAAGGAGGCTTCCAGCTTCTCTCATAGCTTGGGAGATGGAATCAAATGCAGCCTTAAGATCAATGAAGGCTGCATAAAGGGAAGCTGAGTTGTTAGAATAATATTTTTCAATGAGGTGCTGGAACACCAGGCATTGGTCAGTTGTGGATCTACCCTCCCTAAAACCAGCTAGCTCCTCTGCAAGCAGATTTTCTTTGTCTAGTCAGTCCTTAAGTTTCCTGTGCAGATGACTAGCATAGAGCTTGCTGATAGTGTTGAGCAAGCTGATGGGACTGTAGTTCTTCCATTTTTGAATATGATCACCAGCCCCCAATCCTTGAGAATATGGCCATGAGCGTCAATGTAAGTAAAGAATGAGGCCAAGACTGGAACCACTCTAAGTTGTTTTTTTTATAAGCTCTGGAGGGTCTTCCCCATGGGCCTTCCCTGCTCTGGATTGGGAAATAAGAGACTCAACCTCAGCTGTAGAGACCGGTGGCCACATGGACAAGTTCTCTATATCTGGTAGGGGGGAGCCATCTTCTGCAGTGGAGTCTTCATACAGCTTCTGGAAGTGCATTTCCCAGATCTCTGGTGGGATATGGGTGTCTATCTGGGCCGTGCGCAATTATAATTATCCAATAGCCAGAGCTTTGCACGTGTAGAGAAAAGCTGAAATCCCACCTTAGGGTGCTTAGGGAGAAAAGCAACCAAGATGGATTCAGACTCGCTTGCTCACCCTTCTCTGCCAAACAGTTGATTGGCAGAATTTCAGCTTTTTAAAAATGGCTGTACATGCATAGCCCCAGCTGTTCTGAACATGTTAGAGAGCAGCCAGTATGAATTAATATTTACCATTTGTATAGCACCTTTGAGGTTCAGAGTGTTTCAAATGTATTATCATCTTGTTATTCTTAGAACAATCCTATATGATAAATATGATTACCTCAATATTGTATTCAGGGAGTTGAGGGTGGCTTCACACATGTGGCAAGTCTGGTTGCTGAGACTTCATGCTCCCAGCTAAAGCCACTAGTCCTTCACCTTTCATAGCATCTGAACCCACCATGGTCAGGTGGTCAAGCATCACTTCCCTCCACTATCCATCACCTGCCTTCAAATCTTGGGTTAAAATGTCAAGTGGTAGAAGGAAGTGCTGCTCAGCCATCAGACATGGGCAGATTCAGATGACATGAAAGGCAAGGGACTTGTGGCTGACGCTGGCAGCACCAGGAACTGGTGGTTCACCGCAACTGAAATTGCTGTGTATTGTGTGAAACCACCCCGAGACTTGCCTAAGAGTAGAGGTAAGCTTCAAACCAGGGAAGTCCTGAATCACAAGTCAGTCATTCAGTCACTACACAACACCAACCCTCTAAGCTGTTGGGGGTAATTATCCATATAGCAGAATATTTCAGGAGCGAACTCTCTCCCATTACAACAGACATTAACAGGGTCTCAGGGGCAACAGCTTGTAAATGATAAGCATGGAGATTCATGTAAGGTTAAGCTAATCAACTTTATTCAAAAGTACATGATGATAGGAAAAGATCTATATCTAGCTTCTGGCTACATGTTAGTCAGAGAGAGACCTATAGAAGCATGGTGCTCAGAGAGAGAGCTAGAAGGATTCTGGGAAGAAGAAGAAGAAAGTCATTCTAGGAAGAAAAAAGAGCAGGAGAAATAAGAAGAAGGAAGTTTCTGAGTACATTCTATCAATATAGGGGTCACAGAGGTAGAGAAAAATGGGAAAGAGAAGGAGACCTTATCTATCTCTATGCCCAATGCCCCTAGTGGTCATTACTGGTGCGAAAAGTCAGTGCTGGATTTCCAACATAAACTACCACATCAGCGTTACCTTTCTGTGTGGTATACACAGAAATGCCCAATTATCAGGATCAGTGCTTTATACATAAGTTTTAAAAAAGGATTGTGCTGAGGCTACCAAGAAGTTAACTTCTGTGCTATGATTTCCTCATCTCTGAATGATTCACAGTTTTAACACTACGCTTGGGTGCAGAATAAGATATAACTCCAAGCAAAGTCAACGCTTTGTTTTTCCACACTCTCTAATGATCAGGCTAATCAATAATGTCTTTTTCATTTATTAGACACTGGGAAAAATGCTTGTTAACTTTCAAGAACAAAATACTGCAGGTGGTGGCTCTGCTTGCTTAGAATATAAGAGCATATCGATCAGCTTGCTTAGTCAAAAGTTAGGCAGCTCATTGTGAACAGTTGTTGAGATTTGTGGTTTTACTAGGCTAATCTAAAGCAAAAATTATTAAAGTCAGGTCAATATTATAGATTGCTCCCTTTTTAACATCTTGCTCAAAGAAATACAAATGAATGCATTTATATCTATTTGCAATATAGATTTATGTATTCATCTTTAATGCTCCAGTATTTATTCTTACAGCTGTTGAACTGCAAGGTCCTTTCTTACATTATTTAACACTATTAAATATGAAAGCCAAATCTGAATATATATTAAACTGTGTACCTGCAATACGCTCAAGGGGATTAGGATTTTTCAAGTCCAAATGCACACAGAAGCAGCCCTGTTCATTTGCCCTTGCAGGCTTTCCCATCACTTCTGAGAGAGGGAAGAGCAGCTCTCAGCCACCAAGAATTGGAAAAGGAAGGACCCATCTCACTAATCCTGCTTCTTGTGCCCCCCAGTTTTAAAACTCCTTACCTTTTAGTTCAAGACGGGGTTCTCAAAATGAGAGCCTTGTTCTTGAACAATGACAAAATAATATGTAGGGGTCTGCACGAAGTGTTTTGTGCACATCTGGAGGAGCGGAGAGTGGTTGCTTTAACAGGAGGGAGGCAAGCCTTACCTGCCCCTCTATTGCTTCCCCACCGCCCCAGCATGCCGCTCTCCATATTAAGGAGCCCCCTGTCTGTTCTTAAAGGCCATGCCAAGGCTGTTTCCTGCTTGGGAACAGGAAGTTGCCTGTTCCTTAGCAACCTGTGGCAGCCTTGATCCGGAAATAGTGTCTTAGCGAATGTGTGAATGTCATCTTCAGTGGCCAGCATAGTGTCCACCCACCTGCATGTCTTCTAACTGCATTCTGAGACTGCAAACTGCCCCACTGACTTACATGGTGGGGTGGCCCCCATAAGCATTTTTCCTCATTTTTTTTAAGCACCATTGTATTTGCAGGTCACCCTGAGTCTGTCAGTATCTCCCACTTGCTCACAGGCACTCTCATTCTCCATCTATAAGGATTGTAATGTTTCCAGCTCTTCCAGAAATGATATATAGATGATTAATAATTAGTATATTATTTAACTGTAGAGCAGTTGCCTAGAACTCTTCCCCAGCTCAACATTTGCCTTCTTTCCTTCTGCAAACACACACACACACACACACACACACACACACACACACCAAAAACATCCACAGCCGTAAGAGCAAAGAAGGCATGTGCCTGCTGAGAGGGAGTATTGTAACTTGCTGTGTGATCTTGGGCAGGTCATTTATAATCCCTTTGGGCTTCAATTTAACCACATGAGAAAACCCACCCTGATATTTCCTTGAAAAGACTATATGTATGTGGAAAAGCAATGCTTAAAAAAAAAAAAAAAAGCACTGAGATCCTGTATGAGCTGCAGCCCATATAACAAACAGCATCTGGAAGGGCCATAATGATGCTACTACTGTGGCGGGGTATGCTTTTTGTGTGTCTAACCCTCCTTTTCAAAGAAGCTTGCTAATCCTTCCAAATGCTCTCACAAGAATTGGTCTCCGCATGTGCTTGTCATCCTCCTTGAAAGGACCTATGCCAGACAGAAAGGAAACCAGGTCGAGTGGGGACGAGAATGCCGACGCATCCATCAGCGGATCACCTTATGACAGCGAGTGATAAGCTCTCCTAATGCTGAGGTGATGAATGCACACCAACGTGCCGCTATGCTTCCTGAACACACACACATGAACAACCAGGCAGGAGGACATGTCTCTAGGGAGACCCCGTGAGGTTTTGCATCACTTGACTGATCTTACTGTGCTGTGCATTTTTGCCAGAGAGAAAGAGAAGTGTTCTTATCTATACAATACCAGGGTGCAGAAGAAGAGCAGTCAGGAAGCAAGGCTACATCTATCATCTCTGACTATTTCTGCATACACACCCTTCTTGCAAATGAATGTTTGACTTTTGTAGGTTTAATGCATTCCATAAGGCATTTCAGAAGAAGTGTTTTTTAATCTGAGCAAACAGCAAGAGACACTTGACATTGACTCAACATCTGCAGGCTTATTTATTGCATTTGCCGGCTTAAATAGTATTTGTTTATTGTGTCCTGCTTCATCTCACAGTTTAATATGGCTCAGTGTGTTTATTTTAGAACCAGGGAGCTAAACCATTAAAAATTTGGGTTCCATCTCGGTCAGGTTCATCAGGATTTTTCAACTCTCCCGCTCTATTTTGGGCCCAGCTTCAGATCCTGGTTCATTTGGAAACTCTGGCTAGCATAAGCCAGAATTGCACATCTTGGATGTCACAACAGGTCCTGGCTTGTTCTCAGTCGGGATCAGAATCATTTCTGCTCTCATCTGCAAAGGGGACCAGGAAGTTCATGTGCCCAAGGCTGGGGAACATCAAGTGAAATCAGGATTCGATTCTGACTCGGTGTGATATCTGAACTAGGCCAGAGTTCCTTATTGTTTGTTTTTAGAATTCTTCCTTCATTGTTTGGGGTTGGCTTTTTTTAGGCAAGACTAAGTTGATATGGTGAGCTGAATTTTAATATTTGCTAGGTATGATTGCTTTCACTTTTAAAAAGGTGTTTTTTATTTACGTTTTTAATGGATTGTCGCTTGTCTCAAACTTTTGGGTTTTCAAGCTAGAAATTCAGCTAAATAAACAGTGGACTGCTGATACTAAACACATACTGAATAAGAGAATGAGATGGTGGAGCAACAGAGGCCATGGCTTATTTGTACATGTTAATTCACTTTCAGGTATGCAAAGGTAAAATGGAGAAGTAGGCTGTGGGGAACTGTAGCTGCCTATCAGTCTTAGCGTTTTTATGCACAAGGATGGCCAAATATGTTGGGACAAGCATGAACCTGCTACAGAATGTTGCAGTATATCTCTGATGTACATGTGTTACCTGAGCCTGAGCATGGTGACAGTTTTAGGCACGTTTCCCCCTCAGAAGCAGAAAGGGCTGTGACTGTCTACTTGAGGGAGTATTCTTCAAGCTGAGAAATTTCCCACTGTTTTTGTCCAAGCCCTCCTCCCTCACCACTGAATTCCAATAGCTCTACCCACCTGGCCGGCTGTTAACTGCCCTCAGGCCTTCTATCATTCCATTCCATTGAGTTACACTGGGGCAGTTTGGAGTGGTTTTATTTTTATTTTTATTTTTGCCCCTAAGGGTTTTTTCTTTCAGATTTTTGTCAAACCATTGTATCTGCAGGTTATTGCAAGTCTGCAGGCACCTCCCTCTCACCTGCAGATGCTCCAGTTATGTTATGAATCCATAAGGATCATTACATTTCTAGCTCTTTCATAAATAGATATATTTAGATGGAACAGGTAGTCAGCATAGTGATAACAGGAACAAGATATGAGTTTAAAATCAGTGAGTTTCCATCCTCCTAGATGGTGAAGACTTAAGGTGAACTTTACCCAGTGAGACTAGTCAAAAGAAGCTTTTCTATCTGTCTTTTAAACTAGCTTTTCTATCTGTCTTTTAAACTTTGCAATTTCTAGGATGATTACAACCAGCAGAAGCCTGCAGTAATCTTAATGAGTATGGGGTGTATGTAGCTAGATGGGTCAAAGTAAGCCAAGATGAAAGGCACTCGAGGATAGGATCAGGTCATTTCTCAAGTAAGGCCCTCAGGCTCTTAAGAAATCATCTTGTTATAATTATTGACTTTGTAAATGGAAGAATTTAATAATATGACACGTTTCTGTTGGCTACTACTCTGATACAGAGCTTTATTTGGTGGCTTGGAAAATTACTGGAGATGAGATCTTATTGAAACTTGTTCTCTGCTAACAATCCATAAAACATTACAACATTTTGTGACAGAGAAATTAGTCCTTAGCCATAAAACTGTGATCCAGATCCAATCCACACATTTTGTATAGTATTCAGATATATTTATCTTACAGAGGTCACTTTGGCCCAGTGGTAGTAAAGAGATAAAGATGCCCTTCTGTTTACATTTTTGTATTTCCTATCTGTAATCTTTTCCCTGCATATTGTTAAAAATATTTCACAACTGTCCTTTGCTGCTTGTTCATACGTAAGATGTAGCCTAATCCCTTCAGCAAAGTCAAACAGTTTGTAATCTAGTTAATATAGCATCTATTTAATCCTGCTTGTCCACATAACTATACCAGAGTGCCTACCATGTAACCTCACCCCCTTTTACCTGATTTTTGATTCATTTTTGCTTTCAATACCTATTTTTGAAGAATAGCTATTTGTAACTCTAAAGGTTGTGCTTCCAACATTTTGAACATTAAGGCTGAAATTCTATGCACACCTACCTGGGAGTAAGCCCCACTGAACTCAGTGAGTACAGGAACGGAGTCAGCTGAGCGGCAGCCTGGGTCTAGCCCCGCCTGGCAGCCCCTCTGATGACGTCCCATGCACATGACATCACACGCATGGGGTGTGCCTGAGCCCCGAGAAGATCCCCTCCCCGCCCACAAGTGAGCAATATCCTGTCCTTCAGGCAGCTTTTGCTGCCTGAAAGCATCTATTCCCTTTTCTCTCCCACCAGAGAGGGAGAGAAAGGGAGAATAGATGCTTTCAGGCAGCAAAAGCTGCCTGAAATGACACATAAGTGCTTGCTCAGGCTCTTTGGAGCTCGAGGTCATGCGCAAAGGGGGTGCGGCCTTGTGGTCCAAAGAGCCTGAGTGAGCGCTTCCCTGTCATTTCAGTCAGCACTTGCTGCCTGAAAACATTTATTCTCCCTTTCTCTCCCTAGCCTGAAAAGGATGGGAAAGCGCTGGCTCAGGGCTCTTAGTAGCCCAGGCATGGGTGGGGGGAGTTTGTTTGGGGCTCTTCCGGAGCCTGAGCCACACACCACTGGGGGCTTCAGTGGCCCCTACCATTGGCAGCCCGGGTTCTTTGAACCTGTTCACACAATAGTGGTTACGCCCCTGTCTGAGTAAACATGCACAGGCTCAGGCTGCAAGTTGTCCAATAAAATGTATTGCCTCATCTCTGTGTTATGTTTGATGAGACTAACACTGCTACCCAATTGTTGATGTATTACAGAGGATACTCCATTTAATCACCAAAGAGTTCTACAGACGATAGAAGAAGAAATCTATACATGTATGCACATCTGAAAACCTTAACCCACCTTATGAACTGACACATTATTTTTGAAAGTGGACAACAGTCTTATCCTCTTTCCACTAGATTTGACTCCATTTGACTCTTTATCTAGCACAGGAAAGAAGAAAAATGCTCTTATAGGATTTTACAGTTATGCAGCATACTGAGTGGTTACATGCACGTTGTGGTAGGTTACCACTTAATAAATTATTATCGGTATTCATCAAAGGCATGGTTAAACTGTTTCACAATTTGCCCAGAAACTAGAGGAAGTCAGTGAGGGAGGAGGGAATAAAGACTTGAGGCAGGGTGTAGGTGTTTATTTGTTTCCTTTAGTCTCTATAATACATCTTTGAGGTGAAATATTGATTTTTCATAAGTGAAGGGTGATAAATTGAAACTGAGCCACCAATTATTTTTTAAAAGAACAAAAACGCAGCATCTGCTGTGGTGGGCATATAACCAGCTTTGTTAACTGAATGTAAACCAGTTGGTATCCAAATGGTAATGTTCTCTGAACAGAGAGTCCAATATGGGTGAGTCCTAAATATAACTTAGGTGGCTTTTGTGGAGGAAAGGTCTATTAGCTATCAGTGGAGGAGAGCTGGTCTTGCAATAGTGAGCATGAACGGTCTCTTTTGATAAGCAGGCTCTGCCTTGGTTTGCATTTGCATGGGTGACTACATGTGAGCACTGTCTGCTGTAAGATATTTCCTTAAGGGAATGGGGCCATAGCTCACCGGTAGAGCATCTGCTCTTCATGAAGAAGATGCTAAGTTCACTCCCTGGAATCTCCAGGTAGGGCTGGGAGAGACTCCTGCCTGAAACCTTGGAGAGCTGCTGCCAGTCAGTGTAGACAATACTGAGCTAGATGGAACAATGGTCTGACTCAGTATAAGGCAGCTTCCGATGTACCTAACTATTATTAGTCACGGCAGCTTTATGTCCCATGTTCAGAGGTAACATACTGAATATCAGATGCAAAGGGAACACAATGGGGGTGGGTTGTTGGTCTTCATGTCCTGTCTGGCCATGGTTGTAAACAACATGCAGGACTAAATAGCTGTAACTGAGCTAATGATAATAAGTACATCCGGATTTTGTATGTTTATCATAAATAATAATAAAAAAAGAATCCCTACAATTTATTGCAGTAGCATTTTGTCTCTCTGTTGTCCATTAAGGAGCCTAAAATATGCAAGAATATGAACACTAAAAGCTATCTGATGCATAATTTCAGCTTTATAGGTATCGTGGATCCTATTCTACAATATTTGTTTGTTGTCATAATACAGGACATAACAACATGCCTTCTAAGCCTCCCCATCCCCATACCAGTTGAGTTAATGAAGTACCTCGGATGGCTTCTAGCAGCAAGTCCATTTTTCTTCACTGCTGTATAGCTCCAAACCTGTAAAAGTAGCTACCTAGACAAACACAGAGAGAATAGATATGGGTTTAGGAATGGGAAATGGAATATAAAGCAATAAGAGCTGTATTAAATTCCATTCACCACCAAATAAAAGTTATATATTGTACTGAGTGAGTCAATCTGGTGCTACTGCTTCTGCTGCAAACATACCTGAAGGGGACACAGGGCTGTTTTAGGATGAGAAAACTGGACCATCATTTTTTTAGTGGAAACGATTGAGACAGCTGATCTGATACTATGTTTCTCTTCGTTTTTATTTATGACAGAAGTCACTACAGTGAGAGTGGGACTACACATTACAGGAATTTCTGCTCAAAATGCTAGCACCAAATCAAGTTTCTCTTCCCTCTCCTAAAGTGTGGCAGATCTTACCTCATGACCCAGAATCATTATGCTGTGTATTTCCATGCCACCATTCAGGAGCTAGGGGCGAGTGGGTCCATGTTCGCCCCTCTCCCTGGCAGCCCCTCAGAGTGAGGGAGATGATTAAGAAAATAGGAAAGGGTGGAGCTGGGGGCCCCGGGGTCTTTGAACCCATCTGCTCAATTATAGCCATGCCCCTGCCCTCATTTCTTCTACATCGTTGACTGCCATAGGAGGGTGCCAGAGCTACTCTGTAGGCAGGTTACCACAAGAAAGTTCAGAGCCCAAAGCTGGGACCAGGAGAGGCCAGGCAAGAAACTGTGAATATGGCACTCAGGATCAGGGAACAATCTGGGAGTCAGAGATGCAGTCAAAGGTGAGATCCAAGCAGACAACCAGAAACCAGGAGTGGGAAGCAAGCTGGGAGTCAAAGACTTAGCCAAGAGTCAAAGCTGAGCCAACAACCAGGAATCAGAATCAGAAGGCAAGCCATGATGCAGATCCAAAGCCAAGGGTCAACGCTGAGCAGACAACCAGGAACAGCAGATGACAACACCCTGGTAACCCTGCATACCGAGACAAAGTCCTGATCACAACAGGAAGCCCCCATACCCATTCTTTTCTGGGAAAATCCAATGGTTGCCAACCTGACTGAGCAAGATCATTCTAGGGACTGAAAGCTCTCTGGCAGTTCAGTGGTCTGATTTAGTGAGATATAAATCTATCCAATAAATAAACAAATGTTGCTGCCAAATGGCTGCTAATAGTTGCCAACGGCTCGGCTAGTGGCTACTCAGAGACAGGCCTTCTCCATTGCTGCCCTGAGGCTTTGGAACACACTTCCTGCTGAAATAAGAGCCTCCCCATCTCTTACAACTTTTAAAAGGGCAGTCAAGACGCATTTGTTCACCCAGGCTTTTAATTAGATACTGAGGCGGGTCTCATGATCCGTGAGACCCGCTTTTGTAACAACTGCAGGCAGAACGGGCTAAGCCCGCTCTCCCCACAGACGAGCGGGCAGGGAGCCCTTGGCAGCCGGATTGGCCGGCAACATGTTTGCTGGCTCCGTGACGGAGCCGGCAGGGGGTGCACCACTGGGGAGACACCCGGAGCCTCCCGGCCAAGGGTCTACTCATGAGTAGGCGCGGCGCGAAGGCGTGCCGCGGCTACTAATGATCCTAAAAAGCAGGTTTACTGGAGCACTCGCTCTGCAAACCTGCTTTTTAGCAGGGGTTCTTGAGTGGGTTACCCGCTCAAGAACCACCGGGCTCGGCTGCAAGCCTGGTGGTTCTTACGGTCAACAAAAATAAACAAATGATTTTTGTTGATCGTGAGAATCGCCCCACTGTTTTCATTGTTTTCATTGTGTTTTGTGTAGAAATGTTGTAATCTTTTATTGGCTGTTTCTATTGTTCTGTAAACAGCCCAGACAACTTGAGTTTTGGGTGGTATAGAAATGTATTAAAGAAAGAAAGAAAGAAAGAAAGAAAGAAAGAAAGAAAGAAAGAAAGAAAGAAAGAAAGAAAGAAAGAAAGAAAGAAAGAAAGAAAGAAAGAAAATAGCCATATACCTTGGACAATGGTTTTGTTGTATATGTGCTGCTATTGTTTTACACTGGAAAGGCATCTGAAATGTCTAAACACAATTCCAGCACCTGTTTCATGACCAGGCTTCTCAGATTGTAATCCTAATCTCACTTGCTCCATTGAACACAGTTTGATTTACTTCAGAGTAAACATGCTAAAGATCATTCTGAATGTCATTCTGTGACAATATATGCTCCTGCATTGCATCATCTATGAATTGTTGTTAACCCGCTCAGTCCCAATGCCAGCTGCTGGGGGAGGAGGCAGCTTTTGCAACCGGCCCACTGGGACAAGACCAGCATGTAGCCATCCTCCCAGTGGCATGTGGTGCCTTTTAGCCCATCATCTGGCATGCCATGTCCGTGGGGCGGTGCGCTGGTTCTCAGCTCAAACTGGCACTCAGTCCAGCTCAAGCTGGCACTTCTCCGCTCAGCGTGGGCCTGGTTTTGAGCTGGGCTGGCAGAGGCAGTGTGTTGATTCCTCTGGGGTGGCTGCCAAGAGGATTTGTGGCACCGAGGGTGGTGAGAGGTATTCAGGCAGCTGCAGCAAGGAGCAGCAGACCTTTCGGGCCATGGTTTGGTGATGTTTCGCCGTGGGTTTGGACAGACATTCAGCCCTCCTGGTCACCATTCCCCCCTTTCTTTTGTAGTGAGGTGGGGGTTGAAGCAGGTCAATTTGAGCAGCAGGGGATGCGTGTTTGGCTGCCGACACAGCATCAGTAGCATTTTGGCACTCAGTAGGGTGGTGTTTCATTGCATTTTTTTCCCTGGCCATTAGGCTTCTCTTTTACCTCTATTACCCCCCTCCTATTTATATATTGTTGGTGTTGGGGATAGGGTTGGTATGGGTGCTGCTCTGGGTGTCTAGGGCCCTGGAGAGAGCTTGAGCCTGTAGCCTGACACTCATTTGGGGGGAATACTGTCTTTAGCAGCCTCCCCCTTTTCTTGGTGAGATTGGGTCCCATTGGTTGCACTAACACTCTAAGAGGCATGGGAACGGTGTGTTTGATAAAAAATAAGTCTGCCTTGTGGCGTTGGAAGCACCAGTCGATGATGCGATACCAACCATTCCACCAGTGGGCCCAGTTGAAACTCTGCAGTCAAATGTGCCAAACGCTAACGCGGGGTGTGCAGGTGAGTACACAAAGTGGCCTGCCCTCTCACCATGGTGGCCACAGGCAGCTGGGGTGGGGGGTATGCAGAGCTACCTGTGGACGTACAGGCCAGGTTTTCTGGCCATGCAGGCACAGTTGACAGCTACCACTGAAGCTACTGCTGCTAACACACCTAAGGCAGAGACAGGGAAAGATCAGAGTCAGCTTAACTGGGAACAGTGCTTGATGAGACAACCTGGGGGTGGAGAGAAGGTGGCTGGGGAAAGCGCCTCATCTGATATGACTGCAAGCACTACTGGGGCGTCCAAGGCCTCTTTGGCTAGTGACCATTACCTTTATGGGGAAATTTCAATGCCCCTGGCTGACCATTTACTCCTTGCCATGAAAGAAAAGATTTGGTGCAAAGATTTTGTGGATATGTTCTCTCTTTTGTTCCAGAAGAATGAGACAAAGGGCATGGATAAGGCTAATAGTAAGGAGTTGTAGAAAATTAGAAAGAAGCAAGCCGGCTACAATTGGTCCAATTGGCTGGTTGGGTATATGACCTACATGGGAGTGGTTTTGCAAAAACAGCCACATAAGGCCATCTCAGTGGTGAAGTACTTAGACACCATTCAACATGCCTTCTCTGAATTTAGTGGCCCTGCTTGGGTGTGGTACAATGAATCATTCCTCAGGCAGTCTTCACTTAACCCCGCTGTTCTCTGGGATGAACATCATCCCCAGATGTGGTTTCAAATTATGTGCCCATCTCAACCTGTGCAAGGGAACTATTCTGATAGCGGCCACCTAATTACCAAGTTACTGGCCATGCAGCCCAGGGGTGGCGGTGCCGGGCAGGGGGTTCAACCCCACCTGCTATGCTAGGGATATGGCTCCTCTGGCAGTTGCTCGTACCAGCAGTGCCAGTTTAGGTACGTCTGTTCTGTGTGCAGGTGGCTGCACCCTTTCAGCTCTTGCAACAGAGATCGGGGTAACCAGGGCTCTAATTGGGACCAGCAGGCTAACCAGAAGCTCGGGGGTCAAGGGGGCAACATAATGGGTAAAAGGACCTAGCCTAATTAAGATTCCAGCCTAAAGGAACTAGCCCAGTTAAGATTGTTGAGCGGTTCCTCCAGCTCACCCCAGGATCCCATCCTGTGCCCATGGCACTACCTGTAGAGGTGTCAATTGGAGGTTTGAGGCCAACAGGGCCATGGAACAGTCCCTTGCAGTCAGCACCAGAGTTTGGTATGAGGCAGCCAACAATGATTCTAGGTTGTTCAGATTGGAGTTGGGCATGTTGGATGTTTGGTCCATACCAGTAGAGCACTTAATGCATCATTGTGTGGCACTTCACGCCAGGGGGTTGGCTCCTTGTTCTATTTCGGTGCGGCTCTCTGCTCTTTATTTCATAGCCAATATTGGTGGGTTTATAGACAATACCAGTGATTTCAGAATTAGATGCATGCTGGAGGGCTGAGTTAGGAATCATCCATGGGTGAGTGATAGCAGGTCATCTATCTCACCATTGATTCTCACCCAGGTGAGCAGCCATTTTTGAACACTTGTGTTCGAAGACCCTGCTTTTTCAGGCGACTGCACTGCTGGCCTTTTGTGGGGCTCTGCGGATCAGCAAGTTGTTGGTCTCGTCAAAACTGGACTCCTCAGGCAGGGCACTACACAGGGACAATATCCAGGTATTAGGGAAGTGCAAACAGGATGAACATCTTTGACATCATACTGATTAGGTTCAATGGTTTGGGGTTGAATCGAACCACCCCCTATTTGGTCCAACCCTGTACCACCACCACCCCCGGCCCACTCATGGGGTTCGCAAGGTGTTTTTTAAAACAACAAAAAAATTATCCAAATTTTTAAACTTACTCCTGGGGGGGATGGTCTGTGAGGCTGTGGGGGGTGGTCTGTGGAGGTTCTCCCTCCCCCTACAGGCCTCCCATTCATCCAAAACCAGGCCATTCAGCAGTTCTTCGGCCTGTTCGGGCCTTTCCCCTACCGGCGTGGTGGCCATTTTTGGAAGCTGCTGTGCCTGAACAATAGGCCTCTGCATGGCCTGGCCTGGCCATGCAGAGGCCCATTGCACAAGTGCAGCAGCCTCCAAAATGACCACAGCACCATCAGGAAAGGCCTGAATGAGCTGAATGGGAGGCTGAGGCGGTGGGGGGGGGGAAGGGTGAACCTCTGCAACCCTACATGGAGGAGGTAAGTTTTAAAAAATTAAGAAGAATAACTTGTGAACCCCCCTCCCCTGACGAAATCGAACTGGGGGGTGGTGGTTTGAGGGGGTGCCGGACTGAACTGGCCTGGTATCTCAGATGGTGCTACAGGTTCATCTGAGGGTCTCTAACATGGATCAGAGGCACAAGGGCATGACTTTTCCATTTCAGTGTTGCTCCAAACCCTTCCTTTGCCCCATATCAGCCATGCTAGCATATCTTTCAGTTCATGGGGATTTCCACGGTACTCCCTTTGTGCACCATCATGATGTTCCGCTGACTTGCTACCAATTCTGGACACTCACCAAGTCTGCATTATATGTGGCGGGCATGCCTGTGGGTTCATGCGGGACTCACTCTTTTAGGATTGGGGCTGCATCCACAGCAGTGGCAGTTGGCTTTCCCCCAGCCTCTATATGGAGTATTGGTCATTGAGATTCTTCTGCCTACCAGAGCTACGTTCGGCACTTCAAGGGGCTTAGGAAGTAGTTTTCAGTTGGTTAGCTCTTATTTCTTTTGCAGATGTTGGCAGCTACCTTGGTTTGGACCACATTTTGATCTGCGGCACAATTTCATGTTTTGGGCCAGTCACCACACTTGCTAAGGCAAATGGGGAACCCAGTTGGATTACAGCGCATTTGCTCAGGCAGAGTGGCTTGGCTGAAGAGGCATGGTATGGTGCCAGCTGCTGCCCCAACTGTTCCAGCATTTCATCTCTCGCCCTTACCCCCAAATGTTGGTCCTGCACCTTGATGGCAATGACCTAGGTCTGTTGAAGGGGAAGGCCCTCATTCTGCAAGCAGCTGCGGACTTTCATGTCCTGTTGGACTGTTGGCCCCAGTTGATAATTGTATGGTCTTGCGTTATTCCCAGGGACTGCTGGCATGGGGGCAGTGATCCTCGCACAAGGCACGAAGGGGTGTCAACCAGAGTTGGGCAGCATTGTTCGATCACTTGGAGGGATGGTCATCCCCCACGGGGACATTAGGCACAGCGAGGAGAGCTGATACAGAGAGCTGATACATTGTCACCGTTCAGAATAGGACAATGAAATCTTTTTGAGGGATCAGCAACAGGGTATCCCTGAGGTTGTTTGTAGGAGGTGGGGGGAAGGGGGCTAAACTGAGATTTTCCCCCTTTCTGTGGCAGATGAGTGTGGGCTTCGGAGGTTAAGATCTGAACTGGTGTTCAGCCATTATCCACAATCAAATGTCTTACTTTGCAAGGCAGCCTATTTATCAGGTTATCCTCAGTTCCCAAATGAAAGGCAGCTTTGTATGTAAATGTATATTCAGTAATAGCAAAGCTGAAATAGCAGAGCTGAATAGCAAAACAGGTGTAACAATAATAAGAAATATCTGTTTGCATGTGGCTTTATTAAATGATTTCTTAGTTGTTTGGCAGGGAGAAGGAAACAGGAAAAGCTAAATCCAGTCCTTCCAGCAATTGGAGCAGGTGAGGATGTGCAGTACTCTTTTGCCCATGGGGTTCCTTATTTAGCTGGGGATATGGATGCAGAAGCCTTCATCTTTGTTTGCTTATCCTTTCTAAGCAGATTGGGGTAGGAAACTTCCAAAAGCCACCTGCTTATACAGGTGAAACTCGGAAAATTAGAATATCGTGCAAAAGTCCATTAATTTCAGTAATGCAAATTAAAAGGTGAAACTGATATATGAGACAGACGCATTACATGCAAAGCGAGATAAGTCAAGCCTTAATTTGTTATAATTGTGATGATCATGGCGTACAGCTCATGAAAACCCCAAATCCACAATCTCAGAAAATTAGAATATTACATGGAACCAAGAAGACAAGGATTGAAGAATAGAACAATATCGGACCTCTGAAAAGCATAAGCATGCATATGTATTCAGTACTTGGTTTGGGCCCCTTTTGCAGCAATTACTGCCTCAATGCGGCGTGGCATGGATGCTATCAGCCTGTGGCACTGATGAGGTATTTTGGAAGACCAGGATGCTTCATTAGCGGCCTTCAGCTCTTCTGAATTGTTTGGTCTCATGTCTCTCATCCTTCTCTTGGCAATGCCCCATAGATTCTCTATGGGGTCAGGTCAGGCGAGTTTGCTGGCCAATCAAGCACAGTACACTGTATACTTTTCAGAGGTCCGATATTGTTCTATTCTACAATCCTTGTCTTCCTGGTTCCATGTAATATTCTAATTTTCTGAGATTGTGGATTTGGGGTTTTCATGAGCTGTACGCCATGATCATCACAATTATAACAAATTAAGGCTTGACTTATCTCGCTTTGCATGTAATGCGTCTGTCTCATATATCAGTTTCACCTTTTAATTTGCATTACTGAAATTAATGGACTTTTGCACGATATTCTAATTTTCCGAGTTTCACCTGTATTACAAAGTTGCATGGGATTCTTGTCTTCAGGCCCACAGGCACCTGAAATGTCATTAAGGCTGTTCACAGGGCCATGAGGGAGTGGTCTAGGAGGAAGGCAGGAGCCTACCTGCCTTCCCCCAGATGACCAGAGCCTGTTCAGGGGGCTCTGCTGTCTATGCACTCACTCGAGCGGTGCAGCAAGGAGACAAGTGGCAATCGGGGGGAGGAACAAAGGCCGTCACGTACCCCACAAGCAGCACGGTGCAGTGGGAAAGCTCCCTGCTGCCTGGCTGCTCCTTTGCCTGGACCATCTGATCATGATGGCTGTCAGCACCCTGGGAGCAGCTGCCAGCAGGACAATGGTCCACATGATCAGGGTGTGAGGTAGGGGACGCACGCTCATCCTCCTACCTCACTTTTAACCTGGGTATAAATTAAGGGCTACTGGAGCAGTGGGGAGAAGTAGCAGGATTGGGAGTGATCCAAGTGCTTCATCCAACCAGCCCTACCTGGGCTAGCCCTGTCCTACTCAGGTAGGACTGGTTGTGTGAACGACCCTATGATGTCAGCACTCTGAACCAGAAATATTTGCATGCACTATGGTCATAGCAAGTCCATGACTATAGCAGTACTTTTGGAAGCTGCTCAGTTGTAGGGATGTGCACGAACCTGTTCGGAGGCCCTTTTATGGGCCTCCAAACAGGTTCAATTACAGGGCCGGATAGAGGGTGGCAGGGGTGCCGCTTTAAGGGCGGGGGAGGGTATACTTACCCCTCCCACCACTTTCCCCCCACTGGCACCCATTGCTGTTAAAAGTCTTCGGGGAACCCTGTTGCCCTCCTCAGCTGGAAGTGGTCGAAAGTCCTGGGTGCGCATGTGCCCGCGCGTCCATCTGCCTTGCACTTGCGCACACGCAACGGGCGCATGCATGCCCAGTACTTCTGGCCACTTCCAGCCGAGGAGGGCAATGGGGCGGCAGGGTGGTATGCTAACACCTTGAAGACTTTTAACAGCAATGGGCGCCGGTGGGGAGGAAGTGGCGAGAGGGGTAAGTGCACCCTCCCCCGACCTTAAAGCGGCATCTCCGCCACCTTCAAACCGCCCAGCCATGGTTCTGTGCACATCCCTTCTCAGTTGTATGTAGCAGTGTACATAAATGCTTCCAGTTCACACAGGTTTTCCCTGAAGGATCACAGATTGCTGCAGGCACATATGTGCCCCATGCCACACCATAAAGAACAAGTAACAGATACCTTTTCCAGGCCCTTGGTTTTTACTGAGAGCACAATACTTATTGCATGGAATATTTACATGGAATATTTGCACACAAACTAGAAAAAAGGGAGGGAGTTCTTTGTTGGATTAACCTCAATATGATGGTAATGATATTATAAAACCACAATAAATCTGAGGTGGCAAACTGCTTATTTTCTAAATCTGTGAATACTTGAAAAACACTCTGATTGTCTGACATACTGTATGTTCAGCTAATAAATGTGGTACAAAATACTTTGCGGTCTTTGCAGCAAACTAATTATAGAGGTGCCCCCTAATGTTGTTAATCGCTAAAAAGTCTGTCAGAGTTTCCATTACTAATACCCCATGATCAGCCATTTATAGCCAATTTGTAACTACTATTTCTGTCCTGTAAATTACCAAACAACTTCCTAGACTGATATTTAGTTCATTGTTCTTTTCAACATGACATTTTGGTTATGATGCAATGTCGGCAAAAAAGGCAGAGGCTTGTGAAAGGTTGCTTTCTATCTTGTTAAAACACTCACTGCCCAATCTACCATTTAAATTGGATTTAAGGGGATTTTATCCATTTGACTTCAGCAGGATGAAGTGGATCTGAATTCAAGTGCTCTAGTTTAAATGCTTTGTGGACTTGGTTGGTTTTAAAATAATACTGTATGTCATTCATTAAGAGTATGGTGTTATGTCTAAATTGATAGGTTACAGATGCTGGAAAAGTCTAAGAAATGAAAAGCAAATACTTATGTGAAAATGGGAAATCGGGGGGTGGGGGGAATCAGTTGTATCTAATATTCTCCAAGCTGAATAAATACAAACAAAAAAATAAATATATGTGTATATTACATCACAGCAAATGTTGGGGGTGTATAAATTTCAGAGGTGACTTCATCAACGTTTAGTGTAGTTCGTCATACAGACAGAAACTCTGGGTATCAGCTATTAAAACCATTGAAGAAATGACAATATGATTTCCCACTAGGATATCTCACTGTATATGATATCCAGTAATGATTCTCCCAGGATATTTGAAAGGGAAGATCAGAAAGCTCATATAACTCATTTCTAACTTACTAACTTCTATCAAAGGAACCACAGTTTGGAAATACAGAGGATGTCCAGCTTGTATGAGTGGCATAAAATAATCTGCAATGCTGCAGTGATAGCAAATCTGTCCTAGGGGCAGCAATCCTGTGTACGCTTACTTGGGACTTGAAATCAGTAGGACTTAGTTTTAAATAATAGCTAGTCTTGACTGGTAACTTTGAAATTGATTGAGGCAGTCTGTGACAGATTTGTTGAGAAATGATAATTATACATACAATATTGTACTACATTCAGTGACAGTATTAATACTTAACATTGATACAGTGCTTTAGTGTTCAAATCACTTCACATATATTACCAAGTTGTGCTCCTTACAACAATCCAGTAACGTAGGTCAAGACATTTCCCCCATATTTCTGATGGAAGACTGAGAAAGAATGGCTTGCCTAAGACTAGATGAGCTTATGGCAGAGGCAAAGCTTCAACTGGGAGCTTCCTGAATGATAGCCAAGTCTTTCAGCTCAACTGTGCTACACCAGCTCAATACTGCTGTCTTTAATCTGATCCTTGTAGAAACACTTCTCAGGTTCTATATTTGTTTTGACATGTTATAGCTGCCTTGAAACCTTGCTATTTTTTCTTGTTTGATGGGGGGGGTGTCCAGTTTACTATACGAGAAGTAAAGAAAACTTGCTAGAAATGGGAAAATTGTAGAGCACCACCACCAACTTAAGTTTAAAACCACCACCAGACAAAAATCTAAACATAAAGGCTTACATTCTAATGAAGCACCAGTACAAGCACCAGTGCAGCTTCTAGCATCTGGACTATAACTGGGAGAGGGATTTCAGCAACCCCCTTCTCCTCAGAAGCTCTCTATGTCACCAAAAAATACAACCCTGAAGGCTGTGCAGCCCTCAGGGATGTATTCTTAGGTGACACAGAGCACTTCCTGGAGAAGAGGAAGTCATTTAAATTTGCCCACACTGCTGAGTCAACAGTGGAGCTGTGTCAGTTGAACTTATCAGAAGGACCCACATGTAATATACCTAGAGCTAGGCTACTATGCTGTCATGTGCAGGTAAGTATGTATGTGCAAGGGCTGTGCACTTTCTACAAACTGGGAAATGTTCTGCAGAAATATTCCCCACTCTGTGTGCATGACTTTTGTGGTGTCCCCTGTGCTTATGAAACTGTGTCCACGTCAAGCCATATGGAGAACATAGGAAGCTGCCTCATACCGAGTCAGACCATAGGTCCATCTAGCTCAGTATTGTCTAGACAGACAGGCAGCGGCTTCCCCATGGTTACAGGCAGAAGTCTCTCTCAACCCTATCTCAGAGATGCCAGGAGGTAACTTGAAACCTTCTGCATGCAGATGCTCTTCCTAGAGCAGCCCCATCCTCTAGGGGGAGTAACTTACAGTGCTGACATGTAGTCTCCCATTCAAATGCAAGCCAGGGTAGACTCTGCTTAGCAATGGGGACAATTCATGCTTGCTGCCACAAGACCAATGTTATGTCCAGTGTTACTAAACTCGGGAAGAGAAAGACATATATACATAAACAATGATCCTCTTCTATATGAGAATTGGGAACCCTGTATTAGCATAGTCCCCAGCTTCAGTGAAAGAGATATGCATGTTCAGTTTCAACTGTTTGAACGTATGCTCAGCTCATAAGTAATTACAAACATGTGTGGAGCAGAGGGCAGGGTCAGCGGAGTGGAGAAACTGTCTGCAAAAATTATTTTAAATTTCTTTTGGGGGGAACTCAAAATTAAAAGGGAATTTCAGTTTCTCCTTGGGGGAGCTCTGAAAAAAAGTGGCTGGCATCCTAACAAAGCATTGGTGCAATGGATAGCACCAGTGTCCCAGTAGCACCAGTGCTTCTGAAAAGTTCCAGACTACTGCTATTCAAATGCTAGTGTGTGTGTGGGGAATTTCAACAACAATTTTATGTAGTATAACAGAAGTTCAGCATGCCTACTAGCTATAGCCTGATGCCCCTCTTGCTGAAGTGACTTTTTACCATTTGTGCATAATGCAGAAATAAAATGTGTAAATTAGCTTTAGACCTCCAGCTAATGCTTCTCTTTGATGTGTGAATTCTATGTGATGCTGATTTTCTAACAATAAACCTATTAATTCTATTTTGTTTCATTACCGTGCCTGTGGATTTAAGCCCTCTTGAGCCTTCTTGTGCTTAACTGCTCAGTTTGTGCTACATGTGATTGATGAACAGGTGTTCAGGGGGGTTTATAAGAGAAACTGAGGCATCTGCACGTGTCTAGAAAAGTTGGGAAAGTGGAAATGGATAATGACTGAGTTTTGTACATTTTTGATGTTTCATAGGCAACAGGGCGAGAATGCCATATGAGGAAGTTAATTTTTTAAAACCCCGCTTGAAAATGCTTTGTATTTGTATAGCATTTTTGAGTGTTCAAGTGCCTCACATACATTATCTTGCTGTTATCCTTACAACAATCTTGTAAGGTATGCATATTGTGGCAAGGGAGCTGGGGCTGAGAAGAACTGGCTTATTTTAAGGCCACCTAGTGAGTTCACAGAGGAAGTGAGCTTTGAACTGGGAACTTCCTGTTTCATAGACCAATTTCTTAGCCACTGCGCTACATCAACTTCAGTGGTGCAGAGCCCTGGTCTCCAAACTTGGTCTCTACACATAGCATAGGTCCCATGTCAACCTTGGATTCAAATTTAATGAGATTCCCTTACAATGCAAAAAGATATGCAGAGGACAAATGGCTGACCATGACGTTTTATTAACAGTACTGAGGATCCCTTCTTCAAACCAAATTCTGGATTGCACAATACTGAACTTATAGCCTCAGAGTTATTTGAGAAAAATAGAAAGTGCTGAGTGGAGCTTCCAATGAAGCAGTGACTGAACAATGGTATTGTGTTGCAAAGAAATAGCCCAGAGGGTGTAAAAACCAATAGGAATGTGGTCCGAAAAAAATGTCACCAAGGAAGCGTGTATGAGAGAAAGTGCACAGAAGTGCTGTGAGTCATGTGCCTCATTGCAAAACAGCCTGAAAAGAAAAACAACATCATTGCTATTGATTTTTGTCCTCTCTCTCCAGATCAGAAGGACTGTGGCAATGCAATCTGCTGTTTGTATAGAGGGGGGAAATGTGTCAGCAGAGAAAGGAGGGGTGTGCATGTGGGAGCATCTGTTCTGAGAAACTATTTGAAAAATAACCATGCAATAGCATGATAGAAACATCTGTGTAGTACAGACACAATCCCAGGAGCAGTGCAAAGGGAGAAGGGACAGAAGAGACAAGAGAGGGAAGCAGGAGGTGTAGAAATGGGTCAGGAACAGGCGTCCCTCTAAGTGGCAAACTCTTGTCGCATCCCTTTTCTCATTACACTTCCATTTCAATTTAAAAAGCAGTGTTACAAGGAGGGAAGAGCCGCTGGGTGACAGAGGCAGATGCTGCCGTCAGGATGGCACAATGCCCATCAGATGGCATGACTAACTGCTGAGGAAAGATTGGAGAGGATGGGATTAATTTGGGGTTTTTTGGCGGGGGGGGGGCACATAAGAAACCATTCTCTGCTCCAGCAGCTGAATTATTATTCCAGCCAGAGTGCTGTGCAATTTTATTTTTTATCAAGCTTTCCTTCCCATTCTGAGGCAAAGCTTATGAGGATTCAAAGGTAGTTAAAATAAAAACATACTAAAAAGGCTCCATTTTAACCAATGGTGAGAGGGGCAGGAGTGAAAAATTGAGAGTCTGTACCAAACAAACAAACAAACAAACAAACACACCCCAACCAAAAAAACCCACCACCTTATTATTCAGCAGTACTACCCCAAGGCTTCAAGTGCTCTAGATTAAATAGTTCTTTGTAACACTAAGTTCAGTTCATAAAAGATTAATAAACATTAGAGGCTGCAAAGAGCTATTGGGTTATCCAGTCTTTCTTTTGACAAGGAAGATTATGTGTAGCTAGCTTGATGAGCAGAGCAAATATAGCCTGTAGCACAGGAGGAAGCTATTTTGGCCATGCCACCATTTTCTCTCACATCTCATGCAAGTCATCCTGTACTCTTGAAAACAAACGTGTGCTTTCACATGTGTGTTGTGCGCACATATGCACTTCTGCACATGTAGGCAGACTTTAATCTGTGTACAGGGTGCACACTGCACAGGTATGGAATATAGATATCCTATCTATATTCTGCATTTCAGGAGACCTCCTGTACCCAGCTTCACTTTTAAAATGAATGCAGGTACAGTCATCCATATAAAAGCATGTACACGTATGCAGACATCTGGTACAAAATAATATCTGATTAGGGCTTCTTTTTCTCTCCAGACTGGAGTACACAAAGAGGCACAACCCATCCATGAACCCATCACCCGATACCCCTCCTCCACCATCACAACCACCAATTTTGGTGCTTTAGCACCAGTGGGGGCAAAGAGATTTTATAGGAGAGAAGAGTCACAGCAAAGGTCAAAGACCAACCTATATCACCGAAATGAACTGAAACCTTTCAGTTGAATCTGCCTTCCACCCCCAGATGATCAGCTGTCTTCTATGTGGTGTGCAGCTCATGTGCCCACATGATCCGCACTGCTCTGAGCAGCATGGATCCCTGGAAGCCAGGAAAATGAAGCCCAGCCTCCAGGTATCCCTAAATGTACTGCGCGAAGAGCACAGTGCATGGAGGGATTTCCCCTCAAGCCGGGCACTCTAGGCACCTGGCTCTGTGTCTGCTTGGGCTGTCTGCAGCTTGAGCACACACATGACCCTGGACCTGGATAAAAGGGTACATTTGCACCCTTTTACTCAGGTAAAGGGTGGGTAAAAACCCTGGGCTACCAGGGGAAAAGCCAGCACCGAGATTGGCCTCGATCCTGGCACTTCACATGAGCAGCCCTATCCAAGTAGGGCTGCCCAACCCTGGGTAGGGTTGCTCGTGCAAACAGCCTCAACGAGCTCAGTAGAAACTTTTGGAAAACTTGGCCACTGGGAAATATAATCTGCTATCACCATTAGTAATTTTTTTACAATTTGTCTCAGGCCAACAGGAGTTCCATTCTCACTTATACAAGAGAACAGCTTTGGTCAGGCTCTTTTGTTTCACAGTGATTTTAAAACATTATTTGTATTGTACTGTGCACGCCTAAACAGCTGTGAGCCCCAGGAAAGCCGTTACTTTGCAACTGTAGAGCCGAACTGGCACGATGGTAGGTCACTTTGTTTTGAAGCCTGTTTAATGAAGCCGCATCAAAAAGATAAAATACTAGCATGAGCTTTTGGAGCATGTTGATTTGGATTTCACATAGATAATACCACCTCAAAATTGCCTGCTTTAGGGATGCGAAATAGTTTGTGGGGATGGTGGCAGTGAACATTACTACCTGCTGATGCTTTGCATTGAACAATGCAGTGGTGCATCGTCATCTCATTTCAGAAAAGAAGAACTGAAGTCACTAATGGCACGCCCAGTGTGGTTTTTCTGCCAAATGATGCTTTGTCTCTGCATTTCCTAATAGATTAAGAAAAATCTGACCTACAATACCAGAGAAATTTTAGGAGAGCCCATCATGAAAACACTGCCAGCAGCAAAGCAAAGACATCTGTGGTGCTCATCACAGCAAAGTTGTGAAGCAGGTGAGAAGTGTTGGAAAGAGGCAGCAATTGTTATGAGGGAAATTTTTCCCAGTTGTACCCCTCTGAAGTCACGTCCATAATTGGTTTATCTGTTGCTCTCTGTTTGACTGAAGTGGATGGAATAGGAACACGAACCAAGGAGCAATGTTTTGTGAGAAAAGATGCCTGTACATCAACTGATCTGTCATCACAGTATCTTATCTCTTCATCACAGTAATCAGAATGTGAGAAAAGTCACCCCTAGGAATTCTTGAGTCCACATCAGGTGATATGGAAATTCCCTACCCATGATGGCATATGATGTACCTTTTACTGGATTGTATCACTTCAAATTACATTTGGGGAATTCAATACTTTACTCTTGCCTAAACATAACAACATACAAAATATGTAATGGGAAAGGTTCAAGCCTAGCTTTGTCCCTGTGTCAGGGCTGCAGCAGAGCTGGAAGGCAGACCCAATGCTTTTGAAAAATGATGGCTGCACAAGCCAAGTTATTCTTCTGTCATACTATATTTATCTCTATTGTCGCAAATGGGCTATGCACAGTAAGGTTGCTTGTGTAGCTGCTCATTTCTGGCTGTGCTCCAGCCCCAACATGTAGCATTTGGGCTCTTGGAATTAGCTCCATAATTCCAAGGAAGCTTAGACTTGCTGCTGCTTCTTTTTAAGCATTCGCACTCCATGCTTTCAGAAGTGAAGAGGAATTTCAAAAGCAGTTTATGATATGTCATGAGAATCAAAGAAAATAAGCCCATCTTATTTAAGTCACTTGTATAAGATATAGATATATGTTGTATATGTTATATAAGTCACTTGTGTGAGCCTTAACAGATGTTTGGATCCTAGCATCCTAGCCAATCAGGGTTGGAGGCCTCAAAAGCTGCAAGTGGCCTGCGCCTCTGTGGATCCCTGAGAGGCCCTGCCCTACATTATATATATTAGCATGTATACCGCTGAAGAATCTAGTTTTGGACGTTGGCCCAGACATCCTTTCAGGTTTGTCATGAGCATGAAAGCAAATCATTAGATATTATCATCTGACTTAAGGCTTGGAATAACAGGATTTAAATGAACAACAAAATAAATACATAAAGCAAACTAGAAGGTTTTACCCAAACTCAAATTGCAAGCCAGGCTAAACTTAGGCAAAATTAGACTGTACTTCTTTTATTTATTTTGCAACTGCAGTACTTGCAAATTTATTACATGGAACATTATTTTATATTAAATTTAATTAGCAAGAACGATTCCTAGTCATTGAAATGCACTCCACGTTGATTGAACTAATTAGTGCAGGGCTACTCAATATTTACTTAAGATATGAATCTAGAGGGATTTGATAAAATTAATTAGCAGGAACTAATTATAGTTAGGATATGAGTTAGGGTTTAATAAATATAATTACAGAGCACAAATGATGGACTCTTAATTAATAGATACCAGTTTCCAAACAGTGAAGTCAGATTATCGTATTTCTGTGCAGGACAAGAGATTCTGTGCACCTTCCAGATGTCAGTTATACTGGAAACAGTGGCATTTATGTGTGTACGGTTGGAGGAGGGGAGGGGGAGAGAGAAAGACAGAGCTATAAACAAACTAATTTGTTCTCATTCCAATTAAAATATCTCTTCAGTTAGAAAATTCTACCTTCTGCTACATGTAATTCTGTTTTATGATGTGGAAGTATCCATAATTTACAATGTTTTCTAAGCAAAGGGACTCTTTTTCTTCTGGCTAAACTCACAGCAATCGGGATTCCAACATAAGTTGGGTCCAGTCATCCTAGATGTCTTAAGATACGATACCGATATGCTCAGGAAATGATCAGTTATGAAAGGCACACTCCAGGGAGAAGCTTTCCTAACAAGCCCTACTGAAATGCTGTCGCAAAGCTATAATTATTTTCAGTAGGGTTTGTACAGAAAAACTTCTTCACTCTCTTAAAAAGAGAGAAATGCCAAAATGTGTGACCTAGACAATTATTTTACAAATTATTATTCTTCCAGAGCTGATTTTTTAAAATGCAAACAATAGCAGGAGCAATGAAGCTTAACTAGTAAAAATGTATTTATGGGTGGGGTGATATTACAGACATTCTGATGTTTAAGCATGCTGTTTTTATTGAGAGAATAGACCCTTTAAAAATACTTCCAGTCTACACAGTTAAAGAAACTCCAGATCTCTGTTACAGGCACCATTTTCCAACAGCGGTAGAGACTACCTTGGTGTGAAGAGACTCTTCACCATCCACCTGGATGTGACAAGAGAGGTGACCAATATAATTTCCCATAGGAGTTCCACCGTTTTGAAGCCACCACTGAGAAGGCCCTGGTATGTTTGTTTGTTTGTTTGATTGATTTCTATACCACTCTTCCAAAAACGGCTCAGGGTGGTTTACACAGAGAAATAATAAACAATAATATTATTATTTATTAATAATAATAAATAATTAATAAATAAGATGGATCCCTGCCCCCAAAGGGCTCACAATCTAAAAAGAAACATAAGATAGATGCCAGCAACAGTCACTGGAGGTACTGTGCTGGGGGTGGATAGGGCCATTTACTCTCCCCCTGCTAAATAAAGAGAATCACCATGTTAAAAGGTGTCCCTTTGCCAAGTTAGCAAAGGTTGGCCAAAGGCAGACCAGAGAGCAGGCTCTCTGTTCTCCACAGTCAATCTCAGGGTGCAGAAAGGCAGAAGAAGGGAGAAGGCAGTCCCTGGGAGAAGGCAGTCCAGAAGATAATCTGGCCCAAGACAGCAGATGATTTTGCTGTCCATCCACTAGGGGAGACAGGAGGGGTTTTAAAGCTGGGGCCTTTATTATTCTGAGGAGTAAAGAAGTATTGAATGCATTCGACACAGTTGGTTCATTTTGGCATATTTGGACCCAGTTTGAGAATCACTGAAGTAGAGGAGAGGAAGTCTAGTGCAAGACAGACATCACTTTGCTTTTGCATGGTTTATTCTCTTCAGTCTTCCTAAAGATTGCAGTAAAAGACATGCATTGACTTAGTTTATTTTTTACTTCTCTGCGCAATGCCTCCTTGAGAGAAATACTGCTGTAGTTTGTCTTTTATTTAGTTGCTCTACAACACACACTAAAAAGGAACAGTCTCATATACAGTAAATGGCAGGCAGTAGTTACTTCCTTCAACCTCATATCTCTTTGCCAGTATCATTATCTCTCCATAGTTTATTGCTTTCCAGAATTGCCACTCATCAGTACTTCATCAGACTAATCTCATCAGAGAGGATCCTGCTAAAAGATATTGTCACTACAGGGCAAAATTGTCACAATGCCACCTTGCTCACTCCTTCTTGATGGAGTGTTGATAATGCATGTATAGAACACCTTTCTATGTATGGATTCCATGCAAACTTCACAGTGAATTTGGACTGGCTGATTATTTATGTTACTCTAGCAGAAAAATACCTGAAATCATCAGAGAAGTGTGGGTGGGGAGGATGTTAATCATCAGGACAAAGAACTGGAAGCCAGAATTTCTTGGCTTCTATGGTTTTCTTAAAAGTTTCATATGCAACCTCGGACAAGTCACAGCCAAAAGGCAAAGCTATAATTGAATCAGGGACAAAAAACATGTTTCTGAGCCAGGTAATTTGCATGCATAAGTACATGAATGAAAGTGTCTGTGTGCAGAGAATGTTTTGTTTTAAACCCTGTCCATATGGGTGTAGACACAAGGGTGGAGAGGAGAGGAGAGAACAGAGGGGAGGGGAGGAAGGCAGGGAGTCCAGGGACTCATCTTCACTTGTTCTTCTTCATATGATTGCCCATTCCAACCTGCCACAACCTGAGACCTGATTCATATATTATGCTTTCTATATTATGAAGTTGCTCCCATATAATAAAACATTGACAGTAACTTTTCTATGCAACACAGCATTGTGATGGGGCAATAATATGTGGCGGAGAAACAGCAGGAAGGAGTGCTTCAACCACATGCAGCCATTTCCCCATGACAACTTTCCCTACTCAACTTTCCCCACTTTTGCCCCAGCCGAGGTTCCAGACCTCAACTTCTGCCACAAACATGGGTGCAGAGGGGAAAACAGCTAAGGAGGGGAGAGTTGCGATAGGAAATTGGCTGGCAGTGAAAGGGTGAAGCACCTCACCTCCTACCCACTACTTTTCCACAGCCAATCACCCAATTCCCCAATGCCATTTTGTGGAGAAGAAGCTGCCAGAGGGTTTTTTTAAATTATTTTTTATTATTTCTTGTTTACACAGTCAGACAGGTGTTATTGACTGGTTTGTTTTATCCAGACATCGAGTCCTTCCCAAGGACCTTGGATGCCTGAATTTTATTATCAGTGTTGTTGCTGTTATTATTATAGATATCATCGCAGAATATAGGCTGTTCCCAGTAAAGTTGCTTTTTGTAATTGGCTGATGGTGATTTTGGTGGCCCCTATGGTGTTGAGGTGCTCTTCAAGGTCTTTTGGAACTGCACCCAGGGCGCCAATTACCACTGGGATTGTTTTGGTCTTTTTCTGCCACAGCCTTTCAATTTCAATTTGTAGATCTTTGTATTTGGTGATTTTTTCTTTTATTCTGCTATCTATCCCCTGGTATTGCTATGTCGATTATTTTAACTTGTTTTTCTTTCTTCTCGACTACAGTTGTTGTTGTTGTTGTTGTTGTTGTTGTGGTGATGATGATGTTGATGATGATGATGTCTCCCCCTCCCAGTACACTACTGCTCAGGGCGGTACATACCGTGTTTTTAGTACATGAGTTGTACTTACATAAAAACATAAATTTTTAGTACATGAGGCAGACATGTAACATGTAGCTCTGGCCACAGATACATTCCTGACATTTACATCCATCATCAGATACTAATAGAATTAAATTGCACATATCCATTCTCATAAAAAGACCTCTGTGTGTGCATTATCTGGGGCGGGTTAACACAGAGGCAGAGGAGGCATCTGCCTATGGCTGCAAAATCTGAGGAGTGGTGGCAGCAGTAGCTGCGGGGAGCGGGGCAAGAGCAAAGTCTCCCCTTTACTTTATTTTTTTTAAGCCACAGCGACAGTAGCTGTGCAGGGGAGGGGGCAACAGGGCGAAAGTTCCTTCCACATGGAAGGAAACCTGGAAATGGGCTGCAGATAGCAAAGCCTGGTGGCCGTGTAGTCACCTGGCAGGAGGGGAGGAGGAAAGACCTTGCCGCGGTGCTGCCCACACAGCAGGCTTAGAGGTAAAAAAAGGGGGGCACTGTGACTCTCCCCTCCTCACCACCCCACCCTCCCTGCAGCCAGCCACTGCCAAGTCCCATCCAATTCCCGCCAACAGTGATCTTTAGGGGGCAAAAGGGGAAACTTCCCCCTTGCCCTGTAGCCCTCCTCTCCACATGGGGGGCTTTCCTCTCACCACCACCCTCCCTGGAGCTTTTTAAAATTTGTTTAAGGGTGGCATATGCCTTTTTGCCTATGGGAGGCAAAAAGGTTAATCCACCCCTGTGCATTGTGTAGTTCCAAAATTTTGGGGGTTCCTCTCAGAGACAGTTTCCCTGAGAAGCTAGGACCCAGAGGAAGCTGTAATGCTGCTACCTGACCTCTTGGTGAGGGCTGGGAAATTATATATAAATATTGGCTCATATTTTGCACAGTAGAACACTGACGTTAGGGACCTACCAGGGTCGCTGTGAACGGCAGTCCTGACAATGTAGTGCAACAAGGCAGCTGCAGAACAAATTAAAACCACTTTCAGGCAGCTACACCGTGCTAATTCTCTTGGAAACCATGGAAGTAGTAATGCAGGACTGCCCGAAAGTGGTGTTAGCTGCCTTGTCATGCTACACTGTCAGGGTTGCCTTTCGCATTCTGCAGGATCCCCAGCAGCTGTGTGGCATGCCAGCCACTGACAGTTCTCTGTGTGGAATGTCAGTCATCATTCGCAGAGGTGGTTGGAAAGGTTGCCAGGCGGCTGGGTGGGGGTTCAGCCAAAAGGTGTCGGAAGCTATCTCTAGGGCCAAACAATCTTCACTACCTCTCACAGAGGCATTTTCCTTCTGTGCCTGCAGCACAGAGCAGCCAGGAGTGCTCACATTCATGAAAAAAAGGATTTTGGTACTTTGTGAAAGAATTTACCATTTCACTGTAACCCAAATCATCACATATATCTTCAAAACACATTTCCAATTTGTTTGCAAGGTCCCCACAATAGTACCTCAGTGTCTTTAAAAGATGACATGAGAAATAGAACTCATATCTATCTCAATGTATCTCTGTAGAACAAATGCAGTAATCGCCAATTCCCTCATTTATGTGTTAAGGCAAATGAACTACTGGGTTTTTTTAAAAGAGCAGTTTAAATCCTTCACATGAGTGGCTTTATATATAGTCTGCCAAAATTGGCTGAGACAGCTCATCTCTGAGAGGCATATCTCCTTATGCCAGCTTAAACACAGTGGCTCGAGTCCAGCCCTCAGTTACACATGCATTGCAATGCGATTGAACTGAATGGGAGTTATGGAAGCACAATTGTCACAAACTGTGTACACTATTGCAGCTGTTGTCTTTTTGGAAGGATTCACATTGGGACTGAGGTGGCTGTACTTTTCATACACAGACAGAACCAGTTGAGTTCTGAACAGAGCAGAATATCGTTCTGCCTTTGCAGGGCCAGCCTTATGCCTTCTGGTGCTCTAGGTTGGCACATACTCCTTTCTCCTGCTGAATCTTGGGCTACAGGCCAGGAATCCTTACCTCATCCATTCCATCCAGTGCTGTAGTTAGTAGGCTTCGACTGACTCTGTGTTGAGTGGTAGCAAAGCTGGGTTTATCAAAATATAATGTGTGAAGTGTCCTTTATGCATTTGTTGTTTTAGGCTGATCATAACTCAAAGCATACTGAACATTTCTGCTATCGGATACTACTAGAAGATGGTAAAGAAGTTAACACTGACCATATATATTTTACTGCAGCTAGTTTTTCCTCTTGACCAGTCTCTCCTCCTCTTGAGGAATTTCTCAAAACAGTAAACATCATTATTATTTTATTTATTAAAAATGTCTTACATACCTCCTTCTCCAAAGACTCTAGGCGGTGAACAACAACAATACCAATAACAATTAAAAGATAAATAAAGGACAAAGGCCCGGGACACTAAGGATGGCCAGGTGAGAAGACCTCACAGGACGGGATACAACTGGCCAAGAGAGGCGATCCCAGAGATATACAGTTGCTAAGCCCATAAGGGTTTTGTAGCTGAGAACTAGCACTTTGAATTGGACCTGGAAACGAACAGGCAGCCAGTGCAGTGACCATAAAAGAGGTGTGAGCTTATTGCATGTGAGCTTGTTGCATCCCTGATAACATTTTCTTATGATTCCTTCACAGGTGTTTGCAGAACCCTCAAAACTCACCTCAGATGTCACTGTAAGCTAAATTTGGTGGCACATTAGATGATGCCATCTTCTTTGAGGAGTATCATTAGTTTAGTGAAATGCTTTTGACATCCTTCAGGGTTCCAGCTAATGTTTCAGCTGACCATGACCCTATACATTTGCTTCAAACCCTATAATAACCCTGTTCCCTATTATGGTACCTCAAATAAAGCCTCTCCCTGTTTAATTGTGGCAAGGAGGAAAGAGATATTGAGGTCATTCACACAATTGAAAACTGTGTTCCAATCAGGTTTGAGAACTGTGTGTACTCCCAATTTTTGATTGTGTGGCAGCAAGGTGAGAGGAAAACCTGGGTAGAAGTGATTGTGTGGAAGCAAGGTTGCTTCCACACAATCACTTCTACCCAGTTTTCCTCTAACCTTGCTTCCACACAACCAAAAATTGGGAGTACACACAGCTCCCAAACCTGGGTAGAACACAGTTTTCGATTGTGTGAATGACCTCAGAGTGTTGCTTCAGTAAGGCAGCCATACATAAGAAGCAACTGAATCCCTCGCAATCTTTGTCACTGCAAACCTGAATGGAAGGGAAACTGTGGCAAGGGGGCAAAAAGGCTTTCCTAAAGATATGCCATATTGTTGAGATTTAATCCAGATTTCAGAAGTCCAAATGCTATACTTTATCAACTAGAGCACAAGGCAAAAGTTACCATATTTTATTCTGTCAAAGCTCCTATGTCTTTAATGGCTGCATGACAGGCAAAATTATGGGTGTCAACTTTTGCTGCTGTAGCGGTGCAGTGATATATAAAATTCATTTGTTTCATTTTTGCCAGTCAGGCAGTCGTTAAAAAAGAAAAGGAGTTCTTCCAGAAAACAATACAGAAGGCAACCCACTTAAAGGGCCAACTATAAATAACATTAAATGCTACAAAGGCCTTGATGTGCTTCAGTGTTCTTTGTTAAGCAGCAATTGGAACATCCCTCATTTACTGGGGCTGTGATGGAAGATGGGGTAACGCTACCTTGACTTTAGTCCCAGTGTGGCTAGGCCAATCCCATCCCTCAATCACTGCTATTTGCTAAGAAAAGAAAAAACATCTCAGTGGCAGCAATCTGGCTTTTTTCCCTTGGCAAATAGCAGTCGTGAGGGAGGGAGGATCTGGATCAAGACCATAGGTCAGCAAATAGTTAAATTTCCCCTTATTTGATCCACAGGGAACCCAATCGAGTTACTATTTACTAAAAAAATTTGGAGGACATCAAAAGACTAGTGACACATTTGATGTCACAAACCATTTGACCCCAGTTCATTTCAGAAATCCATAAGCATGCTCCCTTGGTAAGAAAGTACCAGACTTACCAAGTTTGCTTAGAATATTGTAGTTTGTCATGGAAAGGGTACAATTAGGTATGGCAGGGCCTTGTCTATTCCCGGTTGGTGAAGGACCACAGGGAGAACACTTTTTTATTCTATCCAAGTTTTTAAAAATGTTTTGTTGTTTAGAAGTTTGTCCCAGTGGGGATCCTGTAGAGGGGGGTGGAGTCATAAAGGAAAAGGGCGGGAAAGGAGAAGGAGAACATGGAGTTGTTTCTGAAGAAACTCTTAGTTAAATCTATACAAGATTACTTGGCATTTGTGAGGGAAGCAGCTATAAAAGACACTTACTTGAGAAGCACAGTGGGTGTGGGAAAAGTGGCTTCAGACACCAGTTGGCAAGGCCAGTCAGAAGCTACATGATGGCATTTTTGGGGAGAAGTTGGCAGCCACAAAAGGTCTGGCTGCTGGCTGATCTTGCGAGAAGTCAGAACTCCTGGGAGGAGCAGACCCTCCCACAAGCCTGTAGGCTATTTGGGGAGGGGCCAACAGCACCAAAGAGGAAAATGAGGTTGCTGCAGTGACAGCATCAAGTCTCCCAGCTGGAGAGGAGCTCAGTTGGAGGAGCAAAGCCTGAGTGGAGCCTGCCAGTTTGAGATGCAGATGGTCCTGGCTGGTAGAGATGGGGTGGAGTCATCAGTTGTTTAACAGGCAGGAATGCAATGGATACATTTCCCTCAAATTATTGTAAACAAAATTGTATCTCCTCAAATAAGAATTGTTAAACATTCAGCTGTTAAAGGTACAGAGGAGAGCTGGTCTTGTGGTAGCAAGCATGACTTGTCCCCATAGCTAAGCAGGGTCTGCCCTGGTTGCATATGGATAGGAGACTTGATGTGTGAGTATTGAAAGAGATTCCTCTCAGGGGATGAAGCTGCTCTGGGAAGAGCAGAAGGTACCAAGTTCCCTCCCTGGCTTTTCCAAGATAGGGCTGAGAGAGATTCCTGCCTGAAACCTTGGAGAAGCCACTGCCAGTCTGTGATGACAATACTGAGCTAGATAGACCAATGGTCTGACTCAGTATATGGCAGCTTCCTATGTTCCTATGTTCCTAGAGCCTGGAAGTCTTACAGTTAATATAAGATTTGTGAACCCATTGACACATAAGAATTCTTGTAATTCTTTTGGAAATAAGGTACAATCTTAGTGTTGCAAGAGAAAGATTTGAGATGGGTAAAAGTGAAACTGCAGTCCCAGGCCCGGAGCCAAGAGAGGGCCCAGTTGTGAGATTGTAGCCTTGATGTCAGGGGCATAGCAAGGTTGGAGTGGACCCTGGGACAAAAAAAAAATGAAGCTGTGCTCTCTAAACTCTTTATAACATCTTATTTTTCTCAGTTTGAGTTTCCTGAGTTAATATCATCAAAAATGCCTGTTCCTTACAGGAAAGGGATTCACACTAATCCTGACCTTTACAGCATCAAATTATGGGTGGAGCTGGCTATGGGAAAGTTCTCTCAGACTGTATAACTTGCATTTTATTGGAGGAAAATGCTTCTAGCAGCTTCAAATCGGGATGTTTTGAAGAGTGCAATGCTTTCAAGCTTTTATTGAAGGATTACTGTCATACCTCTTGCTTTACATTTTGTTATCAATCTATATCTAATGCTCATGAAATAATCTAGGGGTGCTCCTTTTACTGCTAGAAGATTACAATTTTGTTTCCCAAAGATAGCTTCTAAAAAGCAGTATTTACAATCTCATATTTGCAATAGGCTGTACTTTAAAGCCTTGTGTCCATGGGGAGAATTCATGTGTTTCAGATCAGTTGTGGCAGGTGCACCGGGAAGTTGTGCTTGCAAAATGGGGAAAAAGTAATAAAAAAAATTGCATGCAGCTGTGTGCATGTTTTTCCCTTTGGCTTCTGAAATGGAGATTTATTGTCAATGCCTAGACTTCATATTTAATATAGTGATAACTGGCTCAAATACCACGCAAGGCAACATGGGCAGTAGGAGCACCACCTACACTGCTGCATGCAGATAAACACCAATGACACTTTTGTGCACCATGGCAGCTCTGCTCCAGTTGAAAGTTGCACCAGTGCAGCTGCACAATGGGACACCCATCAGAAATAATAGGTATCTTCTGACTGTTGCTAAAACAATAAATGTCACAGTTTACATTGCATTACGGAAACTTGTACAGTTTAATTGCTTAAGGGCTTTTTGTAGTCCAGAAAACAATCAGGTAAGAGCAGAAGAGGAGTTCTGTTGTATGACACCAAACATCTATGCATTCCAGCATCCTATTTCCAACAGAGGCCAGCTAGATGCTTGTGGAAGCCCACCAGCAGAGCATTTGTTTGTTTCCCCCAAACAGTGTGTGTGTGGGGGGGGGGGGTTGACTGCCTCTGGACATAGCAGTTCAACGTGGCAATCATAGCAAATGATAGACCTATCCCCATGAATGCATCTAATCCATTTTTAAAGCCATTAAGACTAGCAGTCATCACTACATCTTATGGCAGTGAACTCCTTACATTAATTATTGTGTGAAACAGAGGTGGCCGGCAAGCCTGGGAGTGGGGAGGTGGCAGTGAGAATGGGCTTTAAAATTAGTAAACTCACTGCCTCCAGGGGGCGGGCCCAGTGCCCAACTCAGCATCCCACGCACTTGGCTTGGCCTGTGCTCTGCCATGTGTCCTACCCCCACCACTGAACTGGCCAGTGGGCATGTGTGGCAGCCATTTGCAGGGTCAGCATGGCCAGGCACAGAGGATGCTGGGTCAGGTGCCAGTCCTCCATTGGTGTGAAGAAGTACTCTTTGTTGATGATCTCTTAAATCTGTTCCACAGGCAAGGAATCTCATGTACCTCCTTTAGCTTGGTAAGCTTCAGATCCCAACTAGATACATAATAGACTTTTTCATGATGTTATGGATAATATGTTCTAACAAACTGTTCCTGGATATGTTCACTAGGAATTAAGTCCCAGTGAGTTCCCTTGGACTTCCTTCCTGGTAAGTATGTTTTGGGTTGTAGCCTAACTGCCTAGTCCTATGCATGTTTATTCTAAAGTTCCACTAAGTTCAATGGGGCTTACTCATCCAGAAAGTGTGCAGAGGAAATGCAGGCTTTGTATATGCTCTCATGTGGAGCTATTTGGCAGATGACACGTGGGATGGAGTTCCTGTGCCTTCCATAAATGCATTTAAGCTAAACTTTTAGTGGGTATTTATTTATTTATTAACATATTTCTACCCCGTACTATTGCTCGAGGCGGCTCACAACAAATAGATACAACATACAATAAAAGTAATAAAACCAACCAAATTAAGTAATCAAGTTAAAAGTCAGGCTAAAAACCACAATCTGTATTAAGTTTCAAATTAAAAGTTATTTCAAATGGGGATGTACAAAAGATTTCGGGCACAGATCGATCTGTGCCCGAAACGAGCAATTTCGGGTGATTTGGGTCCGAACCGAATCACCCCCGATGTCCCCCGATATTTTTCGGGACCGAGCCGAATCACCCCTGATTCGGGCCTGAAAAATTCGAGTGATTCGGGCTGACGTCTCTTTGAATTTCCCGCCTTTTTGCCTCCATTGATTTGAATGCAAAAAGGTCTGATGTGATGTCAGCTCGAATTTTGGGTCCCAGGGGCAAAATAGTGGGGTGGGGTGGTGGTGCCTAATGGATGGAGGCTACCACCCAAATTTCAGGGGAATTGGGCAAAGGGCTGATTTGGGGGGAATTTTTTGAAGTTTTAGTGTCTTTGGGGCAGTTTGGGGGCATAGTGTGGGATCTGGGCAAAAAGAGTGGGGTGGGGTGGTAGTTCCTAATGGGTGGAGGCTACCACCCCAATTTCAGAGTGATTGGGCAGAGGGCTGATTTTTGGGGAATTGTTGAAGTTTACATGTCTTTAAGGTTTTTCCCCATAGAGAAGCATTGAGGTGTCAGCAAATGTATAGCTTCACGCGGGGGGCAAAGGGGTGGCCTCTGCCCAAATCCTTTGAAAAAATTCAGGTAGCTTCCTTGACCCTACCTGGCACTACCACCAACCCCACACTGCTCTAGGCCACCCCTTTGCCCCCCGCGTGAAGCTATACATTTGCTGACACCTCAATGCTTCTCTATGGGGGAAAACCTTAAAGACGCATAAACTTCAACAATTCCCCCCAAAACAGCCCTCTTCCCAAATCCTTTGAAAAAATTCAGGTAGCTTCCTTGACCCTACCTGGCACAACCACAAACCCCACACTGCTCTAGGCCACCCCTTTGCCCCCCGCCTGAAGCTATACATTTGGTGGCACCTCAATGCTTCTCTATGGGGAAAAACCTTAAAGACGCGTAAACTTCAACAATTCCCAAAAAAACAGCCCTCTGCCCAATCACTCTGAAATTGGGGTGGTAGCCTCCACCCATTAGGCACTACCACCCCACCCCACTCTTTTTGCCCAGATCCCACGCTATGCCCTCGTTCTGCCCCAAAGACACTAAAACTTCAAAAATTCCCCAAAAATCAGCCCTGTGGGGGCCGGTGGCGGCAGCCTGGTTAAGAACTTCTGGCGTCTTTGCTACACCATTGTGGCTGACATCTTCTGCAACCCTCCAGTAATGGAAGAAGGGCTGTGGGTCCACAAGGAGCATTCAGCATCCCTTCACTGAAGGTTTTTGGGCAACAGACCAGTCATGGGGGGGAAGCCATTTTTGCATCTTTTCCCTTCTTCCAAAATTAATTTCTACTTGTATAAATATGTTCCTGAGGGTCAGATCGAAGGAAAATATTTATATAAGCAAAAAGGGCTTTTGGAGGAAGGGGAGGTATGCAAAAATTGCTATCCCTCCCCCTCTATGCCCAGTCTGTTGCACAAGAAGCTTTCAGCACAGGGACATTTAAGGTTCCTTGTGGACCTACAGACCTCCTTCTGTTGCTGGAGGGCTGTGGAGAATGTCAGCCATTTTGTCTCCTGGCCAGGCATCAATCTAAACTGTCTTAGAAAACTTTAGTTTTGGATGAGTATGCAAGTTCCAAAAAGCCTCACCTTCTTTTCACTCCTTCCAGATTGTTAAATAGCATACATCATTATATCTGCCTGTTGCCTGGGATTAGTGAACATATAGAACTTGACATTTTTAGTCTTTACTCAGGATACATTTAATGATATATGCTGCAAATGAGTGCTAAATCACACAGGGTAATTCTCCAAAAAGTGACCTTAGCCTCATTAACCAGGGGAAGCAGTTGATGTGAGGAAAGCTGGAAGCCTTGCCCTTTTGTACAATGCTTTATAATTGCATCTGCGTTCTGAAATAACTGACAAATGCTTGGCTTTCATTTAAAAATGAAATTATATTTCTATTTTCCCGCATAATGATGGGAACTATCAGGGAATGGTCTACAGCAAAACAATAACAATAGCAAAATCGAAAGCCATTCCACTCCTGCTCCATTTGCTTCTTCAATGAGCTGTGAATTCCAAAGACTAATTGCAATAATTTCAAGTAGGATTATTAAACATAGGCAATTTCCTTCCCTTCTTTTCCACATTGCATTTTAAGGCAAATTCATGCACATGTCAGAAACTATCACAGAGCAGAAAGGCTGGATAAATACATTATCAAAAACTCATGCTACTCCAGGCAGATTATCAAGAATAAAATTTCATCATAAAATAATTGGTGAGCATCCAAATCAAGATAGATAAATATGGATTTTTGTATTTTATTGGCAAGTTATTATCATTAATGTAAAGCATAAAAACTGTTCTACCCCTATAAGGCCTAAAAATTCAATCAGTAATAAAATCCAAACTAGGTTCTCTGGCAGGGGGGTGGGATTGTACACCAGAATGTTGCTGCTCGCCTGTGCTAGTAATGGGTGCGGCATCTTTGCCTCACCAGCCTACTGAAGCACGAGGCTGGGAGGAGGTTCCTATTGGTTAAGGAGCTTAAGGGGTAGGGTGAGCCAACCAAGTAAAGTTGGCAGGTCAGCAGGCCGTTACAGGGGAAGGGGACTTGGAAATCTAATAGCTGTTTCCCCTTCCGGCTGTCCTGCCAGTTCTTTGACCTTGGGGAGCAGTGCCGATCATCCTTGAAACCTCACCTTGCTCCTCTGTAATGCCAGGTCGGTCCAGAACAAATCAGAAACCATCCATGATTTGATTCTGGATGAAGGTGCCGACCTGGTATGTATTACAGAGACCTGGCTTGGGGAGGCTGGGGGCCCAGTGTGGTCCCAGCTTCTTCCTCCAGGCTACTCTGTTGAGGTGCGGGCGAGGGACCGTGGGTGGGGAGGTGGAGTGGCTGTGGTCTATAAGAATAACCTTTCCCTTACCAGGATCCCTGTTAGAGTGTCGGACCATATCGAATGTGTGTACTCAAGTCTGGGGACCAGGGATAGACTGGGACTTCTGTTGGTGTACCGATCGCCCCGCTGCTCAACAGAGTCCCTAACTGAGCTGATGGACTTGGTCTCGGACTTGGTGTTGGAGTCCCCCAGGCTTGTGGTGCTGGGGGACTTCAATGTTCACTTTGGGACCAATTTGTCCGGGGAAGCTCAGGAGTACATAGCGGCCATGATGACTATGGGCCTATCCCAAGTGGTCTTGGGGCCGACGCACATTGCTGGTCGCACGCTTGATTTGGTCTTTCACTCTGATCAGGGTGGTGTTCCATGGGTGGGGAATCCTGTGATTTACCCATTGTCATGGACAGACCACCATCTGGTTAAGGTCGGACTCACAATCACTTCCCACCTTCACAGGGGCGAGGGTCCTATTAGGATGATCTGCCCAAGAAGGTTATTGGATCCAATAGGATTTCAAGAAGCCTTGGAGGGGTTTAATGTTGGCTCTGCTGGTGATCCTGTTGATGCCCTGGTGGAGAATTGGAACAGCAAACTCACTGGGGCAGTAGACATGATTGCTCCTAAGTGTGCTCTCCGACCTGCTTCAAAATTGGCCCCTTGGTATACGGAAGAACTACAGGGGCTGAAGCGGCGAGGTAGACGACTGGAGCACAAGTGGAGAAAGACTCGGCTTGAATCCGACAGATTGCAACATAGAGCTCATTTGAAGACCTATGCTCAGGCCATACGTGCGGCAAAGAAGCGATTCTTTTCTGCCCGTATTGTATCCACAAATTCACGTCCAGTGGAGTTGTTCAGGGTTGTGAGAGGGCTAGTGAGTGCCCCTCCTCCCTTGAATCAGAATCTGGAACCATCGATTACCCGCTGTGATGTGTTTAATGAATTCTTTGTGGAAAAGAATTCATTAAACACATAATACTCTCTCGTATTTGGGCCGATTTAGACCCGTCTCCACAATTACCTCAGTATCTGATGTGGAGGTGTCCAGCGACTCCTCTTGTGTGATTAGGTTGGATCAGTTCCAGTTTGTGACTCCTGAGGATGTGGACAAGCTGATTGGAATGGTGCAGCCTACCACCTGTTCTCTTGACCCTTGTCCGACATGGCTTATATTATCTGGCAGGGGGGTTGTTGTAGAAGGCCTGGTAGGGATTATAAATGCGTTTCTGAGGGAAGGTAGGATGCCTCCTTGTCTTAAGGAGGCAATTATTAGACCGCTTCTGAAGAAGCCTACCCTGGATCCCTCAGACTTGAACAACTACAGGCCTGTCTTCAACCTTCCGTAGCTGGGCAAGGTAATTGAGAGGGTGGTGGCCTCCCAGCTCCAGACAGTCTTGGATGAAACTGATTATCTTGACCCATTTCAAACTGGCTTTCGGGCTGGCTATGGGGTGGAGACTGCCTTGGTCGGCCTGGTGGATGATCTCCAATTGGCATTTGACAGAGGAAGTGTGATTCTCTTGGTCCTTTTGGACCTCTTGGCGGCTTTCAATACCATTGACCATAGTATCCTTCTGGAGCATCTGAGGGGGTTGGGAGTTGGAGGCACTGCTTTGCAGTGGTTCCACTCTTACCTCTCGGGCAGGTTCCAGATGGTGTTCCTTGGAGACTGCTGTTCTTCAAAATCTGAACTTTTGTATGGTGTTCCCCAGGGCTCCATATTGTCTCCAATGTTATTATTATTATTATTATTTATTTTTACATTTATATCCCGCTCTTCCTCCAAGGAGCCCAGAGCAGTGTACTACATACTCGAGTTTCTCCTTCACAACTCAGTTGTGAAGTAGGTTAGGCTGAGAGAGAAGTGACTGGCCCAGAGTCACCCAGCTAGTTTAATGGCTGAATGGGGATTTGAACTCGGGTCTCCCCGGTCCTAGTCCAGAATTCTAACCACTACACCACGCTGGCTCTATAGATATTGTCTATCTCTATAGATATTAAATGTTGTTTAATATCTACATGAAACCGCTGGGAGAGATCATCAGGAGATTTGGTGCAGGGTACTATCAGTATGCTGATGACACCCAAATCTATTTCTCCATGTCAGCATCATCGGGAGAGGGCATAACCTCCCTAAATGCCTGCCTGGAGTCAGTGATGGGCTGGATGAGGTATAACAAACTGAGACTGAATCTGGCTAAGATGGAGGTACTCATTGCGTGGGGTAGGAACTCGAGAGATGATTTTGATCTGCCTGTTCTAGATGGGGTCACACTTCCCCAGAAGGAACTGGTCGATATAGAAATACAAAATGAGAGGGCTATTTTACCTCAATTTTACAAATCTGTACAGCTAAAGACAGACTTAAGCCCAGCTACCTACTTGTTTATGATTACTCAATGCAATCATAGATGGGCTTTCTCTAGGGCGAGGTTTAACGCCTTCCCTTCAGCGCTTTTATATGGGAAGTATAACAAATTGCCCTATGAAAAGCGCATATGTCCTTGCGGCCAGGAGATTGAGTCAATGGCCCATATTTTATTAAAGTGCCCACTTTACCAGGATGCAAGGCAGCAATTAATCCATCCCTTGCTAAATAATTTGAAGGGGGAAACCGGGGATCTTCTTTTAAAGTACTTATTAGCCGATGAAGATTCAGTACTCTCCAGAACAGTTGCTAAGTACTGTTATGTGGTTTTTAAAATAAGAGTCTTAAACTCATGAGGGTATTCTTTTTTTTTAAAAAACTGCCATTTTTAGGTGTGTGTGTATATGTATATATGTATGTGTATATATATGTGTGTATACACACACACACACACACACACACACACTCTTATTTTAAGGATTTTATGTTATTTTGAGTTATTAATGACTGTACATTTCTCTTTTGGTCACTGACCGTAAATAAATTAAGTAAATAAATAAATAAACTACTCATGCCTGTGCCTACCCAGTCTCCTCCTTTGACTTGTGAGCAGTGTCCTTCCCTCCTTCCCTGGATCACAGTTTGAGTTTTACTGTTAGTCCTGTTGGGGATGGGTAGGGAATATTTGGCTTTCTATGTATATGCCTCTTTGGGGAGTCTTTTCCACCTACCTCACACTGTTTCTCTTAGTTAGGTTTCCCGATCACAACTAGGCAAGTGCAGTGTGGGTCTATGGATACCTAAGTCAGTTTACTGGTAAGCATCCTAAGGTATGCATTTGGTGTGAGGAGAAATTCTGGTCATTCCCTAATGACTTTATGGCTCATGGAGTCATGGCTTGAATTTCTCTACATGGGAGTGTGGGTAGGCGGACATCACCAGACTCAAAGGCTGTGCAACATGGGGGAGGCAATGTTTGTTCTTTCCCAATGCCTTGACATTCTCAGGTTGGTTAAGAAAGGCAGCTAACACCCTTAGAGCTGTGATGCTGCTGTGAGCGAGGGTGTAAACGCCCAATATGGAATCAGGTTAAGGCTTGTAGATGGGCATTTATATTAGATTAGACCCACACTGTTGGTGGCTAGAGTACCATTACCGATGCCATTCTAATTGGCTGTTGGATTTAAATAAAATAGTGCCCCTTTTACACAAAGAGTATGCCTCCTGTCATCACTGGTGTGGAGACAAATAGAATTGCTCTGTTTATCTCAGTGACATGAATGCAGTGTTAACAGACATCTGTCCTTGGATGCTCATTCCCTATGCATTCCTGTTATTGGGCGGGCGACAACATTGCCTCTTTCTTTGTGCAAGAGTTTACATACCTAACTATTTCACATTCTCCCCCAATGGAAAGTTAAATCAGATTTAATTAGACTAAGGAAGGTTCAGGATCATTGTCCACACCATCACAGCAACAGTACCCACATTAAAAAAAAATCCTCATAGATGACTAGCATTCCTAGCTCAGCCTCTTGAAGGCTAGTAATGTGAGCATCGTAGAGCATAAGTGATACATAGGAAAGAACATCACATATTTTATTAGAGTTTCAGAACTGGTATGGATGCCAGAAATTAAACTGGTGCTCCCACATCATCCTCTGTGAGCAGGGACGGCTCAAAGTATTATGGTGAGGTGCCACATGCTACTTTGCCCCATGACCCTGGTGGAGGCCAGCCCCCTCTCAAAGCTGGCTGTTTGCAAGCTTTGAAAGAGGCACAAGACTGGGAAGGAAGGAAGCAGCCTCCAATTCTCTCCTCGTGCTTCTTGCAAGGAGTGTGAGGAGAGGTGCTCCTTGCAAAGCTTACAAGGGTCAGATCCTGCTGGTGCCCCAATTGTCTGCTGCCTGAGGCTTCACCTTGCCTCATGAAAGGTCAGCCTGTCTATGATGTCCCAATAATAGATGATGTTAAATAAATACACAAAACACACTATTCATATATGATGTTAGTGCTGAGTGTTATCTTATGTAACTACTAGATTCTAGAACATTAGGTTTTAATTTCAGTTTCCCGAGTTTTCAGACATTCAGCCATAACCCACTGGCACAGATATTCTTTTTATTTAATTTCAGGTCTATATCAAGATATTATCCATAACCATCTGTAATGCATAAATGCTCACAAGAATCAATTCATCATTTGCTCACATGGTAGAGTGCAGTTGGAATCAAAACACAGTGGATCAATTGAAGCTATAATATGTATTATATCAAGCAATCTCCATGAAGGAATAAATCAAATCTCACCTCTGCATATAAGCCTTACTATGAAACAAAGTATTCAGTACGCTGAGCAAATGTTGTCAATTCACACCTCTGAAATTGTGTTGGTTTTTTTAAAGCTTGAATTTCAAGAGGGGAAATTATCCTACCACATACTAACACATCCACCACTGAAATATATGAAGTTGCCTTATACCAAGTCAGACCATTGGCCTCACTGTATACATTGACTGGCAGCAGCTCTGTAGGATTCAGATACAGGTCTCTTAGCTGGAGATACCAGAGTGAACTTTGAGTTTCTTCAAAGCAGGTGCTTTACCACTGGGCTACAGCCTCTTCCTTAGTGCAAGTAAATTGGCAAGGGGGAAAAACCACAACAGAGAAGATGGAGAGAGGATTGCTAAATGACCCACTTGCCCAAGTGGCCTTGAGGGTTTTTTCTTTTTTCTTGGTCATTTTGTGTTAAATGGAAAGATGATAAGAATAGGCAATAGGGCATGCAGAACTGCATGAGGAAGAGTTGAGCATTTCAAAACTCTATCTGTGATCTATTTTCCTAGGAATACTACTACTACGACTAGGAATATGTATATACCACCTTTCAACAAAAGTTCCCAAAGTGGTTTACATAGAAGAGCCCACATGAACAGCAGAATATCTGTTTTTGTGCCAACTCTTAGCCAGGGTTAAGGGCTCAAGTGAGCCCTTAACCATGCTCTGGGATTGTGTGTTCACTGGGACTATATTCAGCCCCAGCAGACACAAAGACAGGCGCCTAGAGTGCCCATCTCCTGGGGGAATCACCCAATGCGCTGTGCATGTCACACGGTGCATTGTGAGATATCCAGAGGATGGGATATGTTGTCCCAGCCTCTGAAGCTCTGCAAGTACAATCTGCAAGTACCCTCCCAGCAACAGAGCTCATCTATGGGGTAGGTGAGTTCAACCAGCCTTCCCCCACTGCCCACCCGCTGCCCTGCCCACCCAGTCATGTGAATGGCCTCTGTCTCTCGGTTCCCGCATCTTGGCTCAGAGTCTTGAACCTGTCTCAAACATAGAACTGGTCTAAAGTTACAATTCCATTGTCTGGAGATGAAACTTCTTGGCTACTTTTGATGCTATAATTTTTTGTCATGTCTTCTTTCTTTTAAAAAAGGATGCTGCCCAGGGGAAACAATGGAGAAATCCAGCATAATTGTGATGGAGTAGCATTGTATCCTGTTCCAAAAAAAAAATGTAGAAGAAATGACAGAAATCCATGCTGCTTTTAAATGAAGTCTTCTATCATGTGAAAAATAAGAATCAATCTGGAAGCTCATTTTCCCTTAGCATAACATGAAACTTCCAAAACAAACTGGGTGCCAGGAGTGTATGTATATTTTGGCAACTCATTTTTAACCTCTGTATTTTTCTGGTTTTGAACCAGTTTATAATACCAGTAAGCCAAATGCATTATAGTCTTTCTCATTATTTATTTATTCATTCATTCGATTTCTATGCCGCCCTTCCAAAAATGACTCAAGGCGGTTTACACAGAGAAATAACAAATAAATATGATGGAACCCTGTCCCCAAAGGGCTCACAATCTAAAAAGAAACATAAGATAGACACCAGCAACAGTCACTAGAAGTACTGTGCTGGTGGTGGGTAGGGCCAGTTACTCTCCCCTTGCTAAATAGAGAATCACCACATTAAAAGGTGCCTCTTTGCCAAGTTAGCAGGGGTTCTCATGCCCTAACCTAGCCAAGCACACCTCTCAAACTTATAAAAGCTACAATGCAGAATGGACAAAAAGCCTGGGACTGCCTGACTTTGAGCATGGTCCGATTTTACCCACATTGGAGGTGTTCACAGACCGAACCCAAACTTGTACAGACAAATTTGGATCAGACTTTTTCGGGGGGGGGGGGGATGGAGGTTTCCAGAGCTCCAAATGGGTGGCTAGAGTCTGCTCTTCTTCTTTTTTTTTAGCAATCACAATGGGTATGTGTGTGTGTGGGCGGGGTTCCCATCTCCTGCTCTGTATCTGACCACCTGCCTGCCTGGCTTTTTAAACAATTAAAGGCTTTTTACTCACAAGCAGCTGATTTGACTGATTTATGTGTTTCTCCTGAGATTCTCTGATGTTACATCACTTCCCATGTGACTCTTTGGCTGAGGTGGCCAGTGAGGGTGGTGAGAGGTACCTTTAAAAGACATCACTTGATGTTCATACCGTTAGCACCTGGAAGCCGCTAGGAGCAGCGGTGCCCCACCCAGCATCCCACATGGCAGCTGCTGCAGCTATAGCAATAGCACTTACATTTATATACCGCTTTATAGCCGGAGCTCTCTAAGCGGTTTACAATGATTTAGCATATTGCCCCCAACATTCTGGGTACTCATTTTACCGACCTCGGAAGGATGGAAGGCTGAGTCAACCTTGAGCCCCTGGTCAGGATCGAACTTGTAACCTTCTGGTTACAGGGTGGCAGTTTTACCACTGCGCCACCAGGGGCTCCTGGTGGCGCAGTGGGGCCTGGTGGCGCAGAGGGGCTCCACCATGGGCTCCATGAGCTATGGCACTCATCTGGCCTCTGTTTATACGCAGAGGCTATTTGTGTGATCAACAATACCATGCTGACCATGCAAATGGCCGCCGTGAATGTTCCGAGGTCAGGATGCTGGGTGGGGTGCTGCTGCTCCCGGCGGCTTCCAGTTGCCAGTGGTATGAACAGTAATGTATTTTAAAGATCCCCCCCACCTCATTACCATCCTCACTGGCTGCCTCTTCTCTCTGGTGTTGTTACTTTTCTCCTTAACAGTGAGTACCTGCAGTTACTTTTACGACATTTTTAAAGGTTTGTCTGATCTCGACCCCAATCCTGACTTGGAAGGACTTCAAACTGACATTTGTGGGTCTGGATTGGACTGGGTCCGATCCAGTTCTGACTTTGGCATCCATGCACAGGCTGAAGATATACCCACAATGTATCCCTCATTTAGTTTTTGCAGAAGTTGCCTGCCAATATTTCCAGAGACAACAATGTGTTCACATACTGACTATGGTAGTGCATACTATGAAAGCATAAGGTAAAGCTGAATTTCTCATTATTTCTTTGTCATTGTACATTCCTATAGGAAAGGTATGCAAATGTGATGCGGCCATGTGCCTCTCCATTCCGGGTTTCTCAATGCAGACTGCCAATTAATCTCATTTAGGCTTCAGGATTGTGATATGGGGACCTGCCTGCAAAGGATTATCTCATTTCAAATAAGCCACCAAGCAGCCATCATGTGGTCCCACTTCCTAGTCGGTATGTACGAAATGGCTGTAAGCCTCCATCTATAAATTCTTTTAGTTGCTCATTTCTGTCAGGCTGGTCTAATCTTCTTACACCTGGCACATTAATTCTTATCTGTTCCCTGCAACATTGTAATTATATGTTATTTCCAGCAATAATTAATTATCTCCCAGGCAGACTTTTTATAGCTTATAAGTCAAAAGTGGGCTCAACCACACTAAATAATTAATTCAGGCTGTGTTTTATGTCATGACATATACACAGCCCCCAGATGTAATTGTTACCGAATTCTTTTGATAAGAAAGTCCTCCATTCCCAGAGGTTGTACAAGCCAGCAAGCACCAATTATGATGATATTTCTCTTGGACAGACTAGGTATGCTTGCTTGAGTCTTTCCTCCAACTATCTATTTATGGAATTATTTCCTGGAGGTTTCCCTACTTAATTAAAACGAGAGAACATGAAGTTACAGACTTGTATAAATGAAGAAACCATTGGATTGCTGTTCAGAATTAAAATAAGCCCTATCCATGGCTAAAGTGCCAAGAGAAAGTTTCCAGTTCTTTCATGTACCTTCCTCTGTTGTCTACACTTTCTGTTTTCTCTGTCTTGAGCAATAATGGTGACGGTCTATCAGTTTTCATCCACCCAAGATCACCCTTTTTAAATGAACTTGACATAAATCTTTGAAGCAAACTCAACATCTGGTTTTGAGAATAAGAAAAGATCATTCCAAAAGGTAGTTTGGAAATGGAAGAGTTAGCTAGATTTTGCCTCAAGAGAACTTATGTTGATAGATATAAGGCATACTCTCTCCTGTATGGCAGCAAAGCCTTCTTCTGTCTACTCAGCAGGGAGATACCACCAGGAGAGTAATCAATAGATCTCTCTTCAGTGGTGTGCATTTATTGAGAATATTTAACTGATTTTTAAATAAATGAGGCAAAGGAAGTGGATGAAAGCCAACGAGGTGATTACAAGGAGCAAACAGGACAGGCTTGCACAATTATTTATTTATTTAGCACACTTCTGTACTGCCAAATTCAAGCATCTCATGGTGGTTTACAATTTAAATACTCTGGGCCCAAGCTATTAAGGGTTTTATCTATATTATTAATCCCCGTAGACGTGCCTCTGTGGGGATGTGTCCCGGCAACCCAGCGGATTGGCTGGGAAGCCGAGGCGCTGGATTGGCTGGGCGGTGGAGCTCAAGGCTTCCAGCTTTCCTCACATCAACTGCTTCCCCTGGTTCATGAGACTGCTGAGCTGCTGCCCAGGGAAATGGCGGACGGGTGGGCGGACGGCGGCGGGACCAGCCGTGGCGGGCACTGCGCACCGCCAGTGTGAGGAAGCGGCAGCAGGAGCAAACGGGCCAGCAAGCCGGTCTGAAACCACAAGCGGGGAGGGGGGGGAGAGAAGCGAGAGGGTGGGCGGTGGTTAGAGACACCTGGGGGAAGAGTTAGGGAGAAGGGGCTGAAGGGGGGGTAGCCAGGGAGAACTAGGGGCGCAGATGCTATGCGCCCGGTCAACTAGTAAGTAATAAAATGCAAAGAGTCGACACCAACTTGATGGCACTTAATCAATCAACAATCGATCAATTAATCAAGCAATCAAAAAATAACCAGCTCTTTGTATTTTGCCCAGAAACGTATTGAAACCTTCTTTTTAAAAGGAGTAATATCGTATCTTTGGGTTACTCTGGAGACCAACCCGGCAACAATGTACAGCGCAATGCAATAGTCAAGCCTGGAGGTTACCAGCATGTACAGCATTGTTTTGGGAGGTATAAAAATATGTTAAATAAATAAATAAATTTTCTTCCAGAAAAGGATGCACCTGGCAACTTGTGACACACAAAGACCAACTATTATTCTATGGTGACCTACCAGGGGCTTAATAACATTTCAATATTTGCTACTTGCCTAAAGCTGCAAATTGTGGCAGTGGGGAAGGGGTGTTGTCATACATGCCTGGTGGGCCATATTTTGCTTGATGGGCCATGTTGCACTGGCCTGAACCTTCCCTTTCTGGATTTGCAGAAGTGTTTCCAGAGCATTTGGCCTCCCCTATGTCACAAGCCTTTAAGCCCTAACTGTGCAGTGTGCACAGATACAGACTTCCTAAACTCGATAGGATGTGCCAGGGGCGTAACTATAATAGGGCAAGGGGAGACAGTTGTCTAGGGGCCCACTGTCTTGGGGGACCCCCCCGAGGCAAGTCACATGACTGACTCCCCCAGATGCACACCCGCCCGGGCTTCCTTCAGTTGTATTCATCCTCCAAAATTGATGTGAGTGTTAAGACCTGGAGCTACCAGAACAACATGTCTTTCTCTAGTACCATTAAATGACTGGCATCGTACACAATTTACAAAATGACCACTATTCAGCCTCATTTAAGATTTCTTTACTTCATGAGCTGAGCTTCAGTGAGGGAGGCCCATTTTAAAATCTTGTCTCTGGGCCCACTCCAACCTTGCTACACCCCTGGGATGTGTATCTGCTGGGTGTTGTGCAGGTTTCTTTCAGGGATGTGCACAAAGTGAAGAAGGGCAGAGAGTGGTTACTTTAACAGGAGGAAGGCAGGTCTTCCCTGCCCCTCCTTTGCTCCCCCACCACCCCAGCACGGCTCTGTCCGTATTAAGCAGCCTCCTGTCTGTTCTTAAATACCACACCGTGGCTGCTTCTTGCTTGGGAGCAGGAAGTTCCCTGTTCCCAGCAGCCTGTGGCAGACTTGGCCTGGAAATGGTTTCTGAGCATATATGGATGCCATCTTGAGTGGTCAGCATAGTCTTGCTGTCCACTCAAGATGGCGTCTGCATATGCTCAGATGCCAATTTCGGGCCAATGCTGACACAGGATGCTGGGAACAAGGAACTTGCTGTTCCCAATCAAGAAGCAGCCTCGGCGTGGCTTTTAAAAACAGACAGGAGGCTGCTTAATACGGACAGAGCCGTGGTGGGGTGGTGGGGGAGAAATGGAGAGGCCTCCCTCCTGTTAATGCAGCCACTTGTCCCCACAAAAATGATTTGTCTGGGACAGCTCAAAGCACTTTGGCGCCTTAAAACAGAGGCACTAAAACGCTTCGTGTGCACCCCTAGTTTATTTTACTTAATGGGCTCCACTATCCTTTCCTCTCAAAACTGACTGTCCCATCTTTACATTCCAACTGTTTACTGGCCTTTCTAGTCCAACGCTAATACGTGATAACAGCTTTGCACTCTTCATAAAGGAATCCAAAATAAGTGCCATCTTCTATACTTACACCCAGAAATACATATGAGAGTCTCCATCATCTTCAACATTGTTAAGCACTGAAATCAGGTTGTATGGGTGGGTGCAACCTTAGTGCTTTTTCTGACTTCTTTATTCTGGGGAAGGGAAACAAGATGTGTGTATGGCAGTCAGCCATCTGCCTCCAACTCACAAGCAACCCTTAAGTCTTTTGAGCCTTTCAAGATGGAGGGGTAAATGCAGGAAATTCAATGGAATATAACCATGAATTCTATGCACAGTTAGTACAAGTCATGCACATGCATGGTGTTTCCTCCTGCCATTTCTCCCATCTACACACACTCATCTCTCTCTCTCTCCCCCTGCCTAGATCTAGATCTGTCATGAAATATTGCAGGTCCCATGGGTAGCAGCAAGGTAAGATCATGTCCCATTGCTCTACCCAGGTTTTCCTGCTCCTATCCTAGAGCTGTGGCTGGTCATGATAATGACCTTAATGTGTAGGCAAAATTAGCAGAAAGAGAAACATTTAAGGCAGTAGTTTAAACACAGATAACATTTTAAAAAGCTACTCCAGGCCTCTATGCTTAGAGAGTTCACATTGTGAAGGAAGACTATGTTCGACTACCTTTACTTTTCCCTTGGTACTACTAACTAGGAGGCAATCATGGCCACACTTGCAAAAGGGAGTTCTTAGACTCATTTTCTTTACTCTGGTTCAGCTTCCACAACTTGCTGCTGTAGAGCTGCAATACTCACCATGCCACCCCCATCCGTTTGAGAGCCAGCATGGTGTAGTGGTTAGAGTGCTGGACTAGGACCAGGGAGACCTGAGTTCAAATCCCCATTCAGCCATGAAACTAACTGGGTGACTCTGGGCCAGTCACTTCTCAGCCTAACCTACTTCACAGGGTTGTTGTGAAAGAGAAACTCAAGTATGTAGTACACCACTCTGGGCTCCTTGGAGGAAGAGCGGGATATAAATGTAATAATAATAATAATAATTAAAAAATAATAATTTGGGTGAGAGTGGCATGCCAGTAGGGGTGGGAAGCAGACAGTGCTACAAACAGACTGTTCAGGGCAAAGCACAAGGGAGGGAGGGGGCAGGGAACCAGCAACCATATTTCCTCCCTAAGTGTTGATACCCAATTCCTGTTTCCTTCTATCCACAAGGCCTCCCCATCCTCATTAATGTGCCAGTGGTTTCTGAGATAGCACCTTCCGCTATCTGGGAAACCACTGGTAGCAGCAAAGACGGTTAGGTGGATTTACAGGTTGGTAGGAGGATGCTATAGCACCAAAACACCAGAGAAACTGGATGGGGCAGTGGGGAGAGGGACACTGGCAAGGATTACTGGAGCTCATCTTGCTAGAGCAAGAACTGGAGGAGTATGTGTAAGTGGACAGAGGTATGGCCACAACACTGCAAGAAGGGCTGTGTGCCACCTGGCCATTCAGCAACATTGTCCATAGGAACCACCAGAAGTCAAGGTGGTACAAGTCACAGTCTGGATAGGCTCTTCGAAAATGGCTTGAAAACAATGGACTTTTGTAAGGCTGGGGGACTTGCATTCTTTGCTAAGCAGTGTGAAAGATATTCTTGAGGAGTCTTGTATTTTGAATATGTTCTTGCCCGTTTTTCTTCCTTTTATGATGAAATGCCATTTCCTTTAGAATAAGCACAATTTCGTTTGTAACTGCAGCTTTTAAATGAACATGCCTGTGGTTTTAACCCTTTGCCAACCCATGTTACCACATTGGGCTTACACTTACCCATTACAGGAATCCAGAGAATATTTGGGGCTCTTTTTCTAAGAGGATGTTAAGGCTTTTCTGATGCTGAACAGTCAGAGTGGTGGCAAATTACCATAGTTTGTGATGATTTTTTGGATATTTTGTGGGGAAACAACTGGGATGCAATGTCAGCATATTGAGAAAATACGTTTTGTTTGTCCCTATTTTGTGAAACTCCATTGTATTTACCAATAATCCACTTTAACAGATGAAAGGTATTTTCAAAACATTTCATTTTCAACACATTTCAGTTAAATGAAAGGAGAGGATAACCTGTGGCAGTGGGCTGTATGGGAAAAATGACAGAATCCTTGGTTACAAGAGAAGTCAGATATAATCAATGGACAGAATTAACTATTAGTGCAACTTTCCTCCATTCCCAATAATAATATATGCATATCTGCAGTTTCCAAGCAAGGTAAAGTATTTCTTAACTAATGAAGCCACTGGAATAAATTTTGCTGATCATGTTCACATTATAAAGTTCCTGCTGTCACACATCTCCAAGAGCTACAAGCAGGTGAACACACTGACAATTAATAGTAACCTTCAGAAGTATGACTGTAAGGGGGCCTGAGGCAGTTTTGCACCCCTTCAGTATGCAAAGACAACTTTTCTTCTAGCGTTAAGGCTGGGTTAAAACCACTGTATGGCAATTCCAGGCAAAGGCATTTGCTTGTGATTAGTGAGAATACTGCACTTCATGAAATCCCAGAAAAATTAAATAATTCTTTGGAGTAACTTGCGTTTGCCCTGGGTAGGCCCCAAAGAGAAAGAGGTGAACCTTTCAAAGGAAAAGAAAAACAAAAATATGCAGCAGAGGTAAGACTGGGAGAGTGTTTGCCCAAATTCTGAATGGCAGAATTCTTCAGATCTTGCAAGCAGGGTTTTTTTAAAAAAATGTTTCCCTTCTTTTGTAATGTGAAGTATTTTCCAGAGCTCCCATATGCATACTTCTCAACATCCAGGGGCGTAGCGAGGTTGGACTCGGCCCAGAGATGAGATTCTAAAATGCGCCCCCCCCTCAAAGTCCAGGGCCTCCGCACACCTCAGGCCCCCAAGGATTTAAGTCCGATATTTCAAAATAAGTATGCTGCCTGGAAATACATTTCACTGAATACACACACATGCGCACTTCACAATATATAGTGATATACATTGAGTACTATATATTTGTGCTACTTCTAATGCCTAGAACACACGAACAACGCTAATTATTAAAATGGCCCCCTCGCTGCAGATTAGCAAAGGAGACTTTCAACCATGCAAGGTGAGCCTATGTCTGTTTTCTCAGAATTCTGAACAAATTCAGTCAAGTTTGATTCCAGGAGGTTTTTCACAGGAGGCTTTTAAAGCCCTTTAACACACATCTCCTCTGGAATGGAGGTGCTGCATTCACATGTTGGCCAGATTTACCCTGAAGCCCCCGCAAGTTATTGGGGAGCAGTTCATACACAATTCAGGTTTTTCACTGCTCATTAGAGTGTAGCCTGATTTATATCCAGAGTAAAAAAACAACAACAACCAAATGATTTAGCATTGGTTCTTTGGGACAACTTCAATTTCGCAGTAAAGTCACCCAGTAAACTTGCAGTAAAGCCCGCTGTGTGTAAAAGTCCCAGGTAAGTGTGTGGAGAATTGCAGCCTCTTAAGCAGTGCCTGTTATAAGCTTGTGTGATGCAATGCCTGTGGGAAATAATCCCTTGCACTGTATGGCAGCCAGTGAACTGAACAGAAGAAGCAAAGCCTGACCCCACCCTCAGCTTCCCCCAGTCTGACCATGCACTTCCTTTAATTTACTGCCATCTAACAACATCATCTTTACAGTGAGGAGTACTCAGGAGGTATGAGGTAACTAACTGGGGTACCAATTGGTAGCAACCCTTTACCTGTCCAAAACAGATATCAAATAGCAATAGCCTCTCCTGGCCAGCCTGTCCTGTGAGATCTTCTCAGGTTGCCCTTCTTTCGGTCCCTGGTCTCAGAGAGGTCCATAGTACTAGGGCTCGTGGAAGGGCATTCTCTGTTGCTGCCCCTTCACTTTGGAATTCTCTCCTCCACCCCCAGGTTCGGCCTGCCTCCTCCCTTTCAGCCTTTAAAACTTTATTGAAGACATTTCTTTTCTGCCAGGCATTTGCACTTTAATTTTTGTTTCTTTATTTTTAAAATCTCAGATGCTGACCACCCTGAGTTGTGTGGATTGGGCGGTATATTAAATCTCTAAATAAATAAATAAATAAATAAAATAAAATAAAATAAAATAAAATAAAATAAAATAAAATAAAATAAATAGAAAATATCCTTTTAATGAAAAAACAAAACAAAAACATAAGGGCAGAATCCGTAAAAACTGAGTTGTGGCTAAGTCCCTTTGAAAGCAGTGGAAGAGGACTTACGCGTGGATGATTTAAATCCTATTAATTATTGCTGGAACATGCAACATAATCCTGTGCATGCTTACTCAGAAGTAAATCTCATTAATGATGGCGTACCTAGGATTATGTGATGAATTTACATAGGACTGAACCCTGAGGTGTGACTAGCTTTTGCTAGGTCATACATTGCTTTTGCATCCACACCCCAAGGAGACACGAGACACAAGTTATTTGGTAAATAAGGGCCACAATTTATTGAAATTTTAACTGCAAGAGAACATAAACTGGGATTGGCACTCCACCCCCAACAGTGCGGTTCCTACAAGGCCAGCCACTCAAGTGGCCGCCTTGGCTTAGTTGACACGGGCGATAACACCTTGGCTCCAGGCAGCCCCATAGCCCTAAAGCGGAGGCTGCCCATCTTAGCCGACCAAAGGTCAAGTCTCTGTTGTTGGCGGCACCCCCTGAAGCCACCTAGAATTTTGGAAGGATGTTGTTCAACAGAGTAGAAGGAGTAAGTCAGCATCCCTGATCCGCCAAGCCTCATGGGATCTGACAGCCCTTCATGATGCCAAATGCTTACCTAAGGTGCTCTCCAAGGCTTAGCTGTTGTTCTCCACCGCACTGTGCCTGCCATGGCAGGTGTTAGCTTAGCTTAACACCCCACGCCTCCCACCAACCATGAAGTATCATGGCCAATCCCAGCCGTAAGTCCTCCAAGTCCTCATACCCTCTGGGGAAAGATGTATGCCATCGGCCCTGTAAACGCTAGGCTGGGGAAATAATACATCCATATGAGACAAGCAGCTGCTACCCACTGAAGCCAAGAACTGGGCCAAAGCTGCATTAACCTTCCTTCTAGCTCTCTCGGTTTTACCTGGCTTATGCGCTCCTCTCCATACCCTACGCTGGATGATGTCTGACCATACTATAATGATGTCCAGGAACCTTGCAAAACTCCAAGGTTGGAACGGGCCTTGTGAATGAGGGAGAGCCCTGACTGACTTACCAGATCATTTCCCTCCAAGTGTACCACCAGGATATTCGGTGGCAGATTATCCCCCAGAAATTCAAGAAGCAATGGTAAAAATTGGGCAAATAATATGCCCCGCCGGCCAAGCCATGTAACCGAGGCCCAATGCCCCAGTCCCAGCTGCGTGCCTGGTTCAGCACCATGTGTCCACTTGAACACCCAAAACACAAAGTAATGCCCCACGATGAGGACTCTAGCATGCTCAGCCAGCGACCTCAATCCTGCAAGGAAGAAAAGGAAACTGGTGATTGCTGTCAATGCCCTCAGTGCACGTACCTGCAATATACCCCAGACCGCCACCGTCCTAGCCTCTGTATGGCCTTCCCTGAGTAACCCAGTCTAGATGTTGCTGACACAGTGCCAATCCTAAAGGAGTGAAGTGACAGGCATGATGTAGCCACCCCAGCAGCCACTAATGCCTTCTTCATCACTGCCCACAACTGAAACTGAGACAGGTGGCGCCCATCTGCGTGCACAAAAAGGCACCCACTAACAACCCCCCTCATGGTCATAAAGTGCTCTAGAGCCCACACAGAGCATAGCATAGGATTGTCAGACCTATGGAGGGTGACCAGATGCCCCCTGCCCCTCTGGTCCATCTTGGAGAAGCACAACTTAAGCTTCACAGAGTCTGCCTTAAGCGCCACATCACCCCACTGAACCACCCTGTCAGCAAAGTGGCCCCTCCCTTTTGGAAACAGTTCAGCTGCCTGAAAAGCTCCGAAGAAGGCCACCAGGGCGGCAGCACAGAACAAGGCTGACTCATAGGGTGAAGAGCACACCGAGTCAAAATGCCTAATTGCAGTTTGTAAGACCTCAGGCGTGGTTGGCAAGCACAGGTCAGATGGCACCAGTGCTTCCCTAGCCCAACCCTCCAACATGTGTTGAAAGTTGAAACCGCTTGAGTAATCCTGCAGGCCCCTAGATTTCGCAAAGAATGCCAGGACAGCCAGATGACCTGACATGGTACTAACTGCCAACCCCTGTGAATGCAGGTACACCCATTACTGCATCAAGTGCTCTGGTGGGGTAGGCCACCCCTGACAAACTCCTACCTGAAATACCGGAAGGACCTCACTTTTTTTGTCATATGTGACATGTATCGCTGGTGCCAAAAGAGGCCCCAATTGCTCTGCTGGCCTCTAGGCATCAAGACTCCACAGCCGCTCAGGCATCCAATCGGGCTGCAGTGCTGCTTCCGGGGCCAGCTGGCGAAAACGTTGCACCTGAAAACGAGACAGGGCATCCGCAATCCCATTCTGAACCCCAGGTATGTGATGAGCCACGAATAAGATGTTACGGCGCAGGCAAGCCAGCACGAAGGCTCGAACTAACTAACTTGGGAAGATCTAGAGGTCTGGCTATTGATGATGTGGACCGTGGCCAAGTTGTCACACCAGAATCTCACTGATGAGTCCCTAAAGAGGTCAGCCCAAATGTGGACTGCAACTACTACGGGACAATTTTTCAGGAAGGTGAGGTCCCTGGTGACACCCTGCCACACCCACTCGGCTAGCCAGCGCTCAGCGCACCAGTGCCACCGGAAGTATAACCCGAAGACGAGACCACCAGCCGCATCAGACTGCACCCGCAAGTTGGTCTCCACCAACTGGTTACTGCGCCAGAAGGAAACACTGTTAAATGAGTCCATGAAAGACGACCAAAGCCTAATATCCTCCCGCATCAGGGCAGTTACCCTGATGTGAAAATGCTGTTCCCTAACCCCAACAGTGGCATCACAAAGGCACCTCAAAAAGGTCCGGCTGGGGGCGACTACCCGGTAGGCAAAGTTGAGATGGCCGAGAAGGCTCTGCAGCTGGCGTTGGGTAACTTCCTTGGCATGCACGCAGTCATTAAGGAGGCTCTGCAAGGTCACAAGCTTTTCTGCAGGGAGACGCGAGCATTCTGCCTGGGTGTCCAGTTCAATGTCTAAAAAGGTTAATCTAGTGGTCAGGCCCTTAGTCTTGTCCCCGGCCAGGGGAACACCCAACTCGCTACACATGGCCGTGAAACTACGGAGTAGATGGGCACACTGATTGGTGCCCACCCTGCCTGAAAAAAGAAAATCATCTAGAAAATGGACTGAAGAAAGAAGCCCCACCCATGCCAAACTGCCCACTCCAGCATGGAGCTGAATGCCTCAAAGGCGGCGCAGGAGACAGAGCACCCCATGGGCAAAGCCCTATCAACATAATACCTTCCATTAAATGTAAACCCCAAAAGGTCAAAATCATCAGGGTGGACCAGCAGCAGCCGGAAGGCAGACACGATATCACACTTAGCCAGCAGTGCACTATGGTTACACACGAGCACCATGGTCACTGCCTCATCGAACAAGGTATGCCAGACCAAGCAGAGCTCAAGTGGCAAACCGTCATTAACAGAGCTACCCCAAGGACAGGATAAGTGATGAATCAGCAGTGAAGTATGATCAAAACCATTACGAATTTAATGAAGAAAATCCATGAGTTATTTATCATGACAAAGCAATCCAGCCTGCTTTCCTGTTCTCCTGCTTGTTTTCTATCTGCCCTGCTCCCCGTCTAGGGCTGGGCTAAGCTGTAACTAATCTAAATTGTGATTCAAGAGCTGACCTGGATCAAGGAAATGATTTGTTAGAAGCAGCACACTCTTGACAAGAGCTTTCTTTCCCATGCAAATGAAATTGTTAAGGGTAGGCAAAATGTTGACCAAGATGTTGCATTGCCACCAACAAGAGGCAGGCAACATTACTTTGCAGGCCCCGATATTTTTACACTTATAAAGGTACAACACATTATGCAGCACAGCACATTTGTTGGATAACCATTTGTGCCACAATTTAGGAATTATTTGCAGTTCACAAAACTTTTATTCTAAACGTTCCTGTTTTATAATAAACCATGGAAACAATCACTCAACTGGTACTGGTACTGTCATGAAAAACATATCAAACCCCCATCCTCATGGTTTAGTTAGAGCACCCGAAGGTTTTGAGTGTTACTATGGCAAACTAGGATGCAACAGGCCAAACCCAATGGGCAAAACTGGAAATATTCATGCTAATGCTGGGATTGAAGAACAAACCAAAAGCGGGGTTCGGGGGGGGACCCCAATGTGGTATGTAACTAATTGCAAACTTCATTTATTTGAGAATCCATTAAAGTATCTTGACTTATGCATTTTGTCTAAGAGCTCTTCAAAACATTGCTCTTCGATGAAAAACACTGTTGTATAAATATCCTTTCCAGAGAATGCAACTGACTTCTAAAGAAAATCTCTTTTGAATTAATCAGGTTTGCAATTAGTTCCATAGTATCTTGGGGGTTTCCCTCTTTTCTTTTCTTTTGGTTTATTGATGCTGCAGTAGTTCACCCATAATTTCTGTTGAACAATGAATCACAAATCTGTTGAACATCAACCTTGTCTTACTTACAAACATAAGAGACTTGTGCTACTGACTACAGCAGCACTCAAATTGGCCTGAAGAAATGCTGGGAACAAGTTCAAATGTATGGAGTCCACCAGTCTTCACACAAGTGACTCTCAGAGACAGATTCTGGAAGTAAAGACTCCATCGGAAGGGAGGGGAGGAAATCATGCCCTCGCCACCTTCACTGCTGCTGTGGCTACCGAAAAATACTGGAGCACAGACACGCTCCAGTCCGTTTGCATCTCTCCAGAGCTACTTTCATTTTTGCACACTTGTGGAGAATGTCAGCTAGTGTTTCACAAAACGTCTGCTAGTTCAAGCACACTTTTTCTCTTAATTAAAACCTGAGGCACACTTGACTGTTAAATATAAGGATGCCCCAGATATTCATATTGTTGGAGAGGGTTCAGCACAAGGAGCTGTTTTGTGGAGAGGTGCAAGGTCTTCTGCTATGAACAACAACCCCACCCCACACAAACACCCCAAAGGTCTTTCACTACAACCTCATGATCCATTCCCTCCTCTTGGCAAAACATTTGCCAATGTGAGAGAGAAGAAAGAGGACCATCTTATTTATGTGGTGCTTGTTTTTCTATGTACTTTTTCAAAGTTCTTTGAGAACTTTGGTTGAAGTGCGGTATATAAATATATACTTATGCTCCGTACCCGCTCTTTGACAGTGGCTGCAGTATTTTCACCCCTCTTTGTGTGACCTCTTAGGTGCCTGAAACGGGCCCCTCTGCAAGGAGCATAATTTTTCATGCAAAGGGGCGTGGAGGCTGTTTCAGCTCAGACCTACCTATACCTGAAAATAAGTTCATGTAAGAGCGAATGCAATTATCCCTCCTTCGTGGAGGTCATCTTACTTGTTTCTGAATGAGTCACTGTTATACACTGAGAAGCCTAGGGAAACAACTCTTCTTATGACTCCTGCAGTAGTGCAATGCTCAATCTCCTGCAAGGCCAGAAAATTCTGTTATGCCTCTGCATCAGGAGTGATTGAATGATCCAATCACATCTCAGGCAGAGAAGCAATCACCAACTCCCAGCAGAGGCTGATTTGAAGGAAGCAAGGCCGGAGCCTCAAATCATTCAGAGACACAGCAAGAAGACTGGATACTTTGGGCAGTTCTCTTCTGTCACTGTGCACACAGTCTGGGGATTCTGGTCTCTAAGTTCTTATAACTAACTGCAAGGCAACAGCCTAAAATATAGCGAATCAGTCTTCTTCTTTGTTCATTCCCATTGTGTTTTATAAAAACATCATCTTTGCAGACATGAAGACTGGCCAGATCCTTATAACAGAAATCTTAGGCCCAAATGGAAATTAGCTTCTCTTTTATCATTTTAGAAATGCTATGGCAAGAAGAGAAGTGAATTTGGAAGTGCTTGTTCAGTCAAGAGACTATTTCCCAAAATGCCCTATGCCACTGCCAGTCAGCTTACATTTTATGGTTGAAGTATCCTGACATGTCATGTTATGGTAGCATGCAGGAATCCCAGAATAAAAAAGGTACTTTTCAGAAAGCTGAGGTTATAATAGCAAAAAAACCCAAAAAGGCTCTCTAGAATTTCATTGCTTTTCTTTTGGAAGAAGTTTTCAAACCCATTTTTCAAGTGTCAGTGCCTGTGGAAGATAAGGTGGAGGGAGTTCAATTCAAGACAGTAGAGTAGAGAAAAGAGAAAAATCCCTGATAATTTCCCAAAACTTGAAATGCGGTTTCTGTACTATTTTTGTCCCCATATGAACAAAAAGAACATCTTAACCACATCTAAAGGTAAAGAGCCCTGTGGTTTTCTTTGGTAGAATACAGGAGGGGTTTACCATTGCCATCTCCCGTGCAGTCTGAGATGATGCCTTTCAGCATCTTCCTATATCACTGCTGCCCAATATAGGTGTTTCCCATAGAAACATACCAGCAGGGATTTACTTCTCCACTGCACCATATTTACTCAGCATCAATCCTTGATACCTACAATATTTTCACTTGGACTTGCTTGACATGTATTCTATTTTGTCAACCAGCTGCTCCCTTCAGAATCCCTGAAATTCCCTTCTCCCCTTTCCTATTTTTCTCCCATGCCCTGGTGGAATATTACTGCTGTTCACCAACGCAAACCTCATTGCTTGCCAAAGCTGCTGGGAAAAAGCTGAGCTGGGAGGGGCTTGTGTGTTTGCTTCCACCTGGTGGCTTCAGTGAGCTCATTCTACACCTCCCCCTGCAGGTAATACTGAAGGGAGGCAGCTTGCCAAAGGTATGAGCTTTTGGCACAAGCGGAAGGGCAAAAGCCAAAGGGCTCGTGGCCTGGGGCTTGTAGCCTGGGGCATAGAAGCTGAAGAGGAGCAGAATTGCTGGGGGGCACCGGGGGTCTGCAGGGAGGATGGTGAAAACAACGTGCTTCTCCAAGCATCCCCAAGTGCCAAGCAACACCTTGTGGTGTATGCAGGAACTCACTTCCCAGTGATCTGGGGGGTGAAGGGGATTATGCTTTTGGCTGGACTTGAAGAAGGTTTCTTTTATTTGTGACAGGCTTTTGACTGTCAACTAATCTTTGCTTTTTAAAACTCTGCCCACCTGTGTTGTTTAGCATGTGCCTGGGAGACTGGGGACCTGGAGGTAGTCTGGGGACAGCCCGTAGTCTGGGTAGTCCCTGAGGGTGGGCCTATGAGATAGGATAGGGATTCTGTACCATCCACCCCACTGCACCTCAGTCTCTCTCTCCTTTTAAAGGCAGGGAGGAGCCACTCCTGGCCACACTGCAAACACAGCACTGGCTGGATTTAGCTCCCAAACAGGGCCACACAGCCCCGTTTAAGAGCTGAACAATGCCACCCACATCTGACATCAGACACAGGGGGTTATCCACTCCCTGCGTCTGACGTCAGACACCGAAGAAGGGGGTGGGACTGCTGGCCTCCCACCGTGCCTGAGGCAGAGGATATGGCAGTGGGAGTTGGGCAGGCCATTACAGGCTGAAAAGGTCAACTGAGGTCTATTCCATTTTCTGGCTTTTCTCCCAATCCTGTAGCTCCAGGGAGTACTGGGAACACTCCCTCAAGGGTTAGGGTTCTGCTGTTGAATGCCAGGTCAGTAAATGCAAAAAACATATCTTATCTGTGATTTAATTGTGGATGAGCATGCTGACCAGGTATGTGCAACTGAGACCTGGTTGGACGAGCTTGGTGGATTGGGTCTCTTGGGTCTCTCTTAGCCCTGGCCACCAGGTTTCCACCACCATGATCCTACAGCAGCCCTGCCTTGAGGGTTGGGAAACAGAAGTTGCAGTCATCTATTGTGGGTCCATGCTCCTCTCCAGTTGGCCAGTTAGGCAATATCAAAATTTTGAGTGTTTGTCCCTGAGGGTGAGCCTATGTGATAGGATAGAGATTCTGTACCATCCACCCTGCTGCACCTCTCTGCCTGAGCTGGCAGGGGTGGTCTTGGAGGTGGTCTTGGGTTCCCCTAGGCTTATTGTCTTGGGGGACTTCAATGTCTACGCCGAGGCCCCCCTAGCAAGAGTGACGCAGGACTTCGTGACCATCATGACAACCATGGAACTATCTCAACTAATATCGCGTCCTACTCATGTGGTGGGACATATGCTGGAACTGGTTTTTGCCAAAACAGGAACTGAATAATTTGCAGGGGGTGGGATTTAATATAACTCCTTTGTCATGGACAGAACATCATCTGGTGGAGTTCAGTTTGACCGCTTCAACCAACCTCTGCAGGTTTGGTGGACCTATTAGAATGGTCCACCTCCCAAAGGATCTGCTCAGTTTCCAGCAGCTCTGGGGAGTTTCCAATGTCCAGAACTGGTTACTCTGTCAAGATTCTGGTGCATCTCTGGAATGTGGAGGCATGTGGTGTCTGTGCAGCTGCAAAGGCTCTTGGATGATATGGATTATCTAGACCCTTTTCAATCTGGCTTTCACAATGGGTTTGGGACTGAAACTACCTTGGTCACACTGTTGGATGACCTATGCCTGGAGCTAGACAGGGGGACTGTATCCCTGTTGGTTCTGCTGGACCTCTCAAAGGTATCGACCATGATATCCTTCTGGACTGCCTCTCAGGTATAGAGATTGGAGGTGGTGCACTGGAGTAGTTCTGATCCTTTCTTGAGGGGAGAAGTTCCAGAAGGTGGGGCTGGGGGACTTCTGCTCAACCCCTTGGCCTCTGGGGTTCCCACAAAGCTCAGTATTGTCCCCCATGCTGTTTAACATCAACATGAAACCACTGGGAGACGTCATCAGAAGGTTTGGACTGAAGTGTCATCATTATGCAGATGACACTCAGATCCACCTTTCTCTGACATCAGAATCTAGGGAAGCAGTGGATGTACTGAACTAGGGGCTGGAGGCAGTGACAGGCTGGATGTGGGCTAGCAAACTGAAGCTAAATCCAGACAAGATGGAGGTGCTGCTGATCAGTAGAAAAGCCAATAGGGATAGGGTGATTAAACCAGCTCTGGATGGGGTTGTACTCCCCTTGAAAGAGAAAGTGCTCAGCTTGGGGGTGTTGCTGGACTCGGCTCTGCTTTTGGACGCTCCCGTGAAGGCAGTGGCCAAAGGTGCCTTTGTACAGCTTTGGCTAGTGCACCAGTTGCATCCCTTTCTCAAGAAGGCAGATCTTGCCATGGTTACCCGTGCCTTAGTCACATCATGGCTGGATTACTGCATTGCATTTTACATGGGGCTGCCCATGAATATTCAGAAACTTCAGTTGGTGCAGAATGCAGCTGACAGGGTTCTCTCTGGAACTGCTTGCTCGGAGCATAATACATCTATTTTTGAAAGAGTTGCACTGGCTACCAGTTTGTTTCCAGATCCAATTCAAGGTGCTGGTTATTACTTTTAAAGTCCTTAACAGTTTGGGTCCTTGATACCTGATCACAAGGTGTAGCAAATTAAATCCTTTGTCTCAGGGTAAGCTCACATGAGGAAAAGAAATGCTGGATCATCCCTGCTGAGCTGCCTGGCTAGGCTTCTCCTGAAACTATTCAATATTATCAGTAGGTTCAAAATGCTGGCACCAAGCACCCTAAAACTTGCAGAGAACCAGAGCAGTGGATTGGGTGCTGTAATCCAAGGTCCCTCCAGAACTGGGTATTGGGCAAATACAAAAAAACAAAAACAAACCCACAACCCCTTCATGCGTAAGCTTACATGGGATGAGAAAACTGATAGCTGCTGAACATCTGAGGATGTGTTTGCACCATCTCAAAGAGGCTTGTAAAAAGAAAAGACTTTTTAAAAAACAGTTTCATTCAATTACTGCAGACTGATTCCAACACTTTCTAGCTTTCTTAGATACAGTTCAGAATACTTAGCAGATTAGAAAAATAGGTTATCTTAGGCCCATTTAAATGTTTATAGAGTCTTTTGCAACACACTCGGTAGGATGGCTGTATGCTAGTATTTCAATTACGTTGCAGGTAAACTATAATAAAACTATAATAAAACAAGAGCCCCTGGTGGCGCAGTGGTAAAACTGCCGCCCTGTAACCAGAAGGTTACAAGTTCGATCCTGACCAGGGGCTCAAGGTTGACTCAGCCTTCCATCCTTCCGAGGTCGGTAAAATGAGTACCCAGAATGTTGGGGGGTAATATGCTAAATCGTAAACCGCTTAGAGAGCTTCCAGCTATAGAGCGGTATATAAATGTAAGTGCTATTGCTATTGCTATTGCTAATATCAGGAATAAGCAAAACACACACACACAAAGAAATATAAGTTTCTAATGCAAAGTCTGACTAAACAAACATTTCCCTAAATTAATCTTCCCGAAGCCAAAGCCCAGGCTTCCTTTCCTTGAACTCACCAAGCTCCAGATGAAAATTCAAGCTTCCTGCCCTCCTATCTTTCAAGGATCTGCAAAGTCATTCTCCTGCAGCCAGCCTCCATGGCCACATGTCCTGCTGAGCACCTCCAGCCTAGCTTCTTCTCTAACAAAGACCTCCCCTCTTCCTGGCAACAGCTCTCTAGGTCCCACCCACCTGGTGTGTTGATTGGCTGAGCCCTGGAGTTCACCAGCCTGTCAATCAAGGCAGGGTTCACTTCCGGTTAACTCTTTAGAGGGAGGGGACGCTGGCCACTACACAATGGTTTCTGCCCACCCAACTAGGTCATTACGGGAGCCTTTGCTCCGTGTGCTGACATTGAGAGAGACTAAATTGCCATGCACATGGGACAGGGCCTTCTCTGTTGTTGCCCCCAGGCTCTGGAATGCTCTCCCAGTGAATGTCCACTCTTTGACATCTGTGGCTGCTTTTAAAACAATTAAAGACCCTTTTATTTGTTCAGGCTTTTAGCCCTTACTGGTTGTTAGGCCTCTCAGCTCTCCTGCTTCTATGTGTGTGTGTGTGTGTGTGTGTGTGTGTGTGTGTGTGTGTGTGTGTGATGGTTTTTACAGTTTTACTGATTTGAAGGTTTTTAATTATCTTTATGGAATTTTATTGTATTTTAACTTTTGTAAACTGCCTTGGGATGCTTTATGAAAGGCTGTATAAAAAATGAGCAATAAATAAATAAAATTGCTGGCCCTGGATCAAAGAATATCACAGTCTGTTCCTTCCTCCTGCCATTATTATCCCTTGCTTTCTCCACTCCACTCCATACTGTCCGATAACACCCACTCCTCTGTATTTCCTTCCCGGTTTTAAAACTGAGCAACAGATTTGCTTAACAGCAACAGTTAAGAAGATATTGTGACGGATGCTGGGTCTTAGATGGCCATAGTTTATGTACAGTTGTCATATCAATAAAAAAATATCATTGTAATGCACAGGTTTACCAGATTTCCCTTAGTTAAAAAATAATAATCTCAGATTCATTTTACTAATGGAAACATCATCATCATCTACAAAATCATTTCTAGATGGATTCAAGATACCCCCACTTTTGTTTTCTTGGATAATGTTATCAGCAAATACATTTTTCCTTTGTCACACAATTAACTCTGAAATGTGATCCTACACTCCAAATATAGGCTATCTTCAAACATCACGCTGAATCTAAAGTTTGGCAAAAGGGCTGGAGCCCGAGAACTTGCATGCGTCCTACTGCCTGTGTCTGGAAGGGCACTGCCACCTAGACTTCCAGGAATAGCTATGGCTCCAGGAACAGGCCTAAGATCCAACACAGGAAGGTCATCCACATGACCTCTCAGAGTGGGATGGGATGCGGGAAGGCAGGATACTACCTACTCCCCCCCAGCCACTCCATGACTGCCGTTGATGACAAACAGCCCTGCTTATGTGCCCACACAACTGGCACTATGGCAAGCAGTGCGGCACTCCCGAGGTGGGGGTAGTGAAGCCCAGCAGCCAGGAATCCCACAATGTACTGTATGAGCAGCATGGTGCATTGGGGGAATTCATGCTGCCGGGTTGCTCTCCCCCTCGCCCAGCTCTATGGTCCAGATGGCTGCTGGCAGCCTGAAGGTACACAAGTCTGGGCAGTGAGGTAAGAGGCATGCAGGAATCCTCCTACCTCACCTTTAGCTGAAGTTTTAAACCTGGGCTAGTCAGAGGAGTGCAGGGATTGGGAGTGATCCTGGTAGTTCTCACGGCCAGCCCTACCTGGGCTAGCACTGCCCTTTCCAGGTTGGGTTGGTCATGAGAACAACCTCAGGTTGTACATCCAGTCTTCTAGAACATCTGCATTCATAATTAAATTGCATCTGTGCACACAGAAGAGCGTTTGTGATCCAAGGTAATGAATTTTGGTTATTATTACTAGAGATGATGAGAGAGAGAGAGAGAGAGAGAGAGAGAGAGAGAGAGAGAGAGAGAGAGAGAGAGTGTGTGTGTGTGTGTTTTGGGGGGGAGTCTCATAAAACACATGTGCTGCATTTGTGCATACTATTCTACAGACACACTGAACAGCTAGTATTAGGGATTTTTTTTTTAATAACTTTTGGGGGGGGGCATTTTTAGTACTAACTACATGTATTTTCATCTATTTATAGCCCAATGTAGCCTGAATTCCAGCTTCTTTCAGCAATGCCTCATCTAGGTTTAATATTCTGGAACTTCCATCCAAACTCAAAAGCTGTATGTTAAATTATGCAGCTGAATCCCATCAGTCAATTTCTCCTTTCCTGTCAACACAGCGAATACATTTTTTTTATTGTATGAACAAGTTCATCTCATATACAAGGCAGCAAAAAGGGAGGGGGAAACCCAGAGGTAAAAAGGGGGATCAACACAAGGTGATATTTACTACCTGCATTTATTTGTTTGTTTGTTTGTTCGATTTTCAGACCGCCCTTACAAAATAGGTCAGGGCGGTTCACAAATATCAAAGACCCTTTAAAACAATTTAAGAGCACTGGAAGGCGAGGCCGAACAGGTAGGTCTTTAGGGCTCTCCTAAATTCCAATAAAGAATTCAAATTATGGATGTCTACAGGGAGGGAGCACATTCCACAGTGCAGGAGCAGCTATAGAGAAGGCCCGCCTCTGGGTCGCCACCAGATGAGCTGGTGGCAACTGGAGCCGGACCTCCTCAGATGATCTTAGCGTGCGGTGGGGATCAGACCGAAGAAGGCGCTCTCTAAGGTAACCTGGACCTAAGCCGTTCAGGGCTTTAAAGGTAATAACCAGCACTTTGTATTTTGCTCGGAAACATATCGGCAGTCAGTGCAACAGGCATAATATGGTCTCTCCAGGTTGCCCCAGAGACCAGCCTTGCTGCTGCATTTTGAACTAACTGAAGTTTCCGAACTATGTACAAAGGCAGCCCCATGTAGAGTGCAATGAATGAATATATAGGGGTTGTGTGGGTGCATATGGATGTATGAATAAACTTGTACTACCTAGTTTACTAATGAAATTCAATTTTCTATCAATAACCACTTCAAGATTAGCTTTGTCCACAAGGCATCTCTGTAAAAGGAAGCCAATTAGGCCTCTCTGTAAGAGGCATTGTGCCTCTTCTCACAATCAGTGATAAGGGCTAGAGGGTGGGCTGCAGAGAAGGCTGGTTAAATGTACCTTCCCCGCAAACGAGCAGTTCTTCTTCCTTGGGCAGGAGGATCGCCCACCCAGACAAGCACCAGCTCCTGCCGGTAGCTCCGAGGGTCGTGTGCTGGGATGCACCAGTCCCACACCCTGGAGCTCCAATAATGCACCATGCAAGTGCACAGTGCATTATGGGGATCCCCCCTCCTCTCCTTGAGTCTGCCAGCCATGGCTGCAAGCAGATGCAGCTGACACATGATGGGCTGAAAGGGGTTAGGAGAGTGCTCGTTTGCTGCCATGGTGCTGCTGGGATCGGGCCCAGCCCCGGTGATTCACACACGTGTGCAAAACCGGGCTGGGCTCCCTTAGCTCGGTTTTGTACGTGTGAATAGCCTCATTAATGAGTCACTGTGCTGACAGTGAAAGGAATTTAGATGTTAAGGATACCTATTCCAATCTTTGCTAAGCCCCCAAACAAAGTGAGCAGTCATGGCCTTTGGGCCTTGTACTAGCTCTCTGTTTGATCATTCTTACAAGATTGTTGTGCAGGTAAATGCAGAGGTTGACATTCTGACTGATGAAGCACCAGTGCAATAGTAAACTCAATGTCTCTTTGCCGGCCAATTTCACTGTTGTCCTCATAATGACTCTGCTGCTTATTGGCTGCTCAGTGCAGGTGGGGTGACAGGGAAGCACCCACCCACCCCACCCCACCCCCAAAAACCCCACAAACACAAAACTGGCTTAGTTGGTTCTCAGGAATAGAGCTGAGCCAAAATGAGGAGAGTGCTGCCAAATTTCACAAATATGTCTCACTCTCTGAAAAGTGCCGCCCCTACAACGATGTTTGAGTTATGTGGGAAGGGCTGTATAATGTTCATGGGGACATCCACATGGTCAAGTCAACCAGGCTGACACTTCCAGATTGGCTGCTTTATGGAGGTGTCACTAAGGGTAAATAGACCTTTCATTACCCTCACTCTGAGAGGGTAGGGGGGAAAGGACTGTGTTCCTGCTGCCCATGTCCGTATATCAGCACTCCCTGTCTTGTGAGCTCTGTGAGCCATTTCATTGTCCACTAGTGCAGCATGGTGAAACATTTCAAAAATTCCTAAAAAATAAACTGAGTACCCTACTGTCTTGCAGGTGGGGTGGGACGTAGTTGGCACATGGCAGTTAACAGTTGGCACTGCCCAATGACAGTCAAAATGAACAGAAGAAATGAAGGTGTGCAATGAATCCTCATAGGGATTCATTATGAGGAAAAGTTATTATACACTAAAGAATCCAAGCACTTGAAAAATAGTGACTGCACATTTTGCTCCATAACTCCATTTCTGCAAGGGCTAGAGCTTAGCTTTTTTTTAAAAAAAAAATAAAGCTGAGGATCCATGTTAGGGTTAGGATAGGACAACATCAAATCCCCAATATTTTCTGTGGCAGAAATATACAAAATCAGTAAAAACTAATAAAAATTATTAAATATTGACCAAGTGCCCTACTGCCTTGAAATTTGGGTGGTAGGTGGCACCCATAGGGAACTACCCACCATCCAAATTTGGTGCCCCTAGGGCCTTTATAAGTGGTCCAAATCAACCCAAATCCAAATTGAATCAAATCAAATCTGGGGTGATTCAGGGTTACAGATTTGTACACCAAAAAAAACAACAAGGGTGTCTTCATCTTCTTTGTATCTTTGCCCTTCAATTCACTCTTCTAACTTAAATTCGCCCTTGACATACACACAAAAGAAAATTGTCTTTGCCATACCAAAAAAGCTAGTCCCCTTATAGTGCCAAAATAATGCTACTGATAATTAAGGGAAAGGAAACGTCTACTGTGGTTTGGTCTTGATGGGTTGAAATGTTAGCTGAACAGCAAATGAAGTCATGGTAGAAGATGTTTGTTTGTTTTGCTACACCTCCAAGCAACCAACTCATTACTTCTGTACTGAACACATGGAAATAACACAGTAGCAATCAGAAGACGACGAATGTGAGAGCTATGTCTTTTTATGACGGGTTGGAGCCACTGCCATTGCAATTTTTCAAGATGAGGTCTATATCATCCACCACTGATGTAATGTTAATAGTGGCAGAAATGGAGCTATAATCTTTATATGTAAAAACATCGCGGTTACCCATTTAAAGAGAGGACTTGAATCAGCAGCCCACATTGGATTACTACTTTTTTATCTAGGTAGTTGGCTGTTTTTATTGAACATTTTGCTTTGAAATTTGCACATCCTGTGGTTATTAAATGATGGATCTCTTTGGAGTTTAAACCAGTGGCACTTTATGCCATTAATAAATATTCATTTTCCTACTATCCCTCCAGTGGTATTTCATCATCAATCATGGCTGAAATCACAGCTGTGAAAGCTGTTTATGCTTTACTGTTCTCCTCTACATGATTTGGCAGATACTTATGAAATTATTGGAGTGTGGAGGGAGCAGCGGGGGGAAGCAGAGCATTTGCTTTGTTTTATTTGGTGTTTTGAAATCCCCTCGCCCATGCCGATTCCCAGAACGTCCCTGTTTTGTTTTTCCTTCCAAAGTACACATAAATCACTCCATTGGTCTCAACTGTCCTGTGAAAATAAAAATGATCCCAAACTGTTCAAGAATTACTCAGAGACTGTTCAGTGTTCGATATGTCGGGGAAAAAGCAAAGACAGACACTCAGGAAGGAGAAGATTACAATCAATGAGGAAAAATCTATAGCGTGTAGAAGTTATCCTGCTGCCAGCATTGTCAGGGAAAGGCCTCTCCATCCCCAGCCTCATTACATGGAGGAGATTATTAGAAGCTAAGCAACCAGACTCAAGCTGCTGTCATCCTTTCCCCCCCACCTCCCTTATGTTCCTACTGTAAATCAACATTCTCTTTTTCTTTTCTTTTTGGCTTTGACATGATAAACCATACAAATTGCTAACTGACGGATGTAATATTTTATATGTTCTCTTTACCCTCTGCACTGCATAAGTTAGTACTGAATAAACAACGCTTTTTTTAAAAAAAGAAAAAGATTTAACAACGATGAGAAACCTTTGTTGACCTAGCTTTCCTTTGCTCCTTTCCTTTGTATATCTTCATGGGGTTTTTGGTATGTATCTCCTGTGAATTGGTCAATGGCCTAACCTCATCTGCTAATGTGACTATTGCTGACTGCCCCTCCCAAGGCCTCCTGCTATGGGGAGGGTGATTTGTCCCAACCCAACCCTCATGTGCAGCCTCAAGATGGGGATTGGGCAGGGGCTTAAAGAGGGTGGAGTTAAGACAGCTGTTCATGCAGCTCCCCGCCCCCAAACTTCAGTCCAGTGTCTCGCTTTCCCTCCTTCCCTTCCCTAGGGGCAGAATGGGTTTTTTGGCTGGTTATCCTTTTGGGGTCTGAGTAGGAATTTTTTGCTCCCAATGCATTGGCCTTATGGTTTGTTCCCCCCATCCCGCCGCCCTACTTACTCCGTTCTGTCTTTCCTAGTGTGTTGTAGATAGTTAGGTCACAGCTTGGCAGGGAAAGTGCGGGCTGGGTGGTAAGTGAGTTGGGATGTAACATCAGTGAGCACCATTGGACAATTAAAAGGGTAGATTGGTCAATCTGTCCCTTGTGGTTTTTGCGGTCCAGGGATGCTGATTTGTCATGAAACCTGCTTCAGGGCTTCACAAACCTTAGGGCTGCGTAGCTTGGGGTGTGTGAAGACCTGGAAGTTGTCCAGGCCCATTCGGCGGTTGACTATGAAGGGAAAGGCGTGGATTTTACCTGTGTCGTTCCGGGGTCAGGGTGTGTCGCCCATGGAAGGTGCAGGGAAGGACTGTAAAGTCTGAACCCGGTCTTTGTTAGGCCTGCACTGTTGGGGGTGTGTGTGTGTGTGGAGCACTTACCCTCCTACAGTCTGCTAATTTGAGTTAATTTTATTAATAAAGTTGTGGCCCTTATACCCATTATACTGTTGTCTGTGTCTTCTTGGGGTTGGGGTGTGGGGGCAATGTTCTATTCTGACTATTGCTGACTATTCTATTCTGGATATCAGTTAGCCAATGAAAATAGGTTGAAGACACTAAACTGTCTTCAAAGGTCTAGAATTGTAAAATTGCTGGAAGGGAGTCAGACCCAAACATGCCATTTGTTGTATCACCTATTCAAAGCAAGGTTATACCACATAAACTGACCTTATCAGACTGACCTCTTTTATTTTAAAGGAATTACTTGGAAACAAAATGAAGAGTGACAACATTTTAAAAAGAAAATATAGTTGTAAAGGATTTTTCTGTGGCAACATCAGTAACAATGCAAAACTTTGCCACAAGGACCCACAAGGAAATTTGGATACCAAACATTAACAGAAGTAATTACTTTCTTCTCTCTCTGACAAGAACCATGAACAGCCCTATACCAATCCAACTTATGACAAACTTATGACAGCCGCCCAGAGACGTACGTTTGGGCGGGGCATAAATCAAATCAATCAATCAATCAATCAATCAATCAATAAACCTTCCTAAAGAAGAAGTAGCCCTATGAAACTTTGTGACAAAAACCTGCTGACAAAGAGAGTTTTGTTGTACTCGAAACTACGGCTACAAATCTGAAGGACTTAGCCAACTAAATGATAGTGGGTGACATGCTGAGGAAAATTACTCAAAATAGCCCCTCGAAATTAAAAAGATATACAGAGGCTCTCCACACAAGGAGTGTGGAAAGCTCGATGGGGTTTAGCAGGGAGAATGGGCTTGACCCACTCTCCCCGCACATGAGCATTCAGCCCTCCCTGGGCGGCTGGATTGGCTACCCACATGATTACCAGCTCCATCACAGAGCCGGTAGGGGCAGCAGGGATCAGGGGCTGCCTGATCCCTGGAAGCCCCATAATGTCCTGATCTTGCATTTTGGGTGGTATAGAAATGTATTAAATTAAATTAAATTAAATTAAATTAAATTAAATTAAATTAAATTAATAAGTGCAGGGCATTCTGGGGAGCCCCCCAACATCAGGAGGCTTGCGATAGCTTCCTGGTTGGGGGTCTCCTCATGAGTCAGCATGACATGGAGCCACAGCGTGGTGACTCACAATCCAAAAAATGCAAGCACTCCGCTAACCTCGTTTAATGGAGAGGGCAATTAGGCAGGCTAGCCTCCGGGAGCCATGCGGCTCCCGGTAGTTCACACTTGCAGAGGAAACTGGGCTGGGCTCCCATAGCCCCTTTTCCTCCACGCATGGGAACAGACTCACAGTCTCCTTCAGAAAGACATCACAGCCATGGGTCATGACCTACTGACTCAGAAAAAAAATCAAAAATAAATTAAATATTGCCTGATTGCCCAATTGTTTTGTGAGTTGGATGGTAGGTAGCACTGATCATGCCCCTACCACTCAACCCGCTTTGGAGTCTCCAAGAGCTATCTCTGGGGAACAATGGGGTGGTTCAAGTTCCCTGTTGTTCCATATGGGCGAAACAAGCAGAGTGCACACATTTTGCAACCCTGCTTTAAAAAGAAACCACTTCAGAACAGAAGCACACATATTCCCTGCCAACACAGAACAACACATTTTGCCAAACACACAATCCAAAGATGGACAAAAAAGAAACACTGACCCAGAATTCACTGCCAGCCACAGTGCCTGCACTGCAGTGACATCATTGGCTCAAGTTGCTCTCTCTCACACAATTATGACTTCTTATTTCAGCATTGCAACAGCTTCCACAGCAGCACCCTTAGCAGCCAGCAAGCATTGCCATAAACTCAACTAGAACATCTTCAGACACATTTTGACAGAGTACACCTTGCAATACAGATTGCAAAGGAGACCAGAGCAGTGAGTCAAGCACAAGTTAGTCTCAAGGCCAGACCTGGAGCTCAACAGCAATCACCAAGGAATATTACACAGACTGCCACAATATTACACAGACTGTGATCTTTCTCACCACAAGACCATCTTATAAACAAAACAAAGTTAACCACAGCTCAAGGAAGGTAGGCACCCAAGTTCTGCCTTTCTACATCTGAGACCCAGCAAAACCAGATGGTCATAGCAGTAATAGCATAGAAAGCATATTATAATCAGTGCTGAGAAAAGAAAACCACAAATGTCCTTGAGAAGAACTCTTCTTTCTCCTCTTTGTATCTGGATAGTAAGTCATGGCCTCAGATTGGCTGGGCCCCAGCTGACAGCCTGCCCAGCTGACATATGTCAGGGCAACAGACCACCTCCTCATCACCAGCCATGCTGTGTGTGTGTGTGTGTGTGCTGCTTGGGGGTGGAAGTCAACAGTAACACAAAAAATCAAACCTCCTGCTGCTCCACCATGGCCTCCAATTGGTGCTGGGCTTCAGGGCACAAGTCCATCATCACCCCGAGCCGTGTCGGCAGTGGTGCGGTGTCTGCGTATGTCAGCAGCACTTACCGTGAGACCATGACACATCTGGTATTGGGATTGGCCAGTGTGGGGCGAACTTCTAATGGCGTTGCAGCACATGGGGGTGACCATGAGTCACTTACCGTTCATGTCCAGCTCAGGATAGCCCAGCAGGCGGAGGTTGGCCTTCAGGAAGACCAGCTGCTCCACCAAGCCAGCATCCAAACATGAGCAATGGGGTGTCACTATGTCCCTGGCCATGGAGAACACTCTCTTACTCTGGGCACTGGTTGGTGGGCACAAGAGGAAACGTTCGGCAATTGTTGCCAAGTCTGGCCAGACTTGGTGATGCATTTCCCAAAACTGGATAGGTTCCAACTGTGGGTCTGCTACCAGCGCTCCTGCAGGTACTGCAGAACAGAACTTCTCAGCACTACCGCAGGGCTCAGTGGGCTCCTCCTGTACCCCTGGCAAGGTGGCAAGGCACCCCCATTTGAATCACTGGGTGGAACGCCCAGGCAGAACTGCCAGCTGCATTGGTGCTGACAGGGACACCACACTGCTGGCCCAGGAAGCAGGGGTGATGCTGCTGCTGGGGGTGGAGTGCACACCAGAAGTAGGTGCTCCACCACCCTTTTCCTGGTTCACCCCCGGCTCTCCCTCGAGCTGAACTGGACTCAGATTGGCTCGAACCCAAGCCAAATCCCTCTGGCCAGTCCAGAGGTTCTAACAATTTTTAAAAACAACAACGGAAAACTCACCACTTCTGGGGGGTGCTGCCGTGACCAGAGGTGGTCCTCTGGTGCTTCCCCCTCCCCCCAGCAGCCTCCCCCTGGTCTCCAGTTGGTCTGCTTTGGGCAGTTTTCCAGCCATTTTCAGCCTGTTCTGGGCCGTGCTGGCAGTGGCCATTTTGTAGGCTGCCACACATGCGCACTGGCCATCTATGTGACCCTGGTAATTAGCATGCATCCCACTACTGAACACCTAGTTTGTGTGGATTGCAGTGGCATAGCTTTTTTTTTAAAAAAGCATTTCCTATAGAGAAGCCATCTAATTCAAGGATATTAGAAAAATGAGAAAATGTCTGACTCTGTTGGCTTAAGACTCTAACACCCCATGGTCTCAGTCTGGAAGGTAAGTAGGTAGGTAGGGTTGTGTGTAAGTGTGTGATTCCCTCACCTGTTCCACCTTGCTGAGAATTCCACTACCCTCAGTATTGTTCAAACTGTTACTTTGGCTTGTGTTCTTTTAAATCTCAGCTGAGTTACGGAGGAAAGTGGAAACTGAAAGCACTTGATGAAAACAGTTTTAAAGTGATCATCGTTTTGTCTCATGTGAATTATAGACAATAGATTCACATTCTTGCAGAATGCCAAACTGTAAGGAATAAGCAGAGAACAAGATCAGGACAACAATGTAGATCATCATCAGCTTAGATCATGACTTTAAAAAGGGCTTCACAACTTCAGCCTTCCTACAGATGGTGGACTACAACTCCCATAATCCCTGACTACTGGACACGGTAGCTGGGGATGATTGGAAGTGTAATTTTTACACTTTTTACACCAGCTCGGCTACTGGCTACACGGGGACGGGCTTTCTCGGTTGCTGCCCCGAGACTGTGGAATGCGCTCCCTACTGAGATACAATCCTCCCCATCTCTGACAATTTTTCAAAAGCATTTGAAAACCCACCTCTTCACCCAAACTTTTTCAGTTCTTGAAAATTTTAAGGTTTTAATTTGTGCGTGATTTTTAAATTGTTAAATTGTTTTAAGTTTTTGTGTATATATTTAATTTGTTTTATGCTATTGTTAACCGCCCAGAGATGAAAGTTTGGGGTGGTGTACAAATTTGATAAAATAAATAAATAAACAAACAAACAAACAATCCAAAAACATCTGGAGGGCCTAAATTGTGCAGCCCTGGATTAAGCAACACAGAAAACTACCTTCTATGAGTCAGATTGTTTGTCCATCCAGCTCAATACACATTATATGCACTGACTAGTAACAGCTCTCCAGGATTTCGGGCAGGAGTCTTTCCTAGCCTATCTGATGCTCGACCACTGAGCTACAGCCCCATCCCTGCTTCATGGCGTAAAGATCTACTGACAGTTATTAATCATGATACTCTATGAAACCTCGACATTCAGAGACAGAATGCCTCTTGCTGCCAGGGTCCAAAGAGGAGAACCTTCATTCCTGCTTGTGGGCTTCCAGGATGCATCTTATCAGCTCCTGTTAGAAGCAGAATGTTGGACTAGTTTGGCATTTGGCCTGCTTCAGCATGAGAGATCTAATATTATGCATCAAATGAACTTTGGATATAAGAAAAAGATTTAAAAAAAAAACTACATCAAAAGCTAATCAACCAAATATTAAGTTTTGGAAAGCAAATGTAGAAGTTGCCTGGAGATGGAACTTTGCAGTCAAGAGTCAGTGGCGTATTTATAGCAGCTGAAGTCCATAGTCTCACTAGTTCTCTAACTGGGGAAGAAGAGAGTGACTAATGGGAGTATTAAAACTAATAACTAGCTGTAGGTGAAATCTGGACCAGGAACATATGGTGTTCAGCTCAGTTTTTACAGTAGATGGTGTGAGAATGAAATAAAATCAATTCTTTTATGGGAGGAAATCATAAATAGTGCTAAGTTTCACTTTCCTGCATGATCTTTCAAGCTGCACAGTAGGTAATTTGTCACTTTTGAGAGGTATGGGAAGTGAAAAGTTAATTCTTCAAAAAGGGGGGCACTCAAGCAGTGTAATTGACTGGACTATGGGAAAAGGTGATTTGTCTAGTCTAGCAAACATATCCTTTGAGTTAAAAGGAGAACTGTCAGATCAAGCAGTTACAGCCAAAATTTAGTGAGTGAAGACTAAGATCTAGAAAAAGATTCAAGAAATTGTTCCAGAGATTTCTGATGCCAGATGAGCACTGCTGCTAATATCTCTGTTTAATCATACTGATTTTCCACTACATTGAATTTACAGATAGAAGCACCGGCTTCGGATACCTTCTGCTGTTGTATATAAACATAGTAAAATTATTCTGCCTTTTTAGATGCAATGTGGAAGTTAAGTGATGTGCATACAAGAGAGCCAAGTACATAAGCAATGATAAAAGAGAGAGAGGGAGAAAATGCAGCATGTTTTGCTCTGATAGAAGAATATTAATAGCAAAAAAATTAGAAACTGCATGTACTTTAGATTACCAGCAGTAGCATAGCCACCATGGAACAAGGTGGGGGAGGGATGTCCCCGGACCACAGGGACTACCAAGGCACCCCGCCCAGGCACCCTCTTGAGTGCTGCTGCAGTCACAGCCACCACCATTAGTGCATGCCACACCCAGAGGTGCACCAAGGTAATTTTAGAGCCTGGAACTAAAGGCCTTTGGAGGCCCCCCTCCCCTGTAAATTAAGCATCATCATGCTCGGCTGGGCAACCACACCACCCGGGACAGACTAAAGAGGATTGGTGGGGGGGCAGGGGCTGTGGAGCCCCTGGACATCAGCCCCAAAGTCCAGGGGTAAGAGGACCTCTGACCACACTGTCAACCCTCTTCCTTGCTGCACCTGGTGGGCACTGTGCCTAGCCTACCTCAACATTGCTGGCTGGGTGACACTCCTGTCTCCTTCTGCTGCCATGTGCATGGCCCATCCAGCCAGTGACTGCTTTCTGCACCATTCCAGCTGGGTGCTTCTTTCCTCTTTCATGTTCATGAGAGGGAGCAAAGAAGCACCCAGTCAGGACAGCTCAGAAAATGCTCACTGGATGGATGGGTGGTGTTTCCAGCCTACTGATACAGGTAGAAGGGCCGTGGCTAGCAGGAGACAGCATGCCTTGTGGTAACGGCAGTGGAGGGCAGATGCAGCACCCACCTTCCCAATCTGTCCCAGGGATGCCAACCAGCCTTCCTGCACCCCTGATTCCCAGCTTTTCTTTTTAGTTCTAACAGAGATAAAATGCACTGTGCCTACTTCATTGTTTCTGTGGTTGCTCTAGGCTGAGTTCAAACATACATGTTCATCATGCAGTGGCTGCAATATCAGGTGATGGTTTGCATGTGTTAAATAACCATCATGGAACTAACAATTAGGGGTGTGCAATTTGGGTTTTTGGGTGATTTGGCTCGGACCCAAACCGAATCACCCCTGTTCTGTTTTGTGCCCGAATCTGGGTCACCCGAATCACCCTTGATTCGGTTCGGATTCGGATTTAATCCGAATCTGAATCTGAATCGATTCGGGGGGTAAAAAGGGGCCCAGGGGCAAAATTTTGGGGTGGGGTGGTAGTTCCCAATGGGTAGAGTCTACCACCCCAATTTCAGGGGGATTGGGCAAAGTCCTGATTTTTGCCGAATTTTTGAAGTTTTAGTGACTTTGGAGCAGTTCAGGGGCATAGCATGGGATCTGGGCAAAAGGAGTGGGGTGGGGTGGTATTGCCTAATGGGTGCAGGCTACCACCCCAATTTCAGGGGGATTGGGCAAAGGGCTAATTTTTGGTAAATTTCTGAAATTTTCATGTCTTTGGGTCAGATTGGGGCAGAAAGTGGGGCCTGGGGCATAATAGTGGGGTGGGGTGGTAGTTCCTAATGGGTGGAGGCTACCACCCCAATTTCAGGGGGTTTGGACAAAGGGGTGATTTTTTGAGAATTTTTGAAGTTTTAGTGACTTTGGGACAGTTTGGGGGCAGAAAGTGGATCTGCCCCAAAAGAGTGGGGTGGAGTGGTAGTGCCTAATGGGTGGAGGCTACCACCCCAATTTCAGGGGGATTGGGCAGAGGGCTGATTTTTTGGGAACATTTGAAGTTTGGGTGTCTTTGGGGCAGATTGGGGGCAGAAAGTGGATCTGCCCCAAAGGAGTGGGGTGGGCTGGTAGATAGTGCCTGATGGGTGGAGGCTACCACCCATCCCTATTTTAAGAGTGATTGGGCAGAGGGGTGAATTTTGGTGAATTTATTTTTATGAGGTTTGTCTTCATAAGGTGAAGTGTGCTAAATTGATTACTTCCTCATATTATTCATAGTAATTGAGGTGTGAAAAAGTGAAAGTGGGGTAATGAGAGTTGTTTAATTGAAAAAAATCTCATTTGCTATGATAGAATGAGAATTCACACCTCAGAAAACACCCCCAATCTGCCCCAAAGACACCCAAACTTCAAATATTCCCAAAAAATCAGCCCTCTGCCCAATCCCCCTGAAAGTGGGGTCATGAAAAAACTTCTGAGGTGTGAATTCTCATTCTACCATAGCAAATGAGATTTTTTTCAATCAAACAACTCTCATGACCCCACTTTCACTTTTTCAAACTTTCCTTTACTATGAATAATATGAGGAAGTAATCAATTTTGCACACTTCACCTTATGAAGACAAACCTCATAAAAATAAATTCACCAAAATTCACCCCCTGCCCAATCACTCTTAAATTGGGGATGGGTGGTAGCCTCCACCCATTAGACACTATCTACCAGCCCACCCCACTCCTTTGGGGCAGGTCCACTTTCTGCCCCCAATCTGCCCCAAAGACACCCAAACTTCAAAAATTCTCAAAAAATCAGCCCTCTGCCCAATCCCCCTGAAATTGGGGTGGTAGCCTCCACCCATTAGGCACTACCACCCCACCCCACTCCTTTGGGGGCAGATCCACTTTCTGCCCCCAAACTGCCCCAAAGTCACTAAAACTTCAAAAATTCTCAAAAAATCACCCCTTTGTCCAAACCCCCTGAAATTGGGGTGGTAGCCTCCACCCATTAGGCACTACCACCCCACCCCACTATTCTGCCCCAGGCCCCACTTTCTGCCCCAATATGCCCCAGCTGTTCAGAAGTCAAGTATTGTGCCCTTTAAACCACTGTGAGTTACTTCTCATGTTTTACTCTTGTAATTATACTTCAGTTTTTATTCTTTTTTATTCTCTTCTATACCAATCTATTTGAGTCAGGGGCGTAGCAAGGTTGGATGGGGCCCAGAGACAAGATTTTAAAATGGGCCCCTGGCTGATACACACACACAAACACACTTCACAATATATAGTGCACTCATACTCACATCCCCATTATGAATACGGTGAATATCTAGTTCACATTGAATCTAGTTTCTTTACTCTCTGCTCCTGCCGATCTCCAAGAGACTCAACATAATTCATAGGGGGTGCAACATGGGCAGGTGGGGAGTCATGTGATGTGCCTCGGGGGGGGGGCTTGAGGCAGTGGGGCCCCTAGACTGCCTCCCCTTGCCTAATGGTAGTTACGCCCCTGATTTGAGTCAAGATGTTGTTTGTTAATTATATGTGGACTAGTCACCCCATGTGTTGTGCTCATCTTGGTTCAGTAAGTTTGTGGATTTTTGCTATATTATTTAAACCTGTCAGTTTGTATGTGAGAAGCTATTTATTATAATCCATGGTTTAGTTGGTTTAAATATCTTTGTTTAGATTTGTTGGTTTTGTTTGCAAGAAACTATTTATCATAACCTTGGTTCAGTTCGTTTAAATCTCCTTGCTATACTATTTTAGCTTGTTAGTTCTTTCTTTCCATTTGAAATTCCCTTTTTATAAGGCAATAATTATGGCTTTTTTATCTACCTTTTAATAGTTTTTTTTTATAATTATGTAATCATTGATATATTTTGCATGCTGTCCTGTGAAAAAGAGTTTTGCTCAAAATGTGTTGGGATCTACTCTTTAAGAAACTGTATTGCAACATACCTGTTTCCTTCCTACCTACCTGAAAAGTAGGCAATATGCATCACATCCTGGCTGCTTTAAACCTCCCTGCCTTCAAAATGCTGACCACTGTTCCACACAATGAACATGTGGGCATGAGGGACTTGTCAGGGCTACTGCCAGGGCTACTGTGTAGGGCTACTGTAGCCCTACAATCATGTAGTACATGATTGCCACAATATTGTCCATGTGCATCAGCCCACAAACTGAATGTTGTCAAGATAATCTGTATTGTGTTTCTGTTTTCTAGGTGCTCTGGTTCCATGCCCTATTGGGATTCTTCCCTAAAGGCAATACAAGTACAAATAAAATAATCATATCTCATTGTCTTTGAATGTGAATAGCTGTCATGTTTTCACCTGCAAAACTACATATTATCACAATTTCACAGTTATGTACTACCCTTCTCTGCATGAATCACTGTGGGCACCATCATATTTCCTTACATATAGAGGTTATTTTGACAGTTGTGCATTAAGGCTCTGCATGGAGTCGAAACAATAGTCAGATCCAATTCAATACAGCCCATATCGGCAGCAAACTATCCATCCATCCATCCAGTGATTGATCGTTAAATTTCTATACTGCCTTTCATTGAAATAATCTCAAGGCGGTTTTCAATGCAAATTGCTAATCTTTGCACAAACATATTGGACTGTATTGAACTCCATGATTGGACAGCTGTTTACATGCTTTTCTTTCTTGCTGATGATGTCACAAAACTTGCTTTTCATTGAATCTAGTGATGTGTCATATATGGGAAATAGTGAGGTGCGTGGGGTGGGGAGAAAGCAGTGATGTGTTGGACATCTCTGTTTCAAGGCCTATTGTAGGGTGCAGTGGGTGCACTGCTCAACAGAGCAGTGGAGAGGAGTGGAAGTGACCCCACACTGTTTCAAATCCTGATGTGGCCCATTTCAGAGCCTCTTGGGCTTTTTGCAAAGCCATCACACATAGCCTTACACCTTAGCATGTAAAACCCACTTTAGCTGGATACTTTATTATCTGTGAGAATAACTAAGAACAATGAAGAGGTCACAGTGTGCCTCACAAACAGCCTATACAATATGCATGATAGTGGTATACTGAGTTGTTTTCTGCACGAGACACAGCTTTTCAAAGCACTCTTCAACACACATTGTTCTTAATTTCTCTGCTTTTTTCCAGGTGTGTTTAACTTTTGCTTTGTTTTGTTTACATTACATCTCTCTTAGTACCGCAAGGACAACTTTCCCTGACTTCCTCTTCCTTTGCAAACAATTCTGAGCCATGAAGGAATTAAACCATTGGGTAGCTCAGTGTTACTGAAATTCCCAGTGGCCTAAATGGTAAATGTCACATGTTGTCCATGTATATTAATAAATACCCATTCTCAATAGTTTTCTTTGCAGCTGTTAAAATAAGCAGGGAAGACTACAAAGAAGCAAGAATATATGTCCCTCTTATACTGAATAATGAATATATGTAAGAGACATAACGTAAACTGTCACTCGCTATAGCAAGTTATTGTTATATATGCTTGGAAAACAGGGCCTATAATGTTCTAAAGCCCACCATACCAATTACTCATGAGAGTGACCTTGGCCAGGGCATACACAAGGAAAACTCAATTTCATCCACGATAAAATTTATTTGCCAATTTTACCTGTCTCAAAGGGATTATTTAATGTCTGTTCCAAGCTTTCAACTTTCAAAACACATTCAAAATCCTGAGTATCATTGCAAATACATACCAATAAAGGTGTTAAGTAGGGAAGGGCTGTTTTTACAATTAGCTATTAACTTATACAAGTGGAGCATAAAACTGAAATATCATCTTGGTGCATTAGAAGCACCTTATCAAAAAGACATCGTGCTAGCCATAAATAACCAACAGTGTACAGTATAGGGTGACAAGGCCTGTGCTGTCTTATGTTCACCTTGCCCATTGATTTTAATGCTTTTCTGTTTCTTTTCATCAAGTTGCTCCTAATGAAAAGTTTTCCAAACAAGAAATCAGATAGGAAAATGGAGGTGTTATATTAGCAGCACAACTCCCCTATAATACATCCACAAGTACCCCTGATAAATGCACTGGCGCTTTATTATAAACAGGACATTGCTGGTTCTGACTCCTGCCTGGACATCATTAACAACTTCATATAAAATGGAAAGTGAAACTAACTTAATGCAACTGTATTGTATTCTATCTAATAATATTTTATGTTGTCTTGTTGAGAAGTTTGTCCCAGTGGGGATCCTGTAGAGAGTATGCTGAGGTGGAGTCGGGGTGGGGGGAAGGGAGGGAGAGGAGAAGGAAAAAATGGAGTTGTTTCTGAATAATCCTTTAGTTCAATCTACATAAGGGGCCCTTTCTCATGATGTGTGAGAAGGGCTGGTGGAAGGGCATGTGGGGAAGAAGGCCAGAGAAGCTTACCTCCCCGCCAGATGACTACTCCACCATTGGTGGGTGTACAGATCGCTCACCCATATGATCCTCCTAGGGAGGGATTCACACGTCTCCTTGTTCCTAATCCAACAGTCTAATCACTAAACACTACTGGCTCTCTGTCTTGCCATATTTACTTGCTTCTAGCCTGGCATTTATGCCAGACATCTGATTAGTATACACAGGAGTACACCCTCTGTTGCTGGGCAGCTGCATCTCAGTCCACAATGGGTTCAAAAAGGAGTCATGCAGCAAGTATCAGCATTGCTCTTCTGTGCTGTGGTGGAGAGCTCTACCTGCAAGAAAAGCAGCATGTGTCTTTGCGCCACTTAGGGCCATGGCATCACTGCTCTTTAATATGACAGGCAAAGGGTAAAAGGAGAGAAAAGAAACAAAGTTTGGGAGGGATGAACCCTGAATTGCAGGGTCATTTCCTCATTTTGGGATAGCTCCTTTCCTGATTTCTGGCAGCGGGACATGGAGGGCTTACTTTGCAGTGCCTCGCTATTCCCTCTCCCCATGCTGCTGAGTGAACCCAGAAGGCTGTAATGGTTCTTGCTCCCATCTGCTGCAGCTGGCAGCTTGCTCTCCCTTGGTTGCAAGGCAAATGCTGACGACAAAATGGCCTGCTTCCTCCACAGAGGCCCATTTGCTTGCAGTTTGTCTGGCCTCGGAAGTTGAGTCCGCCTGAGCCAATCCCTAGGCTTCATCTCATATAGGTGGCTTTCTGGACACTGGTGATGAGGGAATGCCAACACTGCACCAGCAGGATCCCATTTCAGAGATGGCAGGAGCCCTATGGAGATGCTTAGTGAACGTTTGCAGTCGGGGGAGCAATTGGGATCATGTCCACAGTCCCTGCTCCTGGCCTACACTCACAGAAAGAGGCTACACCAGCATCATTTCTCTGCCTGGGACAAACCTGGAATGTAGGGTCCTCCTTTCCCATCCTTGTTCTGAAAAATTAACACACACACACACACACCCAAAAAAGGGCCTTGCTACAGCAAATCTTACAAGTTCTTGATACTTGTGCAATAAGTCTTCATAAACGTCTTCATTGCCTATGATTTGGTTTCTCCCCACCATACCCCAGTTCATGAGCCCTGCCTACATATCTTGGCACTGACTGGACCTTTGACTGAACACATGGGCACCGGGAGAGGGGACACCAAATTTACTCTCCTGTCCCACCACCACAAATGCACAAGCATATTTTTAAATGACTCTATAGGACTATAGTAAGGGCAATTTGCATGTTAAGGTAAGCTGTTCTTCCCAGTATTGAGCATTGTCCTCCAGAAAACAGAAATACACTAAAGTCGTTCACACAAATGTTACTGGGGTTAGGAGGACGGGGCGGGGGGGGGAGGCATGGTCTAACCTACCTTCTCCCCTGGTGATCGATCATATTCTGTGTGGCGTGTGGCACACACACACACACACACACACACACTCACTCTTTTACCTAGATAAAAGTCTGGGGGAAATTCCCGAGCTACCCAGGGAGGAAGTGCCAGAATGGGCCTCAATCCTGGCACGTCACGCGAACAGCCTCAACAAAAGTCAAGTCTTGGCCCAGCATATTTCAACTATTAGGAGAGCTACCTTATTCAAATAAGAAATTCTAAATGGAAATAATGCAGCCTATTTTCCACTTCTTTCAACACCTGTGAATTTTACACTCCATGAAGAATGTCATGGAATCATCATCTACAGCCCGTTTGGATTAAATTCAATGATAAGAATATCTAGTTAGACATAGTAGTACTTAATTACGTAGCACTGTAAATGTGGTCTGTATTGTAAAGCAAACATAACTTGTAAAGGGGTGGTGCTAATAATATGAGCAGTCACCATCTTATTCCAATAAAACCAATAAACTTGCATGTGTCCGGATCTCCTTGGCCCCCTAAATACGTGAACTTGGTTGATACCAGACTGTAAACAAATACTTTTTAAAGGGATGGTGATAATAATTTAAGTGGCTGCCATCCCTGCCGGAGTAAGGCAGGGGTTCAGGGGGCACTTGCCCCAGGCCCTCCATTACAAGGGGGGGTCACAGCTGTCTGAAGTCCTCCTGAGCTTTTTGAGGCAGGGGGCCAGGGGGACTCCAGTCTGGAAACACCTCCTCCCGGCAGCCTGGCTGGCCACTGGGAGGATCAAGCAGGCTGCTGCTCCTCCACCCACTCAAAAATTAGCTGTTCAGAGGGTGGGAGGGACTTGCATGGAGGCCTCTCTCAGCCTCTCTCGCGGTGGCTCTGCAGCAGGCTGGCAGGCTGCCCAGAGCTTAAAGGAGGCAGGCAAAGGGGCCAGAACTAGCTGCCCCACTTGTTCAAGCCCTTTGCCCTGCTGCCCCCTCCCACACTGCTTCCTTGTTTCCTGTGCCTGCTGCATCGTCCTCAGACTTAGAGACATCTAGAACGTGCATGTGTGTGAGACTATTGGGATTGTGTGGGGTTCCCCCCCCCCACACACACACACTTTGTATATTTCTGGGATAGCTTGGCCTAGGACTTTGATATCTGGCACATATGTAGGGCAAGGTGGGAGGGCTCTGCATATTTAATCTCAAATGGATCGGTCAATGCATTTCAAAAATAATAATAATTTTTGGGGGGAGAGGGGAAGATTTCAAAAAAGTCCTGTAAATGGCTTGTATCAAGGCAGAAAATTATAAAAACTTCTAGAACTGAAGCCTGCACCTGCTTGGGCCATCATTCTACCCCCATGTGGAGGAATCTGTCCTCTGCCTTCATTAAACAGGGTAAAGCACCTCGTTTTTGCCCCATCATCTAGATCTTCTGGAGGACTACTACTTACCCTTGTGCAATCTCATGTTGTGATGCTACGTACACTGGGAATAATGCAAATAGCATTGTGACATGTGATTGTGCAGTAGTAAGTAGTCATGGAAGAGCCCTGTTGTACAGCACCACAGACGTGTTTGACACCCACAGTGGTAAGAGTAGTTCTGAACCACCTGTGTTACACTGCACAGCATGTAAGCCAGGATCACGACTATAACTGTAATGCAATTACACAAAAATTAGTAATTTTCCCCTTACAAATGCACTATATATCCAAGCAGGTTTGTGACCCAGGTATGTGTTTGAACTGTGGAGCAAGTGTCCCAATTAGTTTGTGATTGGTCTATGCATCCATTTGGAGGCTGTGTTGTCTTTTTTTGCAAATGCACTCTGTCCCAGACCTGTGTGTTTGTGGTCAGTGATCACCGAGTTGTGTGGATTATTTGGGGCTTGTGTACCCACCCCCAAATGCACTCTGGCCCTGTGGCACAAACTCATAACAATTAGCAGCAGCATGATTAGCTGCATCAACAGTCCATTTTTACAAATGAATCTAATTTTTCTGTAGAACATGCAAACACTGAACACTAATGGAAAAGTTAGTTTTACTGGGTAATCTATTACTGTTACTGCTGCTGCCTTTTGGGATTGTAATGAGAGTGTGCGTGTGGCAACAGAGGAAGGTAGATGTGGCTGTATTCTGATTTATGTGAATGTTGCCTGCTTTTGTTTGGGGCAAGATACCTATTAGTTAAGGAGTCTTATCATTTGGTGAGTCGGGCAAGTGGGGGAGCTCCAATTCTTAGTTTTTTTTTAAAAAAAGATGAGCAGCTGAGCTGCCATAGTCCTCCAACAGTGCCACCATCTACCAAAAAAAGTACAGATATTTCAAGGAGCAAGGGCTTGGCTAACCTTCTGCACACTTAGTGTGGCTTCTGCACACTTAGCATGAAATTGGCAGTCAGAATATTTTGATCTGGGCAAATGTGAGATCAGTTTTACATGTTAAAATGCCCTGAGATCAAGCTGTCTACTAAGTGGGACTGAAGTTTCAGAAATCCTGCTTCAGGCATGCAGCCAGCATGAGGAGGTAGATAGCAGCATGTCTACAGCAGCTTTAGAAGAGACTTGAAGGAAGATGAGGCATAGTTGAAAGTAGTGAAGAATGGAACGAGAGAGAATTTGAAAATGTAACCAGACACATCTGGCAGCTATAGTTATCCCCAACCCTATTAGTTCCTTAGCAATAGTTTTCTGTAGCATCCAGGTGGGAATGCTGAACCCTTACCTGGGTTTACATGTCTTGGCAAACATACTGGACAGCCTTAGAGAAGTTGCTCGGGATGGGGCAGTAGCTCAGTGACAGAGCATCTGCTTTGTATGAAGAAGGTCCCAGGTTCAATCCCTGGCATCTCCAGGTAGGGCCGGGAAGATGCCTGAAACACGTTTCAATCAATATGGTTTTTATAACCAGCCCATTATATGCTGGTCATGTGGACAAGACCACAAGGGCTGCCCTGTCTGACCCCCCAGGCCCCCAAAACCTTAATCCAGTCTTGGCTGCCATCTTTTCCAAGATGGTGGATCAAAATAAAATTACTTCATCAGGAGCTCCTAGGATTCCCTTCAATGTACTGTAAATTTAGTTTGTATCAAGACTGCAAACTAAAAGCTATTAGGGGTGACACACACACACACACACACACACACACACACACACACACACACAGACACTGTGATCTCATAACCCTTCTTCCCTTCAGAATGTTGGCTTAAAATGCCGTGACGGGCAAACTGTTCACTCCAGATCTAATTGGTGAGAGGATAATTGATGATGATATAATGGGGAAACAGAAATTAACCATTTCTGTTCTGAAAAAGAAAGTTGTCTGCACAAAAGGTCTCAAGCTAAGGGCCAGATCCAGGCTCTTTCTATCTACACCTTGACACCTTCCACATAACTTTTGACTCCAGTTCATGAAAGAGGAAAACCTGTAGCTAGACTCTGACGCACAGGCCATCTTGTCCAAAATATCATTCAGTGAGCTGGGTATCATGATCAGTGAGACCCGGTTTGGTGAGCTGAGTGGGGAGAGCAAGCTAAGCCCGCTCTCCCCACAGACTATCACAGTGGAAGCCCTGGGCGGCCGGATTGGCTGCACACATGATTGCCAGCTCCATGACGGTGCTGGCGGGGGCTGGGGGGAGCGGAGGCCGATTGGCCCCCGGAAGCTCCAGCATGCCCTGAGTGAGCATGCAGGGCATGCTGGCGAGACCCCCGGAGCTGGGAGGCAGCTTTTCGCCTCTCCTCTGTGGGTCTGCTCATGAGTAACCACGGCACAGAGCCATGCCATGGCTACTCACGATCTGTAGAACCAGGGTTGCAGAGCACTCGCTCCGCAAACCTGGTTTTAGGGCAGGGCAAGTTTTAGGGCAGTCTCACAGCTGAGCCTGGTGGTTCACACAATGAGGCGAAATCGGGCTAGCCTCTGCTAGCCTGATTTTGCCCCATTGTGTGAATAGCCTGTGTGTGTGTGTGTGTGTGTGTGTGTGTGATTTTTGTTACTTTATATTTTTTCCCCCCACAGGGCATGTGTCTGTCAAATTCCTAAATAACTGAACAATGTTGATATTTTGTTAGAAAAGCGAAAGGAGGAAACCTTTATACTTTGAGCTGTTTGAACAGCCATGTTGCTCATATATGGAATGGTATGGTGACATAACTGCCAACATGGCCCTATTTTCCCATTCAGGTGAAAATATGTGGTGAGTTAGTCATCTCATTATATGGGAAATATATTAAATTGGGCTGTGGGGGGTGATATTTGTCAACTCTGTAATAGCTACTAATTGGGGATAAACATCATGATAACTAACACCAGAATTATGTCCACAGCTCCATTGATAATAACCTCTCACTTTACAGAGCTATAACCTAAGCTGGTATGTTATAGACAGTCAAGGCATTATGAGGACAGCTCTGAAAAAGTTGGGTAGGGAATTGTTATTACAGAGGTCTGTTGTCCTCAGGCAGGATTAAAGAGGTCATCACTCTTTTTGCAAGAATACATCCCTGGTGTCCTGACTAAACTCCACTTTGAATAATTACTATTCTGCCCTACATAAATTCAAGCTACAGTTTTAATTATGCATAACATCCAATATGAAAAACAGATCAGGTACTTGGGCTGCCAGCCAAAGGAACTCACCCACCCACATTTTTTTCTGGAGTATTTCCCACAGGAATGCCCCAAGCTGCTTTTTAAACTTCTACTGATTCAAAAAGCAAGCAGGAAATTTATTATTATTCCATACATTTTTATAAATCATTTTAGAAATAAACAAGAGATGCTTATCCCTAAAGGGATTTAACCCCACTTGTGTTTTTACATAGAGAAATCCCCTATCGTCTCATACAAAAGAAGTCATCCTCCTCGTTTATGGCTTCTGTAATACTGGAAGGTCTTTTAAAGATGGAATTACATATTTTGTGTCATTTAGGATTCTTTCCCCAAAAGCCCTCTTTTATCAGGTGAAGTAGCTGTGGGTGGTAGGTGTGTGCAGATCTGGTTCAATTCAAACTGCCCCCCCACCAAGGTCACGCTAATGGTCCATCATAAAAAGGTCCATCATGAGATTTGCAAATAGCCTTGTGCATGTATGGAGGCTGGAACCAGGGCGCTGCTGGGCCGCACTGCTGCAGGGAGTGCCAGTGGGGACTAGAAGGGCTGCCACCAGAGAGCCACCACTGGCAGTAAGTTGCACTCTTGCCCACCCACCCCGCCTGCCCTTTGAACTCCTTTAGAGGTAGGAATCCCCTTTGTTTGTAAAGAGGAATCCTCACCAGATTCCTCTTTACAGGCATAGACCTTTGGTCCGGGTTGAACTGGACTAATCTGGTTTGACCTTACAAAATAAAATCGCTGGCTAGTTTTAATGAACCGATTCACATACTGGTGGTTCAATTAGAATTTGGTTTGCAATTGAACCGAACCACCAAGAACGGTTCCATATGCACATCTAGTGGGTAGTTTCAGGTTGACTGGAGGGGAGGAGACCTTCAGAAGGGGCTGTTCAGCCTTTTCTTTCTCAGCTGTTGCCCGAAACTGCCCCTCCTACTGGCTAGTTTTCTCCACATCTCCTCACAAAAATGCTCCTATTTTGTTTAGCTCTTAGGAGAAAAGTAATTAATTAATTTCTGGGGGGAGAAAGGTTATGAAATTAGCTGAAACCTGCAAATGCTTCTAGGTTAGGGAGGGGCTATAGCTCAGGGGCAGAGCACATTGTTTACGTCTTCAATTATACTCTCATGCTCCATCCAAGCACAAAGTTTGACACATAGGTGCTTAGTGCAGAGTTTACTTATAATATTTAAAAGGCTGATTGGCTTATAGTTGGAAGGTTCTTCCCTATTGCCTTTCTTGTAAATCAGAACCATGATAGCCAATCCCCAGTCACTGGGAAATTGAGCAGTTTGATCTATGTAGGTAAACTAAGCGGCCAACACAGGGGCCCACCAATCAATGTGCACCTTCAAAAGTTCCGAAGGAATACAATCATTTCCGAGAACTTTCCCACTTTTCAACTGCAAAATCAACTGTTCTGTTTCATAAGTGGAAACTGAAGGCCAGTGCGGTAAGGTATCTATATGAAAATCAAACTGGGGACATGCCATTTGTTCGTTATAAAGCGTCTGAAAATGTACCTCCCATGATTCAGAGGTAATTGGACAAACTTGGTTAGAGTAAACATTATTGTTTGATAATGAAGTCAGCCTCCAGAAACTCACTGAATCATTATTCCTCACTGCGTTTATCAGGAGTATCCATTTCTTTTGCATTGCAGACCTTTTCTTGGCTCTAAGAAGAACTTTATAGACCTTTTCCCTTTTTGATATTTCAGTTTCCAATTGCATAGAAGGGTTGGAAATAGCATATTTTGAAAGAGTGATGAGATTTTTTCTCTCTCTAGTGCATTCTTGATCGAACCAATTTTTGGAAAAGGCAGATTTTGATTTTGATTTAAGCTTGGCATGGTGTGATTTAATAAATAGGGATTTAATTAAGTATGTAAGGGTCTCATAACTCTTAAAGATGTGGGGATCTTTGTCCATTTCAGTTGGAATGCCAAGCAAACCCTCCCTAACTGTTTCTCCGACCTCTAAATTGATCCATAAGGAAAAGGCTTGATCAATTTGGTGATTCCACCTAATTCTGGGACCCCCAGAGTCTACAGTTTGGAAATCCTGCACATCCTTATGGGTCTTAAGATGTTCTGTGAGAATATAGACTAATGTTAAAGGATAATGATCACTTTCTGGTCTAACATTGATACAAAATTTACCCATTAAGTTAAATAAGTCTCTTGAAACTAATACATAGTCAATGGTAGTCAAATTAGTTCCTCGGTGGAAAGTATACTGCCCTGGGCAATCTCCTGGGGCTATTCAATTTAAAATTAATAAATCCAAATTATTGGCCATACGGGCTAAGCATAGCCCTGCAAATTGCTCATTGTGTCTAGAGAAATACAGTTAGAAGGGCCAAGCTCCAAGTCATCTGGTGGAGGCCACAGGGAAAACTTTCCATAAAGTGAAACATCATTGGATCCCATTCTCACATTGCAATCCCCTGCTACAATCAGCAGGACATTAGGGTACTCGTCAATTAACTCTGAAATATATAGTTCAACTTCTTCCCATATAGCCTCAATCTGAGAATTACAATTCTGAGTAGGAATATATAAATTAACACAAAGAAACTTGGTTTTGTGGTAAGAAACCAGCACAGTTTTTAGAAAGCATTTGAAATCTTGACTTTTTACCCAGGCTTTTATATGATTGTCTCTACTGCTGCTTCTTTGTATTTTGCATGGTTATTTTGTGCTTGTATTTGAAATCTTTTTAGTCAGTTCTATGTTTTTATATTTTAGCTTATATTTTGTGTTTTTTTAATAGTCTTGTTTTAATTTTTGTGTGAACTGCCTTGGGATTGTTTTAATGAAAGGTGGTATATAAATTTAACAACAAATAAATAAATAGATAGATAGATAAAATAAAGGTCACCATCACCACCCCACGGCCGAACCATCTGAACCTCCAGACCTCTAAACCAGTTTGGCAGTCCATAAAAGGACCACCAAACTGGTTCATGCACATCCCTACCACCAAGCCCTCTTCACTGAAGTGGACCTAGAGTCTGGAATGGTTCTCTAGTGCAATTGATAAAGTCTAATTTGCATGAAGAAGTCATATACTGTGACCTGTTAACTACAAATATATTCCGAGGCTATTCACACAATTGCAGAAAATTGGGCTAGTCTCCGCTAGCCCGATTTTCTGCAATAGTGAGAACCACCAATCGGCTGCGAGCCTGCAATTGGATGCGAGCCCGGTGGTTCTTGAGCAGGTAACCCACTCAAGTAGCCTGCCCCTAAAACTGGGTTTGCAGAGGGGGGGTTCGCAAACCTGGGGGGTTTTTTTTCGTGAGTAGCCGCTGCATGGCTCCACACTGCAGCTGCTCATACTCATGAGGAGACCCCCAGAGGGAAGGCAAAAAGCCGCCTCCTGGCTCCAGGGGTCTCGCCAGCATGCCCTGTGCACTTGCGCAGGGCATGCTGGAGCTTCCAGGGGTCGATCGGCCCACACTCCCCCCAGCCCCCACCAGTTCCATCATGGAGCCGGCAATCGTGTGGGCTGATCTGGCCACCCAGGGCTCCCACCCTGCGTGTGCGGGGAGAGCAGGCATAGCTCGCTCTCCCCGCTCACTCTCCAAAACTGGGTCTCACTGATCGTGATAGCCGGCTCTCCTTCTGCTTAGGTTCAGCTCTTAAGTTTGTTCCCATGATCACTTAATTCAGGGTATTAGAGCTATTTTAATACTGTTACTGCATGTGTCTGTCTCCTTTGTTCAGATCAATAAATTGGGATGCATCCCATAAAGTTACAATTATACTGTTTTCCTGCCTGACAGCACCATCCATAAATCACAATGATATCTGTAATTCACAGTGATTAGACCATTAATGCCATTAATCAGACAAATAGATTTTACCAACTTAGTCCACATATTATTGATTTTGTCAATTAATACCATTTCGCGCTCTCTCTCTCTCTCTCTCTCTCACACACACACACACACACACACACCCCACTGTTATTTTTTGAAGAAAGAATCCTGGGTAAGAGAGTCCTGAGCCATTTTGGAAGGGTAGTATAAAAATCTAAATAAACAAATAAATAAATAAATATCCATCCAGAGTACATTCCTGATTCTGGGGGGAAATGTCCGTATTCAGTTCCATCATAAAACTGCATGATGCCGCCTGTTTAAAAAAATAAACAACATCCCAGAATTTAATGCAAATCTTGAGCAAACTCCTGGAATTCAGCTTTTCCTGTTGCTTGTTATATTTGGTGCACTCTGTGTAGGTACTCTGGCCTTTCAAGCCAAAGGGCTCTCTTTTGAAAGGCAAGAAACATCACTGCAACTCAGAGTGCCTTGTGAGAGACACAGGGTTCCCTGCTAGAGCTGCTGACTCGCTTAGCATGCAAAAACGACATCACATTCAGCATGGAATTGACTATTGGTGCCGTTTTCAAAGGAATCTTTCCCATTCATTTGCTAGACGGCCCCTGCACACTGCAGATGTTTCCAATGATATTCTGGAATGCACATTAAGTTCTCAAGCACCACATGCTAGACCAAATTGGGACTTGCCAATACCCTGTATGAACTGAGAGTGTGCCCTAGACTAGAACATAGCCAATACTCTGCTGCAACTGCAAGTGTGCATTGTAGAGAAAGATCAGGAGATGTGGGCAACAGAAGCTTCTCTTCCATTCCTGGTCTTCATAATCAGGAACTCCTGCTACGTTTCTGAGGAATTGTTACCAACCTGTGACTCTTATACACCAGGCACAGCCTGTGAACGCGCCTTGGGGGGGCTTCTTTACGTGTAAACGGAGCCGGTGCTCCATGCCACCCAGCAGCCCCCACAGCGGGGAATCACCTCCGCCACTCACCTGGCTCCCACGGAGGCGAGCTCCCGCCAGCAGCCAGGTGACTGGCGGAGGTGATTCCCCACCATGGGGAATGCTGGGTGGCATGGAGCACCGGCTCCGTTTACACGTAAAGATGCCGCCCGCCACCCCCACCCCCCGGAGACACGTTCACGGGCTGCGCCTGTTATACACATATGCATCAGTTTGATTATCTGGGGCAGTGAACCAAATTGGTTCTGGGGGAATTACTCTTTGAAGCTGGGGAATTGCTGAGATGCTAGGATAAAGCCTTCCCTTCCAACTCTGACCAGATGAGGAATCAGGCAGCTAGCCATCTGGTAGAACATGCCCAGATTGCCAACATCAAATCAGCAAGTATGTGTAACTTCAGATTGGAGTCCAACTAGTGCAGTGTCACTGTAAAGTACTTGGAGGGGGTGGGGTTTAAACAGAATCAAAAGTATAGGGCTTTTCAAAAGAAAGAAATAAGTTTTATTAAAAGAGAGCAATGGAATCAGATACTAAGCCTCTTCATGCAGGCATCTAAACCTGGATTATCTGCCTCTAACTAAGAGTTGCATGCTCACTGAAGCAGCCAAATGCCTCAAGTCCTGGTAGTCTGAACCTGAGTAATTCTGCTTCTAACCCTTAGCCTTCACCTAGAGTAGTGAGCAGCAGAGGGTCCTGTACCTAGTCTTCTTGATTGTGTGTCCCCTTTTCACTGTGTTTCCAGGGGCTGGCAACCGGCCACCATGTTTGTGAGAGAGCATAGTGGCTTGATAGGCTGCTAGCTGTAAATGTGCCACTCTGCACAGTACACTCTATAGTCCCATGCTAGCAATGGCTTGAATAGGGCTGGGCCAGCTTCCTGCCCCCTCATGGCCAATCAGAGCATGGCTGCTGATATCATGGGGTTTCCTGACTCCTGGCCATGTGGTGCATTGTGGGAAAGTTCTCCCAGTTCTCAACAGCCTTCTTGGCTCCAAGCTCATTACTGTGGCATTTATCTGCACTGGGCTTTCAGAGCCAAAAAGAGGCTCTGCTCATCTGCTCAGTATGGGGTTAGAACTCTTCCAAGCCCCCAATCACCCCCTTCTGATCATCTGCAAGAACTAATTGAATATTAGTTCTTACAGACGAAACCGCCCTGAGCCATTCTGGAGGGGTGGTAGATCAAATAAATAATTAAATAATGAAAAAAATATTGGCTGCTAGAGTGGACATAATAGAGTGAATTTTCCATGCTAGGGTTCATTAGGAAGGGGGTTGAAAAGAAAACTGCTATTATTATAATGCCCTTATACAAAACTATGATGCGGCCACACCTGGAGTATTGTGTACAATTCTGGTCACCACATCTAAAAAAGGTCATTGTAGAACTCGAAAAGGTGAAGAAGAGGGCAACCAAGATGATCAGAGGCCTAGAGCACCTTTCTTATGAGGCAAGGCTACAACACCTGGGGCTGTTTAGTTTACAAAAAAGACAACTGGGGGAAACATGATAAGAGGTCTATAAAATCATGCATGGTGTGGAGAAAGTGGATAGAGAGAAATTCTTCTCCCTCTCACATAGCACTAGAACCAGGGGTCATCCCATGAAATTGATTGCCAGGAAATTTAGCACTGACAAACGGAATTTAGGACTGACAAACGGAAGTACTTTTTCACACAATGCATAATAAACTTATGGAATTCTCTGCAACAAGATGTGGTGACAGCCAACAACCTGAATGGCTTTAAGAGGGGTTTGGATAACTTCATGGAGGAGAGGTCCATCATCGGCAACTAGTTGGAGGGCTATAGGCCACCTCCAGCCTCAAAGGCAGGATGCCTCTGAGTACCAGTTGCAGGGAAGTAACAGCAGGAGAGAGGGCATGCCCTCAACTCCTGTCTGCAGGCTTCCAGCGGCATCTGGTGGGCCACTGTGTGAAACAGGATGCTGGACTAGATGGGTCTTAAGCCTCATCCAGAAGGGCTGTTCTTATGTGAAGGAAAGGGGAAGTGAGGGGTGACCAAAATGTAGCAGCTTGCATGGAAATTAAACGTGGAGCTTGAGGAGGAGAGAAAGAAAGTCTAGTTTATACCTCTGCTGTTTCTGCAGAGAAGAGATGGAAAACTTTGAAGTGGGAAGGCGCTCTCAGGCTGGAGATCCAGCTTCCATGCTGCAGTAATGCCTTCACTGGGGTGGATTGGTTTCCTAGGCTGCCAGGTTGATGCCTAATATAAGAGGGTCTGGGGTACTTAGTGAGTGCCTGATTGCAAGGTGCCAAGAGGGGCTTGACAAAGGTGCTATTTTTCTAGATGAAGAGCTATGGGGGCTGGAAGGGTGAGACCATACTATCTGATAGGAATGCACAAATAGATGGAACTCTGGGCAAGCCAATTCCATCAGTGGCAAGGTCACATTAGTATCGAGTCAGTTGATTCATTCAGAACTCCATTATCCTAGCACCTTATCTTGCCTGGCTGGCATTTCTCAATAAAAAATTCAAGTACTAGGTGCAGTTCCTAGTACTTCCCCAGACTAGCAACTTCAAGGTACAAGTCTGTGTTCTTCATAATAATCTCTCCTGTATTTTATTTAATTATTTAAAATATTTATACCCCACACCTCCAGTACATGACTGTCTGGGGCAGCTCAAAACATTTATAAAATAGTTACAATGTAAAATCAGACTAATAAAATTAACCAAATTAAGCTAAACATGTTAACATATTAAAAATCCAAGCTAAAACCACAATCAGAATTACAGATTTTAAAATTTCAAATTAAAAGTTATTTTAAAAAACTAAAAACTATGAATTGTAAAAACTAAAGAACCTACCAGATATAAGCAACAAGTGAAACATTTAAAAGCCTCTTTAAAAAGATGTGGTTTTAGTTGTTAAAAACAAAACACTGAGGAAGGAAGCATGGCGAAGCTCTACATATACATTTTGTATCTCAAAATGGATACTGAACTTCACAATGGAGGCTTCTTTGGTAACCAAACCTCAGGATTCTCTGGAGCACAGTTTGAAAGCTTTTGAAATCAAAGCTGCTGCAAGATGCAGAAGGAGAAAAATTGGAACTGAGTCCAAGAGCCTTGGTCTACTTACAGCAGAGTAATCCCTCAGATTGACAAGAGAGCCCTGCTTATAAACCTAAGAGACCAAGAATGGCAATATGTCCAAATGCCCACTGATTGAGGTCTGGGACCTTGGAATGTAGGGGTGGAGGTCAGGAGATGCTAACACCAGAGACATTATGATATCAAATGACACCCCCTTCGTATTTCTATCAGTAACTTTCCCATGGAATGATATTTTACTACATTATGTTCTCAGACTCTATAAGTACTAAAGTAAGATGGAATCTGTTTCAGTGCTGCTGACAATGGGAGATGAAACGTAATGCATAATTCAGCTCTTGTGAGAGAACAAACAGTCAGAGACATTTACATTTCAGCAGTTCAAGCCCATTAGCTTATCCCAGTGTACAGGATTTTTGCTCAGAAAGGAAATTTTCTACCCTGCTTTCAGAAGAAGGAGCAAGAGACTGATTCAAGAGGAAACCCTACTGGGGGTCAAAGCAATGTCTAGCTACTGAATTATTTGCCTTCCTTCTCCACATTCCAAGTTGCAGAGAAAGAAATATTCAGCCGCGGCTGCTGTCACAACTTGAAGGAAATCTAAGGTGCATTTAGAAGCTGCCGCCCCCCACCAAGGAGCTTTTTCTTAGGTGAGAGAATGAAACCTGAGACTATCAGTCTAAAAAGGGGGAAGTAGAGTCGATAAAGTGTAGATAGAGAGAGGATCCCCTTGTTCACTGTCTCTACCCCTACTGGCCAATAGGGCTGCTGGTGCTAAGAGTTGATGCCATCAGGACCTGCATCTCCAACAGGAAATAGCAGTGAAAATTGGGAGGTCAATTCTACACAGTTCTACTACTGTATATACAATGTTGTAAACACAACAGTTTATCCATTATGGTTCTGTGAAACCTCCATGTTTAGGGGCAGTATATGTCTGAATTCAGGGGCAACAGCATGGAAAAGCAATTGCCTTCATGCCTTGATTGGGTTTATTGATGGAAGTGGAGGTGCCATCCAACCAGAACTGGTTGGCCTGACTTTGTCACCCTCTATCAGGGTGTGTGTGTGTGTGTGTGTGTGTGTGTGTGTGTGTGTGTTCCCCTCTTTAGCACTCTTCTCACCTTTCTCCCCTCCTCCTTGCTTAGGCTGCAATCTCTGCACATTCTCTCGTTTCTCTCCCTCTCCTACCCACTCTTGGGGGGCTGGGAGAAGGGCCCTTTTTCACTGCTGGCACTCCTTTGATTTCCTGTCTTGTGGCTGGACAGTCTGCTGCTTTGGCACTGCTGCTGAAGCTTCCCTGGGCCTGCTGCTCCTGTCATCCCTTTTTGGAGCCTTGCTCTGGGTTATGGTCCTTCCTTCCTTCTTCCTTCCTTCCTTCCTTCCTCTACAACCTTGCCCTTCCCATCTCTGCTTTGCTTGAATTCTATTTCTAATCTAATCCCATTGATATTTATATTCCCATTTCTGTTTCTGTTTCTACTTCCCCATTTCTCCATATTCTACTTACTACCTACAATTTGCAGCCCCCAAACTGGTCCAAACGCGTATTCCAAATCTATGTACTATTTCTGAATAGTGTATACCAAGGAGTGTGTCTACTAAACATCTAGGGATTCATTTTTTCTGTTCCATTCACCGTTCAGGTGAGGGACCCGTGCCTTCCAGCCATGCCCAGAATCTTCTCCACTTCTCTTTGGGCATCTTTTCTTTTTCTCGGTGAGTAGGCTCTCTTAATCTTGCTATGGCCCATGCTACTCCTGTTGCCCATCACTTCCATTGCTTTTGCCTCTCTTTCTTTTACTTGTCTTTCTTTCTCCTTAGCCTGTGTTTCCTGTAGTTCTCCATCCCCTCCCATGCTTGTTTCCTCTTGTTGCTGCAGTGACTATTTTCCTTTTCTCCTCTTCCCCTGCCATCTGGAGTTCTCTTTCTGTTTGACTCTCCTTTGGTTTAATATAACTTGTACTGCATACAAGTTGATCAAGCGGAGGGATGCTGTGGGCTCATCCCACCATTGCTGGCTGTCCCCTTCCCCCTGTTGTGACCTCCTTGGTCCAGTGAGGTCTGCTGCCCCCTCTCTCTCTTCCCGAGGCCACATCTTCCCATCTCTGCTGTGACCGGTCTTCTGGCCATCACAGTGCCATGGCAATCTCTTCCCATGTTTGTCTGGCTGCCAGGCAGCTCTCCGGCAAATGCTGCCGTTTCAATGAGATGGTTGACTTCGCCTTCACTGCTCTTGCTTTCTCTGTTGCTCCCACCACATCCTTCCCTCTTTATCCTCATCTCCCAGCTGGCAGATTGTTCTGGGACAAACCCTCTTTTCTTTTGGCAGCCACATCTTTCTTCCAGCTAAAGGCAGGGCTTAATGGAAGAGCTGACAGTGCATTTCTCAGAGGTGATGCAGCACCCTCATTCTTTGTAAGCCTCTGTGAGTCCTTGCATGGCCTGTAGCAAATCATCCAGGAGGCGACCCACTGCATGGCGTACTTGTCATTTATTTTGTGCTGACACCCAGCCATCATTCATGCCACTAGTACTCTCTGGAGCTTGCTGGCCTCGGAGATGTTCATGGTGGTCTTTCTCATTACCATGGTCTGCCTTCCTTGTCTCTGCTTCTTTTTCTGTTCTTGATCCTCCTGGTTTCTACTCATTCCTGCTCTGTTCTCTGCTCTCACTTCTCCCCCTCTGCCTGCATGTTGTGATTTCTCTGCTCCTTGTCTTTTGAGGTGCAGTCCATTGGGAGTTCTGGGGTAATTCTCCACTTCTGCAGGGACCAGTAGATTTCTATGGTATAGTCTAGGGATGTGCAAATTGATTCATGTACAAATCGATTTGTACCTGAATCTAGCTGATTCGGGTGATTCGGAGACAAAACTAATCACCCCTGTGGTCCATTGGCTAGATTCGGGTACAAATCGAATCACGCCTGATTCAATTTGAATCTATTCGAGTTTTGGATCCCTCCTATTAATTCCCTTAGATTCCCAGCTTTCATTTTTTTTAAAAAAGCTAAGCTCTAGCCCTTATAGAAGTGGAATTATGGAGCAAAATGTGTAGTCACTATTTTTCAAGTGTTTAGATTCTTTGGTGTATAATAACTCACTCAATGAATCCTTATGAGGATTCATTACACACCTTCATTTCTTCTATTCATTTTGATTGTCTTTTCGACGGCACCAACTGTCAACTGCCATATGGCAACTACACCACAAGGCAGTGGGATACTACTCAGTTTAAGTTAAGTGTCTAATGGGTAGAGGCTACCACCCAAATTGCAGAGGAATTGGGCAAAGGGGTGATTTTTGGTGAATTGTTGAAGTTTTAGTGTCTTTGGGGCAGATTTGGGGCATAAAGTGGGATCTGGGGTGGAAAAGTGGGGTGGGGTGGGGTGGCAGTGCCTAATGGGTGGAGGCTACCACCCAAATTGCAGAGGGATTGGGCAAAGGGCTGTTATTTGCTGAACTGTTGAAGTTTACGCATCTTTAAGGTTTTTATGCTTAAGGTATGATGGAGGTGTATCGTTTCACACCGGGGGGAAGGGGTGGCCTAAAGCGGTGTGGAGTTTATGGTAGTGCCCAAGGGGACAAAGGAAGCTACTAGAATTTTTTCAAAGAGTTGGGCAGAGGGCTGATTTTTGGTGATTTGTTGAAGTTTACGCATCTTTAAGGTTTTTCACCATAGGGAAAAATGTAGGTTTCAGCAGCCCCATAACTGCACTTGGGAGGCGCTGGGGTGGCCCAGAGTGAGCAGCGGTGTAGTGAACAGAGGGTTCTGTTGTTTCTGAGGTGTTCTGAGTGTAGATTCTCTGGTAGCAAATGAGATTTTCAATACAAACCATGAATCCACTCTCATTTGCTATCAGAGAATCCACACTCAGAACACCTCAGAAACAACAAAACTCTGAGCTGATAGTGGCTAAAGCCTCCGTCTCCTCAACTGGGGCTGTGAGGGCCTCTGCATCTTCTGCACTCTGGCCATTGGGTTAGGGTTCGTGCCTTGGGCCTGCCTCTCTTCTAACTGGCACACCTCTTCCAATTATTTGTGGACCTCCTCTTCCCATCCCAATTCTTCTGCCTTTGAGAATAGGCAACTTTGAGAACAGACTGCAACATTCATTTGTTTGTTGTTTCAACATAGGAACATAGGAAACTGCCATATACTGAGTCAGACCATTGGTCTGTCTAGCTCAGTATTGTCTTCACAGACTGGCAGCAGCTTCTTCAAGGTTCCAGGCAGGAATCTCTCTCAGCCCTATCTTGGAGAAGCCAAGGAGGGAACTTGAAACCTTCTGCTCTTCCCAGAGTGGCTTCATCCCCTGAGGGGAATATCTTGCAGTGCTCACACATCAAGTCTCCCATTCATATGCAACCAGGGCAGGCCCTGCTTAGCTATGGGGACAAGTCATGCTTGCTACCACAAGACCAGCTCTCCTCTCCATGCTGGGTCTGTGCTCCTCATTCCCAGGCCCTAGGTGAAGATGCAGGGCCTCAACCGGCCCCTTCCATGGCCATCGTCCTGTGGCTTGTCCTCCTGTCCTGCCGGCAGCCATTCTCCCATGGCCACGGCTGGTCCTGTATTCTGGAACTTTCTCCCTTTGATGGTCTTCTTCCTGAGTTGCCTTTGAAAGTCCTTGAGCCTCTCTCTGCTAGTTCTAAGACACTGCACATCACATGGCTCTCCGAGGTTAATCCTGCTGATCTGGTGCAGTTATGTGACAATCACCATGTGGTAATCCACCACATTCGTGTTGCAGCTCCATCGTACCATCTGTTGGCATTGCCTCCTGATGCACACCTTAAAGACCTCCCACCACTTTGGGAGAGTGGTGCCTGCTGTTTTCCTCTCACCAAGCAGGGTGGCTCCCTGCAGGGACGTAGCAAGGTTGGAGTTGACCCAGAGACAAGATTTAAAAATGCACCCCCCTCACTGCAGCTCGGCTCATGAAGTAAAGAAATCTTAAATGAGGCTGAATAGTGGTAACAAAAAGCAGATAGATAGATAGATAGATAGATAGATAGATAGATAGATAGATAGATAGATGCACATATGTGCCACAATAGAACATCATCTTAAATTATTTTAAAGAAGGTTTTGTAAATTGTGGATGATGCAAGTCATTTAATGGTACTAGAGAAAGACATGCTGTTCTGGTAGCTCCAGGTCTTAACACTCACACCAATTTTGGAGGATGAATACAACTGAAGGAAGCCCAAGTGGGTGTGCAGCTGGGGGAGTCAGTCATTGACTTGCCTCTGGGGGCTCCCCCCAAGGCAGTGGGCCCCCAGACAACTGTCTCCGCTTGCCCTATTATAGTTACGCCCCGGCTCCCTGGTATTGAGCTTTCCAGTCTGCAGCTTCTTGGTAGGCTCTCTGTTTGCTTGTGTATGGAGTCTCCAGGGTGGCTTTCCCATTTGTCCAAGCAGCCAAATGCCTCCTTGCACCACCACCACCACCACCATCAAGTGATCCAACCAGGGCATGCAGATCACTGTGCATCTGTCCCACTCTTGGAAGCCAGATGCAGTCAAGTTTACTCACTCTGAGTGGATGGTAGTATGTGAAGTGAGCCTTCTTGGTGGTCTTTCCTCCACCTCCCATGCTTATTGCTGTTCCTGTCTCCACAGATGTCATCATCCCTGCATATCTCCCTCTGATCTGATCTGCATTCTGAATGGGCCTATATTGCAGGGTTGTTGGGTACACCCTGTATTGATCTTCAAGCCCCAGTGCATCCTCCAGGACAGTGTTCAGGACAAATTCCGAGGTGGTGAGTAGAGTGGGCTCCCGAGTCGGAGCTAGAGAAGTCTTGAATGTACCCTCCGGTGCTCTGTTCCCTCCTCTCTGCTTCTGCTCCTTCAACCGCTATGCTGTCCTGCATCCTCGAGCGATTGTTGAAATCCCCCATTACTATGTGGTGTTTGCAGTACACATAACAGACATCTTTGAGACATTCTCATATCTGTAGCTTGCCCATTGCCCACACTGGTGTGTGCACTACACAGACTCACAGTAAGATGCAGTTCCCTGTTCGGTGATCCTGATTCCATTGTTCTTGTTGCATGTTTGTCACTTTCAATGTCAAATCTGCTATGAGGAGGCAGCCTGGTTCAAGCTCTAGAACCCTGTCCACTTTCAGGCTTCCCATGTTCTTAAACAGGGCCACTCCCCGCTGTCCCATCCTGGTGTTGCTGGAGTAAGACCAGTAAGATGGAACCCAGGTCCAAAAATGATGTGCTGCTATCTATGTCTCTTGTAATGCCATGATTTCATACAACATCTTTGCTAATGTCATGAAGATCTCGTTGCTTTTTGCTCTATTCTGCAGACATTCCACATCAATAAATTCAGGGGAATTGGACTCTCTTGCATTTTTGCCTGATTTGAGAAGGGGCCTTCTCTCTGTGGTTCCTTTGTCCCTCCTTTCTTGCCTATGATGTTTCCTCTCCTTTCTTGATCTCACTCATGGGTTTCTCCAGTTTCTCCATTCTCATGTGAGACCTCCCATATCTATTTGTGTCACCTTCCTTTGTCATAAGATCCTTGGATGAGGATAGAGGAGAGGACATTCAACAGCTTTGGTGTCTATTTTCAAGCTTTGGCTCCTTTTCTCAGCCTGTTGTCATGCCTTGTCATGCCCTGTCTCCACTGTGGTCATTGCCACCATCCCTTTCTCCTTCTCTGTCCCCCTGTGATCTCGAGATCAAGGATTTCTTTCAGGGGCTGCTGAGAGGGTAGCGTTCCCAGGACAATCATCCTTAGGGCATAAGCCTGGGCCCCATCACCCTCTCCCACCTTCACCACCTCTTGGGCTCTCCAGTGCCTCTGTGGCTTCCTTTGGTTATAATTGTTGGAGATGCAGGTCCTGATGACATCAATTCTTAGCACCAGCAACCCTGTTGACCACTAGGGGCATTAGGGGTAGAGACAGCATTCCCCCTCTTACCACGCTTTCTCTACTCTGATTCCCCTTTGTTAGACTGATAGTCAAAGTTTCATTCTCTCTCTCTCTCTTTCTTGGAGAGAGAGAGAGAGAGAGAGAGAGAGAGAGAGAGAGAGAGAGAGAGAGAGAGACTGACTTCCATCTTCTCCCCTTCCCTTCTTCCTGCATATAGCTAGCAACCAGGCATGTCAGTCTCAATCTATCTCCCTGGTGGATTATGGGGCTCCTACACTCTGTCCCCAGAAAGAAAAACTTTGGCAAGTGCTGGAGCTTACCTGTGACCAGGTTTGTCCAGAAGGAAACATGATTTTCCCATGCTGTCCCACTCACATCCAGAAAAGGATACAAAATACTATACAGTAATTTGAAGGAAGGTTTTCTCTCCTAATGGAAAAGATGTCAGGGAATCTAGTGGTAGAATACTCACTTTGCAGAAAGGACATCACAGGTTTAATCCCTGTCATCTCTAGAAGAAAGAATAATCTTGAGATAACAAAACTGGGGAAGAATGTAGAGGACTGCTGCCAAATGTTATTGCTGGGCAGCATTCAGGCTAATGCTGCCCTCACATCAAAACATTTCACAGTACAACCATTTTTCCTGATTCCCCTTTCCTTCCTCTGTTCCCATTATATGTCCTCAGAGACATATTTTCTGGGGGTACTGCGAGCAGCAGGTGGAAGGGGGGAATTAGAAAAAAATGTTGCATGCTCAAAACATTCTAAAGCGAGGCCAGCATTAATCTGGATGCTGCCCATTATTTATATAATACAATTCATGTGCATAGCACTTCACAACATATGAGAGGTCAGTTTCCCTGCTCTGAAGGTCTCACAATCTAGATATAGACACAAGAGAAGCAACAGAGAGAGATGAGGGGGAACAGGGGCCAGGAAAGAAAAATGTGATTCTTCCATGTACATGAATTTAGGATTAGTTCGTACCATAGGTATGCTAATCATCGTAAACAGTTCTTGGCTTTATAGACCGACCAATGATCTGACTCAGTATAATGAAGCATCATATATGTCAGCTTAAAAAAGGAACAAAGATAAAGGCATTCACACATGAAGTGGTAATGTGGGTGGCCATTATAATGAAAGCAGCAGACTTCCCAAACTGAGGGTAAGCTTTGACTGCTAAGATTTGATGTGGTGAGACAGCTCACACTTAGTTGTTTTTCTGTGGAACAGCATTAACTATGACTTCATCATAAACTTTTTTTTACATGACAATAATTCATAATGAGGAACAGGAATTCTTTTAAAAGCTCTCTGCTCTTTTGTACCAGTAAAAGCCAAACACTTTTGCCAAAATATCTGGAAGAGATTTCCTTGAGAGTTGAAGAATGCCAGCGCAACCTGGTTGGGACGGCTGTGAAGTCCTTGCCTTAAGTTAGCACAAAATGTTACATGAAATAGGAAGGCAATACTGTCAGCAGCAAGATGGTGTCTATAAATTAGAAGAAGCTCGCATTTTGATAACAAAGTTTGACTTCTTGCATAGCAAAAATAATATATTGGTGTTCCAAAGTCTCATTCCTGTACAAGACCTGTAGGGATGACAAATTTCAGTGTGAATATTTCAAAAGCTGTTCTTATTAATGTCATTCAGGGGTTGGGGAATCTGGAGGTTATAAGAAAGCTGGTGCAGGGGGAAGACTTAGGAGGAGGATTGTTTCATACCTTTCCCCTTTTTTTCATATTTATAATCACTGTTACTAGCTGACATGAAGACAAAAGAAGTGCTGCTGCAAGTAACACTGTGGGCAGTACAGGAAAGGGGCAAATTTCACCAGTCTTCACTTCCCTCTGAGGCCCTCTGTGACACTTAAAAATATACCCCTGAGGGTCACACAGCCCTCAGGGACATATTTTTGAGTGTCACCGAAGGCTTCATAAGGAAGAGAGTTCAACAAAAATTATGTCTTCACTGTGGCACTCACAGTCACTGCACCACCACCACATCCTTAGTCTATATGCCCGCTGCTGAATAATTCCCCAACTAAGAATCAAAAACAATAAAATAAATTCATAGCTGATCATGCTTACCTCAACCAGACTATTTTTCTAAAGATAAATAAGTCAACTCTGATAGATACAGTGGCTAACATTCTGACTAGATTTACTCAAGAAAGTCCCACTGAAATTAAAAGGACAAGGTAGGCCTTCATAACATGGTTATTTTAATTTCAACAGGACTTCCCTGAGTAAATGTAATCAGATTTAAGCAACTAATCCAAATTCAGATATTGTTTCATGTAACTAGTGTTAAAGGGTGTGAGGAGAAACTTTGAAAGCCTCACACAGCAGAGTATGCTCTGGGGAAATAAGTTTAACCCACAAGATTATCTGGAGACAGTAGGTTGAGTTTGAGCTTGAATAAAGATTTGTTAAGAAACTAAAACACCACATACTGAGAGAGAAACAGAACAACATACCCAAACAGATACTAGCCTTCAGCTGAACAGTTCTAACTGACTCTTAATTGACCAAGAGAAACCTAATAACATAACTCCTCATGCCTCTAGTGGCCAGAAGAGGTTACTGTGATGCTAAGAGCAATTATTCTCACTTCTAACAATTAGTCCCATGCAATAACTAGTAGCTCTGGTTGGGAATGTGCATCCACATCAAAGGTCACCAGTTCAGGGGAGCACAAATGAGTATTATGATATGGATACAGATGTATATCCATTTGAGCATCTGCAGTAATATTGCCTTGTGTAATAAGGGCATTTATGACAATTATCCACATTATCCATCCACATCAAACATGGTGTTTGATTTCGGTTTGGGCCCAGTGTACTTCTGATATTACTTTCTTTCACTGAATGCCATCATGAACATTAAGAGAAAAGCAATACCAATCATGCAGCAAGGCCAGAGAGCAACAAGTATGGAGATGTTCTCAGTAGGGGTGTGCAATTTGGGTTTTCGGTGATTCGGTTTGGGACCCGAACCGAATCACCCCTGTTCTGTTCTGTGCCCGAATATGGGCTACCCGAATCACCCCTGATTCAGTTTGGATTCGGATTAAATCCGAATCTGAATCGATTTGGGTAAAAAACTGGGTCCCAGGGGCAAAATAGTGGGGTGGGTTGGTAGTGCCCAATGGGTGGAGGCTACCACCCAAATATCAGGGGGATTGGTCAAAGGGCTGATTTTTGGTGAATTTTTGAAGTTTTAGTGTCTTTGGGGCAGATAGGGGGCATAACGTGGGATCAGGGTCAAAAGAGTGGGGTGGGGTGGTAGTGCCTAATGGGTGGAGGTTACCACCCCAATTGCAGAGGGATTGGGCAAACAGCTGATTTTTGGTGAATTTCTGAAGTTTACGCGTCTTTAAGGTTTTCCCCCATGAAGGGTTTATTGCTTCATGTCGGGGGGAAAGGGGTGTCCTAGTGCTGGTTGGGGTTGGTGGTAGTGCCGGGAAGGGGCAAGGAAGCTACCTGCATTTTTTAAAAGGATTTGGGCAGAGGGCTGATTTTTGGCGAATTGTTGAAGTTCACGCGTCTTTAAAGTTTTTCCTCATAAGGTATACATGGAGCTTTCAGCAGCCCCATAAGTGCACTTGGGGGGTGCTGGGGTGGCCCAGAGAGAGTGGTAGTGTAGTGCACATAGGGTGCCAACCACCCCCATGGGTTTCTAACCGATGGGGTAGAGGGTTCTGTTGTTTCAGAGGTTTTCTGAGTGTAGATTCTATGATAGCAAATTAGAGTGGATTCATGGTGTCTCATTGAAAATCTCATTTGCTATCATAGAATCCACACTCAGAACACCTCAGAAACAACAGAACCCTGTACCCCATGGGTTAGAAACCCATGGGGGTGGTTGGCACCCTATGTGCACTACACCACCACTCGCTCTGGGCCACCCCAGCACCCCCTAAGTGCACTTATGGGGCTGCTGAAAGCTCCATTATAACTTATTATGAGGAAAAACCTTAAAGACGCGAAAACTTCAACAATTAACCAAAAATCAGCCCTCTGCCCAAATTCTTTGAAAAAATTCAGGCAGCTTCCTTGCCCCAACCTGGAACTACTACCAACCCCACCCCACTCTAGGACACCCCTTTTCCCCCGAAGTGAAGCGATACATCCTTCACGGCGGAAAAGACGCGTAAACTTCAGAAATTCACCAAAAATCAGCCCTCTGCCCAATCACTCTGCAATTAGGGTAGTAGCCTCCACACATTAGGCACTACCACCCCACCCTACCCTTTTGTCACAGATCCCACGTTATGCCCCTATCTGCCCCAAAGACACTAAAACTTCAGAAATTCACCAAAATTCAGCCCTTTGCCCAATCCCTCTGCAATTGGGGTGGTAACCTCCACCCATTAGGATCTACCACCCCACTCCACTATTTTTCCCCTGGCACCCAAAATTCGAGCAGATGTCACCAGCGGCGTAACGATAGAGGGAGCAGGCAGGGCACGTGCCCTGGGCGCCACCCCGATGGGCCACGTGGGGGGATGCCAAAAAGTGGCTTCCCCCTGCTCCCCTGGATCACCCGCCAAGTGTGGCGGTGTGCATGCGGTGGCGATTTGGCGGTGGTGAGCAGCGGCGGCGGGTCGTCCACCGAGTGTGGCGGTGGCTGGTGGCTGGCGGCGATGGGCTGTAGCGCGGCCTGAGCGGCGGTGGATCGCCCGCCGAGGAGTGCAGGCAGAGCGATGCCGAGCCTGCCTTCTGGCCCGGCGTCGCTTCCCAACTGTGCAGGTGCGCCCTCACAGGTATGTGGGGGCCGGGGGGGCCGGAGGGCGGAAGGTGCCATTTCAGGGCCAGAGCTTGCCCTGGGTGCCGTTTCCCCCCGATATGCCACTGCTAGAACGACTTGCACAACCAAGGTGACATTGGTCATATTTGCGCCAATAGAGTCTCCATCATTTTTTTCTGTTGTTGTTCAGTTTATTCTTCCAAGATGGAGTGCTGTACCTGCCTTGTCAGAAAACACAATAGAGGACGTGCTAAGAGCATGATGGTATGTATACCTGGGCTCTCAAGGTGGCAATTTTCTCAGGAAAAGAAAAAGTTCTATTTAAATATTTTCATGGGGTTGAAAACTCCTTTAATCAAATGCGCCCAATGAAGGATACAATTAAGCACCCAACCAAGCAAATATAAATCTCCCTTTATATGACCTATATGATGAGATGGCCAATGTGAGGCTCCTCAGCTGCTGTTGGCCATCATTCTCAGCTGCAGTCCATTACCATGCAGCAACATTATTATTATTATTTATTTATTTACACAGTCAGACAGGGGTTATTGACTGGTTTGTTTTATCCAGACATCGAGTCCTTCCCAAGGACCTGGGATGGCGGAATTATTATTATTATTGTTATTATTTCTTATTTACACAGTCAGACAGGTGTTATTGACTGGTTTGTTTTATCCAGACATCGAGTCCTTCCCAAGGATCTAGGATGGCTGAATTTTATTGTCAATGTTGTTGCTGTTGTTATAGATATCGTCGCAGAATATAGGCTGTTCCCAATAAAGCTGCATTTTGTAATTGGCTTATGGTGATTTCTGTGGCCCCTATGGTGTTGAGCTGCTCTATTATTATTATTATTTCTTGTTTACACAGTCAGACAGGTGTTATTGACTGGTTTGTTTTATTTTGTTTTATTTGTTTGTTTGTTTTATCCAGACATCGAGTCCTTCCCAAGGACCTGGGATGCCAGAATTCTATTGTCAATTGTTATAGATATCATCGCAGAATATAGGCTGTTCCCAGTAAAGCTGCTTTTTGTAATTGGCTGATGGTGATTTCTGTGGCCCCTATGGTGTTGAGGTGCTCTTCAAGGTCTTTTGGAACTGCACCCAGGGTGCCAATTACCACTGGGATTAGTTTGGACTTTTTCTGCCACAGCCTTTCAATTTCAATTTGTAGATCTTTGTATTTTGTGATTTTTTCTAGTTCTTTTTCTTCTATTCTGCTATCCCCTGGTATTGCTATGTCGATTATTTTCACTTGTTTTTCTTTCTTCTCGACTACAGGAATATCTGGTGTATTGTGTGGCAGATGTTTGTCTGTTTGGAGTCGGAAGTCCCATAATATTTTTACATCTTCATTTTCTTCAACTTTTTCAATTTTATGGTCCCACCAATTTTTGGCTATAGGTAGCTTGTATTTTTTGCAGATGTTCCAGTGTATCATCCCTGCTACTTTGTCATGCCTTTGTTTGTAGTCAGTCTGTGCGATCTTTTTACAACAGCTGATTAGGTGGTCCACGGTTTCAATTGCTTCTTTACAAAGGCGGCACTTGCTGTTTGTGGTGTATTTTTCGACTTTTGCTCTTATTGCATTTGTTCTTCGTGCCTGTTCTTGTGCAGCCAGTACTAAATCCTCTGTTTCTTTCTTCAAGTTGCCATTCTTAAGCCATTGCCACGTCTTGGTGGTGTCTGATTTTCCACTTATATTGTGCAAATATTGACCATGCAGTGGCTTATTTTTCCATTTTTCTGCTCGGTTCTTGACTTGTTCTTTCTTGTAGGCCTGCTTTGTTTCATTGGTGTTGAATAGTTTCGCGTTATTGTCCATTTTAAGTGCATCTTCTTCACTGTCCTTGATATATTCTTCAAAGCCTCTTTTCTCCTCCTCTACTGTTTGATGGACTTGCAGCATTCCTCTTCCACCTGAGCTGCGAGGGAGGTATAGCCTATCGGCATCACCACAGGGGTGCAGAGCATGATTGATGGTCATTATTTTCCTGGTCTTACGATCCAGCGTCTCTAGCTCTGCCTGGGTCCGGTCTATTATTCCTGCAGTGTATCTGATAATAGGTATACCCCAGGTGTTTATGGCTTGTATGGTGTTCCTGCCATTGAGTTTGGACTTGAGGATTTTTCTAACTCTCCTGATGTATTCACTTCCCTTTTTTTTTTTAACTTCAGTGTGTGCGATGTTATCAGCCTGGAGAATGCCCAAGTATTTGTAAGGTTCTTTCTCTTCCAGGTTCTTGATCTTGCTTCCATTGGGCAGTTCTATTCCTTCTGTTTTTCTTATTTTTCCTCTGTTCATTATTAATGCAGCACACTTGTCTAGTCCAAACTCCATTGCTATATCGCTACTGAATATACGGACAGTGTTTAGCAGTGATTCCATTTCTGACTGGGACTTTCCATACAACTTCAGAACGTCCATGTACAGCAGATGGTTGATTTTACTTGATGTTTTAGAGGTTTGGTATCCAAGGCCTTTTTTGTTTAGTATTTGTGAAAGTGGAGTCATGGCGATTACAAACAACAGAGGGGATAGTGAGTCTCCTTGGAAAATGCCTCTTCTAATGCTAACCTGTCCAAGTGTCACGCCATTGATTGTTAACTGTGTACTCCACATGCTCATTGCTTTTTTTTATAAATATCTGAATGTTTTTGCTGACACCAGTTGTTTCTAAACATTTTAGTATCCATGTGTGAGGCAATGAATCGAAGCCTTTCTTGTAGTCGATCCATGCAACACTTAGATTGGTTTTTCTTCCCTTGCAGTTTTCTAAAATCATCTTGTCAATCAGCAGCTGGTCTTTTGTGCCTCTGGTGTACGGGCAGTTTCCTTTCTGTTCAACTGGAAGCTGTTTGTTTGTTAATAAGTGTTGCATCACTTCATCTGCTATTATTCCAGTTAATAATTTGAACATGGTTGGCAGGCAGGTTATAGGTCTATAATTACTTGGAACTGCACCTTTTGCTGGGTCTTTCATTGTGAGATGACTTTTCCCAGTTGTTAGCCATTGTTTAATATCACCTCCTTGCAAAATGTGATTGAACTGTTTTGATAGTTGTTTATGAAGGCTTCTTAGGTGTTTAAGCCAAAAGCCATGCAGTTCATCGTAGCCTGGAGCAATCCCATTTTTAATTTTCTTTGCTCTTTCACTTATTAATTCTGGTGTTATTATGAGATCTTGCATTTGTTGTTTACATTTTTTGACCTCTTTCATCCAGCCTGCTTTTTTATTATAATCTGTTGGGTTGTCCCATAATTTCCCCCAGAATTGCACTGTTTCTTCTTTATTTGGTGTTTCTATGTTTCTTGAAGTTTTTCCTTTGCTTTGGTAGAAACGTCTCTATTTTGACTGGAATTTGAGATTCTGCCTGTGTTGTATAATTCTGGCTTCATATCTGCTAATCTTCTTTGACAATGCTGTTATTTGCTGCTTTATTATTTCCAGGACTTCTCTAATTTTCCTTGAATCTAGATGGCATATTTGTATCAGATACTGTTTGGTGTTTTCATTCTTCAACTTCTTGTCTTTCATATCTTTCAATTTACTAGCATCTGATCTAAGCCTGGAGATTTTATTTTCTAATCTAATCTTCCATTTAGGTGATGCGCTACTTTCTTTTTTTACAGGTCCATTGATCTTATATCCGAGCTCTTGTGTTGTTAGTGTTGCTGCACTGTACATTAGTTGGTTTGTTTCTTGCAAATTATTGGTGGTTATTTCTGCAAGTGCAGCCTTGACATCTTTTAATGCCCAAGCAAGTTGTTTTTTGGCAACTGTTTTTAGAGCTGGAAGTCAAACCCTGGTGGTTGTTTGGTTCATGTGCTCAGTTATTTTTTGCTTTAGTTCTTGTTGCTTTTCTGTTAAACGGCATTCGAGTTTTTGAGGTGAAGGCGAAGTGGAGGTTGCCTGGTTTTGATTTTGAAACAGTTCAGCAACAGTGGCATCCTCTATTTCCAACACCTCTTCCACCTGCGCCTGAGCAACTTCTTCAGTTGGTGGTAATTCTTCTTCCATTTCTTGAGCCTGTGTTGCTCTTTGCAGTTCTTCCAGCTCAACTCCTGTGAATACTTTATTTCTTATTATGAATCTTCTCTTGTCTGCTAGCCTTTGTTCTGTTATTTCTGTATCTGGATGCTTCTCTTTCCAAATTTGGTACATTCTTTTAAAATAACCTCTTCTAGTTGGACTAGACTTGTAATAGCAGATCATTATTTCCTTGTTGGCATTTTTCGTATATTTTTTCTGGTTACGCGACATTTCTTCCAGTAACTTTGCAGTCTCCAGCCCTGGTTGCTCAACTGAAGATCCTGAGTCCTGTAGCCCACTTGCCACCAGATGTCCAGGGACTCCAGCACCTGGCACGGTCCTTGTTGACCTGGGTGACGACCGGTCTGGTATAGATTTATTAAAGTTACGTCTCACCATATTGTTGATGGGAGAGGCACTCTTTGTCTGGCTCCTCTGGTGAGACCTGTCCAGTATGGTTGGACCTCTGGCATAGCTCTCACCTTCCTCAGAGCACACAAGCCCCACAACCACGCCAAGGTAGTGCCTCACTGGGGGTATTATTATTATTATTATTATTATTATTATTATTATTATTATACATTCCCCCCCACCAGACAGCTCATGAGGCTCTGAATGTAGCTTTTAACAAAAAATCACCTACACATCAGCTTGCCAGTCAACCAGCCAGCCATCAACTAGACAGCAAACTACCCAATCAACCACTAAAGTTGTGATCCTTACTATATTTTAACTTTTCTGTTATTTTTTGTTGTAAACAACCCAGAGACGTAATTTTGGGGCAGTATAAAAATATAATAAATAAATAAATAAATAAATAAATAAATAAATAAATAAATAAATGTATTTGCTTCTCAGTAGGGTTGTGCATTTTGTATTTTCTATTTTTCGATTCAGACTGAATCTGAAACACCCCAAATTTGGATTTTGTCCAAAAATAATTCTTCCAAAACACCCCAATTCTGATTTGTATATGACTTAATCTGAATCCAGATCTGAATTAATTCAGATTAAAAAAAACAAGTCACATAGCCAAAATAAGGGGGGGGGGGCGGTTTCCTAGTGCCCAATGAGCGGAAGCTACCACAAAGATTTCAAAGGAATTGGGCAAAGGGATTATTTTTGGTGAATTTCTGAAGTTTGCGCATCTTTCAGATTTCCCCCATAGAGAATAATGATGGTTTCAGCAGCCCCATAACTGCACTTGGAGGCACTGGGGTGTCCAAGGGCAAGTGCTTGCCAACCACCCCCATGGGTTGCCAACCCATGAAGTATAGGGTTTTGCTGTTCTGTCTCTGTCACCTCAGAAACAACAAAACCCAGTACCTCAATGGTTAGCAATCCATGGGGGTGGTTGGCACCCTCTGTGCACTACACCACCACTTGCTCTCAGCCACCCCAGTGCCCCACAAGTGCAGTTATGGGGCTGCTGAAACCACCATTATTCCCTATGCTTAAATACACTCAAACTTCAAAAAATCAGCCCTTTGCCCAGTGCCTTTGAAATCTGGGTGGTGGCAGGCACCCAGGGGAGCACTACCACCTGACTGAAGCCGCTTTTCTGCTCCAAATTCTCCCCAAAGAACATAACAGCACACATCATCAACAAAAACCACAGAGCTTTGCTGGAAACCAGGTTTCCAAAGCAAGATCACACAGATGCAGCAGGCTAGGCCCTAGAGCCAACAACAGCACCCTGCCCTCCCTCCCACAAGCATTTTTTGTCCACAAGCAACAGAGACACAGCTACATCTGTGGCACCCGGCCATAAAAGCGGGTTAAGTAAGGAAGGGTGCAAACAACAGCAACATTCTGCCAATGGAACAGCCAGGTTTGGCCCCCCTCCCACCTACCCAAGTAGAAGAGTCATTATCCTGACAATAATTGCACACAACCTTTTGCACATTCTTTGACTATCCTGCAACAGATTGGAGCCTGTGGCACCACACAACCTATTTGATCTAGTTTGAATAAAGATTATGATGATGTTAGAAGTCACAATATGACCCAATCTTCATTGCAAAGAAGAAGTCCAGAGAGAGAGAGAGAGAGAGAGAGAGAGAGAGAGAGAGAGAACGAACCACCAGGATGACCATCCATGAGGTCCCAAAATACAGCACAACAGCAAACCATCCTAGTCAGGTGTTTGAATTGCATAATATATATACATTGTAACTAAATAGGGAGCAGTAAGGGAACAGAGAGACACAATAGCAGACACAATATAACTATGGATTTAACAGAATATAGACAATTAACTAGGGGGGAAAGACAGAAATGTGTTTGTTTTTTCAATCAAAAGGTTACGCTATCCTTAACCACCTACTAGCATGGGGAAGGGGATCCCTCCCACACAGAACCCCTGTTTAAACTTTTTCTAAACTAAACAACACAAAACCTTTTAAATTCAATTGCAACCTCAAATCTCTGTCCAAACCTCCCCACTCACTCAGTCTCCGGCGCTGGTGGCTGGCACAGACAGACACAGCAGGCACAGTTAGGCAACGATTCTCTCAAGGGGGTGAAAAAAATTCTTCTGGAACAAAAAAGCAATGCAGCAGATAATCAATTCCCAGGCTGGCATGCAGTAGCCATAGTAGACTAAGTTGCAGGCTGGGCTCAGGCTGGCAGCCCGGCAACAAGGCAACATGGCATCTTGGAAGCTTTAGTTGAGAAATGCAGTGCAAACTAGTTCCTCTCTCTCTCTCTCTCTCTCTCTCTCTCTCTCTCTCTCTCTCTCTCTCATGAGGCAGAAAGGCAGAGGATGGCAACTGAGTAACTAACTAACTTGTTGAATGAATTGAAAAAAACTCCCTCCTTAACCCCCCCCCCCGCAACTTCTTTGACATTATCAAAGCAAGCAGCACAGAGTGGAAGCTTAAGTTGGCAATGGCTACTCTTCATGTTAATCAGAATTTCTTAGTACACAATGCATTAAAATACAATACATTCTTAACTAAATCATTCATGCCCAAGGAAATGGTTTCCCTCAGTGAACCTGTGTGTGATTTTTGCATATCTTATCTTCTGCTAATCCTTTTGACAAACACTCAGTTGTTGGAGTGGAGAAACCAAAAGGACAATTTTCATGCAATGCTGAAATGGAGGTCCGAAGTGTTTCCGAAGAACAAAACATTCAGGTCCGAAACAGGGTCATTTCATTTCAATTACAAGAATTTTAATTTTTAATTTTCTTATTTTTGTGTACAAAATGTTCAAAAATTCCTTTTTCAGACACAAAACATTTTGTGGCCAAATCAAAATGCACAAGCCTACATCTGAGTAAACATGCTTAAGATCAGCACTGTTATTTACATATTTAAAAATGTAAAATCTTTGAGAGATTTCTTTTTATTGTTGTTGACATCTGAGTTGGTTCATTTTTTTAAAATCCAAGTTAGAAAGACGTTGTAACTTATAGATGGTCCTAATAGCAGTCCTAATCAAAACAGTGAGCAAGTTTTTATGTTCACAAGAATTCTCCTTTAGTCTGAATGCTAAACAAAATAAAAACCAAAAGAGTGGATCAGGGCAGAGAAAAAGATATGCTAGGCATAATTAATAGCCCCAGCCTGTGGTTTGTAATGGAATCCATAAGCTATAGTTTGCTAACACCAAAATGACACAAAGTTGTGAACAGTTTTCAAATTGTCCAGAACTCTTCTTCAAGCTTCTGTTCTGTTCAAATTCTGGAGAACTCAAAAACTTATGACTTGGGCCATAATGGTTGGTCCTCCTAATAACACGTATTAGCACACTGTGGCTTCTGAATTTTTCTAATAGACCAACATGGCCATCTATGACTTTTTATGTGCTTTGATTAAATAAGAATGGAGGAGAGTGATGGGCAGATTGAACTCACTTAAACGATGCCTGGTGCAAAAACAAAAGAGCTCTGATTTCAGTATGACTTGCTGTGGTGAAAGAGCAATAGGTATTCTACCTTTGAAAATATAAAAACTAGCCATTATTCAGAATTCTTTCTATCAAAAGTATACCTCATTCCTTTATAAAGCTGGGAACAAAATTAGAGAGAAATATGGTGATTAGCAAATCCTGAGGTTAATTTCAAACGGTGCACAAAGAATAGACACAATACAAGCAAATTGGGTAATATTGCTTAGCATTTGGAAAGTATCTTGTTTGGGGGGAAAGCCCACAGTTACCTGCTCCCTGCTTTTTTGGTTTGGTTTGGATTTTTATTTTCATACCATTCCCACTACCTGATATTTTTTCAACCTCAGTTGTTCCACTCTTATCTCATGCTATATATTTGTTTGTTTATTGACTTGTCTGTATTATAATAAGGAACCAAAGTTATATAATAAAATTATTAATTATCAATATATTCCTGTCAATCCAAATATTTTGGGCCGATTCTCATGATGAATTTCATGTTAGTTTGATGGGAATCTGGCATTCACTCAATGTGTGCACTCTGGCAGTGCGTGTTGTGAGAACTCAGGCTTTTTCACTGATCTCTGTTTGGCAACATGCCAAAGCAACATGGACCTGACATGGTCAAGCCAACTTCCAGATTACAGGTCGTGGCTTCATGTTGGGTCCATGTCGGTTTGGTTTGTTACCAAAGGGAGATTGCCAAAAATCCAAGCATTGTCATGACACACTCCATGGTAGCACATGCGACGCAGGAATCCCAGACTCCCTTCAAACTAACATGACATTCATCATGAGATCCAGCCCTTAAAGTTCCTCTGGAAATACACCTATCTTAAATTAAGGTTTTGCACAGGAAAGATTGGAAACTTTATTTCTCAAACACATTTTCATATGAAGTTTTCATACATACGTAGTTATGTTATTTACATGCCTTTATCTCCAAAACTGCACTTCCAACCAGTGTTTGGGCTCTTTCCATCTTCAAAACTAGATGCTGAAGTTACTTAGAGACCAGAACAGAATTACTTGGTCTGACGGAAGACCTGTCTTATTAAGAACATTACATTCACAGTAGTAATGTCTCGCAACACTCTCACTACAAAGCTTTCCACTGGGCCCTCACCGTCTGCAGATGAAGTTTGCTAAGAAAGACAAGAGGTGATGTACTGCAGCATGCTACCCTGCTGCTGAACAAGCAAAGGCACTAGTATGTGTGTGATTAGAATGATGACCCAATTAAAACTTTGCTGGAGGAAAAGGGAAGGCTTGTTATATATATAAAAGTCAACTCTTTTTCATCCAGATTTGCTGGAAAGGAAGCACAGGACAAAATATCAGTGCTCGCACAAAGATGCAGCAAACACAAAATCAATAGTGGGACAGAAAAGATAATGAAATCCAGTGGGACAAAGTATTTCTATACCTTTTGAAAGTAATCCCCCCCCCCCGGAAGGACATTAATATTTGTACCACTGAAGACTAAATTGCCAGCTTTTTTACAAGCTTAGTACTTGAATTGGCTATCTTTGCACTAGCTGGTAAAAACCAAAAATTTTAATATGTCCATTGCAGATTAACCAATCAGCAATGGATGAAAGGGCACACCCCTTAGAATCACAACAACAATGTTGAGAAACATGGCATATCATTTTAGTAGGCAGTCTCTTGAACATCTTTTATGACCAATGAGAAATAATAATATATGTGGAAGTTAAATTTTCCAGGTAGTCTAAAAATGAATGAATGACTGAGGCTATTCACACGATGGAGGAAAACCATGCTAAGGGAACCCAGCCTGGTTTTCCTCCATCATGAGAACCACCAGCTCACAAGCAAGCCCGGTGGTTCCACAGTGCCTAGCCCACCAAAGTAGTTCTCCCCTTAAATGAGGTTAGCAGAGCGATACTCTGCTAGCCCCGTTTCTTTGATCATGAGTTGTCCGGCTCTGCGGCGCGGCAACTCATGGGTAGATCCCCAACCAGGAGGCTATAACAAGCCTCCTGGTGTCAGGGGTATCCCCAGAATGCCCCCCACACTCTCAGGGGGCATCCTGGGACTTCCAGGGACCAGGTGGCCCCTGATCCCCGCCACCCCTACTGGCTCCGTGATGGAGCCGGTAGTCGTGTGGGTGGCTGATCCGGCTGCCCAGAGATCGATGACTGATCATCTGTGGGGAGAGTGGGCTTGACCCGCTCTCCCCACCAAGCCCCTCCCAGCTATACACACCAATTGTGTGTAGAGCCTCACTATAATTAGGGGCCTAGAGCACCTTCCTTATGAGGCAAGGCTACAACACCTGGGGCTGTTAAGTTTAGAAAAAAGAAGACTGAGGGGAGACATGATAGAGATCTATAAAATCTTGCATGGTGTGGAGAAAGTGGATAGAGAGAAATTCTTCTCCCTCTCACATAACATTAGGACCAGGGTCATCCCATGAAATTGATTGCCAGGAAATTTAGGACCAACAAATAGAAGTACCTTTTCACACAACACATAATCAATTTGTGGAATTCTCTGCCACAAGATGTGGTGACAGCCAACAAGCTGGATGGCTTTAAGAAGGGTTTGGATAACTTCATGGAGGAGAGGTCTATCAACGGCTACTAGTCGGAGGGCTGTGGGCCTCCTCCAGCCTCAAAGGCAGGATGCCTCTGAGTACCAGTTGCAGGGGAGTAACAGCAGGAGAGAGGCTATGTGCTCAACTCCTGCCTGTAAGCTTCCAACGGCATCTGGTGGGCCACTGTGCAAAACAGGATGCTGGACTAGATGGGCCCTGGGCTTGATCCAGCAGTGGTGTTCTCATGTTCTTATGACTGGGATAGGCTGGCACAACCCAAAAGAGACCTATGTCTGGGATGCTGGAATTCAAAAGAATTAAGACTATTCTGGAAAACAATCTTGGACAGCAATCTCCCCCAAAATCTTGGGACAACACGAGGCATACTCGTATGTTACAATGCATGTGCATATGCATTTCTGTATGAATGGCCGTACATGCATTCATTTTCAAAGCCAGCAGAAGGGCTGGACCCTTGAAAAAATGTAGGAAATGTTTGCATAGTGCTGTACATGCATTGAAAATACTGTGTGAATAAAGGCCAAATGACTTGTACACTTAAATTCATAGTTTGGCCCTTGCATGCTTGACCTTTTGTATTAAAAGGTCAGTTGTGGGGGGAAAGATTTGGACTGTAACTAAAGTGGGGTGGAGGGAACCTTTAACCATTTCCTCCTACCATAGTACCAATCTGGATGAGGGCTCCCTGCAGTTGCCATTTCACCGGGGAGGGAAATTCCATTGGAGCATCACTCCATGGAGAAATAGCTCTAGCAGGGAAGGAGAGCCCAATCATGACTGTAAAACACCCCTCTCCACTGTCCCCTTCCCATGTCCCAATCCAGACTGGGGACCCCATGACTGATTTTTAACAAAACAAAACAAAAAACCCACATGCATACAGAGGCCCAACTATGTATATAGCATGTGCACTTGGGCTCTGAATGTACATTTTGACATAACAAGCATCATATGTATACTGAGCACTGATCGAACATAGTGGGTTATATTGCTAAGAACTGGGGCAATTGTCTCCTCATGATTTCCCCAAATGTACTTTCTCCCAAAACTTTGGCTGGGGATGATGGGAGCAGTAGTCCAAACGCAGCCAGAGGACCAATGTTGTGAAGCCCTGTTGCAGGATGGAGACAGCAACTAATATCCAGCTCAGCGTACCACAAGTAGTACCAATCTGTTTGCAGAGCCATGATCTAACTAGCACTTCTGGAGTGCAGATGTGCTACTCAAAGCATTTGCCCTCTTGTGCAAAAGCACAAGACTACTGGTGTTTGACTGGCACTGCCTACATTATGCTGCACTGGATGTTGGTGGTAGCAACAAAATGCTTTACCTATTGTAGCTGTTTATGTGCTAAATTAATATACATCCTCTCTATCAAAGTGGTTTACAATCAGAAACAATGACATAAAATATAACAGACATGATGCAAAAGAAAAAGGGAAGGGATGGGAGAAGCAAAATGAGCAAATTCAGGTACCAGTACCAGTTCTGCCAGCAAAGATGCCAAATAGCAATTACTCCCAACCAATGGAAGGAGACTTACTAGCCTCTTTCAGACACAGCGTGAAACCGCGGGTTGATAAACGTGGGATTAATCGGTGAAACCTGGAATCATCCCACAGATGATCGCCCAACCGCGGTCCAGCAACCTCCAGTTTCTGGGCAGAGGATCCCCTCCCTCTTTCTGGTCCGCCGAGGATGCAGCCCAGCAAACTCCATAGCAATTGTATCGCCATACTGAGGACATGGCATCGACATTAGCCACGATCTTCAAGGGGGTGTGCCAAGCGCGATCATGCCTTCCCAGCACGGACCACCTGTCCTTGGCAGGGAAAGGGCATTGAAACACTTTTAAATGGCATTTAACCACTTTCCCTTACAACACTTGCAACATGGCCCTCTCAAGAGCCCTGCAGCCAGTAAACAAGCATGATTACTGGTAACAGCGGGATGGACAGGGGCACTATTTTTCTTTTACTCCAGGAAGGGTACATGATGACTTCCTAGGAAGAAATATGTATATGAGAGCAGGGAAAGGATCCTGGGGTCTGGTGGTCCACTGTGAAAAAGGATGCTACTGGACTTGTAGACCTGGGCCAGTCAGCTCAGGAAGCCCCAACACAATCCTGCCGCCATGTTGGCTTGCCGACTGGAGATTAGCACTCTCATGAGAGGGCCAGTACACAGGAGAGGACCAGAGGCTCCATGAGCTTTGGATCTCTGTCAAACTGTGCCCTCATGGATTATAATCCAACTGTAGGTGTCCCTGCTGATGTGTAACCCCCAGTATAAAAACAGAACTCATACACCTCACTTCCCCCTCTACACGGAATGTCTTCAAACTCCCAGAAAGTCTGGGCTGCTCCATGTGTCTGGCTGTTTCCCTGTGAGCTAAATCTGGCAAGATCAGGGATGACTCCTGGTAGACATTCACAATTCCTGGTCTGAGACTGGCGTTGTGGTGTGTACAGACTGGCTGCCATGGGAAATTGTGGGTGTGGGGAGCCCCTATTTCCAGCAATCCCTGGCAAGCCAGGTGGCCATGCTGGGCAGACATTGACATGTATATGTTTCAAGGGATGACCAGGCTGCCAGAGTGAGCGCTTTCACTCCTGCTGTCCACTACTCGCCTCGATCAGGAAAGGTTGCTGTGGTACCCTTCCCCAGGGCTTGAGTGGATCTAGCAGCAGGGTTGAGCAACAACAGCTCAACAGCATACATGTGTATCTCTATAGCCTGCCACCCTCATGAGAGAGCAGTCCTTGGGAGAAGGGGCATGGTCACACATTATTAATTAATGAGTCAGCCCTTGAATAATCATCATCTTGGGGTACCCAAGATGGTCCTTCTCATGAGTAAAGCCATAGAGTGTGTGCTTGCACCCAAGAGGAAGAGACTAGGTCCTCCCTTCCCTTATTAATTTAAAAAAAAAAATAGAGCAGAGCCACTCAAGTCCAGGGGCTGCCTGTCAACCCAGACCCCGGATATGACTCCCCTTGAATGTGCTCTCTTTTTTTGAAACACCAAGTTGCCTAGTTTATGGTGCCACCAAGACTCCATATTTGTGTGCAAATACTTTTTTATTTGTGAAGACTCTCCACTAGGGATTTGTGAATGGTTCAAATTTGGACCCCGTTCGACGTCGAACATGGCAGGTTCGATGGTTTGTTATCGAACCACCTCCAAACTGAACCGGCTCATGTTTGGCCTGATCTTGGACCGAACAACCCCCAGTTCAGGTTCAGGGGTTCATTAAAAAAAAAATTCTAACTTTAAAAAAAGTAATAAGATGCACCACCACTGCTCCGGGGACTTATCTGTGGCTGTGGGGGCTCTCCAGAGATTCCCCCTCCACCCACCAGCTTCCATTTAGTCACAAATTGCCCAGTTCCGGTGGTTTTCAGCCCATTCCAGTCCTCTCCTCCATGGCAGCAGCAATTTTGGAGGCTGTCATGCATACCCAATGGGCCTCTGTGACTAAATGCAGGCCAGCGGGGGGAAGGGGAACCTCCGGAGACACACACTGCAGCCACGGAAAAGTCCCCAGAGAGGCGGCAGTGAGGTTTTTTTTACTTTTAAAAAATGTAATTTTTAAAAAACCCTACACACACACACACCCCAAACTGAACCAGGGGTTGTTCAGGGATGTACGGGGATGCACAAAACCAAACATTCCTGGTCCAGTTTAAGTCTGGTTTGGACCCATACCAAACTGGTCAAACTGGTTTTGTACACACCCCTACTCTCCACAAAGTGCCCATCTTGTCATCCCATCCCCTTTTTCTGCATATTGCCAAAGAGGGGAACATGAGACACAATGGAAGTGGGCCTCCCTCAATGTGGCTTTTCCCTTTGACATGCTTTTAAAGTTGAGACATGGTGACATGGCATCCCTGTTGCTGGGCAATGGCTGGAGGTGTGCGGTGACATTGAAGGATGGGGTGAGTGCTTGCAGAGGCAGCCAGCAAGAAGAGTGGCAGGCATTTTGCTGGCATGTCTCTGGGCTGGTCTGAGCTGCCTTCTCTATGGTTTTGGCAGCAACCACAGCACAAAACCCAGGTTACAGTGGGGGAAGTAAGATTTGTGTAGACTTCCTCCTGCCTGCCCACTGCCCGGCCACCTGGTCATGTGAATGGCCCCCAAAACATATGTGTGTGTAGACACAGTGTGTGTGCATAATATAATGTGTGCATAGCCCTAATATTATGTCCTTGTAGACATTAGACAAACTTATTAGCAATGACATTGGTCACTGTATTATAGGCTACTTCAACTAACAGAGGATGCACCAAGAATATTGACTTAGATGATGACAACTGCATTTCAATTTGATTGTATTAAATGATGTAAAAGCAACTCCTAAGAATGCCATTGTTACCACTGTCAAATGTTATCTTGATGAATGAAGAAATGACAGGAGCTTATTTGCCTTTCTCTCAAATTGACCTAATATTCAGTAGCGTATTCAGCCTCTTATTGGCATATCTGTGGAATGATATGGTGGCAGGCTGATAATACTCTGGCAAAAGAATCCAGGTAATTATGGTAAAGGTAACAATGCTGAATTGTTAACTATAACTGGCAATCCCATTTACTTTTATCTTGGACTTTAAAAAGCCTGTTTTCTCTTGCCTTCTCTCTAAAGTTGTATTATATTTTCCCGAGAGATGCCTTTTAGACTGGGATGTGTTGTTTATAAATGTTGTTAAAAGGAGGATGAAAAGTGGATTAAAATGCTACATTTCAATTGCACATTTTAGACAATGAAGATTTCATATTTGCATTCCATATGTGGAAAATGCATATATATATATATATATATGAATGATTTTTAATGGGATATATACACATACACATACACACCATTAAAAAATCCAACTTGAAGTAATGAGAATTAATGTCTTTTGTCCTCCTTCATTCAGACGAAAGGTTGTACATTTTACATTTTCTAGCATTTTTTCAAATTAACTTGCAAACTTACCACATGGGAGTCACCACATGGAAGATTCTGAAGGCACAATCAGCTAATTAAGGATGTCTCATTTTATATTCCGCTCTTTCCTTCAAACAACAATTTGGGCTTATTGGGGCCTGTTTTTTGCTGTCCTAGCTCTTCCATTGGCGGCCAGACTCTATGATAGTCAATGTTCCCTAGCAGTATGGGGTACAAAGTCCCAGAGCACATATATTTCTTTCTCAAAGGGACGAAGCTACAATTGGGTAGATGTGTTCAAAGCACCCAGCTGCCCAGCTCCTGGGAACTGCTTGGCTCACTCCTCACTCCAGCTGGTCTCATTCCCAGCCAACTTCATTGTCAACGGGGTATTTTCTTCGTTCTCTCCCTCAAGGGAGAAAATACCTAGCTGACAACAAAGCTGGCTATGAAATGAGCTGCAGAGGGTCACATGGAGGCCCTTCCAGTGCTGACCATGCCCCCTGAGTGACATCACATCCAGGGAGGCATGGTTCCTACGTATGAAGGGATTCCCGGGAAAGCTGAACATGAGCCCACTCTCCCCTAGCTATGTGGCTGATTTAATAAAATGTATGCCCCACCTTTCCTAAAAATGCTCAAGGCAGCTTTCAACAATTTTCAATAACACAACAGTTCTATATGACTTAGGGTTACAAAACCCTAAGAGTGGTGCTAACATCGAAGCGGGACATTAAAAATGAGACATTAAAGTTTCATTAAATTTCTTACAACTTCTGAAAATATTTTTCCTTTCTTTGCAGGTGAAATGCTCAGCAAACTTTTATTCAACCACTAAACAGCAACGTAGTTCTAGAGGTATACATAAAACGTATTCGGGTCAAGATTCCCATTACATTTCAATCTCAAAGCAAGTTTTTCTTTGGGGGAAAAATATTTCTTGTAGGAAAAGTCTTTCAACATTTATTCAGTTAGCATATTTTTATCCCACCATTCCTCTGTGGCACATATGTTTATCTTTCCCCCCATTTTATCCCCACAGCAACCCTATGAAATGGTAGGAAAGAGTGAGAAAGAGAGAACTTGAGCTTCCTAGCTGAATGGGAGCTTAAACCTGGGGGGGCGGTTTCCATCCAAGTCCAATGCTCTATCCACTAAATCACACTACCTTCCTGTTGTTGATTATGTTATAAAATCTAATTACCTTTCTTATATCAGAGAGCTTTCCCCCTGAATAAGAGCTGTTTAGATTGCAATACAAGAGGACCTTGCTATAGGGATCCAGTATCCACTATTTGGCATATCCATGGTTGAGTAATGGCCATCCAACCTCGGCATACGTGGTGTTGGTATTTTTGAACATGATCGGAAACAAACCTGTTTGCCATCAAACCAGTTCTGTTTGATGGCTCAGTATTGGACCAAACACCTCCCCCTCGGTTCGGTTTGATATTGAGCTGAAACCCACCCACCCCCAGCTTGTTCAGGGGGTTCACGAGTTTAAATTTTATTTTATGTTTTTGCAGAAACAGAACTTGCCGCTGCTGCTCTGGGGGCTTCTCCATGGCTTCTCCGGATCTGGCCACAAAGAGGCCCATTGGGTATTCATATGGCGAGTTCTATTTCTGTTAAAAAAAAATTAACTCGTGAACCCCCTGAACCCAAACTGGGTATGTGTGTTTGAGATGCACAAACTCAAACATGCCAGGTCCAGTTTGAGTCTGGTTCAGACTCAAACCGAACCAGGCAACCCAGTTGTGTGCACACCCCTAACACGGGGGGGGGGGCAGCATAAAAGGGGTTGATTCCATATCTCTGCAGGTTTGGGGTGGCTGGAAATGACCTCAGAGGTCATTTCTGGCTGCCGTTTTGTGGAGAGGAGCCATTTGTGGCTCTTTTGTTAAAACACCAAAATGAATTTTTTGCGGAATTTCTGATTTTTTTTGGTGGCGTTTCAGGGACTTTGGTTGGGTTAGGGGCATCCATGGATTCCTCAAGGCCCATGGAGCACAGTGGGGTACTTTATTTGGCCTGTTTTTTGGTGCTTTCCCCCTCCCTTAAAAAAAAAAAGCTGGGAACCCATCCCCCGCAACCCCATAGATTCAATGCCTCTTTATCTCTGGTTTTGTTACTCGCGGTAATATGCAGGAATGGAACCCCCACAGATAATGAGGTACAGCTGTATACACTGGGACTCCTTGGCTGAATAACCTTTGTATACACTCATAGACAGCTTTCACATCAGGGTGATGCCCTCTTTTAAAATGCTTACCATGCCCGATTACAGTTTGAGAGGATTTTGGGGGACATATAGAGTTGCTTCAGAACCCAGTTCAGGCTGTCCTCCACCTAGTTTCTTCAGCTGATCAGAAGGCATGCAGGCTCAACTCCAGTTATGAGCAAGCTCAGGAAAAATCCATGCATGTAGGCAAGAGGTTTCTGGGTGACAGGAGCTTTCGTGGAAGTACTGTCTTAGGGGACTTGAGCCAGAACTGGAGAGAGCTGTATGAAATCTACTTGCACTAGCAAGAAAAGACAGGCCCAGCCATTGAATGTAAGTAACATTGTAGGCTTCATAGCCTGTGAACCACCCTTCACTGTCAAGAGGCCACTGAAAAGAGTAAGATAATGTTACACCTCCAATTTACTGTAGGCAGGGTAGGTTATACAATCATCATCACAGATTATTGCCTTGAATGGTAAACACATTTTTCTTGCTTACATCTGTCAGTTCTCTGATAACAAATATTTATGGGCTCTCACTACACTTGTTGCAACAGCCACTTCTTTCTGTAGGCTGATTTCAGCTGGGAATAGCTAACAGCAGGACTTCGGTCTTGCAGGCAAACATGTTTATTGCCTTCTTTGCATGCATTGCTGTCCTGCATTTTGTGACACACACACTTCATTCCCTTCCTATTCCTTGCATAGCAAAGTTACAGTTGAAATGTCCGTTCACAGGATTGACCCATTCCATATTAGTTGTGTCAGGAATGTTATCCTGAACTGACTGTCTTTGTTTAAAAGTCTCAGTACAGTTGTCCCTCAGCTACCGCTGTTTTCCCAATCTCAATTTTGAGTATCCACAATTGGGAAAATGAGGCCTCTCCCACCAACCACGACTTGGGTATCTGTGAATCTTGTGGGTTTTCGTTGGCGCAAGAGGTGGGGAAATTTGTAGGGAGTTTGTGGAGAATTGGAGAGTGTTGGAGAGGTGTGGAGGAGTGTCCCCCCCAACTCCTAGGGGAAAGCCCCAAAGAAAGCAACTACAGTGGTCGCCTGAAAGAGTGCAGCCTCATAAGAGGACAGACATATAGTAGGGAAATGCACAATGGCCCTCTGAAGTGCCTCTGGGGACAGAGGCCTATGCTCGTCTGGCCTACCTGGCTGTTGATAGCTAACATTAGCTTGATTGTGTGAATTCAAATCAAGATTGTCAATATTGGTTTGTGTTCCGAGGGGAATCCGAGATTCTCACCTTAGTGTGGGTTCACAAAATCATGCTAATGTTGCTCACCAACTTTAAACCTAGATTTGAATGTGGGGAATGAGGAGTGGGAATCGATCTCATGGGTTGGCCAGCAGGTTATGTTATCTGCCCAATTTTTGCCCATCATGCAGGAGTACCTGGAGGCCAATCCACCTCCAGACATTTTGCTAATTCACCTGGGAGAGAATGAATGCAGTCAGAGCTCTTCCTCATTTGCAGGGCTAGGATGGACATTGGTTTAGTCCAGCATTGGCTTCCTAGCCTCATTGTGATCTGGTCAGACCTGCTTCAATGCAGGGTTTGGAGAAGTGCCAGCAAACTGGGTAAAGTTGATAGAGAACAGAAGGAGGTTAATGCTGACCTGACCCGCTTTGTTTATACTCTTGGGGGAGGTGTATGGCACACTCTAATATTGTTTTTTTCAACTACAGGGGTGATCTTTCACGCATGGGCACTATGGTCTTTTTAGAGGACCTACATAAGGGATTGGCTGCAGTTCTGCATGGTTGGTGGGCGGTGTGGGGAGTTAAGTTAGGCTAACCCCCACTGTGAGAGATACAGTGTGCTGGGGAGTAACATCTGATTTTGGTGAGCACCTTCAGGTACACATTTGGTGAGAGAGTGGACAGGTCAACCCCCTAGAGGCTTGGCGGCTTAGGGAATTCTGATATGGCCCACTCTACTCTGTAAAGCAACATCCCCTAGAAAGGCTTGGTGGCTTCAGGGGGGTGTCACTAGGGACAGAGACCTGACTGGCTCCCAGCAGCAAACCCCACAAAACATCCTTCCCCTTAAACGAGATTAGCAGAGTGAGCACTCAACTAACCCTGTTTAGTTGATTGTGTGTTGTCACACCGTGGTGACACACGGGTAGACTCCCAACCAGGAGGAGACATCCTCGGGGGTCTCCCCAGCATGCCCCGAGCACTCTCACAGGGCATTCTGGGACTTCTGGGGGTCAGGTAGCCCCCTATCCCCACCGCCCCTGCCAACTCCGTGACAGAGCCGGTAGTCATGTGGGCAGCTGATCCGGCTGCCCAGGGCTCAGCATTGGATCCTCTGCAGGGAGAGTGGGTCAAGCCTGCTCTCCCTGCAGAAGCCCTGCAGGCTCTACATGCAGATAGTGTATAGAGCCTCTGTGTCTTCTTGGGGTGTGGGTGCAAGAGCTACTGACCTGTTTCACATGGGATTCCCCCCCCCCGCCCATGGAAATTCTACTTAATTTATATACATAAATATTTATCTACAGAAATTTATATACAGAAAAACTGGCTATTCAAACATGTGTCCCCATAAGTAAATGCTGTGTGTGGGGCAGGGGGGGGCAACCTTTATTTATTAATATAAACCTATTTGTAAGGTGTGGGAAGCATTTAACAGAGCGGTCACTACTGTGCCTTAAAAATGAATTATTACAGGCAGTTCTGTTTGTCCTTCACAACTCAAAAAGCCTAAACTAAATGTGGACATTTGGAACTATATTAAAAGTATGTGGGAGGGAAGAAGTACTTCCCATATTTTATGTATGCATAGTTAACACGATTGTAATTTTATTGGTACCATCATATTTGGGTCAGACTTAGTAGATATTTAGCACTAGCATTTGGTACATTTCAGTGTGGGAGAATTCAAATCACAGTTCTTAACGTGGTGTGAAGATCATCAGCTAATTTGGCCCTCTAGTTACACTCATCAAGAATTAACTGTGAAAGAGTTTATTCCCATACACCCATATGGCCAGAAACAGAAACACTATTTAAAACACATTGCACCATGTTAATAGATTTCAGTTTTGCAAACAGAATCTCAAGAGCTAAGGTTCTTTTTTTCCAACACTACAGAAGTATCTATCCATTTTCAACTGCAAAGAGCTTAACAAATGTGGAAATCTTGTGCTGGTTGAGCACGATATCAGAACTTAATTTAGTAAAGATCAATATGCATTGATTTATAAGGAATGGTAGATAATTTTTAGTTACTAGAAATGTTCTTTCAAAATCAGGGGCTGACATCCAGACCAGTGTTGTGCTAGTGCAACAGAAGAATTGGCATGCACTTAAGAAGTTTGCCAAGTTGCCAAAAAAATTGCATTGCTCCATGATAGTGTGCAACCATGGAATACATAAAATTGCAATGCATTGTGCAATTTGTTATGCGATACATGCAACGCCAACATCTTCCAGTGCAAGAACAGGCATTCCTTTCTTTGTGCACTGAACTATGTCCTTGCACTAGCACAACATTATGCTAGAATACTGGATGTAGATTGAGATATTCTAATTACAGTCTACGCCTGGGGTGTCAAACTGCTGGCCCACAGGCTGAATGAGGCCCATAAAGCTCAACTGACTGTGGAAGCGCTCTTACCCCTGGACCTTGGGGCACTGGTCCATGGCCTCTTGTCTGGGGGGGGGGAGTCTCCAAATGTCCTGGGAGGTCTCCTCCACCACCCCGCACCCATTCTGCCACTGCCCCGCACCCACCCTGTTGGAAGTTAAAGGACTTTGCGCTGTCTCTTGTCTCAGACAGTGGAGGACAGACTAGTAAGTCAGAGGGCTAGAGGGTCAAGACATTGGTCATCCCTTCTCCACTGCTCTGACACTATCCCTTTGGATATGTAGATTGCTAATCTCAGGGATTAACTTCCTTCCTCTCTTTCTTCCCTACCTGCCTTCTACCTTGCAACATGGCAAGCCTCTCTCCCTGCACCATGTGTGCAGAGAAGATGCAGAATCCATCTGCATCCAGCTAGATAGATAGATTAGAGATCCTAACTCCTCACTTTCCTATCTATAATGGAGTTCCTTAATAAATGCCTTATATATTGATTTGAAACTATAAATTGTCTCCAAGTTACTTTACTCTCAGCATACACGCATGCCTAACTAAATTCTGCTGTGTTGTGCCTCTGTGCACTCTGCTATAATGAGAAAGGGATTCTCTCACCACAGAGAATTTCCAACACACCCCACCACTCCGATCTTTCCCAGTAGCCACCATGTGCCATTTAATATAATTATTGAATGTTAAAAATCTGCTGGGAACCATAACAGTTAAAAATATGATGGCTGTATTCAAAATGCCTTCTAAAAATACAAAAAGAGAGAGAAACTATTAAAATCTCCCTGAGCATATTCTAGTGTAAGAATCAGTGCATTCTGCTAATTTCAGAGTCAGGATTGTGTATGCAAAGTTTGTTATCTGTACGCCATCAGGAAGTAAGATATTCAGATTTATTTATTTTTCCAAAATACTACCAAATATTATTTAATTTTTTCCTGAGCATATTCTGGTGTAAAAATAGTGCTTTCAGCTAATTTAAATGGCAAGGCTAGGGAAGGAGGAAGAAAGGAAGAGAGTGAGAGAAAGATCGAGAAGGAGGAGAAAGAAAGAAGGCAGTGCGAGGTGGGTGCAAGGCAGGTGCGAGGTGACATAAGGCAATCCAAGGCTATGTATGACTGACCCCCCAGAGGTGCATTGGAATAAAATCTGCCCCCCCCCCACCCTGACCCAACTGAGTTTGACACCCCTGATCTAGGCAGTGAACTATTTTTCAGGATGGGAAAATGTACTATTTTTTAAATCTTTGCAAATTTACAAGAACAAGGAAGAATATCCTGGCTTATTACCAAAGGTAATAGTCTCTGTCTCCAGCAATGGTTAGCCAGATCTTGGGAAACTCACAGACACTTGATATGAAGATAGTCATATTGTTTAACTACAGTATCTGGTAGTGAGCGATGCACTGCCTTTCAATGCAATGATTTTATTCTTGCTTAGCCACTACAGCTAGTTATCACTGATAGAATCTATCATAGAACTTTACTCCAGAAATTTGTCCAATAATAAAAAGAGGTTTTTGTGCTTGAAGCCATAAAATTAATAATTGCCTAATTGTCTTATTTCTGCAAGAAGTCAATATTTGCCCAGTAAACTTTCAGAATCCCATTGCCCTGACAATTACCTACAGCTGGATATGACCATGCCCCTTCCTATCTATGACTCACAGCTTTCCTATGGCCAGTGGCCAAAGCTGCCAGACAAATGAAGACACTCAGTAATGAATCTCCTGTGCGACTCATTGCTCAGCTGTAAAGCATTTTAAATGACACAATAGGATTGCCAACTATCCATTATTTTATTGATCCAACCAGTAAACTACATCCTGGCAGGTAAGCAGTAATGGTTCAGTAATCTGAAAAGCCAATGGACTTCAGAGCCAGCTCAACAAAAAATATTTACTTTATTAATTATCAACCGCTATTCCACCCCATCCACTGGATGCCACTCATGACCTGTCAAGTTCTGCTAGATTCCTTACAGTTTGCCAAATTTTGCCACTCATAACCCACCAGATTACAACCCATCTCTACACCAGACTTTACCTTCACAGAACATGTTCTGTTGTGGTGCCATTCAATTGTCAGTACCCACCAGACAGTTTAGCTAACCCACCAAGTCTTGTTCATACTCTGACATAGCTGCTCCTTTATTCAACCCCAGTGGGCCAATGTGTATATGAAATCAATGTTTTGTATACCTTGATCATTATTTCTCTCTCTGAAGCTCTGACAGTTTTAAGCAAAAGGTTGCAAGTAGAATTTGTCCTAATGGGAACACAGCATTTGTGGATAGCAGGCCTAAAGGGCTGGCATTTAACAGCCATCTGGAGATTTATTCATATCTAATAGTGCAATGTTCATGGAAGTAATAATAAAGACCTTGAGGAGTCTTTGAATATTGCTCTGAGAATTTGATAGAAACCCAAGTATCTCTTAGGGGACACTCCAGCTCATAATACTGTAAATGCAAAACCTTAGAAACAATTTAATAAATAGTTAATTATGGCTTCCCAATTAAAGTAGTGTGGGATAGGAATGCGAGAGTTATTTAATCATCAAAAGAGTTTGGAGAATGTTAACAACATTAACCACAAGGATTTAACTATATACGGCATCCTGCAATGTTTATCTATTTCCAAGCCTTCTCTTTGTCCTTTCCCCATAGAGAAAGAGCTTTTTGTGTATGATAGAAATTCAACTAGAAATTCGACTAGAGTAGGTAATTGATGAAGCACTTCAAGACTGGAGCCCTATTATCACTCAGCACACATTGTAAGAAACCACTTATGAAATCTCTCTCTATTATTTGGGTATTTAGATCAGTAGATCCATTGATTTTTTCCCCCCTGTAAAATATCTTTAATAAATCATTCTGAAGTCAATAATGTTTCCCTGGTAGCTGAAAATTATTATCAAGGAAGACTATGAAACCTAATGCATATGCTATAAAAATATATTAAGGAAACATTTTGTAGTGGAGAGACAGCTATTGTTTTTTCCCCCAAGTGGAATTGTTCAGAGTTCAGTGTTGCTTCAGTGATATCCTATAATTAAATCCTGCCAAACTGGAGAGTGTGGGGCTACTAACTCTTCCTCCAGATAATGTTGTTGGTGTACACTTAGGTCCAACGTACTCTATGTGCAGCAGATGTGGATGCTGGTGACAGGACAGTTGCATCCTGGTCAATTGCATCCCGATCAGTTGTGTCCCGGTCATTGGCGTCCCTGGACATTTGTGTCTGGTTTTTTTTGGGGGGGGGGTTGGCATCCAAGACATTTCTGTCCCTAACCCACAGTATAACTAATTTTTACGTATTAGATTTTTTAAAAATCAATTTTGTTAATTAAAAAAGAGATAGTAGCATGCATCAAAATTAATTTTTAAGTCCTCAAAAAGTATGTATGTTGTGGGTAACCCCTCGTAAGGAACTTATTTTGTCGTCAGGATTGTAACATGCAGGTAATGATTGAAGGTGCTTATTGATATTCTTATTTCTGGCTTGGACAATAATCCCTCTTTGGTAGTCATCCACAAGTATCTTTCCACCTATGCTTGATTTCACAAGCTGTGGCACAGCTTAGTTTCTTCAAAAATTACACAACAGGTAATGTTTCACATATAGAAATCTTGACTGATCCGAACAGTGCTGAACTCACAAGGAGAATGAAGTTGGTCGGCCGAGACAGCCCCCACCCTTTGTTTTCTAATCATACCAAACACATGTGGGGATTTGTTTATAAGTAGCTCAGTCACAAACGAGGCGCCACTCATGTGCCAACAATTACACTAATTAAGAGGCTCAACATATATAACATGGGGTGGGTTTACTTATAGTTGGGTTAGGGATGCAAATGTCCAGGATGCAAAAAACCCCAAACAAACAAAAAATGGATGTAAACATCTGGACGCCAATGAACTGGATGAAATTTACCGGAATGCAATTGACCAGGACACAGATGTCCTAGTACCGTGGATACCACATTATTATGATGGTAACCAGAAAGTATGAAGAGGAGTGGTGTGTGTTTATAAACCACATGGTAGGTAAGTACTATAACCATTGTCAACAATGAATCTCTGGTATACATCCTCTATATATCCCCAAGTATTTACAGATACTACTCTCTTTATCATAATCCACTGCTTACTTTACCACTGTCACTGAAAGCCATTGGTTTACATACATAAAAGGTGAATCAGCCTTCAGAATTCCATCCAGTTCCCTATATTAGTTGGCACTCCACATGCTCCTCTGCATGGAATGCAGTGCAGGGGAACCCCGGGATTGGAAGTTCATGACTACTCCCTGGTCTTCCTATCTATCTATCTATCTATCTATCTATCTATCTATCTATCTATCTATCTATCTATCTATCATATTTCTGTACTGCCCAAAACGTTTGTTTCTGGATGGTTTACAATTAAAATCATTTAAACATTACAATCAAACAAAATCATTTAAACATTAAAATAATTTAAAACCCAACATTACAAGTATTGAAACTTCTTAATGGAGGGATGCCACACTGCCCCTGGTTCTGGGGCGGAGAAGTTTCCCACTTTGTAAAAGGAAGGTGGAAATTCCCTATACTTGTCTCTGTGGCTTCAAAGGAATGTATTTATCCACTTGCCACTTCTATCCACACACAATCTTCCAGTGCTCATGGATTCATGCATTAGCATGAAATCAGAAGCTCTGGAAACAGTTTCTGGGAACAAGGATATAATGTGCAGGGGTGTGCACAAACTGAATTTTGTGGTTTGGTTCAAATTTTGACTGAATTTGAACCAAACCGCTGGTCTGTGAACCGGTTCTGTCAAACCGTCTCATTCAGTCGATTCAACCGAAGCAGTTTGGTGATTTGAGGGGTTATGCTTTTAAAGAGGAATCTAGCAAGGACTCCCCTTTACAAACATAACCCCTTGGACTGCCGAAACAGTCCACCACAGTCTGGGTTCAGTTCAGTTTGATCACAGGCAAGACCATGTCTGGTCTAGTTCACGATCAAACCAGTACACTGGAGGATTCCCCCTCAAGCAAAGAACTCTGGGCACCTAGCTCTGCATCTGCTCAGGCTGCAGGCCTGAGGGAAAATTCCTGGGCTACCCAGCAGGGCAGCACCAGGGTCAGTGACTATTTATTTATTTATTTATTTATTTATTTATTTATTTATTTAACAAATTTCTATACCGCCCAAAACTCGCATCTCTGGGCAGTTTACAATTTAAAAAACACACCATTAAAACAAAATTAAAACATGTTAAAAGTGTTAACTATTAAAATTGTAAATCTAATTAAAGGCCTGAATTGACAGATGTGTCTTGACTAACCTTTTAAAAGTTGTCAGAGGTGGGGAGTCTCTTAATTCAATAGGGAGCGCATTCTGAAGACTTGGGACAGCAACGGAGAAGGCCCGTCCCTGAATAGCCGCCAGATCGGTTGGTGGCAACTGTAGACGAACCTCTCCGGATTATCTTAGTAGGCACTGGGGATCATGGTGAAGAAGACATTCTCTTAAATGCCCTGTTAAGGGCTGTTAAAGCTGTTAAGGGCTTTATAGGTTATAACCAGCACCTTGTATTTTGCCCGGAAACTTAATATGGTCTTTCCGAGATGAGCCAGAAACCAACCTGGCTGTCGCATTCTGAACCAACTGCAGTTTCCGAATTCATACAAAGGCAGCCCCACATAGAGAGCATTGCAGTAGTCAAGTCTCGAGGTTACCAGCATATGTACCACTGTTCTGAGTAGTTTATCTCAAGAAATGGATGCAGCTAGTGTATCAGCTAAAGATAATAAAAAGCACCTCTGGCCACTGCCTCAGTCTGGAACACCAGAGAGAGGTTTGGATCCAGAAGCACTTCCAGACTGTGTACCTATTCCTTCTGGAATAGTATGACCCCATCCAGATCAAAATTGTCTCCTGAGTTCCAACATTACACAATAAATACCTTCATCTTATCTGGATTAAGCCTCAGTTTGTTATCCCTCATCCAGCCCATTACTGCCTCCAGGCAAGCATTTAGGGAGATCATGCCTTCTCCCAATGATGTTGACATGGAGAAGTATATTTGGATACTGATAACACCCTGCACTATATCTCCTGATGATCTCTCCCAGCAGTTTCATGCAGATGTTAAACAACATTGGAGACAATATGGAGCCCTAAGGGACACCATAGGAAAGTCTTGATTTTGAAGAACCACAGTCTGCAAGAGATACCATCTGGAATCTGCCCAAGCAGTAGGAGCAGAACCACTGCAAAGCAGTGCCTCCCACCCCCAATCCCCTCAGATGTTCCCGAAGGATACTATGGTCAAATAGTATTGAAAGCCGCCAAGAGATCCAAAAGAACCAATAGAATCACACTCCCTCTGTCGATTCCCAGTTGGAGATCACCCATCAGGCTGACCAGGACAGTCTCCACCTCATAGCCTTCCTGAAAGCCAGTTTGAAATGGGTCTAGATTATTCCAGTGCTTCACATGAGCAGTTCTACCCTGGTAGGGCTGCTTGTGTGACCAGCCTCAATGGATTCTTTCTAAAGCCCATAAGATGGTCCAATAATTATCTTTATCTTTCTGAAGAGGCACATAATGAGGCACTTCACACAATTGATGTGAAGCACCGGAGGAGGTTCTGCGGGGAGAGCGGGCTTAGCTCTCCCTGCAGCAAAAATGGTACTCTGTACCTAAACCTTTATTATTGGGGTACTATCTAGAAGCTCTTCTCATGTGCTATCTTCTTCCCTGGTCACTCCTTAGCATAATGACCTCTACTCCAACTAAATCCTGTGTGTGTGTGTGTGTGTGTGTGTGTGTGTGTGTGTGTGTGTTTCCTTCTACTGTTCTCTATATTGCAGCTTTTTCTAATGCCAGGTTGCCCTGGTCGAATTCTAGATAACTGAACAACAAACAATGCTTATGAATCTGGGGACATGTCTCAGAAAACATTACCCAGTGGTGGATGGTGCTGGGTAAATGTGGGGGGTGGGGGTGGCGAGAGGCACCTTTAAAAGAAAATTAGTAGGCACTTACCTCCACTGCCACCACATCTGAAAGCTGCTCTGAGCAGCAGCTCAGAGGAATCAGCTCCGCCACTCTGCTGGCCTCTGCACATGTGGAGAGGCCATTTGCTGGTCATGCAAATGGCCTCCACCAGCTGAGTGGCAAAGCCAATCCCCTGCCACAGCAAGTGCTGGGCAGCGCACCACTGCTCAAAGCAGCTTTCAGGTGCAGCCGTAGTGGAGGTAAGCACCTATTAATTTACACTTAAAGGTGCCTCTTGCCACCCCCACCAGCACCCCCCCCCGCACTGGTATCAACACAACTTCAAGCTCAAGCCTGTTTTAAAATCTTTCTGGTACATTTTTAAAAGGCATTGCATTTTCTGACTCAATGGGTGGGTCAGTGAGTGGACCCACAACATGTGGAACCATGCTTTATTTTGTCTGGCTGTGCTTAGTTTATATATCTGAACCCATGCCAATTGGGAAGCAGTGGTTTATTTTGGACAGTTAGACCACTAGACCCAAGGTTTGAAATTGGTTGGTTTGTCCTAACCATGGTCTCACAGCATGTCTGATCCCCCCATTCATGGTTTAATCTTGGTTTGTTTTGGTAGCTCTGCTATAAAGAGAGGCAAGCCTAGATCATGGATGGTAAGGAGAATGGATGGGACCTGAACAAACTATGATATGGCAAAACAAACCACAATTTGGTGATCAACTATGATGCCAATCCAGATTTATCAAATAAACTTAGTTAAAATAAATCAGGGTTCCATGTGATGTCTGAACACACACACTGCCAACAATTATGTGTTGAAAAAAGGTAGCTGTGATAGACCTTAGCCTAGTGTTGCTAACGTTGACTACAAATCTGTGAAGCAACCTCATACCTTCAATCATGGCTCCTCCATTGCTGGAAATGGAAGGATAACATCCTCATTTGTTTTGGAACATCCATATATTGTAGCTACTGGAGACCCGTATTTGGATCTCTGGACTGTAGCCATTGTATTTTTTTAAAGGGGCGAGGGACATGAGGCAATTGTAATGTCTTCCCTGGGAAATAATGTAGAGCTGGGATATTCTCTGCACATGATGGCAGTACCTTATTTGCTTTGACTTGAATTTTGTTTTGAGCTGATGAAAGCTTGTTTAATCTCACTGACCTTAAAACCACTCACGGGCACCACGAATAGTCTATTGGATTTGCCAGCACTGACAGAAGGCATGCTGTCAGTACCTCCATTGCAAATCGTATATTCATACCATGCTAATTTATTCTACAAAGTGTCTCTATGGCTTTCCCCAACTTACTGCTCTCACATATTTATCAATAGTTTGCAGTCCAGAGCATTTAAGGCACAATAATAGATATATTTCAGTCAGCTAATAGTCATGAGGCTGCCTATGCAGAAAAAAAGCATTATTATTTTTTAATGAATATATTTATCTCTTTGCCCAAACCAGCTTGGTTACCCATAATGTTGAAAATAACACATACAGGGGTGAATCTACTCCTGGAATATTCATCATGATAAACAGCCTAGTTGGAAGTCAGAGGAGCAATAGCCTAGGAATGCATTTCTTTTAAATAGCTCTCATAAAAGTTTGTGTGTTTTTTTCCCTTAGGAGAGAGGAGGGGAAAAAGAGTCTAGTGCATTCCAGGGCATTTACAAGCACTGGCCCAGTATTGTTAGCACATTTTGAGCTGTAGTAGCTGGAGACCTGCTTGGCAACCCAGCAAACATTTTAAAAGCAAAAGCAGAAAGTTAGCAAGAGAGAAAACAACGCTCAGAGAAGCGGAGCAATATGGGCAGCAGCTCAGTGGAAGTCGACTGGCATGTGGCAAGGTATGCATTTCAATAACACAAAGAAGTTCTTCCACTCTGGGATATATTATTTGCACTGTTTCATAAAGAGGAAAATGTTTCTATTATGAATTGTTTAAAAGGCACCCCATTCCAGAGGAAGCTTGCCTTTTAGAGTTGGGCCACTCACCCATCTAGCTCAGTGTTGCCTGCAGACTGAGGAAAAGCTTGAGGAGCAGCTCCTCATTTCAATTTGGGCACAGGAGACACTTCTAGGGATTGGGAAGGAGAGATGGGTTATGAGGTTTGGCAACCGAGTGAATGTGGTGGAACTCCTTGCATGCTTAAGGGGAATCAGTAACCCTAATTTGGCTATACTGACTGGCTGTGGATGTCCAGGGTCTTAGGTTAGGGGTCTTTCCCAGCCCTACGTGGAGAAGCCTGGGCTTGAACCTGGGAGTTGCATCAGGTGACTAATAGACTTGGGATCCAGTCCTCTATTTTCAATGGCCTAGTTCATACAATCGTTTAAATCTAGATTTAATGTGGGCTATCAACCTTAGCGTGGTGGCGTAAACCCTGCCAAAACATGAATCTCACATTCATCTCAGGCTATAAAACATCTTGGCATAGGTTCACACAATCACACTAAACCTAGTAACCCACATTAAATCTAGATTTGGTGTGAGCCAGGCCAATATATTTGATTGGCTACATATTTCACTTTTTCTTACAAGCTTAACATGTGGCAGTAGAAACACATGGAGCCCTTTCTCATGAGCAGTGAGAAAGGGCTACAGGGTTTGTGGGGAGGAAGCCCTCAAGGGCTTACCTCCCTGCAGACAATCAATCCGACACCTCTGGGCGGGTGGATCACCTGCCCACACGAGAACTGGCTGCTGCCAGTAGCTCCGAAGGTCAGAGTGTTGGGACATGTCACCACGCATCACACTCTCCCCACCGGAGCGCCAGTAATGCACCGTGGTGCTTTATGGGGATCCCCCCTCCCCTCCCCAAGTCTGCCAGCCGTGGCTACTTGCAGCTGTGGCTGACACACGATTAAAAAACCTGGGGTTAAGAGAGAGCTTGCTCTCCTAACCCCATATTGAAGTGTGGCTCTGTAGGTGGGTTTGCTACCGTGGTGGTGCTGGGATCAGGCCTGATCCCAGCATTCACTCACACATGCAAAACCAGGCTGGGCTCTCTTAGCCCGGTTTTGCAAGTACATGTGAATAGCCTCATAGCCTTTATAGAATGCTTTCAAGGCTTCAAGGCACTAGAATGCTTTCAAGGCTTCAAGGGCATTTTAGTGTTGATGTACCCTTACAGCATTAAAGGGTTACATTGTAAGTGAGTAAGATCATTATGACCACCTGGTGAGCTGAGGTTGAAAGGGAGTGGCTCACCCACTTAGTGAGTTCATAGCAAAGGTAAGGTCAAAACCAGGGGTATTCTGACTTGTGATGCTGTCTCTTAGCCATCATGCTACACACCAGCTTGTATACTGTGCTAATTGTAGGGACCATCCAATGGCTATAGGAAAATTGTGTGAATTTGCAAGTCTTTGTTTTAAAGCAAAACTTTGAAATCAGCTCAGGATGAGCTACCAGTACAGAATCTTATATATGTCAATACCAATAAGTGATTGTCAGTATTTTTTATCAGCAGGATTTGGCATCATTTGTAATTTGTACACCAGATCTGACAGGAGATTCGCAATTAAATCATTATAGTGAACTGCAAATACTCAGGCAAAGGTGCATTAGTAACACTTCATTAATTATATTGAACTTGGAGCCCAGAATTCTTTCCTCCTATATTCATCACCCATAGGACAATTTGTCTTTGTGTTGTCTGTCAATTCTATTTTAGGCCAAAGAGGAAAAGGATACTGTGTTATGGATCTTAATCCAGCTGTAAAAATCAATGGATTGTTGTTAACAGCTAAGCAAATGCACACTTTCTAGAAAATTCACTTCCATATGTGGGACTATTTTCCAATTGAAGGACTGCCCGATTAGAAGTCTGTGATTTATTCCTTGTGGTCAATGAGTTGGGGGAATTAGAAAAATTACACTTCCCAGATGTAATGCAATGCAGATTAGCAACGTTGGCTGGGAGAATGCTACCATGAGGAACAGCTTGGGAACATTTTTAATTGCTGCTCCCCATACTTCCATTCCCCCTTGCTCTTCTCACTCCTTCAAGTTGGGAACGTGTCAGATGCTAATTCCTCACTCCATCCAGAGATTTTCTGTTCAAGGCTTTTTGCCCCTTTGTCTTCTGCAGATCCGCTGCTAAATTCTTTTGAGTTCCACTAGAAGTATGAATGAATGAATGAATGAATGAGTGAATAATTTATAACGGTCATTGACCCAACATCACAGAAACAAACAAAACACAATAAAAATAGTACAAGTAATAGAAAACACTGATATTGAAATAAGCTCAGACCTGATCTTACATGCACCCACACAAAATTTGTCCACACACAGTGTTGTAGATACACAGCAATCAGCTAATTAAAAAGCTGTATATCCATCATCGGTTCTAACAAAAATGTTTGATAAAAGCGGGGAATATAAGAGAAATACAAATATTTCTGTAAAATGAGCAGTATAGAAAAACATGAGTCATAGTTTAAACGCCCTGCCCACAAGGACAGATTTGACTGGTAATAGGGATTTTATGGTACCTACCCTCCAGTACAGCAGATGGGAGTGCATTAAATTGTGCAAGGGAGAAGCCCCTTCTCTGTGAGAAGGTAGTTACATTCATTAGATACTGGGCTGGTTTAGGGTAATTCATGAAACTACCAAGAAAGTTTCTTGCAGAGATTCGTGCCAGGTCGCTCTGCTTTTCAATGTCTGCTATACATTGTTTTATAAACCCTTTAGCAGCATCAAGGCCCAGAGGCATTAGAAATTGAGGGGAGAATCCATGCTTGCCCAACATATCGTAGAGTTGTTTACACCAGCTAGATTGGAAGCCATCTTCCAAAACATGAGGGGCTAGTCCTTTGGGACAGAAAATGGTTTTAATCCAACCTTGGCCTCCACTCTTGTTAGACCAGCCTCCAGCCATAGAATGAGATTGGGCACACATCTGGGGGCCTAGAATAGAACACGCAATAATTTTGATTGGACCACCTCCATTTGTTTAAAGGAGTGCGGGACACAAATAGCAGCACCATACATCAATTGTGAGGCCTCATAAATCTTAATTGCAGCTGGTATACAGTGGCCACCTCTGTGCAAGAAAAACTTAAAAATCAAATAAATAAATAAGTAAGTAAGTAAAGAAGAGGCACTCTTCTGAGCATTAATTGTAACTTGCTAACAGTGGGCCCTCCAAGAGGGCCCATAGAAGACCACCGCCAGGTATTTATGAGTCCTTACTTGATCAATTACTTCCCCGTTAATCTGCCAGACACGCTTCTTAGGGTTTCTGTTGGTTTGTTTGCAAAAACTATGATCTTAGACTTTTGGACATTTATAGATAAATACTCCTCTTCACAGCACTGAGCTAACCTACGTAAAACTCTTCTCATGAAAACAGATGCTCTAGATAGGATAACCGCATTGTCATCATAAAGCAGGACTGGCTAGTTTAGGAGGGTGGAAATCCAGGTTATCTATGCATTCAATAAGAGAGTTTATATAAAGATTGATAAGAAGTTGGGCCAAAATGCATCCCTGTTGTACTCCCTTCTGTGTGGGTACAGACTGGGTCAGATGTCCTTGGACACTGAATCTCACCCTCAGTGCAGTGTTCTCATGCAACATTCAGATAAGGAGAAGCAGCTGATGATCAATGGAGGAACTGGCAAGTTTACTCCACAAGCACTCCCTGGAGATGGAGTCAGATGCTGCCTTAAACTCAATAAAGGCTGCATACAATGGTGAATACTTTTCAGCCAGATGTTGTAGTACTAGGACCTGACACTAGAAATATGTATTTTGATACACCATCTATGCCTGCTTGCTCGCCCTCTCTCCAGGCAGTGCTGCAAGGCAGATTAGCCCCATGTAGATTGAGTGAGTAAAAGGCTGTGAGGCGATTCTCACGATCACTGGGATGGGCTGGGAGGGCATGGGGGCAAGGCTGCTCATAACCTACTTTCCCCTCAGATGACCAAACTGTTTGTCTTCGGTATGCCTCCCGCATGCCCACACTGGCAGCCCTGGTGGCATGGAACAGGGTGGAGGAAACTTCTTGTTCCAGCCTCCAGATATCCCACAATGCAATGCACAACACACACATTGCATTGGGGATTTCCCCTTCAGACAGGTATTCTATGTGTCCATCTCTGTCTCCTTGTGCTGAACTTAGCCCAAGGAAACACACAATACCAGGTAGCTGGGGTAAGGGTGCAAGTGCACCTTTATCCTTTTCTAAGAGCCAGGTTTCTTTAGAGGGTTAGGTGGGTGGGGAGCAGAGGGATCCGTGATGATCCCACTGCTTCTCACAACCAGCCTAACCACGGCTGGGCTGGGTTAGGCTTGTCATGAGAACAGCCTCTGTGTCTATTTATGTCCTCTTCTCCTCTTTCTGGAAGGCACAACAGGGAGGATTAGGCTCAGCAGCACCACCCAAGAAGAGAGGGGGAAACGGAAGCTGCGGCTATTTCTTGCTCACTCTTGCTCTCTCATTGGGAGACGTGGCAGGGAGGACTCGCTCCGATATGGCCAGAGCGTGAGAGCAAGTAACAGAGGTGCAGATTCCCTGTAAGCATCTGAGGAGTTCCTTCTCTTATTTTCCTTCCCTGTAAGCATCTGAGGAGTTCCTTCTCCACCACCACCACCACCACACTTAATAATGCATATCTTCAGTCTCCCAAGCATATTTTTCTTTTTCTTTTCCCACAAAAATGTCTTGCGTCTCCCCTCATAAAATTTACGTGAGGAGTTGTTCCTCAAGCTTTCCTTCTGTCTGCATCCCTGCAAGCAAGAAGAAGCAGTGGCCAATCCTTGCTTCATACCTCCATCTGAAATGGATTGGGCATTTGGAGTTTTCTCTCCTTTTTGCCTGCTTACCTCATTCATTTCAATGGGTCAACAACCACATCTCTTCTATAAATGGCAGTACTGTATGTCTCCTACATCATGCTTAGATTTTTAACTGAGCTGTAGATACTGGGGTGGGGAGCGGAATTCTGTCAGTGATGAGGGATACCACCTGGGAGCCTAAGTGAGACTTCAAACTATCTGAGCTAATTAGATTGCTATTATTTGAGATAATCTTATTGGGATGCTTGGAAATGAGTCCTCGTCTTCATTACAAGGACAAAAGACTGGAAACCAGGCTGTATCTTTAAAGGGCATTGCTAATGTATGCACAGAGGGCAAAAGATAAATGTACTAAGTAATGCTCAGAAAAACAGGAGCCAGTTTTGTCTTACAATGAAGGAAATTTAAGGAGGAAAGGCGAAAAGTGATGATCTGAAGAAAAACCATTTGGATGCTCGACTCGCAAGAGACTTAGGGATCATTTCTCCTCTAAATTGGTTTTAGATAATGAAATTTGGGTTGTAAAACTCTTCCAAGTATCTTCCATACATATACATTTTCTTTATTGTCATTTCATAATTACAGCCAGATTTTACCCCTTCCATGGCTCAAAACACTGTTATTGCAAGAAGGGGAAAAATGGGGGCACCCCATAGTGTGTAATATTCCAGGGTGATCTTTAACAAAGGTTTTCTGGACATGATATACATGAGAAGGAACCAACTGCATTTTTATAAGAACAGTCTCTCTAATTGGGGGACTTTTTCAAAACAGTTCCAAACATATTCTGTGTCCATGACAAATTGCCCTCAGATTAGTAATGAAACATAGTTTCATGGGGTGGGAAATAGGATGGGTTTGAAAATTCCTGAGCATTTATGAGTTGACGCCAGCCTCCCTCTGAACTTCAGCTCAGAATTAATAATAGTTCCATTCTAGTCCTTGCATCTCCCAGTTCGCCGCCTCCTCCGCATTCCTATACTAGGGATACCCTCAGATTCCTCTTCAATTGAATCTCACTATGGAATCATACAATCCTCATCACTTGCCTTGTCTGTGGGGAAAACCCATATGTTTATGCCTTTTGGAACTGATTTTAATAATGCCTAATGGGTGCAAGAGGAGGAGCTCTTGCACTTAATTGCTTGCTTCTCTCTAGGCAGTCCCATTGGTCCCAATATTACTTACTACTGTGTCCCCCAGAGAGAGTAGCGAGGTGGCTGCTCTTTGTGGAAGCAGCCTTTGCCTCTACTCAATCATGTGCCTGTCCTGCACACTTTCAGCAGTGCGGTGGGGATGATGGGGTGAGTGATGGTTGCGAGAATATGCCACTGTTACCTCTACTCATAAAAGCCCTGCTGGATCAGGCCCAAGACCTATCTAGTCCAGCATCCTGTTTCACACAGTGGCTCACCAGATGCCTCTGGGGAGTCCACAGGCAAGATGTATGTGCATGTCCTCTCTCCTGCGGTTGCTCCCTCGCCACTGGTTTTGAGAGGAATCATGCCTCTGAGGATGGAGGTGGCCCACAGCCACCAGACTAGTAGCCATTGATAGACCTGTCCTCCATGAATTTGTCTAAGCCCCTTTTAAAGCCATCCAAGCTGGTGGCCATCACTACATCCCATGGCAAGGAATTCCAGAGGTTAATTATGTGCTGTGTGAAAAAGTACTTCCTCTTGTTGGTCCTAAATTTCCCAACCTTCAGTTTCATGGGATGACCCCTGGTTCTAGTGTTGTGAGAGAGGGAGAAAAATTTCTCTCTGTCCACCCTCTCCACTCCATGTATGATTTTATACACTTCTATCATGTCTCCCCTTAGTTGCCTCTTTTCCAAGGTAAAGAGCCCCAGATACTGTATCCTAGATTCAAAAGGAAGGTGCTCTAGGCCCCTGATCATAAGATATGGTGACCACAACTGAACACACTACTCCAGATGTGGCTGCACCGTAGGTTTGTATAAGGGCATTATAATATGAGCATTTTATTTTCAATACCCTTCCTAATGACTCCTAGCACGGAATTAGCCTTTTTCACAGCTGCCGCACACTGAGCTGAAACTTTCAATGAGCTATCCACCATGACCCCAAGATCTGGTCAGTCACCAACAGTTCAGATCAAATCAGCATATATGTGAAGTTGGGAGGAGGGGTTGCCTCAATATGTATACATTTGCTTACACTGAACCGCATCTGCCATTTTGTCGCCCACTCACCCAGTATGGAGAGATCTTTTTGGAGCTCCTCACAATCTGTTGTGGATTTCAATACCCTAAATAGTTTAGTGTCATCTGCAAATCCGGCCACTTTGCTGCTTAACCCAAGTTTTAGATCATTTATGAACAAGCTAAAGACCACTGGTCCCAGTCCTGATCCCTGCAGGACCTCACTTCCTTCCTCTCTCCATTGTGAAAACTGTCCATTTATTCTTACTCTGTTTCCTGGCCTTCAACCAGTTACCAAATCCACCCCTTATCCCATGTCTGCTAAGTTTACTCAAGAGCCTTTGGTGAGGAACTTTGTCAAAAGCTTTTTGGAAGTCCAGGTATACTATTTATTATTTATTATTATTATTTATTTGATTTATATACCGCCCTTCCAAAATGGCTCAGGGCGGTTCACAATTAAAACAACTTATAAAACTGTAAAAAGCTAAAACAAATTAAAACAATAAAACAGCTAACAATTTAAAACATTTTAAAACAAAAATAAAACATTATCCCCAGACCCCAGCTCAAGAAAACATAGACTCAGTATAGAGGAAAAGGGCCACAACTTTGTTAACTATTACACACAGCATGGCAGACTGGAACACCAGGTGATTAATCACCCTTAAAGAACAGTGCGGGCCAATAGAAGCAGGTCAGAACTCTGAAATCCTACCCAGCACCCTACTGGGGGGGAGACACCCTGGCTCGGGAATGGGCAGGTACATCCCACCCAATTCCTTCAAAGCCAACCCCCCCTTCTGTAAGAGAGGGTCTGGATACTTCTAGGCATTCGTCCACCCCGGACCGCACAGCCCAAAGGTTAGAGAAGTCCTGAAGCAGGGTTCATGGCAATCATTCTCCCCGTGCCGCACAGGCTACAAAGGAGCGATTAACCAATCACCCCTTTTACATATCCAAGGGTGCTCACCGATGTTCTAACCCTCAAATTGCCACCCCGCCCGCACTGTTCCTGCCATTGTGGTTGACCTAACTCTAAATACGCACCCAGGACACAGAACGGAGTAGGCGAAAAAAACCCCAACAGTGGCCAATGCGTTGGGAGCAAAAAATTCCTACTCGGCCCCCTCAGGCGGCCAGTCGCTAGACCCGCTCTGCACCGGGGAGGGAGGGAGGGGAAAGCCGCTTCTCCTGTGATTGCCTGACCCCAACTGAAGAGAGAATGGAAAATGGAGGATGGGGCCGGGATCGGTCAATCCTGGCCGAAGCCCCGCCCCTTGACCAAAGAGGTCAAACGGAACCCTTCCTGGGCTTCGCGCAGGACAGGCTGTGACAAACTCCCTCCCATCTGCACAAGGCGGGGGGGGTTATTAAGTCATTAAAAACACTAAATCAAGTTAAAAATTAAAAAATTAAAAGATTAAAATATATATATATACATACATATACATATATATACATATACATACATACACACAAACACACATACACATATATATACATATATACATACACACACACGTGTATATATATATATATATATATATATATATATATATACACACATATACACATACACACATATATACATTTTAAAAGCCCTGAAAAGGCCAGGCCAAACAAATATGTTTTAAGGGCCCTCCTGAAGGCCAACAGAGAACTCGAATTACGGATTTCCGCAGGGAGCGCATTCCACAGCTCCGGAGCAGCCACAGAGAAGGCCCGCCTCCGAGTCGCCACCAGACGAGCCGGTGGCAACCGGAGATGAACCTCCCCAGATGACCTTAATGTGCGGTGGGAATCGTGCAGAAGAAGGCGCTCTCCAAGGTAACTTGGACCTAAGCCGTTCAGAGCCTTAAAGGTAATCACCAGCACTTTGTATTTTGCCCGGAAACATATCGGCAGCCAGTGTAATTGTTTCAATTACAAGTGGATCACCTTTATCCACATGCCTGTTGACACCGTTGAATAACTCCAAAAGGTTAGTGAGGCCAGACTTGCCCTTGCTGAAGCCATGTTGGTTTTCCTTTAGCAAGGCCTTTTCTTCTATATGTTTAATAATTTTTTCCTTAAGTATGCTTTCCATCAATTGACCCAGCACCGAAGTTAAGCTGACTGGCCTGTAATCTCCTGGATCCCTTTTTGAAAATCGGGGTTACATTGGCTGTGTTCCAGTCCTCTGGTACCGAGCCTGATTGTAGGGACAAGTTACATATTTTTACTAGGAGATATAAGGACATAAAAATAGCCCTGCTGGATCAGGCACAAGGCCCATCTAGTCGAGCATCCTGTTTCACACAGTGGCCCACCAGATGCCTCTAGGGAGCCCACAGGCAAAAGGTATGTGCATACCTTCTTTCCTGCTGTTACTCCCCTGCAATATGTTGAGAGGCATCGTGCCTCTGAGGCTGGAGAAGGCCCACAGCCACCAGACTAGTAGCCATTGATAGACCTGTCCACCATGAATCTGTCTACGCCCCTTTTAAAGCCATCCAAGCTGGTGGCCATCATCACATCCCATGGCAAGGAATTAAAGAGCACTGGTCCCAGTCTTGATCCCTGCAATTTCACATTTGAGTTCCTTCAGATCAGCAATTTCACATTTGAATTCCTTCAGAACTCTTGGGTGTATGTCATCTGGCCCTTGTGATTTGCCAGTTTTTAGTTTTTCAAGACAGTAGTTTAGAACATCTTCCCTTGTCACCTCAAACTGGTCCAGTTCTTCAGCCACTTAACTTGAAAAACTTAATTCCAGAGAGGGTATATGGTCAGTATCTGCCACTGTGAAAACAGATGCAAAGAACTCATCCAGCTTCTCTGCAATATCCTCATCCTCCTTAAAAATCCCTTTCACATCCTCATCATCTAAGGAGCCAACCACCTCCCTGGCAGGTTTTCTACTTCTGATATATTTAAAGAATGGGGGGAGGAGCCACGATGACGATAGGTTAACAGCTCAACTCACAAGCTCCTGATCCAACCCGGGCCTTACCCCCCTCCCTGGGTATGCCTCTGAGGGGCCTGCTTCCCCCCAGTGGGAGGAAAAGAACTCACAAGAGCCCTGCCAACAAGACCCCTAACAATGACAGCAGAGATCATATGGGAAAGCAGAAGCCATGGAAGCAAATGAAAATCAATACCTTTCTCCCAATCACAGAGGTGTTGATGGACTAGCGGGCACTGTGACTACCAAGAATAGATTTACAGCTCTGGGCACGGAGGCCCGCTCCCCTTCAGTCAAGGAGGCTGCTTCCCACAAGCTGGCTATTAAACAAAATGCATCCAAGCTGTCTCGGAGGGCTGCTTTGAGCAGCTCCCTAGATCAGAGAGTCAGGGGCCTGACATTATCCAGCTATGCATCCTGCCCCTCTTTCAGCCTCATCACTCAGCAACTCAGTGATGCTTGCATTATCTCAGCAGAATCCTTAATAACAATTCTAGGATGGATTAACATCATTACAGAAAAACTGGACAGTTTGAGGCAGGCTTTTGGTCAATTTATAGCCCAGGAGTACCAAGGGATTTAAAAACTCATCAGGGCATGTCATCACGAACCACCAACCAGCCCCTCACTTTGCATCTGTCTCTACCCCTTTATGTAAGATGTCTCCAGGACTCTTGGGAATTAATAATCAAACAAACTTTCAATGAGTGCTACAAAACAATCAAACTGTCCTTGAAATTCATTGTAGTTCTCATCACAGATGAAAAAACCATAGAGAGATTACTCACTCTCTGTCCCATCTCTCCAACTCACAACCAGAAAACATTGGCTTAATCTCGTACTTCTTTGTTGTACTTTCTTTCTGACTGCTCATCCACATTTCAGACAGCTATTTCTAACCTTTCACAATGCAATAATTATGATGAAACTGACACGCCTCAGATTGCTTGCTGTTTTAGGGCTACTCAGTCCGCTGAGATTTTGCAGACCCTGTAATTAGACATCTTATCTCTGGCTGTGAGATTTATAGCCCTACTATCCAATCAATTACCCCTAAGCATATTTAAGTAAGTTTTTGTTATTTACCCTTGACACTTCTAACAATATGCTCCTCAAATTCTCTTTTTGCATCCCTTATTGTCTCCTTGCATTTATTTTGCCAGAATTTATGTTCCTTTCTGTTCTCCTTATTTGGGCAGAACTTCCATTTTCTGAAAGAAGTCTTCTTCCCTTTTATATCTTCCATGACTCTGCTTGTTAGCCATACTGCATCCTCCTGAACTTGGTGATACCTTTCTTCCTTCTTGGTATACATTCCAACTGAGTTTCCAGTATTGTGGTTTTAAATAAGCTCCATGCTTTCTGGAGTGATTTGAACCTCCTGACTTTCCCTTTCAGGTTCCTTTTTACCAGTCCCCTCATCTTTGAGAAGTTTCCTCTTCTGAAGTCCAAAATTCTCCACTTGCATATATGCTGAACTGGATCACACTATGGTCACTGCTACCCAATGGTTCTGCAACTCTGACATCTTGCACCAGGTCCTGGACACCACTCAGGATCAGGTCCAAGGTCACCATCCCCCAGGTTGGTGACTAACTGTTCTAAGGCACAGTCAATTAGGAGGTCTAGAAATTTGGCCTCTCTTTCATTACCTGAATGTGAATTTACCCTGTGTATGTGTGGGTAGTTGAAGCCACCCATTATTACTGCCCTGTCTTTTTTTGACACCTCTCTTATTTGCTTCTCCAACTCCAGGTCACTCTCAGCTATTTGATCCGAAGCTTGATAGCACGTTCCTAGTAATGCATTTCCTTTCAGTCCTCGTAATGTCACCCGTAATGATTATGTGGAGGACTCCAGTCCACCTAGGTTTTCTCACCTATTGGAAACTATTCCTTCTTTAATATACAGTGCTACTCCTCCCCCAATCCTTCTTTGCCTGTAACTGCTGTAGAGTTTATATCCAGGAATAACTGTTTCCCACTGGTTCTCAACATTCCACCAGGTTTCCATTCCACTCACTCACTTGCCCTGTCGCTCTCGGTGGCATGGTGTGGAAGAGTTGGCCAATAATCACCCATAGAGAGAACAAAAATAGAGGAAATAGTGGCTGCTTCTTGTAGGAGTTACCACCTCTACTCGCTTTCTTGCCCTCTCTCTGCAGCTCTGTTCTGTGCAGCCTCTGTGTGGCATCAGCACATACATGACCTCTGGGAAGCGCCGAATTGGCTCTGGTGATAACGTTCAAACCAGCTCGGTGAAGCGGGGAGTGGTTCCCTTAAAAAGCAGGTAAGGAGCTCCTTACCTGCTCATCCCTGCCTATCTGCTGTTCCAGCAATGATTCCCACTCTCCAAAATGCCACTTGTAGCTGCGGCACTGTTTCCTGCAGCCTCCACGCGGCATCGACACACACATGCAGGGGCAAATCCAGCAGGAAATTACAGGGGGTGCAACATTTTTATATATGACCCCCCCCCAAAAAAACATTGGGGCTTGGATTTTCTCTCTTTTGCAAATGCACTATGACAGGTGTGTCAAACTCAAATATGGATGGATTGGATTTCAATGAACCTCTGGAGAGCTTCACATTGTTGTGGCCACCCTTGTCAAGCTTAGCCCAGCGTTGTGTGTCCAAAAGGCAAAATTCAGGCCAGTTTCTGACCTGAGAAACAGTTTCTGACCCTGCCATATTGAGAGAGAGAGTAATCGATGCCTGGACTGTGAGTGAATTGCATTAAGTATGACATGCTGATGGAAAACTGTTTGTTTCATGCTCAAGGCTTTAAACCTTGATAGAAGCGGGAAGAATGAGTTTGTATAACTCCTTTCCTGGCCTTGTAATGTTCATGCATTTCTTCCTTTTTCAAATGTAATCACTGTATCCGCTTCCAAGACTGCGTATACCAGAGATAATCACAATAAGAAGGCTTAGCATAATACGCATAGATAGTGGCACCTGCATATTTTAGGAGTGCATAGCAAACACATAGAAATTAAGGCTAATTTCTCTGTATGTTATCTGACTAACCATTTCCTGGTACCAAAAAGGCGCCTGAAGTCTGCTGATACAGCTGACCACAAAACTGTCACCCTTGAGGAGACATGAATATGTTGAGTACACTGAGAGAGAAACAGTTCCATTTGAACCAATAAACATTGTCAGAAATGACCCTCCACTCCGGATCCTCGCCCCATAGATGGTATGAGAGAAATCCTGTGAGTGGCAATTGTTGTCACTTCCCAGAGAGACAGAGAGGATAGTAGGTGTCTCCCAAGATATGAGCTCAAGACTCAAGAGCTGTCAAAAAGGTATAAAAGGGAAGCCCCTCCAAACATGGAGACTGACTGGCTCATTGACACTCGCACACCATGTCAGAGCAGACCAGCCTGCAGGCAATCTTTGTCTTGTGAAGCCATTCATGCTTCGCAAGCAGAGTTGTCCACCTGTGAGCCTGGTAGTCCGCAGCTGCAGAGCTGAGACACAGGCCCCGTTCGATATGGGCAAGAATTCACTGGTGATCTCTACTGTGGGGTGAGAGATCAGGGTGATTTCTGTCCACTTCAAGTACCTTCTCTGCCTGAAGACTTGCTTGATTGTCTCGATCACCAGCGACACTCTCCAGCTCATCGCCAGTAGCTACGATAAGACCAGTTATATGATTCTTCAAGTTTTGTCCCAACCCTCCCTCACTAATCGCTCTGTCAGCCCTCTCTGGAATCTGCTCCTCCTGAGTCCTCCCTCCCCTCCTCTCTGTCTTTCTTTGTCTATGTGAACCAGAGTAATTACTGAGAACACACACGCAACACATAGGTTAGCTGAGGAATGATTTTAGCTGCGAAATGATTTAACTATACTACAACTAGAAAAGTGATTGCCTTGCTTGCTTGTGTGATTGGCATTTATGCCTATGTTACCAACTGCCTTAATAAAGCCCATTGAACTATTGAGGTTGTTGCGTCTCCTTTCGATTCCAGATCCAACATGGCCACCACAAAAATAACTGAGCCAGCCACTGTTTGGCTAGTGACCAAGCCTTGTTTCCACCACTGCAGGGTGTGAATTGGGGCATTGCTAACAACAACATAGTCTTGCACCTCCTTCTGTCTTCCTCCCCACCCCTCTCTCTCATTCCCTTTCTACCCTCCCCCTTGCCTTGCTACTTAAACTAACGAAATGCACTACTTTTTATACCAAAATACACTCAGGGAAAGATTGGATTCTTAAATTATATTTTTAGAAGAAATTCTGAACAACATATGTGCCGATATCAGATTTTGCGTGGACAGTTGTGCTACTCTCCCCTCTCTCTACCTCTCTCCCTTGCAGAGGTGTTGCTAGATACTTAAAAGATCCAGGGCTTGGGCTCACAGGGCCTGGCCCGGGGCCCACAGCCCCCCCCCCACATTTTGCTAACTAAACCTTTCCATGCTCTCTAAAGGTATCCAGCACAATCCCCTTCATTAGTTTACTTCACTGCAAAACACAAATCTCCTTTTCCTCCCGCATCAGATTTCTCCTGCAATCAGTTCCCACACAGTTGAGAACCAGCGTGGTGTAGAGATTAGAGTGTTAAGCCTAGGATTGGGGGACTTGTGTTCCCCATTCAGTCATGAAACCCACTGTGGAACTTTAGGTGAGACACTCTCTCTCTCCTCCAAACCTGCCTCACAGGATTGTTGTGAGGATAAAAGTGGGGAGGAAGATCATGTACACTACCCTGAACTCTTTGGGGGGAGAACAGGATGTCTGTCATAATAAACTATATGTATATGTGTCTATAACATATGCATATTTATACTGACTTTTAGCCACATGCACTCCAGTCCTAAACAGGTAAACTCAGAAGCAAATTCAGATAGTATTTTTACACCTATCACAGCTGCAAGCAGCCCAGTTTGATCTCTTCTGTGAACATTTTTTTAAAAAGCATATGCAACTATAGCATATGCAACTATAGTGCATATCTATACACTACAGTGTACATACAGTGTGTGTCTGTACATTACAGAAAGAAAAGCCACCAATTTGATTTCAAACAGGACAGCAGAATGTCATATATGCAGTTACCCCAATTTCTTAGGATTTAAAGACAAGCAAGCATTTCATGGGCAAGGGAGTTTTTAAAATGAGTTTCTTGTAATCTGATTTGCAAAGCCTTATTTTGAAGCAAGTGTATAAAAATAGACTTTTGGTGGGGAAGGGGAAATGCTTAACGTTCATTTCAGCAGTTTTTGAACCTACTTTCAAGAAGCTGGGGTATTTTAGTATATTTCAAGTTTATTAAAAAGACAATATGAAAGTTATTTATATATGAGCTAGTGTTACAAGCACAAAATAAAATAAAATAGAAATTATTATAAGGAGAAACATGTTGAGAAATAACCATTTTCTTACATATTTTGCTATTTATGCCATTTTGAAAACTTTGTTTCTAAAAAAAGCATATACATTTTAAAATAAGCAATAAATAAATAAATAAATCCACACAGAGACCGGATTAGCAGTTCAGTATCTTCAAACCAGACACGAACACAAACAAAAACAGATCCATTTTGTTAGAGCATTTTTTCTTCCCTCTTATTCTTTTAAAACTTTTAATACTTTTGAATTGACTAATTTCCTCATGAGCCACCTAATGGTGCAGTGGAGAAATGACTTGACTAGCAAGCCAGAGGTTGCCGGTTCAAATCCCCACTGGTATGTTTCCCAGACTATTGGGAAACACCTATATTGGGCAGCAGAGATATAGGAAGATGCTGAAAGGCATCATCTCATACTGCGTGGGAGGAGGCAATGGTAAACCCCTCCTGTATTCTACCAAAGACAACCACAGGGCTCTGTGGTCACCAGGACTCAACAGAGACTCGATGGCACACTTTACCTTTAACTTTAATTTCCTCACAAGAAGGTATATTGTAGGGATGGGGAGGGTTTTTCTTACAAGTTTGTACTAGCACAGTTTTGGCTTAGACTTGAAAATTATTTTTTAGACAAAGTTTAAAACATTCGCTCTCTCTCTCTCTCTCTCTCTCTCTCTCTCTCTCTCTCTCACACACACACACACACACACACACACACACTCACGGAATAAACACATGCACACAAAATGAGATTTTCAAGTGGGAGTGGGACTTCTTTCACATGTGTACACAGTGCACACATATACGTTTCATGGGCAGTGGGGAGAGAAACACAGTGGATTAAGCAAGGGGAACAAGTCTCACACACACATACATGCACACATGGACAAAACAAACAAGAGTTGGCTGCTGCAGGCAAGATGGCAGGGGAAAACAGCATGGATAATTCTGTCTTAACTATTTCAGGGGGAAAGTGGGGAGAACTTAACACCATCAACTTTCTTCTCAATATTATTTCAGCTCCCACTGTTCACTTCTTTTAAAAGCTGTTTCCTGTAAAAGCTCTGAATAATAATCAACCTCTATGCTCTAAATACTTGCAAACTGCAGCTCTTGCCATCAGCTCCCAAACTGTATTTTCTCTGAGAGTTTTGCAGGCCCCTGGCAAGGCTTGATTGGATCCTCAAAGCATTCAATAATGCAGTGTATTCTTAAAAACACATTTAAACATATATCCACTGTATTTTCTAGTTTGCTTGAGTTCTGCTTCCACAGATTCTTATGTAATAATAATGTCAATGTTTTGAACACATTTCAATCAAATTTAGAACAAAGAGACCACCACCTAAAAACTATACTTTAGACAAGGAAAGGTGCAAAACTGGACTTGGATGGGGAGCAGTTCACAAGGGCAGAACAACATTTTATGGAAGAAACAAAATGCCATCCTCATGTCAAATTCTCTGCCTCCCTCTCTATCATATAGGAAAATGTAGCTCCAGTGTGCTGTTATCATGTTGTATTCCCCCTCTATATCACTAGCTGCTGCCAGTAAGGGCAAGGAATCACACAAAGCAATATTACAATGCAGGCAGAGATGGGCAGTAGCTAAACTATAAGTAAAGCTATTTTATAACCTACTTCCCAGTAGGCGCATGAGATCACCCGGCTTTCTGCGTGTGTGTCCGTCCATGTGCCCCCCACATCAACTTAGCAACACCTGAACCAATATGAACCATGTCTGGTACAGTTGTAGGGACACATAGGGACACCTCAATGGTGAAGTTTGTGATGATGTCATCCACCCCAATCCAAGGTGGCAGATGTGTAAACTTATGAGGTTCAAGTGGGCTAACTTGTGAACTGCTTAACTGATTTGAATTTGCTACAGCTGTAGGGACACATAGGGATGCTCAAATGGTTTGGTGTATGATGATGTCATCTATTCCAATTCAAGATGGCACCCGTGTGAACTTCTGAGGTGCAAACGGTCTAATTTGTGGACTGCCTAACCTATTTGAATGAAATTGGGTACAGTTGCAGTGAGTGACACACAGAGATACCTCAATGACATTGCTTGTTATGATGTCATCCATGCCGATCCAAGATGGTAGACCCAGATTTTTGAGGTGCAAGTGCACTAACTTAACCGATTTGAACCAAATTTGGTACAGTTGTAGTGAGTGGCACACAGGGATGCTGCAATGGTGTAGTTTGTAATGATGCCATCCACCCTAATCCAAGATGGTGGGTGCATGTACATTTGAGGTGCAAGAGATCTACCTTGTGAACCTCAATTTGAACCAAATTTAGTCCAGTTGTAGAGACAGTGAAAGGAAAGTAGGCTGATTAGTTCTTATTAGAACAACTTGTCATAATATGGAATAGTAATTGCAATTACTTCATAAGCAGTTGTTTGGACCAGTAGTGGCTCAAGACCTCTGTGTGCCTGAGGCAGGGAGTTAAATGCTGCCCCCTGGGACACACCCTCCCCTTCCACCATTTCTGTTTCTTGTAAGGGGGGGGCAGGAGGGCATCTTGTTGCCTAACTGGCACCCCAATAAATTGCTGCATGAGGCTATCACTTCACCTAGCCTCATGGAAGGGCTGCCCCTGGTTCAAACTATATAGTTGAACTACATTTGTTGATAGTTTACTGTAGATTTACTACTAGCAATAGTAATTCCTTACATTCATTAGGAGGGAGACCCCCAAAAGAAATACCAAATCAATCACTAAGGAGAATACAGGCATGCCCACAGTTACTAGGAGAGGGTGTAGTGGCAATCCCCCCTTCTATCCCTACACTGCTAATCACTAGGTGTAAGCACCATGCATAACTTTCCTAAGCAGTCTGGCTACACAGACTATTGTAGCAGTTCAGCATGACCTAGGAAGAGAGCAGTTTCACTAGAGGGGTTGAAAGACATACATGGAGTTTGCTATTTATATACCTGCTTTGCCTACTGAAAGGAGAATGGGGCTTGCCTAGTTCTAATCAAATAAAGGGGCTCCTATACTTCTAATAAAAATCCATGTTACGATACTATAGATAGAGAAATGGTTCACAGAGTCTTCAAAATTTGTGTTCAGTATTAGTGACTTTAATCTAGTGAGCTGAAGCCATAAGAAAGGAGAAGTGAAACCAACTGCTATTAGAACATTCCCAGATACTTTGAGGAAAGGGGATGTTCAGCATGGCTGTTGCTGAACATCCCCAGTTGGGCAGGTAATGTCCTAAAGCTGAAGTACTCTGTGTGTGTGTGTGTGTGTGTACTTAGTTGCACTTAGTGTGTTTATACACACACACACACACACACACACATCCCACCAGAACACAGATGGGCCTTTCCACTGTTGTGACGACCACTGAGAATAGCTAAGTGCAACTTGACACTGAGAAGTGTTGTTCATTAGTTCAAGTAAAGTGTTACTGGAAAAGAATGTTTTAAACTCTGAGGTAATCCCTTTTCTCAACAGTACCTCAGAACCCGAAATATAAGCATCATGTCAGCACTTAGAAGAACTCAAAATACAGTTTAAATTACATATTTGAAATTCAGATGGGTGATAACTTTCAATCTGTAATAGCCTACATGCTGTGGTTATTCCTCACGGGCAGTTATGTTTCTGGTTTTTATATGGAAAAGTAACCTCCATAAATTATCTTAAAATGCTCTACTTTTTTAACACATCCCTTTTCAATATGTTGTAGAGGAGGCTGTTGAGTCTTGCAATGAATCTTGTCCTCTCTACAAAAATATCTCTCTCCCAACCCACCTCAATAAGCAATGATGGCCCTGGATAGTCCTTTACCAAATTTCTGGAGGGTTGAAAGGTCAACAAGCAAGGGCCTAACTGACGATCTGTTATTTTCCCTTTAATGTTCTAGGGCCTATGAACTCAAAACATATTCAGGGCCAGTTTGTATGAAACACGATTAGTATCATGTGATACTATGTGAGAAAATCCTGTGAGAAAAAGTGGGAGCTCTGGTACCAACCACTCATAAGTCATTTCCACACTCACACACTAGCTAGTCCCACACCCACTCTGATTTTGCTTCCCACATGATCACATGGGGCCAGAACATCTGAATACTCCCTTAATGGTATGGTTTAAATACTACATCAATTAATGTTCAGATGATCTGATCCCATGTGATCATAAAGGAGGCAAGATCAGAGTGATATACCCTGCTTTTCTTCATATGATGGGCCAGTGTTTGGACAATATGCCAAAATTACCAAATATAATCCGAATGCTTCTGAATTAAGAGATCAAAAACATGATTTGTTTCAATTTCCCCCTTGCCTACCTTCCCAGTTCTATACTGTCTTTTCCAGCTGTCTGCAAAAAGAGAACTGAAAGTCTTGAACTGTGGATCCATGGAAAGATTGAGAACTAGAAATAGGGGCATGCCCAAACTACAGTTCAAGCACTGGTTTGAGCACCACTGGAGATTGCAAAGCAGGAGCTTTAGGAAAGAGGAGAACAGGTCCTTACCTGCTCTCTGCCAACCCTTGCAGCTTCCTGCTGGGGCGGCGCTTGGCCCAAGTACCTGCATGCACCACCAGCATGTACATGGCATCCACACATGTGCAAACACCATGTGCATTTGTGGGCATACTTGGGCCAAGTGCCATCCCAGCAGGAAGCTGCATGGGGCAGCAGAGAGCAGGTAAGGACCTTCTCTCCTCTTTCTTAAAGCTCCTGCTCCCAAATAGTGCTCAAACCACAGTTTGGACACACCCCTAACTAGAGACAGGAGTCAAGGGTGGTCAGATATAAAACAGCACCATGGACAGATCTCAGGGCGAATACAGCTTGTTCTAACAAGAGCTGGGTGTGATGTTACTTATAATATATTCTAGAGCAGGCCTTTGAGTCTTGCAATGAATCTTGTCCTCTCTACAAAAATATTACTCCTTCCAGGTTCTTGCCCCTTTACTGAGAAATGTCAACTCCTTTTAAGTAACTTAAAAGGAGGGCCCTCTGGCCTGGAGCTTGGCACTCCATCACCTCTCCATTATCTCTCACTGGTTGCACCGTCTGCAGCAGTGAGTGAGTTCCATGGAGTGTGAGGCACCTGATTGAGAAGAAGCTGGCCTCTCAGTCATATATAGTCAGGGGTCACAGTGACAGAGCACTGGTTTGGAGGTCTCCGGTTTGGGATCTCGGGCTCAGGGGGCCCTTGGTTACTGGACTTTGGCTTATGCCCAGGCCCCAGTCCAGTGTCAATGCCATTTGTGCTTCTGGCCCTTCTGACCCAGCTGATCTCTCTTCTGCTAAATCAGTGTCCAGCTACTTTCTGATATGCTGTGTTATGAATCTCACACACATAAGGTGCTTCAGAGATGCCTCTTTAGCATTACAGTGGGGACTGTGGGGGAGCTTGGTGGGGGTAGTCTACCATCAAGGTATCTAACTTTCCCTTCTACTTACCTTCCTGCTTCGTGTGTCTTTTTCTTCTTTGCTTGTAAACCTAATAGCACGACCTCCACTTTTCTTTATTTTGCCATTATAGGTTCTCTAGAAACACAGACGTTGTTTGGCACTAGGTTACCACATTGGCCAATTAAATCACTAGCGAGAGATACATTTTTTAAAAAACCCTACATATACTTTGTGCCAACTTTCTCTCTTATATCTTTAAATCTCTCTGCCAAACCTGGGGCAAAGTATGGTGGGATTCTTCTGCTTTGAAAGAACAGCTAACAAATGTTTACACTGACAGTACTTTTTGAGGCTTCTTATCATTAGAACAAATGCAGTTCTGGAACTTTCCCCCAGAGCAATGGGGGGAGTGAAGAATCCTATTAAGTTGAAAGCTGAGCAGGATAACTCAATGAACAGTGTGGTATGCTTTAGCAGCAGTCTTCTATCATCGGGGTCAGGAAGTTATTTTGGGATGCTTTCTCCTCTGAAGCATCATAAATGACTACAACTAGAGATTATTATTGTGAGAAAGATCAGAATCCTACCAGCCATTTTAGTCCTACACAGAACAAGAAATAAAGCAAGTGGGGTGATATTTTCTTGCACCAACTAATGGAGATTTGTGATAGAAAGATTGAAAATGTTCTATTGGAGAAACATTTGCTTTCATGTCCAGAATATGGCTGAACATTAAATTTGAAACTGGCTAAAGTTTACAATCAGAACATTCAATTTGGGCCACGGAAAGGACATATGAAGGCAACCAAACTAACTCCCATATATTGTAATTGGATCATATTTTTCCCCAGGCTGGTGGCACTTGCTTGAGACATCTGGGCATATTCTCCTATAACATATTCCTTTTGCTACAGGCACCTCTGTCATGGTGTATCTTGCTTTCTCTATTTGCATATCATACAATTTTATAAGGCATAATGCCCACGGGGTAATATGCAAGGAGGATAAGGGATGAAACTCCAACATCCATGCATCTCAGAACCAGACAACCTTTAGGCCCCTTCCAGCATTATTGTTCTATGAGTCTATGACTTATCATTGTCAAATCTTTTAAAGTAGGAACGAGAAATAGAGTCCCAAACATGGAAATGCTTGTGCCCCAGCAATAAAGATTGGCAACATAACTGGCAAAATGGGGTCTTTTTGTGGAAAGTGCTGGACAATCCTCTGTGAAATATGAACAGATACAAGAAGTCATCGATGATGACTTCCCCTGCAGTGCTGAGGATACCCAAATTGAAATCAGGGAACAAATAATGAGAAACAATGCAATCAAATTCTAACAGCTTTGTAAGATGGTGCCAGCAGATTTAACTTGGTGCAGTTTACTGTCAAATAATTAGTTTGGGACCAAGAAATTGGTGTTCAGGACATTGCATGAAAAGAATATTCATTTGTCTCAATAAATAGTAAAAAGGATTTGGAACATGTCTACTAGATAATAGGATTTTTAAAAATGCAATTATGAAATTAGATGTTAGAAGCTGAGGATAATGCAAGAAAATGGAGTGCTGATAAAAACTGAATGCCAAACCCTTTAAAAAGTATTGAAAGTGACACTGATAAAATAATATAGTATCATTACCACCTTTTTGCAGTTAAACCTGTTGATACTTGGAACTCGGATATTTAGAACCTTGTAGCCAGAGTTTCCTCTAGAAGTCCCTGATTAGCCAAAAAAGTTTGCCAGACCAAGATCTGGGGACACTAACCCACCTAAGTAAACAACAACAACAACAACAACAACAACCTGCTCTTTCCTCCAGAGAGCTGTTAATCTCTGGAGCAGAAGCCAGCTAGTCAGGTCAAAATCTAACATTTTGGACTGTGCACAGGCCTAGCTTTCAGCAAGGAATGAATGAAAAAAGACTATTTTCTCTTTCACACCCTTAGGTCTTCTTATCTCTTTACAAATGGGCACCTGAAATCAAGAGTCTTGATAGGCATCATCTATGTTAAGTTTTGAATATAACTATTAAGTTTAATAAATGGACGACACTGATTTTTCCAGGTATATTCACAAACCATAGATGTCTTTTTGTCACTGAATAACAATTATGAAGACTTCCCCAAGAGGTCACACCCATATAATGGTCCTCAGGAATGTGAGGGATTGGAGATCCCCTGCACTTGCCTGTCTGGATAACCAGGTGGCCTTATTAAAGGTCCTAAGTGCATGTTGAGCATGTACAGCTATTTGATATTCTACTGCTTCAGTTCGAGCCATGAGGAGAACCTCCCTCCCCACCATCCTGATATTACTAAGCCCTTCCATCCATTTATTACAGACAACTGTGGGGAATGGAAGACAGTCATTTCATTGCTCCAAGTCCAGTTTCTCTTTGGAGATCTTGGAGTGCAGATGAAGGTAGCCATCACTCTCCCTAGTGGGATCTCTCAGGATTGAGAGGGTCTTTGTTTGGACTTCTGCTTCTTCCTCAGAGACTCCTACTGGATCAGACAACACACACAGAAAATGAATGCGACATGATTTTTGTAGACACAAGGGCTTGTTTTTCTTTTTTTGTTCCTTAATTTGATGGCAGGAGGATAAATTGCTGGTTTTTTGTTGTCATTTTTGACTGAGAATTGCAAATGTCAGTTTTATGTATGTTGCTATTAATGAGAAACATATTTCACTTGAACAGAGTACTTCTGAAGCATGGGGAACAACCTCCAAAAGTACTTGCACTTTTGCACAAAAGCGCCTGTGCTTGGAAGTGCAGGGGCTAGCTCTGCATATGCACTCATGTTAGAAGCATGCATGCAGCATTAGGCAGGATATCAGCCAATGCATATGAAGATGTTACAGTGTGTCAGAATCAAGATACTGTATGATTTAATTATGATTTACTTATAATTATGATTATGATTTAATTATAATGGTTGGCCTGTCCTGTAGCACAACAAATGTGGAAGAAGCACTGCGGGGCTGCAAAGAGGTTGGTGCAGCCCTCAGGTCCGTATTCCTCGAAGTGCAAAGGCCTTCTGGAGGGAAGGGCGAGCAGTAAGAATCACTTTCCCCCTCCACCACCAGGCTGCACAACATGGCTGTTTCACTCTCTGCGCCACTCTCTTGATGGTCCTGCAATGCTACTTTCACATTTGTAGCCCTGCTACAAGCTGCTGCTAAAGAAGACTAGGTCCTACACAAACGCTCTTTTGTGTGTTGCACTCATGGAGCCCGTTCTCATGATCCATCAGAAAGGTTTTGAAGAGGCTTGAAGGAGCAGGGGAGGAAGCCTCAGAAAGCGTACCTCCCCCACAGACAATCCTCTCCGTTGGTCTGGGCATGGAGCAGGGGCGTAACTATAATAGGGCAAGGGGAGACAGTTGTCTGGGGGCCCACAGCCTTGGGGGGGCCTCCCAGAGGCAAATCACATGACTGACTCCCCCAGCCGCGCAGCCGCTTGGGCTTCCTTCAGTTGTATTCATCCTCCAAAACTGATGTGAGTGTTAAGACCTGGAGCTACCAGAACAGCATGTCTTTCTCTAGTACCATTAAATGATTTGCATCATCCACAATTTACAATACATACATAAATTTTACTGTGCTTTTTGTTACCACTATTCAGTCTCATTTAAGATTTCTTTACTTTAAGAGCTGAGCTTCAGTGAGTGGGGGGCCCATTTTAAAATCTTGTCTCTGGGCCCACTCCAACCTTGCTACGCCCCTGGCATGGAGATTGCACACCCAGACATGCAGCTGCCTTCTCTGATAGCGCAGAGTGTCCGAGTGCCAGAAGGCATCTCCCTGCCCCTTGGAACTCCCATAATGCAGTGCATGAGTGTGCAGTGCATTATGGGGATTCCTCCAATGCTGACAGGGAGCTCTACAGTCTCCCAGCCCTGGCTTCAAGTAGGGGTGTGCATGAACTGGTATGCCTGGGCATGTTTCGAATGGAACCAGACATGTTCACACACACACACACCCCGGAACATACCCCCTGCTTTGGCTCAAATTCAAGCCGGTCTAGGGGGAGGGGTGTGTGCATGTGTGTGTGATTTTTTTAAAAAAAATTGTTAACATGTTGTTGTTAGAACCCCCAGACCAGCCGAGGGCAGGGGTGTTTGCCTCGAGTTCAAGCTGAACCATGTCTGATTCAGCTTGAAGGCAAGCCAGGAGCGCGTCCTCGAACCGACCAAGTTCAATGTCAGATCAGCTCGAACTTGAGCCGGTTTGCATATCCCTAGCTTCAAGCAGCTAGGGCTGGCAGACAACCAGAAAAGGGGGGATAAGAGAGTGTTTGCGTGTGAGAACAGCCTCATGGACTTCCAGTACTAATATGTTTGGGATGTTCCATAGAGACCAACCTAATTGTATCAGAGTGTAATTTGAGCCTGTTTACCAGAGGTTAATTGATTCCCATTGACCAAGAGCATCAGCCCATTGTTGGACAGTGATTACTTTGAGAACGGTTCCCAGTATGACTGTTCCATGTAGACCAGTTCAGAATGGTTCCCCTGCAAATACCCGAGTGGTATTTTACACCCAGTAGTCTTGAGTTTCTGTGATATATTCACTCTAGCCTCTCCAGCTAATAAGATGGTGTTGTATGGTGCTAATAAGATGGTGCTGTGCCCTTGGAGGCCCTCCCATTGTCTCTACATTGTTGGAGCCACCTTTCATAACTTCAAACCCTTTGAGACTTCTTGAGCCATAAGTGCCTTGATAATCAGGGTTGTGGCACTGACAATCTCACTGTATTGCTGACCTCCCTGCTCCTTGAAAATCCATCATAGGTAGCTGTGAACAGTTCCTGGTACTCCACGTTCATATCTTGTCTTTTAAAAATAACTGTGAAGCTGTATAGGTGGTCAAAAGAAGGGGGGATCTAGCTGTCTACAAGAGTATTTAAAGTGTCTAGTGAGTCTTCTCTTATAAGCAGGATTTCATTATTTGGAGCTCCTAATGAAGGCTAAAACATTTTGTATTTAATCATGGCTGTATTATTACAGAAAATCCTTTTGAGATTTTTATCATTGTAATCACAAATCTCAATGAAATTCTTCCACCATTGAAGAATGCTGCTTTCCTTTGAAAATCTTCGCTTGTGAATACATGGTATAAAAATTGATTTTTATCACTTAACCCAGAACAATTCTTGTTTCTTTAATGTACCTCCTTGTCACAATACATCTGATACACACTACCCAGCTACCTCCCTGGCATAACTTGTTATCCTGTGTTATTGGCAGTGTACTGTGAAATGTATAAATTTGTCCGTAAAATATTCATTACACTTTGTGAAAAATACAGTGCCTTTCCTCAAAGTCATGTTCCAGGGAATCACAGTCTTTAGAGTCAAGAAAAATATTGTGCAAATTGCATGGCATGCCTGGGCTGCACGTATGCATTGTCAGAATGCCAGAAATGGGAGATTATCAACATTTACCAGTAAATTCCAACATTCTTAGAATGTACATGTGAATGCCAATATTCAACAAATGTTGGACATTCCATTAAAATCACGTGGTATAAGACATATATGAAAATGTGTTATGTTATCAAATATTTGTGTCCTGAAGACAACTGGGACAGCTATGGGGGAAACGAAAGGGAAATTCACAAGCTCCCACCTAACCCACCCACCCCCACCATTTTTAGTTAATTTATGCCCTGCATAGCCTTCTAAAAACAATGGCTGATATGTTCCACAGTGTAACACAGATGGTACAGACCTGTCCAAACCACTGTGGAGTTCTAAATCACCCAGCAACAGTCTGCTCAAGAGAGCAGTGCTGATGCTACTGATTTTTGAATGATTGCACATTGTGCTTGCCTTCCATTGGGAATAACGGAAGCCGTACACATGTGATTGCACAAGAGTCAGCAGAACTGCCCACTGGCACAGAACTGTCCACTGTGTACTGCCCACTGTACAGCACCTTGGCTGGGTGATTTCTAGCCCCACAGTTGCACAGGCAGGCCTGTAATGCCCACATTGCACTGCAGAATATATCAGCCAGTACCTAAGGAGCCAGCGTAAAAGCTGGGGGTGAGCCTCTAGGTCATCTGTAATTCCAGGCACTGATTCCCTCCTCAAGCAGTTTAGGGGAAATCCATATTCATGTACAGATAGAGGTTTCTTCTCTGAAGCATCTGCATTCTGGAATTCCCAGTGCACATTCTGAATGTTTTATTTTTCACAGAAAAGAATGCAGATACACCTTGCACACACCTGGCAGAATCTAATCCACTATTAAGCATATATGAACTTCATTTGTGTTAACAGCTCTTAAGCATGTGTATTTGTGTGCTAGATTTCATACAAAGAGTTCTGGGCAAGCATAAAATATCGGGAATCACTGATTTTGCTGGTCACCTTGTAAATGAGACAAACTGCTACTAAGGCTACTATGGCTGCCTTCGGACATAATGTGGAAGTTGAGGTGAACTCACCTCAGGTTCGCCTGCCTAGTTGTCTGACTGAGTGGAATTGCTGTTCCTTGGCCCAACCATGGTTCTGCATTTGCTGCCAAACCTTGGAATGAACCCTAGGTCTGTAGTGAGTTTCACTCACCCAACCAAGGGTCCATTCCCTCTTCTGTGTTGCTCAGATTGGGATTTTACCCTAAATGGAGGTTAATGGAGGAAGCTCCTCCGGCAGGCCTCCCTCCCATTGGCTGGTGCAGGCTGTCCTTCCAGGGTCACAACCAGTCCCTCCCCTGTTGCCGGCTCCCAGACTGGGACTGTGTTCGTCTGAGAGTGCGAGGATGGAGGGATAGAGGCAAACTGCAGGTCCATAGGACAATAGGGGAGATGTTTTATTAGGCAGCTTTATCCCCAGTGCTTGGAAAGCCACTTTTTGATTTTACGTTTAAGGCCCCCAAACACCAGTATGCCAAAAGAGGAAGAAAAGCAAAAACACTGTGAAACCACATTCTATTTCTCATATTCTTCAGATGGCAGAGGATTCATAAAGGCATCTAGGAAAGGGTTCTATTCAACATGTGCCTGTGACTTCTCAGTATCCCGCGGTGGGATTAATGATGTGAAACAGCACCTAGTGACTGTGAAGCACAGGACAAATGCAAAAAGTCAAAAGAGCTTCAAGTCGTCCCAAGCACTGATTAGCAATTGGTCCAATCCACTCAACCCAATGACAGACAAAACAGTGAAGGCAGAACTACTTTTCCAGGGGTTTGTACTTCAACATAATTTGCCATTTTCTGTGAACTACAGTTTCAGAAAACTGGTAGGAAGAATGTTTCCAGACAGTGAAATAGCCCAGAGATATCCATGCAGACAGACAAAAGCCAGTCATCCACTGGACTGGAAAGGAGAGCATAGGTGCTATCCAAAAGCAATTATCATCAAGTTCGGGTGAATTAAAGAAATACTTTCCCTGCAGTACAGATGGCAGTTCTGACAAGGAGGAAAACTTCCCAGTACTTGTCACCTTTGAGGATTCAGAGCGCTTAGTTAGGATTCACTTTCTGGATGTCCGCAGTAAACCATAGAAATGCTGAAAATATTGTACTGTGCTGCTTTTGCCTCAGACAACGCCTCTGTAATGATCAGGAAGCACAGTGGAATCCTGAGGCTTTTACAGAAGAAACAAACTGATGGAAAGATTTGTGGTGTCGGCTGCCCATGCCATTTAGCACATCTAGCAGCAAAGCATGAGGTTGTGGCTCTTTCATTTGACCCACATGAATTTCTTGTCGATATCTATTATCATTTTGATAAAAGTGACAAAAGAAAAGAACTTCTCAGAGAAGACATTTCATTTTGTGATGAAACAGTCAGAAAGGTCCTAAAACATGCTTCTACGCGGTGGCTGAGCATGTCTCACACACTGGAGAGGGTTCTAAGAATTTGGGATGGGATGGCCTCAAGTGCTACTTCTTATCTCACTATGTTGAAGATAATGAGCCCACTCCATCCAGACACCAGCAAACAGGTGTAACCCAAGAACATAAACTGGCAGATATATTTCAGAGTCCAGTCTATAAACTGTATGTTCTGTTTCTCCATTCTGTTGCACCCTATTGTGAGAACTTCAATGCATTGCTGCAACATGAGGAACCAATGATCCACAGGCTATATCCTGCCACGATGAAACTATATATAGACCTTTTAGGATATTTCATTAAACCAGAGGTCATACTTGAGCACAAAGATGATGTATTGCCTCTTGATATCACCGCAGAAGACTTTCAGCAGTCAGATTGAGCCTTTTTAAAGGCTTTGCTGCATCACAGCAGATCAAAAAGCAGGATCTAGATCAGGCCTGCTCAGGTTTGCCCCCCCCCCTGAACTGTTTTTTGATTATAACTCTCATAATCCCCAGCCACAGTGGCCAATGGACAGGGATTGTGGGAGTTGTAGGCCAACATCTGCAGGAGGACCCAAGCTGCGCAGGCCTGATTTGGATGGATCATCTGGAACTGCCAGGTTCTACGCCGAGGCTAGGAGATTTTATTAGAACACACTGCTGTATATGAAGACAGAATTCCCATTTAATGACCCAGTACTGAAGGCTGCAGTTGTGCTTGATCCTATAGGGGGATAAAATCTGAGCTTCTCTCTGACAGAGACTCTTCTGGAGAAATTCCCCAATGTCTTGCCACAGAGCAGAGAAAATGCTCTCTGTATGGAGTTCATGCAGTACAAATGATTCACAGAGATACCTATCATGGCTCCAGAGGAAGTCAGGATTGATCAGTTCTGCCATCATCTATCCAAAGTACAAGATCCAGCGGCTGGACAACCATGCTTTCAAACCCTCTCTCAATTTGCAAAATACCTGCTACTCATGCCACATAGTAATGCATTCTGTGAAGGCATTTAAGCATGCTTAAGAAGAATACAACTACCATTAGAAGCTCCTTTGGAAAGTCAGCAGAAGGCCATGCTGCAACTGGAGTGTATACAGAACAATCAGGCATGAGAAACAGTCTCTGTGTGCAGTGATGCCAACTAAAATCAATATCTTCAAGAACTGCAGCTGTACTTCTGATTGGACCCCAACCACTGAACTAATCCAGAAAGGAAAGTCTTCTATTTATTTATTTATTTATTTATTTATTTAGTACATTTATATACCACCCCGTACAAAAAAGAACCTGGGCGATTCACAATATAAAACCATTAAAATATTAGCATAATTAAAACAATTTAAAATACAATAAAATCTCTAAAACGGAAGCTTTAAAAGTATAAACTAAAAGCCTGACTAAACAGGTATGTTTTCAGGTCCTTCTTAAAAACATTCAGAGAAAGGGAACCTTTAATTTCGTTAGGAAGTGCATTCCAGGCAACTCTAGAAAAGGCCAAGTTTCAAGTTGTCACCGACCAAGCCGGTGGCAACCGCTACCAGAACTCCCCAGATGACCTTAACAGGCGGTAGGGTTGATGACCCTCAGACCCAAGCCATTTAGGGCTTTATAGGTAATAACCAGCATTTTGTATTTCACCCAGAAATTTATTTGCAGCAGTGTAGTTCTTTTAAAATGGGTGCAGTATGACCAAAGCCACCTAATGGCTCAGTGGGGAAATGACTTGACTATCAAGCCAGAGGTTGCCAGTTTGAATCCCAACTAGTATGTTTCCCAGACTATGGGAAACGCCTATATCGGGCAGCAGCAATATAGGAAGATGCTGAAAGGCATCATCTCATACTGTGTGGGAGGAAGCAAAGTTAAACCCCTCCTCTATTCCACCAAAGAAAACCACAGTGCTCTGTGGTTGCCAGGAGTCAACACAGATGACTCACTTTACCTTTAATATGACCAAACTGACTTGCATTCTTTACTAACTGCAGTTTCTAGACTGCATACAAAGGCAGCCCAACATAGAGCGCATTGCAGCAATCAAGTCTGGATGTTAACAGCATATGCACCACTGTTTTAAGGTCGTTTATCTCCAAAAATGGATGTAACTGGTGAATCAGCTACATATAAAAACTTGCCGGCATTAAAATATCATTTATGGTTATATTGTGCTTGTTTTTTAAACTTTTTAATCAGATCTGTATTTTTATATTCTAGCAGATATTTTAATTGTGAAATTTTTGTAGACTTGATTTAACTTTGTGTGATTCACCTTGAGATTGTTTCAAAGAAATGTGGTATAGAAATCGAACAGTAAAATAAATAAAAAATAAAGAAGCTCCTTCTTAAGTTAAACTGGTCAGTGACAAACTCTGCTCAAGACCCAATTAACTGTCACTCATTATTTGGATGTATTTTTGATTGGGTCTCTCAAAAACGAGTTGTCAGATTCCTGTTTCTGTCTTTGGTGCACCTGATTCCTAACTGCCTCTACTGCTTCTTGGTTGAGATTATGGAGTGTGTGTGGCAATGGTGTTGAAAGCTGATTATTTTTCTGTCATTCCTCTGTAGTTATACTGGTATTCCAAGTGCAGCATGGAATGTGGGAGAATTTTTCCCCCATGAACTCTTAAATGTTTTTATGGTACTCTGTATGTAGAAATTCCTGCCCTCTTTCACTGTAGTTTGGCAGGAGGAAAGGTGTTTCTTGGGGCTTTTAGGGCTGCTACCTTTCTCAGCTATGATGGAGACTCCAGGGCCTGTGAGATCTGAAAGAGACTGAGGGCAGTTGGCATTGATCAGCCAAGTCCAGAGGCTGTGCACTCTAGATTTTTATTTGCCTTCCCCAGGTGCGTAACAACGATCGGGCAAGGGGAGACAGTTGTCTGGGGGCCCCACTGCCTGGAGGGGCCCCCCAGAGGCACCTCACGTGACTCCCCATTGCCCCCTGCCCAGCCCCAAGGCCCCTCAGCCCCTTGCCCTCTTCGCCGTCTCTCCTGCTTGTTCTCCTGGCCGGCAATCGAGGCAGCAGACAAGCTGCAAAGAGCTCCTTTTCTCCCGCCTCTCAGCTGATCGGCGGGTGGGCGGGGCTTCCACGGAGGCCTCGTGTAGGCCTCTGTGAAGCCTGAACTCGAGTAGGGCCCAAGCCAGCCAGGAAGGAGGAGGCAGCCAGAGTGGCCACCACTGTTCTCTGCAGCAGAAGACCCCTTGCTGCCAGGTAGAGTGTGAACTCCTTTTTGTGGTCACCTCCCCCCACCCACCAAAATATATAGGCATCTGCTTGCCATAGGGCTTTGATATGGGGGGGGGGAGGGACTGAGAAATATTTATTTTTAAACAGCTTGGAAAATTTGCTGGCTTAAAAAAAACTATCTAAAAAGTCCTATAAGTGGCTTGTTTCATGGCAGAAAATTACAAAAACTTCTGGAAGAAACAGTATTATATTAATTTTATTCATTCATTCATTCATTTATAAATGCACTTATGTTCAAGTTGTTTTGCAACCCAGAAGGTCTGAGTGAGAACTGTGAAGCATGTGTGGTGCTTTTATTTTATTTTTCTTGTGTGTGAACTGCTCCCCAATAACTTGCAGGGACTTCAGGGTCAATCTGGCCAACATGTGAATGCAGCACCTCTATTCCAGAGGAGATGTGTCTTAAAGGGCTTTAAAAGCCTCGTGTGAAAAACCTCCTGGAATCGAACTTGACTGAATTTGTTCAGAATTCTGAGAAAACAAACATAGGCTCACCCTGCATGGTTGAAAGTCTCCTTTGCTAATCTGCAGCGAGGGGGCCATTTTAATCATTCATCTTTCTACTGTGTTCTAGGCATTAAAAGTAATACAAATGTATAGTACTCAATGTATATCACTATATATTGTGACGTGTGCGTGTGTATATTCAGTGAAATGTATTTCCAGGCAGCATACTTATTTTGGAATATCAGACTTAAATCCTTGGGGGCCTGGGGTGTGTGGAGGCCCTGGACTTTGAGGGGGGGGGGCATTTTAAAATCTCGTCTCTGGGCCCACTCCAACCTTGCTACGCCCCTGGCCTTCCCCTTTCAGGCTCCTAAAATGATTCGAGACCTTTCGTTTTCAGAAACTGGGGAGATTCTCTTAGCAGCTTCTTCACTGGTCTCCAAGGCTCACTTTGGGTCATACTAACAGCTTGCGTGTTGTTTGCTTTAAGTGAGATGGTGAAAATCTAATGTTAGACAAATGTATGATGATTGCCCAGGCACCTGATTTTTTCTTTTCTCCCTGTATTCAGGGTTTTTCTTTTCTCCCACATACAGGCCTTTGGTTATCAGGAAGGGAAAACCTGCTTTTTAAAAAAAGGAACCAGAAAGATGGATGGATGCTCAGCCATGCAGGAATGTTTGGGGGCGGGGGGCGGATTGAAGTAAATATCTGAAAAGTTCCTATGATGAGTTGAAGAGCGAGAATTCTCCAAGGCAAAGAAGGAAGGTCTTTCAACATCTCATTTTCAGACCATGACGCCCCAAATGTTACTCAGTGCCATCTGAACTGCCAGATCACACAGGAATTGCAATTCAGTCTCTAGGACTCACAGAGTTTGGTGCTACATAGGTTTGGTGCTACATAGGGGTGTGCAAACTGGCTTGGTTCGAACTGGGCTTGACATCAAACCAGCTCTACTCAACAAGTTTGGGGTCAAAATGGACCAGCCTCGGCTGGTCCGAGTTCGAACCAAACTGGGCCCGGTTCTAACCAGGCTACTCTGGGGCAGGAGGGGAGTAAGTTACTATGTACAAGTCTCATTTGTTGCACACTCAGAATACCTCTGAAACAACAGAACCCTGTACCCCATGGGTTATAAACCCATGGGACTGGTTGACACCCTATGTGCACTACACTACCACTCGCTCTGGGCCACCCCAGCACCCCCCAAGTGCAGTTATGGGGCTGCTGAAAGCTCCATGTATGCCCTATGAGGAAAAACCTTAAAGACGCGTAAACTTTAACAATTCACCAAAAATCAGCCCTCTGCCCAAATCCTTTGAAAAAATTCAGGTAGCTTCCTTGACCCTACCTGGCACTACCATCAACTCCACACTGCTCTAGGCCACCCCTTTGCCCCCCACGTGAAGCTATACATTTGCTGACACCTCAATGCTTCTCTATGGGGAAAAACCTTAAAGACGCATAAACTTTAACAATTCCCCAAAAATCAGCCCTCTGCCCAATCACTCTGAAATTGGGGTGGTAGCCTCCACCCATTAGGCACTACCACACCACCCCACTCTTTTTGCCCAGACCCCACGCTATGCCCCAGAACTGCCCCAAAGACACTAAAACTTCAAAATTTCCCCCCACATCAGCCCTTTGCCCAATTCCCCTGAAATTTGGGTGGTAGCCTCCATCCTTTAGGCACTACCACCCCACTCCACTATTTTGCCCCTGGGACCCGAAATTCGAGCTGACATCACATCAGACCTTTTTGCATTCAAATCAATGGAGGCAAAAAGGCGGGAAATTCAAAGAGACGTCATCCCGAATCACCCGAATTTTTTGGGCACGAATCAGGGGTGATTCGGCTCGGCCCCGAAAAATATCAGGGGACATCGGGGGTGATTCGGTTCGGACCCGAATCACCCGAAATTGCTTGTTTCGGGCACAGATCGATCTGTGCCCGAAATTTTTTGCACATCCCTACTTGTAAGTAGTAACTGACTCCCTTCCTGCCCCCTCTAGAATTAGTAAAGCCCCCCCCCCACCCCTTTACTGGTAAAGGGGAATCCTTACTGGTCTGAATTGGTAGCCTCCCCCCCCAAAAAAAAAATCTGTTTTGGATTCAAACCCAACCGGCCAGGCTGGTTTTGTGAACATTTCTAGTGCTACAGCATATGCTCCAGCTCAGTTGTTGATCATATTGCAAAAGATACTGTTTAACACAGGACTGAAATGGTATTGGAATACATTTAAACAATGCAAATTTTTAAATGGAATTTGAGATGTAGATTTCACCATGCAAAACTGAAATTTAGAGAATATGAATGGGGGTTTTCCCTTCCTTAAGTTGTACTTAAGTATTGTCCCCTTAAATACAACCCAGCACCAATCTCCCTCCTTCCTTTGAATTAGTCTCTGTGCAGTGATGACATCGAAAACCAATATTTTCAAGAACTGCAGTTGTACTAATTGGTCCCAACCACTGACCAAATCCACAAAGCAAAATTTGCTACATATAAAAATTTGCAGGCAAGGAAAGAAGATCTTTCTTAAGTGGCAGTGGTCAGTGACAAGCTCTGCTCAAGCCACAATTAGCTGTCACTCATTTGGATGTATATTTGGTTTGTGCTTGTAAGGCAACTCTTCTTAGAGTTACAAACACTGCTTTGGTCCCATTCTTTAGAGGTCTTGTTTTGTTAGAAACAGCTACTATTTCATGACACACATACAATGTGTTAAGCCTTAAAATGTCAACATAAGATCCAAAATAGGCTATGGCTGTGTGAAGGGAGGCGAGGGTGGGGAGTGTGACCATCCGGGCCATGAAACAGTAGCAGTTTTTCTGAGTTTTGAGAACAGTTTGCAGGCTTGCTGGCATTACTCAGAATTCATTGATTTAGTTCAGTGGGCTTCCTCTTAAAGGAAATGTAGGCCTCTCCATTGCTTTCCCTACAGAGCTCGTAAAAGAGGGCTTTCTCTGTCTTTAAGAGCTCTCCCAGCAATGGGAAATATGCAGTACTGTGCAGAAGTCAGCACACTGGGAAATAATAATAATAATAAATAACAACAACAACCCCCAGTGAGGCACTACCTTGGCGTGGTTGTGGGGCTTGCGTGCTCTAAGGAAGGTGAGAGATATGCAAGAGGTCCAACCATACTGGACAGGTCTCACCAGAGGAGCCAGACAAAGAGTGCCTCTCCCATCAACAATATGGTGAGACGTAACTTTAATAAATCTATACCGGATCGGTCGTCACCCGGGTCAACAAGGACCGTGCCAGGTGCTGGAGTCCCTGGACATCTAGTGGCAAGTGGGCTACAGGACTCAGGATCTTCAGTTGAGCAACCAGGGCTGGAGACTGCAAAGTTACTGGAAGAAACGTCGCTTAACCGAAAAAAATATACGGAAAATGCCAACAAGGAAATAATGATCTGCTATTACAAGTCTAGTCCAACTAGAAGAGGTTATTTAAAAAGAATGTACCAAATTTGGAAAAAGAAGCATCCAGATACAGAAATAACAGAACAAAGGCTAGCAGACAAGAGAAGATTCATATTAAGAAATAAAGTATTCACAGGAGTTGAGCTGGAAGAACTGCAAAGAGCAACACAGGTTCAAGACATGGAAGAAGAATTACCACCAACTGAAGCAGTTGCTCAGGCGCAGGTGGAGGAGGTGTTGGAAATAGAGGATGCCACTGTTGCTGAACTGTTTCAAAATCAAAACCAGGCAACCTCACCTTGGACTTCACCTCAAAAACGTGAATGCCGTTTAACAGAAAAGCAACAAGAACTAAAGCAAAAAATAATTGAGCACATGAACCAAACAACCACCAGGGTTTGACTTCCAGCTCTAGAAACAGTTGCCAAAAAAAAAACTTGCTCAGGCATTAAAAGATGTCAGTGCTGCACTTGCAGAAATAACCACCAATAATTTGCAAGAAACAAACCAACTAATGTACAGTGCAGCAACAATAACAACATAAGAGCTCGGATATAAGATCAATGGACCTGTCAAAAAAGAAAGTAGTACATCAACTAAATGGAAAATTAGATTAGAAAATAAAATCTCCAGGCTTAGATCAGATGCTAGTAAATTGAAAGATATGAAAGACAAGAAGCTGAAGAATGAAAACACCAAACAGCATCTGATCCAAAAATACCATCTAGATTCAAGGAAAATTAGAGAAGTCCTGGAAATAATAAAGCAGCAAATAACAGCAGTGTCAAAGAAGATTAACAGATATGAAGCTAGAATTACACAACACAGGCAGATCTCCAATTCCAGTCGAATCAGAGACATTTCTACCAAAGCATAGAAGGAGAAACTGCAAGAAACCTAGAAACACCAAATAAGGAAGAAACAGTGCAATTCTGGGGGAAATTATAGGACAATCCAATAGATTATAATAAAAAAGCAAACAGGGTGAAAGAGGTCAAAAAATGTAACCAACAAATGCAAGATCTAATAATAACACCAGAATTAATAAGTGAAAGAGCAAAGAAAGTTAAAAATTGGACTGCGCCAGGCGACGATGAACTGCATGGCTTTTGGTTTAAACACCTAACAAGCCTTCATAAACAACTATCAAAACAGTTCAATCACATTTTGCAAGGAGGTGATATTGAACAATGGCTAACAACTGGGAAAACTCATCTCCTGATGAAAGACTCAGCAAAAAAGGTGCACTTCCAAGTAATTATAGACCGATAACCTGCCTGCCAACCATGTTCAAATTATTAACTGGAATAATAGCAGATGAAGTGATGCAACACTTATTAACTAACAAACAGCTTCCAGTTGTACAGAAAGGAAATTGCCCGAACACCAGATTTTAGAAAAATTGCAAGAGAAGAAAAACCAATCTAAGTATTGCATGGATTGACTACAAGAAAGCCTTCGACTCATTGCCTCACACATGGATACTAAAATGTTTAGAAACAACTGGTGTCAGCAAAAACATTCAGATATTTATTTAAAAAGCAATGAGCATGTGGAGTACACAGTTAACAATCAATGGCGAGACACTTGGACAGGTTAGCATTAGAAGAGGCATTTTCCAAGGGGATTCACTATCCCCTCTGTTGTTTGTAATCGCCATGACTCCACTTTCACAAATACTAAACAAAAAAGGCCTTGGATACCAAACATCTAAAATATCAAGTAAAATCAACCATCTGCTGTACATGGACGATCTGAAGTTGTATGGAAAGTCCCAGTCAGAAATGGAATCACTGCTAAACACTGTCCGTATATTCAGTAGCGATATAGCAATGGAGTTTGGACTAGACAAGTGTGCTGCATTAATAATGAACAGAGGAAAAATAAGAAAAACAGAAGGGATAGAATTGCCCAATGGAAGCAACATCAAGAACCTGGAAGAGAAAGAACCTTACAAATACTTGGGCATTCTCCAGGCTGATAACATTGCGCACACTGAAGTTAAAAGAAAAATTGGAAGTGAATACATCAGGAGAGTTAGAAAAATCCTAAAATCCAAACTCAATGGCGGGAACACCATACAAGCCATAAACACCTGGGCTATACCTGTTATCAGATACACTGCTGGAATAATAGACTGGACCCAGGCAGAGCTAGAGACACTGGATCATAAGACCAGGAAAATCATGACCATCAATCTTGCTCTGCACCCCCGCAGTGATGTAGACAGGCTCTACCTCCCTCACAGCTCAGGTGGAAGAGGAATACTGCAAGCCCATCAAACAGTAGAGGAGGAGAAAAGAGGCCTTGAAGAATATATCAAGGACAGTGAAGAAGATGCACTTCAAATGGTCAATAACGAGAAACTATTCAACACCAATGAAACAAAGCAGGCCTACAAGAAAGAACTATTCAAGAACCGAGCAGAAAAACGGAGAAATAAGCCACTGCATGGTCAATATTTGCACAATATAAGTGGAAAATCAGACGTCACCAAGACCTGGCAATGGCTTAAGAAAGGCAACTTGAAGAAAGAAACAGAGGGTTTAATACTGGCTGCACAAGAACAGGCACTAAGAACAAATGCAATAAGAGCAAAAGTCGAAAAGTCAACAACAAACAGCAAGTGCCGCCTTTGTAAAGAAGCAGATGAAACTGTGGACCACCTAATCAGCTGTTGTAAAAAGATCACACAGACTGACTACAAACAAAGGCATGACAAGGTAGCAGGGATGATACACTAGAACATTTGCAAAAAATACAAGCTACCTGTAGCCAAACATTGGTGGGACCATAAAATTGAAAAAGTTGATGTAAAAATAGTGAAGATGTAAAAATATTATGGGACTTCCAACTACAGACAGACAAACATCTGCCACACAATACACCAGATATAACTGTAGTCGAGAAGAAAGAAAAACAAGTCAAAATAATCGACATGGCAATACCAGGGGATAGCAGAATAGAAGAAAAAGAAATAGAAAAAATCACCAAATACAAAGCTCTACAAATTGAAATTGAAAGGCTGTGGCAGAAAAACACCAAAATAATCCCAGTGGTCATTGGCGCCCTGGGTGCAGTTCCAAAAGACCTTGAAGAGCACCTCAGCACCATAGGGGCCACAGAAATCACCATCAGCCAGTTACAAAAAGCAGCTTTACTGGGAACAGCATATATTCTGTGACGATATATATAACAGCAACAATATTGACAATAAAATTCACCCATCCCAGGTTCTTGGGAAGGACTCGATGTCTGGATGAAACAAACCAGTCAATAACACCTGTCTGACTGTGTAAACCAGAAAGAATAATAATAATAATTTGATTTCTATACTGCCCTTCCAAAAATGGCTCAGGGCGGTTTACATGGAGAAATAACAAACAAATAAGATGGCTCCCTGTCCCCAAAGAGCTCACATTCTAGAAAGAAACATAAGATAGACACCAGCAACAGTCACTGGAAATACTGTGCTGGAGGTAGACAGGGCCAGTTACTCTCCCCCTGCTAAATTAAAAAAATCACCATGGTAAAAGGTGCCTCTTTGCCCAGTTAGCAGAGATAACATAAAGGTGCCTCTTTGCCCAGTTAGCAGGCTCTCACATTTAAGTTTTTTGTTGTTGTTTGTTTGTTTGCTAAAATGGTCCCTGCTTGAAAAATAGTCAAGATAACTGAACTAGTACAACTAACCAACATCACGACTAACTAACATGCTTCATTAGTCTGGATCTCAGACACTGTTCTCATTCTCTCTCTCTGTATCTCCCCACCCCCACCCCGGCTAAATATATGGAGAGATTTCAAAGATTGACATTTCCATTATGGGTTTTCTCTGGGGGGAAATGCATAGGCTTTATTCAGATTTTTCAAAGACCATGGCATTCCACTGGATCGGAGTGGAAATGAAAAAGTGCCTCTTACTGCACAAAGAAAGTTTCCAAATCAGGCCTGACTTCTTGTTTTGTTCCTCTTAAAAATGAATGCCTCTCCCCACCAAGCGTGCACGCGCGCACACGCGCAAACACACTCACCCTTTACTGCTTATATTGCTGTGCTGTGTGCCTCCATGAATTGGATCCAGTCACTCATTCGACTCCAGATGCTGGCTATGTAGGTGGTAGAGAATCTTCAATCTTGTTCTTAATTACTGTGGCTCAAATTGATTTGACCTGAACTCTGCCTGTTTCAGAAGTACAGCAGGACCTCCAGGCTAGCTCCCTAGCTTTTTTAACTAACATGCTGGCTGACAAATAAGTAATTGTGAGGAACTGATTTATTGCCCAGTCAGACCCAGCTGGATGTAAAATATTAATTTTTAATGTAATGAACTATTTCCATTGCTTTTACCCATAAAATGTAATAAATTAATCCATGCACTTGCAAATAATAAATCTTTGGGTTGGTTTGTTGTTTTTTTACAAGAGGAGAGAATGGCTTTTAACCAGGCACAAAAGACCTCTCTCTCTCTTTTTTAATGCTTTAAAGGGAAGTTATTTGTGAATTTCAAGACAACATATGTTCCCTTGGGTGCTGCTAGCATCTAACTAAGCCATAAAAACAAAAGCTCAAGAGGTTTACGATTTTGCTAGGGCCCCAAAATATGGCCTTGTCCAAGTTGTCATCTTTCCAATTCCTTCTTGTAGATCTTGTTCCCTTTCATGTAATCTGTTCTCTGGGCTTCTACCTTCCTTAGAAAATAGATAGGCCTAAAGACTTATGGCTTTGTTCTTTGAGACCGACAATGAATACAAATAATGTAGACACATTAGTACTCTCAACTGAAATTTTGCGTTGGTGTGGGAATAATGGTCACCATTAGAAAAACATTAGCTAGGGTGCAGTAACAGTAGTATTCAGTGCCATATTAGGGCATACAAAGCATCAGATAGCACAGTATAATTGGATTATTACAGAGCTAAAGGGAGGCTGAAGCCAGGTAGGCCTGTCATTTGGAGATATGTCCTCTAGCCACAGTGGCAGAAACCAGTTATATATAGTGGCAGCGGAGGCCGGTGGGGATGCTGCTGGGGAGGGGCAGCAGAAGACACCTTTAAGTGCAAATTAGTAGGTGCTTACCTCTCCTCCCACTGCACCTGAAAGCTGTTTGGAGCAGTGGCGTGGTGCTCAGAACCCGCTGCAGCAGAGGCCTGGCTCCACCACTTAGATGGCAGAGGACATTTGCATGTCCAGCAAATGGCCTCTACATATGTGCAGAGGCCAGCTGAGTGCTGGAGTCGATCCTCTGCCACAGCAGGTGCTGGGCGGTGTGCCGCTGCTCTGCACGTCTTTCAGTTGCAGTGGGAAGAGAGGTAAGCACCTACTGATTTGCACATAAAGGTGCTTCCCCGCCTGCCCCCCCCGCCCACCGATGGCACCTGTACTAGCCGCCACTGTATAGTGGTTGCATATTGTGAGGTCATTCACAAAATCAAAAACTGTGTTCAACCTTCGGCTCGGTGTGCTCTCAAATTTCAGTTGTGCAGAAGCAAGGTAGAAGGAAAACCTGGGTTGAAGTGATAGTGTGGACGAAAGATAGGAGGAAAAGCTACCCAGGTTTTCCTCCTACCTTCCACACAATCACTTCTACCCAGGTTTTCCCCTCACCTTGCGTTCCACGCAACTGAAAACTGGGAGCACACACAGCTCCCCAACCCAGGTAGAACACAGTTATTGATTGTGTGAATGACCTCACTGACTAGATATCATGTGTGGCTGGGCCAGTCAAGGTTTCCCTCCAGCAACTGTGTTTGTCTCATTAAAAGCATTGAGACTGGTGCTGCAATAGCAATAGCAATAGCACTTACATTTATATACCGCTCTATAGCCGGAGCTCTCTAAGCGGTTTACAATGATTTAGCATATTGCCCCCAACATTCTGGGTACTCAGGAGTAACATTGGCTGCAGCCAATGTTACTCCTGTCTTACAGCTGTCCTAGTCATTTTGTCCACTCTCCTCTGCAAGCAGACTTTTGTTTCCTCTCACGGCATATGTAGGTAGGCAAAGGGAATAGTGGAGCAGAAGGACAGGAGGCACAGTATCTTGTTGTGACACCTTGGAGCTTTGAGAGGAGCTTGTGTGGTAGCAACACACTCCCTTAAACATTTCACTTCATCAGCTTACAGTCAGCACAATTCCCTTGGAGGGCAAACATTTAATATAAAAATAAGGCACATTTGAAAAAGACCAGAAACAGATACATCTGTTTCCAATGAACATCAAAGCATGTGGGAGGTGATCTGGTTTGATGTTTGAAAGGTAAAAGTGAGCGTTTGTTTTTTTATGTATGTGTTTATTATGGTTTTATGTGCAATCTCCCTCATCATCCTAGTTTTAAGTTGCTCAGCAGTTGCAATGAACAATACTTTCCTATATGCTACATATGCTGGTTTAAAAAACTCTACTGCAGTAATACTTTAATGAAAGCATGTTAAAAAGCTATCACGGTGCATATCTATTAGTTCACATTTGCTAGTTCTTGAAGCCTGCAATCCTAAACACATGTACTAGGGACAAAGTCACTTCAAAAACACACCTACACTGCAGAACACTACTAGAGGTGGGGTGCAATTTTTGTTGATTTCTGTATCCCAGGGAGTGCCCTACACCATCCAAAAATATGTTACTCAGGGTCACACGGAGATCAATTATCAATTAACATCTCTCTCTCTCTCTCTCTCTCTCTCTCTCTCTCTCTCTCTCACACACACACACACACACACACACACACACACCACTTTCTACACTGCAGAACTAAGAACATTCTTCACAGCCTGGGGGCATTTTAACCGCTCCCCACACCTTTTGCCACATTAGTGCATATATCAGGTGAGTGGAGATGGCGTTATGGGCCCAACCCAAGAGACAGGCATGCAAGCCACCATTTTTGTCCTCCAGCACATGTTGGACAAGAGGGCCATTATGGTGAGTGGGAATATGGAGGAAGGCTTGGTGATCTCTCAACTCTTGGGCTGGATCCACTCCCACTTGAATGCATGCCAGAGAGTGCCGCTCAGTGCTTCTCAACCTGGGTTGAGGTGAGCTGGCATGCATCCCCTCATTGGGGGTAAGCTCATGGTCAAGAAGAGGTTCTGACTGTGTACTGAGCTGAATCGAAGCCTGGTCCTTTGCCACTAGTGTAATGGTTAGAGTGCTGGACTCGGCACTCGGCTCGGACTCGATTATAGGACTTCCGACTACAAACAGACAAACATCTGCCACACAATACACCAGATATCACTGTAGTCGAGAAGAAAGAAAAACAAGTCAAAATAATCGACATAGCAATACCAGGGGATAGCAGAATAGAAGAAAAAGAAATAGAAAAAATCACCAAATACAAAGATCTACAAATTGAAATGGAAAGGCTGTGGCAGAAAAAGACCCAAATCATCCCAGTGGTCATTGGCGCCCTGGGTGCAGTTCCAAAAGACCTTGAAGAGCACCTCAGCACCATAGGGGCCACAGAAATCACCATCAGCCAATTACAAAAAGCAGCTTTACTGGGAACAGCCTATATTCTGCGACGATATCTATAATAACAGCAACAATATTGACAATAAAATTCAGCCATCCCAGGTCCTTGGGAAGGACTTGATGTCTGGATAAAACAAACCAATCAATAACACCTGTCTGACTGTGTAAATCAATAATAATAATAATAAAATATAAATAATAATACCTCCTATGAGACTGACCCACATAGGGGATACCCGCACTTTAGTTCAATTCTTCAATGCAGGTTTTGTAATTCTTTAATAAAGTGGCCATAGTTTCTTCCAACTACATGTGTCCTGTCATTATTTGGGTCTGGGTTCACAACCCAGGACACTGATCCTTAGTCAAGATGTCTGCCACTGTGTCTTCCAAGGAAACATGCATAGGATTGCACTGTAGAGGTTCACTTAATTGACTTGACCAAGTTTTGTCCAGGGAGGAGGACTCTTGGAAATTGCTTCATCCCAGCTGGATACACAGAGGGATTCTTGCTAATAAAAAGACTACTTGGAAGCACCGCAAGATGTCTTTTGCAACATCAGCTACCAATGGGGAACACGAGAGGTAAAGGTTGAAAGGAGTAAAAGCCCTGCTTCTTGCCACAGGCATGTTTTTGTTTTTGTTTTGCTGTTGTTTAGCTGTGTTCATTGCATTGTTTGACTGTTAATAGTTCACTCTGGTTGTTATTACGGGGAATTTTTATTTTAAAAAAACACTATTAAAGAGCAAATTTTGTGGAGGCAAGGTAACAGTCGCTGGCATCTCAGAACGCCCACTACACAACGCTTGCTGCCAATATGTCTCCCTATTATTTCATGTTCAATTACAGGGAGCACGAAGGAGACAGCCAACTTTTCTTTTCTTTTCATGAAGTAGAATGTTTATTATTTTCTTTCTTTGCTTTCAGAGTAGGAAAAGAGCAAGAACTACGTGCTAGCAGCAGCTTAGAAGCCCTTGAGGCACATAAAGTTATTGTGGAACTTCTTGGAGCACTATGACAACAGCAGCCAAATTGTATAAATGACACCCCACAGCAATAAAACATGTACTTAATAAAGCCCTGATATTGTCACCAGGAACAAAATGGTTTAATTTAAAGCTAAGGCTGCAGCCTCGGCATTAACAAAGAAAGATGGTTTCAGGGAAAAGACTTTTTTTTAAAGGAGGGAGTGGATCTTCAGCTGTGGCAAATACAGATTCAGATCCCTCATGAGATTCTGAGATCTAAAAAGCTTATTTAGGCAATGCTTGCAGCCCTATTGATTTCACTGGGACTTGTGTATGCTGACTGAATGCAACTGGAGCACCAAAGTGTCTGTTCTCATTCTGTCAAAATCTAGAATTGTGAACAGTCAGACCCACTGTTCACATTCATTCTGAATGTAGAGCTACTTCAGATATTTGACACTCACTCCATACAGAGCAGCCTCAGTAGCCCTAAGAACCAACACTACCCTGGATACAGACACTGCATAGCATAAGAACATAAAACATAAGAACAGCCTGGTTGGATCAGGCCCATGGCCCATCCAGTCCAGAATCCTCTTCCCCTTGATGGCCCAACAGATGCCCCTGAGAAACCCACAGGCAGAGGTGAGGGCATGCCCTCTCTTGTGCTGTTCCTCCTCTACAACTGGTATTTTGACACATTTGCCTCTGAAGGTGGCCTATAGCCACTGATAGACCTGTCCTCCATGAATTTGTCTTAGCCCCTTTTAAAGCCATCCAAGCTAGTAGACATCATGACATCCCATGGCAGAAAATTCCATAGATTAATTATGCTCTGTGTGAAAAAGTACTTCCTTTTGTCAGTCCTAAATTCCCCAGCCTTCAGTTTCATGGGATGACCCCTGGTTCTAGTGTTGTGAGAGAAGGAGAAAAATGTATCTGTCCACTCTCTCTGCTTCATGCATAATTGCATAAACCTCTAACATGACTCCCCATAATCACCTCTTTTCCAAACTAAAGAGCCCCAGATGCTGTAGCCTTGCATCATAAAGAAGGTTCTTCAGGCCCTGTTATCTTGGTTGCCATCTTCTGCATATTTTCCAGTTCTATAATGTCCTCCTTAAGATATGATCACCTATCTTAAGATCCTGCATCTAGCATCTGGGCAGCCATTGGCATGAGTGTGGCAGACGAGAAAAGAAAAAAGAACAGCCACTCCATTGGCAAGCAGTGATTGTCTCTAGGGACACACTAGAGCAGGGCTGCTCAACTTCGGCCCTCCTGCAGATGTTGTCCTACAATTTCCATAATCCCAGGCTATTGGCCACTGTGGCTGGGGATTATGGGAGTTGTAGTTCAAAAACAGCTGGGGGGCCTAAGTTGAGCAGGCCTGCACTAGAGTGTTACTTCCTGAACATGGCTGCGTCTCCAGGAACATTTGGGCAGCTCTGCATAGAGAAATTTTGAACATGAGCAACTGCATTATACCAAGTCACAGCACTCGTGCATCAACTCGGTATTGTCTACACCAGGGATTCTTGACGTTGGGTCCCCAGATGTTATTGGACTTCAATTCCCATAATCCCCTACCAAAGGCCATTCGGGCTGGGGATTATGGGATTTGAAGTCCAATAACATCTGGGGACCCAACATTGAGAATCCCTTGTCTACAATGATAGCAGCAACTCTCCAGGATTTCAGAGGGTGTTATTTCCCTGTCAGAACTCAAGATGTCAGGGACAGAACCTGCATGCATGGCATGTGTTCTACCATTGAACAATTCCCCCTTTTAAACACTTGAAGAGGCACATAATGTGAATTCCTCCCAATTATTTCCTGTGATGAGTTTGAAAATTTGCACGACTAAAGCTGAAATCTGGCGGTCCACAGCAGATCTCACATGAGGGTGACCTACTTTTCTCATAGTAAACACCTTTAAAAGCTAAATGCAGACTTTTCTTTTAGAAAACACTTTCAGAAGCGAAATACAGATGGGAACCATCTGGAGGAGTCTCTGCCACTTTCAAGTGAATTACACTAAAGATGAACATCAGCAAAAATCTATCATCTCGATCCCAAAAGTGGGATGGGAAAGAATAACTTTCCTCCAGTCTTTTAACTGTGGTGACACAACAAAGCAAGTGCAGCCAAATGTTTAGGGTATCTCTCCTATTCAGATGCCCTAGTGTGTCCTCATACATTTTGATTCATGCTATATCTATACCCTGTTGCTTTTTGTCACATTTCCTTGCAGTGTAATAGCTGGGTTTTTTTAAAATCAATCGCCAAAGGTATTTATTTGCCTGGGCTCTTCTTCATAGGTACCAAGACAGAGGATTTGTCAGCCAACCATTGCAAATGATTTCCAAACACCATCAGGTCTTTTTACAAGTTCAGACTTCCAATTAAGATCATGCTAGGAACGCAATCAAATATCTCAGCACTCAGAAGTTAATTATGTCCTCAGGCCAAGTTATAACACTCTTGTTTGTTTTGGAGGGTTTCCTTAGGGGTGGTGCAGCTTTGTGTCATTTTTTCCACATCATCTACAGTATTTGAGGGATACAGATTTGTGTAATCTGCTACCAAGAAAGCCCTACAGTGAAACGGTGGGAGGTTTTCTTACAACAAAAATGCAAAGGAGGAGGGGAAAGCTCAATGTTTCCTGAGAATTAGCAACTTGGGATAGTCTCTGTCCAAAATTATCCACAGCCTGCCACACCACATAAAGCTCGAAGATTTTTACTGGCTGTTGTTACACGCCTAGCCAACTTATTCATCCCCAAAATTGGCTGGACTGGAGCCATGCATATGCATGCATCGCTTGTAGGCTGTAAGAGAGATTATTTAGTTTGGCCTCATGGAAAGCTGAACAAGTGTCAAGAGATAAATACTGTGACGATATAATTCTTCCTCCTCAAATTCGCTGTCTGCCTGATTTTACAAGGGCCAAAAAATAACATCTGAGAATGGCGACAATGCTTGATACTTCCAAATTTATCCAGCTTGGAGTTGCATTAGCTGCCTCGGAGAGTGCTAATTGCTCGATGGCTCTCTTGATGATACCCTCACGAAAAAGCTTTTGATTTGGACTGTTCTGTCATGCCGAACCTGGTCTCCTGCCAGAAGGAAGTTTTCTTACACTTAATAGTTCTGGTTGTTTATACAATATGTTGTCCAGATCAATTTAGCATGATGACCCCATCCATTCACTTTGCTCTCCCTTAAATTAGCTGCTGGATATTGGCAGTTTACACTAGAATGTGCAATGGTTGTTTTACCTCTTGCTTATGAGAATTCTTCTACATATACAGGGAAACGATCTTCATGTCCATCCTTTCTTGAACAGTGGTATAAAAATATTTGTCATATTCATCATATTTGTATTCATCATAGTTAGAAAGAACATAAAAAAGCCAAAGGTAGCTGAATTAGATCTCAACATTTAGCAGCCAGTGAATGTAGTGGCTAGAGTGCTGGACTAGGACTGGGGAGACTCGAGTTCAAATCCCCATTCAGCCATGAAACTAGCTGGGTGACTCTGGGCCAGTCACTTCTCTCTCAGCCTAACCTACTTCACAGGGTTGTTGTGAGGAGAAACTTAAGTATATGTAGTACACCGCTCTGGGCTCCTTGGAGGAAGAGCGGGAAATAAAAATGTATGTATGTATGTATGTATGTATGTATGTATGTCTAAATAAATAAATAAATAAATAAATAAATAAGAAAGATTGCATGCCTACAGACAGGGATTGTCATATGTTTTATTTATCTACTGCATGTTGCATATTTTTGTAAAATAATAACATACAGTGTTACCAGAACTGCCCCAGAGTTGGCTAGATGCTCCAACGATGCTTTTGGCTTAAAATGGGAGAATTAGGTTGGCTTGGGGGAGCAGTTCGGATCCAGTATCAATTTAAGCAAGTTTTGGTGTATTGGAAAAGAGGAGACAGGAGTACAGTTTAAAAGCTTTATTAAGGATAAATGGGGGCACAGAAAGTCAAAAGAGTTGGTAAGGCAGGTGCAATAAATCTTAGCTAATATTCTGAACAGTAGTCTTGGTTGCAATAACTTCAGCTAAGGTTCTAAACCAGAGTCTACATCGAGTTTTGCTTTACAAAGTGCCTGAAAGATGAGAGGGAAGCAGAGAACAGAGAAAAGTGGTGAGGAGGCTTAGAAGGGCAAGGTGTAAGTTCACCTATTCTTCCTGGGTAAAGTCAGTGTCTCCATTGCACATCAGTCTCCTCACAAATGGCAAGCAGAAAGGATGAGGATGAAGAAGAACGAGGAGTGCAAAGCTACATGTTTGAGAACTTGTATGATATTGTGATCCAAGCCAACTCCAAGATGATGGGTTTAGGGCTCTGAGGCCATGTATTTTGGCTGGGGGTACATATACCCAAAATGTGCCCAGAGGCAGTTTCCAAGCCATGCTTCCTCCCTGGAGGGGGAGAAACACATGTAAATCAAAGGTGTTCACTGCTGCATGGACTTGGGCACCTTTGGGTGTAACCTGCCACACAACAGGGCAAGAATAAGCTATGCAAATGTGCGTGAATGCTGAATAGTGGTACTTGAGTGCTATCTTAGATGTCTTCCAAGTGCAAAAGATAATGCCCCCTTTTTTTAAAATGAGCTGGTCGCTGCCCTGGGTCCTTGTCAGCCAATTTGTTAACTTATAACAAGGTGGCAATGTTCCATTATCTATGCCATTCCTGAAGAGTACTTCAGGTTGTTTATCTTTGCGAAATGGAGAATTTCTTCCCTGCAAGGTTTACCTTTGACAAGAGGTGCGCTTGCAGGCTAATACCTCTCTGTAAGAGAAAGGGGTGGAGGCATTCGGTTTCCGTCAGATTGCAAATCTGAACTTCAGGCACATTGTCCAGCACTTGCTCATGCAAGTGACCAGCTGTGAATCTTTGCCAACCCTGAGCAGGATGAAAAGTTCAAAATGGGGTCTACATTCCCATAGCCTCACAATACACAGTGTAATTAGTTTCTGGGCAAAATACAAGGTGCTGGTCATAACCTATAAAGCCCTAAACAGGGCCTTGGGCCCTGGGTATTTAAGGGAAAGCCTTCTTCTGCATGAACCCCACCGCCCACTGAGATCTGCTGGAGAGTTCCGTCTGCAGCTGCCACCGGCTTGTCTGGCGGCTACTCAGGGACGGGCCTTCTCCGCTGCTGCCCCGAGGCTTTGGAATGTGCTCCCTAGTGAAATAAGAGCCTCCCCATCTCTGACCATTTTTAAAAAGTCTTTAAAGACCCATCTGTTCACCCAGGTTTTTAACTGATATTGTTTTAATTGTTTTAATGTTGTTTTTATAATATCGTTTTTTTAAAAAAATTAATTGCTGGGTTTTAAATTTCTTGTTTTTGTTTTTAACTAATGTTTTACCTTTGTTTTTATCTGGTTGTAAACCACCCAGAGACATAAGTTTGGGGCGGTATAAAAATGTTACATAAATAAATAAATAAATAAAATTGCAAATCATCTAGAGGGGTGCTTTCTGGGCTACATGGAAAGTGAGTGGACTGGCAAAAATAAATACACAAATTCAACATATAGGCCGCCTTCAGACATAACAGCAAACCAGAGGCAAACGTGCCAGAGGTACAAGATTGTGGTAGCCCAAATGCTTGAAACCGTGGTTTTGTCACCAAACTGCGGGTCAGTTTTTGAACTTAAGCTTGAATTTGAAACTTGGGTTTACATTGAGTTTTACTGCCAAAACCTCAGGTGTGAAGGCGGCATCATGGCGTCTGGATTCTGCCGCCATGTCCTCCGGTTTGTGCAAACTGCACAAACCGAAGTTAAGGCTTTCTCCTCCCTCTCTCCTATTCAATTGGCTGCTGAGGCTTTCCTTCATGCATCTGAAGTAGATGGTGCAGCCAGTTCCTTCCCCTTCGCAGTTTCCCAGACTGCAGATCCCAATAATCTGGGAGTGCGCCGAGGTAATGGAGGTGAAGTGTGGGTCCTTTGGATGTTTGAAGTACTAGTACCACAAATCAGCTAGATTAAATGTGTCTGAGTCCAAGCTTGCCTTTCTTATGCCAAACTATCTAACCACAGTTGAAAAGGAGTTTAAAATAAAATAAGTATACTCTTATCTTCTGGTACAATTTGTACTGAAATCAAGTTACCTAGTACCACATCCAAGTCTATTGATGGAAAGATCAATCTTTCTATTCCTTTGAGCCACTAAAGCCCTTAGGGCCAAACCTCATTCTGTGTTGTCCCCAGATCAAATCCAGCCATACAGAATAATGTTGTGAATAAACAAAACACTGAGGCCATACACAATCACTGCAACCATTTAAACCACATTGCATTTGACATATATCAAAAAGCAAAGGTAGGCAATGCAAGGGAGATGGGGGGGGGTACTCTAATTCAGGGCTTCTTAACCTTGGGCCCCCAGATGTTGTTGGACTACAACTCCCATCATCCTTAGCCACAAAGGCCATGTCAGGGGGTGATGGGATTTGTAGTCCAACAACATCTGGAGGCCCAAGGTTAAGAAACCCTGTGGTCCTCCAAATGTTGCTGAGCTACAACTCCCATCACCCCCAGCCACACCTGGGGATGTAGCTGGGAGTAATCAGAGTTGTAGTTCAGCAGCATCAGGAGGACCACAGGTTGGGAACTTCTGCTCTAATTTCAGCTGCCAATAAAAATAGCGGGAATAGCGCTACACAAAAGCAGCTACTGACTCAAAGTCAACCTTATCAGACTTGAGGTGGAATAACAATTGGGCCTGTCCTTCACAACAACAGAGCCTGAGGTAAAGAGGGGCAGTCATAAAAATGCATCTAAGGCTCACAAGGCAGAGCTTCCATTGGCTAGTCAAGTGACTGACAAAAAAAAATCAATCAGCTTTTCAAGCTGGAAAAACTGAACAGAAACTTCCCACCTCCCACAGAAACTAAGACCTGCACAAAACCGCTTCCTATCATCCAGAACATCTCCCATCTCATGAACTATGGCAGCGAGGAGCATGTGAGTCCTTGGAATAAGCACCATCTACGATGTCATTTTCAAACCTGTAAAAGAGCTTTCAGTTTTACCTTATCTAGTCAAGCATTATCAATGCTAATAACTCATCTGAGTAAAGCAGAAAGTGGATGGTAATACTAACAAATAACCATTTCTGCTTTATAAAAGCATTGCAAGTAACATTTCCATGATGAAGCAGAATTGCTTTTCACTATGATTGACCAGCATTATAGAAATCAGTGGTTTATTACCCATATTTTGCAGCATCAAGTGATTGTTGCTTGCTAACTGTCTTACTTTTAAGAGCTTTCATGCAGAAGGAGTCGGGGGGGGGGGATCCTACATTTTCCACAGAACGTGTGAGAGCTCATTGCAAGCACTTCACTGGCTCTTTGTGGTCTCCTGTTGTTTTTCTGATGATTTATATCTTATCTCAAGAAGGTTATAACTTTTTTAAAAAAAATCTGCCAGGAAAGATCCCCACTTGTTTTTGTAATCTGAGACAAACATATATAGCTTTCCATATCAGTAAATAAAACACAGCATCTGGGAATATGACACCATTACAGGCTTTACAACTCTTCAAGAGACAGAAGGAAGTGTCAGGGGAGAAGCACAAAAGGTCTCCTTCAACGCATTAAAAATATGGATTCATACCGGAAGTGTTTTGAAGGGCAGTCCCAGTTAAAGTAGCACACATGACAACAGAAGGTTTACCCAGGATGCTCATCTGCCTGAGCACACACAAACCCACAAATACAGATCTCTACCAGGGATGCAGTAATAAGTGGGCCCTGAGACAAAAAGTGAATGGGCTTCTGCTGTCCTACTTACTTCTTGGGAGGGATACTAGGAACATTTGTCCCCCTTGTTCAAATATAGCTACACCCCTAATTATCACATTTTCCATAGAAAGATGGTGAAGTGCAGTGGCATGAGTTGTGAGCCACAAAATCTGTTGGAGATGAACTTCCAGTGCATTGACCTTTTGCACCAGCTGTCCTAATGACCACTAGGGGCATTGGGAGTAGAGACAGTGAGTCAGGGTCTCCATATCTGTCCCTACTCTATGACCCCTGAACTGACTCTGCAGCACTTCCTGTGCTGAGTCACAATCCTTCCTTTCCTCCTAGAGAGCAGATGGAAACATCTCTCTCTCTCTCTCTCTCTCTCTCTCTCTCTCTCCTTACCTATCCACTATGTAGTCCTTTAGATTAGAGATAGGTCTTTCTTATCTAAGTTTATTTAACCAATAAATGTTTAGTGTTTAGTCATACAAGGATCTCCATGTGTTTTCTCTAAATAGCTGCAATATCCAAACCATCCTCTGCTACCTACTCTGTAACTGGAGTGTGTGCTCATTCCTTAGTGCTCTGCTGTTTTACCTATTGTGGGTAAAAATCAACAACCTCTAACAAAATCCCGAGTTCAAATCTTCTCTCATTTGTAGATTTGTTGTCAGCTTATGGAATCAGCAATATAGGAAGATGCTGAAAGGCATCATCTCATACAGCGTGAGAGGAGGCAATGGTAAACCCCTCCTGTATTCTACCAAAAGAAAACCACAGGGCTCTGTGGGCGCCCGGAGTTGAAATCGACTTGATGGCACACTTTACCTTTACTTTATGTAAGTGACCTATATTCAGCTCCCATCTGTATATGGGGATAATAATGCTGACCTTCTACACAGGGCTGTTGTACAGATTTCAGAAATAAGGCATGTGAATCACTTTCAACATATAGGAAAAATAAACTTCAACACTTAGGAAAAAGTATTGTTCACACACACACACTTCTGAGTGTATGTACAAAGCTTGGTGCCTTTGATGTCTGGGCATAAGTTGTAGGATGCATTGCACACATTAAAATAATAATAATGGCTGGACAGACCAGCCCCTGCTTCTCGCCTGGTGCAATTACCTGTCCTGCACACTCTCTGCTCTCAAACACAAGTCCAAGGCACAGTCTCTGTCATCTCCCAGATAAGGCTGGGAAATACGCCCGTCTGAAATCCTCCTGGTCAGTGTAATTCTGAGCAAGATGGAGCAGCAGAAGGCAGCTTCATATATGTTCAGATCATATGTTCATACACTATGGGAGCATGGCAGCCTGACCTGGGAGGCAATGGGTCACCACCAGTGCAGGAAATGCTGCTGCTATTGGAATGGCACTGACAAAGGGTAGAGGGGAAACGGAGGGGATGAACAGATCTAAAATGACCCACGATTCACCGATTGCCCTGGGACTGCAGAGCAAGGGAAAGGATACTCTGGCCTCTTCCACTGGCCAGTCACCATTCCACACACCCAGAATGACGGGGCATTGTGGCATCAGATCATTCCCTGGGATATTTCAGGAGAAAGAAAATATAGCTGGCCACCTGGAAGGACAGGAACATTTGAAGCACTGCTGCTTTTGCCATCACTGTCTGTAGAGGTGTGCCGTTTTCTGTAAAGACACCAAAGCAAGCGCACATTCCTGAAGGGAAAAAATCTTGACTTTTTGACTGGGAGAACTGGCATTTTGAAAAATTGAATGTAAAGTCAATTAGAGATGTGACTTTTTCAAAAAAAAGATTTTGAAATGGATCCAAATAACTGCATGGTTAGTTTCAAGAGTCCAAGGGAGATTTGGACTTGTGGTTTTCAAATAGGAGCTCCCCACATTGTGCGCTAAGGCCATAGGTAAATAGCGGGGTTGGGGTCCAAGCAGGGGGAAGAGAGCAAAGGAGCTGAGGACTTGACCTGGATAAGCTGGGTGGAGGGAACATCAAACCAGCTATAGAAGCAGGCTGTAGAGCACTTGAGCCTGCAGGGAAGATTGAGGCTATAGGCATTGGGGCCTAAGCACTTCTCCAGCCAAAAGCAGCTACTGTCACCTACTCATGAGCTAATGAGGTAGAACAGGAAATGGGAATGGTTTGGAGAGCTACCAATAAGAGGGGAAAGGGAGGAAAAAAGGTTTCTTGAGTTGCTTTGCGAACAAGACTGGAGATGAAGAGAAGGAGTGTAGAGGAGGGCTTAGCGACACCCTTCCCTCCTCTGAGGCCTTGGACAATCAGTTGGGGTGAACCAGAAGGAAGGTTCCATGGGAGAGTGGTAGACACCACTCACACTCATTTGAGATAGTCAAACCTCTTTCAAAATGGAGGAGTTTCAAAAGCAGCTTGTAACATGGAATAGCAGACTCTTATCCAATGAAACCTATCAAAAATTCTACTGGATGTGTTGAATATCTTGAATGCATCTAAAGCAGCCATTTGGATCCCAGCCTTTATTTTTATTTTTCCTATTGAACAGAGTCCAAGTGTAAAGACTGAAGATTTATATGCAAATTAAAGTGATACCAAATATAATTTTACCAGTACACATGATAGCCAGTCAATATATTAATTAATTAAGTAATCAATCAATCAATCAATCAAGAAAACAAACAAACAAATAGTTAGCATAGATATCAAAGACCATGGGTGTGAGATGTGACAAAGTCCTGTTTGATGTGTTTTGTCAGCCTTATGGAATCCAGATGGATCAGCCTTATGGAATCCAGGCAGATCATTCATGGAAGAAAATAATTTTTCTACAACACTTCTTTGCACATGGAGTAACCCAAGATTTCATGTGAACCCTTCATTTACTCTAGATGTAAACACTAAAAAGGTTCTAAAGGTGTGTGTGTGTGTGTCTGTGTGTGTGTGTGTGTGTGTGTGTTAGAGAGAGAGAGAGAGAGAGAGAGAGAGAGAGAGAGAGAGAGAGAGAGAGAGAGAGAATCAGGATTGGTCTTGACAGTTGGGGGCGGGAAGGGAAATTCAAAGCAAATGTCAAAGTGCCCTACAAGGGAAAACAAACTGCTTCACTTGTTCAATGAAACAAGTGGAATTTCTCAGAGGACTTCTGTATAACTCAAGACAAGACAAGGCATCAGGTTATTATCATGTCAGATCTTTGACAATAAACTGATTAAAAAATTATAGAAAATACATAAAATATGCTGAAGAAAAAAAATTCTAGATCCTAACAGTCTGCCATTTTGACAACACCTTTCTACTATTCAGTAATTTTTAGAGTATTGTAAAATGGAGAATTTTAAATATTTTGTTGCAATACCAATATGAATATGACCATTTTCTAGAACCTAAACTGTACATGGTAGAATAGTCCCAATCTGGTGTGTGTGTGTGTGTGTGTATTGATTAAGTCATGTCGTATAGAAACCGGAATTGTAAAATATTCCAACACATACTTACATCAATTTCATCATGTTGGGCTGAACTTCATACCTGTTTTTCTAAGTCATGGGGCATCACCACAAGATATTAGCATGCCAAATGCTTAGATAGCTTACTTTTAAAATCACTTTTAAAATGGTTATGTTAACTGCCTTTTAGTCCATAAAAGAACAAACAATGGGTTTCTTTCTGAAACTTTTAAATAAATTCTTTTTTAGTATAGTGCAATTATATCATAAATGTAGGTAGAGAACAATAATATCTGGGTAAGAAAAGGTAATTTAAAACCATCAGTAGGAAAATTATATGAATATTATATATTATGATTATTATGCATTATTAACCACCCAGAGACTTGTGTTTTAGGCGGTATACAAATGTGTTAAATAAAATAAATAATACACAAACATACACACACACTTGCTTTTTTGTGTCATCTACTAGATACTGATGGAGGGCAGGATGCAACCTTGTTTGAAGGGGGCTTTAGTTAAACACCTTCTTAAGAAGCCAACTCTGGTTCCCTGGTGAAAGATAATTATAGGCCAGTCTCCATCCTCCCATGGTTGGGTAAGATGAATGAGAGGGTGATGGCTGACCAGCTCCAAGTAGTCTTGGAGGAAACTGATTATCTAAACCCATTTCAAGCTGGCTTTAGGGCATGCTATGCGGTTGAGACGGCCTTGGTTCCCTCTGACCCAGAGAATTGACAGAGGGAGTGTGACTCTGCTGGTTCTTTTGGGACTTTCAGTGACTTTCAATACCATTGACCATGGTATCCTACAGGATAGCCTGGGTTATCTGGGGATAGGAGGCACTGTTTTATAGTGGTTCTGCTCCTATGTCTTGGGTAGATTTCAGTTGGCACTTCGTGCAAGTTGCTCTTCAAAACAGGAGCTACTATATGGAGTCCCTAAAGGCTCCATTCTGTCACCAAGGCTTTTTAACATCAACATGAAACTACTGGGTGAGGTCATCAAGGGATTTGATGCCTAGGTATCAACAACCAAATTTGAAATTTAAAATCCAAATTCTGATACTATGTCAAAAATTCTAAACTCTACCAAGAAATTCCTTCTTGGATCAGAAAGGCTAGATTTCAAATTCTCCCTCAACCATTGACACTTCGAGAGTGTTAACAGGCATGTGGACAAAGGTGATCCGATATACTTGGACTTCCAAAAGTATTTTGACAAAGTTCCCCACCAAAGGCTCTTGAGTAAATTTAGAAGTCATGAGATAAAGGGACAGGTTCATGTGTGGATTGGTAACTGGTTGAGGGAGAGGAAACAGAGGGTAGGAATAAATGGACAGTTTTCACAATGGAGGGAAGTAAGAACTGGAGTCCCCCAAGGATCTGTACTGCGACCAGTGCTCTTTCACTTGTCCATAAATGACCTAGACGTTAGGGTACCCAGTGAAGTGGCCAAATTTGCAGATAACACTAAACTATTGAGGGTAGTGAAATCCACAACAGATTGTAAGGCGCTCCAAAAGGATCTTTTCAAACTGGTCGAGTGGGCAACAAAATAGCAAATGCAGTTCAGTGTAAACAAGTGTAAAGTGATGCATCTTGGATCACAAAAACCCAACATCACATATACACTGATAAGGTATGAGCTGTCAGTGACTGACCAGGAGAGAGAGCATGGAATCAACTCATTGAAAGTATCAACTCAGTGTGCGGCAGTTGTGAAAAAGGCCAATTCCATGCTAGGTATCATTAGGAAGGGAATTGAAAATAAAAATGCTAATATTATAATGCCCTTATACAAATCTATGGTGTGACCACATTTTGAGTACTTCATGCAGTTCTGCTCAGACTGTATCTTAAGAATGATATTGTAGAACTGGAAAAGGTGCAGAAGAGGGCAACTGAAATGATCAGGGGCCTTGAGCATCTTTCTTATGAGGCAAGGCTACAGCGCCTGGGCTCTTTATTTTGGAAAAGAGGCAACTATAGAGAGACATGATAGAGGTGTATAAAATTATACATGGAGTAGAGAGAGTGGACAGAGAAAAAATTTTCTCCCTTTCTCACAACATAGAACCATGGATCATCCCATGAAACTGAAGGCCAGGAAATGTAGGACCAACAAAAGGAAGTACTTTTTCACACAGCGCATAATTAATCTATGGAATAGGATGTGGAGATGGCTACTAGCTTGGATGGCCTTAAAAGGGGCTTAAACAAATTCACGGAGGACAGGTCTATCAATGGCTACTAGTCTGGTGGCTGTGGGCCACCTCCATCTTCAGAGGCACAATGCCTCTCAATACTAGTTGTAGGAGAGCAGCAGCAGGAGAGAGGGCATTCCCTCACCTCTTGCCTGTGGTCATCTCTGGTGCATCTGGTGGGCCACTGTGTGAAGCAGGATGGCTGGACTAGTTGGGCCTTGGCCTGATCCAGCAGGGCTGTTCTTATGTTCTAACTATGCTCACTGAGCAAGTCATTACCTTTCAACCTAACCTAAATCTCAGTATTTGTAGGAGACAAATATTGAATTACCCTGTATGCACTGCTCTGAACTCCTGTAAGAAAAAAAAACTGGATATAATTATCATTCATTCATTCATTCATTCATTCATTCATTCACTCACACACTCTCTTTAAATAACCCCTCTTCCTTGGTGTTCACGTTTCCCATGCCTACATTCCTATATTCCCAAGTACAATAGTGTGAAAACAAGTGATGTCAAATATACTAGTCTAGGATTCCAAACTCCTTAACTAGAGGGAGTTTGTGTATTTTGCTGTCCATTGTGCTACAGAGGAGAATTGCATTTACTTGTGTATGTATTGAAGTAGTCCAGAGTCTGTTGCCCGCTCAAAACAAAAGAAATACAAAACTTAATGAATTTGATGGATTAAGCACGTCTTCTGCGGACATTACGGCATCAAAATCTATTTGCTAGTGTGACTCGCAATTAGAGCTGAAGCAAACTGTTTGCCAGAGCAGCACATCCCTCACTGCTGTTCACTCCAGTAGGCATACTTGTCATCATAAGCCAGAATGTGGCCATATGGTTTAGGATAAAGGGAGGAGGACAGGGAGGGGTGGGGGGAAAGTACATAGAAGCTGAAGGAAAGCCCATATTTCCATGAGAGGCAGAGCCAGAGTTAAAATCAGATTAGTGCATTGTTATGTGATTCCCTTCTTGCTAGGATTCTCTGATGCAATCCCAAAGCCGGGCTGGTGGCTGTATCAAAGGATTACAGCCTATCATGCACAGCAGATGCTTTTTCCTCCTGGGTCTCAATAGCTAATGTCTTCCCATTGACACCTCCCAAATCCACAGTGACAGCAAGAAGAAAACATATTGTGTGTGTGTGTGTGTGTGCGCGCACACACACACACACATGCCTCTTGTTAGGGCTGCTTCATGCTCCAGAACTTATCTCCCAAATAAGAAATACAGGCACAAACAGTTTGATTATGAAAGGGATATATGTGTATATAAAATGACTTTTGCTAGCAAAATACATGCAAATGAAGGCTGACTGAAATTCAACTCATGCCCACCTCTCAAATAATGCTGCACATTTTTGTGTGTGCACTCTGGTCTTGTATGGCAAGCAAATTAACTGTGCAATTTCCAGTTGAGTACATCCCAGGCTCCAGATCTCCAGCATTCTTTAGACTAGGAGAAACCTGAGCAGGCTCATGACATAAGGAGCCCAGCCAGAGAGACCTGTGTATAATTCTTGTAAATTAATAAGCTAAATAACTAAAAACTGTGTAGAGCATATATTCAGTGGGCAATATTCCACAAAACCTTTGGGATAGCTTTCCTGAGGAAAAAGTAACTTATCATGGAAATCTTAGGTGGACAGTACATTTGTGAACATAGAGTTAAAGTCTATAAGATACCTTCAGCCTATCTGATATGGGCAGTAGGGATGTACAAGCTGGCTCAATTTGAACCATGGCTCGAATCGAACCAGCCCAGTTTGGACAATCTGAGTTTGAACCAGACCAGTTTGGACCAATTAGAGGGTCTACTGGTAAAGAGGAATCTGGTGAAGATTCCCCTTTACCCGTAAAATGGCAGAAGGCTTCTCTAAGGCTAGAGAGGGGACAGGAGAGGAGTTGGGGTACTTAACTCAATTTTCGGTGGCAGCTCCCCCCCCCCAGCCTCCCCCAGAGTAGCCTGGGCTGCTGGCGACCCAATTCGGACCTTCTCTGGCCCATTCTAGTGACATCAGCATGTGTGTGGAGAAGGCCCATACTGGGCCCTTGCTGGCCTGGGCTACTCTGGGGGGTGGGGCGATGGAGGTGGTAGGGAGCCACTCCCCCCCCCACTGCTGACAAAAGTTGTGGTAAGTGCCAGTGACTCCCCTCCTGCCCCCTCTGTAGCCTTAGGGAAGTTCCCCCCCCCATTACTTTACTGGTAAAGGGGAATCCCCGAACCAGTCTGTGAAACACTTTGAACTGGAACTGGACTTAGCCCGGTGGGTTCAAATCAGATTTGAACCAAACTGGCAAAACCGGCTCCATGCAAACCCCTAATAGGAGGAGATATTTTCAAGCAAGCAGAGTACTAGTTACATCACTAGAGCACTGTGGGCATCTCTTAGGGATGTACACAAAACCAGAAAATCCAGTTTGGTTCATTGAACCAGACTCTAACTGAACCAGGTCTGGTCTGTTTTTGTGCATACTAGGGCTGGGCCTGGTCTGGCTCAAGTCCAAACCACTTTTAATGGCAGACTTAGCACCATTTTGGGGCCTTGAGGGTGCAGCTGCAGATGCAGGAGAACTCTCCTGCAGTTCTCCCTCCCCCCACCAGCCTCCCCCTGGTCTCAAATGGATCATGGCCCAGCCACACAGATGGCCAGTGTGCATGTGTGGTGGCCTCCAAAATGGCCACCGCCAGCACAGAGAGGCCCCAAATGGGCCATTTGAGACTGGGCAAGGCCGGCGAGGAGAAGGGAAATTGCAAGAGACACACACCCCCAGTCATGGTGGCACCCCACAAAGCCCCACCATGACGATAAGTCCACCTTTTTTTTTTTAAATGGCCCAGCCCTGGACTAGCCTGGGGGGCTTCAGCTAGAGCCAGCTCACACACCCCTAGCATATCTATACAAACAATAATTATTGGGAATAAAGTAGAAATCAACTGGGCAACCTTTAGCTGCTTAGAAGTTATCTGTAATGGCCTAAAAAAACTCTACAATTACAGTTGACTGAAACCATAATTATCAACTCAGGCCAAGACTTCAAATACAAATGTATTTTGTTTGCTTGACTAACCAGCAGAAGGCTGCCAGTTCGAATTCCCACTGGTACTATATCAGGCAGCAGCGATATAGGAAGATGCTGAAAGGCATCATCTCCTACTGCGTGGGAAGAGGCAATGGTAAACCCCTCCTGTATTCTATCAGAGAAAACCACAGGGCTCTGTGGGCGCAAGGAGTCGAAATCGACTTGCCGGCACACTTTACCTTTACCTTACCTTCTTCTGCAGACTATGGGCTCTTGTACTGTCTTTTGAATCCTGTTTTGGATTTTCCCCTCTTCATTTTTATTGAACGTCTATAGGATACCTTATTTCGATTACCTTTTCTTCCAGATTTATGGATACGGTTATCAACTCTGACTGCAGCTATTCCTGGATATATTTTTTCCAATATTTTTCTAAATATCAAGTCATTAAAACACCAAGATTGCTTTTCACTGGAAATTGATTCAGATTCCTGAAGACTCCAGGCCAGTCCTGGGGGGTTGGAGTACTATTTATGGACTTCCCCTGAAGAATCAGGCTATGACTATACCATGTATGCTGATGTTAATATTGTTTTTCTACAGTTCATTCAAATAACTAATTTTGTCTCTTCTAAATTAACTGGAATTAATTATACTTCATAAGATTAATCCTATCTCAGTGAGTTTCACCATTTTTTGGTCTAAAGTGTGTGAACAAAATACAAAGCACTTTACACTGTGGGTTTAAGCCACATTTTAATCCTCATTTTGAACCTGACTCACCTTGCTGCTACACATCTCATAGCATCTGAGATTGGGTTACATGATGGAGACAATCCAGAGTACAGCTTTGGGAACTTACATGGACCCAGGAAGCTTCTTAACCTTTCCTTCACAACATGCACGCCCGCCCCCCCCCCCAAGCCACATCACAAACTGCTTAAATGGCTTCCCTTGAGTTATAACAAAGGCTGCTGTATCAAACTTTCAAAAGTAACTGATACTTTGGAATTGTGAGGTGTGTAATAGATGATCTGTACAAACTAGGTCTGAACTAATATGTCTCACTGAGCTAAAATGACTCACAGTTTCACACAAATCTTTTCATCAGTCTTGGAAATGCTTTTGCAACCATTTGGCGAATGTCAAAACGTTCACCTATCCATTTAAACTGCAATGACTTGCTCTTTCAACTGATTTAATATGACATAACCATGTAGCCAAATTTGAAGTGATCAGTGTGTCCCCTGATGAAAGTAGCGGCCGATGAGGGCAGCGCCAGCAGGGGGGGGGCACCTTTCAGGATTAATAAGCAGGTGCTTACCAGCGTTTGGGCAACACCTGGTAGGAAATGAGAGTTTTCATTGAACCCCCTCTAATTCCTACCAGAGAATCTATTCTCAGAAGAGCACCGCAAAAACAACAAAACCCAATGTCCCATGGGCTTGTGGGTTTGGGGGTGGTTGGCACCCTATGTGCACTACACCACCACTCACTCTGGGCCACTCTGGTGCACCCCAAGTGGAGTTATGGGACTGCAGAAATTCTCCATTATTCCCTATGGGGAGAAGCTTAAAGTTCAGAAGCAAACTTCAGAAATTATTTAAAAATCACCCCCTTCACCAATTTCTTTGAAATATGGGTGGTAGCAGGCACCCATTGAGGCCCTACCACCTGACCCACTCTTCTGCCTCCTAAACCCCTTTTCTGCCCCAAATCTGCCCCAAAGACATGCCAACTTCAAAAATATTTTAAAAATCAACCCTTTGCCCAATTCCTTTGAAATCTGGGTGGTAGCTTCCTTGCACCCACTGGGCACTACCACCCACCACAACCCACTCTGGGCCACCCTGGTCCCTGCCCCGGGGAGTTATAACTAAGGCTGCTGAAATCTCAATTATTCCCTATTGGGGAAAGCTTAAAGATGCATAAACTTCAAAAATCATTTAA